>NC_090928.1:1172554393-1173831217 GCF_040938575.1 Ambystoma mexicanum | reverse complement strand
GTCTTTGCTGATGTTCGGATGTCTCCCCTTCTTGGGAATCAGTGGGGTTGTTTTCCTGGTTCGGGGGTTCCAAACCCA
The DNA here is from genome assembly GCF_040938575.1 of Ambystoma mexicanum. Classification (NCBI taxonomy): domain Eukaryota; kingdom Metazoa; phylum Chordata; class Amphibia; order Caudata; family Ambystomatidae; genus Ambystoma; species Ambystoma mexicanum. The sequence continues at coordinate 1,173,831,139 of NC_090928.1, read as the reverse complement.
ACTGTAACGTGGCTAGTCCTTCTTCCAAATCTTCCATAACCTGGATCCAATGGTGAAGTTGTTCACAGGCGACTCCTCTGCTGACTTGGGCTGGATCCATTCTTGGGTTGTGGGTTTTGAGCTCTGTCTCTGTGTCAGGTATCCCACTTCTGACACTGCATGTGACAGGGTGGCCCGCCACAAATAACCACTCCGGAGAGGTGATTACTCTCCAAGGGTGTTTATTTAAAATTACAAGTAGTTATTCGGAGGGGTTCACGGGTAGTTCGAGGCTAAGGGGTTCTTGGGAAATTTGGCACTAGAGCCGTCCCTCTCTACCTATTTCCCTATGGTTTTCCCCCCTCTATAGTCCAGGCGCCTTTAACAGGGTGTTAGTAGCTCACCAACAGGGACACCTATCTGTCTGTTGTTCTGACTAATACTATTGGTGTCTTCTATAAAGCGTTGGCTAACTAACTTGCTTGGATATTTCTAGATTATCCCTAATCTATCCCATGTCCACATCTTACCCAACCCTTCACTAGACTTCAAAACACAGGGCACCTACGATATTCTCCTCCCACCATGTTGCTATTCCTCCAATCTTTCACTCAGCCTTTCTGCTTCCACCCTTTGATCTTCCTTCCCTTCTTCCTCCTACTACCACCACTCTGCTAACACTACCATCTCTCACTTCACTACTCCCTCTCTGACTACCCCTCACTAAGACTTACTAGCATCCACTACTACCAGCTACCACCCCCTACTCCCATCACCACTCTACTACTCCCACAGCTACTATCAACTTTGCCACCTATGAGGAGACAGGAATGAAACTTGGACACAAGTTAGCCATGATTTTGGTTAAATACTTTTATTGAAAATAAAAGGGTTGATAAAATGCCTCTGCGACCCTACTCTTAGAAGAATTTCCCTACCTAAACTAAAGATAAGGATCTGTCTGTGCCAGGATGTCAAAAGCAAAACTGTCCCATGTCCAAAGTTCTATTATGACTCTCACACTATAAACTAAACTCTAAGGTGAAGAAGGAAATGTCTTTAACACTGGGTGGTTTTGAAAAGTGTTAATAAAGAAAGAATAAAATGGCTCCAACACAAAAGTTCTCCAGGGATAAAAGTTCTAGCTCCAAAGAGCGGTACCCTTCTCCTGGATTCCTCTTTACTTCCCGATGTTTTACACACACAATAGTTAAGTATGTTTCTTGACCAACAACAACACTGTCGGACAAAGCTGATTAGCTTTGTAGTACACCGAAATATTTTAAGAACAGTTCTGTTTTCTAGTCCTGATAGTCATCCCAGGGCTTATTTACATCTCAATAATGTCTTGTGACTGCCTGGTATACTCTCCTGCCAGGGCTTCTTGTATTCAAACAATTGTAATTGCCTGGTATACTCTCCTGCCAAGGCTTCTTGTAGTATATGGGTTCTCAACACTCGCCCAGAGTTGCACATATACTTCATGGGATAAAGTATCTGCTTGACATATCATCCTGTTCGGGGATCCTCTTTGCTTGCAGTGCATGCATTCAAATAATTGCAATGGTTTTGCTTGCAATTAAATTTCCCCTTTCACAGTCAATCTTTTCACTTCTTCTCTCTCTGTTACTTTATTTACATTTGCTTTCATTCGGCCTGGCCACCAACATGCCCCAGCGCTCCTGTTGTATTTGTGTGGACTCACTGGATACTGTTGGCATTTCTGGATTCTCCTGCGGTCAGCCAGTGAAAATGCTCTGCCTGTTTCCTTCTCACAACTGATTTCTCTTAATTCTCCCGTCTCTCGCGGCTTCCACTTGACACGTCTGCTTCGTTCCGGGCTGAGGTAAGTGAAGCGCTGCTAACTGTCACCTGTGAATGCCCAGCAGTCTCTCGTCGACTCCTGGCATTCCTGCAGTGTGTCTAGCTCTGGCAGCAGCTTATTTCTTAGTTGGAGAGCCGCCTGGCTCCACCAGGCCAGTCTTTGCATTCACTTTCCTTGTGGAGAGGTTCAGCTCTCTCCCGCCAGCAGTAGCAGCAGCTCCAGACTCTATGGTTCAGTTATTTAAATTTCCAAGGCACATGTGTATGCAAGCAACAGCTGGAGCCCTCGCTGGGCTTGTGGTCTCCTTCGCTCTGCATTCCTTGATCCCTCATCCTGGCCACAATACCTTGGTAATTCTGGGAATGGAAGTCGATTTTTATTGATTGGATTGAAGAACTTGGAAAAGTGTTTTCAATGGTTTTAAAACGCACATCAGCCCTGGATAACTGATAGGTGGAAATGGTGAACGTGACTTCAAAGGTTTCACACGGCAGACCAAGGTTGGAAGGTTGGCTTACAGGTCTGGAGAAAAGGTTTTACCTATTCTTTACAGGGGAATGAGTAGATGTATTACAATAGGCCATGAGGACATTGAACATGGGAGGGTTCTTTTCAAGGGAATATGAGGAATACCATGCCTCATCTGATGCAACCTTGACATCTCCCCGGAGGTTGTCTCCTCCCATGTGATCCTCCCTGCACCCAGGGTCAGGATCAGGGAGGGGTTGCCGTCCCTGTCCACATGGGAGGAGGTCACCACCGGGAAATCAGTGATGACTCCATCAGATTCATCACACACCAGTACCATCCTGCTATTCCTACTCTACCTCTACTTCTCACACACTCCGCTCACTCACAAATACTCCACAGGCTCCTTTGCTCCAATAGATTCAGCAGTCTGGCCCCTCTCGCCTCCCTGTGCCCTCTCAGCATTCACCCAACTTTCCCACACCAAACCACTCTCACATAGTAACTTAAATAGCCCACCTACTCCCGGTATTAGATACGTATCCTATCCAATAGCTTACCTGGCTCAAGGGATGTGTCAGGGGAAGTGCTTGTCAAACAGAGCTTGTAAGTCCTGCCCCCTTATATGTGTGGCCTCCTGACAAGAAAGGCCCAGCATTCTACAGGGGACTGTGCCCCTTACTTCCAGGTCTTTTAAATAATGTTATTCCCTGCTAGTACAGTGAGTATTGTGATGACATAGAATGAGGAGTCTGACCAGGACTTACATTTTATTGTTATAAACTTTTATTGTATATTCAAAAACCTCTCTTTCCCTATCTCTAGAGGTGGTTTTCCCCACCTCAACCAAACAAAAACTCGGGTCTGTCTGGAAGTCTGTGATATCCAAATAAACTTTCACTGTCCTGATCCAAACTTCTAAACTATCCCTACCACTGAAACACAAAGGTCCCACACAACAAAGCCCATACCCCTGGAGAATGTCGTTCTTCTCCAGGGCGGAATGTCTATGGCTCAGAGAATGCCTCCCTTCTTCTAGCTTGTGAGTTAGACTTTGACTTTTAAGTCTCTTCTTCATATTCAGTCTTCTCTTTCCTTGCGTTCTTCTTTTATAGTCCATTTTGTGACTGGGTTTAAGAATTTTGTGTCTTTCTTGAAAAAAGGGGGAGGGGAAAAGAGGAGCTGACTCTTGGGGTGGTACGGTTAACAGTCAATGAGGACGATCAACTTGAAAAACAGATCAACTCCTAAACGTGAGCTGTCTTCCCTGGTTCAAAAATTCCTCATGGGTGTTTGTAGGCCTTTGCTGCTTGGGGAAGGGATGCCTTGATGCTTCGAAGACAACTTGCAATGAATGCTGGTCTCCGCTTACTGTGCTTTCTACGGTTCCCATTTGCATACATTAGTAAACTGAGGAAAAGAGTTCTTATCCTAAATGAGGAGAATTACTCCCTTCTGGGTAAAAGTCTCTCAAGTTTCATTTTCACAACAGTGCTCCGAAATATCACTGGACTAGGAGAATGACTCCCTTCTCCTAGTTTATTGTCACTTTATAGCAGGCTTTTCTTGACTTGAACACTGTCGTTCAACTTGCCCCACCAGGACAAGGAAGAGGCTCTTCGAGTCCTTCTGACTCTTCAATACCATAGTCTTATGAAAATGACCAGGGAGTTGCCTCAGAAAATGATCTACTTTTGTTTGTCTTTTGTTTTCGCTTTTCAAAGGATTTCCCGGCCCCCTCAATGACTTTTCTCTGGAAACTCTTCAATGCTTTCACTAGGTGTTGCCGGTTCGTTCTTTCTCTCTCTTCTTTTGCTGTTCTACGGGCCGCTTGACTTTGTGGCCCATTACTGCTGGCTGTCTGGATGCAAGTTTCGGACCAAACGATCCATCTATTACAGGTCGCACAACCACCACAGTTCCTCGTATTTCCCATGCAACCGCCTACGCGGCTCTGCAGAAGGCTAGTATTGGTGGTCTTGGCATAGTTCTTGGACCGCATTGACCACCCACTACAGGTCATGCCACCACCACACTGACTGTCTGCCTCAAGGTTGTCTACTCCCAGTTGACAGACAAGGCGCTTTCCTGCCATCCCTCGGTTCACTGTCGCCACTCTGCACTGCTGCTTCGACACAGCCTTCAGATGCCTGGTTTCCAACTCGCAGGCTTTTTGGCGGCCTCCAAGCTCGGCGACTTCTCCTTTCGGAAGTTGCTCCTCTTGTCCTACTTTACTGTTTAGTTGGAGAAGCTGAGACTGCCCCAGCGTAACGTCAGTTTGATTGACAAAAGCTGGTCCAAAACTCTTCATGCTTCACAGTAATGTTCTTGGGTTCTTCTTCATCCCAGTACGTATCATAGAGAGACTGTCTGCCACATTGCAATAAGACATTGTCTTAAAAATTACCATGGTTAAGAAGGCAGTGGGTGATGTTTTTACCTTGTTGGGTAGGTGGATAATGGGGCTGTGTCCCAGATGCACGTCCTTGTCTCCAGGAGGGAAGTCAATCCCCATTGAGATCCTCCCGCATGTTACCAGCCCTAAGGGGACTATCGGTTAGCAGCCTCACCTCCCATGCCTCGTGGAAAGGGACTCTCCACTGGGGAGTAGGGACATCATCTGAAGGATTGTCACAGCATCCAAGGCTTTCCTGGAGGCCTTTGTATAAAAACTATCCCTGGTGGTTTAGTGAAGAATTTACCTTTTCCGTGGGCCACAATCTTCTCCCTCAGCTGTGGCTGCTGTGGTTACGGCTGCCGCAGCCCCTTGAGAGGTTGTGCCCCCCGTTGCTCCAGCCGGTGTTGTTGCACTTGACGCATGGACCGCCTAGCTGCGCCTCCATCAGACACAGTGAGGAGGGACTAGGAGGGGGCCAGCCATCTTGCTGGAAAATTGTCTAGGAGTGGGGGGGTAGGCTCCCCCCACACCTTAAAAGGGGCAGGACGCTGGCCCTGTCACACTTCATAGATTAATTTAATCATGTGTTCATATTTAAATTAGTTTTTTCTGGTGCAGTTCCTAATCCTGCAGAGCCACATTATTGATGTAATGACTATGAATTACAGCCTTATTTTATGCACATTTGCCAACCTGTGACGTCATGTTGGACAGACTGAGGGTGCTGTTTTGAAAGAATTGTGGGTTGTGCTGTTTTGAAAGAACTGTAGGTTTTATATATTTTGAATAAATCTAAATAGCACTGGTACTTTGGATTGTGGCTTCATAATTAAGTAAGAAGGATTGCTTTTATATATATATATATTTATTTATGTTCCGTCCCTTTAAAACCATGATTTCTGGCTTTAGTAAACCCAGCTAATCTTATTTTAAAATAAGATAACTAAAAAATGTCATTGAAAGTGTGCTGCATGCTAAGATAGTAATTGTTGTAGTATTGGTGTGCCGACCACCGGACGATTAAATAGCATCATTTGTTTCCATTCTGTTCCAGGTTATATTACCTGTGCATGATACAGAATTCATATCTACAGGTGTTTTTTAGAAGAGCAAATCTACCTCATGAGTCCAGAACACACTGTTAACTCAGTAATGTTGTACCTCTCTCTCTGCCCCGGTTTAACTCTACAGCATATGTCTGTCTCTTGTATTGTGGGCGAGGGCAATGTTGTCAGGTTTGCAATTGCTCAAGACATTCCCAGCTGTTGCTGGCATCTGTGCGGCAGTAGGGGAAAAAGATATTTTGAGGGATGCCGGTTGTTTGGAAAAGCAGCTATTGAAAAAACAAATAAGTAATCTTTGATTTTACTAGCATTGCAAGCTAGACACACCCCAGATAGTCCCCTAATACTCCTAGTCATCCTTCCCATTGCCATCCTAATAACTAATAAATACTTGGGAATTTTACTTACTGTATCATGCATTCTGTCGATCGCTGAGTGCTAGAAAGAAAATCATAAAACTAAAAGCAGTAAAAATCGGGCTGTTCAAACTGTCGTCCTAATGAGTAATTGGCTTCCAGTTGAATACCATTCGTCCTTTACCAATTACCATGGCGGGTATCTTTGTTGAATTTTAATTTTAGGAAAATAAAGATAAAAAAAACGAAGCTAAAAAGTCATGGGATGCGAATAATGGGGTGATAACTGTAAAATGCAACATAACATTTCAGGGACATAACAGGATGGCTTCTCATTGCTTTTAGTAGTTCAGGTCCCTTCATATTACAGATGCAGAGTCCTGGGTTTTCCAGGTGCCCCCTTCTTTCATGTCTCCATACTTCACTGTTTCTGGTCATCTGCTTCTCATCTTTGCTCTGGTTGATCCATGTTCCTTGGCCTCCAGGCTCCATGTGTGCCTGCCTATTAGGCCTGGAGAGGAGCAGAAGCCGGGGTGTTATATACACTCCAGTTTCTCCTCAAACCTCCTCTAGAAATGTCCTTCAAACCTCACTTCTCCCTTTCAGATCTCTCCAACCCCCACCTGGTGTTTCCTTTCAACCTCCTCTCTCAGGTCAAGCTCTTCTCCAACCCACCCTACCTCCCACCCTCGTCGGTCCTCCTTCCTCCAACCTCTTCCACCTGCTCCACTCTGCTCTCTTCCCACCAACCTCTTCCTTCTACTCCACTGCAACCTCCTCTCCACTTCTCTCCTGTGCCGCCACCTCTCTTCTCCTTTAATCTGCTACATGACTTCTACACGACTACTCCCTTTTCCCATACAACTCCGTGCATATATTCAGCTAATAGTAGGTACTAGCCCCTCGCAGTGGTTCAGTCCTCTGCCTGCATGCTTGCTCCTCCTGTGTGTAATAATCAGAGCACAGATTGGTGCAGTGGGGAATGGGGATTCAGCTCATCTGCTTGTGATGGGGAGAGGCCGCATGGCTCTGCAAACCAAGCCGTCTTTAATTTCATCCTCCATCTTAGTTTTCAGACCTGTGCATTTGACACGGCCTTGAGAAACTCCTTAGTGTAACCATTCCTTGTTGGACTCCTGCAGTATTGGCGCTACATGGATGTCACCGGCTCCACCCTGCTTGCGTCTGGTGGTGCAGAAAAACAGCTAGTTTAAGCAACTCGGCTGCCTCATTAGAATGAGGACATGCGGACTAGCAACAGGGTTCTCATTTACCAATGGGCTGGGGCACCTCTTAAAAGGGAAGTCAGGGGGTGTTCAGATATTTGGTGGCAAGGCCCGAAGGAGAGGTGATGTAGTTTAGGGGATCCATCATGTACCTCCTGTGGACCGAACAACAAGGCTAGGGTGGCAGCCCCAAGACCCTAACATCCACCACCCCCAGACACAGGCAGGGGAGTTGTCACTTTAGTTTAAGATTATGGCTTTCATCTTTGTTCTAGGAGATATGCGATTTTAATCCGGGTTTAGTGCATTTCTATGTATGTGATTGTATGCTTTGTTTTATGTTTGCATATCACCTTAAAGCAGACGTCTTTTTGTGATTGCTCTTTTTGTTAGGAAACCCTTACCTGTCCTACGGACATGGATGTAATTTTAGTGGGGGCAAGGGTGTCTGTCCCTCCCCCCAACTTTTGTGACGCACCATTTTGTCCCACTCATTTTGCAGGGTCCCTTTCATTTAGATGTCATGTCATCCCGCCGACATTTTCAGCAAAGTTACTCCACTGCCTATGGAGACCCAGTCGCTTCTTGCCAGGACAGGTCTGGCAACCTCGCTGGACACGGTGGTACGTCATCGTCAGGGCCGCCTGACCCCCATTCCTTATGCACTGCAGAGCCATAATCCAGCATTCCAGCCCAAGATGGTTGCCACGGGGAGACGCCACGTTGACATGACGTAATACGTCATTGTTAGACAGAATCATATACAGTACCCTTAGGGAACACTACATACACGTGATAGTACAATTTCACCTTTGGCACAAGCCTGTACCACACAGTAAAGTGGTAGCGATGGCTGAGCAGCCAGACTTATCTCAAGAGCAAATGAGCAGTAACAGGGATTACACAAAGGACTACAATTACTATGACTCAAGCAAACACTGACTCAAGGTTTCTGGCTAAAAAATATAAGTACATTTATTTTTAAACCATCTGTTCACAAAACACTTCACTTCTATTATATAAAACCACACTCTAAATATACTGCACACAACCAATTCCTTTTCTTCAGGTCAATTCCAGGTAAGTACATTAGAATTTGACAGACCAGTGTTTCGAAACAAAGACGTTACTATGAGTTCATACGCAATCACTTTTTGACAGTAATGACAGTTCGGTCTTACGAAAGAAAAACGTACCCGCGGGAAGAAAGGTAACCATAGTCAAACACACTGAGCACATAGAATTAAAACAAGGGAATAGTGGATAAAAATCATAGGCAATACTTTTGTCAAAGCAATAGAATCAGAGGACGTGTTCTAAGAGGCAGATAAAAGTCAATAGGCCGGCACCAGTGTCAAATGGAGCAGGGGCTCTGTTGTTGAGGATCACACGGTGAGAACAGTTCAAGATTAACGTTGCCAGGAGTACTGGATATTGTCAAAGGAAGGCAAAAGTTATAAGACGGAAGAAAGAAAGGACAAGCCTTCGGAAAGGAAAAGGGTTCTCCCCGATTCCTCAAGGTCGGAGGGAGAGACTGACCAAATGGACACAGTACCTTATTCGGATGAAGAAAGCTGGTGCTATAGCAGTTGTTCCTTGTAGTTCCTGCAGACTCGCGGTTCCTGAAGCTTCAGTCGTGGTGACAAGGAGGACGACATCTGCAGTGATCTACACTACCCAGGGATGAAGCCAGCAGCAGCAAAGCAACGATGAATAAATGGCGCGCTCTTTAAAAACAGGAGAGGGCTCTTCTGATGGCTATCCGGACCACTACAGTTCAGTGCAGCAATTTTGACCCAGAAGAGGATACTCTGGCTGTAGAAGGTGAGCTGGTTGATCCCACCTGGCTCAAGGGAACACGACTCCAGACTGGATCTTCTCTGTCGTTGAAGGGTAGATAGCTCAGGACTGCAGCAGGGCTTCATTGGGATCTAGGAGTTGCAGCAGCCGTCTTCTTCTCCACTTCTCTTCGGTTCTTGTAGTTCCAGTGGCGACTCTGACTTCCAGCCAAGAGTCCTGCCTTTTATGCCAAAATCCCCCAATCACACAGCCTGGCGGTCATTCACACAGCAGGGGGGCTGTCCAGCCCGGACAACCACCTCAGCCAATGGACACAAAGTGCGACTTAGGTCTCCAACGAGACCCTGTGCAGGGGGTTACTAAACCCCTCCCTCACATTCAGCCCACCTAGACACCCAGACGCCAAAGGAGGGCTTCTTTGCAGAAGCCTGCCAAAGGATGGCGAACAAGGAAACCAAACCTGGTTTGACGCGAAAAGCAAACAACAAGAAAGACCTTTCCAACACGAAATGGCGAAAAACCACGCTAAGGCCCAAAATAAAAGTGATATGGTTTTATAGTTTTATGTTCACGTCTGTCACCACAGCCAGAACACTAACACGGGAATCTGTGTAAAAATGATAGTTACCACTGCCACCAGCCATGTCGAGTCGGGAAGGGGGACACAAAGTGCCCCTTGAGTTGCAGAAGGACAGGGGAAAGATATTCCCCTCCAGTACTCCAATGTAAGATGGCTTGTACTGGATCTGTATTTTTAAAAGTACTAGTAAAGCCAATGGTGACTTTGCATGTTTCTGGGGGGCAGTAGTCATACCCAGAAATGGAGTTCACAAGGGAAGTCTAAAAGACATCCCTGTGTCACTGCACTAAAGGTGCTGTGTCACACACAAGTAAAAAGATGATGCCTGGGGAGCTGGTGACACTCCATAGCCCATGAGCACAAAAAGTACAACACACACAAATAATACGCTGTAAGAGTGGGAAAAAGGCTCACACTCTTACCAAGTGGGAAAAATAAACCCGAGAAATCCAGCAAAGCTGCTGAGGGACTCACTAGGTAAGGGAAATTAGTCATAAATGAGAAGTCTCCCTAACAGTCATCATGCCCGCTGCCGGGTTATAAGAAAGCCAGTTCCGGGACCCATGTTTCATTAACAGTTTCCCTGGAGTCTTCATGTCACGTCTGGATTCATTTACAAAGACCTGTAGACAACTATATGTTCGACCTAGTTAATTAGGCATTTTGTCTTGTTTCAACAATTTTTTTTTTTTTCGTTATTTCTCTCACAAGTGCCTATGGACTTTGTTTGAGTGGCTGAGTGGACTTTGTGTCACGCTCACCTGGTCTCCACGGGGGCGTAGCACGTAGTCATATGACCGATATCTGTACTGGCGTAGTTTTGATGGTATGATGGTGTCCTCTCCCCTGTTATCTCCCCAGGAGGCATTAGCCTTCAATGTTGAAACAAGATGTTAGCTAATGAGTGGGTTGGGTTAGTGCCACTTCCTGCAACCTCCTGATGCCCGACTCCTCTCCTGCTCACCTTTGAGTTTGGTGAGGTAGGCTCTCCATCCTGCTTGACCTTCAGCAGGGGCGCAGTAGGCTCAGTCTTTCTCTGGGCACATTTACTTCACTGTTCCCGAGTGCCTGTTGCTGTGTTTCGGGAATGCTTGGATTAATCGGGTAAGTCTCTATCCCAATAACAGCTTGGTATAGATGCTCAAGTCTTATTGTTCCAAGGTTTAAACGTGTTTTGTCTTTCTTGCAGATGCTGTCTCGTACGGAAGGTTAGAAGAATTGACTCTCCTAGGATGCTGAACTGGTTGTCTCCAGGTGAGTATGAGCGCGGATGAGTGGCGCTGGATGGCTGAACAATTGTTTGTTTTTGTATTGTACGCGACTAGCCTGCTGTTTCTGTTCCCTTTTTGCAGGTGCGGCAAGGCCCCAAGATGAAGAATGGAAGAACCGCTCCGAAGTAACCCACAGGAATGCAGAATCCCGGTTGAGTATTGGATGCCTGCGCAGAAGTCCTTTCCCAACGGGGGCGGCGGTCGGAAGACCAGCTGGAGACGGAACCGATGGACGGAATTGCAGGTAAGGCCTCTGTCGCTGTAGTAACATCTGTTCTTCTCCTTTTCTTCTTCCAGGCACCGATGGATGGAAATCTCAGACTGGCGTGGCTGCAGAAACACGAGGACAGAGCAGACACGGTGAGCATTACGCTGCAGGAGTGCAGAATAATGCGAAGTGTGTTCTGCCTGCAGGGTGTGGCTTGAATAGCCTTTAAAGTAGTTCCAGAAAGTAGTCCCTTTACCACACCCTGTCTCTCAGGAGAATTAGTCCCTCTGCCACACCCTGGATATACAGAAGGCTCAGCCTCACTAGGCAGATTAAGTAGTTCCATAAGTTCAGCCCATTTCATGAGCCTGTCGCCAACGGCGCAAGGACTGAGTCCATGAGGCTCTGGGGCACTTCCTTGGGGCCTGACAAGTCCTTCTGGATGACAGGGACTGGGGTGGGCCCAACAGCTCCAGGGGTTTCGGAGCACGCACCATGACACTTTGTGAAGTCAATTTTCCTTTTCTTTTTTGAATTCATCTTGAGAAACACTCTTCCTTTATCCCAGATTAAGCCTACTTTGATATAAAGGAAAGGGGGAATGGAATAACTATTAAATCCTGTACTGTATCTCACTATCCCGTCTCTCCCCATAGAGTACTTTGATGGGTTGCTCTACAACTGCAGCAACACATTGACACCAACAATCTCCTCCAAACCTACCAATCCGGATCCAGACCCAGATGCAGTACGGAGATAGTAACCATACAGGTGGTCGACGATGCCCTCAACATCCTTGATGACAGCCACCCTTTGAGGGCTTCACACCCAATCTCACCCCGTAGGCCAAGACCCTTGGGTTCCACATCGACAAATACCTCTCCTTCAAAACACACATAGCTAAGAAAACAAGGACAGCTTGGTATCAGCTCTCCCTCCTATGGAAGGTCATGCCCTTCCTCCCTACGGACAGCTTAATTTCCACTGTTCAAGCGCTTGTCCTATCCCACCTGGATGGGGGCAATGCACTCCTCGAAGGTCTCCCGTCATCTTCCCTTGTGCTCCTGATAAGTGTCCTACCCGCGGCCACAATATCTCATCAAGGGTCTGCGCAGATACGACCACATCACCCCGGCCATCAACGACCTTCACTTGCTTCCACTGCATGCGCAAATCACCTTCAAGTCTTGCTGCATCATCTATAAGGCAGTCACTCTCAAGTCACGCAGCTACCATGCAGAGAAACTCTGCATCTTCGGCCGGCAGCGCACCACCAGAAGTCAGGACACGTGTAAACTTGAAATCCGCCGGTGAAAAAAGGAAAGGAAAAGAAAACAAGCCTTCTCTGAATACACCCCAAGATTATAGAACCTCCTCCCTGTTGGCATCAGACTTGTCCCCATGCTCCTACAATTCATAAAATAACTCAAGACCCACCTGTTCAAGGAGTCACCTCCTCAACACCTAAGCCATCACGCCACCCCTCTCCAGCCTGCCAGCCGGTATTGCTGTACCCCTCCTCTGTCCCACTCTGTATTTTAACCTCCACTGTATATCTGTTCTGTTGTTTCCACTGAAAATCGCTTTGTTATGCATCTGTAATGTTGTACACCTCTGTAAAGCGTTCGGTTGTGTATCTGTATTGGTGTATACCTCTGTAAAGCACTTTGTTGCTTCTCAAAGCTATGTCCACGATCAATAAATGCCATAGTAATAATAATAATAACAATAACAATAATAATAATAATAATAAATAAAAGAACTTTGTCCTTGCTCTTCAGGCCGTTGATGGGGCATTCTTCAGCCAGAGAGAACACTTGAGGGAAGACAGGGAACAGGTGGCCCCTGTGGATGGTATTCCAGGGGTACCCATTTCCCTATATTTCCCAAGGGGTATTACTCCATGGTTCTACGGTCAGTGGTTTTCGATCTTGTTACTGACAGACTGAAAGACCTTTTTCTCTCCCAAACCATGGAAGCCATGATTAGAGAACTAACATCTTGTTTGCAGAATTTATAGGTGAAGGTTAATACTTCTCACCGGGAAAACACGGTTCTCTTTCAAGCCATCACTGCATTACAGAGCAAGGTGGAGATCATAGCTAACAAGACTCCTGCTGTAGGATACGCCTGGGGAACGCACACCACAGGTGTGGTCCCTTCAGGGCTTCAAACCTCCTCTGGGGATAGCCGTCCTATACTTACCTCTGCTACATTGCCCCTTCCAGGAATAGGGCCTAACATGCCCACTCCTACTATGCCCCTCAAACACGGGGGACCCTAAGAAATTTGAGTCCTTCTTCAATCAATGTAGAATCCATGTTCTAAATAGACCTGAACTACATGCCTCAGATCAGGCTAAAATAGTGTTTATTCTATTGAATATAGATACAACTGCCCTTGCTTGGGTTACTCCTTTTGTATTCAACAAAGGTAGCAGGCGCCCCTCTCTCGGAAGAACAAGGCATGATAACCTGTTCAGTGGTTGTTAACCACATTGAGAGTTCACAGCCATCTGCTTTTTGCTCACTGTACCTTTCACAAAAGGGAAATATCCATTTGCATATCAGTCTTTGTCCCGCCGACATGGGCAGTCTAGCACCGAAATGCTATGGCAATTCTTCTCTGAACAAGAGTACCAACAGCAACCCCATACAGGTGTTACTCCTTTTGTAGACACTAATAACCCCATCCTAATGAACTACAAGGATTTTTACGAGGCTGTCCAAGACACGATTAGCAAACATTATGCTAGCCAGTCCATCAGAAATGAGTTTATCGATCTCCGACAAGACAGTAAAGACCTTTTGAAGTATATTGCCAGTTTCTGTCAGACTACCTGGCCTGAAGAGGTTCAACTAACACTCTTCTATAGGGTCTTAAAGACGGCATAAAGGACATGCTCAGTCAAGTTGTTAATCCGCCCAAAACATTGAATGGCTATGTATTGCTAGTAGTCCAGTTGGATCAAAGATGGGGAGAATGAAGAGGTGAAAAGGGACGTACAGAATGGCAGATAAAACCCTATCGAAAAGACAAAGATTCTTCAGTGCCGCCTTTGGAAGGAAACCTATGCAGTTGAATAACACTTGAGGCCCAGTCTCTCTGGATTAACGAGAACTACGTAGGTGAGGTAATTTGTGTTTCTACTGCGGGGATCCTGGTCATCCAGTAAGGAATTGTCCCAAGAGACCATTACCAAGCTCGGGAAACAAACAGGCTTGTCAGTTTGAAGGGAAAAGATGAAGAGCCTCCATCCAAACTCCCCTCGGCTACAGAAAACTGTCCTGACTTGCACCTACCCTCACCTTATCATACAAGTTAAATTGATGAGCTCCTCATACATGGGTGGAGATATTAACCATGGTGGACAGTGGCGCAACTTGCAATTTTATAGATTTAACTTTTTCCAATAGCAACCATATTCCTTTAGAACTACAAGTACGAAGTAGAGCTGTCATCTCTGTGGATGGATCTGATCTGGTATCTGGACTCCATACCCATCAGACTGTTCATTTAACTATGATATGTTCTGAAAGGCATCAAAAAATGATTCGTTTAGATGCTATCGCAGCCCCACATTTTCAAGTGATATTGGGTCTTCCTTAGCTCCAAAACCACAATCATATTATTGACTGGCAATGATGAGTCTTTACTTTTTCAGGCGATCGTTGTCCTACGAGCTGCTAAAGATCCATAGATAAGGAGTATCCTTTTACACTCAATCAACAACTGCCAGTGAAGTATGCACCGGTTATTAATATTCCTAATCTATCTCCTGCGTATAAGGACTATCTAGATATATTGAGTACCTCACTGACATGGGGGATTGCAGGTAGGCCTTACACCATGGTGTTTACCCTGAGGACCATCCACGCTAGGGGAAGTAAGCATGCTTGGACACTTTTGGAGGAGCCTAACTGTGGTCCCCACTTGTTGACCTCCCCTAGGTCTTCCAACCATTTCAAACGAGGAGATGCAGGATGAGGTGCCTGACTAAAGTGGTCCGCCACATACCTCTGTATCAGTGTTGCACCTGAGCACCATCCTTTCTACAGTAGGCTGATGCAGTTTCTCTGGTGCATTCAGGAAACTGTTATCCGGCACTGAGCCCTTGGGTGTAGGTTTCACTGAACCCTCGTGAGACCTCCAGATAGTAGCCCTATGGACCTCGATGCAAACCTCACAAGGCTTTATGCCCTCAGAGCGCAGGGCTCTGGGAGTCCCTAAATGTAAAGGCATCCCCTCAGGCATGAGCCCTGTAGAAGAGGTTGCTAACCCCTCAGCACGAGTGCCAGTAGCAACCCAACAGGTCACAGGAAAACCTGTGGTATCATGAGTGAAACTTGCTGAAGGATATTCCTGACCCCTCCCATGCAAGGAACTCCTGAGAAGTGAGTCCTGATGGGGTGCCCAAGATAATAAAGGGGCAGTCATCTTCGATGCCTTGGATTTCTTTCTGGCAAACTCCTTCAAATTACCTGGAGAAGATCTACTTTGGTGCTGTAGTCTGCTCCTTAACACACTGCATCAGTGTGTCACACACAGTATAAGGGTCAACCCTGTGATCGGACCTGAGACGATCCAGACAGAGTGTGTGCAGATCCAATGAAAGAAAATATGCAATGTTGTGGTGCAACGGTCTACGGTGCCTTCCCCTGTGGGCGAAGTCCATACAGTATGGAGGAAAGTGGGCAGGAAATGGAAGTAAATATGGCATTCGGCAGAGCCGCTCCATGTTTTACCAGTCATTGGGCCTCATTACGAATCCAGCGGTAACCGAGCCGGAAAAACCGGCAGGTTAGCGCAGACTCGTATTACCATTCCGCCTCCATGATTCCCGGAATCACCGGGGCATTACAACCCCGGTGACCCAGTAATTCCGGAGGCGGAATTCGGTAAATCCCCATTCCCATGGAGTCCGGTAGGAATGGGGAAGTGGAAACACCGGCACCATACTGTAATGGTGCCGGTGTTTCCACGTCCGCCTGAAGGCGGGTGGTGTTAAACCCGTCAGGTCAGACCTGGCAGGAGTGACACCTCCCGCCTGCAGAACTCGGAGATCAGCCGGTCCGGAAACTACGGTGGCGGCGGGTTTACCGCCACCGTTATTTCCGGACCGGCTGTCTCGTAATGAGGCCCATTGTGTCTTTCAAGAGCAACGGTAGTTTGACATCCCTACTCTGGAGTAAGGGTGATAGGAAGGAAGGATAAGAAGGGTGGGCCTTGGTTGCCACAGGGAAGGTTTCGCACTGGTGGCCAGCTTTCACCCACCCGCTTCCCAGACCAAGTACTAATGTGAACCCACAATGTTGAGCACTCATGGCACATTAGTGGCCATCTCCCATTTCACATTAGACCCTGAAGTGACCCCAATAATCTGGTACACCAGTAGCACTTCACTCACCAGCAAGCCTAAGCGAGAGCTATGAGACCACCAGAGCATACCAGCAAGATATCTGCTGACACCGCGTATCGATGCAGAGCAGCCCTTTTTCCACCGACTTCAAAATTAGAGCGCAAACCTTTATGCCTTCGTCTGACACCTCGCAGCCTGTAAGCACTCATTATTACAAAGAGAGAGCAGGGAGTCAAATATCAGAGTGATCACTTCGGGAATGAAGGGAAGAACATGTGGCATGCACATCTGGATAAGGGAATAACTAATCTGATTATGAAGTCTATTCCCTATTTGGTTGTTCCATTTGCTTCCTCGATCCTCTGCTCCTGATCAATCAACTACACTGTAATAGGGTGCCAGGAAGGAGAGCCATAGAGAGAGCCAGTGGCGCCTAGGAGTATATAGAGGAAGTGCGAAAACTGCAATCCAGAGACAAAAGAGGAGTGAGATTGCAGATGCCGCTGATGGGTATTTTTCAGATACTAGGAGAGACCAGAGGATGGTGGGTTCCAATAACCCAACCCTGAGCAAAGGGGAAGAAATACCTGGTCATATGAGTGTTTAAGAGGCATCATCATCAGAAGTGCAGTGGCTGGAAGGTGAGACTATCTATGGCTAACACGTGCCCTTGGTTAGAAGTACTTGCTAATAGGCTAAGTGAAAAGCGTGCTGGATGCTATATCCCTGAGACTGCGTTTGTGCCATTAACTGTAATGACCATTATATCCCTAAGGCTCTCTGAGAGTTAGGAAATATTGTGAAAGTAGAGTGGACCTTACCACGATTTGATTTCCACATCCTGATACTATTTGCATTGGAATTCTCTCATGTTGATAGCTTGATCCCCTAGCCCAGGGCAGGATCACTGTTCACTGACTAGGCTGGCTGAGGCTGATGGGAGTTGTACGCCAAAACATTGGGAGGGTGATAGGTTAGCTATATCTGCCAGGGCGGATGGCTGGCTGGCTACCCCAGCGCATGGCCCCTAGGAATGTATCCACACTCATCCTGTTGACTACAATTGTTGAACTTTACTACTTTCTCTTGTATTTTCTTTTTGACCTTTGTCACAAAGAGCAGGATTTACCTTTCTGGAGAGGTTGAAGTCTCGGGAGGATTGGACAGGGGCAACACGCTCGCTTTGGAAGCAATATGGCGCGGAGTAACAGAGGTTCGATCCCTAGGGCAGCACTTAGAAACCTCTGGGTATTAAGCGCGTTATAAATAACCAATTACTATTACAATTACCTCCTACGTGAATCCTCTGTAAGTTCAAAGACGTTTGAAGTTTGTATCTGTGCCTATAGCAATAAGAAGTCTCTAGAAAGCACAGCATCAAAGATGTTCCTGTTTGAGAGTCAACTAGGAAAGCGCAGACTGGAACTTATGAAACGTTGATTTAGATCTCCAAAGGTTCAAATGTGTGATCCCGCTCAGACGCATGAGTGTTGTAACTCTCAAGGTCAGCCTGGCATTGAGCACTTTGAGAACACACAAGTCTACAAATCCAAGGACTCTCAAGCCAACACGCAAAGATTGTGCATCCCACTGCCAAATGCAGTACGGACTCCGCTAAGACCAACTATTCCAAGGAAGACAGAAGACAGAGCCCAGAGATGTGTCAGCATCAGCCTTGGGAGGGAAACCCAACATATGAGCTCTGGTGTATGGATACCACAAGGTTCATCCTGTGGCCTATCAAATGGTCAATGCCAAATGCATGAATATTTCAGGCGGCCGTGATCACTAAGTTCTAAAGGGAGGAGGGAATGATGGATCTAGTTAGAAGGTTGGGAGGGTGGCCAATACATTGTGCACTCAGATTAATTAGAGGCCGCAAGGAGGACACCTGTAATGACGGTGCCAGTTCCATAAATTCACCTGTGAAATTGTTTAAACTATCTCTTGATTGGGATACAGAGATGTGCATGTTACACAGAACATATCCATTCAGTAACCATGTGACAGAATTACAACGTCAGAACCTACAGTCATACCGTTATTGACAAGATTGCAGTCCCCCAGCATTCCTTCCTACTATCAAATCACAAGACTAGAAAGGAAGGGGATTCTGGGTCTCTTGAGGGCTCTTACATTTATTTGATTTCCTTAAGTAGATCTGAGATAAGGCCTTGAAAGAAAAAGACAACAGTTAGCGGAAGTTAGTAATGAGGAGAGGGAATAACCCTGTATGATGATGTGTTGAAACCAGGAGCACTAGTTAATAAATTACCGGAAACCACACTGCAGCCAACCAGGAGTGCACACTGCCTCAACAAAATGGTTGGAGGAGACGTCACCCTCACATAGCCAGGCGCACTCTATTTTGGAACCTTGTGTTGCATCAGTGGGTGGATTAGTGGGATTCAGTCACAGGCTGGTTAAATTGCAGCCATTCAAGCTCAGTTCAGGGTGAGGAAGTATATTACCTCTGTGGTAGTGAAAGGCGGGTTTGATACCAGAGATGTCAGTACTATTCCTCCAGTAGGTACTTTTTGTGCCTAAGTCCAGAGGATTTGTTCCATTGGAACAGTGACATAGATTTTTAAATCAAATACCAATACACTGATTTTGGTATCAAGTTTTTAATTAAGTCCATATTACGTATGTCTGTTCTACACCACCTGCAATGAAAAGCACCTCTGCCGAGTAGTGACTATGAGTTGTCTGTGACTTGTGTAAGACACAATGGCTTTTTGGAGAGCATGGCCCAATTTTTGTGCCCAACAGGCTGTAAGATGCCAATCCCCCAGGCAGGAGACGCAGGATCTCGGTGGGTCACCGGCCTGAAATGGTCAGCAGCATGTGAAGCAAAACTTGAATCTGGTTCTAACAGTATGTAAAGAGCTGCGAAGGAAACGGAGGCAGCGGTAGGTTCCTGCGGCAGGAGAAAACGCACATTGGCAAAGCCAAAGGTTTCGGCTCCACGAGACAAAGTAAAAAGACTGCCGTCCACCTTACTGGATGGCACAGTGGAGTGCAGACTTTTTACAATGGCTTTTAGTAATGTTATATATGTATGTAAACAGAACATGCACAGGTCTTTGCACTTATAAAAGTAATTACTGCTTATGGAGGGATGTAGGTTCCCTTTAAGAAATTATAGTGAGTTTACACTGCGTTTTGGCATTCCGATATCACCAACATTGTGAACTGTGATATCACCATCTCAAATGGCGCAGTACATTCACCAAGAATACTTAAATAGGCCCTGCTTGCAGGGGTGGACTGGCCTAGAGGGAACTCTGGAGATTTCCCGGTAGGCCTCAGCACCCTGGGAAAGGATGGACTGGCCTATATGGAACTCTGAGGATTTACTGGAGACCTCTGCACCCTGGGCCTCTTCTGTGTAGTAAACTATTTTATTTCAAAATGTTTTCATAGTTAAAGGGTTGGGCTTGCTGAAAGTGTGTAATATGGGGCCACTTTGAAAATTATTTACAGGGCCCCTTGTGGTTCCGAGTCCACCCCTGCCAACATGACCTTCAATTACTTTTAAAAGTGAACAAACTAATGCAAGCCGTGCTTGCACACATACAATTAATAGGATCGAGATGTCGGCCCACTGTGGTGGCACTTCCTGACAGAACAAAGTCTAGTAAGAACATGCAATACAATGAAAAATGCCAGCCCTTAATATGGCTGCTAACAGACACACAGCGGTGTAGCCAAACGCCCCGCAGAATCTACTTCTGCTTTTGAAATACACATCTACAGCATTAACGTAGGCGTACCCTACATGTGGCACTTCATGCCACCTACAACTGAACACAAATGGTCACGAAATACTTGATAAAAAATGAATCCATTGGGAAAAAAGTTGTACCCATTTGTGGGACCTGATGTGCATTATAAATGAGTAGCTCCTGTTAACACCGTTAAGCTGATCTGGAGGGCCAAAGACGTGTGTCGGGGGGAGGGAGGGGGCCTGTGGGGGACAGGGGGGTCGTGACATGTCTTTTGGCGGGACGAGGGACGAGACCAAGTGCAAAAGCAGCAACTTCTTTCTGTCTCTTCCAGTGAAGAGCAACGTTCGGAGCCAGTTGGGACAGATGATCACAAATAAGTTTCTCTAGGATGGTAGATGTTTGTCAAATGTCTGAGCAAAACATTTAACACAGAGTTTGCTGGCATGTTACCTGGCAGAGCGAGAGGTAGCCTTCACTGGCCACCAACTCAAGGGAGGGCAGAAATCAGAGTGCTGTAGAAGCATCTGATTGCAAGTGCAGACAAGATCACTTGCGAAGGGCTACAGCCAAGGCGGCCCGTGGAGATGAGAACCTTCTAACATTTGTGTCAATTTCCTAAAGGTTAAACCTAAACCAACAATTATGATCCAATCACACAAGCCAACTTGTATTTTCTGGGATAGAGCTTTAATTGGGCCCTCCATTCAGGTGGATTCTGGCAACACAGATCTACTCATCTAGGTCTTATAGGAACAAGCGCATCTTCGACCGAAATGTCATGATCGCCCCTCTAGGAATCGAAGGCTATTAAAGTATGAAACATTGAAGCATGCATTAACCACATCAACGCAGTTATCCCAAAGAAGCCAAATGCCCCTTTCCTTACGGTACACAGGGAGGGATAATGCCCAGGTCTCATGCTTTAGCCGAAGGATTGATTAGCGCCTTAGAAGAAAAGGCTGGATTAACGGGGGAGTGTAAGCAGCGTCCATCGGTAATACAGACAGTCGCCAGACTGCAAGACTGCAATCCCAAACAGCCCTTGCAAGGGATGACTGGCAGTGGTTTACCGAATGCGGTTATGCCGATGACTTCTGTGGTGGGTACTTTTAACATCATTAAGTAGCTTACAAGAAATAAACGAATAATAACTAGGTCTGTTCCTGTTTATGAATAATGAGAGCATGGTCCTATTTTAATGAATCCGAAAGATCAATATTGCTGCCTGGGAGATCCAGCTGGAAACCACAATGACTGTTCCACATTAGGGGGTTTTTAGAGGAGGTCTTTTTTTCTACATGTTAGTATACTTTAGCGGCATGCTTAATCATAGTCGAAGCATGTGCCGTAAGAAAATCTGCATTCCTTATAGAGTTGGAACAGGACCCATAAAGAAAAATAGGACTCATTATTTAGACCACAGGCAGATTGAAATCTGAATGTGATACATGAAGGTTTGAAAATATTCTTTCAAATTTACAAATGTTCAAAATCGACATTTATATACTTTACATTGTAGTATCAAAGTTTGAACATTTAGGTTTGTAATTGTTTAATTCTGATTTATTTTAATAGTTGATCTGTGTACATTGCTTTCCCCTGTACCGCCCTTCTGACGAACAATTCCCCACAATTTATCTATCACTTCGGGCAACATGCCTGTTACCATATGTAGCCCTTCCTGGCCCATCTTCCTCGATTTCCCAAAACCATGTGTCCAGGTACCGCTTTTTTAGATAATAGAGTTATCAATATAAAAAAAGATTGTTGTAGGAATAATCCATCAGCAAGAACGGAATCCGCACATCTGGCTTAATGTTTCTGTTCGTGCCAGGCTGCCTGGCCAATCGACTACAAGTATCAGCTTAACAAGCAGGATACAGCTAATGGAGGCTGATCGATCATTGGTCGGGTTAAGCATGAAGCTGAAATCACCTCTCCAAATAAGCGGATACTGTAATGGGAGGCTGCTTAGTGCCGGCTCTATATATGGAGTGTGGGTTTAAAACGCACAGTTTTCCATTAGCCCTACTTTACCACTATCATAATGTAGCTGCCCAGGACATCCACAAGTTCTGTCCAAACTGCAAGAAGTTCTCTGCTCTAGTACAGGGATGTCCAGTCCAGGTATTGGCTTTTCAACAGTGTTTTTAAATCAAATGAAAATGTTCTAATTGTGCTAATCGCAGGCTTATAGTTGTTTTGGAAGATCAGACCTGTTGCTTTTTTTTTATCACGTGTGTTCTTGTCAAGCCACTCTCCCAACATTTCATAAATGCTTAATATATTTTACTGTAATAGAAGTATGTTATTAAGAATGCTTGATCTTTGGAGTTTTTTCTTCTGATAAAACTGCAAAGCTGAACCCCGACAGCCAATGCAGTGTGCAAAGGGCAGGCAAGCTATAGCCTAAAATGCAGCAAATGCAGGCCACAACATTCTAAACTCTCTGTAGAGCGTACAGTCCATATTTGCGATGCCCCTGATATACTATATTTGCATAATCAAAGAGAGTGAGCATGGAAGCAACCGCTGAGCAAGTGTTTGTGAGTAGGGCCAATAAGGGAATGCACGTCAGTGTCCTTATGCCATCAGACATGTTTTCGGGAACGCTGTAATTTGGAGTTCCAGGAACAGCGCTTATGGAACAGTGCCTACTTCCTCCCAGCCACCCGAGGGTAATGTCCCAGCAAAGCTGGCAAAAGCGAGGCAATCCAGAGAGTAGGTTAACATCAGAAACCTTAATTCTAAAAATATGGTGGTGAGCAACAGAGGGGATGTAGTTGATGCCAGACATGACAAGTGATGCGGATATCTGTAGATCCAAACAGTCTCTCACGCAAAGAATTCATTTTCACTGCATTCAATAGATTTGCCTGATCTTTAAAAGTACAAGTGACATTTTTTGATCTACATCGGCACACTGGGCTGTATTGGTTGACATCATCTAAGCTTGTCTTATTCTCATTGCTCTATATTTTGTTACTCTGGGTGTGCACCTTAAATTCTCTACCACCACACCTTCTCGCTCACCACCCAATAACCATTGTGTGCCCATATCCTTGCATGTTCCTCTAACCTCATACTTGGTTTGGTTTCCATCACCGCTTCGGCGCAATCACTTAACACATCGATGAAATGTAGTCTGCTTCATTTTCTTCTTTACTGGAAAAGCTCCGCTGCACAAGCCTGCAGGCTTGATACCTGTGAGTCTTTATGCAATGTCCTATGTGGCAAGGAGTGTGTGGATTACCCTCTTCATCGAAGTCACCATATCGATTGCTGCACATCTTTAATCTAGGAGTCTTCCTTCAGCGTCTCTATATTGGCACTTGTGGCACCATGTTCCAAAGAGGCCTTTCTGCTAATAGGTGGGTAACTATATATTCAGAGACCTTGAAACATCACTGTGCTATTCACTCACAAGAGCAAGTTACTGTGAGAACAGTCAATCTTCAACTCAACTCAACTTGGAAAAAACTCTGCCACTGGTTAATCGAGTAGGGAGACTTCAGTAGCACCTAAACTATTAACCTTTGCGCTTCAATAGCTTCATTGTTCACCTCCTGTGGATGGCACCCTCACCTCTTGTGGATGGCACGGGGGTGCCACCCACTGATCGCTGATTTTAGGACTGATCTTCTGCTAAGACATCGATACACAGATCAGTAACAAGCAGGGGAAGAAAATAGCTACATGAAAATAGCACCAGACCTTCATCAAACACACACGTAGAAATACTGGGTGATGATCCATTACAGCACTCTTAATCAGCTGCTTCCTACCAAAGCCTGGAGGATAGCTCAGGGACAACGGCAAGACAAGACAGAGCAACACATGTTTGAATCCCTGCTCTGAGCTTAGAGTCTGGTCTCCAGTATTAAGTGAGTTCCAAAGGATTAATTGATTAATTACCAAATAAGATGCTAAAAATATCTGCCTTTCTACAAAGCAGACGGTGACTAAAATAGTCCTTGGAAATGCTCCATTTTTAAAAACAACGTCTCTTGGCCGGTTTTGCTAGCCTAGAAGCAATCCATTGGACAATCATCTAGATCATCTAGAAAAAAAGACCAATTGCAGGAATGTGAGTTTTACTCACAACCATCTTGAAACCAACACTTTGTTCTTCTTTCTAGTGTTCATCACACTCCAGCATGGTTTCCGAACTAAGTTAACTCCTGCACATTTCCCTGTGCTGCTGATGGAAGACATCACGTTTTTCCTGTGTTACTAATTGAAGGCCGCCAAATTGATTTTCAGAACGAAGTGTGTCTTTTCTCTCTGATTCGATCTTCTGTGTCACAGATTTAAGCATTTCATGTGTTTTCTTAGTGTGTTTCACTGTTCATGGGGGTGTCACATATTTAATACACTGGCTTACACCCTAACATAGAGCATGGTACCATCGGGTTACAGAAAATTGGTCACACCTGGCTTACTCTGATCTGCACATGACCAGGCCTGCCCAACAAGGCCTATTGCCTGTGGATTGTAAAAGGTGTAAGTCTAAGCTGTTATAATTCACAAACAAAGCCTAGACTTAGAAACCCATGTTCTTCTTCCACAGCTGGCACCAGGCTCAAGGAAGACATTTCATTTAACAGTAGAAAGAGGTCACAATGAGTAGTGGAGACATTTCAAATAGCACAAATCAAACTCTAAGAAAGACATTCGGAATCGACTATTTCTTTTAACATTGCATAAGACAATTAAGTGATGCCTTGTTTATAATTACAAAGGAGCATATCCTTGAGATATTATGCGCAGTATAAGAAGGATACATACTCATATAGAATCATTCTCCATTGTAAACATAGCAAGGGATCTGAACTAGGAAGCATGACTCATGAAACAGAGCCTTTAAGTTCCATTGTACAGTGCTTCGTTCGATACGAGCATGGGGACGAAAGCTCTGATGAAAGCATTCATTGTGCCTTCTACTCCCCTGCAGTTTTTCAATGTTTTTTACTTGATCGCATTGAGCCAATTTAATTTTGATGCTCTTTTAGAAGTTGGATTTTGTGTTGGTAATGTCCTCTGCTAAATTTAACTCCTCAAGATATGCCATGGCAGTGGACTTTAATTCTTTGATGAAGGTATTATCATTTTCCAGTGGCAGGTGTTTCCCCACCAATTGCAGTAGGGCATTGGAAATTTGATTTGTGGCAGCAGGTTTAAAGTAAAGTGCAGTTCTTTGAGTGGACCAGCTTGTCCGCAGAGAGGTTTGCCCATATTCAAGTACGATTCCCTCAACAGGCACTGATTTGGGGAGATTTATAACTGATTGTAAAGGTTTTCCCTCCAATCTGTCTAGCCATGTTTGCAGTTGTAGTGGTAACACTGCAAGAGCATACAGTATGCCAGGTATGATGCACGAGCATTAGATCCGCAATGTTGTATCCGCCCTGATGCATGATGTAGTGTCTCACTACCAACCAGTTTTTCCAAATTTCGGCAGCAATTTTCTCACCATAGTAGGCTTCCATAGGATTAGCAGCTAAGGGAAAGCCCAGGTAAGTATATTCCCTGATGTTTTCCAGGTAGGTGCCTTTCAAGTTCCAATTTTTATCCATTGGCGCTTTTTGTACACTTTCCCAGTTGTATTTATGATAATTTGGTTTTTCGTAGAATACTCCACCAGCGCATCCAGTGACCGTTGTAACCCTATTTGTGTTTTGTCAACGAGTATAATATCACCCGCATATGCTAGCCATGAAACGTGCTGACCATTTATTTTTGTCAGAAAGTAGTTAGCTTTCTGGATGGCTTCGGCAAAATCAGCAGTGAACAGGTTATTCAGGATAGGAGCAAAAACACAACCTTGTTTGAGTCCGTGGTTCGTTTGGCGCTAGTTGGTCTGAGCACCTGCTAGATTTAGATGAATAGAAATTTCCTTGTCAGTGTGCAGCTGTTGTATACAGTGTAATAGTGATGGGTTTATGCCCCATCCCGCCAATCTTTCCCACAGTAGAGGTCTGGGTACTAGGTCCAACGAAGCAACAGTACAGGGGCTGCTTTTGTTTTAGGATTGTTTCTGAAGTAAGGAACTGGAGGACACATACATTTGTTAGTGTACTATATGACTTCCTAAAACCTGTTCGACAGATACTTAAAAGTGCAGATTTCTCAGCCCATCTGGTAAGGTTTTTTAATAATACAGCTGCACATATCTACTGACTCGCTACCATCATGGCAAGGAGGCGGTGGTTGGATGGGTCCAATCTGTCGCCCCTCTTGAATATCAGTACAAGAAAGGATTTGCGCCAGCTGGGTGGTATTTTTCCCGAGATCTCTTTATACCTGTATAGTGTAACTAATATTTTTGCCCAAAGATCTGGATGGGCCTTCATGACAACATTTGGTATGCTGTCCGGTCCTGGGGCACGGGAGCTCTTTAACTTTGTAATTATATTGACTAATGTGCCCTCCTCAAAGTCGAACTCGTTGAGTGGCATTATTGTGTTACTCAGGGTTCCATAATTCACTTTCAATGCGGGGACCCTGTACAGCACGTAAACATGCTCAAAGCATGCTTCTTCTGATATAGGATTTAGATCAGCAGGCGTCAGTGACTTGTTGAAATGTGACTAAAACGTGCAAGAGTCATTCGTTTTTAACCAAGTGAAAAGTAACAACCAGTTTGATCCATTAATGGATTTTTTATGTAGAGACAGCCAGTTTTTATAGCGAGTGGCCAGTTTTTCAATAAGAGTCTTCTTTGTCTGGTCACTCAGAGTATAGTCACGCCTAATCTGGGTGAGTGCCTTGTTGGTTAGTTTTATTTGGGCCGCAATAGCAGGATCCTATAGGGATCTTGTTTACAGTGTTATGACGCAGAGCGTTGTAGCTATTTTTATTCAGGTTCTGTGCTATAGATCTTATCATATGCAGCAGGTCCCAATTTGCTGTTGTTAATTGATCGCTCCACAGCAAGGCATTGATGTTCCTAATGCTCACAGAGGTCCAGTGCAAGCGATTCCCATTTGGGCTAACCTGAGCTCTCACGATCAAACTCTTACAGGCTTTAGTTAGATGATACTTCCAGCTCAGAACCGCGTGGTCACTTACGTTGTTGAAGTAAATCGAGACAGGACTGCAACAGGTGGCGGACTCACAGTTAGCCGTTATGTAATCCAAATGTGATTTAGCCGTCCCATTTGCCCAAGTAAAGATTTTTTGACCTTTGGTATTGTTTGAAAATGGAAGGTGAACTAGCTCAAGGGTTTTCAAGGGCCACTGGCGACCATACCCATCAAGGCAAGAGTGGTTATTCTGCAGGCCCTTTGCGTTTAATCATCAGCAAGGAAAGTAGCTTCCGATGTGGACACTTCATGCCATTGTGTGATTATTTCATCAATTACAGCAAATATGGTTTTAGGCTACATCTTTCCAGGAGGGTCAAGACCACCACTGGCTCGGCCTCTAATTGAAGAAAGTGCACTGTTTTGGATTATCTAGAAACCATTTATACCAAAGCGTTTAGTGCACCAGGTTTCCTGCAGCATAAACACATCACTGGCTAAGATAGTTTCCTGCCCCTCAGGGTGAGTGAGAAAAGAGTGGTAGCCATGCGTGTTCCAGTATATCCATCTTAATTGTAGGTCTGAGATATGAAGTCAGTTTGCCCCCTTCATTGTACGTTCCGTCTGCAAGAAGTAGGCTGCATGTTCTTCAATCATATTGTGGTCTGTGTTTGTAGGTCTTTCTGGTGGCAGTCTTTTCTGTTGTTGTGTGACCCCCGAATATTCGGTGTATTTAGCTTTACGGCAGATAAGGAACAAGCCAATGGATGTGAAAGCTGGCGTGCATGATTTAAGTAGTGACACTACTGAAGGTGAGGAAAATTCAATTAGGGCTCAGTTTGTAGAACTGCCCATACAGGGCAGTTCAATACGAACAATGTCGATGGAGCTGAGTAATGCGAGCTGTGTCAATTTCTGGAAAATAGATACAAGTCGGGAACAATTCAGAAAAGGGCTAGAACCCGTAGGGTATATCTCCTCCATAATGACCCATTTCCCCAAAGGTTGTACATTGCAGGGTTCATTCAGGATCTTAATCGTCTCTTGATGTATTTTGTTACATTCCGTTTTAAGGGAAGACTCATATGCAGGAGTGTCAGAGGACCCTCCAAGGCCCTTTTCCTTGGGGCTCAGTGCCTTGGGGCAGTTCACTAGGTTTGGGCAACAACATGTCGAGGGCCTTTCTGTGCTTATACACAGCACTGCTTGTCCCGGCGTGGGCAGGCGTTCAGTAACCTGCTGAGATGACAGTTTGGGAGGGGGGTGCCTTCAAGGTCTCTTCTCTAATCTGACCATTGGCCAGTCTGTTATTGTTTTGCCCTTGGTTTGTGTGATACCGGTACCCAGTGTTAGGCAGAATCCTGTGCAGTGCCCTTAGGGACCACTACACACAATTAAGACTACAGGTGGCAATAGAAGTTTTACCTTTGGTACAAGCCTGTACTACTATTTCAGAGTGGTAGCAGTGGCGGAGCAGCCAGGCTTATCTCAAGAGTATATGAGCAGTAGTAGAGATTACACAAAGGGACCACAATTACTGTCACTCAAGCAAAACACTGACTCAAGGTTTCAGGTAGAAAAATATAAGTACATTTATTTTTAAACCATTTGTTGTCAACATGACACTTCTATTAGATTAAAACCACACGAAAAATATACTACAACTAACCAATTCACTTTGTACAGTAAGTCTCAAGGTAAGTACCCTGTGTTTGAATGGACCGGTGTTACGGACAAAACATGCTACCGCGAATACGATTGCGATCACTTTTTGACAGTTCGGTCTCCTAAACAAATGCGTATCCGTGACATGAAATGCTACCGGGGCAAAAAAACACTTAGCACCTGAGATACCCAGAGGGAGTTGGAGGCAAAAATCACAGGCAATATTTTGCTTAGGCAGGCAGAATCAACAAACACTCAAAGACAAGAGGTCAAAAGTCAAAGGGACGGAGTCAGGGTCGAAAGACACCGGGGCCAGTTGCCAAAGATCACACGGTCAGACAGTTCACGATTCAACATAGCCAAAAGTACTTTGATATGGTCAATGTTCGGAAGCAAAAGTTATAAGAAGGAGGGAAGACAAGGGCAATCCTTGGAAATGAAGAAAAAGGGATTCACCCAGTTTCCTCAACAGAACACAGTACCTTGTTCCAGTGGTGCAGCTGGTGCCCTGGAAGTTGCTCCTGTTGGTTTCCCGCAGACCCACGATTCCTGGAGCTTCGTTGTGAAGGAGGACATCTGAAGGGGGTCTGCACCACACAGGGATGAAGCCGGCAGCAGCGATAAGGAATAAAAGGTGCGCTCCTTAAAAACAGGAGAGGCTCTTCAGGTGGCTATCCGGACCACTACAGCAGTGTGCAGCGATTTCGACCACTGAAGAAGATGAGCCGGTTATCCCCACCAAGCTCAAGGGAAGACGACTCCGGACTGATCTTCTCTGAGTCGTTGAAGGGCAGAACGCTCAGGACTGCAGCAGGGCTTCACCGGGACGGGGTAGTTGCAGCAGCCGTTGTTCTCTCCGCTTCTCTTCGGTTCTTTGTAGTTCCAGTGGCGACTCTCTGACTTCTATCCCAAGAGACCTGCCTTTTATGCGAAAAACCCCCATTCACGCAGCCTGGCTGTCAATCACCCAGCAGGGGGGTTGTCCAGCCCGGACAACTACCCTGGCCAATCATGTCAAAGTGCGACTTGGGTTTCCTAGGATACCCTGTGCAGGGGGTGACTACACACTTCCCTCACATACAGCCCACCTAGACACCCAGGCGCCTTGAAGAGGGCTTCTGGGCAGAAGCCCGCCAAAAGACAGTGAACAAACAAGGCAAACCTAGTTTGCCACGCAAAGTAAAACACAAGAAGGACTTTAACAAAAAGAAATGGCGAATAAGCCCAACCGGAGCCAAGAGAAAGACGATTTGGTCAAGCTGGTTTATGTTCGAGGCTAATATAATAGCCAAGAACAGTACCACGTTTGTCTTATATAATCGCGGTAGAAACGTTAGGGTAGATACCACTGCCACCAGCCAAGTCTAAATGTTAAAAGAGCAAAACAATGCTCTAGGAGGTAGAGATACAAAGGGATACTAGTTAACCCTTTCCAGTACTCCCTGGAAGATGGGGTGTACTGGATCTGTGGTAGATTGACTAAGTAAAGTTAATGGTAACTTTACCCTTTTCTGGGGGACAGTAGTCGCCTCAGAAATGGAGTCGAGCAAAGTCTCAAAGACAACCCTGTGGCACGGCACTGAAGGTGCTGTGCGACACACAAAAAGAAGGGGGCTACTGAAGTGGTGTACTTCAGAGTCCACAATCACAAAACAGGCAGAAACACATAGCAAAACCCAGGTAAGAGTGGGGGAAAAGCTCTCACTCTTACCAAGTGGAAAAAAATAAACTCCAGAAGTCCAGCAAAGCTGCTGGGGGACTCACTAGGTGAGGGAAATTAGCCATAAATGAGAATTCTCCCTAACACCCAGCACAGTCTTGGCCTGATTGTGCTTGGCACTGACGGTCTTCCTCCTTTGGCCCATTGGCTTGTTTCAATGATGCACATTCAATTTAACCAATTTTGTAGGTTTTGGAACACTGGAGAAGCTTATTTGAGATTTGATCAGAGGAGGGGTTGCATGAACAAATTCCTCCTCAAAGTCCCAATTTTCCTCGTGTGCATCCGTCAGCATTGAATGTATGTAGGGACATGGGGCAACTACATGCGACATAGGCTCATTTACACCCTTAGTGGATGATGGCCTGACAGTGTTTGTTGCAATTACTGGTATTAGCTTGGGAGAAGGAGGGGCAGGACACAGTGACTTGGTGGTTTTAGCCATGATCCGGAGAGATATTAAAGCCAGTGTAGATTTGATATCATCTTGGTCCCTGGTCATTTTTTCCATTTGCGATAAAAGGACGTCCAACTTAGCAAGAAGCGTACGTATACCACTGGCAGAATGATTAGTACTAGGGTCAGGTTCGAAGTCCTGTTCAGATAAGCTATCCGCCGCCGTTCCTTGGCTTATTGTGGTGGTAGAATAAGACGAGACCAGAGCAACAAGGTCAGGCGAGCTGGAGAGACTTCGGTCTATGGAGTTTCCTTCACACAATTCCATAGGTAAATCCTTTTCACCACCAAGCGAGGCACGCTGCAGGTTTCCAACCAATTTTAGCAAAGAATTGTTGTAAAAAGACTGTGAAAAGGAAACCTGTGATAGTTCACTTAAGGTTATTAAGGATTTAGAGTTCTGTGGACACGTTTCTTTTGGTGTGAAGAAA
Source organism: Ambystoma mexicanum (assembly GCF_040938575.1). Classification (NCBI taxonomy): domain Eukaryota; kingdom Metazoa; phylum Chordata; class Amphibia; order Caudata; family Ambystomatidae; genus Ambystoma; species Ambystoma mexicanum. The sequence goes on along the minus strand of NC_090928.1, from coordinate 1,173,799,577 downwards.
GACGAGATCACAGTTTGGGGAAGACTTGTTTTGTTTGTTGGCTTTTTCTTGCCATTGATGATAACTTTCCGTTCGAGACCTAGTATGAATCTGATTTTTGGTCTTGCAGTTCAAATGAGCCGTTACACTGCTTAATTTCCGTTTTGGCATTTTTGCCAAAAAACAATTGCTCCTTTAGAGTAGGTGCTTATTCGGAAGGTGAGGAATGTGTAGTGGGAAAAAAGGTGTGGCACATCCTGTGTGGTCCAAGATGCTTCCTCCCCGGATTAATACCCCACGTCACAGCAAGGTGTTTGCTTGTGTTGTATTCTCTCGCACAAGGCTTGCAATTAACAGTCAGATGATACAAGCGTTCAGTGCGGTAAGAGGGAGCAGAACAGAAATGAGAGTGGACTTACCAAGTCCCTCCTGGTTCCGCAGCGGACCACAGCAGATCACCTCTGCACCACCTCTTCTCTGATGTCAATTTCAGCTTCACAGTTTTCAAAGTTTCCAAGATTGTCGGAGTCTCAGCTTCACTCAGCTGCTCTAACCCAGTGGCAATCCCAATCACAATGCACATTGGCTTCAGCGTTGGCGAGTTCAATTCAATGGTTCTCCAGTCACTGGTGGCTGGCAGGGAATAATGTCCAATCCACAGGGAGGCTTGTACAAGGGCAGAGGACTTTCCAGGAACCACCGGTGCCCTTAGGCAAATAGGAGGGGCTTCTCGCAGGACCGCAGGACTCCGCAGCTTGGAGCCCTAGGTTTCGCTTTCTCTTCCACCAATCAGAATGCAGGTACTCGTCCCTCACTGATAAAATATTTACTATGAAGCTTGAAGAAAATTGGGATCAAATGTATCCTTTAACTTTGTTAATTTAACTTACTTGGGGTTACCCTTTTGTGAATACGTCATTTTTTGCATAAACTGATTTAGTTTAACATTCATTGTATATATCGACAGGGCTTAGCTGAGGACCCTTAGATACTAGCACCGATATTGTCAAAATATTTAAACAAAATGTACTGATTTATTTCAAAGAACTAGGAGTGTGAAGTCTAATCATCTTCCACAAAACCTTCCATCCTCTTGGATGGTGGTTAATCTCTGGTCATTGTGTATCATTACAATCGTGTCAACTTTCCCCTTGTAGGATATCCACTTGTTTGACCTTTATTATTGCCTTTATGATTCAGATTTTGGTTAAGGGTTTTATGGTTTATATTCTTTGTCGCTCAGTTATGTTTATTTTTGTCAAATTGTTTGTGTCACAACAACTGGCTTTCTAGTAAAGGTTGTGCTCCATAAATACTTGTTTGACTTACTACAACATCACTTCTATTGAATCCATCAACCTCTGACTAAATACTACCCTCTATTATCTCCCAAATGAAAACGGTTAGCTCTGTGTCGGAGAGATTGAACTTTGATTCCCTGCATGCAATAATTCTGCTTTCAATCTTTTTATCAGATATATCTGGGAACGTGAACTTCAATTCCCAGCTTGCAATGGTTCTCCTTTCAATTTTGCAGGGCACTCTGCCAACTAGACCCAGGAGTCCATTCATTTTCTCCCTTCACTTTCACTAGGGAATAGATCTCAAAGTCTCAAGGAACAATATTTTAAAAGTCGCTTTCTCCCTTCAAATGTACTAGGGACTTTGGCTCAAAGTCTTAGGTGTAAACGTTTCTCATTTTAATTATCACCATATACCTCTGTGTACGGGATGAACAGGAAGAAGGGGAGGAAGGCCGCCATGAGGAAAAGAAACAAATGCAGTGGAAACACCTCCGTGAGGAGGAAAGACAGATGGAAGGCCCCCGAGAGTGGAAACAGCAATCCCACCTTCCCCGGCTGGATCCAGCGTCGATTGGGGCCGAGGAGACGGGCGAGAATAACCCAGTGGTTCCCGTTCCCTTAACACATGGAGCCGAACTTATGCTGGAAAAACACAGTGAGAGCCGGGCGGTCCCCGCTCCTGTCGTTCAAGGCTGGTCGGGCTCCAAGATGAATGCAGATAATGGGGAACCGTCACGGGTGAATACAGAGTGTCGTCTAGAGGGTTACGGGTTCTTGCACGCTCCCGTCCCCCGTTCAGCCATGGGTCTCATGGCGTCCCCCACAACCATACAAACAACAGATGACAACACAGTAAACAGGTCCTGGTACCCGTTTCCAACGTGTCACTCACCTGCAGATTTGGGAAGCGAAACTCCAGACGGCTTGGTTGTGTCTTCGTGCAGGGAAGCAGAAGGGCCCCGCAGGGTTCTGGTGTTGCCGGGTGAAGCTGATGGAAGGACCGCGGGCAAAGAGGAAGGGGACGGGGATTGGAGGGATATTTATAGAAAAAGGGCCCAAGGCAGCCCTGATTGGTTCAAACAACCCCAACCTCTATATCAGGCTGAAACTGAGGACGGACTGTGTGTGATTTTCGGATTCTCTTTCAGAGCATCGGGAGAGAAGGAGAGAGAACTGCACCTGAGACGGTCTGGTCCTACGAGGACTCTTTGTTGGTCGTCCTTATCACCGTAGAAGAAAGAAGGCTATTTGAGTACTTGAGCCATCCATTTCTTTTTTTTTCTTTTTTTTTTTTATCCTGAATTAAGGCTAAATATTTTCTTCAATCCAGCCGCTGTCTGCATCATCCTTATAACCTCCTTGTAGAACTGCTCTCCAGGTCACTGTACATTTGGCCCCTGCTACATAATCGCTGCTCTGCGGTCATCTCACCAGTTCCCATCCTCTCTGGTGTTCGGCTGTGAAATTCCCCAACTTTCTTATCGGCTCCACTCCATTCTGGTGTCCAGTCCCAAGGACATGTTGCGCACTGCCCTGCACTTCTCACAGATCCTCGTTCTCATCACATATCAGATCACACACAGCTCTCACCCCAGAATATTCTCTGCATCTCTGTGTATTTTCAGTGGTTGTTCTATGGTTCACTTCTAGTCCTCGTATTCAAGTGGCTAAATCTCAGCAGCATTCAGAGTAGGTGCTGGTGTACCCGTTCTCAGCCCTGCATCAGTATCAGACAGCTCCTCCAACTCTCCTGACTGTGCTCCACTCTTTGCAGAACCTTGTAGACCTGTCCTCCAACAGCGCCTTCATTCCACATAAAAAAGTGTGCCAAACTCTGTCATTTTTCAAAAATCTATAGCAAGGTTGTCCAACATACGGCCCGCGGGCCACAATGAGGCCCGGCAAGCCATTTTATGTGGCCCGCGAGGCCATATGTTGGACAACTCTTGAGTAAAAAAAAAAAATAGATATATATATTTTTTTTTAAATGTGCCTGTGCGCAAAACTGTAACTTCTTGGGTGAGCCCATGGGGTCAACAGAGGTAGTTACAGTCCTCAGCCACAAAGCGTTTATTTATTTATTTATTTATTTATTTATTTATTTATTTATTTATTTATTTATGCAATGTTTGTCGCATATCCGACAAACATTGCAGAAATAAATAAATTCGTCAAGAAGATCTTGGGACTTGATGATGGAGAAGGGAGAGACTAATTTGTATCACGGCATAGTGAGGGTTACCTCGGGAATACCATTCATTTTCAGTGAGCGTGGGTCCATACAATTGCCCAGTACTCCCACAAACTATGAACAATGGGATTAATATAGTAGCAATTACTTTGCATTTAAATATCCCATTTCAGGCAAGTAAGACCCACCATGCAAGAGAGGAAAGGGCTCCGGCCCAGGCATGCCGGTTCCTCTCTTGCATGGTGCTCCGAGGGGCAAAAGGCGAGCCGAGATGAAGGGAGGAGGTGGTGAGGTGAGGAGACGAGAGTTCTGGCCCGGGCGATGGATTATGTGGACAGGTGCTGTGCAGGAGTTCCTCTCTGTGTGGGCAGCACAGTGCATTCCTGAACCCCTGATTAGCCGTGGGCCGCTGCTCAGAGGGCCATTGTGCGGAGTTACTTTCAAGGTTTGTCATCTCTGGACATATGTTTAGCAGGGGTTGCGGCGACACATCCTGTCTGCCCCAAAAATCGTTCTTTTGAATTGTGAATGTCACCGAAGATGAACCTTTATCAGCTGAGAAACTTAACCTTTGCAGTGCTTTTTTTCCTCGTCTCGAGACAAAGAAGAACAGCGGGAGCTCAGTTACGTTTACCTCTAAGCACAGTGCAGATTGATGAAAAAGTCCATGCATTATACCAAGTACATTGGACATTATAGATGTGGCCAGTGGGGTATCAAAGCATGGCGAATACCACATGTACAGCACAATGTGTTACCCTAGTAGTGCCCCAATAACACACTGCAACCTGCAAATGGGCCACAGTGGACCACCTGCCAAGGTTTCTGGACGTTTCTTATGATCTTGATCTGTGATCTATGAAATGATCCGATATGATAGGTTATTTATAACGCGCTTAATACCCATGCAATAGTGATTCCCAGAACTGACCCAACCCCTGCCCTCTTGCATGCAACTAATACTTAGCTGGCAGGGGAGAATCTGATCTCAAGGGCAGGTCTCCCAGGGTGAGGCTTACCCATTGCACATCGGATTTGCTGACCCCTGCTATGTTCCCAAATGCGGTATACACTACTGCATTATTTCTGGTAGTGGGGGACTGTGTTCGCGCTCTCCCCCTGATTTATTGGTAAAAGAAAAGGTAAAGTGTGCACTAGGCCTGCTAGGTTGCATACTTTAAGATTGTGCTCACATTGCGTTTTTTCAATTAGGTTGACCTTTGGGTGATCGCTTTTCCACATTTTTTCTGTTGAATTGAATTGAATTATGCTTCTTTCATCACCACAGAAGTAATGTGTATTACGGAGATAAGCTGCCATATGTATTGGGCACATGCTCAGGCAGCATCAATCATGCTTTGTACAGGACAATGTTGGCCTAAATTGGGACCAGCCAGCATAGACATGTTGCTACAGGGGCATATTTTGGGTACAACCAGCATGACAATGTGTTACATCAGTGACAGTGCTGTCTTACACTCTGGACACATTGATCATTAAACTGTGTTGTGTTGTACAATGTTCTTTTCTGCTGTTGGTGACATGGAATTTTCATGTTCCCCTTTAGAACTGATTGTAAACTTATGGCTTTTTGGTCACCTTTTCTGCTGTAAAATGCACCATTTCAACCGCATATTTGAAAAAAAATTCTTGGGGGGAGCAACCCCCCCAAACCCTCCCTAGAACCTTGTAGCTCCCTCGCTACGCTCGGTCGCCCCCACTATTTCAGAAAAATATTAACACAGACACTGAAAGAAATCACAAGCAACTAACCTTTGATCACTGCCCATGACACCAAAAGCTATCTTTGGGACTGCATGGCTATCACTGCCTGTGATGCTATTGTGTCAAAGGTCACACAATATTGCTTTTTAATATACTGCTTTGGGTGAGGTTGTTGACTTTTGGCTCGCCGGCCCACTGGGTGACAAAAGGTTCATGCTTCGGTCCCACATTCAAAAAGGTTGGACAAGCCTGATCTATAGCAATCCTGTCCCCCTGCAAATGTCAGATTCCCATAAGCCTCCAGGTTTCATCCTCGCCATTCAATCTCCAGCCTTCCTCAGTTTTTTTTTTTTTAAAGAATTTTCTTTATTTTCATTTAATAACAAACAAACACAAACAAATAAACAACAACTCTCACATTTGCTCTGGCACTTTTGGGTTTAAGTTCATAATGTACGTTATCCGCTCGGGTCACGGCTAGGTACCCTCCTCCTCCGCCGCGTTGTCCTCATTCCTGTCCTCATGCTGCGCACGGGTGCGGGCAAGTCAAGTCTCTTCTCCTCCCAGCTCACTCGAGTCTGTTGTGCTGTTTTCCTCGTCGTTCCCAAATAAGTCTTGTACCAAGGTATTCCACGCTAGTATTCTGGCCCCACTGTTCTCTTCTCCCCTCTGCGAGGTTCTGGTCCAGACCGTAGTTTATGCTATTGCCCATTTTTGTAGGTCCGCCCACCAGCCTTCTATGAATGGTCCTGTGCTTGCTATCCATGCCATTGCGATGGGCGTTTCGCAAGAATCGTCATCAGGTCTATCATCTTAGCTATATGGATCCTTTGCTTGTCGCCCCTAGGGAACAGGCCCAGTATGTAGGACGCCTGCGACCAAGCTCGCATATGTATTCCTGCCTTCAACGCCCTTTCCTGTATCGTATTCCAGAAGGCTGTCACACCCGGGCATGTCCAAAACATGTGCACCATATCTGCCTGTTCTTCCTGGCAGCGTGGCCAACTCCGTAATTGACTGTCCCCCATGTTTGACATTCTTTTAGGCGTTAAATATGCCCTGTGCACTATGTAGAACTGCAGTTGTCTGAATCTTGCGTTTCTGGAAAATTTCTTCGCGTACTGAAGGGCCCTGTTCCATTCTTCGTCCCTGAGGGGTTGCTGAAGTTCCTCCTCCCATTTTGTCCGGCTGTTCAGTGTCCTAGAATTGATGGTGGCCAGCAATTGTTCGTAAAGTCTGGACACAGTGTGTCCCCCCTCAGATACATCGAACCAGGCGACCAGCGGCCCATCCATGTCTTCCTCTTCCGGCAGGGTCTCCCACCTCTTCCTTATTCCTTGGACCATGCTATTATACAGTATGAATTGGCCACTGTGTATGTCCTGCTCCTCCACCAGGGTCTGAAAGTCTACCCAATGTCCTTCTTGCCACAGGTCACCTACTTGTGCCACTCCTTTGTCTTCCCACTGTGTTCTGAACGTTGCTATGCTTGCTATACGGGTGTCTACCAGTCCCGCCAGGGGAATGTGCCTTGAACAGGGGTCTCTTATGTTCTGCACTTTCCATGCTCTCTTCCACAGTGCTCGGCCTAGTTGGACTATTCTGGGAAGGGTTTTTGCTTGAGTCTCGTTTATCCACAGTAGTTCTTTCAAATAGTATCGCTGGAGCGATGGTCGAAACAGTATAGCATCTATGGAGGTGTCTTCCCCCAGCCATCGGACCACGAATTGAAGTTGTGCGGCCAAGTAGTAACGCTCAAAGTCCAGGAGCTTGATCCCTCCCCATTCGTAGCCCCTTTGTAATGTGCTCAGTGCTACCCTGTTCCTCCCTCCCTCCCTCCCATAGAAAGGACCGTGTTATGGAGTGTCATCATCTGAAGAATGACCTGGGGATGTTATAGGGGATATTAGTGAAATAATATAGGAGTCGGGGTAAAACTATCATCTTCATTAGGGCCGCCCCGCTCACCATCCCCAGCGGTAGTGTTTTCCAGAACTGCATGGCGTTCTCTATTTTGTCCAGGGTTGTCTGCGTATTGGCCATGTGTGTTTCCGCGGTGTCGTGATATATGTCCACCCCTAAATATCTGAAGGTGATTGGGGTCCATGTCAGGCCCAGGCGTGGCAGCTGGTCTGACGTCGTCACCCTCAGGCATGCCAGGGGGAACAGTGAGGACTTCCCCTTGTTGATGGTGATCCCCGATAGACTCCCAAACGCTCCCAGTGCCTCCAATAGGTCTGGTAAATGGGTTTGTGGGTCCCGGAAGTAAAGCAGCATGTCATCTGCATATATTGAAATCTGGTATGTTTCCCAATCTATCACTATGCCGGTGTCTCCGTACTCCGCCCTTAGGAAGGCCGCGAAAGGTTCCAGCGCCAATATATATAGCATCGGGGACAGCGGACACCCCTGTTTCGTACCTCGCCCTATGCTCCACTCCCCTGAGACATGCCTCCCCGTCTTAACTCTGGCCCTTGGGTCGTTGTACAGCAGCCTTATCCAGCGTAGGAAACCCCCGCCTATCCAGAAGTGGGCGAGCGCCCCTAGTAGCCAGTCCCAGTTCACTGAATCGAACGCTTTAATTGCATCTAATGACGCCACTGCGTATTCTACCTCCTCTTGGTTCGTCCTGTCAATGGTGTGATGGAATCTCCGGAGATTCCATGCCGTGTTGCGTTCTGGTACATACCCCGTCTGGTCTGTGTACCAGTGGGGGTATCACCCTTTTTAGCCGAATGGCCAATGCCGCTGTCAGTATCTTGTAATCCTGATTTATCAGAGAGATTGGCCTGCAGGACCCGCACTCGAGGGGTGGCTTCCCCGCTTTAAGTATCGGGACTATTACAGATTCTGACATAAATCTCGGGAGTCGTCCGCACTCATACGCCTCCTCCAGTGTCTCTAGTAACCTCGGAGCCAAGCTATCTTTGTATTTTTTATACAATTCCCTGGCAACCCGCCGGGCCCCAGGGACTTCCCTGTTGGCAACTGGGCAATAACCTCTGTCAATTCCTCCACAGTAAGGGGGGGCGTCCAACATCTGGACCTGCTCCTCTGACAGCAGTGGGAGTCTGATTTCCGCAAATGCGTCCTCAAGGTCTCCCTCTTCTGCCTCCTGTACTCTGGTATATAGTTCCTCGTAGAATTGCGAGAACACCATATTTATACCCTCCTGGGACCTTTCAATCGCCCCCTGACTATTTTGAATTGCATTTATCGGTTCTCGCTTGGTCTCCTGTTTGGTCAGCCAGGCAAGAAGTCTACCAGGTTTATCCCCTTCTGCGTGCAGCCTTTTTATGTACTTCCCATAGTCTAACCGCCCTAATCTCTCCCAGGCCGCCATACACTGTTGTCTCAGAGTGGTGAGGTCACCCATTCCGCCCCCCCTCTCGCCCTGCCTGTGCTTCCGCTCTCTCTATCTTCCCTTCTATTTCATCCAGTTGAGCCAGGGTTTCTCTCCTAAGGTCTCCCGTTTTCCCAATTGCCGTCCCCCTGATCACCACCTTAAAGGCTTCCCATGTCGTTCCCGTGCTGTCTACACTACCCGTTTTGTGCCTGAAGATGTCATCTATTGAGGTCTGGATATGGTCTTGGAAATCCCCCTCTAGGTGTGCTTCCGCCCTAAGTCTCCACGTGGGTATGGGGGCTTTCCTGTATGTATGTGCCCATGTTGCTTCCAGTGGGGCGTGCTCTGATAGGGTTCGTGTGTGAATGTGTGCCCCAGTGAATTCGCCTAGTGTCTCTTTGCCCGTGAATAAATAGTCAATGCGGGTAAATGTCCCGTGTGGGGCGCTATAGTGCGTGTCTCCCCTCTCACCTCCATGTACCTTCCTCCAGACGTCCTCCAGCTCGAGCTGGTCCATTGTCTTCTGCAACACCCACGCTGGTGGTGCGGCCCTTATGTGTTTGTCGTCCTACCGGTCCAGCCTGGGATCCAGTGTGCAGTTCAGATCTCCGGCCCAGATGATCGTGGCGTTCCTGTACGGGGCCAGCCGGGGTGTGAGTTGTTTAAAGAAATCTGTTGCATCGTGGTTTGGGGCGTAGGTGTTCCCCAGACACACTTCCCGGTTCTCCAGCATTCCGTGTACGAGGAGGACCCTGCCTTCGGCGTCCCTCTCCTGTTTGATGAGTTGGAATGGGATATGCGGGACAATCCAAGTCCCTACCCCTCTCGCGTAGTTAGAGTATGTGGAGCTGTATGTCTGGCCACCCCATTTCTTGGCCATCTTGGCTTGTTTTCCCGCCATCAGGTGGGTCTCCTGCAGCATTGCGATGTCCACCTTCGCTTTGTTTAGCCATGCGTAAACCCTCAGTCTCTTCACGTAGGCGTTTAGCCCCCTGACGTTCCAAGTCACCACTTTTAGTTCATCTCGGTTCCTGTGTCTTAAAGTTTCCTGCGGCCCGCTCGTTCCCATTGGCCTGTTTAGTTTTCCCTTCCTGGCCTGCTGGCCTGGGAGGTCCGTCTGTCATCTTCTCCCAATTATTCCCCTGGTAGCTTGCAGGTCCGCCTTCCCTCTTTACTTCCCCTGTCCTGGTGGACCGCCCTGCCACCCGTCTCCGCTTCTCTCCACCTCCGCCCTTTGGTGTTCCACGCCGGATTCCCGCACTTGAGTGCCGCCTCACTTGCGCCCTTGCATTGTCTTTGCCGTGTCCGTGACCTCCTCGTTCATTATGTTTGCATCCTCTCGTGCCTTCTCTTAATGAACTTAACCACACTACTACAACTACTATAAACCAACGCCCAGCCTCCCTCCCCCTGCTCGGCCCCGCCACATTCCAGGTGCCACCCTCGATCCGTGGGAGCACTCGTTGCGGCGTAGTGCCTTAAAACTGACACTGCTAACTAGTCGCTACTTGGGGCCCCCTCTGTGGGTCTTGGCGGTCCAGTGCCTCGAGCTACCGGGTTGATCCATTAATTTTCTTATGCTTTTGGTTCTCTTTCTTGCCGCATCTCGATTCGGCATGTGTCCTCAGTGTTTTGTCCGCACCCTCATTCCCTTCCTCGCCGGGGTGCCTCACGATTCCCCTCGATCCCCTCTCTTAGTTTTGGAATCCCCTGCTGGTCCATCCACTCCTGGGCGTCTGCCATGGTCTCAAAGATCTGTGTCCTCCCGTTGTGCAGGATTTTGAGCTTGGACGGGTAAAGTAACATGAATTTCACTCCCGCTGCCCGAAGGCGCTCTTTGGTCAGCCAGAACTGGGCCTGCTGTCTTTGCACAAGTGCCGTATAGTCAGGGTAGATGGTTATCCTGGCTCTGTTGCACGTTATCTCCCTGCCTTCCCTTGAGAATGTCAGGATTTTCTCCCTGTCTTTAAAGTTCAAGATCTTCGTGATCATGGGTCTCGGTGGCGTGCCCGGGCGGGTTTTCCTGGTTAGTGCTCTGTGCGCCCTTTCCACCACAAAGCCCTGGGACAGGGTCCCTGCACCTACTTCCTGGATCTAAGTTCTCTACGTAGTCTGTGGGGTCTCTGCCTTCCACCCCCTCCGGCAGCCCCACAATGTGCACATTGTTGCGCCTGGCCCAGCCTTCCGCATCTTCGGCCCTGCGTTCTAGTGTTTTAATCCGCTCCAGTGCATCCGACATTTGTGACTGAGAGGTGGTCACATTTGCTGTATTGCTCTGGACCTGTTGTTCCACCGTTGTCACTCTCTCCGCTAGGTTCCTCGTGTCCTGCCTGAGGAGCCCCACATCCACGATCACTGCATCCAGCTTGCCCTCTATTGAGGCCTTTAGCCCCTCTATGGCCTCTAGGATACTGCCCTCCACTTGTTTGAGCTCCCCTTGCGTGGCGTATGATGTGGCTGTATCCGCCGCCGCCGTCCCAGGTTGTGCGTCCTCGCTCTTGCAGGCAAATGTATCCATGCTTGTTTGCCTCCCTCTGCTGCCTTTCTGTTTCTCAGGCATGCTGATGTTTGTGGCCTGTGTGTCTGTGCTTGGATGGGGGCGTTGTGCCCCTGGGCGGCCTCCACTTTGTAGTTGGTGTTCTCCGGTCCCTGCGTGGGCCCTGCTGCTCCCCAGCACCTCCCTGGGCCCGGCACGCAGCAGCTAAAGTCATTCTGTCCAGCTGCAGCCTCGCCGGGGCCAATACGATTTCCTGACTCTGCTGTCTCGTCCTTACCGGGGGGGCTCCAGTTGCGTCTCCGCTGGTTGCTACTGCCCGTTGCGGACCCGGGCTGCTAGCCCGCTTGCCTTCTGCTGTCGAGGGTCAGGGTCTCCCCCTCCGGGCTGCCGCTGTGTGGGCGTGCTCCGGTAGGACTTCTGTGCGCTGGGGGGCGCCCTGTCGGTGCCTCGGGCCGCAGGTGCTGTGCTATTCCCCCGTGTCTCGGCCCTCCGCTCTCCTCTGCCGCTATCCCCGGTTGCCTGCTCCTCCTGCACGTGGCGTGGTGGTGTGCGCCTCATTCCACGTCCCAGTCAGGGAGGGCGATCGGGTTTGGGGCCTCTCTCGATCTTCCGCGGGTGGTGTGTGGGTATCCGGTGGGCAGCCGTCCGCACCCCCGTGCCCAGCCGTCCGCGTGCGCAGCTTCCACTGCCTTTTGGAGCACTGGCGGGTTCTCAGTGGTCCGCGGCCACCATTTTGTGTGGTGGCCCCGTACCTCTGATTCACCTCGTTTCTGGTCTTTCCGACCTCCGATTTTGTTCAGGCTTTCGCCCGTGTGTGCCCTGGACCCTCCGGGTGCCGTTCCTTCGATTTGTTCAGGGTCTCCTGCCGTTTTTCAGCCGTTTATAAGGATTGTGTAGCGGATCACCCGGGAGCTCGGTAACTCGCTCACGCTCGCATGGCCGCCAAGCCACGCCCCCCCTCCAGCCTTCCTCAGTTATTCCCCTCTCTTCCAATCAATGTACTTCTCTATTGACAAAATGCAAGGCCACCAGCTTTCCTCGAGCCTGGAGCCGCTAGGCTCTTCAAATCCCTTTGCGCCCTCACGTCCGTTTTTTTCTTCATTTCCTGAAAGAAGCTATCATTAAACCCCTCCTCATGCAACCACAACTAGACCCACAGATGTTATGAACTACAAACACTTCTCAAATATCTTATTTGCTGCTAAAATTATGAAGAGGGTTGTATCTGTAATCCCAAACTCGAATAAAGTCTATTCTCTACCTCACCAGGCAAGCTGTTATGTTATGTTATGGAATTTTGTACAGCGCACGGTCGCCCTAAGGCATCATGGCACTAGAGAGGAGAGGATGCCATAGAGCCAGGCACAAGAAAGGAAGCTAAATCAGAACAAAAAAGTCTTTAAGGCTTTCCGGAAGATCAGATGATTAGATAGAAGTTTCACCGATAGTGGGAGGGCATTTCACAGCGGTGCTGCAGCAATTGAGAAAGCCTGGCCACCCACCCGAGTAAGCCGGAAGGAGGGCACACAGAGCAAGCCAGAGGCTGCCGACTACAGAAAGCGGTTAGGGTCATATCTTATGAACTTGGTGCGCAGGTACTCAGCTCCTTGATCGTGGAGAGTACGATGAACAATATACAATGTTTTAAATTGAATGCACTAGGCCTCTGGGAGCCAATGTAGGGAGCGCAATACGGGGGTAATATGGGACCCGTAGGGGGACCCTGTTGCCACCTGGGCTTCCATATTCTGAAGACGTTGCCAACGGCCTACCAGCCCGTTAGGCTTAGCAAAGTAAAGGGAGTTGCAGTAGTCTAACTTGCTCAGAATCATGGCGGCTACAACTGGGAAACGTAGGGTGACAGGGATCAGATGAAGTACCTTTCTAAGAATATTTAACTGAAAATGCCCAGACTGGCAGACCACCGATACCAGGGGGTGGGGGGCCATGGAGAGATTGTCTGACATGACTCCAAGATTTTTTACTTTAGTGGAGGGCACCGGAAGTGGGCCCAGAGAGGGGGGCCAGAAGGAGGAGATCCAAAGTGAAGGGACAGGAGGAAAACCCACCACCAACACTTCTGTTTTATCCCCATTCAATTCCAACCAGGAGCTTTTAGTTGGAAGGTGTCCTCTAGGAGTCTGCCATCCACTAGCTTACCTCTTTATTAAAAAACGATCCCATAGGATCCTGCTCTTCCATTTCTTATCTGACCCTTCATTCTCTGCTATGTTCCTGATGGCTTTGTCTTATTGTGACTGGGCCCCTAATCCGGCCCTGTTGGGGTCGAGAGGGACCCACTCCATAGTACCTCAGACGGTGCCAGAGTGTATGAGGGCGAAGCCACATCCAAGCCCATCCTTAACTGGGATGTAGGCAGCATTACCATCCCGGGGAGATGCGAGCACAACAGCGTTGGTGGGCCCTGCTAGAGGGAGAGATGCCAGGCGTGACAATGATGACATGGAGCCGGTCAAAGAGAGATGAGCAGACAGGGTCGCAGGAGGTGGAGTGCAGGTCACGGCCCTGCTGAACAGAGCAGCCTTGGAGAGAAGGAGGATGCTGTGGTGAGTCAACACAGCAGGATGTAGAGCAGCGGGGCACTGGCAACGAATGACAGCCAGAGCCCACACATGAGAGGACCAGTCCACTAGCCCAGCAGGAAATCTCTATATTATGGAAATACACTAAATACACTAAACCACCAGGGATTTCTGCAATGCAAAAAGGTATACAGATAGGTCATAAGAATAGGTAACTGCAGTTCCCTGTGGGTCATTGCATTGACCAGACCATGAATGCAGCGGGCCTTGTGGAAAAGGGGGGGTGGGGCATAAAGCCCTTAAGAAGCCTCCCCAAGCCCTCCCCTGTCATCACACCCCCTGGAGGCAGGTAAGGATTGGGCAGGGAAAGATAGTCAATCATGGGAGAAGGAGGGTTATTTAAGAAAAGCTATTGGGTTAGTAGGGTGAGATCAGGAGGTGGAAGGAGGATAATTGAGAGACCAGAGGAGGATGGAGTGGAAGGAGTGTGGAGGTTGTTGGAGACCAGTTCAGCGGAGTGGTTGTGCATCAGTGAGAGGAGCGAGTGAAATAGTGGTTGTAAGAGGAGGTAGTTGTGATGACTGCAGCAGACAGGTAGTGGGAGTAAGAAGTGGTAGTTGTAGCGGGAGGTAGACCATGGCAGTAAGAGAGACAGGGAAGTAATACTAGAAGAAAAGTAGTGGTGGTAGAAGCAGAGATGTAGTGGTTCTAGTAGCAGTAGAAATGGCAAAAGAGAAGTGGAAGTAGGTAAGGAGAAGCGTTGGTAGAGTAGAGGTAGTAGCAGTAGTGGAGAAATAGTAGTGGAACAGAGTAGAGTGTAGTTGGTAGAGTGGCATTAGGAGGGAGTTGAAGTAGTGAGCAGGGAAGAGATGGAGGAAAGTGAGGTGACTAAGAACAATAACATCCAAGGGTGGAGGTAGGATGGCAGAGTGAAACACTGGAAGGACAATCGCATGATGGGGCGGAGAACATTATGGGACACCAGCATAGAAGGGAAAGGTGTGAGTGGGCATGCGTGATGTGTCAAACTGCGTGAACAAAGTCACCATCCGCGGACTGCTGTAAGTGACTTCAATCCAGCATTCCAACTAAGTCAATGCCTAGTCTGGGATGCCCAATGGAAACCCTTATTTATATATTTTTATGTCAAACGTTCTTTAAATCTGGATGATGAACCCTTATATAACGCCCCTCTATTTGGAGCTCCCTGACCTCACTGAGCCAAGTAGTAGGTTTGTTTTGCAAATTAAAAGGTTTCTTTGAAGAATTGAACAATAAATATATCACACTTTTATGAATAGAACAATATCTGAATATCACACTTATGAATATGAACAGCGATCAGCAAGGATAATATTACAATATCAACAATCTATTTAATCACTTAGGAGTAGGAATGGGAAGGATAAGGTAACAGAGAATACTTTGTATGATTCAAGGAAATGCAATGATGGGAAAGAATGCAGCACAGAAATAAACTTGATATGATTTCAATCAAAAGATAATATGATCACGTTTCCCCTGTTATTACTCACTCCCCCCACTATGCAATATGAAGTGATGGAAATGAGGGCACACAAAATTCAGGAATGCAATCAATAATGCAGTTCAATCCCAGTTCCCCCAGCAAGCTTGGAGAAAACAGGTATGATTTTAAAACAGGCAAAAATACTTTTGAATGTGATTCCAATGAAAGGGAAAATATGCTAAAATGATTTTAATTCACTAAAGGAGATTCAGGATAAGTGAGAGTTACTTTGGATTGGTTCAGGTCAACACTAGCAATGATTCATGAAGGATTATCAGATTTAAAACGAATTTCAGCAGTTGAAAACAAGAAACAGCTATTTTGACATGTGGTGAAATTAAGATTTTAGCTTCAAAATGAAAGTTACATTTCAGTTCTAGGACATGCGGTTCAAAAGTTACAGAGGTTTTTTGTGAAGGTAGATTTTTCAGAAGCAAAGTCAAGATTTCAAAAATGACAGATGCGCTTTAAAGATTATAAACAAAGATTTCTTAACACTAAAGAGTCTATGGAGCCACAAACTACACGACAGCCAAGCCACCTATCCAGAGGGAACTCCGGATGGTTTCTGTCTGAACAAGACAATTGCCTTTCTCCAGAAAATATATATTAGCGCCAAGATGATTATCACTACAATTATCAAGGATTATGTGGAGGAGAGAAGAATTTAGGATAGACAACAGAGGTACTGTAATGCAGTTCTGGACAGATTGAAATGGATGAAATAGTATTACTTTAAACTAAGAGATTGGTTATGTACAGTTCTAAACTGGATACTCACTCCTATGCCTTGGGAATGGAGTGGGCCCCGTCAAAGATCTGGTCAAGGGTTTGGCTGGGATTCTCTCACCTACGGACAGGTCTCAGTTCTGCTCTCATCACTGCACTGCGGTCTGTGTGGCCTCTTGGACTGCATCTGATGGATTCTAGATATAGCTCTGCTTTTTGGGACTGGATCTTGGTTCTAGCACAGGGTCCTTGGCTAGAATAGCAAAACAGCACAGCCCGGCTGTTGAATGTGAGAGCCCCTTGGAAGTTTACAGGTTAGAATCAAGTTGCTAGATTCTGAAGCCTGCTGAAAAAGGGTTCAGCTTCTTGGGTTAGGCCTCTGCTTCAAAGTTCTAGAGTTTGGTTCTAGAGTCTGGTCTCTGGATCTATGTCTGGAGCCTGGATCTTCCTGCAGGGTGATTCGCCAAGAAATCAGTTGAGTAGTGGAAAAGTGTGTGTCTTGTCTGTCCTCAGCAGTCCCTATTTATGTATTTCCAAAGTGGGTGGCAAGGCTGATTCTCTATGCCCAACCCTCTAAGGATCTGATAGGTCATAGGATTCCCTGTCCCCTGATTGGAGAAAGGATCAGCGTGTCATCCTGTGTCATCTTTATGGCTTAGGGAACAAACCTCCCCTTTGCCTCTGTACAGAGTATCTTATTTTTCATTAAAAAAACATATTTACAATATACACAACTTGTTAATACTACATACATCACATGACAGATTAACTAAGGTACATTTCTCTTTAACTCTCATCTTCCTAAGAGCTTTGGTTCAGAAATTACCACTTTTTGCGCTTTTGGTGGGTTTCTCAATTTAATTTTTAGACATGCATGCACACCCCATCTGAGCACAATTCTGTAATTTTTCCGGTTCCTGGCATAAACACAGTAGTTACAATATGAATAATTCCGGGGTTTGGTCTCAGAACATCGCATGGAGTCCAGCTTAGTCTGAGCGACTTTTTCATTTTAACAATCTCAAAGTTTCACATTTTTGTCAGTTCGATACAATATTTTATAAGCATTTTTCTAAAACATAAATTTGCTGTACTTTCTGAATCCACACAATGGTTTGTCTCCGCCTCCAAGGTCTGGGCTGACTCAGAGGTCACATGTCTCTCCTTCCTGCCAGCAGTTTGTGGTCAGTCACACCCGAATAAGCATTTTCTATTCAGCCCAAGGATTCCTTTGTCTGCACTGAGAGCAACAGGTCAGGGTGCCCCTCCTAGCTCCTATTCACAACAGCCTGTCAATCTCTTAGCCAGGGGCAGGGGGAAGACTCCTTTGTCCAGGTAGAAGGTGTGGAATTCGTTTGAACACAGTGTGGGAAACTTTACCTCTTAACCCAATGTCTACAAATTGTCTTTTCTTATAATATAACTCACATTTTTAACACATACATTAAACAATTTCTTGCTTCAAGCCTTTTCAGAATATGATTTTAAATTGTAACCACCTCTTAGGCTTCTGATAGCAAGTCTTTCTTTGGTATAGTTTGAGTTCCATGTTCAACTTTACCGAAAACGTTTTTAAAACGCTGGCTTCTGGTAGAGGTGAGTAACACTATTACACCCATTTTTGACAGATTTCTTCCAGCAAGCAATCCTCAAAAGTATACTTAGTTCAGATATAGATACACTTCTGGGGACCTTATATTTATGTAGATTCCAGAAGGAGAATGATGTTGACCACCCAACAAGGAGGTTGGATCTTTTCGGGTGGTTTGTAAGCCATGATTTCTACAAATATGACACCAAATAAAAACGGATTTTTGAAACCAGCTATGTTTCTTTTGCAATGATTTTGCTCTGTGAGCTGCCAAATGATGGGTTTTGGCAGTGGTCTCCTGTGTTACCACTGACATAGGCACAAGTAGATGGTGGCCTATTTTTCAGGTTTTCACTGCGCACTTTCTGGTAATTTCTGGCGAGCAGCATGCTTTCCGGCGGCTATTATGACGTTCCTGCTGCCAGCAATGCACAGTGATGTTGCAGGGCTTGGATTAATGGGTTAAGACATCCCACACTGCCTTAGAACACTAAGCAGGGATAGGGAAGGGACAGCTACAAGCCCCCTGGGGAGTCAGACAGCCAGTCTCTCAGGGGCACCATTTTACACTAGAGAACCTCAAAGACTGTCTAGGACTAACTGGGATTATGGACTCTGAGCTAGAAATCCTGATGACCCCGGTTTTTCTTGAAACCGCCATCATTATCAATCAACCTCGTATCTTCTGTAATAATTCTAAATAAACACCATTGATACTTTAAATGGTGTCAGTCTTGCTGATTTTTAGTTGCCCCATCACAGTATACCACGTTATATTCAACCTTTATCACCATCCCAAGGCTGACCACACCTTCGCCTTTGGTTTCCTCTGCATGCATGCTTACAACACCCAGATCCTACTTAAACAGACTGCACTTACTGCCATACAGATCCCACTATCGCCTTCACATGTTTATTCCTGTATGTGCAGCAACTGGCTGAAATGTAACCCCTCAAAAACCATAATCATGCCCCATGGAGAAGACCCACAATTCTAGAGTGAACATCATTGACCTTGATCGCACCCGAACACCAAAAGTTAGTTGTGTTCTGCTCCTGTGTCTCCAAACCTAAACTACTCCATGGTATATTTTCTTTGCTCTCCTTTCCAGACAGATTTACAGCTGCAAATCCAATACTGCTATGTCCTCTAATTTAGTTGACATTAACAGATTTTATCTAGGTCCCCTACCTGGTCAAATCAACTGAGCCCTATGTATCCAGAAAACAGCAGCTAGACTCCTCCTTTACTCCAAAGTATACACCTTGCCTGCTTTGCCTACTCTCCACCGGCTGCCGGCCACAAAGAAGGATCAAGTTCAGAGCAGTGTGCATTGTTCAAAAAGCTTGACATATCATGAGCTCTGTGTTTCTCATTGCAAAATTCACTCTTTACCTGCCCATCAGGACATGGCACACCTCTCGTTTTGTCCTCCCTTGTGCCCCTCCCTTGGCTCGTTGCACCCTGAAACACGTGTGTATGGGCGAGATATAAATAAAATATCATATCATCATATCATATATCATATCATTGGTCCGTACAATGGAATATCTTGGCGCACTAATAGACTCTCTTCAAAACCCTTAGTACCCGCCTGTTGATGGCACTTTGGATGCAGAAGACATCAACACGCCTGATCAGCCCGTCTTCATTAGCCATTGATGGAGCTGTGCTCACACATGGCTAGGCGAACAGAAAGCAAAAGCTTCTTATACTTACTGATTGTATGTCTTGCCTCATTTACTTGCTCTCCGAGGGACTTGGCCTCAGCAAACCTAAAGAAAGAAAAGTGGTGAGAGTGCTGTATTCATTGAGCATCCAGAACATTGCTATACAAACCAATTCACGCCCGAGTACCCCAAACTACTTGTTTTCGGAATTCAGACTGCTGGATGTCAACAAGTTAATCCGGTCGATGGTGAAATGCTATTACAAAATAACCATCACCAACATTCTGTGACCAGGAAAACTCTGGATACCTTCATCTAAGGAAAACAAATCAGAGTTATCGCCATCACATGCCCATCCACACCGCCGCATGCCCATAATTTGGCCAACCCTCTGTTGGTACTGCTGATTTCTGCATCCAATGCTTCTAGAAATTCTTGAAAAGTCTCTCGGCCGCATTGACCTTCACCTGGTTCCTTAGAGAAGGAGTGTATGAATGGGACACTGGCTGTTTGATGTATCGAGAAGTGAACTAGGGCTAAAGTTTAGAATGTTTCCCACACACATCTACCATGCTGTCTTTCTAAAGGTTCCTAGCACCAGGATAGAACCAAAGCAGCCCGAACCGGGGTTAAAGTGAGATATTTTGGCAGGAAAGGAAGAGGCCACATGGATAGGACTACCATTCAAGTCTTGCTGAAGAGTAGGCATTCCACCTGATTGGTTCTGTAAATTGCAGGGAGCTACTCTGAAACACATGCGCTCTGAAACACCTGTGTATGGGTGCGATATAAATAAAATATATCATACTACTGAGCCAGCAGACACTTTCCCTGCTTGCGACAGCTGTGCAGTGAAATGTTTCATGAGCATCACATCACTGCGCTGTTCTCAGAAAAGCCCTTGCCTTTGGCAGGGCATCTCTGGGCACCTGTGACAGGGCAGAAGCCCTCCAATTCCAACCTCCTACATGGACCATAAATCCAAACGAGAAAGCCATTAACCAAGCTACTGTTACTGTGTGGTCAGCTACAAGTGGTCAGAAGCCAGTCCTACATGGTCCACAAATCCAAACGAGAAAGCCATTAACCAAGCTACTGTTACTGCTGGTCTGCTACAAGTGATCAGAAGCCCTCTAATTCCAACTTCCTACAGGGCCCACAAATCCAAGCGAGAAAGCCATTAACCAAGCTACTGTTACTGCTGGTCGGCTACAAGTGGTCAGAAGCCCTCTAATTCCAACCTCCTAGCTGATCCATAAATCTGAAAAATGTCTTAACCAAGATGCTATTGTCTCCTGCAGTCATGTGCAATGGGACAGAGGTCCCCAAGTCCCACCTTAAGGTACACACATTTTATTGAGAAAGTTCCTAACCATGCTGGTAACGTTCCAGAGGTCCATGTTTGTGGCGAAAGGAAGATCTGATTCTTCCTGAATTTGTGAAAGTGATACTAGCGGGTGATTTTCCTCATGGGCACCCCTGGTGAACATTAGCGCAACAATACCCTTTAGTCCACCAGACTGATTAATGGCCAGAAAACATTTGGAATGTGATGTGCAAATCATAATTGGTACAAATGCGTTCTAAGCAAAGTGTTGGGGGACCACAACAGAGCATGATAAATTAGCCTCCTTATCTGCAAATAGCAAAGCAGGAATGCTAAGCAAACAGTTTGAAAACTCTGGTAAAGGGTCTTCACATGTGTAAAACCTAAGCCTAGTCCAGGTAAGCTTCAGAAAAACTGACGTGTGATGGGAACAGAAAGCGCTTACTGGCAGAAGACAGAGCTACAGATAACAATGCACGCAGTCCCCGGCATGACAGAGGCGGTGCACCGATGCATAAGAACACAAGTCTTTTCTGTAAGACATATGCGGCTGTATGTGCTGCAAGAGCCCTATGACGTCCTTGCATCCCTTGTTTCAATGTGAGATTTTGGGGCCCTGATGATGTCACAAGTTGACATGTATTCAGCTGGGATTTCTCTCTGTGGGAAATGTAGGCCAATATAAGTGGTCTTGCAAAGTGCTCTTCTGCCACTACCAGTGGCCTTGCAGGGCATGGCCAGCATTCTTTCTAAAGATGTGGGGGAGAAAATTGAGAGTATCTTATCCATAGGGGAGAGCCAGGATCAGACTACACACTTTTGGGTCTGGTTAGCTGCTGATGTGGGTGTGGGTGGTAAGGCTCAAGAGCGGAGCTTACTTGTGGTAACGGCTAGGCCTGTGGTGGCCATCTGTGGGCTTAAGATGCGTAGAGGAAAGTGGTAGGAGATCTTAGAGGGGAATCAAAAAGGGGTGTAGGCCTTACAAGGCACATACCCTGTAACCCTGCACTTCTACCACTGGCTTCTTGGAGACAGGTCCCATTTTCTGGGAAGCTTGGAAGCTATGGCCCCCTGCCTTTTCTCATTTAAATTTAGGTATGGTGAGGAGGTGCGAATGGGTGGCCCGGGTGTGTCTGTTGGATTGATGTTTGGCAAATTTGTTAGAGATATTTAGGGGCAGTGTTAGCTAAGCATTTGTGAGTGATGGAGAGGGTTTTTAACATAATCCGTTCTTAAATTGGCAGCTAGTGGGCATTTCGCCTGACCGAAAAGATGTGCTCTTTTTTTGGGGCTATTCAATGCTGCTCTTAGGGAATTATTTTGAATGACTTGTAATTTGTTTGATGTTGCCAGCGGCAGTGCCTGCAAAGAGGGCATTGCAATAATCTAGTCTGGACAAAATAAGAGCTATGGCTAATGTGATGCAGCTTTCCGGAGTCGGGAATAGCGGTGTAGGCTGCCGCAGAAGCTGTTGCATTTACTTGCCTCGTTAGAGAGAGCGAGGAGTCCAGATAGACCCCTAAGGTTTTTACTTCCTTCAGGACAGGGATGGTGGTCTTTCCTTTCTATGGTGATAGATTTGTAGTCGCCATTGAGTTTATTTCGTCGAGTTTGGGTCCCCACTAAGAGAAGTTAAATGTTTTCATCATTTAGACAGAGTTTGTGTTGCGCCATCCAGGCTTGGGTGATTTGATATATTTTTTTAAGGGCATTTGCTGTCAGTGTTATAGTTACCAGAGATAGAGAGGAGGATCTGCGTATCATCCACATAATTAGTTTAGGAGATGCCTTGTTCGTCCAAGATGTCAGAAAGTGGCTTCGTAAAGATATTGTAAAGTGTCGGTGAGACACAGGAGCCTTGTAGCATGCCGCACAAGACTGGGGTTTGGGTGTGTAAGGAAGGCATGGTATCAACAGTAAGACAGACCAAGTGACCACAGTTCAAGGGTGTTTATTGACCTTCAAATGGGTTTGAAAAACGCCTATATGAACCTAAATCTAAAAATGGGAGCAAGCTACGACCAACAAATAATAATATCGCAGTATCAGTGGTGTCTTGTCAAAATAAAAGGACCTATACTAATAAACCTATTGCCAATCCTTAACTCTAAATACAAATAGTGTGGGAAACAATGTTATGCAAAAGAAAAGGGTTCAAGAAAAATCAAATGTCAGGGTATTCAAGCCGTAAGCTTCCCTTCCCCGCGTTTTCAGCAAGGAATGAGGCAGCACACTCGAGCTTAGCACGGTCTCTGGCTTCTCTAGCATGAGGGTGCAGTTCACAACTTCAACATCATGGCCTTCTGTGCCAAAGTCTCTTTGTTTGTTTGTTTTTATTATTTATAATGCGCGAGGGTACCCAGAGGTATCAGGGCGCAGCATTTACAAGAATTTTCGAGGCTTAGTTGCAGTCATCATAACATATACATATACGTAGGACAATAAGGTAAACCAATGTTATATACAAAGCAGCAGTGAGGTAGACAGGCATTACATACAAGTAATAAGGTAAGCACACGTGGTTACAGTGTGTGTGGGTAGCGCAGCATTAAGTTGTCCTAGTGGGCCTCTGTTTGCAGCCATGAAACTACCTTGGAGCGGAAGTTCTGGTAAGGCAGGTCCATTCTGAGATTTGGAGGCAGGGAGTTTCACAACTTGGCAGCTTTTACCGGGAAGCTGTTTCCCCCTATGGTGGACCGTTTGTTGTTGGGAACGGATAGGCAGTCTTTATATGCAGTTCTTACGGGTCTTAAAGAGGATTGTCTATGAAATCTGTTGACTAGGTAGGTTGGGGCAGCATTGTTGAGAGCTTTGTGGGGGAGTGATGCCATTTTTAAGAGAATTGTATCTTTAGTGAAGAGCCAGTTATTCTGTTGGCTGAATCCTGTTATGTGTTCTCTTCTAGAGATGCCCAGAGCTGCTCTAAGAGCGTTGATCTGGAGGATTTGTATCTTGCTGGTGGTGGCCTTGGACGATCCCAAGTAGAGGGCATTACAGTAGTCAAGGCGGGACAATATGAGGGCTCTGGAAAGTGTAAGGCAGCTATTGTCCGAGAGAAATGGTTTGGCTGTGCGTATTAATTTGCATGTGTATGCCGTGGAAGTTGCTAAGGAGCTCACTTGTCTTTTGAAGGAGAAATTAGAATCTAAGTAGAATCCCAATATTTTGACCTCCTGTTCGACTGTGATGTTATTCCCATCAATCATGAAGGAATTGTAGGCCGGGCCCAGTTTCGTACGGCTGGAGGTGGTGCCTAGGATGA
Source organism: Ambystoma mexicanum (assembly GCF_040938575.1). NCBI lineage: Eukaryota > Metazoa > Chordata > Amphibia > Caudata > Ambystomatidae > Ambystoma > Ambystoma mexicanum. The sequence continues at coordinate 1,173,775,884 of NC_090928.1, read as the reverse complement.
TGAGCTCTGTGTTATCATCATTCAGGCATAGTCCATGAGTGGCCATCCATGCCTGGATGATGATGTATACCCTATTTAGCAAGGCCAAATCCTTTCCATAATCTCCAGAAAGCAGAAGGAGGATCTGGGTATCATCTGCATAGTTAGTGAAGGTGATACCGAGATAATCCAGATCATCGAAAAGGGGCTTGGTAAATATGTTATACAGAGTAGGGGAGACACAGGAGCCCTGTGGTACACCACAGGTGATGGGTATGGGGTCTGCTGCAGCAGTGGGAGAGAAGACCCTCATAGTTCTGCCATTAAGGAATGATGTGATCCAGGTGACAGCCTCAGTAGAGAAGTGTGCTGAAGAGTGAAGGTGTGAGCATAGGACAGAATGATCAACCAGATCGAAAGCTGCAGATAAGTCGAGGATTAGGAGTAGGCCGGCTTGTCCATTGTCTCTGAGTGTGTCGATCTGAGCTTTTAAGTCAATGAGTGCGGTTTCAGTCCCATGTTGAGGGCGGAACCCTGATTGTCTGGATCCTAATAAGTGGTGATCTTCCAGGTGTACCGTATTTGTACATAGGCTACCTTGTCCAGAATTTTCAGTAAGAAGGGGACGGTTGTTATGGGTTGCTAGTTAATGGGTGTGGCTGGGTCAAGTGTAGGTTTTTTTAGTAGTGGTCGTACCCAAGATTGTTTTAAATTGGTGGGAATGGAGCCGGTGGCGAAGGAGGAGTTAATCAGTTTCGTAATGAAAGGGGAGAGTTCGCGGGCAGCATCTTTGATAAGCTGTGCTGGGCACAGATCTCCTTGGCAGTTGGATGGTTTCAAGGATAAGATGATTTTTTCAACTTCAAGTGTATTGACTTTGGAGAACTTGAAGCGGGTAATATCTGTGGGCGTGAGTTTGTCCGGGATTTTTGGGGGGAGAGTGACATTGAGGGAAGCTTTTTTGCTAGAGATTTTGCTTTGTAGGGTCGTGATCTTATTCGCTAGGGCATTTTGAATTTCTGAGCACCAGTTTTTATCTTTGGTGCAAGTGTCAGGAGGTACTATGGGTGTTTCTATTTCTTTAAGGATAGAGAAGAGTTCTTTCATGTTGGATTTTGCTTGGGATATGCGAGAGTCAAAAGAGGTTTGTTTAGCCAGGTAAATTTCTTTTTTGTAGAGTGCGGCTAGTTTGGAAAGTTTGAGTTTGTTTGCGACTGAAGGGGATTTTTTTCCAAGTGGCCTCGCAGTTTCTTTTCTGCTGCCTAAGGTTTTTGAGGAATGGTGTGTACCATTTGTTGAGGTGTGTTTTTGGTTTGCTTGGTCTGAGTTTGAGGGGGGCAATGGTGTCAGCGAGGTGGCCATAATCTTGTTGTATTCTTCGACCAAGGTGTCAGGGTCGAGGTTGTCAGAGAGTGTATTGAGTGTGGGAAGTAGGTTCGGGATGAGTCTTTCTACTGTCATATTCTTTTTGTTTCTAGTGAGAGCCGGTGGGGCCCTAATGGTGGGCGGAGGAGGGGGTCTGTCAGTAGAAAGCATGAACGATACTAGATGGTGGTCAGTCCAGGCTGGGGGTGAGATATTTGTGATATTCGCTTGGCACAAAAAAAACTATGAAGTTCCTTTCTTTTTTGTATTTCACATATACACAATTTTCTAAGGTGATTGTGGCTTCCAAACATTGGAATGCCCTCCCTCTGTCACTAAAATCAGACTCTCCCCTCTGGTCCTTCCGCAAAAGAATCAAAACTTGGCTCTTTACACAAGACCTATAGATCATATTACACTGCATTTAGGTAAGCCCTGCCATTTGGTCTACCTCTGCAATTACTGTATTTACTGCTTTATGTCTGTTTCTCTGGTCCTGCCGAAAATGACTCAAATCCTGACTTTTTATGCAAGACCTTCAACTTCGGCAGTTAGGTCTGCTTTAGCATTTGCACCGCGAGCGCTGATACTGCCATTTGGCTCCCAAGCAGTAAGAACTGCACTCGTACTTTATTACAGAACGTGCTTTTGAAGTAAAACTGTGCACTTCTGACTGGGCTCTTCTTGTCCTGACACAGTGGGGATGTAGGTTCTTGCTCACTCCCCCTCCTCCCAGCTCATTGTGCTTTGCTGCATTAGCTATAGCTTGCTCATACTTTACAGTGTAAGCTTTGTAGTTCAGAGAAACTACATTACCCAGCACAACCGGTCCTCATTTTCACATCAGAGGCACGTTAGCGCTGGCGCGTTTGGAGAGGCCGGTTGTCACCGGTTTGCGATAGACTGCAGTGTTCGCCACCTTACGCCACCGGTCCATCTCTGAATCACCAGACAATGCCTTTGCTATCAGCAATTTGTGTAATTCCTTAATACCATTTTTAGATAAAGTTATTAATTCCCATATAAAGAAGAAAGTGGTGCAAATTGGTTAAAATTGCAAATTAACCTCCTTGCATGCAGTGTCTTTCTTTAATGATGTAGACACTAAAATACAGCCTCAGTAACAAATCATTTCTGTTAACAAAACTGCGTTTGCCTGTGAAATAGTTTTCGTTATAAAATCCGATTTACCTTTCCTATAAAGAATCCCATACGGTCACCCCATAAAAAGCCATCCTTTCAATTTAGTATCTTGCCTGTCATGTCCATTGGTACCTCATCAGAAAAAACGATTTTCGATTTGACTGTTTAGCTCATGTCCTTAGCTGTTTGTTTGTTTAAATCAGTGAAAAAAGAATAAATATTAATTCTGCCATGTGCGATTTTTGCTGCATTGCTTTCCTACCCAAAGTCGATTTTCTTACCTGTATTCATGTTGTTGTAGTACCCTGCCTAGTAGTCTGTAAGCTTTCTTGCCTTTTCATACAGCCATACAAATTCTTGTCTTAGCCATTCTACTGCACATGTAAACTGACCTTTAACTATTCAGTGATTTCCAAGTGCCATTTTGCTCATTTTCAAGGGTTTTTCATGTCGTTTTGGCCTCCCATTCTAGGGTTGTAGGTCGAATTTCCAATCTGATTTTTTCCTCCTATCTGTGACTCCTTGCCACTCCTTTCCACCCACACAAAAGTTAGCCAGCAGGTGTTTGGGGATTGTTGCAGGAGGAGTGCCTAACAGTTGTGCCATCTATAAGTATGTCCAAAAAGTGACTTTGCTTCCATATTCATTAAACTTACGTGACAAATGTCAGAAAATGATATTAAGTGTAAGACAGGGTTGGGTGCTTTCTCAAAGAAGAACCCGAAAATTAATAGAATTAAAAGCGTTTTTATTGTGTAAGGAAGGAGGGGGTCAGTTGAGCCCCCCCCATACATTCTATGCGAAGGGGACCATTTGCTCCTGCACTTGTGGGGGACACCCTCCTTGCCCTTCTGCGGTTTCAGGGGACAAGACCCTGACATAAGCAGAGGTGGGGCTATCGGAAAACACACTTGGACTCCATTTGTGTGTGCCCTTGGCTCCACCTTTGGACTAGGCTGCATTCTGACAGTGCAAAGTCTCCTCTCCCTTCAGAAGCACCACGCACAAGCAAGCACTGACAGCCCCCACCTTTTTCCCTCCTGCGCCTGTGCCTCCCAAGTCCTTTTCTCACGGATGCTTTGAGACAAGATGTTGCCCACGAACAATGTATTCACTTTATTCGTCCTCTGAGATCACTGTCCTGTGTGTGACCGGGCCGAACCATGACTTGTAGCTCATCCATCTCAACAAACCTGCTCCTGCAGCTCTCACTCCCACCATTGGAAAATGACTGCCTGTTCGACCCTGTGGACCTCCAAAGCTATCCTTTTCATGTAGCAGAAGGGTGACCCTTCCTTGCTGACCACGCTAGAGTGCACCCAATAAAACCAAACCTCTGTCACTGTATATTCTGTCCTAAGCTAACATGTGTCACTCCACCCCCTCCCTGCCAGACCTCATAGCTATCAATCCAGACCCCCATAGGTTACCTCAGGGGCAAGACCCCCACACTCTTCACCTTGCTAGCAATCCAAGATGGGATAATGCAAACAGTAGTGCACAATTTATAGGCCTCGAATATATACTTCAAAGATATAGTGATGATCATTATTTCCTGCATATCTAGGATAAGTGTGTAGATAGTTTAGCCAGACCCAACCTTCACCTCGCACGGACCGCCCCAGTTGAAGCACGTGATGTCTAACCTCCCGCCAAGTCATCAGTCAATCCTGTGGAGCCAGCCCTTATAGACCTATACGTGCACCCCCTCCCTGACCAATGGAAATGTAACTTGTAGACTGTATAGCAATCGTCACTGATGACACTGTAACCCTTTAAAACATATTCTATCTGTATTGCTTGCCAGAGCGCTCTCGAGGCATCAGAGTTCTCTGGATGCTGAATTTTACATAAACCTTTGGTGAATCTCCAACCCAATCTCTTGGTCTCATTCCCTACTGGGGTGTGTCCATTATTCCGAGTTCTTGTTGGTGATGTGGGGAGTGAGTGCCTTCACTTGTGCGCCACATCCCTTGCCAGTGGAAAGAGTCCTGGTCTGGAGTGTGCTGTGTCTTTAAATCCATAACACTGTCTCATGGGCCTGTGCTGCCCATACATTGTTTTCTGGCCACTTGCGCTGTTATCTAGCTTCACAGATAAAGTAATCGTTATTATTAAACAAAATATTAAGAGATTTCTGAGGAATTCCAAATCAACACCAACGCAAAATTACACTAACGCAAATTATGATGAAGGCACATTCATCACAACTCCATTTGACCTTAGAGGGGCACTGGGGAACATGGGTGCCCACCTGCTCCATAAATTGCTCCATGGAAGAGGTAAATGGGGGATTTCCCAGAGCCTCATCTACTGTTCTTGCAGTATGGCACGCAGAGAACGTTCAGTACCAAGCCTTGGCCCTAGACATTTAGCAAGGGCAGACTGCTCCCTGTACCTCCAAGGCAGCTGTGTGCCTCACTGGGTTGTTGTCTAGATCGTGTCCCTCTCCAAGAGTTCTATCCCCTGCTCGCCACTTCCACCGGTGCTTTCCTTGTACCCGCTCCCAGGGTCAGCACTATTTGAAATGCTGAATCATGGTACAGGAACTTATACCCTGCGTCTGAACTGATATGTTGGCAGTGCTGCCGTGGAAGAGTCACAATGCTGTGCAGAGGAGGCAGGGGTCAATTTCTATATTTCCGCCTGACTTCAAGATGGAAGGTGTGCCCGTTAAACCCTTGGCTGCGGCTAAACCAGCCTTGACTAGCCCCAATTTCTAACAGTAAAACAATGATGGGTCACAGATAAGGGGATTTAGTAGATAAGGGAAACAGAAGGAAATACAAAGTATGACTAAAGAATCTCATTCAGGGAAAAGAGGGTGCATGAGGACTAACCAATCCCAATCTTTGTTGAATAAGCACACTAATTAAGAATGGTATAAAGCTCAAACTCTGGAAAAAGGGGCACTGATTAATAAGAGAAGGCGAATGAGCTGGGGAGAAGGATAAAGAAGGTGTAGACTTTAACTAAGCAAATTGTTGCTGGGGAATCCATGACCCTTCCTACCCTACTAAATGCAGCCGCGATCTTATGGTACTAACTATTAATACTGCAATACGAACTGCTTCCAAAATTCAGAAAGATCTAGATCTTGAAGAAACAACTTTTTCGACTAATGCAACAATTGCTAATGCTAAGAACTTATTAACAGACATAAACAAACAGTTTGAAGACTTCAAGAGTGCTACCCTCAATCGCAAAACTAAAAAACTGCAGAAAGATATTAAAGACTTCAATTTGGAAACAATTTATCCTTACATTTCCGATAACTACATAAATAGCCTTAACCAAGGCACGCATCAAGGAAATCAAAGAAATCGCAAAAAAGGGGTAGCCTTTTCGAGCTCAAGTAGTGGATCATCCTCGGACGACCAATTACGATCACAACCCAGGTCACAAGGCCAAATACCAGCGAATTTTGGATATCCGACTCCTTCCCCATTCTTTCCTCCTTTTTTAGGGGGTGGTGGGGGATTTGGCAACCCCCAATGGGGCCCGCCACAATGGGGATTTCTACCACGCGGCGGAAGAATAAACCAACGTCCCAGACGCCGCAGACAACGATATTAGGCAATATTGAAGAGCATGAGGCAATTCCAGTCTTCAACCTAGCAAAGATCCCACTATCATCTGCTGAGTCCTCAGTCCTCACGAAGGGCCTATCCTTTGTGCCTACAGCACAAACAGATTGGTACAATTCTGAGATGGAAGTACGAACCTTTCTAAGAAAAGTTAGACTACGAACCTTCTTTCAGAATCACAATCTGGAACGTGAAGAAACAGATGAAGACACTGGACTACATAACCCATCGACATTTACACCTACTGATGGGCAAATACCACCAGATCTCTTAACCTTCGAAAGATGTGTGTTAGAAGATCTGGACCGCTTACGGAAGAAAACCACTAAAATCAAACATAACATGTCTCGAGCTGAAAAACAAGCACTAATATCACTACAGACAAACAAAAACATTATCATCAAGCCAGCGGACAAAGGAGGAGGTTTGGTGATTATGACTACAGACCAATACAAAAACATGGTCTTAGCACTACTAGACGACCGAGAAAGCTATTCAATACTAAGAAAAGACCCTACCCGTGAAATATCACAAGAAATCTCGGAAGCTGTTAATTTTGCATTGCAACGTGAATGGATCTCAGAAAAAGAAGCAGAATACCTTACTAAACCAGTTGGCAGGACACCTTGCTTTTATTCATTACCCAAAATTCACAAAGACTCTATAAACCCACCAGGACGTCCGATAGTCTCGGGATGTGGTTCAATTATAGAACCTCTATGCAAGTTTGTGGATACTTTTCTGCAACCAATCAGTATCCAAACCCCCACCTATCTCAGAGACACTACCCACACAATGAATATCTTTGATGCTCTGGACTTCAACCCCCGGGAACAAATACTGGTTACAATGGACATTAAATCTCTTTATACCAGTATTCCCCAGGTAGACGCAATTGAAAGTATAAGAGAATGGCTTACCTCTAATCCCCCTAACACCAGGACTCCGGTGAACTTCATCGTTGAAATTATGACAATTGCATTACAACGTAATTTCTTCACCTTCAACAACACCATTTACTTACAAACTAAGGGTACGGCTATGGGGGCAGCGTTCGCACCCAACCTTGCCATTCTATTCATGGCGAAATTTGAGAGGGAATTTGTGCTTTCCGATAAAAATAGCTGGCTCCCCAACATTAGCAATTGGTATCGTTATATCGACGATGTGATCTTCATCTGGACAGGTACTGCAAATGATCTCACTAATTTCTGGAACTGGCTCAATTCGTGTAACACACATATCCAATTCACGATGGAACAAAGCGACCAGGAAATTAAATTTCTGGATCTCACAATTCGTGCCATGAATGGAAAGTTACTTTGCGACCTCTACAGAAAAACAACGGCCCGAAATACTCTCCTACACTTTACCAGCACCCACCCGGCACACACCAGAAATAATCTACCCTACGGCCAATACCTCCGAATACGCCGCAACTGCTCCTCCATAGATGACTACAAGACTCATGCACAGAGCCTGACCACACGGCTATTAGCCAGGGGATACCCCAAGAAACAACTCAATCTAGCTAATAGGAGAGCTCGAAACAACAATCGGGAGAATCTACTTCACCAACACCAAGATAACACAGCCACCCAGGAGAAACAACTAACGTGCGTCGTCACATTTGGAGCACATACCTCAAAAATCAAACTGATCATTAACAAACATTGGAATATTGCACGCCTGAATCTGCCTGAGGAACCTGCTCCAAGATTTGCCTATAAACGAGGAAAAAATCTACAGGAACACCTCGTGCATTCACTTTTTCAACCCGTCTCACAAACTACCCGCACTCTTCGACCGCTGCAAGGACACCACCCATGTGGTAACTGTGTAGCTTGCAAACTTACCAAAAAAATGAGTTCTTTCCAAATCGGACACCGAACGTGGACGCTCCGGGACCTAACAAACTGCAAAAGTCAGAATGTAGTCTACTGCATAGAGTGCCCATGCGGCCTACGCTACATCGGCCAAACCTCACGAGCTATTAACACAAGAATATCTGAACACAGATCTAAAATTAGATGCAAAACCATTACTGCACCATTGGTTGAACACTTTCTGAATTTCAATCACACCCCCAATGACATCCTGTGGTGGGTAATTGAAAAAGTAAAAGGCGGACCAGACATCAACCACAGCCTCAACAAAAAGGAAGCCATATGGATCCATAGACTGGATACCTATCATCATGGCCTCAATGAAATTTTTCAACCCATCACCTAATAACAAATGATGCTGGATCTATACTCTCTCAATGTGCCTCTGTGCTCATGTAACTTCCAACCATGGCTTACGTGACCCTGTACTGAAAAACCACTGAGCCATTCCTTTTACCAACCGCTCCACACAATACCACAAATCCATGGCGCAACACGCCTAATAAATAAAAGTCAACCAATAGCATACCTAAACATATATGGGGGTAAGCTTTTGCCTAACGAAAGTGGGCAACGCAAACCAGGATCACAACGAACTACCAGCCTGTAGTTCTCTCAGGCAACAAGGGAGCATGCGCATCCACAAAATGCTTGCTTTGCCAATTTTAGAATAAATGTTCCCAGTACGCATGCGTGGGCGTCCATAGCTACGCGTCCGTTTACTCAGCGAGTGCCAGCCCAGCTTCACTCCAGCGAATATGCGCCCTGCCGATCCAACTCACGGCAGATGAAGGCACTAATGAAGCATGACTCAGCACCAGTAAAGTGATTAAAGAGGTGAGCCAGAGGCCCCTGAATCATCTCACCCTCGGGGACTAGGAACCAGGTTTTTCCCTCCCCCCCCCTCTCCCACCCTCCCGACTAACTTCACAAACGCATGAATGTTGCTGTAAATTCATTCTGCTTCACGGGAACCTTTTGAGCTTCTACCAGCTGTTACGGAAGCCTGCGAGTATTCATATTCACGCACTAATGCCGACACACGGGTACTTACGCTACCTACTGTATCTGTCACTAAACTGTAAATACATTATGGCGTAAATGTTTATTTAATATGTCCCTTTGCATATGAAAACGACCCCAAGGACTACAAGAGTGAGAAAAACTCATACTCCTCTCTAATTAGAAGCTGATTCATAGTACTCACACGTGGCGAGACCAGAAATCATTGAATTTCATATAATGATCACAACAATAAATAAATATGCTACAATTCCATTTTCTTACACGTTAGAATTCCCAAATGCTGTACTAAGCTGTATATGTTTTACTGAGTAATCAGGATCGAATATGACCTGATGGAAATCTCCATTTATACTTAACAGCTTGAAGACCGCCCATGTAAACTTTGATACACTGGGATACTCGCAAACCTGAGCCAGGCAACTACACCTCGGGTCCAAGGACTAGATGGTCCTATCCTATCCACGACACGTGATCACACCAAACGCTTGAACAAGACGTACCGGCATGTAAGTTTGGAATCCGGTCGCCAAGAGACTAAATTCAAATGCAACCCCGGTCCCATTAATAGGGACCCCCAGGGTATTATAACCAATCTCATCATTACCTTTGTCACCCCCTTACAGGGTCTCTGATTCTCAGCCCTGATGAAGGCGGATCCAATCCCAAACCTCTACCGCCGAAACGTGACAAATACAGGAATTAACAACACACCTGTCCCAAACCAAGTTGAAACCAACCTTTGTTACCAACCAACTTGGGATCACGTTGGCTAACGACCAGATATCTAATATGAACAGACCCTTGGAATTTGTTATCTCTCCCTCCTAGAAATACTAGGCTCTAAATACTCTATACTTATTTGAATGTACACATTTCAATTGTCTTCAAGTTTAGTATATAATTATACTTATTTGAATGTATATATTTCATTTGTCTTAATGTTTTGTACATAGTAATTGTTCCAAAACTGTATTCCCAAACTTGTTTATTGCTTTTGGACAACGACCAAATAATTATCGGCTAACGACCAGATATCTATACCTTCTTTTGATATGTTCATTACAAAATAGTAAAATTCTTTTTATGTATTGTTTGTACTTTCATTTTTGTGTTTTTGAGATTGAAATAATCTATACCCACGTGCAGATTTATTCTGTGATTGCCAAAGATTAGGCAACACATTTTCTTGCTTTCATAATTTAAATTAAGTAGACAGGCCCAACCTTTTGACTGGCCTGCCTTTTTACAAATCTCTAGTGGTTACTAGAACACAGTAATGGTACACATTTTGTTTCATCACCTTCCTACCCTTGTGCCACTTGCCGCAGGAGGTGATACCCAAAGCCTGTAAGCAGACCAAAAAGCTATTTTTCAGCTGGCCCAAGGGGGCAACCTTGTCAGAGCGAGAGAATGTCTGGCCATTGTAAATCGGCCAAAGTTAGTGACCAGAACAGGACTGCGAGACTTATCCTTGGCCTCAAGCCCAGGGACTGTATCTCTCCAGCCCTGAAATCTCTCCACTGGCTCCCGGTGGCTCCAAGGATCAAGTTCAAGACCCTCTGCACAGTCCACAAGGCTTTCTGGGATCGGGGCCCGCAATACATACAACTTTCCCTTCCTAAATACCTTCCTTCTCAAGCCCTTCGCTCAGCTACCTCCAACTTTCTGAGGGTCAGACGGTTCTCAGGCAGAGACTGGGGGGGTAGATCTCTCGCCTCTGCAAGTGCCTCCCTCTGGAATGGCCTCCCTGTCCCTCTCAAACTTGAGTCGGATTGCCTAAAGTTCCAGAAGCAGCACAAGACCTTCCTTTTCTACTCTGCTTTCTATCTCTTCTGACCTACCAGTATGCTGCACTGACTGATTGATTGGCTACCTTCAGAGTCTCAGTGGGTACCAGCTTCCTCCATGATCAGTCTTTCCTGCACTACCTCTAGGCCTACCATGCATTTAGGGGGCTGTAACTTTAAACTCTAGATTCCCTGCCTCCTTGCACTTACCCAGAGCCGCGCTGCCCTGGCTGCACTTACTCAGAGCAATGCAGCCCTGATTGCACTTCCTCCTTCCCTCTCCGTGGCACTTAGCCTTTCCGTTCCCCCCACACTCTGCGTTGTTGCACTTGCACGATATGAATGGCACAACGCCTAGTAAGATCATTTGTCTTGTCCTCCCTCTGTCGTTCCTCCCTTGTCTTGTCGCATCTAGAAACACTTGTGTACAGGCGCGTTATAAATGACTTATCATATCATAGAATATCATACCATGGGTTGGATGGTAATATTGCAAGGTGATATTTAATTTATGCTGTGGGAAGAAATATTTGCTGATAGGAGTGCACTGACACTGGCCCAGGAGGATGGATCATAGCTAGTGGGTGAAGATATCTATGCCTGATGGTTGCCTGAGGCAGTGGGGAAAGGAATCCTGGCTGTTGAAGCGTGTTGAGAGTTATTGATGTAAACACTGAAGGGTGGCATGTGGCTAGAATCTATTCCTGATAAGTACCCTACGAAGCAGGGGAAAGAAATACTTGCTGGTGCTCAAATGTTACCAAGAAGCAGGCAGGGCGCTATGACCCTGAAACTGTGAGATTACCAACAAAAAGGCTAGGCGCTAGATCCCTGGAAATGTAATAATAATTAGTTTTTATAATAATAATGATTCCGTTTTTACATAGCTCTTCTAAAGTGCTTTACATAGGACATATTTACATACATTACTATTATTACCCAATCGAAATGGGTATTCATTTATCGACCTTGGAAAGACGAAAGGCTAAATTAGCCTTGCCAGGATTCGAACCTGTGACCTGCAGATCAAACGCAGATCACAGCAACGTGTGTTTAACCCGCTTAGCCATTTTACCGGTGAGATTACCAACTAACAGGTTGGGCCCTAATTCCTTGGAAATGTGGGATTACCAGGAAACTGGCTGTGCGCTATATCCCAGGAATTGTGAGATTATCAAGAAGCAGACTGGGCGCTATATTGCAGGAACTGTGAGATTACCAAGAAACAGGCTGGGCGCTATATCCTGTGAATTGTGAGATTACCAAGAAACACGCTGTGCGTTATATCCCAGGACATGTGAGACTACCAAGAAGCAGGGTGGGCGCTATATCCCAGGAAATGTGAGATTACCAAGAAGCAGGTTGGGCGCTATATCCCAGGAAATGTCAGATTACCAAGAAGCAGGCTGGGCGCTATATCCCAGGAAATGTCAGATTACCAAGAAACAGGATGGGCGCTATAGCCATGGAATTGTGAGATTACCAAGAAACACGCTGTGCGCTATATCCCAGGAACTGTGAGATTACCAAGAAGCAGGCCAGGCGCTATATCCCAGGAAATGTGAGATTACCAAGAAACAGGCTGGGCGCTATATCCCAGGAACTGTGAGATTACCAAAAAACAGGCTGGGTGCTATATCCATAGAATTGTGAGATTACCAAGGAGACTGGGTGTGCTATCACTGGAACTTTGAGATTTACAAGAATCAAGTTGGTGCCATATCTCCGGAATTGTTAAATTAGTAAGAAGCAGGCTGGCCACCATATCCTTGGAACTGAGATTACCAATAAGGATGGGCACCATATGCTTGGAACTGTTGGATTACCAGGAAGCAGACTCGGCACTTCATACCTGGAATGGATACTGTTTAGACTCTACAGGTAGGGAGCCCAGGGGAAGATCAGTGTTCACCTACTAAGTCTAGTGAGGCATCCTGGCAACCTTTCCAAAGAATCCATCACTCCTTCTGAGTCCCCTAGAGTCCAGAGGTGTTTTCAAACTGCAACCTGACAAAGTTAATAAAGGTGTTGAACTTGCCCTATGGACACATGTGTTTGGTTGGTCTCTACATTGCAAATACATATTATTAGTATCATTTCTTTCTTATAGGGTCATAAAGCCAAACATTGGCAGCGAGAATTTAACAAATAATGAAGTGAACATTAGTAATAATTATCAAATTACAATATATGGATCAGGTTGTGCACAAGATAGCAGGGGTCTAGGATACACCAAGGTGTTGTTGGAAGAGCCAGGTCGTCAGTCCTTTCCTAAACTGACGTAGACTTGGATCAGTCTGGATTGTCATAGCGGACCGGAGCATAGCATTAGAAGGATGGTTTCCTAGTTTTTCCCTTCCAAGCTATTCTGGTTTCCAGTCTGGTGGTGGACTTATTGCAAGATGGCTGTGTGCCACCTGGTGTGTTTAGTTAAGTAGACCACCATATCGGCAGTGGATGCCTTGATCCAGATCTTAGCTGGGATGAGGAGCATGTGTAATTCTCACAAGGTGGGAATGATGAGGTCACAATTCGTACAGCTGTTGATGAGATGAGCCGTGGCACGTTTGGTCACTTTGAGGGGGCAAGGTGAGCAACCAGGAGCCCTGCAAGGGTGGTGTTCCTACCCTCAAAAATATGCAAGATCACTAGGTCCTGCACCACCGTTTCGAAGTCATACAATAGGGAGATCTGATACCAAGCCGTTTGAGAAATATTTTAAATGTGGTGTTGGAAGGATAAATTACTATCCACAATGAAGCCTAAGGATTTTGCTGAGTGGCAGAGGTTGAATCCATCCAAGTGCTTTTTGTCCAGCCTCCTTTGAGTGGATTCATGTTTGAAGGGATGGCCCAGGAGTACAAATTCAATCTTGTTGGGGTTAAGCTTTAAACAGGCACTAGTCAATCACATTTGAATGGTTGCTAGGCATGAGTGATGAGCAAAATCTTGTGGGTCCTTGAATGCTAGGTAAAATTGTGCACAATCTGTGTACCGTTGTATCACGCTGAAGGGCTTGTCTAGAAGTGAGGCCAGTGGTTCCACATAGAGATTAAAGATGGCTGGGGAGAGAATGGATCCCTGAGGGACTCCACTTATGAAAGGGCCGTTTATGGACCAGAGAGAGTCCATCAGGACAGCTTGGTGTTTTCAATATAAATAGGATGTGAACCCTTTCATAACATTGGCAGAGAAGCCGACTGATTTAAAACAGTGTTTTGTAATAAAGTATTTAATTGCAAGAAAAAAAAAAGAATATCTCACCACCAAACATGCAACTTTCTTAAAGAGTGAAGCCTGGACCTTTCCACAATGTCAGACTCACCTCTGCTTAAGAAGCTGCTTGTTGTCTTCAATGGTAACGCTGTCAGCATAATCCCGCTTGAAGATCTCAAAAGCCTCCTGTCTCCCAAGGGACATTTCTCTTGCCCGGATGCCTGTATGGAGAAGAAAGAAAAAATAGCATAAAAAGCATGACAAGGTGTTGATGCTGGGAAAGATAATTTCATAGGCTCAGATGTAACACCAAGTACAGGATTGACATACAACGCATAAATTAGTTTTCAAAAATTAATTATCAGAGTTTGCCAATTAAAATGTTTTTGATTAGCGAAAAAACCCATTTGATTAGCAATTTTGTACTAACATTGTTAATGTCACCGGAAGTTATTTGTACCCAAGACATGAAATGATCAACAATATAGCAGTTTTGTTTACCGAAAAAAGACATTTGTGAAAGGAGTCAGGCTTTGCAAATTCTTTAAAATTCAGATAGACCTGCAGGTTGGCTAACTTAGTTTACCTATTAAATCTAAGAGAAATGCACTTGACACATAGCAATGGAGGACATCAATTTTAAAATGCGATTTCTGTAAAATGGTGCATCTCACTCCAAACCCACTTTATGTTTGGCACACTGCTGCCACCCAGAGCACAGTGAAACCTTTATTAGACATTTACCACAAAGTAGATGTTAAATAAAAGTGTGAAATGTCTCTTCTAAATGCTACTCGCCCTTCATAAAATCTAATCGACTTTGTGAGTGGGCGAAACGAGTTTGCGAGCCATAGATGAGGGTCTGTAAAATGTAAACGGTTAGCTGCATGAATGGACACAAATAAATAGATATGATAAAAAGGCTCTGAAAACAGTTTGGCCAGCTGTCTCCTCCCAGGTGATGATATATAATACAATCATGAAGAAAAGCAAGCTCTACAGGCCAACTATCGTGTTTGGTATTGCAGTAGATTCGTAGATGTACAGACTGGATGGAACTAATGATCACTACTTTGCGTAAGCATTTAGTTTGCTTTGGGTATTTGTTATGTAAGAGGCAAGAAAGAGTAAGCAGAGTGGATTGCGTAGCAGGCAGAGAACTGGCCAAACTAGGTGGAATATTGTAGTTTGTGGTCATCTCACTTTCAGGGTACCTAGTATATAGCAACATGGTGAGAATATAGAATTTCAAGGAGTATGGGTTTGATCATGGGTTGAGCACCAATTGCAAGATGTATGCAACCTGAAGGTTACAGAACTAGGTTTGCCATCAAAAGCATTTGATCATGCGATAATGTACATTTTCAAATGTTCAATCGTCAACATGATGCATCTTCCCCAACAAAATGAAATATAGTTGACTTTGAAATTACGATACACTAACCTAAACTTTACTGTAAAGCATGGAGATGATGCAGACTTTTACAGTATCAATACTGTAATTATGTATTATTTAACAACTTACATTTTAGGAATGGAATTGCATGACTGTCTTTTTATAAGATATAAAGTTGACATATACTTGTCTTTGCCAGACATGATATAAAAAGCTTCATAAAGTATCATCCCGATTACTTCTGGTTTGCAATTATTTGAAAAATAAATTCTTGCCTAGCACTCCTACACATGCCTTTGGCACTCAAGAGTGGAGGAGAGGATTAATGCTGCACTTTCCCACTATTAGAACTTGAAGTAAACAGAGAAAGAAGAGTGAAGAGAGCACCAGTGGCAATATAGGAATGCAGGGCGAATAGCTAACTTTGCTGCACAAGTGTTCATTTTTTTGTATTTTTTGTATTCATTGATTTATAGAGTGCTTTACACCAAAGCGCTGTACAATTGAACAACTTAATACATGAAAACAAACAATATAACGGTAGAATTAAATTACAATATGAATCAGTCAACAAAACAGTGAGAAAAGCAATTAACTGAAGGAAATAGGGAGAATAGTGGAGTAGGACTGGCAGGAGGGGATGATGATGAGTAGGAGGAGGGAAGGGGAAAGGTGAGAGTGGGAAGGTAGGGGAGGGGAGGGAGATAGTCAAGGGAAAAGATAAATGAGGGAGGGGAGGCGGGAAGGGGTTTCAAGGAGGAGAATGGAGAAGGAGAGATTTAAGGGAGGTGCAGAATGAGGAGAAGGTGGGGTTAGCGCGGATTGCAAGAGGAAGGGAGTTCCAGTGCAGGGGGGCTAGGAGTTGGAAGGAGCGGAAACGGGAGGAGGCACAGGGGAACAGAGGTACAGTGAGAAGGAAATGGTCAGCAGACTGAAGGGAACGGGAGGGCGAGTAGAAAGAGAGGAGGGGGGAGAGATAAGGGGGATTGATTAGCAAACCTACAGAATTGCATAGCAAATTGCTATGCGACACTGCTTATTTTATGCCTTGGACATAGCAGAAATGCTTGACTCAGAACTCTTACAAATCTTGAATAAATGCATTGTCAAGCAATGATCACCTACTTCATGTGCCGAGAAGAAACTGCCTCCACTAGACTTCAACCAAAAAAAAATGAAATCACACCGGTCCGACTCCTGCCTTACTAGCTTTCCTAAGTAAGGAATCGAAAGCCTACAGACTATTCGAAATCAAGCTTCTCTGTTAATCCTGGGATTCAGCACAGTAACTACATGTCCACGGCCATCAAACCACCGTCTGCCTCTTAAGGGTCTTCAGGCTGCATATACAAATGCTCACTTCACCACCTTACCGTTGCAAGAGGATTGGAGGATACATGTTTGCTGTGAAAGACCGAGAGCTGTGGGACCACAACAGCCAACTCAACTGGATCCCCTCAAATGTAGGCAAGCATTGAAGAATTCGCTATTCTGCAAGTCCTTTCAGCCATGAATGCCACTATTGTCAAGCTTATTATAGTTGACATTTGTATCAGAAATACGTGCCCTTAATATATATATATATATATATATATATTTTTTTTTTTAAATTATTTTTATTATTTTTTTTACTTACACAGATTATATGGCTTTCATATTTAAAACCTTTAACCTAATATCGTGACCAATTTTCCGTGGTTAATCTACTGTCTGATGAGCGTTATGTGGCTCGCAAGGCTTGGTCTAGTGTTTCTGGGCCTGTTAATGTTTTACAAGTCTCATCACACTTTTAAGGCCCTCCAATTTCTTAAGTATTAAAATCACTAGTCTTATGAGTGCTATGTTGGTCTTCATTGTTTCTCCTTCAACGAGAGTCCTCCACCACTCTTCCGCGCTCCTTGTCACGAAGCTTCTCAAGACTTCCCCCAAGCACTGCTCACGGTCTTCCCTTAGTCCGACGCAGTATAGTATAAGATGTTTCAGAGATTCTTTCTCTCCTTTTATCTTGCACATTCTACAGCTTTCGTTTATGTCCATCATTTTTCTCCTTTGCAGTATTTCTCCTGTTGGTAAAATGTTCAATCTGAATCTCAGAAAAAGGTCTCGGAAGTACCAGTTTGGGAATAAGGTCAGGTAACTCGGTATCTGGTTCAATTTTCGTGGTTGTGCCCAGAAATCTTCGTAGCCTTTATATTTGCAGTTGGTTTCCTGGGTTTCTATCCAATCTGCCATGTATAGTTTTTTCTTAGTTTTATCTGGGTTGATCCATAGGTCGTCCTCTGACTCGTTGAGATTCGCTAGGGTCGCTCGACACATCTTTTGCCACTATGTTAGCGTTACGTCGGATTGTTCTTTTAAGGCTTTATTCAACACACTGAAACCTCCAGTTGTATTTTCCTCTAAACATTTTCAATAGAAGCTTAACGTTTTCCAAACCACTATAGTTTTAAGTGAAGTTAATGCCAGCTCTCTCCTTATTTGCTAGCTTGGTACCGATTTGGGAAGTTGTAATACTTCCCACCAGAAAAGGCCCTCCAAAATTGACCAAGTTTGGGGCGATAAGGGCATTGGAGATTCGGCACCATATATCAATATGGGCACAACTTTCATCCTGTAAAAGGTTACCAGTGGTGTTAAGGTGAATCTGCAATATCTTTTAAGCAGTATTTTCCCTTGAGATGCTAAATTGTTTTCTTTCCTTTTTAGCCACTCGATTCTCGGTGCATCGCTTTTTGTGTTGTCAATGCAAGCTCCCAAATATGTGAAGACCTCCACTTCCAAATTTTTTTGTTTTTCAGTGACCAGCCAGATTTTTTAAGTCTGTTTTTTCTACCTCCTGGACGGAACTTTAGGATCCTGGATTTTTCTGGGTTTATTACCAGGTCGTTTGCATCCACATATGATTGCAATGCGGTTAGCTGTCGTTGCAGACCAATTTGGGTCTGGTCCATCAGGACAATGTCGTCTGCGTATAGCAGTCTCCCTATTGGAATCTCTGCAATCTTAAGTGGAAAACAGCGAATGAGCTCAAAGGATTCATCGATGTTTGATGTAAACAAGTTGTAAAGTTCTGGCGCCAATGGGCACCCCTGTTTTAGGCCCATTCTTATCGAAATTTGGTTTGTCAGCGTTCCTGCTTTGTCCAGCCTGACTCTAATGCTTGTGTCTATGTACAGATCTTTGATGTTCTCCACCAGTATCTGCGGACATTTCCAGTTCTCCAATTTCTCCCACAGCTTAGCTCTTTTTATTGTGTCAAAAGCTTTTGACAGATCGACAAAAGCTATGTAGATTTCTTGATTTTTATTCCTTAGTGTTCTTGCTTTCATTAGGTTAATCAGAAAGATGTTAAGTGCAGTGCCTCTCCCCCTCACAAAGCCAGACTGCCAGGGATCACGTCGTCCACTTTTCTGTACCCAGGTATACAAAGCTTTCAATAATGTAGATGCAAAGACCTTCCCCACGACGTCCAGGAGTGCAATCGGTCTGTAGTTGTCTGCTGATGTTCTAAGACCCTTTTTGAAGATCGGCACCACTACCGCTTTCCTCCAGGAGTCTGGAATTTTTTCTGTGTGTAGTATATATTTGAACAGGTAATGTAGAAACTTTGCCCACTCACATGTGTTGCTTTTTAATGTTACGTTCGTCAGCCCATCAGGGCCCGGGGCTCTTGAGTCTTTTAGTTTCCTTAGGATGTTTTCAATTGACTCAATGCTAATGTCTATTGTTACCTCTTTTTTATTTGCCAGTGGTTTCCTCTTGGGTAATGTATGGTTTTCCCCTTGCAGCTGTGTATAGTGTTCACACCATGTTGTTGCACTTATTGGATTCATTTGGCTTGTCTCTTGAGGATTCTCTACGTCGTTAATAATTGTCCAAATTTCTGCAGTGTTTTTAGTTCTTATTTTTTCTAGCATTCTTTCTGCGTCCTGGTTTAGCATGGTCTTCTTATGTAAATGAAGCCAATTTCGGTACCTCTGTTTTAGCTTGTTTATCTCTTTACTAGGGTTGCTGAATTTGATCTTTTTTAATCGCCTGATGTTTCTCCTTAATTCTTTTTACCTTTCTCGTATTCGAGGACATCAAAGATGACATCACAAAGATAGTATTAGCAATGCACGTAGATGCTGCGAGTTATGGTTGCTAAGCTTACCATAATGGAGGAATATGCAGTGTTTTTGGGTTTCACTGTGAAGTATAACATCCCTTTAACAATGTTTTTTTACAGAATGTATATTATATATATATATATATATATATATATATATATATATATATATATATAGAGCAGGGAACGAAAACAAAGGGGCTAAACATGCAATGTGGTCAGTGATGTCATCAGTTACATTTGAGATACATCGTTCATGATCTGGGTGTGACTGATAGCAGTGCAGAGTGGTGATGGCAAGTATGGGGGCTCTGTCTGCCATAACTGGCGAATTTCAGGAGTTTTTCGGTTTTAATTTGAACCATAATGGGGAGAGCAAAATCTTTTTTTTAAATGAAGTGCACAGGTTTTTGGTAGG
Organism: Ambystoma mexicanum; assembly: GCF_040938575.1. Classification (NCBI taxonomy): domain Eukaryota; kingdom Metazoa; phylum Chordata; class Amphibia; order Caudata; family Ambystomatidae; genus Ambystoma; species Ambystoma mexicanum. The sequence goes on along the minus strand of NC_090928.1, from coordinate 1,173,755,973 downwards.
GCAATTTATCAATAACGTCCCCTCAACAAAGTTTTTTTTGTAGTGAATTTTACATGTTTTTGGGAGAGCAACGTAAGCATAACGTCCCTTTAACACATTTTTTTAACTGAATGCCATAGGTTTTTAGTAGTGTAAATACATCATAACAGTACATTTACAAAAATGTTGTACTATATTTATCAGGGTTCTGATAGTAACACATAAGCATAATACTGTAAAGGAACATTTGAAGTAACTGCCCACCTTTCGAAGAATTCCACATTATCATATGCTTGCGCACAGCATGGGGGCGTGTTCGAAAAGTCATACGCACTTCACAATTACATGTGTAACTGGGTGATAGTGGAGAAGTACATTGTATATTCTTGTACAAACTTGAAATGAGAAATTTCTGGCACAGAACTCCACAAGGAAAGCACGCAACACAATATAAGCAAGAGTGCATACCGACATATCTGGATCATTAACCCCCATTGCTCCCCAAAGAGTGGGGGATGATTGCTATAAGCAACCGAGATTTTACAGCAGTAACCCGTGCTACCAAGAAAGAGGATTTTTTGTCTTCAACCGGAGCGCCTCCGGCGTTCCCGGATGAAGAAAACAAATCCTTCTTTAAGATGGCCACCATAGAAAGGGAAGAGGGGTGCTGGATAGAAACCCTTCTTCGCTTTCCATTGCAGGCTACAGAAAGCAAAAATGAAACTGTGACCTTAAAGGCAGGACCACATTTGTCATCCTTGGGAAATGTATGGTTATAAGCAACACCTTCACCAGAAAGGCAGTCCCTGGTGGACATGGCGACCTCAATGCAATGATTTGTCCCTTCCAGTAATAGCCAGTAGCCACATCCCCGACATTGTGGCCACTAACCATACATATGTGTTACCCCTCAGAGACTGAAGCTGTACCGTTGATTTGTTATGTACATGAGTACACTTGGTAAACATCAAAACACTATCACATACACAACATAAACCTTTTCGGATGTTGGCAATGACCTTTACTTACATGTGTAGTAAATGTACTAATTTTTTTCTGTAAAAATGTGCTCACAAAACCATGCAACGTAGCATGCCACAATGTGAAAGCAGAGAGTACATTTGTTAAAAAAACACTGACATTTTAAAATTCGTACAGTAGTTTTATTTCACAATAAACGAAGCGAAATCCTCGCCCTAAGCAATTATTAAAGTAGTTGTGTTTCAAAATGAACTGTGCGAAATGATTTCCCTATGCACATTTCCATATAAGTAGTAAGTTTCTGTCTTTCGTCGACAATGAAAATGTTAATGGGCACGTTGATTTCTTTCACACGCAGAAAATGAGCATTGCCGCCACAATAGTCGTTTTCCTCCCACATTGATGTGCAAGACGATGTCAACCGCTGTGATCTACACCACCAGAAAGGATGCAATGTTACTTCTTATTGCGACAGCAGCGTACGGACAGAGAGGCTCAACATGATCATCCCTCTCAATTATAACGCACAGACAACCGGTAATGAACAGTTGCATTTGACGGTTAAAAAAGGAGTCACTCGGCAGAGGGGAAAAGCGTAAATAAAAGGTATATCAATACGCAACCTCTGCACAAAACAAAGTTGTAACACATACTTTTATTAGTAAAGAATAATTTAAATTGGGGGAAATGTACTGGCACCCTACAAATGGCGACAATGTGCAATATGACGCACAAACAAGCAGTAATTAACAGTTGCATTTGACGGTTAAAAAAAGGTGTCACTCGCCAGCTGTAATCCGTGACAATCACAATAGGAAAGGAAGTATCTCAGGGGAGAAGCGTAAATGAAATGTATATCAATACGTAACCTCTGCACAAAACAAAGTTGTAACACATACTTTTACTACTAAATAATAATTTAATTTGGGTATATGTACTGGCACCCTGCAAATGGCAACAATGTTCAATGTCCATAATGGGGAAAAAAAATTCAACGGCACTTCAACCTTGTAATGCAGTAGGAAAAAAATATTTTTTTTCCTCCAAAGTAAAGATTTACTGTCAATTTCGTATATAGGCGGGAAAAATACACTTCCATGATGTGGACCGGCTCCATTGCGTTAGCTGCAGTCAGACAGTAGTGTAACTAATACTTCATGGTTGGTGCAAACGTTTTTGAAGCATAACCTTATCAAACGATATGTTTTTCTAACTGTTACTCCCTACATTCTTTCTGCTCTTTCCCTGGACCGCAAGGTTAAAAAATTACTGCCCCTTATGGCCGTCGACAAATTTGCGGCCGTACCGAGCTTGTATTTTAAACAGAAAATTAAGTGGCCTTCACTGCGAATGCAAATACATTCTCATTTTGCAACAACATATCAGCAGCTATTCATGAGAACCGCTACTCCCGTACACGAGCGGAACTGCTGTGTGTAGGAAATAGAGCAGGTGGCTGCCTCAGATTCCCGCCAGTCTGAACACAGTAATGCTGTTTATGTATTGTAAAATGGACGCAGTAAATTCATTTCGTACAATGAGCATCAAGTTTCACTGTACCGTACGACAGTGCTAACAAGAATACTTCAATGGTTCACTTTCTACTATCAAGTCTCATTAACGCTCACCCTTCGAAACAGTGTTCCATAAGTGTAACAAGTGCATTGGTGTCTTCTTCATTTAGGTATATTAGCGGCGATGGGCGCGTTCAACAGAAAACGAAGTAAATATGGCGGACGTATCGAAAGATTAAGATGCACTTCACACTATGCCATAACCAATCGGTGAAAGCGCAACATGGTCACGGCCAGCACACCATGGAATAGCCAGTTGCAATCTTCTCCACGGAGCGAACAGGGAAGTGTGACCGTGGGGCGGACATAGATATCACTAATTTGTAAACACATACTTTTTGATCGTTTTTAAAGGAAACTACTGGACGGATTGTAAATTTGGTGACAAACGCACGCTTTCGGGACCAAGCCCCTACCGCAAATTTGGTGAAAATCCGTCCAGCGGTTTGGCATGTAGCCGTGCGCAAAGTTTTTCCCTCATTCAGTCTATGGGAAAAAAAGATGTTTTCAGACTCCCCCTATAACCTTTCCCCCCCTAGACGAATCCTCACCAAACTTTGCAAAAAAATTCAGAGTGGCCACGGTAGTGGCCGTGTAGTTATGGTTAAGTTGCTGTTTCCATAGGAAGAGCACTTTTTGGGCGGCCTATAACTCCGCTCCCCCTGGACGAATCCTCACCAAACTTTGCAAAAAAAGTATATGGGCCACTCTGCAAAGTTTGGTGAGGATTCCTCTAGGGGGGGGGGAAAGTTATAGGCGGGGGTTCCAAAACGTCTTTTTTTCCCATAGACATAATGGGGAAAAAACTTTGCGCACCCCTACAGCCCAAACCACTGGACGGATTTTCTTTTTTTTTTTTTAAACTTTTATTTTTGCTGGCAGTGGTAGTTGACATACACACACAACAGATCGAGAGTATGGTCTTTAAACATGACAAGGTACATTACACTGGGATGTTCACACACAGTAGCATACATTTGCAGATAGAGATCAGCTAAGTGCCATATTGGGGAGCACAATGTACAGAAATGGGGTCTAGGGCGAGCTATCCGCCAAAGAGGTAGCATCGAGGGCGTTGAGATAGCTGTTGAAGGCAGTCCAAATGTTTTTGGGCCGGGACCGGCCTGGGAGGGTAATAATGTAGTCCTCCTCGCAATTACGGGACCAGGTCACCAAGTTCAGCCATTTCTGGAAAGTGGGGGGTGCCGAGCAGTTCCAGTTTTGAAGAATACATTTTTTAGCAATTGCACAGCATACATTTAACAGCCTGGCCTCTCCTCTGGCGCCCTCAGCATCCCACTGACCAAACAACGCCCCCATCGGGTCAGGCTCAAGCACCGCATCACAGAGTGCGGACATGGTCTTAAGAATCTCATCCCAGAATGGGGCCAGGTTGGGGCAATCCCAGAACATGTGGAGATGACCGGCATCTTCCGCCCCACAACGGGGGCAGAGTCGCGTGTCGGAGTGGGCGAATTTGGAAAGTCTGCGTGGCGTATAGTATAGCCTATTCAGTAGCTTGTACTGCATAGTGCGATGTCGAAAATTAAGGGAGACCCTACTGGTGTGGGAGCACATTTTACCCCACAGCTGCTCTGAAATAACAACCCCCAGTTCAGAGGCCCAGTCCTCTCTCGCCCTGGGGGGCGGTGTTGCTGAAGCAGTGAGCAGGAGTTTGTACAATGATGAGACCACTCCCCGCGCCCCCCCGGAGTTGGCAATGTAGGAGATGGCAGGGTGGTCTGGGGGTTCGCTGGGGAAGGTGGGCCAAGCCGCCCGGAACGCTGCGCGGAGTCGGTAATACTGAAGTAGCTCAAGTGGCGAGCCCGAGTGGGCTGGTTTCCACGTCTGTGGCGTTATGAATACCCCATCCGGGTAGAAGTCAGTAAGGGCCAGATAACCCAGGTCCCGCCAGTGCCGTGCCAGGGCTGCGTCATTCGTGGGTTCCAAACTGGGGACCCGCCATGCGGGGAGCCATTTGTAGTAAGGGTGAGTCTCGGGGGCAGCAGCGAATATCCGCCTCCAGGCAAACAAGGTGGTCTGGACGGGGTCTATGGGAGAGTCAGGCTCATATTTCCGGTGTAGAAGTAAGGACATAATGTTAGCACCGGAGGCAGCAATGATTTCAAGCCTGACATGCGGGCGGGAAGGAGGACCAGGATACCAGTATGTGGCAAATTGTGCCTGCGCCGCAGTCCAATACCTCATCAAGTCAGGGGCCGTGAACCCGCCCCTATCATAGGGAAGGGTCATAGCACCCCACTTTTTCCGCACCGCGCCGGAATGCCACAAGAATTGGGCACACAGCTTGTGCAGATCAGTGAAGTAACTATTTCCAGGCCAGATGGGAACATTTGTAAACGTGTACAAGAACTTAGGGAGCAGTATCATCTTGACCAGCGACAGCCGCCCGGCCAATGATAAGGGAAGAGAGCGCCAGCGCTCTAGTTTGGCTTCGGCCAGTGCAGCCAATGTCACATAGTTGTCAGCCAGAAGGGTCTCCCTAGTCAGGGACACATGAACCCCCAGATATTTGATCCCATTGGGAGACCACCTGAGCGGGTATTCAGTGGCCGGGTGAAGTGTGGAGTGTGTGAGGGGGAAAAGTTCGGACTTTGTGTAATTTATAGTGAAGCCTGAAAAAGTCCCGATGCGGGTGATGTCCCGGAGGAGAGGGTCGAGGTAGAGATCTGGGTCCCTGACGAACAGAAGGACATCGTCCGCGTATAGGGAGACCACCTCGGAGGCGCCCCGGAGAGGTATTCCCCGCGCATGTGCCGTTCCCTGATAAAGTCCGCCATAGGCTCGATGGCAAGGGCGAACAGAATTGGGGAGAATGGGCATCCCTGGCGGGTACCCCGGAAGAGAGGAAACAGTGTAGAAGTTTGAGAGTTGACGCGGACTCTGGCAACCGGGGAGGTGTATAATAATCTGATGTAGGAGATCATCCCAGGACCGACGCCCATGGCCTCCAGAACCAGCCACATGTATCTCCAGGAAACCATGTCAAAAGCCTTCTGGGCATCCAATGTCACCGCCACCGCACTCACGCTCTGGTCTATGCGGGCCATTACGTTAAGCAGCCGTCGAATATTGTGTGATGTGGACCTGCCAGGGACAAAACCGGACTGGTCCTCATGAACCATATAAGGCATGACCGGGAGAAAGCGATTAGCAATCACCTTGGCGAAGATCTTCGTATCTAGGTTCATGAGTGAGAGGGGGCGATACGAACCACATTCATCGGGCGGCTTGCCAGGCTTAAGGAGAACCGTGATAACAGCTTCACGTAGGGATGGGGGAAGAGAGCCCAGGCGCAGGGATTCATTCCAGACCTCAAGCAATTCGGGGCCCAATATGGCCACGTGCTCCTGAAAGAATTCGGCCGTAAGCCCGTCGGGGCCCGGTGCTTTACCCTTCGGAAGGCTGGAAATGGCCTCCACTATTTCGTCCAGGGTGAAGGGGGAGTCTAGCTGTTCCCTTGTAGCATGGGAGACGACAGTGGTGGGGATCTGGGCAAGGAGCTCGCGCATCTGTGATTCGCTATGTTCGGGAGGCTGCGAGTACAGTTCGGAGTAAAAGTCTGTGAAGGTCTCTAAAATATGTTGGTCCGACCACTGGGTCGACCCATTGCTACCTCTGACGCAGGTGATTTGGGCTGGCCCCCACCCCCCCTGGCCAAGGCTGCCAGAGTTTTGCCAGGTCTGTCCCCCTCACCGTATTTCCGCGCCGCCTGAGGTCGGCTAAAGTACTGCACCTCCCTGACGGCCTGCTCGTTGAACAGCTTGAGTTCCTCACTTATCTGGGAAAGGATGACAGGGTCAACAGATGTGGGGTGGGCCCGCTCAAGATCTCGCAGTTTGGCTTCAGATCGCGACAGGGAGGCCCTAATGGACTTGAGAACCCCGGACTCCCTAGAGATGGCTGCCCCCCGAATGAAAACCTTGAAGGCGTCCCAGCGGACCCCCCGGGTGGTGTCCTGTGGCGAGTTGAATTCAAAGTAGGACCGAATATCCGACAGAATGTCTGCCTTGAAAACGATGTCCTGCAGGGCGGCCGATTTAAAGCGCCAAGTATTCATGGTGGGGGCTAGGATGCCCATGTTAACGATCAGTATGACCGGTGAATGATCAGACAGAGTACGTGCAAGTATACGAATATCTGAAACCCCACCAATCAGTTGGGCCAACAGTAGGATCAGATCAATTCTAGAAGAGCTATCATGTACCGATGAATAATATGTGTATTCCCGCGTTAGCGGATGGAGAGCTCTCCAACTGTCCAGGATATCCAGTGACTTGCAGTGTGTCAAGAGCCTGCGCGCTGCACTCGCTAAGGGTCTGGGGGCAGAGCCAGTCCTGTCCACGGCAGGGTCTAAAATAAAATTCATGTCACCACCCCAGATGATCTGTACACCCACGTATCCCAGGAGTATGGACACCACCTGATCAATAAACTCAGGGGAGTCTACATTGGGGCCATAAGTGTTCACGAGTAGGTAATCTCTGTTGGCGATGGCGCAATGCAGGATGATGTACCTCCCCCCCGGGTCAATATAGCTTCTGTGAAGAGAGAATTTAAGAGACTTGTGAATTAGTGTCAGCACTCCACGGGCCCTTGTAGAGTAGGTCGTGAAGTACCTGAGGGGACCCCATGTGGGCGCAATGCTTCTGGCCAACGGGCCAGTGGAGTGTGTTTCCTGCAGGAGTAACACCTTGCAGTGGTGCCTATTAGCGTAAGCCATGATCCTGCGACCCTTGGTGTAATTGCTGAGGCCACGAACATTCCATGTCATTATCGTCACAGCCATACTAGTACCCCAATCGATAAAATCCCATTGCGGAGAAACCAGAGATAGTGATCAAACATCAGAGGACGCCAGGTCCCACCTCCCCCAGTACCGGACCCCAGTGCAATGGTCACCGGATCTCCCAATGACAGAGTGCCCATAACTGAAGCGGACAGATATATCTCAATAAGCTTAGTGAACATCCCACCACAGATGCTGAAATGCAGAAACAGAATTATGTACAATTAGAGCATTGCGATCCGGTGCGCGACCAGCTGTCAGTCCGCCACTGCCATTTTCGAGAACATGTCCCCAATCCCCACCCCAACCGCGCCCCACCCTCACTGCCCACCCCCAACTTGCAGTGTGAAACCCCCACCCCTCCCCGCAGGTATCTCCAGCTAACCCGACACTCCCCATAACATGGAGGTCGGGGGGCGACATCCAACAGGGATGACACCCTTCCCGTGCCCAACAGGGGCACCAAAGCAGCGGGAACCAAAAAACCAAGAACATTGCAAATGCAGCGAGGTGTGCTGTGGCCGTGTGGGCGGCTTTAAGGACAAATATGCATGACAGCAACGCCGTCAGTGACAGGTTCTGCAGTACCCGGATCAGAAGACAGGCCACCATAGCCAGCCGAGCACCTCGCCCGGCTGGGCACACAGGGGGCCTGAGACCATAGGACTGTTGTGAATTGTTACAATGACCACGTTCCGATTGAAGAGTACCATGGACAAGATAGAGAAGGCCAGTTAGTGTGTGGTATCGGCTCAGACATCCTCAGCCTGAGCTCCCGCCGGGTTGGGAAGCGGCAGATGTGCCTCGATGAATTTCACCGCCTCCTCTGGTACAGTGAAAAAGTACAGTTTCCCATTATGTGTGATTTTGAGACGGGCTGGAAACAGGATAGCATAGGGGACATTCCGTTCTCTGAGTAGTTTCTTGACTCCAATGAATTGACGCCTCTCTTGCTGGACCGCTACAGAGAAGTCCGGGAAGATTCTCACTGTGTGTGACTCGAATCGCAGGTCTCCCTTCTCTCGGGCCAGGCGGAGGATAAGATCTCTGTCTCTATAATTGAGAATCCTGGCTATGATGGGTCTGGGAATGTCCCCTGGCTTGGGTCTGGGTGACAGAGCCCGATGAGCGCGCTCGACGGTGAAGTATGGGGACATGGCGGGGTCACCCAGGAGGGACCTCAATAATGATTCGACCGCGTCTTCCATGCGGCCCTTTAAAGCGTTTTCTGGCACTCCGATAATACGCAGATTGTTCCTGCGGGAGCGCGACTCGAGGTCCTCACACTTTGCTTTCACATTCCGCATATCTTGGGACAGTGATGCCACAGTATCTTGTAGCGCATGTATAGCATCCTCATTAGTTGATATACGGTTTTCGGCGTCCGTGATCCTGGTCCCCGCCTGATCCACCCGTGTCTTTAAAGAGGCAACATTGGCATTGATGTCGTCAAGCTTCTCGTGAAAGGAAGCAAAGTTTTTGGCCATAGCTTCCATGATCGTGGTCAGGTCAGGGGCCGCAGGAGAGGGGCAAACGTTGTTCTCCAGCTCCTCAGTAATAGGTAAGTCCCGGTCAGCCTCCTCCCTCTGGACAGCCCTGGCGAATCTATCCATGGCACCCCCCCTGGAGGATCCCTTGATCTTGCTAGGCATCGTGGGTTGGTGCGCGGGGGGGGGAGTAGGCGGTGGTCCCAATATCAGAGAGAAGAGTGCGGGGGCAATACCAGGGGGGAGAACCCCAGCTGTGGAGGCCTCTCGGGTGAAGGAGAACAGGGCCCAGCGGGGCTGATTGGGGTGTGCTGGTGTTGGGCAGCACCCAGGGCCCACAGTGTGGAGAGGTCCGGGCCGCAGAGGCAGGCGACCCGGGAAGCGAATCTGGGGGGGGGGGGCGCCACTAAGCCAGTCTCAAGCGGGGACGTGGTGGGGGACGTCAATGCCGATCCGCAGGCCGCGGTGTGCTGACGGGTCCCCCAGCGGGCCGCAGTCCGCCCGGGGGGGCCGGGCGGGGATGTAGGGGCCACCGGCAGCCGCCCCTTACCTTCCGGGGGCGCACCCCCCCGATCCCCCAGCAAGGGACCACAGCCGAAGCCCTCTCACGGCCGGCGGAGGGCCGGGACGCGTCCGCATCATCACCGGCCACGGGCCCCCAGTCAGGCCGCTCCCGGGGGGTGTCAGGCCCAGGACGCCTGGAGGCCGCCGCGACTCCGATCGGGCCGCAGTCCGCCCGATCGAGCGCCCAGGAGAGGTGCTAGGCCCTGAGAAGGGGGAGGGCCTCGGGCCGGCGCCGCGCACACCGCGGGGGAGAGAGCCAGTCTCAAGCGGGGACTTGGTGGGGGACGTCGCTGCCGATCCGCAGGCCGCGGTGTGCTGACGGGTCCCCCAGCGGGCCGCAGTCCACCCGGGGGGGCCGGGCGGGGATGTAGGGCCCACCGGCAGCCGCCTCTTACCTTCCGGGGGCGCACCCCCCCGATCTTCCAGCAAGGGACCACAGCCGACGCCCTCTCACGGCCGGCGGAGGGCCGGGACGCATCCGCGTCGCCACCGGCCACGGGCCCCCAGTCAGGCCGCTCCCGGGGGGTGTCAGACCCAGGACGCCTGGAGGCCGCCGCGATTCCGATCGGGCCGCAGTCCGCCCGATCGAGCGCTCAGGAGAGGTGCCAGGCCCTGAGAAGGGGGAGGGCCTCGGGCCGGCGCCGCGCACACCGCGGAGGAGAGAGCCGGAGTCGGGCCGCCCAGTCCAGGACCCCGATCTGGGTCGCCCGGGTTCGTAGAGGAGCCGGAATTTCGCTCGGCAGAGGCGCTGAAGTGTGGGGCAAAAGTGATGAAGAGATAAGCGTGTAACGCACAGTGTGGCCGCAGATATAGACGGATATCGCCCAGTCCCACACGGAGCTCAGGAGCTAGGCAGCCATCTTGGGCTGCTCCACAGCGCCACCCCCACTGGACGGATTTTCACCAAATTTGTAGCAGGAGCGGTGGCTTGGTTAATTTGGTGTAAATCCATCCAGTAGTTTTTTTTTAAATGGCCAAACATAAAGCAAAACAATTTGTGATATCTATGTCTGCTCCGTGGACACACTTACCTCTTCGCTCCACGGACAAGATACCGATTGGCTAAGGGAGAGCCGTCATGACCGCGGACACGCGACGTCTCTGCCGATTGGCTGCAGTGAGACATGTTCAGCGTCAGATTGTTTGGATGCGCCCGACATCTTGGATCCTCTGACAGCGCAGCGGCCACCCGCGGCAACATGCTATTTTGAAAACTATTTTGCTGTGTCAGAGTGCTTGGGGAGGTTCAGACAGTAAGAGATGGGTGAAAAACTGTATTTGTTCAGGCGTTAGGTGTTAATGATGTATTCCCTATGCCCGCCTTGTTTGGGATGTTTGTAAGTACAGAAAATGAGGGGTCTCATAAGGGTAGTATTTCAGTCCGTGCTGTGCGCAGGCAACTTGAAACTGTTCTAAGGACACGCGTGGTCTTAGCGAACATTGAAATTGAGTACATGCTGTAATGAAATTATTTTTTCCCTACGAGTGTGCTATTCATTTGTACGCTGCCATCGGTGTGACATGCTGCAGTGGTTGTGGCCAGGGCGTAGAGTCTTGGATGCATGGCCATAGGCCGAAGGCCATACTTCCAAGACTGTACACCCTGGCCACTACCACCGCATCATGTCACAGCAATGGATACATCTGTAGTATTGCTTATCGATCAGATGGTTGTGGGGAGTGTGTAGAGTCTTGGGCACTGGAGGTATAAGTCACTGCACACCCGTACATTGTAATATCTGGGGACATACAGCTAGGAGTGTAGCCTCTGGCCACAACCACTGAAGCATACCACACTTATAGATACACCCGTACTACCGCACATTACTCAGGTGGTTGTGGGGAGGGCCTGCAGTCTTGGGTGCATGTTGGTCGTGGGCAGGTTTCCTTCCACAATATTCATACGGTAAAGTGGACGTTGGTGCTCAATGTACGGCGAGCAGTGCCTGCGTCTGTGTTGTAATGTTTTCAGATTAATATTGAAGCCGGACTGGCGTCCTATGTTTTGAAATCTGAGGCGGCCACCTGGAGACCTTGATGGGGATTTTCATATGTTGTTGCAAAGTGAGAATGTATGTGCCTTCTGAGTGAAGGTCAGTTCATTTGCTTTATTGGTTGCAAGCTCAGTAGGCCCACTCATTCAAGTGAATTCATAAGGGGCTATTGTTTTTTGACCTTGAGCGAAAGTGAAACTTTAAAAGCTACGCAAGGAATCAAAGTTTGAAAAAAAATAATATTTCATAAGGTTATAGTTTAAAAACGCTTGTAAGGTACATGAAATATCAGTTCATGAACATTCTTTAATGCGAACAGTTTGCTGTGTGACTTTGCCAAAAATAATGGAGGCTGTGAAGATGATGTAAGTTTAATGTTGAGGACTGTACACTAATTGTGACAATGTAACTGAAGTATTATATTTTTGCGGAGTTGTAATTTTCCTCCAATACCAGAGAGTGTACATTGTTCGCGTTTGCAAGCTAAGACTAGAGTCACCGTTGGTGAACGTTATTTCTTTTTCTTTGAAATGTTATGCTTGCCCACATAGCTTTATGTATCAGTTTGCACATTCTTTTGGTCTTGTGTAACATTACGACATGTAATTTTTTCTCGCTTGTCCATTCATGCTGCACCCATAACTGAATGACCATGTCACTGTGTAGTTGCCCTTTTTTTAACCCTTACGGCGAGTGCTGTTTATCTGCGTTTGTAGGGTGTCATTATATGTCCTCATGGTGAACTTTAATACTTCTTTAAAATGTCATGTTTGGCCACTTAGATTTGTGTAGTATTTTCCACAATCTTTGTGTCTGTTTTGGAAATTTTTCCTTAAGGTTGGGTATTGACACAGATTTTCTCTTACGTTTTCTGCCTAGCCACATTTTGCCATATTGTGCGTTCCACGGTTTTCAGATGCAGAGTGATGGCTTTTTTCCATGCCAGATGCAACTGCTGGTGACCGGGTGCCTGTCCATTATGTTATGGGATGACAGGCCAGGGCCGCTCTGTCCCTACGCTGAACTATCGACAAGGAGCGACTTATTATCATTTATGGTGGTGTAGAGCAACGGCGATGCCGCCGTGTTGGAAATACCTGTGCAAACAAATGGAGTACTTCAACAGAAACGCATACTTTGCGTATGCGAAATTAACTGCATGTGTCTCTCCATGAACATTTTCAATGTTGGCCCTTGGAGTCATTGCTACAAATTATTTGCAAATGAAATTAGTCTGTTCATCTCTGACAGTTGTTTGTTAAATAAAACTACTTTCCAAATTCTAAAATGTAACCGTTTTCTTTTAAAATCATGTGTATCATTTCGAAATGTAAAGTACCACGTTATACGTCGCTGTACGTTTATTTACAGGTTCTGCGTCGCGGTACATACTGTTGCTTTTTCTTTGCTGTCATGGAAAGCGAAGAGGGGCTATGTATAGAAACCTCATCTGGTGGCCATCTTGAAAAAGGATTTTGTTTATCCAGAAATCCTATTTTTCCGTAGCAAACGTTAATACTTTGCACATCTATACTCTTCTATATTCTAAAATGTTACCGTTTTCTTTTAAAATCACGTGTATCATTTCAAAATGTAGTGTACCACGTTTTACGTCGCTGTATGTTTATGTACAGGTTCTGCGTCACGGTACATGCTGTTGCTTTTTCCTTGCTGTCATGGAAAACGAAGAGGGGCTATGTATGGAACAACCGCCTTTCCTTTCGATGGTGGCCAGCTTGAAAAAGGATTTTGTTTAACCAGAAATCCCATTTTTCCACAGCACACGCTAATGCTTTGCACATCTATACTTTTATTGTCAAATCTTATTGCGTCTATGTCCTGTACTGTGAAAGGTGGTTCTTAACGCAACATTTACTTTGTTAACGGATGGCTTTCTTTTTTGGTAGGACAGCTAATAAAGCCATTTGCGAACGGAAATTAGGAAAGATGCATCAAACAGTGATATGGGGGAGTGGGTGGGCGGTGCAAAAATATTGTGCGTTTGTTATTTCTAAGGTTGGGGCAGTGTTTGTCATGCTCCTTCATTACAGTAGTGCTGTTGTTTCTTGGGGAGGATGGATGGCCTTAGCTGATGTCATTTTCAGATAACTAAAACTTTTGCTGAAAGTATGCAATGTGCACTACATTGTTAATGGATAACGACCAATACATGTTGGCGCTGTGCAAAGCACATGTGGCAGGTGGACGGTCCTATATCAATATGAAATCTGTTTCCACATTGTCGACGAGGCAAACATCTTACTGTTAAGTGTTTACGGATTCTGGACACGTTACCATGCTGTACACCAGCATATTGTCAAGTAGTATTCTACGCAAGGTGTTTAAAAAAGTCAGAAATTGCTTTACATTATGGTTATGTGGCACTACTGTAAACCGATCATCTTTAGAAAAAAAACTTTGCAAGAGGGACGTTATGGTTACGTTGCTCTGCTGAAAACCTGTGAAATTCAGTAAAAAAAAACTTTGTTAAAGGGACGTTATGGTTAAGTTGCCCTACCAAAAACCTGTGCACTTCACTAAAAAAACGTTTCAAATGTGCCATTATGGTTCAAAGTAAAACCGAAAACCCCCTTAAATTCGCCAGTTATGGTAAACTAAGCCCCCATACCTGCCATCACCACTGTGCACTGCTAACAAAAACACCCAGAACACCCAGAACATCAAAGATGGCATCACAAATGTCATTGATGACATCACTGACGACATCACGTTTAACCCCTTTGTTTTTGTTCCCTGCCATATATATATATGTACATTCAGTAAAAAAAAATTTATTAAAGGGATGTTATACTTCAAAGTGAAACCCAAACACACTGCACATTCCCCAGTTATGGTAAGCTAAGCAACCATAACTCGCACCATCTACGTGCACCATCTACGTGCATTGCTAAGACTAACACCCAGGACATCCAAGATGACATCACAAATGATGTGTGTTCAAGGTAAAATCAGATTGGTTATTCTTTTTAGCATTTATTTTCGCTTGCAGTAAGGCAATTTTAATATTCGTACACCAGGCAGCGTCTGGAGAACAAGTCATCAGAGAGGCAACAGGGGACTCTAATTCCTTGAGGATCTTAAAGTATGTAGTTCAATCACACATCTCCAGATGACCCTTTTTTGCAAACATTACATTCACAACCCTTTGGGACTTCCTATGAAAATTAAATGCACATGTGATGTCATCGGTGATGTCATCTTTGATGTCATGGGTGTTATTCTTATCAGTGCACGGTGGTGGCATGAGTTATGGTTGCTTAGCTTACCATAACTGGCAAATTTCAGGGTTTTTTCAGTTTTACTTGTAACCATAACGTCCCTTTAACAAAGTTTTTTCACTGAATTTGATAGGTTTTTAGTAGCACAGCTTAACCATAACGTCTCTTTAACTGAGTTTTTTCATTGAATATATATATAATTGTGTAAAACTGTTTTGAGGAACCTATCTTTTTTGTTTAAATTTGATTTTAAAACTTTATTTTTAGACTTTACACTATTATTAACAATACTTCAAATTCACCACAATATGAACAAGGAGTAGAAAGAAGTACAACGTAGTTACCATAAAACCAAGAGAAATAACTTTAAAAAAACTTTACAAACATGGTGTGGGAACAACAGCAATGTCAGTAATACAACAGGCGAACGAATGAAAAAGAATCCAATAAATACATCCGACTATACTGATTGCCCGCCATAACATAACAGGCAACAGAACATTATCAGACAAAAAAACCCAGAGAAAACCCCCCTACACAAAACCAATTGAGTACAATCACACAATAAAACTGTAGTATAGCAACAGCCATGCAAGAATTATCCATGTGGATCGTTAAAAAATGACCAGACCTCTCTATGCATTTCAGTTTATCTTTTTACTTGTACATCACTTTCTCATATGCGGACTGCATAACCAGATCATGTATCCATGAATCGATCTGAGGTTATTTCCTAGTCTTGCACATCTGTAAAATGTTCTTCTGAGCCACTACCCACCCTCTGACGAGCAATATGCTGCTCCCCTGCTACACCCACTCAACCATAGTATTGTATGTTTTGGACAACTTGAAACACTTGCATTCACAACTAACTCTACGCGATCTAGGACCTCCCTACAAAACAGATCAACCCTAAAACAACACAACATGTGCAACACTGTCCCCCCTACTCTGCCACAAACCCAACACCAGCCATCTCCCTGGAGACCCAAGGAACACATTTTGTCTTGAGTCCAAAACAGTCTCCCCAAAATCTTTTGCCTCACAAGTCTCAAGTTAAGACCCAACTTCAGCAAGGTCACTTCCTTAACTGCACCCTCCCATTCATTTTGCGACAAGTCGCACCCAAGCTTCGCAGACCAGTTTTATCGCAAACGATCCCTCCCATCACTGATCTCAACCCCAACTGGCATAAGCCGAAGAAAGGATGACACCACCCGTGGCAGACTGTCAAAAATCTTGAAAAGTTTAGGTTTATCAGTCAATGGGGTACTTTTCATCAGCAATGAGCATCTCACCTAGAGTGCACACAATTTCCAGCTCATTCGAAACAATTGTAATAGCTCACTGATCCCTTTGGCAATGAACCGAAAAACATGATTACCCCATTGCTGTGCATTCCATGTAGCAAAATTTGGCAACATATTGGCGCACATGTTGTTCCTGAGCGTAATTTGAAGGTGGGTCTGATATGTTTGTACTTGGGCATATCCAAGTCCCCACCTCAATAGTTTCATAATTTGCACCACACTCGCATATGGGGGCGTGTGCAATGGATCCCTGTGGGGTGCGCCTGCTTTATGCTGGTGTATCTAACAGCTGGACACCATAGGGATCTCCAGCATTTGCACCAGTATATAAATACATGCTAGCGCAGATACTGGAGCATTTGTATGTTGTAGAGGAAGGGTGAAGCAGAAACACAAGTTGCGTTCCGTCCATCTTCTCCGCTATACAAATCCTGGAATATGAGCTGTGGCGTGATGCAAGGCGTTAAAGCCTTACTCAAGGCTTTTACGCCTTGCATTCACGTAACGGCCCAATCGAACATGAGCCCTATTGGAATTGGCCGCTGTTGCTTATTCACTACGTTATAATCTGCGTAAAGCACAGTAGTAGTTAATTTGGATGAAACACAGCATCGTCCATCCCCCAGTTTAGATCCACTTTTTCATAAATCTACCAGTTCGGCTTGTTCGGCGACACTAGTTTAAGGCCTTGTAGAGCTATACAATATGGATGAACGACTACCAGTAAATTATAAGGCCTTCTCATGGTACGGGTGACAACAAAGTCATGACTTGGTGTCGCCCTGTGGTGTGCGTGTGGGATTCATTTTGAGCCCAATGAAGAATAGTAGTATTTTTCGGACAACAGAACTGCAGAGAATTGCAACAAACTAAACAATGAATCACAGAGACAACTGTGATTGTAATATAAAATATGTTCCGCTTGCTTTAACAGTGTTAGTCCTGGGTAATAAAAAAAAGTGTTGATCCCAAAAAAGACAACAGGTGGATACCATTTTTTTGCAAGCTTTTGCAATATTCCTGTCACGTTAGGCCTCCTTTAGGCCTCCTCAAGAGTTGGGCGAAAGCCCTTAAATGCGGCGGTAATACAATTACTGCAGCATTTAAGGGCTAGACCTATTATGGGTTGGGTGGCAAGTTGGAATTTTACCTTCAGCAAAAAGCTGAAGGTAAAAATGTCCACTTACTGCCCGTTTTTGGCGACTATTACCGCTGGTGCAGTTACCTCCGGTGGTAATAGCGCTCTCCAACCCCATTGGGTCCTTTGGACCAATGTTGAATGGGCAGTAACCGCCAAACGCAAGACCGAGTCGCAGTAACGCTAATTGTGCAGAAAGAATTAGGTTCTTGGAAAATCAGAACAGATTCACCATTAATCGCTGGAATTCCTTACGTGTTGCTGGCTGTGTTTCTGATTTGTGGTTCCTTCACTAAGATCCAGGCACTTCAGAAGCTAACCATACATAGTGCATTCTGACTGGGGCAGTGTAAAATATATGCAAGCAATGAAGAGAATAACAAATTACTTACCCCTGGTAATGTTCTTACTACTGGATGTTCCTCCCACAGATTCCTCATCTTTAATTTCTCATCTTTAATATATTCGTAAGTCGGCTTGCAGCTTCGGAAACATTTTTTATAGTAAAGGGCCCTGCACATCATCGACTTTTGTCCCTCAACGGCCTCTGTCCTGCTCTCGGGCTTTGATGTCCACACTGGTATAAGTAGCTTGCGCGGTGTCCATTGCCCCAGTTCATGTTTTTCCCTCCTATGCTCAGCCGTCTGGAAGGTTATTAAACAGATGTTGAAAGAGAGGAAGATGTAACAATGGAATTGCTCGCTAATTAGAGGGTTAGGCAGTGAGTGCGATGAGGAATCTGTGGGAGGAACATAATACTGTTATATGCTGGCTTGTGTCACTATCTATGCTGTTCTATCATTGATGGTTCTGGGTATCTAGGGCAGAATGCCCAGGAGTATCCCCAGAGGCGCCTGCTTCTAGAAGGTTGTGTTCCGTGGTAAGGTGGTTAGAGCTGGAGGTGAAGAGATGAAGGCTGCTCTTGGGGAGATTTACCCAGGTTCATATCCTGATGTACTTTGATAAATTAACCTGAAACTTAAAGTGCCCAGTAAGGAGCTGTCAGAGCTGAGGCAGAGATCTTGTGCCTGATCTGGTGCTCTTCTTCAGGTGGCGGACAACGCAAGGTGAGATAACGTGCCATAACAGGGTGCAACAGCACTGAGCTTCGCCAATGATGCAGCTTGTGTAAACAAATCCTTCGAAGGGGAACAGAAGTGCTTGAAGTGCCCTAAAACCTGATTTTACCTTTGAGAACAATACCCCATTTTTTCACATATACCAGCTCACCTTCTTGAATTCCTCCTTCCTAGTTCTCTTGAGCTTATCATAGTTTTCCTTCATGCTTTATGCCTTGTCTTGAACTATCCCCTTAAGGCTCTGCTCTTCCAATTCCACAAACGGCACTCACCTCAAGACACATGCAGAACACAGTGCTGGGTGATGCTTGCTTCTCCACAGTACCTTAAAAGGCACCAAACCGATGGTAGCATGCTGGGCTTATCGTTATGCACACGCTCTTCGCACCATCGCCTACTCTCAAGTCACCCATGTACTGATCACCATGCGAATGGCCTGCATAATGGTGCAGTTTAACCTCTCCACCTCCCCATTAGTTTCTGGATAATACAGCAACATGTTGTCATATGTAACCCACACCTGGCAAAAAAGACTCTACAGTTTGCAAATGTAATTGAACACCATTGACAGTAAGTATCTTCCACGGAAACCCTTCCCTTTGGAAAACCTCCTCTGGAAAATTAACCACAGCTTCGGAATCAGCTTCATGTACCACTTTTAGCCCCACCCATTTAGAATAGAGATCCACCAGTACATACTTCTTGCTGCCCCTCATTCCATGAAATGGGCCGAGATTGTCAGGAGCAACACACTCCCACAGCATGCTGGGTAACTCCAACGGTCTCAGCGGCTGCACCCGATTCTCACTCGGGGGGTGAGAGTATTTGAGGATGCTGTGGTCACCGATGATGGCAAAGTCTGGAAAAAAGGGAGACTTGCTGGGAAGGAGAATGACCAAAAAGTAGACTGACATGTGTTAACCAGGAGCTTAAGAGAAGATAGGTTTGTTTTGTGCTGACTTGTGTTCTGGCTGCCATAGGCAGAATGCCCAGAAGAATGCCCACGAGCGTTGCATTCTAGACGGTTGTGAGTGTTCCGTGGGAAGGAGATTAGAGCTGGAGGTGAAGTGATAGAGGCTGCTCTTTGAGGCCATTTACCCACGTTCATATCCTGATGTATGTTAAAATCAATACTGAAATGCAAGTAAGCTCAGCTCCATTTGAGAATGTTTCTTTGTAATGTTTATGTACGTATTCAGGGAACGTTCCCTTGAGAATCAGTTGGGAGCTTGCTCAGTTGTTATCTGGACCGGTGGATGCCTTTTCCCTGCCTTCATACTTACCTGTTAACCTGTAAATAAATATACTCATGAAGTACGGAGCGCATGTTCATCATTCCGATATAACAATAATGGACATCGTAACTTTGGCGACGAGGATGGGATTAGAGAAAGCAGCAGATGTCCACTCAGATGAAGGAGCGCTTACACCGATGGATCATTTGGAAAAAGAAACATATGAGGTAAAGGAAATTCTGCATGAAAGGGCCGAGATATGGGAAGGCATCAACCGGGTCCATTCCCCACCCCTTCCCATAAATAAGGAGTCCGCTATGGAGGGGGTGGACGTAGTGATTAAAATATGGCAGTGTGACGACTTCGTGTGCTGTGTTGGCGGTCAGAGGACAGCTCAAAGCGTTTTAGCAGCAGAGAATATGGCAGAAAGAGGGAGCTTTTCCTCGCGCTGCATGTCATTAGAGGAGAGCGTAATGGGCGGAGGAAGCAGTTTGCTTACTGTGACTGGAAATATGTCTATTGGAGAGCGTGGTTCGGGTGATGAAGAGTATCCGCCGAAGATGACTGCTGCGAGTGAAATGATGACGTCACTGGCTGCAGGGTTAACCCCTTCATACCACGAGAGCGACGGTTGGCCTGATGTAAAGAATTTGCCTCATTTGAATGCAATGGAAACACGTTGTGTTGTTTCTAAGGCTGGTTGGCCTTACACCACAGCTAGCGGATATTCGAGAGAAGGAGTAACGGAGAACTCATCTATGAGCGGGCCCATTTCCAAAATGTGTGTGGATCACAACAAGGTTTATATTTTGATTCCGGAAGTGTCGGGGGAAGGAGCTTTCTATAAGAACTATGTACGATGTTTGATGGTACCTGGGGACTCTGCTTTGAGTTTGCCATGGAGGGTGATTGAAGAGAATTATAACGCATTAAGTTCCAATTATAGTCGTTGTACTGTTTCAACGTTGTCAGAACAAGATTGTGATTTTGTAAAGCCTCAAGAGCCAGCAGGGAGGCGGCTGGACGACGCACCATCTATTTGTAGTTGGATTGATGACAGTTTTGGGAACTTTAAGGAGTTGCCTTCACGAGTGGATAATGAGTTTCTGGGAAGTACTCAATTGTATCCTGTCAGCACAAAAGAGAGTGAATGTTCGGAGTTGGCATGGGTTCATGAATATTTTGGAAATTTTAAAGAGCCACTGAGAAAGAAGATATTTTGCTAATGTGGCTCTCAAAAAAAAAAAAAAAAAAAAAAAAAAAAAACTAAGGGGGTTTAATGAGGATATGTTAACTGTTTGTCATTGGCACTTTCCAACTAACAATAACCCTTCCTTTGCAGCAATATGGTTTAAGTTGTTGTCCATCACACTTTGTGCATTTTTTTTTAGTTTTACATTGAGCGGACTATTGTCCATTGCATGTATTGCATGTTGAAAAGGTGCAATGGTTGAGGTGAACTGTTGAGCGGACTACTGTCCATTACATGTGTTGCATGTGTGAAAAGGTGCAATGGTTGAGGTGAACCGTTGAGCGGACTACTGTCCATTACATGTGTTGCATGTGTGAAAAGGTGCAATGGTTGAGGTGAACCATTGAGCGAACTACTGTCCATTACACTATCTTTATGATAAGTGAGGGTGTTACAGTCAAAGGTGCATGTTTTCATAAATGGCCCACTACTGTGCACGTTTTGTATGGCTAAAAAGGTGCAATGGTTGTGGTGAACCATTGAGCGGACTACTGTCCATTACACTGTCTGTATAAAAAGGGAGTGTTACAGGCTAGGGTGCAGATTGTTATAAATTGCATCTTTGCACTACAGCGCATGTGTTGATTTATTCTTGCATCATACCCCGCCATACTAGGTTACTTTATGGGGTATTGGGGGATTAGTTTTCCCGCCACAAGGTGCAAGTGTGTGATCTTCCTAATTTCAGGTGGCACCATGGTTGAAAATGTTGTTTTTCCACAGGTTACATCACTAAGGTCTTTGTGGGAACTGGTCACACTTATTTTGTTTGTAGTGTAAAAATATTGCTCTAACTACATCTGTAAATTAACTTCAGGTGTGGTTTATACAGTTTAAGGATATTATCTTTATTGTTTCATTGATTTCTCATGTGAATCTTAAAAGTTTGCTTTAGATAAAAGCTAGTAATTGATAGTGATGGTGTTGGTACCATTTGTGATATTATCAGTCATGCAGTCATGCAAGGTTTTTGTTTTGTCATTGGTGGACATGGGGGTAGTTGATTGAGGGCTGGCTCCCTAGTTTTCGGAAGTTGTGGTAATGGCCTGCCACAACTCAGATGGTGGTTATGGATGTTGAAGTGTTTATAAAAATGTTCAGTATTTCAATTTTATCAATTACTTACATTACAGCTGAGTACTTTATGAATGATGAAATGTATAATATCCTTTATGGAAAATGTTTATTTCCTAGTGCCAAATTTCTCTCTGTTTTGTCATTTTTCAAAAAGTTAAAGGGGGGAGATGTGTTAAGATCAATACTGAAATGCAAGTAAGCTCAGCTCCATTTGAGAATGTTTCTTTGGAATGTTTATGTACGTATTCAGGGAACGTTCCCTTGAGAATCAGTTGGGAGCTTGCTCAGTTGTTATCTGGACCGGTGGATGCCTTTTCCCTGCCTTCATACTTACCTGTTAACCTGTAAATAAATATACTCATAAAGTACGGAGCGCGTGTTCATCATTCCGATATAACAATAATGGACATCGTAACTTTACTTTGAATAAATGAACCAGAAAGTTTTCGTACCAGGCAAGGACCTTGTGATTGAAAATATCAAGGCTTGTCATGATTCTCTCTCTTTCTTACCAGTGTGATAAAGGTTAATGTTATCCAAATTATGAATAGCCAATTTAACAACCTTGAAAAGATAAAGTGCGTCAACCATGCCATGACTCGAACCTCTGACCGCAGGTTGCACGCAGATCTGAAGCAAGCATTTATCTGAATAGACAGCATGGGTCCTGCTGCAACAAGCATCAGGGTACAACTTGGCAGTGTCCCAAGCAGGACAATGATTTGAACAGTTTGTGTTCAGGTTAGTTTGCCTTCAAACACTTCCAGTTGTCAGCGATTTTTTTTCCTACTTTTGCTATTTAATCACTTGAGTTCCATTTCTCTCAGTAAAGCTGATTTACTGCCAACATGTTTTACTGTTGGTCCTCGGTTCTGCGGCATTACCATGGGATTACAAGTGATGACATGGAAGATGAAATCCCCATTTTTGGAGTCCATAGGACTCTATGGGGATTTTTCACATAAGTACCGCAAACTCTGCACAGTAAATCCACCAACATTTGGTCTTAAAGCGGAGGATTTACTTCCAGGGTCATTCTGGAGGTAAATCCTCAACTTCAAGGTCAAACTCGGACTTCAGCGCTGCAGTAACAGTGGCGGTCATTCCATCACTGCCACAAAAAGTGGAGGTACCGACACTTTTTTACAGGGCCACCGAGCCTGAACGAGGCGCAGGATAACTTGTATTTGTAACAGGAACATGTGGCATGAAGAATAAAGTGTCAATCACCACCGAAGGGGAGCATCTTAAGCAGGGGTGGTGGGTCTAGGTGGATGGATCATAGAGGAATGACTGCCGCATACTTCATTCCTTCTATGGATGCAAACCGGTTAGTCTGGCAGCAGAGACCAAAGCTATTTGGAGATGTTTACACAGCAGTATTTCTACAGAATCAACGACTTAAATTCCACCGAATCTGATGGCACGGCCAGAAAGCAAACACAGAATGTGTTCGGCTCTGGACATTCGTTACATACTCTATGATGTTATAGTGAGGAGAGGCGGGGCCTAATCCTGCACAGATCACAGTAGAAAAGATCATCCCTATCCTACATCTGGCCAGTCGCCATCACATCTGGAACTCATTGAACAATTACTGGGGATATAAATAACCTAGTGGAGAACGCTTGCTTACGTGGCCATTAACAACCATCCTCAAATAGCAACACATGATGAGATGCAACTAGTGCCGTGTATCTGTATGTTACAAGTGACACGGCACGCGGCTGAAGGTGTCGCTGTCCCATGCAACCTGATGGCTTCCTCAGGATTGGGTTTGAATGTGTCTGATATGGCTGAAATGAAAGACCACACAGGCAGACTGTTCTCATCAACTGTTGAAACATGTTCCAGCTTCACTGTACGTTCATTGGTGGCGCGTGGAAGGTCGGTAGAAATCACATTTAACCAGAAGCAAAGACTGGGCAGAAGTGTCGCCCCCATACAATATTCCTCGGAGCACACTGGAGAGCCCACCCCTGCCTTCCTATAAAATGCAAGTCCACAGAGAACAGCAAATCTTCGGTCGCATAGGTTCCACACTACGCTAAATGCTATGGTGGTGAATTTTCCTGTATGTCCATCAACGGCAATAATCCTGATCAATCAAAACTGTAGCTGCAGCCCAGAGGGTGCTGAGGGAGAACCATACCAGAAGCGGTTCCATGATGTTTTGTATTGTGGGGGTTGCCCCATACCTTCGCTCCACCCTGTCACTGCTCGTTACCCTCTCCTACTCTTTCACCCTTCCTTCTATATACATAATTCAGGTCAAACTACCAATATTAGATCGTCCAAACCCACCGCTATCTATTCTGTCTCTACGAAACCGCCACATATCCCCCGGAAGCTATCAAGTCTTTTCTACCGTCTCTTTCAGCTCACTGCTGCCCATAGCTTCTCCTCTTCAAGCCACACTTCGTCTTTTCATTAACAAGTTGAAATTGAACCTGTGGGTGACATTGGGATGTGAATTACTGGAGGCGTGTCCACTGCAGGCAACTGCAATGAGAAAGTAAATGCTGACAAGCGTTTAGATTCTAGAAGGGAGCATTTCATAAACTTTGAAAACTCTAAAATACAAATAAATACACACACAATATTCGGCAAAAATGACACCTGCAATGAACCGTTTTGCAGCAAGGGGGGCACACTGATAAGCCCTTACGGCCGGTAGTCAGGCAGAGCAGAAGAAAAGATCTGATCTATTGACTCTCAAGTTCACTGGTGCAAAAGGGGCATCTCAAACCTGAGTGATAAAGAATGCCTTCTGGGAATCAATCCCGTGAACTGTTCTGCATATCTTCAGATCCTACAAAGAACACATCCCTTGAGGATGACAACAGAGAACAAATGCATCTTACAGATGAGGCCACAATACTACAGATACATTTTTTTTTTTTTAATAATTCTGTTTATTTCGTTTTAGTAACACAACAACAAAACAGGCATGAGACAAAGGCATACAATCGATCATGATAGTAAGGCAGTTTTTCAAAGAGGCAGAGGGAACCCAGCGGGCCGAGGGCCATCAGACATTCGTTGGGTATGGCAGGTAACCAATGTTAACAATAGTGCATTTCTATTCCCCTGGGTACATTTCAGTTAGCGTCTAGCCATTTACCCCATATTTTCTGGAATTTGCGGGGGCACCCCCGTGCGTTATAAATCCGGCGTTCCAGGGCCGCACATCTGTCCAACTCATTGCACCATCGGTTCACAGATAGGGGGTCGGCAGAGCCCCAGCTAGCCGCAATCAGTCTTTTGACTGTCCCAAATGCCAATGCCAGAAATATTCTATCATGTATTGAGAGGTCCACTTCACCTCGGATTCCCAGCAGCATCATTTTGGGGTCCCTGGGTATCGGTGTCGCCAGGGTGGCAGAAATCGTGTTGGTACAGCTCTCCCAGAAGACCTGTAAGACTCGGCAGTCCCATAACATATGGTAGAAGGTGGCCGGTTCTGTTTTGCACCTGAGGCACGTCCCATCTTCCAGTCCACCCCATCTGACCATGGCAGTGCGTGAATAGTATGTGCGGTGGAGGATCCTCAGTTGTATATGCCTGAGTTTAGAATCAATACCTATTTCTCTAGGGGACATTAGTGCCTCTGCCCAGTCCTCTGGTTCCATGTGACCTATATCCCTTTCCCATTTTTCTTTGAGCCCATCTAGCTGCGCCGCTCCGAAGGAGTTAAGGGCTTGATAGAGCGTGGAGGTGACCTTGGAGGCAATGCGTTGCGGAAGGATGTTGGTTTCAATGGGGGTACAGGGGGGTATGGTCGTCGTGTCAGGGAATTGGGTGCGGATGGCGTGGGTCATTTGCGCATGTCGAAACCGGTCCATAGGTGCGAGGTCGAAGCGCTCTTGCATGGCCTCAAAGTCAAGGAGATGGCCTTCCTGTACCACCTGTGCTAGTGTATGTATCCCTTTCGCGCACCAGTGATCGAAGGGGCCCATCTTCACTATTTCTGGGAGGAGTGCGTTGTGCCATAGGGGTTGGGATAGTGTTGGTTTACTTTTCCAGCCTATCAGTTTGTGCGCGTCCCGCCAGGCCCGGCAGATGTGACGTGTCATTTTGGGTAAGGACGGGGGTTGGTCGTGGGTGGCGTAGAGGGTCTGTAGTGGGGTTAGTGGGGTCATGGTCTCCATTTCTAGGCGGATGTGGGGGAGTGTGGGGTCAGCATGTATCCAGTCGTTTACCACCCCGATCTGGGCTGCAAGGTAATAGGTGCGAATGCATGGTAGGCCAATGCCTCCCTCCCACACTGATCGCTGCAGCGTCTCCAGGGCGATCCTGGATTGTTTCCCTCCCCACAGCAGTGTGCGATGGCGTCTGTCAATGAGTGCGAAGGTGTCCCGGGGGATTATGTGGGGGGCGTTTTGGAGTACATACAGCAATCTGGGGAGGGTCAGCATTTTGAACAGTGCCGCTCTGCCCAATAGCGATAGTGGGAGTGATTGCCAGTGGGATGTGTCTCTATTGAATCGGTCGATTATTGGTTGTAGATTGAGTTTTAGGAACCCACCTAGTGACGGGTCGAGTCTTATGCCCAGGTATTTGAGTTCTCTAATGGAGATATGATATGGGCAGGTTTCCGGGATCGCAGACTCGCCACCCTGGATCGGGAAGTAAATGGTTTTGGTTTCGTTCACCTTGAGGCCTGCGAAGCGCTGGTATTCCCTGCGGATACGGGAGACAATCGGGCAGGAAGTGCGTGGGTTACTTAGGTATATGAGGAGGTCGTCCGCATAAAGGGATAGTCGGTCCTCTCCCCCCCCCGGCCAGGCGAACCCTGTCCAAGTAGTGTTGGTCCTAAGCTCGATTGCGAGAGGTTCTATGGCCAATAGAAAGAGCAGCGGGGAGAGGGGGCACCCCTGTCTCGTACCCCGACCCAGAGGAAATGATTGAGAAGACCTGCCGTTCACCCTTACCGTGGCCTCTGGGTGTGCATACAGGAGTTTGACCCACGATATGAACGTTTGTCCCAGGTTCATTCGAGACATGACTGCCCACAAGGCTTCCCAGCCCACGGAATCAAATGCTTTTTCGAAGTCCACTGCCAGGAGGGCCAATGGGGCTGGTATTTCTTTGGCTCTACTCAACGCCAATTGAACTCTGCGCAGGTTCATGCGGGTGGATTTGTTGGGCATGAATCCGCATTGGTCGGGGTGAATCAGGGTCTCAATAACCCGCAGCAGTCTATTGGCCAGTGTTCTTGCAAGGACCTTGGCTTCGCCGTTAATCAAGGATATTGGACGATAGGAGGCACATTCCTCCGGGGGTTTCCCGGGCTTATGTATGACGACTATGCATGCCTTCCTGAGGTCCGGGGGGAGTGCCCCTAGCTCCATGCTGCGTAGAAACATGCGGTGCATGTGGGCTGGCAGTGAACCGGCGAGGCATTTCCATGTTTCTGTAGGGAACCCGTTGGGGCCCGGGGTCTTCCCAGGTTGGAGCTGTGCGAGTGCCTCTTGTACCTCAGTTACAGTGATTTCGGCGTTCAGGAGGTCTGTTTGGCGCTGGGAGAGCTTCGGGATCTCGAGCCGGTCGAGGTAGGATGTGGGTTCGGGAGGCAGGTGTTCGGCCGGTGGGGTATAGAGTTTCTCATAATAGGCGGCAAATGTTGCAACAATGTCCGAGTCGTCTGTGAGAAGTGTTCCGTCTGGAGATACAATTGCCCGCACATGTCCCCTGGTCTGGTCGCGCCGTTCCAGCCAGGCCAGTGTCTTATTTGCCTTGTCTCCTCGTTCGTAAATTTGGCTCCGGACTAACTGATGGGCTGTCCGTGCATTGTCTAGCGCCAGGTTGCTAAGGGCCACTTGTGCGGTGATCAAATCCTCCTTAGCTTCTTGGGTGGAGTGTTCCAGGGTTTGTTGTTCGCACTCCAGGACGCGCTCTTCTGCCTCTTTGATCTTTCGGGTTCGTCTTCGTTGGTAGGCTGAAACTTCCGAGATAACTTCCCCGCGGAGGACCGTCTTATATGCCTCCCAGAGCGAGATCGGGCAATCCACTGATCCTTCGTTGATTTCGAAGTATTCTGTTGTCTTCTTCTCCAGTTCCTCCGCTATTTCGGGGAGACGTAGGTGGTATGTGTTCAGGCGCCAATTACGGTCCGGACCACGGCAAGAGTTCTTCATAGACAGTAGGAGCGGAGAGTGGTCGGAAATACCTCTGGCGAGGAAGTCAGCGTCAAGAAGCCTGTGACTTACATTGCGGGGGATGAAGGCATAGTCGATTCGGGAGAATGACTTGTGGACACCTGAGAAGAAGGAGAACCCAGCCTCATTTTTGTGGAGCGCGCGCCATGCATCTGTCATACCCAGAGCTTCGGCGAACATGGCGAGTGATGTGGGGGCGAGACAGGAACCTGACCTCCTGTGAGATCTGTCGATCGTAGTGTTCATCACTTCATTAAAGTCCCCGCCAATCACCCATACGTCGGCCACATCTTCAAGCAGCCGGCTCTGTAGCTCGGAGAGTAGCTCTTTCGTCTGTGAGGGGGGGGCGTAGACTGCAGCGAGGCCCCATTTCTCGCCCCAAATATCGGCCAGTATCATGACATACCGGCCCCGGGGGTCGATCTTGACCTTCCTGACCTGCAGGGGGACTCGCTTGTGAACCAGGATCATCGTGCCCCTAGCTCCTGTTGTGAATCCAGCCTGGTAGGTGTGAGAGTAGTTGGATTTTTTGAAGAAGTTTGCGCTCGTGCCTAGCAAGTGTGTTTCATTTAGTAGGGCAATATCAGGTGAGTAGCGGTTAAGGTACTGGAGCACCAGTCTTCGCTTTATGCTGGAGCCGAGGCCGTTGACATTCCAGGAGAGCACAGTCACCTTGTTGGAGTTCATTCTCTCTGCGTGGGGTGCTTATCTGGATATCTGGGAGGATCAATGGTAGTCCTGTACGCTTGAGATTTGTGCAACGCTATGCTTTCGGGGGGGATGCCCGAAGGTCTTCTCGTGTTGGTATATCTCCTGCCTGGATGATGATCGTGTCTGTGATCTTGCCCATAGCCAATACCTGGCTCCCTTGCCAGTGCTTCTATGTGTCGTATCCTCTTATTTCTTGTTTTGTTTTCTTTACGAACTTTGAACTCCCCCCCCCACCCTGTACTTCCCCCCCCCAACTGGGAGCACCTGTCGCCCAAACATTAAACTTATAACTTTATAAACTTCTTCGGGATAACCCGGGTGTGGTAACGCACGCTCAGCCTTAGGGGGCGGCGGCCGCTAAGTGAGCATTTCCACTCCACGAATCTGCAGTTTGGGCCCTACAGTACAGGGTATTCATCCTTTTCCCGCCGGGGTCCTTGACGCGTCGTCGTCTGCTTCAGGCGGGGAGCGAGGGGGCGAGGGTCTCCTAGGTCTGGGTCGCTGCGTGGGTGGGCCCGATGGCCCACGTCTCCCGTTGGGTTCCGTGAGGACGTGAGTTTCAAGCCAGTCCCATGCATCTTTGGGGTTGTAAAACAAGTGTGTAGCGCCCTCATACTGGACTTTTAGTAATGCCGGGAAGAAGAGGGCATATTTGATGGATAGTGACTGGAGCTTCCTCTTAACGGAGTCGAAAGACTGACGGGCTTTTTGAACTTCTTTCGTGTAGTCAGGATAAAAGCCAACCTTGTAGCCGTTGTATGTGATCGGGCCCATGGCCCTTGCCATTTGTAGGATCGCATCTCGGTCGCGGTAATTCAGTAGGCGTGCGATCATTGTTCTGGGTGGGGCGCCCGGGATAGGCCGGCCGGTGGGGACTCTGTGTGCTCTTTCCACAGAGAAGAATTTGGATAGCTTCTTCGGGGCAAAGATATGAGTGAGCCAATCTTCCAGGAAGAGTTCTGCACTGGGGCCTTCCTCTTTCTCCGGTATACCGAGGATCCTGAGATTATTGCGTCGCGCCCTCCCCTCACTGTCTTCGGCGCGGTTTTCCAGTTGGGTCACCTTTTGGGCAATTGCAGTGAGCTGTTGTTCCATGCGGCAGATCGCATCTTCATTGCTGGACACCCTCTGTTCTGCTTCACCCACTCTGGTCGACAAGTTGCGGAGGTCTTGGCGTATAAGGGACACCTCTGAGGATAAGCCGCCCATTTTAAGTTCCAAGGACGTCCTCGAGTCCCCAATCGCTTTCATAAGGTCTGACAAAGAGATAGGAGGGTCGCTGAGTTCTCCAGGGTTATTTTCTTCTTCTAGGGGTTGAGGCTCGCGCTGGGGAGGGGCCCCCACGGTGTAGAGATCCATCTTGCTCTGTAGCGTTTGCCTCCTGGTTTTCTCCTTTCCCATGTTGTGATTGGGTTCCGTGTAGTAGGGGGGGTCTAGGTGTTCCCCCTCGGGGCGGGCGATTGCGTATCGGTTGCGCGGGATGCGCACCGTGAATTGCGGCCAAGGTCACGCTTGGGGTGTTCGTAGTGTCGTCGCTCGGCCGCACCAGGCGGCGTGGTGTTGGCACTTGTCTACCTCGGGTGTATCGAGTGGCCAAAGTGCGTAGGGCTGTGCCCTTGTTCTACCACGAGTGCTGTGCTTCGGGGTGTGAGGTAGGCCGTTCGGGGTGGTCCCAAGAGAAAGGCAGGGCAGTTCTACAGTTCACGTGTTTTGGGGTCCACCTCGGACACGCAGGTAGTAGCAGCGCTCTGGGTCTGGTGCTGGTCTGTGGCACACCTGTGTTCTGTGGGCTCTGCAGCAGACTGTTGCAAAAGAGGGGGGTCGCTGGGGAAGAAACACGCAGAGCGTCCGCCCCCCACTCCCCTGTACCTTCTTGTGGGTGCCTCTGGTTGCAGCGTGGTTGTAGCGTATCTTCCTCGCGTAGTCTTGCTGATGGGGGGGGGGGGGAAGTAAGGCAGCGCCCAGGCCACGCAGCCTCTCCGGATGTGTCACCCCCGTAGTGTGTAGACCACTATTGTCCTGGGGAGGTGGGGGGGGCCGCCCAATGGTTCCCGGAGAGCTCCGTGGGGTCGCGTTCCGAGCGACGATCTCGCCTGGGGGTCAGCGAGCTCAGCGCCTCCGGGGGGGGAGGGGCGGTCTTCTTCTTCCGCCCGCGCTGCGATGGTCGCCTGCCGTCCGCCGGCAGTCCGCGGGCTGGTTCTGGCGTCCCCGGTTCCGATTTCTCACCGGAGTGCGGCGTCAGCAACCCTGGTGGGGCCGCCACCGCTGGCAGGCGGTTGGGGCAAGGTTAGTCCGCGTGAAGTGGGAAATTTGCAGGATTTTAGCAGCGGCCGCCGGGAGCCGTTGGATTTAGCAGCGCATACGTCGCCCGCGCATGCGCCCTACTACAGATACATTTAAAGTGTTTGTAACATCAGCAAATAATTGCAGATATTACATCCATGACCACATCAGCTGTAACAGAGAACATGAGATGTACATTGGCCTGTCCATGGAATTCTGTAAATATTGGCATTACCATACGGAAAATCAAGTTTCTGTTGTGAAAATCCACAACCTACTCCCCAGGGATCCCATACTCAGGTGGCCAGCAAAAGAACAATGCTCTTGGATTCCGACTCTGGGAGTGGAGAAGCAGGGGAGGATCACCAGGCTAGGGGGTCCTCGGGTAGTGGGGAAGAAGCACCTAATGGCGAGACATGGTATCCCCCTTTTCCCACAGCCCATCTAACCCCTGTCCCTACCTATTTTATGAGAAACTACAGATGCTATAATTCCTCTCCACTTTACACTGACAACACTACTGAATCGAGGAAGACGAGGAATGAGGCCAGGAAGATTGACTTGCAATGGCTCTGTCCCTTTAATGAGATCAGGCAGAGTCAGGCACAAAATCCTAACTAAACACACCTGCCACTTGTAAAGGATTCCAAATCGGGCATAACACACCGGACCAGTACTCTTGCCCTTAGCCTAGAATGTAGCACTCAATTAGAATACTTTTTCTTTATTTTCTACAAATTAGGATTGAGCTGGCACCCAACCCATCACACACCCCCTTTTACAAATAGCCGGGTCACAATGGACCATGAACCAGGCCGGTGGGTGTTAATACCATTTTTTATTTATTTTAAATTCAAAGAAAATCACAGTTGAAAATTGGGCAGCAATCACCAATGGGGTGATAATTACAATGTAAACTAATGAAATACACTTGATTGACCTTCCACTACAACATATCCAAAGCACAGATGAATAGGAGCAATTTTACCGTTCGGGTAGATAGCACCCGAGTAAAGATTTCCCACTGCAATGCTCCCTCAAACCCTAATTAATCGGATTTTGCGTGGATAGAAAGGATCAGCAAGGAGTCAGGGATATTAGGCAGCAAATGGAAATAAAATAAGACCTTCCCCTCACAAAATAAGGCAGAGGAGAAGTGAGGAAAAGTCTGGTCTACGGTGAACAGGAGAAAGGAGATTCCAAACAGACTGTCTGCTGCCGCTGTTGCTTTAAGCAGTCTTCCCAAACGGCATTGCAAAACTTCAAAAGCCCTTCTCACGGCAGATGCGGAGCGGAGGAGAATTGAGGAAAAGTGTGTTCTATGGTGTTCTGCATGGGCTGCGGGCTGCTGTTACTAAAACTGCTACGTGATTAATACCAACAGCAGAGGTTAGCGTGCCTTCCCTCTCAACGTTCGTTGAGTGTGAGGAAGTGTCTCCTGTGTCCACTCCAATGCCGACCCGCCCGTCGCACCATGAGCGGAGGGCCGCGAGAAAAAACTGCTTCTTCCTTGAGAACGAGAGCTGAACGGAAGCGCAAGTTTCCTGCGGAGCCCCTCCCTCTCCAACCTCAAGTAAGTCATTACCTCTCTTGCTCAAGCAAACTGTGCGAAACTTGTAAAATTGAAGATCTCAACGCTAAATACATAGCTTGCGCCCCTGCGCTCTATGATCCTGCAATGCTCTTGAGAGAGGGGGTTGCGGTGGTGTCAGGGGTTCCGAGCATAGGGACTGCCCCCATTCGCCCTGAGCTCCTTTCATGGCCGCTTGTCTCCCTGAGTTCCCATCCCGCACCTCATCTTTCCGTCATGTCTGCCTCCTCAAAAAATCCAATAATCACTTCCCCCAGTCAGGGATTACTGATGGTCGACCCATACTTTAAAAACAGGCAAGCTGTTTGCAGTGAGACTGCATTTCCGGATGATGCTGCCACGACGGGCAAACGTCCGCCCAGAAACTTTGAAACAAATCAGATAAGAACTTTAAGCATTCCACACGTCCTTGGGTCAGTAGGGAACATCCCCCAGTTACGTGTCCTAGCCTGGTGCAAGTACAATAAACCCATGTCTGTGACAAAGGCTGCTGTCATCTGTCACCTTCCTGACAGTGTCTCACAGCAAGAGGCTGGAACTCAAAATGAAATGAAGGTCAGCAACTTAAACTGTTTCTCCAATATGCAAAACAAGACACTTGAGCCAGACATTGTAATCCTGCCCCATGAACCCCCTCTAGAGCAAGGAGGACAATCCTGACGAGGGGTTTCCAACAATCAATCCCAAAAAGTCAAATACTGAAGCTGCTGGCGAAGTATTTTCCTCACCCCTGAAAGCACCCAGAGGATAGTATTAACCAAATTGACAATGTTTTGCCTGCTAACACTTCTACAACATCTGCTTCGACAACCACGCCACAAATGTCGAATCGACAAAACTTGTTGGAAGAAATTGCTGCAGGATTTACTTCTCTGAATAAAACGCGCAACCTAAAAAAATCAACCAAAAATCTTGTTCGCCAAAAATAGCTGTAACAATTAACAGGTGAACTCCAAAACAGGCCCTTGTAAAAAGGCCCTGATTGAATCATGGGCGAGTGGACATTCCAAACAAAGAGGCATTGAGATTAGCTCCCCGCCAAGAATGAATTGCTCCCAACACAAGGCCCCATGACAAGAGACATGTGGTGGATGCAAACAGTCTGAATACGAAGGGCAACTCAGACTCTTCTGTCACTGAGGGGTCGTCACCAACGACAAAGTCATCTTCCGACTCCTCACTTATGGAACGGTCCTTTCCGAAAATCCAGCGTTCAAAGACCTTCACATCAAATAAACAGCAGGAAACACGTGAAGGTTCAAGAATGGCGCCAACTGCATATATGGCGTAACCTGATCGTCAACCAATAATAATGTCATCAATTGCTATCTGAAGTGCGCCATTCATTAAGGACTTGAAAACATTGACAGCTCTAATGAACACAAAGTTACTAAAGCTTGAAGATCAAAACAATTTGAGCCATCAAAACCACTTCATCAAAAGGATTGACATCTCACTGAACACATTAGCTGAACAAGAGAAATGACATCCTGGAAAAGAAACTGCTCGCCAAAGTTACTAAAGAGGCACTGGCTCTCTTCAAAAAAGAGAAACCGAAGCACGGCACTGATAGTAGTGCTTCTGGTGTGTCTGCCCTGGACCTCAAACCCTGACAAGTTTTCATACAGCCCGGGAAGAACATTCAGTGAACCCGAAGACCGACAATTTAGAAGAGCCCTCAACTGTAATCGAGGCTCTAGAGAGTCTTAGGAAGGAACGGCCAACCACACCGTTTGACGGAGACGTACCGCCAAGTCTGCCATTGAGAGTCGCCTCTGTTTCATATTTCAGTACTGCTCTAAAACACACCTTGAGCAGAAGAAACCCGGCGTTACAAAGTTACAAAACTTGCAGGTACCCACGACCTCTGGTCTGAGTCAATCTTGCACAGGCATTGTACCCGAGACGCCAGGCGCTAGAAAAGAGACCAAGAAAAGTGAAGCTGGGATCTTTTCAATATTTAACGGAAATAAAAGTCCACCTGTGGCAAATCCAAAACTTAAGCCCGTGCCTCAAGCTTCCACAAAGAAATCCAAAAACTAACCGATAAAAAAGATGCGCTGAGGGAATGGTGCAAGAAAATTTCTGAGAAACATAAAAACTGTACATGTAACAAACAGCAAATCACCTAGTAAGCAAACTGAAAAATCAGAAACGTGCAACAAGCCGCCTATCCAACCGAGCGCCCCAGATGACACCACTAGCAAAATAATCTGTATTGATGACATTTCTCCCGAGTTATTAAACAGGTCGACTTACGATGACGACATAACAATTGAAAACTTGGCGCCGGAGCCCGTTCCATCCAACTCTAGCACCGAGGCTTCAACGAACAAAATTGAGAGTAATGAGGGTAGCCTGACTCGTGCTGACCAAACGAGAATGTGCACCATTATATGCCCAGTGATCCTCCTGGCGGAAGACCCAAAAAGGTCCACTTAGCCCAATCTTCATTACGCTAAATGAAAAATGGGAACATCTAGCCCGAAGCAACGCCTCAAACAAGGCTGATTGCGATAATGTGAAGGGAATTGGTGGAGTGAACTTAAGGTCTGAAGGAAGCTTCAACAAAGATCCTAAAGGACTGTGCTCGGCTGAAAACTGTCTAATTGGTTCTGGTAGACCTGCTCAAATTCTGGCAAAAAAAATAGAAACTCGAACACTTATAAAAATGGATCAAATTGCGAAGATAAACACCTTGCATCGCACAAAATAACACTGGAACAAGTGGATAACAGTGACATTCTCATCCTTAATCGACACAATGGGCCTCATTACGAGTTTGGAGGTAGCCATGCCACTATTTGAGGCATGGCTGCCCTCAAACTTGGGTCCGGGTTCCTCAAATGAGGACTTACTGGGCCATTCCAACCTTGGAGGACCCGGTAATTACTCATTCGAGGAACACGAACCCGGTACATCCCCATTCCCCTTCGAGCCCCCATAGGGCTCAATCGGAATGGCGAGGGAGCTAACAACGGGCCTGGTTTTGCCAGGCGCCCTTTCCGGGTCCCACAAGGAGACCTTGTAATAGGGCGGTAAGGGGTTAACGGCGCTGGCACCATTACCAGTGCCATTAACCCCTTACCGCCCACCTCATAATGAGGCCCAATGTCATGAAACTACTGTTTCTAGTTCCAAGCCTACAACAGATTGTATCGGACAACTTAAAGGTCGTAGAGTTTGCTGATGAATCTAGAAACGATAAAGTGGTATTACATATCCAGTCCAAAATCATTGTGCACATAATGATCGAGGCTTCACCGGTGTTTATGTCTCTCAGCTTTGAGGTATTCGAAACAAGAGAGACCTCTTCGCATCAATCTGAAGATGCGAGCAGAGCCCTTGTGGCAGAATAGGTCTCAAACTCTTTCAGGAAACCGGAGCTCTCAACGGAAGCCACTGAAAGAAGAAAGCTGGAGAAACCCGGTGAAGTGCCCAAAAAGTGTGAAAGCAACGCACTCAGAACTGAGACACAAAGAATCTGAAACACTGGATCACCTAAACGAACAAGTTATTGATACCAAGGTCTATATGGAAACAAGAAACGGAATCCAAATAACCATAAAAGGAGTAAATAAGACTGCACAACGTGCCACCGAGGATACTGTTGCACCAAAAAGCATAGACACTTTAAATTACTGGCTTTGGTTGGCCTCAACTCTAAACCATAGGCCACGTAAGTAATGCCGGAGTCCGGAGAGCCCAAATGATTACTCCTTTGGATCCTGGAGCACGAGAGGTTTCTCTCACTTGTTCCGAACAAAATGGCTGGTTGTTTTGGAGCTACTATGCTTACAGGAAACCTGGTTGTGTGAATGCCCAACTATCGAGGGATTATGAAGTTGCTTTTAACCCGGCCATAAAAAAAATGAAAAGGTCGCCCCATGGCAGGCCTGCTAACACTGATTAAAAAAGACATTGGTTTCAGGTCCTGGAAACCGTAAATTTGACTCCTTTCATTCAGGTCACAACCCTTGCAAAACCAGATGAGGCATTGAAATCTAATGTACTCCTGACGGTAGTTGACCTGTACTGGAACCATACGGGGGCAGGTACACGATTATTTATAGACCAGGTAAGTACAACCCTAGATGGTCTTCTTGAGGAACGGAACGGAAGGGGACTTAAATATTGATTGCATAAACACAAGGGGTACAAACAACTCACTAGCAAAAGAGTGGTGTTTGGAAATGGATCAAAGAAACCTATTTATGATGAATGGAAACATGACAGGAGACACTCCAGCTGCGCCAACGTGGATAAGAGGAAACCAACAATCCACGATTGATTACATCTTCGTGTTAGAAGGCATTCACACTCAAGTTAAAAACATGCACGTGCTTCCAATAACCCATAGTGACCATGACATGCTGCGAATGATTATAACCCTGAAATTGGGTTAGACTAACATTGAACAACTCAGCGGTAGCCCGAATTTCAGCGCAGTACTGCACAAATGAACATTCAGTGGAATAACATCTTCTAATCGAATTTGTGGAAAAGAGGCAGGGCTTAAAAGACCCCACCTTTGTACCGAAACACGCATTTCATTTGGAAATCTTAAACAAAAAACTGCTAATGCTTGGCAAAATTAGAAATGTCCTACGTGTGGACAAAAAGGTTTTTGTGACACAAAAAAAAGCCATCAAACATAAGTACAAAAATTGACTTAAAGCACAAATATCTAATGATGCGAAAGGACGCAGATATAATGATGGAAAACTGAAAAACAAAAACTCAGCTGATTTCTGCCACCTGATCAACAGTGAGAATGCTTCTAAAGTCTGCGCTTCAAGTTAAATTGGTAGCGGAAGCTGCCCGGATCTCGCATTTCACCAACCTATACAGTAGAACATGCTGTTGAACCAACTACACGGTTTTGTACAAAAAGACGGTATCTAAACGGTCGCATGTACAAAAAGGTCTAAAATGCTAGCACAGCACCAAAAGTTCGAACACCAAAAGTTCGAACTTTTGGTGCTAGCATTGCAGGTAAGTTTAAAAAAAAAAAAAAAACACGGGGGCTGCGGTGGTGTCCCCCGCAACACCCCGGTCACTATACCACACAGTATAGTGAGCAGGGGTTGCGGGGGAAAATCCCTGCAGCCCCGTTAAAGAAAAAAAGAAAAGGACCCTGCAGCGCCAATTCCTAATCACGGAAGTGAAAGGGAACTGGCGCTGCAGGGACCCAGCGTGAAGAGAAGGTAAGTGGGGTTTGTTTATGTTGGGAGTATGGGGGGTGTGGGTGGGGGGACGTGGGGGTTGTGGGTGGGGGTGTGTGGCGGGTGTGTGGAGGGTGTGGGTGGGGGGGTGTCATGGGTGTGTTGTGGGTATTGGTGTGGTTATGTACGTAAATTCGCATGAGAAAGATGCAAACATTTGGTCGTTTGCATCTTTCTCATGAGAACATTGCAGCCGCAGTAAATTCAACTGCGGTTGAATCACGTGGATTCAACTACACTTCCTTATTGGGATCTCATCTTCCCAAATGAAGACATCCTCAATACAATCATCAAAGCTCCTGGCCCTGACGGGTTGACAAACTTTACCATCAAACAAAGCCCTGAATTATGGACGGACATCTGCTATACCCGATTCAATAGGATAACCATCCTATGTTGTACTCCAAAGTCTTGGAAAAGTGCTGTCATCGTGGCAATCTTCAAAAAGTAAAATAGAGCTAATCCATCACACTACCGTCCGATAGCTCTATTAGATGTTTTGGGCAAAATGTATGCATCCCTCCTGCAACAAAAGCTTGTTGAATGGGCAATAGAAACCAACCATGTCGACATGAGACAAGCTGGCTTTGTAAAAGGCATTGGATGCTGTTTGAACCTTTTGATTCTAAGCTTGCTCAAAACGGGGGCCCTGAGAACCAAATCTAATAAGATATAAATCGCACTTATTGATTTCTCATATGCATTTGACAGCATCGACCGTGATAAATCCTGGGAAAAACTGAAAAAAATGGGAGTGCCCTCCAAGCTTGTCGGCTGCCATCCGCAAACTACACACTGATACTAACATCAGGATCTGCTTAGACCAAAAAGGTTCTCTTTCCGCGTTAACACCTGCAGAGGTGTCATACAAGGGTGCCCCTTGGCATCAGTCATATTCAACCATTGGTGAAACTATAGATGACGTCCACTCCTTTCCACCTAAAATTATCGGGTTGCATATAAGCTGGCTATTATATGCGGATGATTTAATTCTGCTGGATGTCACACCTATCGGTCTACAAAGAAAATTAGACGCAGTCGAAGTGTATTTCGAGAATAATGGCTTACAAATAAACAAAAAAAAGTGTGAGATCCTAATACTCCATAACCTTAAAACAACAAACAAGGCTAACGGTAAAAAAATTACATGGACATTAGGACAGGAAACCCTAAATGTAGCCTCTAGCTGCAGATACCTTGTTACACAGATCAGCGCAAGTATTAATGATGGTCCACGGGTCGACATTGCTAAAAGCAAATGTAGACTACCAGCTTCTGAAGCTTACGCCATAAACAAGAAATACGGGAAGTTCTCCCTAAGGCGGTAATTAACTTTTACCAACAAAAGGTAGCCCCTGCCCTCAGCTATGGTGCCGAAAATGCATTTGGATGCTCCTGTGAGTTGTGGGCGACACTTGAGAACACATTCTGGGTCAAAGCCCTCCAATTGCCAAAAGGCATGCCAACTGCATGCATACACAATGAACTTTCTCTAATTTCCATCCACGCAAGAATAAGCTGGAACCTACTGTCCTTGTTTCGAAAAACTAAAGCAAAAGAGAACATTCCTCAATACAAAATTCGGAATGGCTCAGGTGCTGATGATGGGACCAACTCATTAAGTAGTTGGAACAGACGTTGTGATGACATGTTAAAAGAATTCAACATAGATACCTTACACACCAATCCAAATGTGGTGAAAAAAAAATCTGGCAAAATGATTGAAATCTAACAGGGGAGCAGAGGAGGTCCTGCAGACTCATGAAAGAAGTCCCAGGTGAAGCAAACAGCTTTGAGAAACTACAGAATTATGTAGATCCTTTCCCTGATCAGACCCATAGACAACTGTATATGTGTTTTCGTCTTAATGCCTTCAAAACAAAAGAGAAACTTCAAGTTTGGGCAAAATACGCAGACTCAAATCCAGTATGTCGATTTTGTGCTTTAAAAGACAAAACTTTGAAACAGCTTACTTGGTTTTGCTGGAAACTATGAACTTTAAGAACCAGACACCTGGGACCGCTACTGTGGAAGCAACCCACTCAAAGTGCTGA
Organism: Ambystoma mexicanum; assembly: GCF_040938575.1. Taxonomy (NCBI): domain Eukaryota; kingdom Metazoa; phylum Chordata; class Amphibia; order Caudata; family Ambystomatidae; genus Ambystoma; species Ambystoma mexicanum. The sequence continues at coordinate 1,173,716,229 of NC_090928.1, read as the reverse complement.
GGAGTGGTGGCTGGAAATATTTGATGACGTCAAACCGAAATTGATCTTTGCATTGACTTATTTTTTAAAAGGCATAAAAAACTTGCTCGCGGTGACCAGCGTTGATATGGCCTGACATAAACATAATCAGCTAAACTAAACCCAAAATTGTGTGGGTGATTGATATCTGTGAAAGTTGATGTAAATTCTCTGTTTTTCTTTTCTTTTTTCTTTTCTTTCTTCCTTTTTAAAGGTTTTGTATGAACCAATAAAAAAAAATAAAAAAATAAGACACAAAAACAGATTTTTAAACCCTTTGTGATTGTATAAAATGAAACTCTGAATTGATAAATAATTTAAACGTGTGGTTGAATAAATTAGGTAAATATGATTTATCACAGTATCAGGGATGTAATATCACTAGCAACTACAAGGTAAGGTATCAACAAAGGGCATAGAGTTTAAAAAGCAACTGAAAGTAAGAACACAGTGTAGCCAAAATCACATGTTGAAAAGTTGCATTTTCCACTTTTTGCCGTTTTAAATGTCAACATTCTTTTTTTAACGGGTGAAATAGACACAATCGGAATTAGGTTTTTAGGCTGGGTGATAGATGCACATCACAGATATAGAATTGAAAGAGTGACTCTAGATGAAAAACTGGATGAAATTTTCAATGTGGAAGGAGATTTGGTTTTGGGAAAATAAAGCAGTTAAAAGAGAAAATCGGTTTGGAAAGAAAGGACAAGTTTTACTTAAACTAGATTATCAAGACTAAATTGTTAAAGAAAGCCATGGGACGCTCCAAGGATAATTTGCAAAATTAACCTTTTCACCCTATTCAGCTTTTCAGATTCAGCTCTAGGAGGGAATTACTTAAATTATTCAAAATATGACTAATGATCTATGCAAGACAGAAATGAATAGAATAATGGTGCTAACGCTTGGAGATCAAGGACAGAAAGCACAGAGGATTCTGACAGTTTAAAACAAATTACCAGGGTATGGATAGGATTACTTAGAGAGTGGAACAAAGACAGGATCATGATGGGGTAGGCTATGTGTTGCTATGGGATGGGGAAATACTCACAATCTGCTTTTGAGTTTGGGAATTTCAGACAGTTAACTGGGTTCTGGACTCAAAGGCTCTGGTCACAGCACAGCAGGCTCTCTTAACAGTAAACAGCTGGGCCTGTCTGGTCACTGGATAGCAAGGGTACGGCTGGCATGCAGGTATTGGGTCAAAAAGCCGGTCTGGTCACAGGATACTCCCAAAAGGGTACCACAGCTTTTCCCTTAGTTATTGGGATTTTTAGTGGGATTTCTGGATAAAGGTTCTGCCTGGATAGGGTCAGCTATGCTATGGACTGGCAGTAGATCTGGAATCTTGCAAAGTGAATGTGGAATATCTGGATACACAGGCGCTGGAATATTCAGAAGAGACTGTCCTGTCTCTGTGAGCTTCCTCCCTTTATATAAGGCGGGTGAGATCACAGGATTTATTGTTGGGCAGAACTAAGCTAGACCTACCCCTAAGAACCAGATAGGGCAGCCTGTGTTGAACACCTCTGCCAGGATGGCACTTAGTTCATGGGGTTGTGTTTTATGAGGTACAAAGCCATCCCACAGTAGTTTTTGCACAAAATCAATTATGACATAAATTGCTCCTTTTTACAGTTGCAGCACTTTTGCAAATTACATAGGCAGATTACATATTTCATACAGAGCATGGTACTCCAACTCCCAGGTCTGTAAGACATTATTTCTCAGGATTTTTAGTGGGAACCGCTTCATCCAAAATTCCACAATTTTAGATATGTGTACATTTTATCCTAGGGCATATTTCCATTAATTGTTTACGTTCCACCATATGTACTTTTCTCATGATTCACATTTTCCTGGCGTTTGCGTCCCATACATGCTGTGGAAAGCCACGATATCTTGTTTTAAAGGCACAAAAATTACTTTAAAACTGTAAAACGTTTACATCACTGCATTGTCCAGTCATAGAAATAACAGTCTTAAAGTGTATTCATTAAAATAGTCTTCTGAGCCAGATGGGCTGGCCTTTGTCCTCCAAATATGGCCATTTCTGCCCAGGCTACCTCCAAACATCAGTTTAGCCCAGGGTTGCCATGGAGTTTGTCTTTGGAGTTCCCTGGTTTGGGTGGATGGGAGGTGGCACTTCCAAAAAGTAACACGTAGGTGTCCCAGAATCTTTTGTGTAAAGCTGGAGCCCAGCCACAAAGTCTGATGAACGTGTTACATTCTCCCCCTCAGTCAATTCAAAGCTTCCAGATGCTGGTCTCCTTGGGGGGACGCAATGTCATTTGAAAGTGGGGCAGGAAAAACCTATTTAGTGTCTTTCAGTACACCCAATGCATTTATTTTTTTACTTAGTTTTCCTTAGCCCAAAAGGCAAGGCTGTTGGAATAATACATTATATCAGATTTTAACCAAACACCCCTTACATTTCTAGGCATGGACAGGGCCTTATTCAACATTACACTTTTAAAACAGATATGTTTCTTGTTTGCAAAAGCACATTTTGACATGTGGTGAATTCTGCTGGGATGTCCCTTTCAATTTGGATTTTCTCTTTCATCTGGATTCCAAACATTGTTTGCAGCCCTAGTCAGTTTCTCTTACACAGCAATCTGTTCAAGGCACAGGTCCACTGTATTGACATATGCACAGAGAGCTAGGGTTTCTTTTGAAGCATCTATTATGGACATTTTGTAGCATAAAAGTTAAGCAATTTTCCGTACGGCTGAGAGTAAAGTTTCTGGTGATTTCCCAGATCTTGCCTGGCACAGCCTGTCATTCAGTGAGAAATGCTTTCTTTTGCTAAAGCACAACTTGAATATGGCTGGGCATAGTTGGGTCTTACTGGATCAGAACTGTGTAACGTTGAACAGATGAAAGAGCATCAGGGCAGCATCAGTCTAAAAGTAAAATATTTCCTTTTTCATTGGCAAACTTTGAGCTAGCAGCAAAGCAGCACTGCTTTTCAATTCTCGTCTTTGGTGCACCTAAGAAAACACACTGGCAGCCTTTCCCGGTGTGCTCCCTGTTCCATCTTGCCCAATAGGTGCTTGGCAAGACAGTGCAGCCATAATTTTGTAGCTGCAAAACACAGTTTTGATGCAAGGCAATGGTGCTGAAAGGAGCCAGCACAGCCATTCTACTGGTAACAGCTGAAGCGCAGCTTGGTGATGGAGGGGAATTCTGCTGAGTGGGTAAATGTACCCCACACACTTGTTAGCACTCCCTGTCAGGATAAAAGGTGGCACGGACAGGCACACTGTGAATGAATCTGGCTACGAGAAGGGGCAGCTCTTCCAGGGTAGATGCAAACCAGGCTATCAAAGTTGGAGGGCGAAGGGTCTGATCGGCAATTGCAGAGAACGAGAGAGAGCAGGCGAGAATTCCATACCTTCGGAAAGCCGTAAGCGTTCCGAGACTGAAAGCTATTGGGAAGAAAGGATATACCTTCAAAGTGCTTCAATGCGGCCCGTTCCCCTCCAAGATGGATGACGAAGTCGGGGAGGAGCAAAAGAGGTATTGATAACGGCCTTGACTGCTACATGAAAGAGAAAGAAGCCCATTAACACGACCAGTGAGTTATCTAAGGCAACAATGGCCAGTTTGTGTGAAAGCAAATGAAACTAACAAGGTTGAAGGTTGCGCGTGTGCCGATAAATGCGTAATGGAAAAGACCATTGCTGACCTGTGATGAGAGTATACAAAGTAACAGAACGGTCCTGCGAGGCGGAATCGCACATTAAAAAGTCTCTGTAAAATGTTTGAAGTTGTGTTAAAGGGGAAACGAAGGCAAGAAATTAACAGCGATCCTGAATTAAAGTTGATTGAGTGGAAAGCCAAAGTATATGAACTCTAATCATACCAAGAGGGCAAAGTAAAAAAAAAAAGATAATTCCAAGGAAATACAAGTACCAAGAGGCATTGGTGTTGAGAGTTAATGAAGATTGTTAAATTGGTTAAAGCGAGGTTGAAGTGTACATGCAGAGGTCTACGTAAAATACTTGCAGTTTCAAAAGTCTTCAACAGTAAGAGTAAAGTAAGATAAAAAGTGTATGAAATGGACTTTGGGAAGGGCACCCCACAAAGAGAAAAGAGGGTTTAAGCCTGGAGGAGGGAGTGCCCTGTGAGAAGTAAAATTACAAATGTTTTGAAAAGAGAAAGACAGGCTCCAGTCCGGCAGAGGGAAGCCTGTGATGAATTCTGGTAAAGTACAAGTTAAGAGTTGAACTGTGCATTTGTGGCAAGGCGGATAAAGCCTAAGGAACTTGTTAAACTGCCAAAAGCTTGAACCCCAAGCCTGAACTGTTGAATTGTACGAGTTAGCCAAAGTGTGCAAGATTGATATTACTGGGCCAACTACCTAACCTTTTTAAGAAACTCTTGAGACCCCGTGCTTCTGAACGTGGGGGATGAAGTTGTTACCTAAGCCATTCTGACATTTCTTTTGAGACACTATTTTTCCTTTCTATATCCCCCTTTACACATGTGTCATTCCTGAAGGAGGGCAAGCAGTGCACCAGATAAGATTGTGAGGTGGGAGTATGTCACCCGCTATTTTTAAACTTTAAGAGTAAATGTTGATTCAAGAGAATACAAATGACTTTCAACTTTGCAAGAGCATAAAATGTATGTGACATCCAGCTGATGTGCGCAAAAGCTTTATGGAAATCGTTACCATGCGGCAGCTTTCTGCATTGGGAGAGAAAACACCTTTCAGTATTTCTCTAAGGTCTGGCCGTTTGATCTCTCCTGTATATATTTAAATGTTAAAAACACAAACACCTAGCCAATTACATAGTAAAGCAAACATGAATTGTATTGTGTGTTTTGAGGTTTGATAGCAGATTGTCTTTTGATGTTTAATGAAAGTCCTAATTTCCTGGAACCCTTACTAGCTAATGGTGTGCCAATGTATACAACAGTCCAGAGAGGTAAGGACTCAATGCTAAATTCTATACCTAATTTCATGGTCAAATTGTTACTTATACAGCACTTTCAGCAAAGCGCTGTACATAAACATATTTATCACAATTATCACCAAACCAAATTTCGTACTCCTTTATAGTCCTCAAAAGGATGAAAGTTTGAGTTGGCCTTGCAGGGATTCGAACCTGCAACCTACAGATCATGCACAGATCGCAGCAATTAGTAATCAACCAGTTGAGCTATCTTATTGGCTAACATCCTTCAGAGGTCGGCAAACTGAGTATCGACTGAGGTATAATATTCACAGTGCCTAGATGTTGGACGAACCATGCATGAAACATTACATAAAGTTAAATACCTACCTGGATTATCATAGTGACAGGTTTTGCTAAGTGTCTATTTCATTTAGAGAGTCAGGTTCCCTGGAGAGGGGTTATGGATGTTTTAATTGTAGTCTTGAAGATTTGACAGGGTATAACACCTGTGATTGGTGTAATGACAATCACTCACCCTTGAGCAACGACGTTGCTGCCACTGACATTTATAGTAATGTACCCCATTGACTGCAAGGTTGAATGGATGTAAACTAGATTGTGCATACTCATCATTTTACACACTGTTTTTATAATTACAGTTTAAATTAAATTACAAAACGCAGGTATATAGATGTAAAAGATGGAGAGAGAGGAGAGGAAAATAAAAAAGGAACAAGAAAAACCCATCTAACACAACTCACAAGTTTCCTCATACGCCTGTCATACAGAAAACCAGACAACCACCTCTCTGCACAGCAATCCACATGCACTTCACCACATTGCAACAACAGACTAACACCACAAAGCACAACAGCAGTTCACACAGACCCATAAACCACGCTTAAGCTCAGCGAATGGTGCAAACTGAACTGAAGCTGCCAACAAGACATCCCAATTTCTCTTTCCTATTTCCAACTACACCCTACGGTAACGGTGCGTGGTACAAATACCTTTAACATTAACATAAGTGTAAACATTATCTGCCTCTGCATGACTATGGACACAGCACAGAAACTCAATACAATGGTGTAAAACTGGTTTGCTTGCACTGGAATAAAAAGCATATTTTGTTACAAAAGATAAATTCTCAATTGCAACTTAGTTTGCCATCTTATTAATTATACATTCCTAAAATGCTAGGAAAAAAATATAAACAGTGCTTCTCTTTTCTCCATGAGCATCTACACACAAAAGAGCTGAAGCTAAACGGGTTTCGCTTTCCTTTTTGAATGTCTGCAGAGAAATACATTCTGTTTCAAAGGCTTTTTTGCATGGCTTGCAATTACATCCATGTATATATCCATGTATATAAAATCAAAAGAAGTGTTCTGGTTTCTGTCAACTAACCTGACCATTGCACCACCCCCTGCTCTAAACCTTTGTGTAAATGTATGCAGGAAAATAATTAATATTTTCATATGTAAAAAGGCCTAGTATGACCCTTATCTGGAGGCCTGAGGGCAATTTTCGTTTTTTTTAGTGTAGGCTTTTTTATTTTGACATGGATTTGTTTGTTATTTGTTATTGTGTCTGTCTCTTGTTGATACCATGCCTTCCTTGCACGGTGTTAGAGGATTTGAGGGCAATCCAGAAAATAATAAGAACTGTCTGAATGTCATGCCTTGTGCTACCTTTTATAGTCAAAATGCTCACCTATTAAAATAGACAGATGTGTACAGTCAAATCCCAATGGACAAACAGCAACCGTTAGCAAGGTCATCAGATGGCTGGAATATCAGCTGATAATTAATTTCCCAACACAATCCCCAGGTGCACAGAATAACACTTCCTTTTGTAATGCAGTGTCATTTGTAGGAGTCAGGTCATGAAAATCCAGTTATCTCAAGGTTTTCTTGAAACATTAGACAGTTGAACATCCAATTTTTAAACACCCTAAGTAGATATTATGTAGGACAGTTAATGCAAGTTACGTAATGTAACCTGCATTATGAAATGAGGGAGCATTTGAACAGGTTTTGAACAGCTGCCACTGAGGCAAAGAAAAGGAGTTAAAAGGATATGGCATGACTACATAGTTTTTAACAGTGGCCCTCCACTAATGGATGTCATTTAGGCATCGCCAGGGGGTCGCAACTGCGACCCCTGATGTCTCCCTTGCTACCCCTGTGGTCTCCCTTGCTACCCCTAAAAAAAATAAAATCAGAAAATAATTATTTTTTACATGTTTTCTTTTTTTCTTACATTGAGGCTCATGGGCTCTGGCCAGCACCATGTGGCTCTTTGTTTATGGAGTGGCTGGTTTTCTGATAGCTATAGCTGGTAAGATGGCCCAGTGGGTTGAGCGCTGGCTGCTGCAATGTGCGTGTGATCTGCAGGTTCGACTCCCAGCAAGGTCAATTCAGCCTTTCATCCTGCTGAGGTTGATAAATGAGTACCAACACCACAGGTTGGGTGATATTGTATGTATATTTGTTATATGTGAAGCGCTTAAGCGTAAGTGCTATATAATAACACAATTATCGTTTGGCCTTGGATGTCTGCTTGCATTCACAGTGATTTGGTAATATGGTCCTATATGCACTGATATTAAAGATACATATGGCGATCCATTCTTGTATGAAAGGTATATCACTTTACAGTGATATTGTAACAATATATTTCATAGTTTACTCAGAAACAATGTTATGTGATGCCACTTCCTGTTTTGTGGAGGGGTGAAAGGTTGTGTTTCATCGCTTCCCGTGGTGTCACTTCAGGGTGGGGTCAAATGACATCACTTCCTGTGATGTCATCAGAGGTCAATGGCCGTGTGATGTCACTTCCGCTACTTCTTGCATTTTGGTGAAATTACGTCCCTGCCTCTACTTCCTGTTTAGAGAAATTGGTCATACACGTGCAGGACTTAATATAATTTATCTAAATAAATGCAGAGATCTATGCAACGAAGAATTCAAGGAAAAGTTTTTATGGTGATGGGAAAAGCACTACCGTTACTCGTAGGGCAAGCAGTGGCTTAAATATATAGCGTGAAGTCAGACCTTTATGCCCATTGTTAAGCTGTGGAATCAGCAAAATGTCAGACTGGGTGTCTGAGCTGCGGCTCAATTAGAAAATCCTGCTTTTAATGAATTAAAATGAAAACATTGATTTTAATTGGATCCCCTATGCATCTGTTTCCGGAATTATGTTGGTATACCAGATTGCGACCTGTTGCTTTGTCCCCTAACTGGGAGCATGAAAATCCTGTAACAGGTAGATCCCATAACAGGGAGCAGGGAGATCCCGTAACAGGGAGCAGGGAGGTCCCACAGGAGGAAGCAGGAAGAGTAAGAACGGGTTGCTGCCCTGTGGGGTCCAGATAAGAGAAGACAGAGAAACATTTCACTGGTGTGTTCATTGCTGGCCTCAATAACAGCGTGAGTTTACACTATAGTTAAGATTGCACGACACGTTATGAAGGAAAATGAGTCAGCATTTTCACCCGTTACTTATTACACTCATGAAAGTACACCATATCTGGCATGCAATTGATCTTGCTACACTCATGACAAAGTCTCATGAACTACATGTGAAAAAAGAATGTTGGGAAAAAATGTTTTTTGCATTAGGTTTTTCACAGACCCCAAAAAGACATTTTTGGAATGAGTATCTCGAAATTGTTTACTTTGATTTTCGAGATTCGACATACATCTAACCTTGGACTGGTGGTGTAAACCACCAAAATGTGAATGTCGGCTCAGCCAAACTCCAGAGATTCACTTTTTTAAGAAAGAAATGTATTGATGTGCATGCGCAGTAGGTATGGATTGATCGATACGCATGTTCTGGATATAAGGTGTAGAGATGGACTCCGTCGCCATCATATAGTACAGCAGGAACAAATGTATGCACACACTTTATGGGCAGAACACTGAACAACAATACATTGAAGATCACGTGCAAAATGAATGTATGGGCACACACTACATGTGGAATATCAGAGAGCACAATAGCCACACATAACAGGCATGGAAAAGACACACATACCATACATGCAGAACGCATATGTGTATAGTTTTGGGACACACATGACTCCAATAGGGCCAGACCAAATGCACGACCCATATACCTAGAAAATATCCCCTTTGAAATGCACCATCAAACACAATCATGAAAAAGAGAAAATTGGATGTAAAATATATACATTTTAAAAAGATGTTAAGGTTACAACCTATAAAAAGGTTAACGGGGTAATTCATAGAATCCAGCGCACAAGTGGCGCACGCGCCTGGCGCACAGTGTGCGTGTGCGACAGTCTGCGCCAGCCGCGTGCGCTAAAATCCATTTCCGCGCACAGCGTATTCATGGATTTCAACATCCAAAACCAGCCGTGGCGCAGCGACCCTGCACCAGCGCGTTACGGCCCCAACTCCTCCCCGTGCGCCATGCACAGTGCACAAATCCCATACATGGCGCACAGGCCACTGGCCGCCTGTAAAACTCCCTGCGCACCCATCCGAATACATGTACACCCGGGGCCGGGGAGTTTCACACGCGATTGGCCCTGTTCGAGCGTGGTACGTGTATTACTGGGGTTCACGGGGAGTTTCACACGCGATTGGCCCTGTGCGAGCGTGGTACGTGTATTTCGGGTGTGCGCAGCAAGTTTCACACGCGATTGGCCCTGTGCGAGTGTGGTACGTGTATTTCAGGGGTGCGTGGGAAGTTTCACACGCGACTGGCCCTGTGCGAGCGGTGTACGTGTATTACTGGGGTTCGCCTGAAGTTTAACACGCGATTTTGCTGTCAGAGTGGGGTGCGTGTATTTCGGGGGTGCGTGAAGTTTCACACGCAATTTCGCTGTCAGAGCGGAGTACGTGTATCCAGTGGGGTGCGCGGGGAGTCCCACACGTGAATTGGCAGTGTGGGTCCTCCCAGGTGTCCCCTCTACCCCCTCCACAGCCCTTGCAGGCAGCCCACACCACCGGGGACTACCCTGCACCCCTGGTCATGTCCCTCAGGCAGCCCATCCACCATGGGCATGCCCCCCAGCCAAGCCACATGTCACCTTGCAATATGATCACCAACTCATGTCCCCCAGCACCCCCACCCCCCCAACAGTGAGGGGAACCTGCCAGCAGGCCCCCACTCATGTCCCACTCATGTCCCCCTGCACCCCCCGCCCCTCAGCAGTGAGGGGCACCTGCCAGCAGTCCCCCACTCATGTCCCACTGCACCCCCACCCCCCAGCAGTGAGGGGCACCTGCCAGCAGGCCCCCACTCATGTCCCACTCATGTCCCCCTGCACCCCCACCCCCCAGCAGTGAGGGGCACCTGCCAGCAGGCCCCTACTCATGTCCCTCTGCACCCCCACCCCCAAGAAGTGAGGGGCACCTGCCAGCAGGCCCCCACTCATGTCCCCCCCCCAACATGTCAACATGCCCCACAATCATGGCCCTCATGGCCACCAAAATCCCACGGCACGCCACCCTTGCCCAAATAACCAACCAAGCATAACATACATATGCCCATTACATGAAACAACCCAAATGGCATGTATGTACATCAAAACATGTCCGTCACACACACACAATGGGTGCCAGTGAATGTGAAAACCCACATTGTGACATGCATGAAACCAATGATAGAATACCACACATTGAAGTACGGGAACAAATGTATTGTACAAAAAATGTGGTGAAAGAAATCCAAAGATCAAACAATGTACATAAGGAAAACAATGCGGAATGTCACATAATGATAAAAAAAGGAAATCGGAATCCAAAATATATGAAATCAAAAATGTCTCCAAAGTCTCCTTCCAACAAAGCAAATCCAAACAGAAATGAAAAAGTAAAATCCATTGCTCCATGGAAAAATCAAAAAAGAAAATGCCGACAAATCCACACTCCAACTATTTACAAGGATGAAATCCTGGGTCCATGAGCCCAACTGTCCAAATGAAACCTACAAAAATACACTAACTAATGAAGAACTATATACAAAAATGCGGGGTATTGTCCAAGCGCCCCAAACAAAAATGAAAACCAAAATGAAACCTTACACTAACTAACTAACTATTTACAATGGCAGCGGACTAGTCCGACGGCTCACTTTTTGATGTCCCGGGCCAGGGCATCATCGAACTCCCGCTCAATGTCCTGGAGACGGTCCTCTTCCATGGCCCCGAGGGTTCGCAGGGACGATGACATGTTGACCTCCAACTCCCTGCGAATTGCCTCAAGGCACACGGCCCACCTCAGTGCCCTCCGCATGGAGTTCTCCGCCCTGACCATTTTGAGTCGTGCCTCTTCCGCATCTATGGCATGGCCCTAACGCTCCCATACGGAAGACACTTGCAATTCTGGGTCCTCCTGCACTCTGGCCGATGCCTGCCCCTCCGATGTTGGAAGGCCCTGAGCCATCATTGCTCCCACTATGTTGCTGCTGCTGTGCCTGTGCCTGCGCCCTGGCTCTTGCTGCCTGCACGTACTCCTCCGGCTGGGGTGCAGTTGTCGTGGTGGCCACCCCTGCTGGACATCCGACTCCCGACTGTGGCAGGGATGTGTCCTCCACCAGCCTGGCCGCTGGGTCAGAGGCAGCTCCACAGGGTACCCCGGTGATACATGGGTGGGAAGATGGCATGGAGGATGACTGGCGCGTAGGGGGTTCAGGTGAGGAGGGGGGGTCGCAAGAAAGTCCAGCACACAGAGGAATCCAGCACTGGTGACCCGTCCCAGTAGGTCAACACGGTCAAAGAGGCATCCGAGATGACGTGCATTGTCTTCACGAAAATACCGCAGGTCACCTCTCATGCCCCGTTGACGCAACGCTATCCCAGCCAGGACAGGCTCAACCCGGTCCCGGATAGCCACGTCCGCAGGGAGAGGAAGGCCAGTTGTTGTGCGCCCATCCCCTCCCTGAAAACGGGTCTGTTCGTAGGCATCCCTGCTGGTGCCAGATGATGCAGTCACAGGATCAGGGACAGGCTTACACACAGGCACCTTCGCAAACGGCCTGTGCTGCCTCCTGTCCCTGCCCCTGCACTGCACCACTGGCACCAGTGGAATCCCCACCTCCAGACCCTGTGTGTATCCCTTCCACGGCCTCCTCCTCCTCCAAACACCCCACCAACCTGGATGACTCCCAGCCATCTTCCTCCGTCGGACCCTGTGGGGTCTCAGCTGCCCCTTCTGCTGCCGAGGAGTCCATCTCCAACCTCTGCCTCTTGGACCTACCCTCGGCAGCTGTGGCCTGGGACGCGGCACCAGACTCCTCACTCCCCGAAGAGATGACAATCTGGGAGGGGAGCCGAGCCTTGCGTCTCCGGCTGGTGGTGCGATCCCTGCCGCTTTGCTCCACAGCACCCTTTCCGCCCTCTTCATCAGTTGATGCTGCAGACAGGGAGAGATAGAACACAGTCATCAGGGCACTGTACAATGGACTGATGCATGTTGCATCACAGTTGCACACTTGTCAAATACACACACATGCACATGTACACAGTGCAGAAACATGCAGCTGGAGCCAACATCCATGTGTGACACTACAACCATGCCAACGTACATACACAGTAATTCAAACATGTGTGCTCCCACATCTGCATTTGGCCTGCATGCTTATCCACACATACACCAACCATGTGTCTCACACATGAGAGGACTCGCATGTGTCAGCCTCATGCCCCTGTAGATACACATCCATACATGGCCCTACAGAAACACATGTGCAACCTGCACACTACTGGCACACCACGACATGCACAGTGTCCAACCAGTATGCATGTACACTTACTTCTCGACTCTAGACGGGTCTGTCTCTCAAAGACCTGGACGTGGAGCGCTGGGTTTATGCATTCCAGGACCCTCATTTTGTGGTCGGAGAGGTGGCCCCGGCGCCCTTTGGCATCCGCTGCCTTCAAGAGGCGCTGGGCCTTTTCGAGGGTCCTGGACCTGATGTCTTCCCAGCGCTTCTTGACATGTTTAATGTCACGGACTGCCACCCCCTCCTCGTTGATGGTAGTCACGATGTCCAGTGAAATGAAGCAGTTAGAGCTGCAGAGTCCTCTTTTTTAGGGGGCTGTGTGGCAAAGGACTACTATAAATCTATAAGACAAAGAGAATACCACAAAAACAGCTACCCGCCTACACACGTGCCAGGTGTGTCTAGTTGCACAACGTGCTACCTTTCATGTCGGTCAATTATTTGCGACAGAAAACAGAGAAATACATATTTTAATTCATGGATACAAAACACTTAGAAAAATTTATATTAAAGCAAGAGGGACAAAAATGTATTTTGTTTACACATAACATTCCATAAAAGAACCTATACTGAAAATCAATTATCTTGACCAGTTGGTTTGAACTGAACACATTCGTCAGATACTGGTGATGTAGTGAGATTAGTAAACATATAAGGTGACATCCTATTATTAAATGAAACCTTGATACAATTCACTATCCTTGACTTTGTCAGTTTTTCTGTCCTTGACTTTGTCGACACCAAAGAGTGTGTTTCTGGGTCCTGGCAAAAGATGGTTAAACAGGCTCAGTAGCTAGTTATTTAATGCTATCAGGCATGCGTCGGACCCGTCTTCAGGACTTGATTTATATAGATCTCCCAAATTGGAATTTCAGAAATAGTTCATTGGTAAATTTCCTAAAAAACAAACGAAAAAACCGTGTTGGTAACAAGATAAAAACAAAGTGTAATGTCTCTATGTGTGTGCACATGCAACTAATTCAACTAACCTTTTCATAGTTTATTTGGCGTGTGTGGCCTTGATTTTAGAACAGATGCGGACAGGATTCACTGGTCCCAACTGTGATTTCTTCTCAAAGATTTGGAAACAGCAACAAACGAAGATGATTTTTATGAAAAGTTTGTTTTCTCTTTTGCGCTACATTCATTAGAAGGCAAAAGTTCAAAAGTGACTGGCAACAGAGCGACCTAAATGAGCCAAATCGAGTTTGTATCTAAAGCGGTACAGACTGCCTTTGAGTGTTTGTCTTTTATATTACATTCGTTAGATAGCGGGAGTTCAAAACGAAAATGAAAATGAAATAGCAGCGAAGCCTAATAAATGAGCCAAGTCAAGTTTGTATCGAAAGTGATACAAACTGCCTTCAAATCAATTATGTTGCACTATTGTTTTGAGCATTGTTTAATAAAATACTACATGTTTTTTTGAAAAAGGAGGAACATACCTCTTGATCCAAGCGAAGATATGCTACGATATAGCTTCATTCGCGGACACACATCACGTATGTGGTGTTTTTCGTATTGTAAATTGAAGTTTACCTAGTTTGTTAAAGGAAATACGGAGATGTAACGATCCGTATGTAGCTAACAGAATAGTGCTGTTTACACATCACAAAGGCGTGATATGAGTACTTACAATTGCTGCTTTTCAAGGAACTTGCTTGATCACAAGCGTTGTTACTTCCACTCGAAAGAACGCGGGTGGTTACTGCCGGGTTCGCTTTCACTCACGTTAGGAAAAGGCTAGACTCGCTGTATTTATAAATTCATCTAATCGCGACCGCCATCTTGGAAGGAAAAATGGTGGACGCGGCCAGATTACTAAAGGGAAACGGGCTGCAATGACTTAAAGAAATGAGAAAAAGTATGCTGCGCAAGCGTGAAGCATCCTAATTGCAAGCATTAAATAGAATTGCTTATTATACTTTGGTAATACTCTATTTGCTATGTAGGCGGGTAGCTGTTTTTGTGGTATTCTCTTTGTTTTACAGTCATGATGTCCATCCAGATCCTGGTCCGTCCTTCATAGTCGGCGCGCAAACCTCCAAAGAGGGCATCATACTGCCCCAGGACTAGCTCCACCAGGAGACCAACCTCCCTGGCACTGAAGCTGGTGGCCCTCTGCCTCTCTGGCTGGGGGTTGCCAGTGGTGCCAGATGGTGTTGTGCCCGACATGGCAACCCCAGAGGCAGGTGTGGGTGGGCAACTGGGTCCTGGGGCTGGGCTTTGGAGCAATGGCATCCCAGTCAGGAGTCTTCAGTTCCAGCAGGGGTGGTCACAGCAACTTCACCCCTGGCTGACGTGCAGGCAGCAAATAGCAGGGCACGTGGGCAGCAGGCAGGCAGGCAGGCAGCAGCAGATGGCAGGTGGGAGCGTGCTCGGGGTTCTTGGGGGCAGTAATTCGGCCTTCTGGACAGGAGCGTGGTCTTCCATGTGTTGTCGTGTGGCCAGCTTGATACAGAGTGATTTGGCACGTGAAAAAATTACACGTCCGCATGTAATTCGAGGAAAGGGCCTTAGTTACGTGCGTGGGTGTTTCCCTCGTGACGGGTGTATAGTGAATCAGCACGTGAATACACCGCCCGTACGCGAATTCATTGGACCAAAGGCCCTTTAGCGGGTAAGCGCGTCTGTGACGTGATGCGCAGGGGGGTTTCCCTCAACACGGGTGCATGTTCATCGTACACGTGCAAAAACTGCACGTCGAGTGTCAGCTCGTGTAATTGGAGGAAAGGGCCTTAGCGCGTACACGCGTAAGTGACGTTGTACGTGTGGGCCGGTTTAAAAGGTACGTGTAGGATGCTATTACTTGTATGTGTTTTTCGTGGAGAGCGAGTGGGTGAATTTTGTACTTCTTGTCGGTTCACACGCGATTACTTCACAGCGTTTCAAGTTTGTACTCCCTGTTACCTCGGACAGCGTTCAATTTTTTTGTTGTGCCTGTTTCCTCAAACAGCGTTCACTTCTTCTTTTGTCCTGTTTCCTCAGACAGCGTACAATTCTTCTTTTGGTGGGGGTGTTGCCAACACGCACACGTGCGTCTTTTTCACGTTCTTTTTCCAGGGATACGGTGAGTCGCGCACCTATTTACCAACTGTGCTTGCCCCGTGTGTCGCGTACCCCTTCAGTGGTCATTGTAGGCTGCATGTATTTGCGTACGCTTATTTTTGTGTTTCTGGGTGCCACAGCGTAGTGCGGGTTAATTTTTCCACGCACGTGGTCTACGAGGGGTTGCGTGCACGTTCATTTTTGTTTTCGGGGTGCCTGTACGTTGCATGACGCATCATCTTCCCTCAGGGATCACAGACAGCCTTGCTAGAGCACTAGGGTACGAATTCCATCTAGTACCCTACCCCTTTCGCCCCCAATTGCCCAGGACAATAGTTTACTGCTACTCCCATACGCACAACAGCATCAGTGCCATGGTTGGGAGGCGACCAAGCGGTAAGGGAGGCAAAGGTGGGCAACCTTCAAAAGGTGGGCATGGTGGGCACTGTAGGGGACGTGGCCAGGATTTGCAGGGTGCCCCTAGATCCCCATGTGTGGAGGACCAATCAGGGACACCCAGGCCCCACCCCCGCATGGTTGTGGGAAACGTATCTGACACCATCCCAGCTCAGCCCTTGTTGGTCCGGCCCATTGTGGCACCTGAACCGGCACATGAAGACTCCCAGGGCTGACTTCCAGGTCAGCAAGTCTAAGCCACATGTGGCGGTGCAAGTTGGTGTCACCAGGCCACGTGGATCTGGGGCAGCAATGTCATCTGCTGCCCCAAGTAGGCAGGGTGGGGAGGCTGCAGGGGCAGCTTCAGCTCTATCCACCCCAGCTCTGAGTCTCCCAGCCGGGACAGTGTTGGTCCAGGTCCATCAAACCGACGTTGCCCCTGCCAAGATCACACTGCAGTCAATGCCTGCACCAAGACCTATGGTCATTGTGCCTTCGCACACTCCTAGTACACAGTCCACCAGCGCTTCTGCCCCTACTGACCAGAGCGGCATAAGCCACTCAGTTCCGCACCACCTTTGAAAAAGAAGAAGAAGGGTGCTCTGGAACTACAGGCTGAGACCCCAGACACGGCTACACACTCCGGCATGTCAAGGAAGCCTAGCTTTAATGACGCCGAACTTGATGCACTTGTGGCCTATGTGTCGGCACATAGCCGCAAAATGGTGGTGACTGCAGGGTGCAAGACCACACCTGGTCAACGTAGGGCACACTGGCAGACCATCTTGGACCACAATAGTGCCCTTGGATTTGTGAGGCGCACAGCTGATGATTGCTACAAGCGGTGGAATGACCTAAAACGCAGAGCAAAGAACAAGCTGGCTTCAAATCATGCCTCTGCTCTGTTGACTGGCGGTGGGTCTCCACCAGAGGACAACCAACTCACTGAACATGAGTCTGTTGCTGGAACCTTCGTCACAGAGGAACAGATCCAAGGCGTGGGAGACCTACCTGATTACGACGCATTGGCCGGTGAGTGCCCATGCATGTGTGTGTAATCCATGTGTATGTTGCTTGGGTGACGGGTTCTGATTGAGTGCCAGGTGAGGGTGTGTACTCCAAAGTGGTATGGGTCACCCATGTGCTTCCTCCAATACATTTACGTGCCTTGGATTTGGGTATGACAGTATCCCTTCTGCCCACAGTAGTCAATTAGCACCACATTACTGCAGTTGCCCTTGAACTGTCATCTTGCAACAACATTGTTCAGATTTTTTCAGTGTTCATTCAGGCTGATTGTTTCAATTCTCCCATTTTTGCAATGCATTTTTCAGCCCTAATGCCACATATGTGACATGCTTCTGTCATTGATTACACCACAAATTGGGCCACATTTGTTACCTGGTTATGTGAATGATTAGACCATTCAGGCCGATAGAATATTGGCCTGCTCACATTTATTTTTAGGGCCTGTTTGCATGTGGAACATGATAGTTGTTTCCTGTCATGTTAAAGTGACCAACCATTGATGTGTACATCTGCCTACAATCACTGTATTATTGTACACTGGATGTGTTGCAGTGTGTGGCACATGCATATTTTGCCACACTATTTAGGATTTTTCATCTCATCATGTCCATCTCACATGGACGGGTGACAGTACTCATTCACTGACATATCGCTGTAGTTGTCTAATGTACCATGGCTATGCTACATGCCATCTGTGTGTCATGTATGTGTATTGGACATGCCACTCACAGGCTAATGTGTGATGCCAGTGCTACCCACCATGCAGCAAGTGTGTTGCTTTTCCATCGTGGTGTCCTCAGTGTCTGCTTTTTGCCTCCCCTTCCAACTCATTGACAGTGCATGCATGCCAGGGTTATAGTCATGTGGGACATGTGTAAATCATGTACAAGATTGCTGTCTTGTCAGGCCTATGTGTGTGCTATGGTGCTCATGCATGTTTCCATTTGTTGTATTTCATGTTTTTGCAGGTGATGACGCACTTGATGCTGGTGAGGTTGAGGAGATGGTGCAGACCCAAGAGGGATCTCAGCCACGACCGGGCACCAGTGGAGGACGTGGTGTGGTTGTGGGTGAAAACCCTTTGTTACTGCAGACCATACTGTCCAGGGGTGTCTATGGGTGCACCTCCCCAGACCTCTATTCAGGTGCTGAATCGGATTATGAGACTTATTTGCTGTCGCAGGTGAGTGCTTCTGGCAGGGATTCTGTTCTGTCCAACCCACCTGCACCAGGGGTAGAACCCTCTTTGCGGATGTCAGTGTTGGTATGTCCGCCTTTGGCGGTTACGGATGCAGGATCACACTCCACAACATCTGATCCTGTTCCTGGGCCAGCAGATCAGAGGGGGAATGCAGTCCTGCAGCCTCAGGCAGTGCCAGCACAGCAAGGTGCAGATCGCCTTGCCCCAAACAGGTGTGGTGCCCGCAGAATCGTTGGCCGTGCGCCACCAGGCAATACTGTATGGGAAAACTCCATGTACGGTATGGCAACCCAACAGGCAGCATCAGTTGAAATGATGGCTCAGCTTCCATTATCCCCCCTGAAAGGCAGATGGAGCAACAACAGCAGGCAACAGACTCCATTTGCCAATCACACAGGGAAGACATGTTGGCGACCAACGGGCGGCACTGGAGACTCTGCGCAAAGCCATATCAATAGAGTCACAGGGCCACAAGGAAGCCCTGAGGGTAGAACTCCATAACGTCGGGGAGACTCTGCTTGAACTTGAGGCTTCCCGAAATTTTAGGGCAGAACAGCAGCTGGAGCAGCTCACACGTTCCCTCTCAGCTGAGCTGCAGGCAACCCGTGAGGAGATCCGGACAACACGCGAGGCCATGCGTGCAGAAATGCAGGCAACGTGTGAGGTGCATGCACGATCATCCTCCAGAATCAGACCTTCCAGACCCGCATGCTTGCTGCCATGGAGGACCATACCAGGGCTTTGCGTGGGCTGCCTCCCATAGCACCACCACCTCCTGATGCAGCAGCAGAGGGTGAAGAGACCGACAGCAGTTCTCCCACAATGGCATAGCCGTGCAGGCCATGAGCCCATGGAGGTATTTATTTTTTCGCAACATCCACGCAGGTGGGTGTTGGTGTGCACCCTGTCCTCAAACCTCCTGGGTGGCCTCCCCCTCCCAGCCCCCCAAATTTTTTTTTTTTTCTTCAGTGTGCTGCCTTGTGTGGCTCCCATGGGCATCCACTGTGTATTCCGGCTGGGCACATGCAGGCTTGTCCTGAGTTTGGGTTAGATGCTTGGGTTATTGACACACAAACACCCCTCCTCCTTCCCATTTCCATGGGCTTGCAAAGGGTGTGACCAAGTGACAGTGACTTACACAGTGACATTGGGCTCCCATGAGCTGTGTGGGCAGTCTGTAGTCAATACTGTGTGGACATCCCTAGTGGGTATTGTTGTTGTATTGAACACTGCATGGTGTATTGATATGTGCTTGTGCATCCATGTCTTCCTCAAAATTCGCAGGTACCTTCTTCATGTCTTCACAAGGCCGTCTACTTTGCAGATGGAGTTCATGTTGTATGCAGTACACTGACACATTTGCGTGGCAGCAACACTCTGCAGTTGGAGGGGGTCGATGTAATGGCTTATTCAGGTTGTAAGACTACCACTACTTTGACTGTGTACTGTCATGTTTTTGCAATGTTTCATGCTGTGTTGCTGTATTGTGCTGGTGGTAAGCATTTGGTCATGTGTGCTGTTTGTTATTGATTACTGGGAGCATATTGTCTGTGGGCTGTTTCCATTTGGGACAGTGCACTTTGTGACACTTGTGTCAGGTATTGTGCATTGCTTTGTTTGCTTTCACATTGCATGACATGCCATGGTGTGTTGGGTGGCAGAGATGGGGAGGGGTTGGGTGACATGGCGCTATTTTCATGTTGTATTTTGCTAGGGGGTAGTCATTCATGCAGCATGAATGTTTGTCTTTTAATGACACAGCATTGGTTGTCTTTCAGTAGGTAGGGATGCACACAATGTAACACTTCCAGGTGACCAATCTCAGGCTGGTATGGTTGTGACAGATGAATGTCCCTTATGTCATCATCATTGATTGTCAGCTGGTATGTGCCAGGGCTGTGTGCACTCCACCGGGGTGTGATTTTAGATGAAGTAATTAGCCACCAGCTGCGTACGGGCTGCCTCACCACGTGCCCTTTCCCCTCCCATGAACAGCGGCCGTGCATGTGTTTGGGGATGTGGGGGCACCACCATGTCCACCGGCAGGCCCCGGCGTGTTGCAACGTTGTGCAGGACACATGCTGCCACTATGATCCTGCACACTACTGGGGGAGCTGCCCACCAGAACGGTCAAGGGAGCGAAAGCATGACTTGAGCACTCCAAATGTGCACTCCACTATGCCCCGGGTTGCAATATTGGGTGTGTTGCATCTTACCTCGGGTGGTGTGGTGGGGTTCTGAATTGGCGTCATCATGTGGGTGCTCAGAGGGTACGCACTGTCCCCTGGGAAGGTGATGATGGGTATCATTAGTGGGGTTGTGGCATTACTCAGTATCTGACATGCATGCATGTGCAGTGGCATTTATACTCACCAAGCAGCCATGCATCGCCATGCTGCCCAGCTTATAGGTCCCGGTTTAGGGTTGACATTCTGTATATGAAACTGTCATGGGTGGACCCTGGATAGTTGGCATATACTGAGGTGATGATTCCCTTGGCATCACATACTACCTGCACATTGATGGAATACCAGTGCTTGTGGTTTCTATA
Source organism: Ambystoma mexicanum (assembly GCF_040938575.1). Classification (NCBI taxonomy): domain Eukaryota; kingdom Metazoa; phylum Chordata; class Amphibia; order Caudata; family Ambystomatidae; genus Ambystoma; species Ambystoma mexicanum. The sequence goes on along the minus strand of NC_090928.1, from coordinate 1,173,695,315 downwards.
GATGTGCTCTGATGCCCTGGGAGGACGTAGAGCCACATGGGTGCAATCAATGGCACCTAGCACTTTGTGGAAGTGTGCCACCCCCTAAAAATCCTGGACAACAGCCTGCAGGTAGGTATATGTGCCTGGGGACTGATGGCTGTGCAGTCATGATGGCGAAGACCTGGTGTAGGCAGCATGACTGCGTGACCTGTGACACCCCCCCCACTATGGCACTTGTCCTCTGAAATGACCCAGTAGCCAAGAAGTGCAGTACATTGAGCACCTTTTCCAAGGGGCTCAGTGCTTGGGAGCACAGGGTGGGTGATGTGAGGTCATCCTCACACTCACTCACCAGGTCGAGTATTATGTGAGGTGGAAACCTGTACCTCCCATACACCTGGTCATCAGGCATCCCAAAAAGGCTGGTCCTGGGTGTAAAAATGTTGGCCCTGACTATCCTCCTCCTCCTCCTGTGGTATCCCATGACCACTGCTGCGAGGAACAGTATATTCATCGCAGCACCTGAGCTTGTTTGTTGTTTGCGTGCACTTTTATGCTGTGCGGGTCCGCGTACGCCTGCTTCCTGCTGGCGTACGTGTTTCCGGATTAGCGCATCTTTTTTGACACACGCATTAGCCCTGTTCGATTCCATGAATACGTGTTGTAGACACGCGTGTGGGCGTTCCACGCATTTACCTCCTGTACTTCCCCCGTAACGCCCACATTTTCACGCGTTGTTCCCCATTCCGCGTGTTACGCCCCGTGTTACGCCTACTTTTGTTATGTGCGCCGCGCAATGTGCTCTTTCGCTGTGCATGTAGCGCACACTGTTTGGTAAAGTGTGCACCCGCATGCGCCACGCAGGATTTCAGCGCACATCCATGGATTTACACGCGCACGGTCTTCCATGAATCGATGTGCGCAGGTTTCACTGCGATTTTCGCACTTGCGCTGCGATTCGCACGCTTGCGCGGAAATTTTCAGCGCACATTTATTCCATGAATCGGCATGTAAATGTACAAATGTTGCGAATGTCAACATTAAGGTACAAACACTCAGTGCAACAATATCACAATGTAAAGACTACAAAGATTGGAAATGTGAACGTTCTGGTACACATACTCACTCGAAATGAAGTATTTCACTAATACAAAAACTCCACCACACTGCCAAGTGGAGCTTAATTCACACAACGCTACTAGTTTATACATTTTAATTTTTAAATAGTAGGTAGTTTACATTCATGCTAAAGTCGGAAGAGGTTTAAGAAGTAGTGGTGTAGTGCAAACTTTGCAGGCCATGTCCTTAAACCATGCCAATCGGGTACAGATGGTTGTCATGGCCAAAATGATAACTCATTGACAGGACATATGGTTTACTGCACTTATTTTAAACAGAAAATGAAGTATTAGGTTGAACTGAAATCACAGGGTGGGCATTCCCAAATAATAAACAAAGCCATCAACTCAGATCTTCCCTCTCTCTATAAAGATCCATCTACATACCGGAAAAAGTAGCCCACACAGTCTTTGGTGTTTTCATTGCCCAACAAATGTTTCTAGGCCTTGAAGGTTGTCTTTCTTGTCAGGATGTTATAGGATATGGTATGATGTGGCATTTATAACGCGCCAGTACACAAGTGTTTCTAGGCTGCATGTCTTTTGTTGGTTCAGTAATAACTGGCACCATCCCTTGGACCCTGGGTTGAACAAACCTGGTCAGGTGTCAGACTCCTGAGAGTTCTCAGGTGTAATGCCCCCATTGAAAAGTCCATTGCAAAGTCCATGATTCACAATGACATACAAAATGAGAGTTCAGCAAGATAGCTCAGTGGGTTGCGCTGTGATCTGCAGGTCGCAGGTTCAAATCTCGGCAAAGCAAACTCAGCTTTTCATCCTTCCGATGTCGATAACTGAGTACAAACTCCAGTTGGGTGATATATATATATATATATGTGTGTTCTATGAAAAGGTCTTAGGCGTAGGCGCTATATATATAACACATTATTAGAGCTTAAGGGTCATCAACGGGTGGACGCCGAGTTAAGAGGATCATCACTTCCCTAATCCACTGAATTTCAAGGGTTTTGTTACATTAAATCTGATCACCTTAACTGACCATAAACTAATGTTTTCAGTGAATATATATATATATATATATATATATATATATATATATATATTTTACAGGGCCTACGGTAATGGTCCATTTGTTATGGTTAGGTTGCTCAACCCATAGGAAGAGCAGGTTTTGGGCAGTTTGTAACGTTAGTGCAGTTTGATGAATTTGCAAGAAACTTATTAGTTTTGTGCAGCAAAATTATAGGTGGGTTGAAAAACCTTTGAAATCCACATAAACATACATTGAAACGGTTGTGCTCATGCCTACAGCCGAAACCGATGGACAGAGATTTGTAACCAAACATGCGCAAGGAGCGGTGGCCTGGTCTAAAAAGCGTGCTTTTGCAAATTGGAGCGGTGGCCTGGTCTGGAAAGCGTGCTTTTGCAAATTTGGTGCAAATCCGTCCGGTAGATTTTCTTAAAAAGTTCAAAAAGTAGGTCCAGAGTGTGCAGAGTCACTCTCTGGTTCGGTGTCTGTGGACACTTCTGGATAAATCAGAGAGCTGCGTTACGCTCATAGACATCAAACGTGCATGCTGATTACTGGTTATTGGAAAATGTGACCTGCGTCAAACTTTTCGAAACGGTCACCATATTGAATCTGCAGACTACAGCATTTGTCCATGGACAGCGTGACAGAACAAACCTCTGCAAACTACATTTGGGGTTAATTTGTGGATGAATGACTGTCTAGGAAGTGTGGGAGGTGTCCAGTCAATTGGTCGAAAAAAAACTGGTCGACTGCAATTTGGTCGACGCAATTTGGTCGAAAACCAAATGGTCGATTTTTTTTTTATTTATATATTTATTTTTCGGGTTTTCGTTTTGTAAAAAAAGGGGTTTTTAGAGAAAAAAAGGGGGTTGGGGGGGACCCCCCCAAAAAAATAAAAAAAAAGGGTTAAAATAAAAATAAAAAAAATTCGACCATTTGGTTTTCGACCAAATTGGTTCGACCATTTGTCTGGTCGACCAATTTTTTTCGACCAAATGTCTGGTAACCGTGTGGGAGAGTGGAAAAAGTTAAGATGAAGCCGTTGTTATATGTGAAAAATGGCTGTGCAGGTGTGACGAAGTCTGTGGCCATTTTTACTGTCAGCGACCACTGTGGCTGTGGAAAATGCTCTGCAGCACAGTTGAATTTGCTGCATCCACAGTAAACCAGGCTGTCAGCGGACATTATGTGTAAAGGTGACAGAGGAGAGTTATGTTTCATGATGGTGTAATGTGGGTGTTTAGGACATGGTTGAACTATATTGTTGTGGTGGCCATTGGCAATGTTCAGATTCTTTGGCCATGCCCCCAAGAATATGGGCACTGCCCATGGCCACAGAAATATGTGCACAGTAATGAAGGCTATTATAAGGGCGGTGTACAGTATTTGCTACATGGTGGAAGGGTATTATTGGAGCGTATACAGTATTTAATAAAAGGTTGAAGGCTATTGTTGTGCTATGGCCAGTGACCAGATTCTTGGGGGGGATGGCCGCAGAATATGACCATAGGAATCTGGACACTGGCTATGTCCACACAAATTTGTGGTCAGTCATTATAACCACAGTAAGATGCTTACGTTGAAGGGTATTATTGAAGTGTACACAACAAGTATAATGCTCCCAAAAATGTGCACATTGGCCATGGCTAAAATAGTTTGTCCTCAGTCATTATGGTTCCAGTAATATACCCCATATTAATTGATAGTGGGCATGGATGCTGAGTTGAATATTGTAAGCAGGCTGCATTGTAAAGTTCTGGACACTGGCAAAGACCATAATAATTTCTCCTCAGTAATTATGGCTACAGTATTATTTCCTGATTAACTGATACTGGGTAGTGGACATTCCATTGAACATGGCACTAAGGCTGCAATCTTTGCTTCTTTCTCTGTAAAGAAAAAAAAGTATAATGTGTTATACAACATACTTTAAAAAGATTTCCCGATACATAGACCTTTTCAAGCGCAATGGCATGTCTTTGTCAGCCAGTGGCAATGAAATGATTGTGCGCAATTTACAGACTGCACTGAAGACCCTACTGTAAGAATGTGAGCTGAAGTTCAAAACACACATTCACGTATGAAAACGGCAAAGACAGTGTTTCAAAGGAAGCACCTTTAAAGAATATATTGTTTTAAAAACACAAAAAAACAAAGGTTCTTTTAAGAGCCACCACAACCAACGACATCCGTTCCCCTGGTACAAAGTTATTCCCCCACTCCCACGCACGTGCAGCACGAAAAGTCCGCAAATATTGCGATAGTTGCAGGGTGGCACGTGCTACATATGCCCCTTTTGTAGATGACGCCCATAGAAATGGACCTGCAGAGGCTACGGGATTGGGCAATGAAGTTTGTGGGTGTGGTGTGTACGACCGACGGAACTACACTGTGTATTTGTTCATTTGTTCACAGAAATACAGAGGGTGCCATTATGGATGTGTGTTTTACGAGGCACAGCGTGTGGATTTTAGGGTATGCCGACATACCTTCAGTGAAAATGAATGCAAAACACTGTGCACTCGCTACTCATTTACCAATCTATGATGTACATGTGTAGTGCTATGGATTAGGTACAATGAAATGCCTGATTTCGGTTTGTGTGTGGGATACGCAATCATGACGACATTATTGTTGTTCATTGTGCTGGGAACATTGCACAGCATGTTACACGACTTTCAGTGTCATTTGCGATGGAGGAGGCACTTGCTCATTGCATGAGTTTCTTTCCGATCTCTTGCATAACTTTCTATCGCAGTATGCACCTACCGATGTGGCAGCGTCATATTCTATTTGGCCCGTCAATGGAGACGGGGTGGTACATTGCTAAGAGGTGTATTTGTGCATATCTTTGTCATGTGCCAATGGAATACTTCGCCCATGGCATTATGCCGTGACGTTTCACAGCACAAATAATTTTCCCTACTTACAACGTTCGTGTTACAGTGCCAGCTATCTCGATTTCTGCACGCCCGCTTACAAATTGGCTTGGTGCCTTTCTTGCAAGTAGTGATATTTTCTTGTACTAAGTGTTGCGCTGTGACTGTCTTCAAAACGCTCTGCAACACGTAAAGAAACCTCTTTGTACAGCACTCTCCTTTGTAACCGACTGCACCACAGTGTTCTGCACAATGCCACACCTCCCGCCTTGCATGCGAGCGTTGGCAATTCCGTTGTTTATCTGTGAAATGTGCTTTCTTTTTTTAACCTTTTTTTTGTTCCCAAGTGCCTTTTTATTTATTATCGTGTTCCCACACACGCCATAGAAGGAAAGCCAGGAAAGGTCCGGTACAGAAGGGGCAGCACCTACATAGATACTATAGGGGACGTGCCGGGAGACAGAATTATTGGGTGGTCATCACCTATATAGGCGGGGACTCATTGTAATGCGCATGTAACGACCGTTGCCATGCACTTCCAAATACCTTCCCTGTGCACAATATCGCATTGCACTACATGTACAATACAATGCCCTTTGCAGGGCATGTGTCTGTAGCATAGCGTATGCTTTGGAAAGGTTGTTTTACAGCTCCGCTGCCTTACAGAGGTGCTTCTCTTGTTGCCCGCAGCAGATGTGCCAAATGCTGTACATGAAAGTACCCATTGTCATTCTTTCAAAGGCGGTAGCCAGCCCAATGCTCCTTTGTCCTTTCATTTCAGTCGTTGTCACATGCATTACACATACTTTATGTTACACCATTACTGTTAGCAGCACCATTCACGGATAAACATACATTGTGGAATACAAGAATGTTTACAACAACGCCAACCACAGATTCTTTATGTATGCCACGAAGGCATTCATTCTGTGCAACCCATGCACATACAGTACTTTTCTAACCACCAGTAATATTGTTTTCGCTCTGCATATTCTGCTGTTACCTTACTTGCCTTTACATGCACTAGTATGTGCTTGCGGAAGGTGCACCAGCTTTGCAATTTTGCAGCCTTACTACAAACTCCCATTTGCAGTTACATGTTTTCTTCAACTGTATAATTAGCACGCAACCTGTTCATACTTTCCACCACTCTGCTCACTGCACACACAATGTATCAGTTTCACGGGTCATGGAAAGGGAAGCAGCAGATAAATCTAAATAATGCCACATTTTACACGCCCACGTCAAGTGCAGGTTGCTGTTCTTTGTTTATCAGTGGCCGTTATACAGTTAGGAGTACTTTAGCCACACATCGCTAAGTTTGCAGAGCCTCCCACCCAATACTGCATGAATACGTAGGGCTGGCGACAGGGGTGGTGTTATCAGCATTCAGTGCATGACCTATGCATGGGTCTAGGTGTGGAACGTACACACGTGTGGTTCCACAACTACTTCAAAAGTGCATTTGAACATGCGGACACTAACAGAGTCCTACGCGTATTTGCATTGTAATTGCACATACGACAACCAGGTGAAGTCCACGTATGTTACTAAAAACCTTTTCCCTTTACTGAAAAAACTACCCTAAAGCAAAGTTATGCTTAAAGTGCCCTACTAAAAACCTATGGAATTCTCTAACAAAAAACGTTGTTAAAAGGACGTTATGGTTAAGTTGCACTACTAAAAAAACCTGTGAAATTCAATGGAAAAACGTTGTTACAGGAACGTTATGGTTAGAGGTAAAACCTACAAAAAAAACTAAATTTGACAGTTATGGTAAGCTACGCAACCATAACTCATGCTACCAGTGTGCACTGCAAGGACTAACACCCATGACATCAAGGATGCCATCACAAATCTCATTCATGACATCACTGATGACATCATGTGTGTGGCTCCCTCTGTTTTGTTCACTACCATAAGTAGGGCAGGTGCTTTTCTTCACTAACAGTCAGGAATAAACAATGTCTTTATGGCACTTTATGGAAATTTCCACTCCACTACGAATGCGTCTCCCAGAGCTCCTCTTTGAGGAAATTCCCGTGAGCAGTACTGATCGCACTTCCGGTTGATCGCGGTGGCGAACAGATCCACTTGAGGGGTTCCCCAAAGGGCGAAGATCTCCAGAAGGACTTCCTGAGCCATCTCCCACTCGTGAGAGACCGTGCTCTGCCTGCTCAGAGCGTCTGCCGCCGTATTCTTCTCTCCGGCTAGGTGAATTGCCGATAGAGAGATTCCTTCTCGTATTGCTCAGTACCATAGCTGCATTGCCTCTCTGCACAGTGGTAGTGACCCTACTCCTCCTCTCTTGTTGAGGTAGTACATGGCCACCGTGTTGTCGGTCATTATCAGGACATTCTTTCCCTGTACAGAGGGCAGAAAGGCCTTCAGAGCTAGTCTGATTGCTCTCAGCTCCAATAGGTTGATGTGTAGTTTGGACTCCGATGGACGGAGTGTGTGCTCCCCACCCTGTGAGTGAGGCGTCCGTCAATACTGTTATCTCCGGCCATGGTTGCCAAAAAGACTCTCCCTTGAGAATGTTGTTGTTGCAAGCCCACCATAGAAGATCCTAGGCAACTGCGCTCGGGACTTGCAGAAGATCCGACATATTCCCTGAGAACTGGGACCACTGAGTTCTGAGTGCCCATCTCAACCTGGCCTATGGTACTAGGAAAATGCAGGATGCCATGAGGCTGAGCAACCTGAGAAAATCGAAGGCCGGTAAACGTTGGGCATTCTGGAACTTCGTTACTATCTGCTGGATGTGGAGAGCTCTCACTTCGGGAAGCAAGGCTTTTCCCGAGGAAGTGTCCAAGACTGCTCCGATAAACTGGAGCTTCTGGGATGGTATCATGTAGGACTTCTTGAAATTGAGGGAGAAGCCCAATTGGTGGATGAAGTGGCAGGTGATCGAAAGATGTTCCTGTGCTTGTTCTGGAGAACTTGTTCTGATCAACCAGTCGTCCAGGTAGGGATATATTTGAATACCTCCTCTCCTGAGACTTGCTGCCACAACCGCCAACAGTTTGGTGAAAACCCTCGGGGCGGAGGTCAACCCGAATGGCAGAACTCGAAACTGATAATGAGAATTGCCAATCGCGAACCTCAGGTACTTTCTGTGCTTTGGATGGATTGGCACATGAAAATAAGCATCCTGAAGGTCCAATGATACCAACCAATCTTGGAGTTGGAGAGCCTGAAGGATCTGAGAAAGAGTCACCATCTTGAACTTGTCCTTCCTGAGGAACTTGTTCAAGTTTCTCAAGTCCAAGATGGGTCTCAGTCCTTTGTCCTTTTTTGGGATGAGAAAATATGGCGAGTACCAACCCCTGTTCCTCTCCGCTACAGGTACCAGTTCTATGGCACCTTTCTCTAGCAGGGTTAAAATTTCCTGCAACAGGAGCGGATCCGGAATTTTGGCGGAGTTGGCTCCCGGTGGATGATTCTGAGGCCTTTTTAGAAAGGGGAGACAGTAACCTGGGGCTACTGTTTCCAGTGCCCAAGCAACTGAGGTAATGCCCCGCCATTCCTTCAGATGTTGAGAGATCCTGCCCCCGACTGGTGTTTTGTGTAACAAGGTCTCAGAGGGATTTGGAGGCGGCTGCAGGAGTGGCTGAGGGTACAGATGCCGCTCCTGAGGCTGATTTTGCACCTCTTCCTCGTGCTCCACGAGGGAAATTTCTTTTGCCCCTTTGAGAAGCCTGTCCTCTTCCTCTACCAAAAGAGGAGTAGTATCGAAAAGAATAACCCCTCCAGGAAGATGAGCCGGAATACGGTTTTAGAGGCTGGCGCAAAGCGGCGCTAAGTGATTTAGCTGCCGCTTTCAAGGTCTGAAGTTTTTCAAGGCTTTCATCAGCCTTTCTGCCAAAGAGCCTCGAGCCATCAAAGGGCATGTTGAAGAGTCTAGCTTGCACGTCTGGTGCAAACCCCGACTTCCTCAACCACGCAAATCTGCGTAACACAACGCTTGCAGCCATGGATCTGCTGATACTATCCAGTCCAGACTGGAGACATTCCCCCATTGCCTCCTTCCAGTCTTTGACTATATTCAGGAAGCATTCCCTTACCTCGCCTTCCGGAATATGATCAGCCGCCGTCAAAATACAGTCCCACAGGGTATGGGTAAACCTGGCTAGGGTACAGGTGACATTTGCCGACTTAAGTGCCATACTGCCTGATGTAAAAACTCTACGTGCCGAGGATTCAACTTTTTTATCCTCTCTATCTGGAGGGATAGTTGGATAAGCAGTTTGTTTTGAAGTAGATGCTGCCTGAATGACTAAACTCTCTGGAGTGGGATGTTTATTCAAATATTCAGGATCCGTTCCAGGTGGTCTATATTTTTTTGGAAAAGTACTATCTGCAGCAGCAATAGTCTCTGGTTTCTCCTAGTTTTTCTCCACAGTCCTTTGAAGGGCCCTGTGGAAAGGGAGAGCAGGATCTTTCTGAGGTCCCTTGATGATTATATCCGTCATGTCATCTTGTTAAAAAATGGGTGAAGTATTACCCCAACCGATATATTCAACTACCCTGGTCATAAGACCCCTGTACCCAGCATCTGCATGCTCTGCAGGATGAGGTTTGGCGAACTCTAATTCTGGGGATGTGTCAACTCCACTGGCAGAATGTAGAGTATCACTCAGGTCTCTCATTCTAGATTCCTGGTCAATACGTTCCGCAGGAACTTGTCTTTTACCATAAGTAACTCCCAAAGGAGTAACCTCGTCTTCTTCTGAAGCAGACTCTTCATAAATTGCTGACATAAATTTGAAAAAGTCTGACCTGGGCAAAGGAGTGAATCTCCTTTCTTCCTCTTCCATCTGCTTTGAAGGAATTGGCAAATCCTTCGAAGTTGTCGAAGGGGTCTTCGAAGTCTTCGAAGATGACTTCAATAATGGCGTCAAGGATGTTTTTGGCTTTGGAGTGGAAATTATCGACGCGGAGGGCGTCGACGAAGGCGTCGAAGCCTTCGACGACTTGTGTTTCTTGCAAGGTACTGGAGAAGTGCTCGACTCTCGAAGAGTCTTCGACGGTTTTACGTCAGCTCGAGTTTTTTTGGATTCCTCACCGCTACCGGTCTTTGCCATGGTAGCCTTGGACTTCCCTTTGTCATCCAATGGAGCGACTTTAGGGGCATGGCTTTTTCGAGGGTCTTTCAAGGGGGTCGGGCCGCGTTCTCGAAAACCTCCATCATCTTTTTGCGGAATTCTTCCCACTTACTGGGAGAATCCGATTTAGTCGGACAACGAATTTCTTCGGTCGACTCTGAAGAAGAAGATGCTGATGAGGGAGATCTATGTCTCCTCTTCATTTTTTTCGATGATGACGAAGAGTGTCTCGATCTACTCCTAGATCGAGATCTCTGAGTGCCTATGGCGATCCGAATCAGTCGCTTTCTTGTGTCTTTTTGACGTAACCTTTTTTGAGGCCTCCCTCCCCACCGACAGTTTACCTCTCCTCTCACAAAGAGCTTTCTCGGTCATTGATTTGCAGGACCCGCAGTCGTCGGTTCGGTGACTGGAACCGAGACACCAGAGACAAATCCGGTGGGGATCGGTGATCAACATTTTAGACCCACAATCTGCACACTTCTTGAACCCAGTCCTGGGTGTCGAAGGCGTTGAAGATGACGACATTTTCTTCACAGAAAATAGAAGCGTGCCGTTCTCGATAGCGAAGCGATCGGAAAAACAAAACTGAAGCAACGGGCGTGGCTTGAGCTATTTATACCATCGGTGACGTCGACAGAGTACGGAGTCCGTCGAGGGAAAATCGACGCCACGACCTCGAGCACAGCGCCCTCTGCCAAGAATTTTTTTTTCCGAAGCAGCGAAGCTGGAGATAACGAATTATCACAAGATGAGGAATGCGTGGAGAACACAATCCATTCGAAAATATGATATTAGAATCAATATCATGGTAACCTTAACTCACCCTGTTTTTGTTTTGCAATATTCATATATTCGTATTGTGGGTATGCAAATTAGTCCAAATGCAATCCGCTTGATCCAGGCAGACAATAAATAAGGCAATCTCCAGCCTGGACAAAAAGACTTGCATTTGGGTTAATTTGCATACCCACAATACCTTACTGATGTCGCTCTGTACTGGAGATGAACTTCCAGCGATGGCTACTAGGTGGTTATGGCATGTGTGACTTTGCTCATATGAATTATCCTCAGGAGAAAGGTTTTTTTTCAAGACTTTTGAAACCCACCATAACTTTATCGGTGTGTGAGTGGAGAGGGGGCGAGGGGGAGAGAGGGAGAAAGGGAGAGAGAGGGGGAGAGGAAGAGAGGAAGAGCGAGAGAGAGGGAGAGAGAGAGAGAGAGAGGAATAAGCCATTTTAGCTACGTTACACATGCCACAGCGCTAACCAGTAGCTATCACTGAAAGTTCCCTTAGGAAGGTTAATATGGGCTTCCATGTTTTTAGTCCCTGCAAATCTTTACCTTACGCCCAAGGAATGCATATGCAACAAAATATAAATAATTTTAAAAATCCTTTTAGATGCCAACTGCAAATAATGTTCCCATGACTGTCAACACCTACTACACACATGCAGACACTTTCACAGCAATTCGTACATTTGCTTACACTGATAACACCAATTATATCTGGATCACTCGGGAGTGCAGGTAAGTGTGGAAAAAGAACTTGCAAATATTTGGGAATACCCATGGACATGGCCACTTGGTGGGTGTTCACAGAAATGTACTTTGCCCCCCTCCGTTAGCATCTCCTCGACCCACACCATGGAGCATGTTTGCATAATTGACACAACAATATGCGCATGTTCTATAGACACAACTTTACAGATGTTGGTCACAGTTGTACCAGGAAAAAGCTTTGTGTGGTGAAATAAAGGGCGTTAAGTACACATAACAGCACTTTGCTGCATTTTAGTTGAACACATATGATATGATGATATGATAGGTTATTTATAACGTGCTTAATACCCAGAGGTTTCTAAGCGTAGACCCGGGGATCAAACGTGTGGTGCTCCGTGTCGTCTTGCTTCCAAGGCGAGCACGTTGCCTCTGAGCTATCCTCCCGAGAAAACAAGTAGTACAAGAGGAATCAACCGACATTTGAAGTCGCTTCCTGGTAATGAAGCAACAAAGATACAGATAAATCCTATAGAATGTGCAAGATAGAGCCACAGGGTCAGAATGTAAATACAATAAAACTGTGATCGCACACACAGTTAATGGCATGAATGCTCGGCCGAGCACATTTCCATTTTTCAGTCTCACAAGAATCCCATTTGGGTATGACTTGACTGTGAAAGAATGTGATGGATTACATGTTGAGAATTCCAGGCTTTTGGTTCTCGGACACCCTGGATTGTCCATTTATGAAGACAAACCTTTTTTGGGAAAGTCAGCATATTTATATCTGGTAACATTTAAGGTTCTTAGGCTGCTGAAGAACATTCTTCAGAAATTGTTAATTTGGCAAAGTCTAACAGTGGGACCATAAAAATGTAATGTGTAATGGGAAAGTTCGAGTCCGATCGTAAAAGCAGAATTGAGAGGTATCTTGGCCCACAAAATAGCTTTCGTAAATGGGTATTTTTATTTTGCAACTTGACAAGGTGCAGATACAAAGGAGCCGCATTTCTAAATAAGCAAGCAGCAGTATTTTACAAAACGATGGGAAAAACACAGCTACGGAATCTGAACAAGCTTTCTAGGAAAGCAAGCAATAAGTGCTAGCTAAGAAGGACTTTTGGAAAAAATATTAGCTTGGTATGTGCTGTCACATATATGAGTGAGGTCTATAAAAGTGTCCCAACAAAAATGTTAGGAAAACAGATTTAATTAAAAATAAAGAACTCTTCTGGCAAAACTCAAGCAAAGGGAATGTCTGGACAGTCCACCCTGAACAGTTGCACTCAAATGTTCTCTTTCGTAAGTTCAAGAATTTGGTGTCTCTCAGTCTCTGTGGGTTTTTTTTTTCTCCCAAAGTCCTCTGGCTTGTCTCTTCTCAAATACCTCTTGTAGATTCCAGTGCCATCACGGGGCCTCTCACAGTAGTCCTACAAACAGCTGGAAACGTCCCCTTTATTTTGTAGGAAAGACCCAAATGGGTTTGCCAGCCGCAGTTTACCAAGTGAAGCATACGAGAACCTTATTACTTCCCTTTTGTAGGGTCCTGGTGTCTACCCTCGCTACCTGCTCTCTACTTCTAGTTTGGTCCTGGTCCTCCTCAGCGTCACACAGAGGCATTGCTGGTGGGGGGGGGGCTGAGTGGGCTATAGCCCTTGTCTTTTGGCAGTAGCCCCTGATATAAGCCCAGGAGCTCCAACTAAAAAGCTAGAGAGCCCAGAGTCCTGACAGTCTCCACATTAGTGTAGCCCAGGACCTATTCCTGACCTAGCAACACTCCTGACATCGCACCACATGCTTGTTCCTCGTCTTCTCGTTCCTTGTGGTTCCTCGTCCCACTGTGCATTCAATCCCTTCTGAATGGGACTTCTCGTTCCTTCTTGCTTCTTCTGTCTAATAACTCACTAGGGACGGATTCTTCCTGCTTCTCAGACTCCTCCTGCTGTTCCTTTCCCACCATCTCTCGATATTCTCCACCTCTTGCCTCCGATAGTTACTAGATGCTGCCTCGTGATACTCTCCTCCTGCCACCCTATGATGTTCGTTCTTCCCTTCTTGTATACAGATCCTCCTCTTCCTCCCTCCCTCTCTCTCTCCAGCCTGCCTCTTCCACTTCTCTCCTGAATTGCCAAGTCTCTCCAAATGCCACTCGCAATTTCCTCCAAGCCACTGCACTGCTCTTTACCGGACCTGGGTTTAAATGGCATGAAGGCTCCTCACGCTGGGTTGGTTTGGATCAAGGATCCGCAGCTGCGCAGCTTGATTGTGTAGGTATTTGGTTTGGCTCTTGTTAGTGACAGCCTTCGTACCGTGAAGCAGGTCTTCTCTTTAAAAGTTATGTCTACCATCTTAGAATGGGGAAGTGCGTGTATCTTAGCACGTGCACAAGAATTCAGCTCCCTTATGTTTCTAGAAGCGCGGGATATTGTCTGCGGGAATGAAGCCATCATGAAACTTGTCTTTCTTTGCCTGCAGAAGTTGCTTCATTGGACCTGTGTGTATGGCAATGAGGAATCCCTGACGCTTTCCAAATAAATATAGATCTCTTAAAGGACCACCAGCATTTTGGATATATATGTGACAGAACCCTGCGTACAGCCGGGACTAAGTGGGGTGACATGACGATCCTCCACATAGCCCACTAGGACCCATCTTCCTCGAGCCTGAGGAGGTACTGAGTCCCCTTGGTCGAGGCACAAGGTGTCCCCAAAATAAGGCCAGGACTTTGTCACAGCGCTTATTGACTGTGTTAAAAACAGGTCTTGTATGCAGAAAAAACAGCCGATGTGTTCATGGGTTCCTTGGCCAAGATGAGCACTGATGGTAATTTTGCTTGGGCCCTGTGACAAATTCGCATATTAAACTGGTGTGAGCTGGGATCATGCCCCCTGCTGCCACAAGAGTGATGTATGAAGGGTTGGCTGAATCACTGCTAGCGAATGCTTTCTCCTCCAGGTGCACCACTCTTGAGGGCAGTGAGCCACATCCAGCACCACAATCATCATCATTCTTGTATGGTGAGTCAGGCTTTTCCTTTTACACCAAACTGCCTTCTGTGCCACCCACTGCTTGCAGAGTGTCTGTCAGGAGCCACCTTGCACCGTGTCCCATCCATGCTCATGGATCCACTGCATGCACTCGGTTAGAGGACTCCCCTGCTTTCCCTATGGGATATATGTTGCTGGGCCCATGCTCGCCAGCCACCTGATGCTTTAGCTTGGCGGCTTGGGAGGCCACTGCTTTGTGATGGCATGCCTTTCCTGCTCTTTATCTGGATGACATGGTCCAAACCCTCTGACAGAGCAGCGTCCACTAGTAAAAGGCTGGAATATTTTACCCCTGGAGGAAAGACCCTCGCCTTTCTTTTTGGCAGTCAAGATGATGGATCAACCATTTCAAACTTTGCGATTGGTTGAAGAAGCAACCAGTCAGGATGTAATCAAATAAAGCTATGGGAAAACCACTGCTAGACCCACAAACCAATGTTTAAGGATCCTTTTCATCCTCTGTATATCAAAGAGAAAATTAGTTTAAGGCTCCAAGTACAGTCCCCACACTGCATCACACTCACCTAACACCATGCTGAGATACAATCCACTCCTTAGATTCACCACAAATAACTCTATCAAGGAATCTGGTAAAATAATGAAGACACAACATGTTCAAGGACCATACCCATCCTCCTACTATACCTGGCTTTCAGCACAACAAACCCCCCCCCTATCTAAATGACCCCTAATGAACACCTGATCGGCTTACAATAAGCTACCAATCTCGCTGACCTGATCTTCTCAGGAATGATAGACATTCTCAGAGTAGCCTACGCAAAGAAAGGAAGATTCCCCTGCTGGCTCATCATTCATTCAATCCTATCCAAAAGATTACTCTGACAACTATCGCTCCCTTGAACACCTCACATCAAAAGTCGCCCGAGCAAAACAACTGCCTTAATTTCGTCCTCGTCTACAGCGCCCTAAAAGCAGCACTACATTTACTAACAACCTAGCTGATCTCACCACCCTACTCAACGTAACGTCTTTCTGTGCCATCGTGCTGGGGGAGATGAATGTTTGGTGGGATCATCCTAACCACCATGTTACACGCAGTCTCAAGATCGATATTGACCTCCAAGGCTTCCCCCATGACTAGTGTTGTCTCCTACTCTTTGCCTAGGTCTCCTATTCTCCGGCAACCACAAGATACTAGTTGACTACCTCATGTCAATGGCCTGGTCAGACCTACTCTGCCATAGATTTCACAATCCCACTTCACTGCTACTGCCCTCAAACCAACAACCAAATGTCCCCGTCTCAAACTTCATCTCTGTAAAAATCAGAACACGCAGACCCTAATAAAAAAGCCTCCTAGCAAGTGGTCCTGCAAGTTGTCCTGTTTGCTGTGGCTGTGAGGAAACCCTACTTGGATCTACTTTCTCCTCGTTTACCTGGAACTTTAATCCTGGGCCACGTCCCCAAACTCAGAAAGCCTTTAAAGACTCTGGCCCGCGCGCTCCGAGCAAGTGGTCCAGCAAGTTGTCCTGTTTGCTGTGGCTGTGAGGAAACCCTACTTGGATCTACTTTCTCCTCGTGTACCTGGAACTTTAATCCTGAGCCATGCCCCCAAACTCAGAAAGCCTTTAAAGACTCCAGCCCGCGCGCTCCTGTGCACGCGCTCCTAGCAAGTGGTCCTGCAAGTTGTCCTGTTTGCTGTTTGCTGCTCGCAGCACAGCTTAGCAACTCTCCACTCTCTTTACATGTTGGACGCGCACTGTGTGCCTGTCCGCTACTGTGTGGAGCGTCCTTCTGCTTACAGAGCGCTGGAGTGTGTATTTTGGAACTGCAGCTCCCCACTTTCCTCACGTGCTGGACGTGCATTGAATGCCTGTCCGTTTACGTGCGGAAGTTTCTTCTGCCAACAGAGCGCCGAAATCTGTATCCAGTTATTGTCGGTGAAAAACAGTCGGTTAACGTAGGTCTGAACAACTCTTTCAAAATATTGCCATATTCATACATAACGTAAACAAAGGTTGGACGGTCCTGCATTAAGAAATAGACCATAGCGCGCATGATTTGTGTAATCCGTAATTGAACCGTATGGGTTTGTGTAATTGAACGGAAGAAGGTGGAGTTACTGCTCGAAGTGTCTGATTTAGACTCAGGGGCTTGTGGGTATTCTGTACTACGCTGGTTCATTGGTGTCGAGTTTCAGTGACCGTGGTCAATGCGTGGGCTCGAGCAGTTAAGTAATCTGCATGTGAATTTTGTGTGTTTGTGTTGTTGTCCGAAATAATAGACGATATCGTATTGGGTGTCTGATTTCAGAGACCGAGGTCAACGCGTGAGGCACGAGCAGTGAAGTAATTTGCATACATATTTCGTGTGTTTGTGTGTGCGTCTGGGAAAATAGACAATATTGTATTGGGTGTCTGATTTTGACCAAGAGACTCTTGTGAAGGCAAAGGCCCCCTGAAAAATCTAAAAATTCAAAAAATTAAGGGTGTCATCTTATGTCGACATCTAGTGCATGCACCACTTGAACATGAAAAGAAACTCAGCAGAAGGCAAACGGGCAAGTGCAATGCCAAACATCTCGATTAAAACACGACGGATGAGCATTGCTCATGCTATTGTGCTTCCATTCCCTGAATCTTCGGACACTGATGAGGACTTATTAGAATGTGCCCAAAATTCATCCAAACAAATAAGTGAGGACATGGTTGAACATAGCATTACAGGGTGCTCTCAATCTTTATTTAATGAGGATAAGAGACAGACAACAAAGAATAGCCCGGTTGTGGGATTGTCTGGCCCTAATAAAATGAGAAGTATAGATCTTGGCCTATCATTTATGGACACCCCCCCAATATTCACGTCTGGGGAAATAATGCTGCTTGGTTTATCCGAGCACTTTGATGCATCGACACAGATTTCTGATCCCAATGCACACATTAATTTCGTGACAGCAACTGGTGAAACCAATAATAGAACTTGCCCATGTAATGATAGGGGAAAGAGTAATGGTGACTCACAGTTATTAAGCGAAATCAAAACGCAGACTAGAATTCTAAATGAAATTATGCTTGCATTAATTGCCTGGCCTGAGATGTTCTCCAAAAACATTCTAAAGATGTTCCCTCCAAAAAAAGGGTACGGCGCCAATGTGCAAAATCAGCAATCAACAGCTAGTCTCAATGTACTAAACCATAAGGCAGCCCCTACTCCGAAGGGAATGCTCAATAAAGAACTGAATGAGAAGGACCACAGTGTGATTGAAATAACTGACCCACTGGTCAGAGGACCGAATACACTGGATCTACAGCTCCTGACAGTTGCCAATGATCCCATTAATGTAGACGAACAGTTTAACAAACATTTTTAAAAAAAATAAAATCGGGCGTAAACAAGCACAAGCGCAAAAGGCATTAAATCTATCCTCTCGCAAGTTCTTGAGGGATAGTAACTTGCGAGCTGCTCTACAGGGAAAACAACTGGTAAGTGATGCAATCTTGGTAATGAACTCCCCTGTTAAAAAGTTAGCGTCTATGAGTTTAAGTGAGGTCCCGGCACCGGTTGCAGGCGTGGATCAACATAATGCTACGATTCGGCCTGGTTATTCTGACGCTGCAAACAATTTGTCAGATGCCTTAAAAAACCGTAACCGACCAAATTAATACGAACTTAAAAAATCTTGAAATTGGAATGATGGATATATTTGATCTTTTTAAGAATCCTGATGCCCCTCTTTGTATAAAAATCCCGCCATGGGTTAATGAGGGGCGTAATGTAAGTCCTATCCAATTGGGACCAGATTTAGTTGCTGTAAGGAACAATGATGAGGTAAAAGGGTTGGTTCAGACAATATCCGTGGCGCAAAAACTAAACAAAGGATTATGTTCTAATTCAATAGGAAGCAGTAATACTCTGATGCCCGAGGGGGCGGCAGAAAGCAGAGCTGGCCCTCAGATATCCTCAGCCACCATGGACCAACCTCGCAATGGAGGTTTTGGAAATAATTACAACGCTAACACTGGAAAAGGACCTGAATCAACCTCAACAGGTAATTATCTCACAGAGGATTTTGTGCGAACCATTATTAAGGATCTACTGATGCAGCAAGATGGAAAGCACCTGTTGTCGATGATTTATCCTGGGGGAATGGCAGTGGGCCTCATTACAGGTTGGGCGGTTCGGAAATAACAGTGGCAGTAAACCCGCCGCCACTGTTAATTTCGGACCACCCGATCCTGAGTCCTGCAGGCGGGAAGTGGTGTTCCCGCCAGGTCTGACCTGGCGGGTTTACCACCACCCGCCTGCATACGGACGAGGAAACACCGGCACCATGACAAGATGGTGCCGGTGTTACCATGATCCCCATTCCCATTTAGTCCCATAGGACTCAATGGGAATGGGAATTTACACCATTCCGCCTCCGGAATTCCCGGGACACCGGGATTGTAATGCCCCGGTAATTCCGGGAATCACGGAGGTAGAATGGTAATCGAGTCCAGCGGTAACCAAGCGGTTTTACCGCCTTGGTTACCGCCGGGCTTGTAATGAGGCCCAGAATCTCAACTGATACTATTAATATCGAGCCTGCCGAAGGAAAGTGCAGCAATGCTTATCATGAAAACAGTGGGTATTTGACAGGAAATGCTGACCCACAGACTGAAGGGATGAATCGGTTTGACAACAAATACACTCAGGGTGTGGGGCACAGCACTGAATTTATGCATGAACGAAAGGCTCAGAATAGATTTCCCAAAAGTGGTCCCTATGATAATTTACGACAGCCACATTTTCTTAATGAGCGAAGCCTGATCCCGTATTACGTATTTGATGATAATGGTTCTCCCACCCTGAATAGACCATATATTTTGAGCCTCTTCAAGGACATACCAGAATTGTCACTGTTAACATCATCAGACATACAATTGGTGGATTATATTCATACATGTAGGCTTGATTTTGTTCGATTGGTGATTTTGTCCCCTTTAGTTCGTTCACTTATCCTAAAAGAGGCTAGTTCTTCCAGAAGAGGGGATTTGATACCTATATCTATATAGGTAATAATGAGGTGTTAAACTATACAGATTCTTCACCACAAAACGTTGTTAAATCTGATAGCACAGAGGGCATTTAACAGGGTCAAGCTGATGTAATAACCCTAAAGGAAATGAAAGAATGGAGAATGCTTGCTGTGTCACTTAGGGAATCAATTGATCAACTAAAGAATATGGGTAAGCCACTTTAGCGAAGGGGACCCTTTTAAGTTGGTTACGTGGAACTCAAGAGGACATACTCACCTAGCTGCAAACAAGAAAGTATGTAATATGCTAGAGGTTTTTGACTTTGTGCTCCTACAGGAAACATGGGCTTGTGGACCGTTGTTATGGGAAGGGTACGTGATTTTGTCTCTTTTTGCGAGTTGTGGTCCCAGAGGGCGCCCCAAGGGAGGACTAGCTCTTGCATTTCGTAATAATCGTGATATTAAAATGCTGTCCGAGAAACATTTGAATACTTCCTGTATAGTCGCCACCTTTCGTATTACAACTGTGAATTGCGCTGTGGATTTGATGTTGATTAATATTTATTGGAACAGTGCTGACCATGATGATCTAATGCTGGCAAAGATGATAGATGAATTGAACACTATGATTGAGGATTGGGTAATATCCATGCCTGGCGGTCTAATAATAATGGCTGGTGACTTGAACGCTGATTGCAACCTTTCAAACAGTGAGACTGATTGGCTATTGACTGCTGGTGGAGTCAATGGTCCCATAACTGGTAATAAACAATACAGAGGTTCTGTTTGGCTTACTTTTGCTAGATTGTGGGGTCTGACACTGGTGTTTAATGATAAATCCACTCGTAATGCTCGTGGTGGGTCATCCATTATTGATTTCATTTTCTCTAGTGAATATTTACTTGAGGGTGTTGAAAATATGCTCATGCAACCCAATCTGTTTAGTGATCACGCCATGTTAGCAATTGACCTGAGTTTGTCGAAATTGAATACTAATGGGAATGCTCACTGCGCTCAAACCATAGTGAATACTATGGGTAACAGAGTGAAATGGAACCCTAAAAAGACAGCCAAATTCAATAATCTCATGATGCATGATTTTGAGAAAAGTCGATTCTTTCGGGGGATTGTTAGCTACAATTATGTGTTGGTTTGTGAAATGAAATTTAGGCAGAGTATTACAGAAAAGCGTACATAACACGTTTTTGATTTAGAAATTAAGCAACATAGAGCCCAGCTGAACAAGGAACTATGTGTAATCAAAAGGCTTAATCTGTCCCCCTCAATTTATAAAGAATTGTGTAGAATAAGTCGGCAGCGTTATACGAATTGGAGGATTCAACATCGTACCTCCCAATCACAGAATGGTGGTGAGCCCTTGCTAAAGTCAATGAAAGAGACAAATTCTAGGAATTATTGGGCCCTTAACAACACTGAGGTTTCCCAAGTTCAAATGAATATCAACCCGATAGGCGAAACAGAGTGGTGTGATTATTTTGAAAATCTATATGCACCATCGGGCCAAGAGGAAACAATAATTACTTACGAGCATGATACGTGGGTACTAGATGTATCAGTTGAAAAAATTAGGAGGACTATAAAGAAGATGGAATCATCTTCTACTCCTGGTCTGAATAACTTGTCTTGTTGTGCCATGCTTAAACAGAATGAACTCTTGTGGGCCAGGATATTGTGCTTTATCTTTAATGATGTGATTAGGACACAGATTATTCCAGACTCATGGAAAATATCGTATGTGCTCCTCATTTTTAAAAAATGAAATCGTCTGAGTCCTACGAACTACAGGCCTATATCATTGATTAATGTCGAGAACAAGATCTTCTCATCTATTGTATTAAAAAATTTGATAAGTTGGATGGATGAGAATGAAATCCTTGATATACGGCATTTTGGGTTTAGAAAAGGATTGGGGGCAGATGCGGGTGGCCTTCTCGTTTCCATCTTACAAAGTAAAGCATCTAAACCAAGGAACTTACCATTGTATGCTGCATCAATGGATCTTTCTGCAGCCTTTGACATGGTTGATAGATCAATACTATGGCAAAGGCTTGCAGCGCTGAATATTGAAAAAGTTCTACTTGTAATGCTTATGCATTTCTACTCCGATACAGTTTTGAAGGTCAGACTTAATAATGAGGTATTGATGTCAAGAGAAATAAGGTCTAGGAATGGCCTCAAACAGGGATGTGCCCAGGCGGCTATTTTATTTAATCTTTAAGTGTCAGGCGCAAGAGAAGTGTTTGACTCCTCTGGTGTGTTATCCCCGAAGGTGGGTCTGATTGACATAAAATGGGTTGCCTATTCAGACGATTTCCTGCTCTTTGATCGAACAAAAATTGGTTTGCAAAGACTTATTGATGTATTTTCGAAATTTATAAAGGAATTGAAATTGAAAATTAATCCTCTAAAAATGGTTGTCATAAATCTAGGACAAACCAACAGGAAATGCTTGAAGCCAATGTGGTTCGTAGAAGGCACAGGGATTCGTCTGCAGAAAGCGCTTAGGTATCTGGGTTATTCCTTTGCGAGTACCATGACGCAAAGTTTCATGAAAATTGCTGACAAACAAGGGCTATTGAAGCATGCAAGCAAATGAGAGTGATTGAAAGGAAATTCGGGAAATTTTCTATGTCTGTATGTAGGGATTTTTATGTATTGAAGGTGATTCCGAGATTGGCCTATGGTCTCGAATTTCTCCCAGAAAAACTCCCTCCATTCTTAAAAACCATTGAAGCCTCTATCTGGAAAAAGGTATTGTTCTTTTTATCAAATTGCATACCAATGGAAATCATAAGGTATGACTTTGGTCTTTGTTTTCTGAAAGGTATTATGGACTGCAAAAAAACAATGTTATTCAGAAAGTGTGGTATAGCTGAAAAAAAGTTCTTGTATAAATTATGTTGCAGGGGAATATATGATTAATTTGAAAATTGAGGTTGAAAAATTTCTGTTAAACATTGGAGTAACAATCACCTGTCTCATTGAGAGATCAGCAAAGGTTAAAATGCTGATTAAAGCGTTCGACTGGGTTGCCAATAATCCCTATATTATGAATTCCAAGCTTTACTCCCAAGTGGTATCTGTATGGAAATGGTTTCCCGAGTCAGAGAAATATCTGGTAAAGTACTCCTCACGTCAATTTCGCAATAATGTAATGCGGTTCAGGTTTAATGTAATGAATACTACTGAGATTCACTTTATTCGTAAATTAATTCCTGAGAATCAGAATATATGTAGATTCTGTGCTACTGTGGGGTCCACTAAAGCGTTGCTGTATCTGTAGCTAGTGTGCCCAATATTGACTAATGAGAGGATTGCACATTTTTCTCAATTTGTTTATGACACATCGCATGTGATAAGAGAACAGATATGGTTTGAAATGCTTCATGGCTCTGATACTTGCTTGAAGATCAGAGTTATAGCTTTCCTGACGATCATATGTAAAGTGTCCTAATTGTTTAAGGAAAGGTATACTTATATAAATATAAGTATAGATCCTGGAAAGTCAGGGCTTCGGACTTTATTGTATGGTTTGAAAAAGATTTTTTACAGTCTGTTTATATGAACTGAAATTTAATGTCAGGAAGCTGATTTATTTGGTTGTGAATGAAAATTATTTCTAGATTTTGTAGGAATTGTAAGTATGTATTTATAATGTGTGAGATAGTCTGAAATGTTTGCCAGGAATTTTCTATATGCATTTGAGTGTTAGTATATATGGTTTTAATGATTTATTTATAGTCTATGTGATTTTTTAACCCAATATACAATAAAGGGAAAAAAAAAGCCTATAAAAATAACCTCTTCTACTTTTGACAACTCCACACAAAGCATTATATGTATCTGGCTAATATGTGACAACATCCCTCCACTCAAAACCTTGAATTGGAAGTAAACAAAGAAGAAAATGGAAAGTAACAAAACACTTAGAAATATCCACTTGCTTTGACAATTATATTTTAATGGGTTAAAGATTCACAAATGAATATTCATTTGCAATTCCCTGCTTGTTGTCACTTATTCTATGTCACTTTTAATACACATTTACTGTTCAAAGTCAGACGTCTCCAATAGGTTTTGATCTATTTTATAGTACTTTCACTTCTACTGTGAGGGCAGTAAATATTTCGAGGGATTAAACAAGTTCACAATGGTGCTCATATTATGTAATCCCAATGATGAAATCAGCGCAATACACCATTAAAATGTGGTTTAGGCACAAGTGTGGCTCAATATTAAGATGGTGTAGTTTCCAACATCTGCTAAATGTTAGGGGTTTTGTTGCATTAAACCTCCACCACTACATCTCTACAACTACGTTTTCTCCTGAATATTAAGTGTTTTGTTGCATTGAGGCATTTCACCTTAAATCGTAGTTAATTAAAATGTATAAATTATATAACATATATACTATAAGGCTGCAGTTATTGCCCCACAGTTAAGGCGAAACAACTGTGTATAGACTTTGCGCAAAATTCTTTTGCTTATAACATTTGTCTCGCTGTCACTGTACAGATCTAGATGGCATTTTCCAAACAAAATGTTTGTCACAGGCCCCTCAAACAGGGAATATTTTTCAAGATTGGTTGTTAATAAATGTAAATGTGATTAAGAAAACATAAACCACTGGTTTTGGCCTACTTCCATTCCTTTTCACATAGAGAAAAAGCAATTTGTAGGAAGCAGTGAGGAAAAAACTGCTGGACGGATTTGGACCAAATAAGAAACAAATTGGGCACAAAGCATTCACTGGTATTTCCTGGACTGGTCTGGGGCAAAACCGGCAAGTAGTTTTTAAAATATTTGACGGAGAAGTTGGCGCCCCCTTTCTCCCAAAACCTCTATACATCTCCCATGGTTCTTTGCAGCAGAGAGTCTTAACAGAAATGAAAAGCCACAATTTTTCAATCGAGCCATGCCTGCAATATTACCCGGGGAAGCCGGAAATGAAAGTGCTCAAAAAGCTATTTGGTGGAGGGAAAATTGATGCAAACACATCAGGCTAGAGGTGGGCAAGGGGAGAGAGGACACTAGGTGATGTTGGGGGTGGTATGGGGAGCCAGTTGCAGTTTTAACTTTTTTGGCTTATTGGGGAAACTCGTAAGATTCCTGCAGCATAACACAAGACAGACTCGGAAAAGAAACTGCGTCACACATACCAAATAGTGATAGGGGGTAATGGGAGGGGATCAGGGAAAGCAATTGATGGAGTTGGGGATAAGGGGGCAAACAAGAGGGGCAAATGGTGAGTGCCTGTGAACACAGAACATATTTTTAGATTTTTTAGTCTGAACAGGGGAATAATGGGGCAATCCTGCGAGAATCGAGTAAAAACAAAAAGCCCCTTTACACCTGCAGTGATCACATCTACTAGGCATGGGTCAATGGGTCTTTGCCCCACTAGCCAGGGTAAAAAGCCAATACTAGTGGGCCTGAACGATACGTATTGATGCAATGTGTACAGTGGTCACAGTCAATACCCATGGGTAGTGGGCCTCAAAGAAAATATTGGTGCAACATGTGCAGTGGCCTTGGCTAGTGGGACACAAAAAAACCTATTGGTGCCACATGTACAGTGGCCACAGCCTTCAGCCATGGCTACGGCTAGTGGGCCCCAAAGAAACCTATTGTTCCAACAAGTACAGGGGCAACAGTCGAAGGCCGGAGCTGCTAGTCATGACCGAAGGCTATGGCTAGTGGGCCATAAAGAAACCTATTGGTGCAACATGTACAGTGTCAAAGACCTGTACAGTAGCCACTGTCGAAGGCCCTGGTAAGTGAACCCCAAAGAAGCGTATAGTTGCTACATGTAACAGTAGCCATGGCCAAAGGCCATTGCTAGTGGGCCCCAAAGAAAGGTGTCGGTGTGACATGTATGTCCACAGGTGAAGGCCATGGCTAATGGTCTCCAAATTAACCTATTGGTGCAACATGTGCAGTTGCCACAGCCACAAGATGCTGTACACCAATAGTTTCTTTGGGGCCCATTAGCTATGACCTGGCAGCTATGACCTGGCAGAATTGAATCCACTACAGAGTGGTAATTCTTGTAATTCCGGTAGAATTACAGTTACTGCCATCAACATTTGGAGGAATTACTGTATGGTAATTCTGCCAAAAATCTGCAGAATTGGTGCCAGGTCGAAATAGCATTATCCTGAAAACGAGAAGCTGAATGGCAGCCATTTTGAAAAATGAATCCATTGGATAGCAACTTCTCTAGCAGCCATCCAAGCTCGAAGGAAAGCCTAACCATGTCAGGCGACACATCCAATGGCAAAGTGCCAGAAATTAGACTGTGGAAGCCTAAAGTCACAGACGCTGGGCTCACCATACTCACAGAAGAGCTTGTGGCACGTGCCGACCAGCTGCATGGGGCGAGTCGTCGGAAAACTACACTACAGTGCAAGTTTGCTATCTAGGCAGAGGTTCACGACAAGGTGGTGGCATTGGGTACAGTACCCAGGGACATTGAAGTCATAAAAAAGCATTGGAATATCCTAAAGGCAAGAGAACGCAGTCTCCTGGCAGACCATTGCAGGGAGACGGCTATCACAGGAGGAGGCACTGTGGTGCAACTTACCCTGACCCCCGGGGAGGAGACGGTCTGCACCATCCTCCACCTGCCAGGGCTGAAGGGTGTTGGATCCACCAAGGGTAGAGTTGGCAGCCAACCTGAACCAGGTAAGTACATGATAGAACCACTACAGAATTGCAAGGCCCCCACTGCTCACCAACCTACTGACCGATGGAGCAGGACACCTGGCAGGTCACAATTGAAATGGAGTGAGAGGGCACTCTTTAAAGTACCATTAGTGTAACATAAATGTATCCTGAATGGGCCACCAATTTGCCAGTCCATAAACATGCAGCATCACCCATCACTCTCACTCTCACACACAGAGGCATCCACCAACACGAAATGCAGTGGGCCAGGCAGACATATGTGGAGCATTTGCTACCTATCCACACAACAGCAACTACTACATTGGCATACGGAGATGCATCAGCCATCAGTGAAGGTCCATTCCATGAAACGTTGCACCATGCCTCACCACTCTGCATGCAGTCAGTCAAGAGGCATTCACCAGTTGCATGAAACCAAGCTATCAGGCTATCAAGTACCATGAGTCGTATGTAAAATATCCACATCCTTCCCGATCAGAACTGTATTGGATGGCCTAATGAAATGCTGTAATGCAATGCACAACAGCACCCTTTTGGGCACAGCATTCAAAAGCATGTCACTTATCTCATTAAAGGTAGCCATGGCAGCCAGGAAGAACAAGAAGGCAACAGCATAGCAGGCACCTCTGGTACCGAAACATCAACCCCCGTGCCACCCTCCTGCCACACTGCCAGTTATTCATGGCAGAGTACTGGCAATGGGAAAAAGCAAAATCACCCACCCCTGTGCCAAAGGCCCCCACTGCTCCATCAGCCGCGGGCCAGTGTCAGTACAGAAATCCCCAGTGCCATCCCCACCTCTAGCAGCTGTGACACTGTGCCATCACCATCACTACCACCCTCTGGCATATGAGCCACCAAAACAGCCACAGTAGTGACCATCACCACAGCCGCATGTGTCTCTGAGGCTCAGACCACCACTTTCCAAGGGAATACCTGGAAACCATCCCAAACACTCCTGTTGTCAGAAGTGGTGTGCCGCATCAGCCAGGCTCTCCTACATTTCCCACCCTCTCCCCACCACAGCATCGCCCTTATCCACTGGCAAGACGCTTCAGTGGCCTCTGGATAGTGATTCCCATTCTCAGGATCACACTGGAGATGGCAGGCCTCGTGATTCTGGGGACGACATGCCCCATGGCCCACCATCACCAGTCACCCAAAACACACTTGACGTGATTGAGCAGAGGCAGGAGCGCATGAACAGAAGGGCACGGTACAGCAGCAACCAGGGCACTCTCAAGCCACGTGTGGCATCAATGAGGGTGGCCACTGCGGTTGAGTGGCACAGCACGAGGGTGGCAGATGCCACTGCAGGTGTCACAGCAGAGGCCCAAAGGGTACAGGGGTTAGAGTCAATATCCTCCAGTAATGAGACTGTGCTGAGTGCTATCATACCCACTCTGCAGTACAGTCGTAGGGGTGACATGGCCTGCTCCATCTCTGCCATGCCCACAGAGGGATCTTGGACCAGCACCCCATTGAAACACTATCTACAGAGATAGCCCCACTCACCACTGGATACCCATGGATGCGGCAAGGCCCAAAGAAAGTAGGAGGACCATTGCTACAGGTACTGTTCAGGGGATATGGGTGAGCATGTTGGTTGGGGATTTGGGAGGTGGGGCACGATTGTTGGGGATTTGGGCGGGTCTGATTGTTGGGCATGTGGGAGGTGTTGGCAATGGGTCCGTTTATGTTCAATAAATAAAACAGCACTTCAGCAAATCAGTCCAGTAGTCATTGAGTTTACCTTATAGAAGTGCTTTTAGTGAAGTTATATCACATGTGCATTCAAAGTTTTGAATTATCTCATGACAGATGATGCGTCCTTCCCTTGCATCCTCACGTCCACCTCCAGGTGGCCTCTGACTACCTGCATCATCTGAGTCTTAGTCTGAGCATTGTCATCCTCTAGAGGCATAGGGACGTTCCCCTGAATGCACATGTTGAGCAGCATTGCTCAGACAATGGCCATCTACCCCCACTTCTCAGGGCTCTACATGAGTGCCCCCCCCAGACTGGTGGAGACGCAGAATCATCCCTTGAGCAGTACAAATGTCCACTCTATGCACACCCTGGTTCGTACAAGTGCCTTGTTGTACACCACCCCCTATGGTGTTGCAGGGCTTCTGATGGGTGTCATCAGTAATGGCAGCATCGGATAGCCTGAATCAACTGCAGCACGTAAAATAAGTGTTTGGTGATGAAAGTGTTTGTTGTGTATGCATGCATCATTCTATAGTGCGGCATGGCTTTATTTTTCATCAGGTGTGTCATCAGGTATAAACGGAGGCTCTCTCTGCATGACACAGTAGTGTCTGTGCCTTACACTTGCTGATGGCAAAGGAGTACTGTTAATGCATCTGCATGGTGAATGCCTTTACCACCCTTATGTCCAGCTTTTCAGAAGTGCAACATTGCCCATACTCAATTCATTATTCCCAGCCTGCTGCTACATTTGCATGGTACTTGTGCTGGGCACTGTTGGACAGTCTTGTCATTTGTATGACTTTCTGTTTGTTAGTGTGAGATGGTAATTGTCAGGGATCGTGGCACGTACTGCAGTACATCCTCTGTACCCTGCTATCATGACACTCATGTCACGATGTGCCTGAGGGAGGCAGTGATGTGCACAATGGGCCATTAAGTCTGGAGTGTTGAGCTTTGCGCCCCATGAAGGCTTGCATTCTTTCACTCGCAAGCATAATGCACTGAAAGGTTTTTGCCATCTATTACATGTGTAGTGTAAAGCAATACTCCCGTGCCCCCGGATGTACCCCTTCAAATTCTTCGGTCCACATGTCCATTGCATTCTCACTGTTGCCACTTACCCAATATCCATGTATGATGGTTCCTGTGAAAGCTCATGTACGCTGGTAGGGTGCTGTTCCGTCTGGAACATGCCATCATGGGTGGAATCAGGGAAATGGGTCTAGCAGTGGCCCACTGTCAGATCACCATTGCACGTCATTTGGACGCTAATGGTATGATACTGCTTCCTGTTGCAGTTGATTTGCTCCTGCGGCGGGACCAGAGCCACATGCACACCAGTGCACCAATCACATTGTGAAGTGGGCTGTTGTCTAGAAACGTACCTTGGTAGCATGTTCCTGGTTTGGGGTGGTGGACATTGTGATGTGATTAGGTGCATGTTGCATTAGTGCACCAAGCACCTGTACCAGCACTTTCGAAAACATTGGCTACGGCATGCCATGCAGCATACCAACCCGTGTGCTGAAAGGGACCCATTGCTTGGAAGTGCAGGGCAGCCACCAGCGTTAGCTGGGATGGGATGGCTATCCTGATGCTGACCCCACTCTGGAGGTCTAGCTGTATGAGTGTGAGCAGGTCGGCTTTGGTGTCCCTGTTCTGCTGGTAGAGTGTGGTTATCTGCTCATCCGTCACTGCCCAGGGCGAGGGTCTGACCCGAGGTATAAATGGCCTACTCATCGCACGTCTTGAATGCCTTTCCAGGGGCAGTCTCCTTGGCAGCTGTTCCACTGCATGTCCCTGCAGCTCAATGTACAACAGCAAATTATGGGGCGCATAAATAATCCAGGTTGCTTCAAAGTGGGTTTGGTGAAAGTTGTTGGCCTTTTATACTTTTTGGGATGCAAGTGGTTGCCTCTGTGGCTTATTGTCATCACCTGCATGCATGAACCCCCTCTCAGAGGTGGAGGTAACCACACTGCTTGGTGTAGTAGTAATTTGATGGTGCAGTATGATATAATATGATATATGATATGGCATTTATAACGCGCCTATACACAAGTGTTTCGAGGTTGCGATAATGTAATTACTGCACCACCAAACTTATAATGAGCCCCTAAGGGGATCCAAAAATGAAAAGCTCTTTTTTTGGAGCAGGAAAAATAAACGTCCTCAAATTAAATTTGAGGGAGGGAAATTGAGGTTTCAGATCAGATTTAAGGTGGAGAGTATGAAAGAGGACCAATTTGTGAGTTTTACACTTTCGGAGGGGCTAGGGGTGTTGTTTCAGTCCAATCTCAAGAAAAGAAGAGTTTCTGCACAAGATTATCATGAGAAATGGGAGTGCATCATTGGACAAACATCAGAAAAAAGGTATTAGGAGAGTGGCAATGGGTAGTTTGCCATCAGAGTGGATGTGGGGAGACAAAGAAAAGGAAGCGGTGTGCATGTTAGAACTTAGGGGGTGTGGAGCGGAGGGAGGCATGGGAGAATGTATATTATAATGTTTTTGGATTTTTGCAAGAATCAATACAGGTTGAAATCCCACAGGATTATTCTTGCTGGAACAGAATCCCAAGGGATTCAAAGAGGGGAAAAGAAAAAAAAGTTTCATTGAATTTGCGCATAAATGTGCTATAAAATATTATGAGAACATATGGGGGCACCAAAAAACTCTTCAGGCTGTAGGATAAAACACCAATTTGCACCTGGGGAAGGGGCGCTCAGCCAAGCAGGTGAGGACACACTGTGTACCGGCCGCTGTTTCCAGCCACGAGGCCCTTCCCCGGGTGGCACCATCTTGATTGAGAGATAGCAAACTCCCGGTTGCCTCTCCACATCCCCATCCTCCCCCTCACAATGCCCCCCCCACAACTCCCACAAACTTATTACACTCACCCCCTACCTCCCTTCCCACTTCCTGGCCCTCATCCTGTCCTCGGCCACCATGGAAATGGAAAAGGGACTACGTCATCTTGTTTTTTTATTTTTTCCACAGGAGATTGGGCTGCAGAAGATGCGCGAACATGCAGAGGTGATTGCCATAATATTGCACACACCCTTGTTTGGGTTTTCAATTTCATTGGCTCTAAGATTTTACCAAAGTATAGTGCACTTGCACTGTTAGAGTGCACCACGTATACAGCTATACAATATGCTTGTCATATGCCTTCAAATAGACCAAGAGAATGTTTTACTTTGAAAAGTAGGTCCCCATGATACGCATGGTGATGTCATCTGCAATGTCATCAATGTGCTCTAGTTTCCAGTGATGTCATTGATGATATAATACATGACATCTATGTCATCGGTGTGCTCATAGGCTTCACAAGGGGGAAGGTGGGGGGGCTCAGAGTTAAGGTGGTGCTGCTTCCAACACTTTCCAAATGTCAAACCATCACCCTAAAGACCCTTCAAATAAAGTTTTCACTGAATTCCAAGGGTTTTGTTCAGTTCAACTCTTTCTCTTAACTAAAGATACTTGACATATATGTATGTGTTGGTGTGTATTTATATAATAAATACGAATATAATAATAATAGCAATATATATCCTACGTTATATTTATCCTCGGGAGGATAGCTCAGGGGCAATGTGCTCGCCCTGGAAGCAAGACGACTCAGGTTCGATCTCCGGGTA
This sequence comes from Ambystoma mexicanum, assembly GCF_040938575.1. Taxonomy (NCBI): domain Eukaryota; kingdom Metazoa; phylum Chordata; class Amphibia; order Caudata; family Ambystomatidae; genus Ambystoma; species Ambystoma mexicanum. The sequence goes on along the minus strand of NC_090928.1, from coordinate 1,173,663,646 downwards.
CCGCCCTTAGAAACCGCTGGGTATTAAGTGCGTTATAAATAACCTATCATATCATATGTTGTATGTGGCCAGAAATTGAGCTGGGCCTTTTATAATGTCACTGTAAAAATCGAAGTTTGTGTCACTATAAAGAGATTCGTCCAGAGATTTTATTCCTATAAAAATATGTGGAGGACACTTGCAAAATTGGTCAATCTAATCAAAAAAATTTGCAGTATCTAGATGTTCTGATCTGATTGGTACTATAGCTGATGAAAAAAGTTGCAGGTGCTTCTGCAATTAGGTGCAGTGCACCCCTTTGCCCACAGCACCACCAGAGACTGTTTTGCTGCGACACGAAGAGTCCAACCTCATGAGACTGTACATGGTTATCAATGCAAAGTACAGTGCTTTCATGCCATACCCTCTGGGTGCTTCAGATAGTCGCCTCACCTGGCTTCAGGGGGGTGAAATGGAAATGGAAAAGGGACTAAGTCATTTTGGTTCTTATTTTTTTGTACAGGAGATTGGGCAGCGCAAGATGCGTGCAGCCATCTGTAAAAATGTATTTTACTTGTTATGAATTGCGGTCTATAGGTGTGTGAAGTTTTATTTTAAGGTAAGTCTCACAATAAATAAATAAAAAATGAATTTAAAAAATAAACTATTCTCACCCCCGTATGACCCCCAGGGCGAGAGTGCCTCTCACCCCCTTGTCGGGGGATTGGCATGCCCGGTAACAGGCCACAGCCGTCGCCACACCTGGCTTCACTCTCCCGCGCCCCTCACGGGGCTTCACTCCCCTCCGCCTCCTTGCTGTCCAATCAACGGACCCACCAGAACCTACAGGCAATTGGACTCTTAGTGAGAAATTATGCAGCATTTGGGAAATAAAGTACATACACTGCCTGTCTGAGGAGAGCTATGCCCCTTTCAAGCCCCATGCCTGACATGTGGTGCACTTACCCACCAAATCCGAGGTTGGTCCTCGTAAACGGATAGACTTGGCGTTTGCTTGCCCCACGAAAAGCATTAGAGGCTGAACAATAGCCACGCACTCTCAAAATCCCAGGCAGAGCACAGATCTTAAGCTGGGCTTATGTGTCGATAGCGTCCTCTCCCCATAATCGATAAGAACAGGTCGACAAAAAGAAAGAGGATAACCTGGGAGCGGCGGCAGGCGCCAGCGAGAGCACGCTCTGAACATTCCCGCCAGAAAGCGAAGCAGCGATGGCTAGACGCCCGCCCAGACGTGTGGGGCACTTCAGGACTAGCTGGGCCCCGTGGGTCTGCCTCGCAAAATGAAACGGCTTTGTGATCTCGGCTGTCCGCCTACCTACACTGTGATCTCATGCAGCCTAAATCCTTTGTGATCTCATGCAGACTTTAGCAATGGGGGGACAGATCACCGCTGGAGATGCACGGAGAAAAGCGAGTGCGTACAGACATTTGAACTCAACCCCTCTCACAAGCGGATGAGTACAAGCAAAGAAAGAACTCGATATCTAGCGTGAGTTTCAGAGCACGATTTGCTTGGTTGTTGAAATGGCTGCCTGCAGTAGCAGTCGCCTTTTACCTGCTCTCTGTGCGAGTCCTCACACAGCCAGACAGGAAATCGGGTTCTATGTCACAACGCATTTTTTTGCTCGCGGGTAAAAGTACATTTTTTAGCCGATTAGGTTTACTGCAAAATGCAGGGGAAATGATCGCCCACACCACAATTTACCTACGATACAAAACTATTTAACATAACATTTATAAATCTAACATTTTAATAGTTGTAACCAAATCTCTGGCATTCAGTGAGGGACTAGAACCCCCAACCTTTCAGGTAACAGCCTTATTTATGTATTTATTTATTGTTCACTTGTTAGGATACAGGAAGCATCAACTCTTCGTGCCACGGAGATCAGCTATAAAACCGATAGATATCACGTCATGTAAACGTATCTTATTTTTTCATGCTTTACTAGTACAACTGCACAGTTGATATCAAAGAACAGTGCTGGGATTTGTAATATGGTAGTCCCCTGCTTGAGGAACGACCCATGCAGGGGTGCATGCCACGCTGCGCACCAATGAATCAGACGGAGCCCAGGTGCCCTTAACACGTCTTTATTCCTGCTTGTTCCAGAACTTACTGAACTCCCCCCCTGCCCCCTCCCGCATCCCGTCAATTCCCTCCTTGCCTCCCGTCCCGCCCCCACACCCCGGAACACAACTGTCAACATGACAACCCCCCACCACAAATTAAACAGTTACCCCGCAGGGGTTTTAACATTAACTGGGACTGGGGTTGATGAACCAAGTTCTTCAATGAGTCGACAAGGTTTATTCCTCGCTCTCTGGGGTCTTGAGGGGAACCCCTTTCCTCTAATCATCCTCTGTTCTCTGCACCAGATGTGTCGGCGTCTTTGAAATCTCCTTGATAAAGGCTCATCCGACAAATATTCATCCGTCCTCTCCTCGCGTTGGCTTATCCTCCTTGGGCTGGTTAAGGGAAACCTTTTGAAGTGCGAGGAGTTTCGAGTGGTGTGGCCATAGTCCCCTCGGGCCATGATCATCAAGCCTTTCCTTTCCATAATGACCAGGGTTCATCTTTGAACACCGAAGTGTGTTTGTGCGTCTGGTTGTTTCATTGTCACCAGTTCTCCTACCTCCAGCTTGGACTTGCTAGCTTTTCATCGCATGTCTGCGTACTCCTACATGCGTTGTTTGGCCAATCTACCTTGGTTTCTCAGCTCAACATCCGCAGGCCGCTCACTGCCGTCCCTTCCAAACATTATCTTGGCAGGACTCTTCACGGTGGAGCTGTGTGGGATGCTCCTATAGTCTCTTAACAATTGATGCAGAACTTGTTCATAGGACTGGACTGTGAGCCGGGCCACTTGCAGAGCCCATTTTTGGTTGCCCATGAATCGCTCAATCATGCCGTTCGCCTGCAGCCCCAGTGGCATGGTTTTTTGGTGATGGAATCCCATATACTTGCTGAACCGTGCAAAGTCCTGGCCAGTGAAAGGAGGCCCATTGTCCGTTTTTACTTTCCGGGGAATGCCGTAAAGATGCGGTCAATTACTGGTATGACATGATGGGCCGCTGTCGAGGACACTAGCTGGGCTTCCGGGTATCAGGAGTATTCGTCCATGACGGCTAGTACGTTTCCCCCCCTTTGATAGGCCCAAAGAAGTCTGCAGCTACAGCTTACCACACTCCTTCCGGAGGTTCCGACATGTGCAGTGGTTGAGGATGTCGAATCGGGGTGATTTGACAGCATGTCAGGCACTCCCACAGAGCTTCCTCCACCAGGGAGTCCAGGAATGGGAACCACACTTTTTGTCGTAGTATGCGTTTTCATGGAGACAACTCCTTGGTGCCCTTCATAGGCAAGTTCTACCACTTTCCTTTTTAGAGAGGCCGGCATCACCATTTTGTGGTCTTTTAATAGGATGTTGTCCTCGGAGAGGCTTAATTCCTCCTTTACCTGTATAAGCCTGTCCACCTCCTTCCGGATGTCCTCTGATTTGAGGTGACCCCTCTCTTTGGCTCTTCTCCACTGCCCAGATCTGTGGTGTCCCTCGCACACTATCTGGCATGCGGTGTCTGCCTCCACTTCTTGGACTAGGTGAACTGAGTCGATGCCCTTTGGTATCGCTTGCTGTATACGATACCGGAGATAGTCTGCTACAGAGGGTTCAGGGGCACTTCCACTTCTTGGGTGACGGGACAAGAAGTCAGCAGGGTTCTCTTCCGTGCCAGGTCCGTGCACTATTTCAAATGAGTAGTCTTGTAGCCTGAGGCCCCACTTGGCAATTCGGGGTGACATCTTGGCTTGGGGATTGACGTAAAATAACAGTAAAGCCTGATGGTCCGTCACTACTTTAAATGGCTTTCCATAGAGAAAAATATGAGTGTTCTCAGGCCCACACTACTGCTAGACTTTCCTTCTCCGCCTGAGAGTACGCTTGCTCTGTAGTCAAGAGGCTGCGGCTGGCATAGGCAACAAAGTGGGTGCGACTGGGATCATCTGGGTCGATTTGAGCTAGGATTACCCCCAGCCCGACTGGGCTTGCGTCCACTGTCAATTCGGACTTGCGACTGGTGTTAAAATAGGACATGTTCTCCGCTCGAGCCACTCTCTCCTGGATCGTATGGAGGATCGTTGACACTCCTCAGACCAGCTGAACATGGCATTCTGTTTGGTCAGTGCTCTCAGGGGTTCACTGACCGTGGCAAAGTCTTTAATGTACCGCAGTACAATAACTGGCAAGGCCCAGAAACAATCTCAGCTCAGAAACGTTTGTCGGTGGAGGTTTCTCATTGAGAGCTGTGACCTTTTCTGGATCTGGAGTCATGCCTTTCTCTGAGAAAATGTGCCCGAAGAACATCAACGTACCCTATCGGAAATCACACTTTTCCTGATTGAGCGTGAGATTGGCAGCCTCCAAAGCCATGCACACCCTGGATAGAGTCTCGTCATGTTTCCCCACATCGGTCACAAGCAACAGAATGTCATTACTGTAGTTTATACAGTTAGGTATGTGCTTAATGACATTAATCTCTGCCTGAGAGATTTCAGCCGCGGAGGACACACTGAAGCACAACCTTTTATATCTGTAAAGCCCAAGGTGTGTGACTTAAGTGGTGATGTTCCGGCTTTCTGGGCTTAGCAGTAGCTGATGGTAGCACTTTTGCGAGTCTAGTTTTGAGAAGACCGTGACACCATTTAACAAGTGTATCATATCCGTGATACGCAGTGCCATGTGTTTCTCTCTCCAGATGGCCTGGTTGGGCCTTGATTGACTGTTCCACGCGAAATCGCCAATGGCGTCTTAATCTTCGCTCTGGACGATAGCACGTGATATATCTCCTTCTCTCATTTCTGTCTTTCCAATATTTGTCGTTCCCCGATTCCTGCTCTTTTGGTTATGAATCTTTTGGCTTGTGCTGAGATGGTGCCTACACCAGCGATGCCAGTGACGTAGTAAGGAGAGGCCTCGGCCTGTACCGAGCTGTGGATTCCCTCCCTCTGTCTCACCCTCTTTCTCTGGATAGACGACACACCACCTTGAAGTATCCTTCCTCACCACATGCAGAACATGCATGTGTCTTATGGCCAGACAGGTTCGCTCATGCAGATACTCATACCCACACCGATAGCAAAAAGGTTCCTCCCGTCTCCTGTCATTCTTCAGCCATTGTATGGACTCTGCCTGTGTGGTTGTGTTGAAACTCTCAACCTGTGTGTCCACTGCCAGTTCAGCCCTGGCCAGCGTCAGGATCTCATCAAGAGTCCGGACCTTCTGGAGTAGTTTGCGCCTGAATGTCTACAGTCTGCAATGATCTGGGAGCGCAGGGCCTCTGTGTTCGAATAGTTGGCAAAATCACAGTGCTTCATTTTGATACGCAGGTGCATGGCGTATGCGCCCATGGTTTTGCCCTTTGCCTACTTTGTACTATTAGTATGCGGGGTAAAGTAGGCAGACAACACACCTTTCCGATCTTGAATGGAGCCAATAGAAGTTGCCGGCATTGCGCCGATTATGTCTTGTTGCAGGTCCCACTGCCAATTTGGGTAAGCATTTCTGTCTGTCTTCATCCACTGGCTCTGTGGCCCCCATGTGCAAGTCAAAGTCCCTGAACCATTTGGCCCATCTAGGCTCCATATAACTTGTGTCAGACACATCAAAAACTCCTGGTAATTGAACTGCCAAAGAATCAGGAAGCATGTCTGAAGCAGCAGCCGGTTGGGGATCTGACCCTGTACCTGTATGTTCTGGTTAGCTGCCCGGGAATCCTCTTGATCAGACATTTTCCTCTTCTTGCGTGAACTGGCCCTTTAAATTAGTGATATTCAAACAAGTCCTCGACACAGCCGACTGATAAGGTACGAGCACCGTGAAAATCTCCCTCTTCTGTCTGAGGGCTGCCGGGTAAAGATACTGCTGAGGAGAGGCAGCAGTGAGGCACGAGCACCATCCCCTCTTCCTTGCACTCTTTCCCCACTCACCGCCTTCCAATAGCGTAACACCGCCGCAGCGCGGTCCTTTCTCCGCCTTTTAAATTAGGGAAGGGCACCGATTTCACAAACGCGACCTGGGCAACTTCACTGCCTGCCGGCCTGCGCTCCCGCTCCCTGTGCCGTTGCCACCTGGGTCCTCATGCGCACCCTGCGTGCCTCGTCGCCAGTGTAATATGGTAGTCCCCTGCTTGAGGGATGACCCATGCAGGGCTACATGCCATGTTGTGCACCAAAGAATCAGACGGAGACCAGGTGCTCTTAACATGTCATTATTCCTGCTTGTTCCAGAACTTACTGAACTTCCCCCACCTGCACCCCTTCACTTCCCTCCCCGCTTCCTGTCCCGCCCCCACACCCCGGGAACACAACTGTCAACATCACAGCATTGGAAAGTATTATTTACTGTGTGATTGCACCAGCCACATACCTGGGACTTGGGGCTGGGAAGGGCTGGGTCTTACCTCTATGCTTGCAGCCATCCCGGTTTTTATTTGAATATCTGTTCACCCTAAGCCTACCCCTGCAAACCCTGCGTTCTATCGACCAGATTGTGGTTAAAAACAATTAAAAAATAGGTAATAAAATGCAATGTATTTACTCACTACCAACGAGGTGAGTACTGAAAATCTTCCCTGCACCCCTGTCCTTTTCATCTACTGCTTAATTGGGGTATCATTATATCTGCAGTATAAAATAAAAGTCTGAAAATGCAGAGCACATAGAATTATAGATTGGAAGCTGTAAAGACTGGAAGGGGGTATCTGTACTCCTGCCTTCTATATGGCAGAGTAGAAACACAGAGCACCCCAGCCAAGATTCTCTATTGTTGGTAGCAATGGAGGAGCAATCAAGGCTTAGCTCTCAGGAGGTGACGTGGGCTGGTTCTTAAGTACAGTGTAGTCCCCAAGCACCCACAAAGGAATGTCCACACACTATGTTAGTGATAAGTTCTTTATATAAGTAAGGCTTTGATTATGTACACATACAATAACACACATTGTGCTCAGGCAATTCTATAATAATAAATATATACAGTCTCTATGTGGTACCACTATTACTCCTTTGATTCCATTAAAATGCATCAACTGTAGACAGTTTCAACATGGCATACAAATTAATTAATAAAGTGAACCAACAATAGACTTGAGGAGGAAAACAAACTGGTTAAGCAATTGGCAGAATAGTACTATAGCTATTAAGTCACATTTCTGTGTGAGGATTCCCCCCCACCTGGGCAACCCGTAAATAAGATAATAACCAAGCCAAGTCAATATATTGTGTTTCAAAGTCTTATCGCCTTTTAAAATTGTTTTACCACTTCAATATACGTTTAGTAGAGTTCGACGTCGGGTCGTCGACTGATCCTTCTTGAGTGAACTCCCTTTAAGGCAGGAGCCATGGATCCTCGAGAACAATGGCGTCGACGCAGCAGCTTCGGTCCTGGCGGTGCTCGTCAACAATCGGTCGTGGATGTCCTGTGAAAATGAGGCAAGCGGTGCACCTCGATGATGATAGTTTGTTGCTGCAAAGAGTGAATGAGTACTTTGGCCCAGCAATTCTTGTGGTCTTCAGGTGGCAGGGAAATCCACCCACTGGCAGATTCTCTTCGGTTTGTCGGCGACCTGGACTTTCTCCAGCGGGACAAAGCGGTCGACGGTGATGAGCAAGGGGGTCCTTGATTCAAAGTGTTCTTAGGCAATGCAGAGTTGTGGCTCTGGTCGTCGGTGGCACAGCGTCAAGCTGTCCCCACTTCTGGACAACAAAGCTTCGACGGGCCTCCAGCGGTTATGTCGATCCTCCGAACCCTGGTCGACGGCAATGGACTTCGATGGCCTCGATGTCCGGGTGCTTTTCTTTAGTTTCCTCGGCGGTCCCCGTCTCCGGTCAACAGTCTTTCGAAGGCTGGCTTCCAAGGTGCTTTGGCGAAGGTTAGCGGTCTGCACGATGTTACCTTGCTGCTCGGGAAGAGGTCTCCTAGCAAGGTCCTCTCTTGGATCAGCTTCTTGAAGGCACGGCAGCGTTCAGATTGCGTTTAAGGGAAATGGCAATAAACCTTCTTCTGGCGCGGCTTCGAGATCAAGCATCAAGTTTTGACTTCAGCTTCTGAACGATTCCCATTAGTGAGATGTCCCCAGATATACGGGTTGGTCTCTCATTCACTCTGCTGGGTCACACTCAGGCAACAAATCATTCAGAAGGGCATTCATGCAGACAGGCAGCCAATCAGGCTCACAGTGCATTCAGGCCAATATTCTCCATCCAGACACTCACAACAAAGAATGCGGATTGGGACAAGCACCCAGCCATTTAGCACTCCACAATGCATTCATACCAGTTTCGGGCAGGGCTGTCTCAGTCTTTGTGTCACATACCAGAAACCAGACCCCCATAACAGGAAATGTATATTGGTTACACACTCCATTCACCCAGGTCCCACCCCAAGGGCGTACCCACAACATACAGTCATTGGGAAGGCTCCAGCCAGTCTGGCCTGGACTTCCCCCACAATACCATATATGGAACATCCACTCAACAGCCAGTCAGGGGAAGGGACAGAGTCAGTGCTCCCCAGGACATTGGGAAAACAAGGTCAAAGGCAATAGAAAGCAAGAGGTCACAGGGGCCATCTTGTCTCCTATTAGGAATCAACTGATTCCCATGGCAGGGCCTGGGTATCCCAAAATGGAGGATACTCGGAGCACCTGTCAATTTCAGCATGGAGCTGCCACTAGCCCATACCCTGCTCTGTGGGCCACACACAGGTGCCCAAAAACATGCACTAGGGGCACAGGGTTGTTCCCCCCACCATGGTTGCCATAAGGATATCCCAAGGGTCTGTTCACCAAACCAAAAAGAGGAAGAGCTGCACTGCCAGGAGTCCCACATGGACTCCTGTGCAGAAAATAACACAGAACACACATGATAAAAGGACTATAGGACAAGGACATGGAGGCCCTGTTCCTCCAATGCATTTCCAGTATCACAGAAGCTATCAACTATTTGGCATATGTTCTACCGAGGGGTTATGAGTGATGACAGGGTGCATAGATTAGAGGCATGAGGGATTATTGTATGCAACATAAACAACACGAAAGGCCTCAGTACGTTTTTGTCAGTGCAGAAATAAATGGTGCTAAAGTCAGGGTAATTTGATTACCACCAATTTCCTGAACTACTAAAATTCCAGGGGGTAAAGTGGAGGAAATACCATAGGTGGAATCATTTCCGGTGGTGCAGCCTCCAACTTCCCAATGGTGCCCCATAGATTCCATTAATGGGGTTCAACAATACCGTGTTCAAGAATGAGTGATATGTTAAACAAGTTTGGTGGTATTTCCATAGAGAATTACGCCAAACTTTTAATGAGAGCCCAAGTGCCCTCTCCCCTCACCCTAAAAAGGAAAAATAAAATCGAGCAGAGAAAATGCTGCATACTGTCATGAATCCAGGGAATGTGTCCCCTCTCACCAAGGGGGACCCCGCACCTTTGGGCCTAGGGAGGTGAGTCTGCTAAGCTTAACACCCCTATGGAAGAAGGCAAGCAGAATCGCACTGGGGCTACCCGCCCACCCCCTTTGAGGGCAGGAAATCCCCTAGAGGGGTTATTTGCAACTCTCCCTATTCCTGGGACCCCAGTAGTTCTGTGGGCTATATGAGACTTACTTTATGGCATAAGATGAAGCTTCCTGTGAGGAGGATTGGTGTGGCTTCTGACCCTCAACATGTACAGCATTTATTTGGACGGAAGGAGAACTGGCCCAGCCCACACCTTTTCAGAGAGAGGGTTAAATAACCAATCCCACCTGGAAGGAGAGAGAGCAGCCTACAGAGCCAGAGAGCATGACGGACCTCCTCCTGGGAGGTGTAGCACAATGCGCGCAAGTTTGAATCAGACTGGATGAGAAGGTCCATGACAGAGCCGGCAGAGTGCTCCAAGTCCTGCCGAAGCTGGAGCCGAAAGCGGCTGGTCTCAACAAGCAATGTAGAACAGATGCCTCAAGGAAAGCAGAACACCAGTTTATGGAGACAAAGGCCCCTGGGCCTGACGAACAAGAGCGTGAGTTCCACCCGGGCCACAACGCCACAAGGGAACCAATGGAGGAACATTGGCAGCAATGCATTCCCTGAGTCGCCCGAAAAGCATCGCCCATACAAAGAAGGTACCTAGTGGGTCCAGGAGGTATGGAGAGGGAACACCAACAATCCAGTGCGGGCTAAGGGAGGCAGAATCCTGAGGTGGGGTAAAGCCCCTGAAAGTCCAAGATGTGCTGAGAAAACCTGAACCCCACAGCATGGTAGAAACACCAAAACCCCTAGCTGGGCTGAGAGAAACCAAGCACCAAGGTGGAGAAGAGAAGCTGAAAGCCCAAGGTGTGCTGAGAGTAATCAGACCCCTGGGCGGAGTAGACAACGCAGAGGACGAAGCCGGACTGAAGAAAGTCGAATCCCAGGTCAGGGTGAGAAACTGGAACCCTGAGAGAAGACTAACTGAAATGTATGAGCCACAAAAGAAGGCGACTGAATGCTGAAGCCAAGCCAGAGAAAGGAATACCAAAACCCAAGGTGGAGACTCGGACCAGAGCACCATAAGTAGAGACGCTGAATCTATTGAGATGCACTTTAGAGTCTAAGAGACATGTAAGAATGCAAGCATAAACTGCAACAGGTCAGAAGCCTAGTGAACAGGTCTTACCAAAGAAGGGGCATCAGAAGCCAACCACCATTCCTTTAAGAGGGCCAATGCCAAACCTATATTGTTCCTAAGTTTATTTGTGTTGATTTATTGTGGTAGGGTCAGAGTTTAGGCAAGTATAGAGTTTTGGATGAGGGACTGTTTCTGTTATGTTATAGTGGACATCCTGACTAGCACTTGTTTACACTTTTTTGTTGTAGAATAGGTTCAGACCCATAGAATTAGGGATAATATAGGTCTTGTTTTTGCTTAGACGATAAACCTAAAGTTTGAATATAATGCCTTCTTGTCCTTTTCCTAATTCTGTTATAACGCAGTCCCCTCCAAGCTGTGATGTCATAGCAGTTGATTATGACTTTCATAATCCTCTGCTATGATGGCACCGCAGGAAAATGCAGCATTTGGACATAGAAATACTTCTTAATTGGAAGCCATACACAACAAAGTGTTATTTTCAGTTTGCATCAGTTCATTAAGTGTAGACTATGTGGTCTTAACCATATCAATTTAATGGTTAGCTAAGAATATTTATTTATTTATTACAATTATAATACGCCCAGACCCAGAGGTATCATGGCGTAGTTACAGACAATGGGTTCATACAGTCTTTATAATACAAAAATGCGGCAAAGACAATGGTAAAGTTACATACAGAGTATTTACAAGGACCGGTAGTGGTTTGTCCGTCAAATTGTGTGGTCATTATTCAGTTTAGTATTGATTGAATAACCACGTTTTCAGTAGTTTTTTTAAATTGAGGAAAGGATGTTTCATTCTTGATGTTGGTAGGTAGGGCGTTCCAATGTTTTGGAGCAAGGACCTTGAAGCAGCTACCCCCGGTTTTGTCTCTTTTGTAGCAAGGGATTTCAAGTTGTGATTTGTTGTTGGATCTGAGGAGTCTGGTCTGGGGTTTCATCAGGACTGTGTTGATAAGGTATTTGGGGGCTTTATTTGCAATATATTTGTGTGTAATGCTTACAGTTTTAAACAGTATCCTGGCTTGGACAGGGAGCTAGTGATTGTCTCTCCTAGTGTTGGAAATGTGTTATGATTTTTTCATACCTAGGGCAGCACAAAGTGCTTTATTCTGCATGATTTAAAGTTTGGCTATGTTGGTTTTGGTAGTGCCAAGGAAGAGAATGTTACAATAATCGAGCTTGGAGAGTATGAGTGCTCTTGCTAATGTAATACAGATATTGGGTGAGAGGAATTTGCAACATAGAAATGAGTTTGGAGGTGTAGAAGGTAGAGGAGGCTAGTTGGTTAACTTGTTTAGTCATGGTTAAGGTGGCGTCTAAGGAGACACTGAGTGTCTTCACTTGTTTGAGAACTGGAATTGTGGTGCCATCAATGACAAATGATTTATAGGCTGGCTGGAGCTCATCAATTTTGGAAGGGGAACCTACTATGAGTAGCTCTGTTTTGTCATCATTGAGGCAAAGGCTATTGTTTGCCATCCAATTTTGGATAATTGAGTAGATTTGGTTGATGAGCAGTGAGTCTTGCTCGTGGTTGCCTGTGAGTGGGATGAGGATATGGGTGTCATCTGCAAAGGTGGTGTAGATGACACCCATGGCATCCAGGGCTGCGAAGAGCAACTTGGTATACACATTGTACAAAGTAGGGGATAGGCAATAGCCTTGCGGGATGCCTATGGGGACTGGTATGGGGTCAGCTGATTCTTTGCCAATTGACACTCTTGATGTCCTATCTGCCAGAAATGATTAAATCCAGGCAGTGGCATCCTTAGACAGATTGAAGTTATTTGCTAGTGTACAGCAGAGTTTGTCATGGTCGACCAGATCGAATGCCGTTGAGAGGGCCAATAACATTAGTAGACAGAGTCTATCTGCATCTCTGGTGGCATCCATTTGGATCTTCAGATCGAGTAGGGCTGTCTCCATGCTACGATTCGGGCGGAAATCCTGACAGACGGTCTCTTAATAGTTGGTGCTTTTCTTGGTGGTATTGTATTTGGGAGTAATCTATTTTGTCAATAATTTTTAGAAGAAACAGTACCGTTGTGATGGGTCGGTAGTTTATTGGGATTGCCGGGTCTAATGTAGGTTTTTTGAGGAGGGGGGTCACCCATGCTTTTTTGATGCTGGTGGGGACTGAGTTGGTGTTGAAAGAGGCATTTACAAATTCTGTAATGATTGGTGTGAGAGTGGAGGTGCAGAGTTTTACTAGGTGAGATGGAAATTGGTCTTTGTAATTGGAGGCTTTAAGTTTGGCCATGATGTCAGACACTTCTTTGAGAGAAACTGGAGTAAAGTGAAATGGCTTGCCTGTGGTGGGATGAGCTGGGTTCTCTCCGATTCCATTGTTTGGAGTTTCTTCCGCTAAGAGTTTTTTTTACTATCAATTTTTTGTTGCAGTAATAGGATCTTGGCTGCCAAGGCTTCTTACATTGTGGTACACCAAGCTTTGCTGGCGTTTGTGGGTGCTATAACTTGGAATGGGTTTTCTAGCTCTCTAAGGATACAGACTAATTCTTTGCTGTCTGAGGAGGCGTTCATGATGCGATCGTTCAGGGCATTGGCTTTATTTGTGATTATGGTTGATTTGTACTTTTTGTTTGCTATGTCAAAAGCTTTCCCGGATTCTGTGGTGCTAGTTTTCCTGTGCATGTGCTCAAGTGATCTTTTTATGCGTCTCAGGGAGACTGGTTCCTCATTGAACCAAAAGCAAGATTGTTTGCCTGTTTTGCGGGTTTTGGTAGTGATGGGAGCAAGTAGGTTGATGGTATGGGTGAGACTCTGTTGATAACGTTCTGCTAGATAATCGGGGTTGTTTGTAGCAGGAGAAATGTTGGCTAATGCTGCCTTGAGGACGGGGGAGAGGATATCTACTGAGAGCTTCTTGATGTTTTTAGTTTCAAAGGTTTCGGGTTTTTTGGGGGTAATGTGTTCAACAGTGTTGTTATTAAGTGTGAAGTTAATAATGAAGTGATCTGACCACTCTACAGGGAGGATAGAGTCGACAGTGACTTGTGCGTTCAACGTGAGAAGCTAGTCTAAAGTTCTTCCTTTGGAGTGGGTGGGTTCATTTATCAACTGTGTGAAATTCATGTCTAACATCTCAGTGTAGAAGGCTGAAGCGTCATTGTCGAGGGGGTCACCAAATCCTAGGTTGATGTCTCTGAGAATGATGCATTTGGTGTTGGGCTTGATAATGGGTGTGAGTAGTAGGGGGATATCTAAGTTAGGGTGAGTACTTTTGTTAGGTGATCTATACACTACCACGATGTTGGTAGTGGTATTGGGGTTGGAGGTGTATTCAACTAGTAGTAGTTCATAGCCTTGTATTTGTTCCATTGGGCATGCTCTAATTTGTAGGGAGGTTTTGGCTATTAGAGCAACTCCACCTCCTTGGGTGTTGGTCCTGTCTGTTCTGTGTATACTGAAGCCTGGGGGGATGGTGAGAGCTAAGAGTGGACCTGCAGCGAGGTCTAACCATGTTTCAGTGACCACCAATAAATCGAGTTTTGGACCATGATGAGATAGTCTATTTCTATGGCGTGAGCTCCTAGGGATCACGCATTGATAAGTGCACCGCTGAGAGTGGTTGTGGGAACAAGAGATGGTGTGTTTCCAGGGGTGTTGCCTGGGTTGGTGGCCTGAGTATTGGTTCTAGATTTGGTTTGGGGTTTGATGACTTTTTTGTAATGGTCTTTGAGTTGGTGGTTATGTGAATTGGCATCTGATTTACCAGATCGGTTTATGGAGAGAGTGGATGCTTGTGGGATGGTTTTAGTTCTGGACCTTAGTCTATGAAACCTGTCGACACCGAGGGTGGGTAAGGTCTTGTTATTAAGCTCTTTAGACCTAGGGTGTGTGGTGGGATTGAGCCCGGGGCTGGTTGAGACTGCCTTGTTCATGATGTCAGTGGGAGTATTGTTCGTGAGTGCGGTTAGAGTGGGGAATGGAGGTACAGTAGGCAGGAATGGTTTGAGGCAGGGGATAGGGTGGTGGCGTTGGCAATCCAATTTGGCTAGACCTTCGTTAATCTTGATGAAATGACCTGTTGTACATGGAGTGGATTGGGGTATTATGCAGAACGGGAACATGGTGGTTGTCAGGAGGGTCAGCATTCTATGAGTCGTATAACTATGTTTAATTTAGTTACTGTTACTGAGTTACAGATAAAATAATACAACGTTTGATTTGGTTGGTGGGCTGTTTCAAATAATGCAAGCTACTATACACTTGAGTATGAGGAAAATTCTAAGACAGTTGTAAGTAGGCACAATGAACACAAATATGCAACTATGGGTTATCACAAGTATCTAGAGTGAGATGCTACTGCTAGTTTGAGTGGGCAATGAACTGATCATTGCCATGTGGGAGACAGCAGTATATGCTATGGCGGGTAGCAGTCATAGCCAGTATCATTTTAAACATATCTATGGCTATTTTCTATCAACGCAAGTGGTCATGGTGGGCAGTGCATATATTAGCGTTAGGCCTAAGGTAATCATGCATTAACTTTACTGTGATTACATTATTGAGGACAACATCATGCGGGCTACAAGTAAGTTCTCACAGAGGGTTCAGTGCAGATGAGTGTTCATTACTGGATAGAAGAGTGGCTTGCTTACACAATGAGAGTTTGTGCTATTGATAGTTGATGCGATATGGAACTGGTAGGGAGTCCAGGTTTGAATGTGGTGTTATAGTTTCAGTTGGCAGACACCGGAACGCGCTGTGTTGCGAATAGGCAGTGTCGCCACAGCGTTGTAAGGGCCGGATCTGAGGAGCCAGGTAATCAGTCACTTGTAGGTATGACTTATAACCAGTTGTGCCAGGCAGTGACAGGCAAGGACAGGCTCAGAGCCTTTTGCCACGAGCCTTCTGCTGCGGGACCCGTCTCTTGCCTTCCGGTCAGGGGGCGTCGGGAAATACTTCAGAAGAGCCAATCCGGGCTCAAGTGTTGACTAGCAACACGTCTATACAATGGCGGCGGCCATTTTGCAGAGTAAAGATTTTCGCTCCACACGGTCAGGAACAGCTGATCGTGTTACTGGGCGGATGGTCAGCTGTAATTGCAGAGCAGTCTGCTGTCTGGTGATGCTGGCAGTCGATGCACTTCGTGTGCAGTAGATTTCCTGAGCTGTGTGCTGGATCTGCTCCTCCAGGTGCAAGGGTTGGACAGGGAATTGGGGGCTCCTGCCCTCCCAGAACTCTAGTAAACGAGCATGGTACTAATGCTGCTGTACATGTTCAAGGTATTGGCAATGGCTTCTTTGCTCGAAACACCTTAATATATTTAGTTATCCATCTCTAACAGCGTTCCCCATCTCACTTTCGGGATATCTCTATCACTTGGTGAATCCCATTGTCCTGGTCCAGTCTCTTCTGCTCAGAGTTCCTGGAACATTGGATATCCCCTGTATGAGCACATCATGTATTTTACATCTGCTACTCGGGATAATGCTCCAGTATGCACGCAGGTGTATTCTACCGCTGTGAGCAAGTAACCCATTTCAGCCTTAATATTCAATTCTGAGCTTTGGTAGCAAATATGTGTAGAACAGTAATACCATTTAAATGTCACATCGGAAATAACCCTCCACTGATTGCTTCGGGCATCCCAGTCATATCCTTTGCTCCAGGGATGCTGCTCTTGAAAACCACAGAAGCTGCCTAGAGTTCACAAATTGTCTCGTAGAAGGGCTATCCAACCCTGCCTTCTTATATTCTGCCTATGGGAATTGGGCCACCTCAAACCACCACGCATCAGCTTTCTCAGTCTGGCTCCATTTACTGGTGCAATATATATGATGCGTTCCCGCAGTGGTAACTCTTTGTTATATATTTACCTTCATTAGCCTCCCTAGGCTTCCTGGTAGAAATCCTCAATTTTTCTTTTTCCAATATATTCCCATTCCCATAGAACGATAAATGCTGTGACATTTGAAGGTCCATTGATAAAGTCAGAATTGTGCTGCCTGACCTTGTGTTTCTCTCTTGGACCTTTCAGCAACAACCCAAAGTTGGCATGCTAAATAATAAAGTTAAAACTCTGGAACGCCCAGTCACCAGTCGTCCAGCCTGCATGACAATAATAACAGGGATATCATGGGCCCATTCATTTGCGTGCTCGTCAACCTTTGGCTTTCCAGGTGTTATGGACTACAACACCCATCAGACCTAGCCAGCATGGTCAATGGTGAGGGATAACAGGAATCGTAGTACCAAACACCTGGAGAACAGCATGTTGCAGACCCCTGCGTATGGACTTTGACTTAGTACTCTGCCCATCTTGTCAACGTAAGTTGTGTACTATATAAATTGATCTTGGAATCATTATGATTTAAGTCGGTGAACTTTACCCTGTTAAGGAAAATGGATAATGGAACGAGATATGGGTGTCCTATGTCAGCAGTCCTTCCTGTACTCCATGTACAGGGTTCTTTGTGTTTATAATGACAACCAAAATAATGACATACATTTTCAGTGACACTTTAATAACTAAAAAAGTCGATTTAGTATTTTTTATTTGGGGGGTCCCGATCCCCAAACCCCTCCGTTTCTACAGCCTTTTTTCCCCCTCCCCCCTCCCAACTACTCCCACCCCTTTTAATCCCTTAGCCTACACCCCATATATACTTTCACTAAACACATTTACTTTTTTGTCATTATTCAGGTGTCGTTGAAAAGTTTGTCTTTATTTTTATTTTCGTTATTAATACTGCATAACCGATTAGAAACTGCAAAATCAGTCAAATTGTGGCTCACTCTAACAATTATGGACCAGGGTTGCTAAATTGGTGTGAACGTGATGAATGAATATAGGCAGTGTTCCAGATAAGATTTTGAAGTGGGAGTATTTTACTCCCTATTCTTTTAGAGTTGGGAGTAAAATTATATATTTTAGGGAGTGAAAAAGTAAGTCCCATTCCCAATTGGAGTATTTTACAAGTGAATAAACATGTTTTAACTATAACACAGAAATGTTTTTGTAATAAAAATTCTTTGCACTTAGCTATTTATGTGCATTAAAAGATAAATGTTAACCTCTACAATAGTACTTTCTTCCTTTGGCACTACTGGTCCAATCAGATCCATGAAGCTGTGTGAGAAAGCAGGGGAACATGTTGGTTTCCTATTTTTTGTTGGGAGTATTTTTACTCTGTATTTTTCTTTTTTGGGAGTATTTGCCCATTTTTAGTGAGTAAAAGTGGTTGATACACCTCTTATCTGTAGGGCTGAACATAGGTGTACAATCTCTGGACCGCGTTTCTTGGACCTCCTCTTAAAGAGACCAGCCAGGAAACATTAACCAGAGAAGACTCGACTGCAACATGAGGGGAGCTCAGCGGGCCTGGAAGAAGGAAGATGCGGTTGTCAGTTGTGAGATGGATGAGTAGTGTATATAGAGAACTTTTGACAGAACTACAAAAACAATGTATTTCGGAATAATTGATGTTTACCTTATTGTATTACTGTGGCGTTTCCTTTTCTCTATGCATACATCAACCGCAAGACAATATTAATTGTGTGATAGACTGCTAAATTAGATTTATACAGATTCATTTTATACACATCTGTTGCTTTCTCCTTTTCTTCTGCTTACATTATGTTGCTAATTGTGAAAGGAAACATAATTCCCCCTGGGAAAACTGTTACATTACATCCATACACTTCTCATTTGTGATTAATTACTCCTGCATCCCTGGACATCTTCAATTACATAAAGTTGTTCTACCTCCCATGCTACCTACTCACACTCCCATACTTTATAAAGAATATACCTGAGCCACTTTCCTCCCACACCAAAGTATTCTGTGAGTGGCCTTGGTTGGGAGTGGCACTTTCGTTAATAACGGTAGGTCTTCAGCAGTAGAAGAGATCTTGGGTGATGGAACAAGTTACTTACCTGTAACTGTTGTTCTCCAGCATGGGTCTGGCATGGATTCTATACCACACATCAATGTCTGTCTCATCAAATAGAGCAAGCAGGAGGGGCGGCTGAGAGCATCACTGACAAGTCCCTCATTTGCATTTCGCAAACATGAACTTCGTTATTATGGTTTGAATTGTGGACCTCATGGATTGGCATCCAATTCATTCGTTGCAACATGGCTAAACCCCATTTCTTTCAGAATTTTAAAGGGATGTTTCCAGGGAAATAACCAGGATAACCTCAGTAGTCATTTCAACACAAGCTCAGAATGGAAGTCCCCTCAATCAGTAGTGTAACATTACTCCGACTAGAACCTATGCCCATTATTTTGGTAGACAGACTAGTGTTTTGAGATGAGAGAACCAGTGCTACATGGATGAGAGGAGTCGTCATGCCATCGACCCACCCACTACTACAAGATCAGCAGCCAAAGAGAAGGCATAAAGACATGCCAGCCAACGGCAATGGCCAATACCACAGCCAAGGCAACAGGTAAGAGAGGACGCCTCAGGCCATGGACGCACAGAGGACTCCACTCCACGGGATGCGCGGAGGCTTCCCAGTAGCAGGCTCAGCTATGAGACATGCCCACAAAGTCTACTGGCCACCATTTAAGCAGGAAGACCAGCACATTGCACGGGAGGACGCATGTGTGAGCAGCACATGGATGAAAGGTTGGCCCATCGATGGCTTATCAGTGGATATGTTGCACATCTTAACACAGACCCTTTTAGTCTAGATATTGGGTTTCCTATATATGTATTCATGTATTACTGACAATATGAAATCACTCTTCTCATCACTCATGGATATACTTGCTCTGGAACCTACCTCTGTGGATAAAACGATGCCCGCTGCCTTCTGGCCTTGTCCTGAAGCTAATCAATAAACCCACACATTAACAGACCAGTTCAAACTAACACAGGTTAGAATCTTCCAGGCATTTTGAATGGGCAGCCAATCTGAAAATCTAGTTCAAATTCTGGGTATCTGTTAGACATGTCCCTGAACTGTATAAAGTGGAGTGGAGCAATTTGTTTTTAATATGATGGAACCTGTAGAGCAGACATGCACCCCAAGAGGTGTCATGGCACTAAGACAGCCAGGACAACCAAACAGACTTCAGTGAGAGAGAATCCCAGTGGATACTTTGGAAATAAGCTGGTCTATAATTCATGATGGAACCTTCAGCATGAATCAGCACAGGTGGCTGGTCCTAATGGAGGAGGTATGAAAGGAGAAAGTCCAATCCTACCAATCTCTGGTTTGCACATAAGGAATAGACAACAAACCTTAGTAGATCACAGGACCCTAGAGGAAGAGTATCTGCTAATAGGAATCAATCGAAAAGGATTGGCCACCTTCATGGATGCCTTTGTGCAAAAGGCAGGACAGTGTAAATCATACGCTGTTCTTCACCGAAGCCAGCGAAGAGGCGCCGAGATACAATCATATTTTCCACATCTGAAGAGGACTCTTGCTACCATGCTTTGCAAGCATTGGAGGTGGCTTCTTAGTAGTTTGCACAGGCCTAAGCATACTCAGGTGCAGTAGTCAAGCTGCACTGAAATTATAGCATTGATTGATGGATCTTTGGGCTAGAATCCCAAATCACAGCCAGGTTCCTCGTCCCATTAAAGGGAACGTGTGCAGGCTCCAAGAGTTTTGCGACTGAGCAGACCGTCCCAAATGGCACTGTGGCTGCCAAAAAGAATGACATCTGATGTTGTGGAATAAACCAACCTGATCTATTTGCCGACTGCCTACATATATAGATAAAGGCACTATATAAATAACACACCATTATCATTATCTATAATAGAAGGCTAAATGACTGGATCAGATCAGACAGGGGATTCATATAGATATTGAATAAAAGAGATGTTAGTGTTGATGCCTGAGTTTACTATCAAAATCCTCAAAGGTTGGCAGAGAGGCTGCTTGCACCCTGTCTTTCTGGTAGGATGCGAGTCAGGCAAGGGAAGAAACAGAAACACCCAATCATCACAGGTGACCCAGGAGGATGAAGTGGTCAATAGTGTTGAATGCTGCTGACAGAGCCAATACAATCAAGTCACTGGCACTGCCCTTATCCACCATCCACCTGATGCCATCAAGTAAAGAAATGAGACTGACTCGGTTCTGCTGTGTGTCGTAAAATAATCCAAAAGACAATCCTCGCCCTTTCGAAGAAGGAACCTAAAATCGATAGTGACGCTTTCGCAAGCAGTCCTGATAGTGCTTCGGAGAAGAACCTACCTCATTGGACATATTAGCTCGACCCAGCCAGGTCATGCTGTCAATGGGCACACACATTTACTTTGCAATCACATGACTGGCTTCTAAGGCGCTCCATGATCGCATGGCACGTTGCACCTTAAACCCAGGCCACAAACCAAGCAGTGAGGTTCCAAACGCCTGAGATGTGTGGACCCGCCGGTGGCACACGACGGACGCCAAAGAGCCCACACCCCATGAATCACCAGTCACAGGTATTCACTGCCAGGAAAAGCCTGAAGCCGGTGAATCAAAGCTGTGGGCACTTTTACCCGCTGCTCTGCCAACACTTTTTGTTTATTCAAGTGGCATGAGGCACAAGCAGAGGGAGCCGCACGACGTTGGTGGTCGGGGACCAATGGAGTTGGGCAAGTCACTGAGCGGTAGGAGAGGCACACGGTGGAGGAAATCCACAAAGATGAAGCCAAATAATGGAAGTGTAGTGGGGGGTTTGCCTGGGAGTGGTATAGATGGACAGATGTGGATACAAGTGAGGAGATCTCAAAAGGAGACAACCAGTGCTTTATCACATTCAACATATCATCCAATGGAAGTGTTGCGCAAATGCTTCAATAGCCGGTACAGAAGACAGGGCAACACATGAATGCTGGCACCAGTGCACCTCTTTGCCTACTAAGTTTAAAAAGGGGGTCCTGATGACTGAACTAAAAGCATTATTTGACTGACCCACGCGTCTGTCTGCTAAAAATGCACAAGCAAGCCGGGCACCTGCTAGTGATTTCGAGCTCTGTTATGTTAAGCTACAGAAGAGTTTATGCAGCTGTCTAAAGCCAAGGGAAAAAGATTTGCTTGGGATGCCTGCGGAAGATCTGCATACGGAATTGCTCTCCGGGTTATTGATGTTCTGCCATGTCCAAATACGGCAATAAGCCATACTAGTCCGAACATGGCACTGCCGAGAAGCCGGAGTGATGCCGGGATCTGCGCTGGAAAAGCTGTGGGAGGTCCATAGGAAATAGGTGTCTAGACATGCTGCAAGGCCAAGGCTGACGAGGGATGTACACCCTGGCAGGGTCATTGGCAAAACTCATGGGGATCCATGCAATCCTGGGAGACCTGATGAAAGAGGGGGCTGCCAATCAATCCATGGTCATGAGAAGCCAGCCAACCACTGTCCGCTCGTTCTTAGGATGGGCGACCATAGCTAGTGTGGGAGGGATGAGTGATGGAAAGAACTGTCTGCAACTTGAAACTCCTCACTGGGGAATGACGAAAAGAAACATTCTGGTCACTTACACATTGCCCTAATCTGTAAAGTAATTTATTTGATGCTGCATAGATGTTGGCTGAAGTCTGAGAGCCAAGGTTAATTTGAACCAGAAACACATATATTCTTCGGATGAGAAGCAGCACCACTCATGAATGCTAATTATGCAAGAACTTCTTTGTAGGAGTTGGATTCCACTTGGAAGTCCCAAATCTCTTACTTTCTCTGCCAGCTACACACTGCAAACCTTGCCTGCGGAGTGGGGTGCACTATAAATCGCTTCTTGGCAGTCGCACTGTGTACTTGTAGACACTGTACTTGCTCATGCAAACGAGTACGCAGAATAATAGGGGTGGCCTTTTCCCTTCGGCTAGCATGTTACTGTTGTAATTTCATGCTCTTGTCTGGTCTATTGCCAACTATGGCATGCGTTTCTTGGGTGCACCCTACTCTTGCAGCACGTTTTCCTCATGGCGATGACTATTCTGAGTGCATACCACAAGGTGTCTAGAAAGGCAACATTCATAGCCACTTTCCCTATTAATATAAATAGACGGTCCTCGTGTCTTTTGTAACAAGGCCAGTCTTCAAGACCGGGGGAAAGCGGAGCCCACTCCAAAGACCCAAGGAAAGGTCACAGCCAAGGGAGACGACATTCCCACCCGCTCGGCTTGAGCTCGAATGTGTGCTGTGTGGTATTGTACTCATACCCCTTTCCTCTACCGCCAAGTGCGGGTCGGATCCTCCCTGGACTTCACGGGACCTTTGCCGGGGATGCACACAGCCCTCTCCATGGTACCAAGGGAGAGCAACCAACACCAAATGAGGAGATTGCCTGGCCTGAGGAGTCGGGGTGTGTTTCTCCCCACAGCGCAAAGAGCGGACCAACAGAAAACCCATCGTGCCGCTCCAGTAAATGGAGAAATGCAGATGATCAAGAGGGCTTGGCCGGGATGCCGGCAGATGCAGGAAGGGGTTTCTTACCCAAGAAGTTAGGGCTTACCTTAAGGGATCCCAGCCTGGGTCGCCAAACCTCAGAGTTATTCCGAGCGATGTCCCAGGTGTCATCCGGGGTCTGCGATAATCCCGTATGGGAAAAGGGAGTGGAGCTCAGCCCCCTCTTAGCACTTTACCATTGCTCACAAACACACCTCGCGTCCCAAAGGAAGAAGTGGACTGTGCAGAGACAGAGACCCAATCCCACAAAAAGGAGAAAGATAAAGGAAAGCAACAACAGACAGGAAGTGTTTGTTACCAGGGTGAGGTCAAAGGAGAAGAAGGAGACAGACCAAGAGACCAACAGGAGGAAGGCGGAAACAATGCAGTTTGGTGGCAGATTGTGCTATAGGTGAGGTATTTATGGTTTTGAGGAGCGGTGCAGAGCTGTGAGTGTCATGTGCCGTCATGGTATTTCACCCCATTCGGCCCTGCGGGGTAGGAGAAACAGGTGAAACACCATCTCATTTCAGATTTCCCCTCATAATAGTAAAATCAGCATTGGTTCGGCCAATTAGAATGTAGCACCTCGAAGGGAAAGAGCAAGTTTAGTTTATTATTTGATAATGCGCTCCAAACCCAGGGGTAGCCGGGCGCAGCAGTTCCAAGAATACTTAGGCTTAGGTTACATACATACAGAGGATATATCAACATATATACAATACAATTGAATCTCTCTCATTGGTCAGGCATCAGATAATCAGATCGATCAGATAATCAGGTGTCAGAATCAAGGTAGTTTTAAGCCATGATAGGATCGAGTTCCGTAGGTTAGTTATCGTTAATCCAAAACCAACTTTTCACCTTACATCTGAATCTAGAATAGGGAAGATTAGTTCTCATTTCCGTAGGGAGTGCGTTCCAGGCACAGGCAGCTCAAACAGAGAAGCTTGCTCCACCTGCTTTAGTTAGTCTAAATCTGGGAGTTTCAAGTAGGGAGTGGTTAGAGGCTCTGGTGTGGTGAGTAAAGGATTTTCTAGTCAGTCTAGCTGAGATGTATGGGGGCGCAGTGTTGTTCAATCCTTTATGTGTGAGAGATAGCGTTTTAAGGAGAACTCTGTCACTGATTTTTAACCAATGATTGTCTTTCCTAATGTTGGATATGTGTGCTCTGCGGGGTATGTCCAGGGCTGCTCTAAGAGCATTGTTCTGCAATATTTGTAGTTTGTTTGTGACAGTTTTATTGGCACCCGCATATAGGGCGTTACAGTAATCCAATTTGGACATTACTAGGGCATTGGCTAGTGTGATACAATTGGTTTTAGACAAGTAAGGTCTACAGGCCCTGATTAATTTGCAGGTGTAAGCTGTGGAGGAAGCCAGGGAGTTGACTTGTTTTTTGAGAGTTAAGGTGGAGTCAAGGTAGAAACCTAGTGTTTTTACCTATATTGCCACTTTGATCATATTGCCGTCTATATTAAAGGCGCAGTAGTTGGGGCTGAGTTTTTTGAGGTTGGAGTCGGAACCCAGGATCAGTATCTCTGTTTTATCATCGTTCAGGCAGAGGCCGTGAGAGGCCATCCATGCCTGAATGATGAGGTCAATCTTGTTTACTAAAGCTGTGTCATCAACAAAGTTGCCAGATAGTGATCTGAGGATCTGCGTATCGTCCGCATAATTGGTGTAGGCTACCCCCAGTCTGTCAAGTTTGTCAAAGAGTGGCTTAGTGAAGATATTGTACATTGTGGGGGAGACACATGAACCTTGTGGGACACCACAGGTGATTTGTATTGGGTCCGCTGAGGCTAAAGGGGAGAACACTCTCATCGTGCGGTTGTCAAGGAAGGATTGTACCCAGGCTATAGCTTCATTTGAAAAATGGGCAGCAGACGCTGATGGTTGCATAACACTGCGTGGTCCACTAGGTCAAAGGCCGCCGATAAGTCAAGGAGGAGGAGCATAGCTGTTTTACCTTTATCCTTCAACTCGTCGATTTGTTTCTTAAGGTCGATAAGGGCTGTTTCAGTACCATGTAATGGTCTGAAGCCAGATTGGCGTGATCCTAGTAGTTGGTTTGTTTCCAGATAATTTTGGATCTGGAGGTAGGCTACTCTGTCAATGATTTTAAGGAGAAATGGGACTGTGGTAATGGGCCTATAATTAGTCAGGATGGCTGGGTTAAGGGTCTGTTTTTTAAGGAGAGGCAGAACCAATGATTCTTTAAGGTTAGTCGGTACGGTGCTGGATCGGAAATTAATTTAGAAATAAAGGGCGCTAGGTCTCTCGCTGCATCCTTAATAACTTGTGCTGGGCAGCTGTCACCTTGGCAATTGAACGGTTTCAGGGATAGTATCACCTTTTCAGTTTCCAATATGGATATGTTGGAAAATCTGAATGGTTTGCAGTTACTTTGAGTAACTGTTCTAGGTGCATCTGCACCAATGTGGGAGGTATGGGTACCAGTGGGATTCAGGGAAGCTTTCTTCTTTGCAATATTCGTTTGTAGGGTTGTAATTTTATTAGCTAAAGCATTTTGGATGCTGGTGCACCATTGTTTGTCCTTAGGGACATTGTCTACGGGTGTGATTGGATTTTCCATTTCCCGGAGGATGGAGAAGAGCTCTTTGGAGTTAGAGTTGGCATTGCTAATTCTCTCATTAAATGTATTCTTTTTAGTTTGGATTATTTCTTTCTTATATTTTTTGGCAAGGTTGTCAAGTAAGGTTTTATTCTCAGCTGAAGGTGTGTGTCTCCAAATAGCTTGGAGTTTACATTTTTGGATCCGTAATTCTTTGAGGTGGGGGGTGAACCATGAGTTAGGTGAGATTCTCGTTTACTTTTGCGCAGTTTGATAGGTGCAATGGTATCCAAGGCTTTGGACATAGTGTAGTTGAATGTCTCAACTAGCATTTAGGGTCAGAGTTGATGGCGCAAGCAGTAAGGGCTGGTAGGAGTGGAAGTCGTTTTTCAGCTGTGATTTCTTTTTTACTTGTAGTAGGCATTGGTGGAGCTGTTTCAAGCTTGTCTGGTTGAGGAGGCTCTATGGTAGATGAGAAGCAGATATGGTGGTGGTCAGTCCATGTTTGTGGTAAGATGGTGGAGATGGTGGTGGCACAGTTTCGGTTAGCTATCCAATCTAGTGTCCGTCCTTTTATATGTGTGGGGGCTAAGACTTTTTGGGTAAGGCCGTGATCGGCTAAGATTGATTGGATGGAAAGGGCCTCTTTGTCCGCATCGTCATTGAATCCTAGGTTAAAGTCACCTAGTAGCAGGAGCAGAGTGGAGTCTTTGATGGTGTTCGTGAGAAGGCTAGATAGATCTTCCTCAAAATTACCTAAAGGGCCTAGTGGTCTATACACCAGAAGGACAGTTTGTGGACTGTTGTTAGAGATGGGTATTTTAGCAGAAAGAAGTTCACAGGATGTGATAGCTGGGTGTGGGGTGAGCCTTACTGCTAAATTCGTTTTGGCAATAATGGCCAGGCCACCTCCCCTAGAGTTAAGCCGATCGACTCTTAGTATGTTGTAGTTGTCAGGTATGGCAATCATGAGTGCGGGGCCAGCAGCGTCATGGAGCCAGGTCTCAGTGATAGCTAGGAGATCTAAGTTGTCCATGGCTAGTATGTCGGCAATTTCCGTATTGTGTGCTATGAGGGACCATGCATTGATGAGGTGATGAGGGCTCCTGATAAGGTAGGAGTCGTGATTATTATTTGCGTGGGTCTGGGATTACATGCTTGTGATACATGCTTGAAGGGCATTCTACACTGCAATACTTAGAATAGCAACAGTAGTGCTGAAATAATCAAAGCGCTTTAATGATCCAAGAGGCTCCTAGAGGCCTACATTAGCAATGTATTGAAAAGTAGAATCATTCATTTGTTTATGTAACCATTTAATATATAGTAAAGCACTAAGCAGCTTGATCATATCATACATGCATGCATACAAACACACGTGCATATATAGTTATGAACAGGCCAATATATTAACCCCATATGCATACATATAGCACATAGCTATAATGAATAGGCATTGAAATCAAATTTGCTTCATTTTGTATGTTAGTGGAATAGATGGCATTTTGCTTAAAAGGTTAAACAAAATAACTCTGACGTTAGGTCCTTGACCTGGGGACATTTAGGGCATGCCGATATTTTAGCTCTAAGCTGTGAAGATAAGGGGAGCTACCAATCATATTGCCAGTGGCTCCGGAGCTACATAGGTGTGTTCTTCCCCTTTTTCGCATCCTAGTCTAGATAGAGTGTCTGCCTTGTTGCTGCGTCCTCCCGGTCGATAGGTGATTATGAAATCGAATTCGGCAAAGAAGAGTGCCCACCATAGTTGTCGAGCAGACTGGGCCCGGGCTGTTTTTTAGATACTGCAGGTTTCTGTGGTCTGTAAGAAACGTTACAGGGTATCTGGCACCCAGAAAATGATGCTGCCATTTTTAAAAGCGGCCTTGATGGCCAAGAGTTCTTTATATGTGATGGCATAATTCTGTTCTGAGAGTGTGAACTTCTTTGACCAGAATGCAATGGGATGAGACAGAACTGCCTCAATGGCCATGTTGGAAGAGTCGGTTTCTACCACATATGGGAGTTCTGGGCTTGGGTGTTGTAGGACCGGTGCTGTGGTGAACTGATGTTTCAAGGTCATATAAGCCTGTTCAGCATCTTCATTCCAATGAAAGGTCTTGTTTTTATGGAGTAGTGAAGTAATGGGCTGTACAATATTTGAGAATTTAGGAATAAAGCGCCAGTAAAAATTGGCAAAATCCAGAAAGATTTGGACTGTCTTGATGGAGGTGGGAGATGGCCACTGGAGGATCGCTTCGATTTTGTGGTTGTCCATTCGAATCCCCTGTGGTGTGAGTATGAAATCCAGCAATTCCACTTCTGTTACGTGAAAGGCAAGTTTTGCATAGAGCTGGTGTTGTCGCAATTTCTCAAGGACGACTCTTACATGTTTCACATGCTCCAAAGGCGATGCAGAGTAGATCAAGATGTTGTCTATGGAGATGATGGCACAGACATCAAGGAGTTCCCGTAGGACATAATTCAAGGCAAATTGAAACGCTGCAGGGGAATTGCATAACCCAAAGAGCCTAACCCTGTACTCATAAAGGCCGTACTTAGTGCTGAAGGCGGTCTTTTATTTGCTGCCTTTTTTGATTATTGCTGGTAATATCGATACCGCCATACAAACTGACGGCAACACCAAACGGGAAGCTTGTCGACGGCCAATTTGAAAAACACAATCCACTCTTAATCTCCCATTTCCTGTTGCCATCCAGTGTGAGAGGAGGCATAAAACATGTCACAGGCAAACAAAGCACGTATCCCTGACGTCTGCATCAGGAAACCCAAGTTCTCTGAGGCAGAACTGACAGCATTGATGGACACAGTTGTCCAGCACGCCGATGAGCTGTTTTCGCAGTATCCAGCCCTAACCAGCCAACAGCAGAAGACCGTCATATAGCAGGAGGTTGTGGACGGAGTGACAGCCGCGGGGACTGTCCCCCACACCACCAGGGACTGCTACAAGCTCTAGGCCGACCTGCGTCTGAGGGTGTGCAAAATCATTGCCACCCACAGATGGGAATCCTCAGCCACAGGAGGAGGGATGGAGCCACCTCTCATCCAGATACCCTGGGAGGAAAGGTGCAGCTCCATTCTGCACTTGGAGGGCATCAAGAGTGTTGGGACGGCAGAGGCAGGAGCCGGGACCCAAGGTGATGGCGGTGGCACGTACAAAAAAAAAACATGAAAGCCTATTCCTGAATCCAAATACACATCCCCAGGCAGAGAGTCCAATACATGTCAGATACAGCAAATGGCCTGATCAAAACCATATTCAAGGGGCTGCGAGTAGAAGTAGCCATGCACAAGCACTGTCGCCAATATGTACAGTCGAAACCATGTGTGCCACGGGAGGACAGGACATGAATCGTAGGCCCACTGCACACACAACAAGCCACCATAGCAGACCAACATGCAATGTGCACTCCCACCACCCACATTTAGATTCACATATCAGAGCCAACAGATCAGAAAAGCCTCATGACAAGAGCTGTACACACACAATGTGGCATGAATGTAATGCAAGCCGCACTCATAACACCCAGAATACTAACAGCATACTCATCTCTTCCCAACAGGCACACAGCCCTCCGACAGTGATGCCCCAGAACCGTCATCAGGCCGTGCAGCTGCAGGCAGACCTGCAAAGGCAAGCAGGCCCAGGCAGTAGGGCAGTACAACTGCCACATGGCAGCCACCATCAGCACCTCGCTACCACCAGCACCATTGCCACCCACCTGCACCATTGCCACCCACCACTGCACGGGGCACAGCTGCAACCACCACACCTGTAGTCAGTGGCCCCACTGCCCCTCCTGTGCCCTCCACACCACCACGGTCACAGCAGCCACCAGGCCAATGTGGCTGGTTTTCCACTGAGGAGGAGGATGACGTCACATACTCCTCAGCTTGTTACAGCCCCACGTCACCCCAAAGCCCCCCTCCATTACCACTGCCCAACCTCAGTACCATAGATGCATGCCTGCATGCAATAGAGCCCAAGAAGGGATAACTCACTGTGATAGGAATGTATGCAAGCATCCAGCCGCAGAAGTGCAAAGTCTTGAGGCTGTGCAACCGCAGCCCTCCTCATCCTTGTAAAAAGAGTGACAGAGGGAGGGGAACAAGATCACCTCCACTGCAGAACAGTGCCATCCAACTCTGCCTGAACAACATGCAGGCCATGGGGTCAGGCCCACCCACATCCGTGACCACTACTGTGGGCTTTCAGCAAGGCGTCCGTCACAGAGACTACATCCCACACAAGAGTCTGGCAAGAGCCTCATGGCTAAGAGGGCCCGCAAGTGACAATAACACTGACTGGGTGCTCCCATTGGTGTATTTGGGGGGAGGGAGTGTAAGGAAAGGGGGCTACCAGGTGTGGGTGCATGCACGTTTCTCTCAAATACATTATTTTCACTTGAAGCAATGACTGGACATTCAATTTTTTCAAACAAGGGTTTACTGTAATTGTGCATGATATATAGAAAAGTGTAAGGGAAGTGATGAGTAGAGGGGGACCTCAGAAAAAGTTCTCAATTAGTTCTTACCGGGTCATGTGTCCGTCTCTGTCCTCAATGCACTCAGTGCGCGGGTGCATGTGACTGACTGGCACAGCATCATCATCCTCTGGGGGAGGAATGTCCAGATCTGGGGGCAGGGGTATGTTGTACCTGATGCAGATATTGTGCAACATTGCACAGGCCAATACAATCTGTCCCACCTTCTCTGGCCTTACATTAATGCACCCCCAGACCTGTGCAGGCATCTGAATCGGGCCTTCAGGAGGCCAAAGGTCCGCTCAATCACCACCCTGGTCCTCACATGGGCCCAGTTGTATGCCACTTCCTGCCGCGTCTGGTGATTCCTCAGAGGGGTCATCAGATATGGAAGCAGTGGGCATTGTGATGAATCTAATGAGTTCATCACTACTTTCCCTGGGGTGACCTCTCCTCATGTGACCAGGGGCCGGCAGCCGCTACCTGATCCTGAACTTGGGGTTGTATGTACAAGGGATGATCACATGTGGGGAGGTGGCCCTTGGGGAGGGGGACACACATTAGGTGAGACGCAGTATCCCCCTTTTCCTTTTAGGGATGTCCCATCCATCCCTCATGCATTTATGGCCTTTGTAACAATCCTCTCCATCAACCCACAAGACTTAATGATGACATCCTTTAAAATGGAGTTATGAGGATCACTAGAACATGGAAACCAATACAGCACTCTAGTAGTTTGAAAAAAGCACGCATTGCTGCGACATTTAAAATGCTGACAGCTAAAGAAAGAGAGAGAGAAGCCAATAGGAGCAGGCGGCTCCTATCGGCCGAAGAGAAGGTTTGGAGAAATATGTTCTTTCGAACCCGAGTGGAAGGTCCGTTGTGAAACGCAAGGACGAAGGCGTAAGCAATGAGAAGGAGAAAATGGTGTCTGGACCAGGGACGTGTCCCAGAGGGCTCTAAAGTTGTGGTGGCAAGTCGAGAAGCCAATGCAGTGACTTCGTACCAGCATGGAGAGCCGGAGCACCGAAGTAACATTGTGCTGCTGCTAAAGAGCACTGCCAGGGGGATCGAAAACCGAAGAGCAACTCAGACGTGATAAGAAGCTGACGAACAGTCTTCACACCGGCGTGGAGAGCCAGCACTGTACTGCTGCTTGGGGAAAGCTGCATGAGCACTGTGGAAGCCAAAAACAGATCCGAACAAGAGCAGGTGAAACAGAGCATGAAACATAATACTGGTGAACACACGGTGGAGGGTTGGGATGCCGGAGAACTTTTATAAAAGACTTGAGAAGGTGATTTTTGTGATGGAGAGTGGGAAATGAGATATCCTATTTGTGCTTCCTCAACAATCTTCACAGGCCCAATATTTGACAAAGTGGGAAATAAAGTAAATATAACAAGAGAGAAGATTATAAGAAGGTGGAAGAAATTAAGAGAAGATACATACCGCTTGGGTTTTTGTGCATAGTGTGTTGTTTAAAAGTCGTGCAAGGAGAGTTTACCAGGTGAAGAACGGAACTGGGATCCACACCCATATAGAATTGTGTGAAAGCCCTGGCAAGAGAGTATACCAGGCAAAGTCAAGTGTGTGAAAGTAAACTGCATTCAATGCGAGTAAAGAACCTGTCAGGAGAGTATACCAAGTGGCGCAAAGAGGATGGGTGATGAACTTGTTTATCAGCTCCGCTGGGCTTGGATTTAGTCTAATGATGTTGCGGTTGTTATGCGTACTGCATGTGCCTTAGTGGTGGGCGACAGCCAAACTGTCCTGAAAGGGTGAACGAGGTAAGTAAAAAAAAAAACAGAGGCAACTTTGGGCATCCAGTTGATTTTCCAAATTTGTGACAGTGTTTTATTGGCCAGTTGTATTGTGCCATCATGCTGGTGTATGGTACCTGATGGGAGTCTGAGTTACAATTGCAGGTGGTCAGTGTTCTTTCCGGTGTACCAAGTGCATGGTGGGTCTGATGGCAAGGTGGTGTTCTTCAGTAGTTGTTTGGCCGTGTGTCATTCAATGTATGGGGATGCCACATCTCATGGCCATGCCATGAGCGACATTGTACTTTGTATGTCCTACACCTGCTCTTAGCCTGACCCACCCATAGCTTGCACCTAGTGTGTGTGCCTGGGCTGCCAGTTGTGGTTATATGCATTTCATTGGATAAACACTGCTATTTGTGCATCACTGGACTGAGTTGTTTCCTGTATGTGTACCGCTGCCGTGGTCTTTGTTGTTGCCACATGTCATCTTCAGGTCTGCCTCTGTGCTCCTGGGGTTGTCCCAGGAAATGCATTTGGTGACCTTAGGTGGCCATGGCTGATAATACACTGCCGTTACATTTGGGGCAGGGGATTGCATCCTGGCACCTGTAATGCATTATGTGATTATGTGTGTGTGGATGTTGGGGTTGGGGAGCATTGGCCTGCTCAATGACTGCTACATCTCAAGTCATGTCATTCCCCCGTTTCTTGTGGCCTGTCAGTTCAGGAGTGCGCTGGTGGGTCCTGCACCTGGAGGGTCCTTTCCGGACATACATTCATTACATTGTTACACCGCCCCAAATTGCCTGGTACTCAAGCTGCAAGGCAGATGGAACTGTACATGTACTCACCCAACATCCAGGTCATTTGTCCTCTGTGATGCACCATGTACGCGAGAAGGGTGCTGTTCTGCAGGATCATAGCATCGTGGGTTGATCCTGGGAACCAAGCACAGCAGTGCATGATGGTCAGGTCGGCATCGCAGGTCACCTGGACAGTGAGGGTATGGAACTGCTTCCAGTTCCTGTAGACCTCCTCTGAGGCGTGGGGAGGTACCAGCTCCACATGCATGCAATCCAATGCTGCCACCACATTGGGCATGCCCGCAATGGCATAGAACCAGGCGTGGTGGTGTTGAGCTGTGCCAGGGTGGTGGAGAGGGCAATGTGTTGGCCCACATGGCACAGGAGGGCCTCCAGCACCTGAACCAGCACCCTGGAGTATACAGGCTGCAATATGCCATGCAGCTGGCTCACAGAGTGCTGGAATGTGCCAGAGGCCAGGGGGTGCAGGACCAACACCAGTTTTACCGGTGGTGGTATGGCTATCCTGATGCCGATCCTGCACCCTATGTCCTCCTGGAAGTGGGTGAGGACGGTCTCTCTGTCAAGGCGGTACATGGTGAGGATTTGTGAGTCTGTGGGTCCATGGTGTGGCCCTTGTGCGAGGGATCACCCTCACCCTCCTCCTCCTCCTCGTCTTCCTCCTCCTCCTCGCCTGCATCCCCAACTGCAATATCCCCCACCTCCTTCTCTAGCTGGCCTCCTGTCGCCACAGCTGGTACTCCAGCCCCAGCAGCTGTAAATCCGCATGGAGCCCCACCAGATCCAATTTAGCAGCAATGAGGGGCAGCATGGCTGTGTTGGTAAGTGTTTTTGGGCAAGATGTGTCCCTCTTCCTGTGTACATTGGGTGCACCTGAGTGGATTGGGTGCACCTGTGGCCTGTTTGACATCACCTGTGTTAATCTACCGGATAATCTGAGGTGTTGGTATTTCTGCCTGAGATATGCTGGTAATACTGGCTAATTATTGCCAGTGTTTCAGGCAAATCAGTACTCATAATTTGCAGGTATTACCATTGTGCCAGTAATACCGGTGCTGGGATCTTGGACATCCGGTATTCCGGAAGGTATGTTATGCAGCACTGGTATTACCAGTAATTGCGTTTCCAAAATACTTGTAATTTGCCGGAAATGTAAAAGTGCTGCTAAACTGAATTACTGGCACTTTTAATATTTACTGGCAAACGGCCCCCTTCTCAACTTTGAGTCTAACCTGCTGCATATTCTTAAAGTCAATTTAAAAGCCTCCTCAAAAGTGATCCTGCTACGAGACCTTAATCTGAGCCTTTATGACCGCAACGACCCACAAGCAACATCATTATCTGAGGCACTAGACACATTAGGCTTTTACCAGCGTACCACCGCCCCCACTCACAGGAAAGGACGCACACTAGACTGGATTCTGATCACAACCGTGAGGTCTCAACCAGTACCATCAAACCTTGTCAATGGTCTTACCACCATATCATCCATTTCTCATCCAACTCCACTCCAAAGCCAAACCCACACTCAACCCTTCACCTCCAGCTACAATAAGCAGCTCTCGGAAGCTCACCAGAGTATACCATCCTGCCCTTGCTGGACAGCCCAGGCCTCCAGCCCCCATTCGGTTCAAACCCCAACACATTAGTGGATACTTTCTCCTCAATCCCATCCAAAGCAATAAACACCTTAGCCCCCCAAGTGACACACAAAGCTAAAATAGTCAGACACTCTAACTCCTGGTTTCTCAACGAACTACTGGCACTACGCAATCAGAAACGACAAGCCCAGCTAGCATGGTTAAAGAATCCTACCAATACTTTGAAATTGGAGTTTTCCAAAATAGCCAAACAGTAGAAATATGCCACCATCACAGCTAAATCAAACTCATTCAATTCTAGAATCAATAATGCCAAGTCCGATGTAAAAGAAATCTTCAGAGAACTCGAATCTCCTGCCCCACCGCCCACAACCATCACTAAAGATGCTATGTGGTGCTCTGATATCCAAGCAGCACTATTAGCCAAAATTGGCACCCATAACTTGAAAATCCTTGCAAAACAGGCTATTTTCAATAATGATCCCACAACCATCAGCAACACCGGCCTTCCACCCCCGACCCTTCCCTCCACCAATCAGTTTTCCTTTAGAGACCTTTCCGAAAGCGAAGGCTTAAAATTGATCAAAAGCTTGAAACCTTCTAAAGGCAAAGGCGACATATGCCCTGCATCCCTCGTCAAATACTGGGCTGACCTGCTAGCCCCCTTTATCATTGCCTTCATAAATTCATCCTTCACCAAAAGCCTTGTTCCAGCTAGCCTCAGAGAAGATTGGGTCCTTCCCCTTCTAAAAAAAACAAACTCCCTTGACCCAGCCATCCCTACCTGCAAGTTTAACAGTTCCTGGAGGGCAATAAAATCTTAAGGATGCGACAATCTGGCTTCCGCCCAGGACACGGCACTGAATCCGCCCTCCTGGATCTAAAAGCTTACACAAACTATGCTGATGACACCCAAATCCTCAGGCAACTATACAGATGACTAACACCCTCAATACAATCTATACTACAATACAGGCCTGGATGGCAGCTAACCAGCTTTGCCTTAATACCGACAAAACAGAAATCTTAATTGTAGGCACTCCCAATGCCCTCAAGTCCCTCAACTCTCATTACACTGCCTTCCAGATAGACAGCTGCTCAATACCAGTCTCAACTACAGTGAAGACTCTAGGAGTATATCTTGATGCCTCTCTCACCATCACCAGACGAGTAAACACCATTGCCTCCTCACAGCCTATGCTACCAAGATCCTCAATGCCGCCAGACCCTTCCTCTCCAAAAATAACTGCCTTACCATTGACCGTGCTATCATTGGCTCCAAGACTGTCTACTGCAATGCCTTATTATCAGGGACATCCTTGGGAAACATCCATAAACTCCACGTCATATAAAACAACACCCTGTGAGCAGCCCTTAACATCCGAAAACGAGAAAACATCTCCAAAGCTAGGAGAGAAGTGCACTGGCTAAAACACTCTCCATTGCCCAAAGGTGTCTCTCCAACTCAGAGCCCCCCTACCTCACCCAGAGAATTACAAAAGCTCACTCCACACGACCTACGAAGGCCCCCTACACTGATCGACTTATCATCCCCAAAGTAAAGAGATGCAAAGCCGGAGGCTCACGTTTCCCCTACCTTGCAACGAAACTCTGGAACAACCTCCCTCCCTCCCTTCCTCCCTTCCTCCCTCCTTGAGGGCTGAGAATTATTATTGGATGTTTCGTTAAGCTCTTAAAACTCAGCTCTTCGCCTAAACAGCTTGTCCAGATGTAGACCTCAAAACACCACCATACTGTATATTATCTTGCATGACTTTGGCCTGTATGCATCGCAACCCTATTACCATTTTGTAAATGTACCCAATACATGCCTGTTACTTGATCATTGTGACTGTATTACACAACTCCTCTACTTGACTTGTACTGTAACAGTGCCTCAGGGTTGTATGTGCGCTATATAAATGAAATAAATAAATAAATAACTTGTAATAAGGGCCAATGTCTCGAAGATTCGCTGGCCTTCATATCCCAAAAAGTGCATGAGTTGCAACACTTTGCGGTCAGTAGCTGTTGTGTTGCCACAGGCTGCACGTACATAGTGCATAAAGCCTTTTTCCATTGGCTCCATTTAATTTTAACAGGGCCTGGGGAGGGCATATAAATGTGGGTACCTGGTACACCAGGCATGGCCAAGTTGAATAGCAAGCTCCAAAAGGGACAGAGAACTCTTATACAAACCAAAATATCACTTGCCAAACAATTTATTCTCCGCTTCACAGTACTTGCCCAGTTACTTGTTCTGCACTCCACAACACTCCAGATAAAAGCAACCCTCACTTTTCTGGTGACTGTGTACATTTGCAATTTCGTGCGTAGGTGGGACAACCCTTGGTTCCACGGGCCCTACAAGGTGGTTTTTTGTACTCCTCTCGCTGATAAGCTAAAGGGCTTACGATATTAAGTACACCTCTCTGACATCCGCAGGGCACCTCCAGACAGCACATTGTCACATCAGTTATCTTAAGAGGAGGGGCAGCAATACCTGCACCCTATCTACCTCACCGGCCTGTCAAGGCACGATACGTGTGCAGTGTCACATTCCATTGATGGGCCGCAACCCAGCCGCTAGCTCCATATTCTTTTTTTGGGAGCTTTTTTCTCTCTTCGCTTTTTCTTTCCTTCTCTCTCTTTCTTTCTCCCCCTCTCTTCCTCTCCCTTTGTAAAAGTATGTCTTGTATGTCTCACCTTTTCTTTGTTTTGTGTGTTTTTGCTTTCATTTCAGGAGAGAAGAAAATAAGCATCACTAATGTAAATAATTGTTCGTTAAGTAAGGATCTGAAGTGTAGGTGCACGTACGACAATGTATGGGCTTATGCCTACTATTGTGGAATAGCCATTATTGCAGGTTTATGTATGATATTCTTGTTGGTACTATTGGGGCTATATTGGGGGGAGGATGTTATAGCAGGAGGTCCTATAAAGGGGGGGAATGGGATTTTATATTATCCAAATGGGAAAGTACATATACATGTTAATAATATTATTGGATTTACATATATTAGTAGCAATATGAATACTAACAATAAAAAAGGCAAAGAATTTAAGAGTAACAATAGTGTTGATATAAGTGTTAGTGATGGTTAGGTCAGGTACAATATGGCAGCCAGAGTACGTGCACAATTGGCAATAGGGGTAACAGTGAAAAGGTTGTTTCAGCAAAGCGTAGATTATCTAACAATTAGAAACAATATGATGTTATTTTCGATAGCACTGTTAAAGCTGTCACCCCTGAGAGCATGTACAGAATAATGAAAAAAGAAGTACGAAAAACATATGGTACGTACCAAGGGCTGGGTTTGGATGCGATTGAGGATATCTGTCATCCCGAGTTTACCAACTCACGGTATACTGACATGAGTGCCATGGGAAGAAATGCTGTGAATGGAAGCGGTTATGTGTGTTCACTCATTCCGCATCCATCAGGAGCTCCCAAGGTGTTCTTTATTTATTGTTTTCTTTTTAGGCGCTTATACAATGAGGAAATGCTATTTCAAAGCGCCAACAGGGCAGGGAGGGTGCAGGAGAGGGAAATACATTACAGCACAATATTTAAGAGAAGAGGTGAGAGGGACGAACCTACTATGCCTTGTTAGTATTCAGAACATGCTAGTACCGCAATCAGTCCCAATTATAGAGGCTCAATGCTTAGTTCATCTTGCTCTATGCAGAATAAAAAGGAACGTTCCAGGCACACTGTGTGAAACTGCAATTGGTGGATCCAGATTTTGTACAGTGCAGCGACGATCTAAAAAACATCAAGTGTGTGGAGCTACCCTATCTGATGGTGAAAGGGCGTAAATATGTCACTAACAACTGACAGGACACCACACTACTTTGCTTGGCAGAAGGGCTGGTATCATATAGAAAGGAAATGATAGCATGGGTGGACAATTTCTGTGAACAAATATGGACAGAGCATATCACAAAGTTGACGTGGATTGCAACAATGGAAAAGCTGATGCGAGTGCACAAGGAAGAAGAATACCAACTTTATTTCCGCAGCATGGGTACCGTCTTTGTCAGCTCGAACCAACGTTGCAGTAAGACTCTCCTAATTGCAGACATGAATAAGGGAATGGCAGCAGTGATGGATTACTACTAGGTTTGTGGCAAACAAGCTTACTTGCACCTCCCACCATCATGGAGGGGCTGTGGTACGTCGGCTACGCTGCACTCAGCGCTACTAGTAATCCCAGAAGAACACCTGAAGGGGAGCACTGCCCATCGAGGAGCCAACTAGTCCGTATTCGAAAACGGAAAAAGCACAACCTGTTGCCCATACACGAGCTCTACATCCTGCCAGGGAAAGGACAATTACAACAACTAAAGAGGAAGGAAAGATCGAATTACGTATCCGAAGATTTGTCCGCATTGCTTGCTGAAATTCCCAAAGAATACAGGCTCTTCAACTCAGCAGAATCATTTTTTGCATCTCTACTGTTGCCAGGATTGCAAGCCGCAGCAAATGCCAAATGGTTGCAGATCATGACATGGGAGCTGGTCCAGCTCGCAAACGATACAGAGAACAGGTTCAACATGATCAATATTGAGTTCCATGTATTAAGACTTATGAAAATGCAAAACCGATATGTGTTGGACTTGTAAACAGCAATGGAAGGAGGGGTTTTCAAAACATTTGGCGATTCCTGCTGCACATTTGTGCCTCCAGAGGATGCATAGAATGCATCATTATCCCACATCATTGCAGCTGTTCATGGCCTGGGTGTTCGCATGAAGAAGGAGGGAGGAGTACAGGACAGTGACTTGTTTACCTGGGCATTCAATTGTGCCCCGTCCTTACTCAGAGCGATCCTGAAGATGTTGATGCCCATTATCGTGTTCATCCTAGTTATCTTTTGCACATGTAACCTGGGGCTTCGATGTTGTGCTAGTACGGCACCCCATAGTGCAAGAATGATGGTACCAATTGGAGTTCCAAAGGCACCTCTGCAAGACAAAGGATAGTGAAGTACAGACTGATATTCCACAGAGTGGCTCAAAGTAGGAATTGTTCCCCCTCCCATATGGAGATGAAGTTGACCATCTATACCACACTATCATTTCTCCACCCCCTGATTTAGAGAATTACAGAGAGGTTTGGGTGGACCTGGCGGGGGATAAGGGATGCATCCATATGACTTGGTCGCCTGAGGAGTACACGCGTTGGGGGAGGGGGGTGGAGTCTGCGATCAGAATGCAGGTCCTGGGTGCCAATAAAGGGAACCCCGCCATATGTGGAAGCAGAGAGGAGACAGCGGGATCAAAGAGGTATTACAGAGTTTGTTACTGTAGAAGTAACGAAAGAGGGGAATGTTGGGAAGGGGGTAGCCACGTCCCACTCCCTAAGCAATTTAGAGTGAGGCAAGATGAATTCAAAGCACTATGAAGAGCCAGGGGCGAAATGTATGATGAAAGGACCACCTCCCAATATAACGGACTCCACTTCCATATTATCAAATATAATCAACCCACATAGTGTAGCGCAGGGCGCAAGCAACATTGCTATTTTGCATAGATGTTTGTAATCATAGATAAAAGACACGGCCCGTTTGGCTAATGCGGCATTGCATGCACTAGGCCCAAATTGCGAGACAAGGGAAATCTCCAGCCATTGCCGAGCTCCCATGTGGACAGCCCACACCCCCAAATGCCACAATGCCTATTCATTTTTCTAACAGTGTTGCAAAGATGTGTTTTTTTACTCAAGAGGAATGTGCCCTACAAGGCCGTGATCACAGGCCGGCGCCTGGTGTGCATGTTATCTCACACTGGCCAAAGCATGACCTGGCCCATCCCCAGGCGACCACGAGTTATAGCCCATATAACATAACTGACTAAACCTTAAGATCCCTGAATTCCATGGCATAAGGTGCACTTTGACCACCAACCCCAAAGTAACAAGTCTGGAAATGTTCAAACAGGACGGACACTGCACGTCGTTGAGCAACAATCATATGATTTGTATTGCGAGGTTCTGGGAGGGATACATTATAGTTCAAAATGAGGGTGGAGACCTTGGAACCGGCTCGCGCGAAAGGGAGTGAGTGAAATGTGTGTGTGAAGGTTAGAGTGCCCCAGAGCCTCTTTTGTGGCTGTTTTAAGGCCTGCCAGGGGCATACTGCAGTGATAAAGTAGTATTGTGTTAGGAGTGGAGTTAATTTGTCCTTTGCCCTTCAACATGAGAAGAAGATGATCACTGCAGCACCCACGTGATAGAAGACGGATGGACTGGGTTGGAACCAATGACCTGGCATCCCTTATGGAGCAGGCGGGTCATGCATAAGCACACACCAAACAGCCGCGTGAGTTTCTACTCTATATGTTACATCATCAATGACAATGTTTTTCTTTATAAGATTCTGCTTGTTCTACTTTTCGGCAGAACGCTCTTAGCAGCAGAGTTCTTTGCTGTTTCTCTCATCTGCGTGTGAGATTAAAACTGGTTATCCTTACAAGATCGACTTGGGCCTTCCTTCCCTAAGGGGTTGTATTCTCTCTGGTGTGAGCGTTCAGGGACTTGCCTTCAAAGTCTAGACATTTGCCTTTTTGATTTGGGAAATGGATTGTATTAACTGGAGGGGTGCTTAGAGTGGAGCTCTTTGATTGTATCATTGATCTTGGCACTATTGAACACTAGGAGGCTCCTGAACATCAGGGGCTCTATTTAGTAGAAAGTGGTCTACATTTTGCTTTGGAATGTTGTACTGTAGACCAGCAGAAATAATCACATATCATTGAAATATACTGTATTGGACATAGAATGTTGTGGTTTCTGGTACTCACCTGGCCACGAATACCAGGAAACAGCTGCAAAGGAGTCACAAACAGAGTCACAAACTCCTCAAGCAATAACAAAGCAAGGATGAACTAAACCAAATGTCAGCTATGGAAGCTTTCAGGAACTGGCATGCTCCCTAAAGTCCATGCAACCCAGTGGAAGCCCAAAATCCTACCTGCAGCAGATGGCCCTAACCAGTGTTGCTTCCTGCACTTTTGGCTATGCTCTTTGACCATGCCGCTCCTTGTTCCTTCATATTTAGCTCGGTGCAAAGCTGTGGAGTACTTTCCTACCCACGCACCTGACCTCACTACATCCTGGCAATTACTACACTTGTGATCTCCTGCTCTGCCCACAGGGTCCTTGCTCTTGGTCCTTCCTTCACATTCCTGAAGTCCACCTGCTTAACTCACAAGATATAATAAACCAGCCTCTGTTTGTCAAAGTGTCTCATCCTGTACAGGATCTCTATTATGCAGACGGTACGAAGCTTATGTTTACATTGAAACGTAACCAAATAGTACAGATTTATTTGATTAGTTTGGAAATTGCCTGAATCTCTCCCAAGAGGGTTTTAGCGATTAACAATTATTTACTTTAATTTTTTTATTGCAGCGTGTTGATTCTAGGGTCAGTCTGTCCCGATCTTGCAGGGCAAGGGATAGTAACTGTAGAATATTTAGCTACTGCACATTTGTACTTCAATACATACTTTGACTTCTCAGTTTATGATTGACGCTTTCAGTGACAGCGGAGCTGACTTTGGTAGCATTACAGTCTGCTCTTCATTTCCTTACTGAAGGTCAGACACGCCCACAGGAAAGGCTTTGTGTTTTTTATACATGCAGCAATCACATGTAGGTCAGAAGAGCATATGGCGTTTTGGCAGAAAGCAAACCTCTCACATGCAGGCAACGTTTTAGACCTTAGCAATTACTTTTAAGGCAAGCCATCTGCCCCATGTGTGCCGGTTCTGGGTCTTGAGCCATAAACTATGCTGCATTTATAATCGCTGAAAACCCATAAGCATTTTATGAGAAATGTCCACAACCTGAACAGAAGCTTAAACAAACAAATCAGGATGAAGCTGCACATCATTTAGTGCCTCTTATCAAAGCACAGTGTACCAACTCCTGAAGAAAGAGATAACTCAACCAGATACTTGCAAATGCATGGCAATACGTAAACGTTGTTCTTATATATGCAATGTTATCCTGGATTATAGTCTTGATCTGTTATTCATTAGAGATATTGATCCCAGAAACACATTTCTTGGTAGTCACTAAATTGGCACTATAACCCCAGTTCAGGAAGAATTAGCCCACAAACACTCCTCCTGGTGTGCATTACAAATAGGAACTAGGCGCTATATCCCAATGAAGACAAGCTGTAGCAAAGAAGCTGCTAGGCGCTATATCCCTGAGACTGTGCTGTGTTTAGAGAACCTAGGGGAGAGCAGTATCCCCACTATAAGATGAGGCCTGACAGTAATGTTTGATCCCACCTGACACTGTTGACTTACTTTGGCCAGTCTCAAGCAAGAAATCGCATTTCATTGCAGATCTCTATAAGGGTGTAGGTGTGTATTCCCCCCACGTCCCATTTTCCTCTTTGTGAATACCCTAAGTTTGAACCTCTACGTATTAAGTCATGTGTCTTGT
Source organism: Ambystoma mexicanum (assembly GCF_040938575.1). NCBI lineage: Eukaryota > Metazoa > Chordata > Amphibia > Caudata > Ambystomatidae > Ambystoma > Ambystoma mexicanum. Next base: position 1,173,620,875 of record NC_090928.1, on the reverse strand, counting down.
CCATGCGTCAGCCCTCTCCCCCGCGCGCGCCCCAGGTCAGCCACTTTGCACTGTTGATAATGCAAGTATACTGAACAGCATCTGTAAAAGCACGGTCTTCCATCTAGGGGGCAATGCATGTGATTTGTATCATTATTATGAATTCATTGGCATTCTATTTAGGAGTAACTCTCGTAAGTGCATCAATGTTTTTGTATGTACTTACGCATGTGACGACTTGTCCAGTATACCTGCAAAGCTTGATCGGAGAGTTCCATTGTTGTTCTCAATTTCTTTCATATTTCCAGGGCCTTCAGTGTGGGTGATGCGATGCCCATTATAAAGCTATACAAAGTTATACAAGCTGATAAAACATGATTCTGCTAAAAATGGAAGGATGTGGACAGCATTCAAGAGCAATATCTAAATTCCTATAAGGACAGACCTACACCCGTCGAAATAGCATATATCAGTCATTCACGGCATACTCAACCATCTGGCCTTTAAAAAAAAATGAAAAGTGGAGGTCATGATTAATGCCCATATATTATGTGCCCAGAAATGTCAGAATCAGGACTAAAAATCATGCCCTACAGTCAGTCCATGGCTAAGTGACGAGAAGAACCAAGCGATTCCATGCCCTGTGGCTTGTGGATGACACACAGCCATAGATAACATAGGAGGGCGGTTACCCAATGAAGGGGGCTCAACAACTCAATGTATAACGGCTTAGATTGTTACCCCACTGAACACTTGCTGGAAGTAACCCAAACAGGCAGGAGACGGATACAGCCCTTGGAATCTCAGGCCTCCACCCTGAGCGTAAGCCTCATCCAGAGAAGTGCAGTCATACAGTCCCCAGCCTGCAGGGACTGATTTGGACCCAGCTGCGGTGCTCAGCTTCAAAGTTCTTGTGCATTTCCTTAGTTTCATAGCGTCATATTCCTTGTCTCAATGATCCACGCGGAGCAGTGAATGAGGAATAACTGCGGGGTATGATAGGCTTAGTTGGCAGTTACTGTTTCTTTGCTCTAACCTGCAGCAGTGCATTACTGACCGTCACAAAGGGAAGATTACCCAGAGATGCAGAAGACAAACCTTTAACTTTAGGGTCTGGCAAGAGGTCCAGCTGCTGGTGCCAGATGCACACTGTAATATGCCCCAACCCAGGCAGACACAAAAGACCCTGCGGCAGGTCACTCTCCCTCAGCCCAAACAACAGTGCCATCAAGCATGTCCTCAATATCCCCGTTAAAGTTCAGACAGCATACCACAGTGGCATGCCCTGCATCCTCCAGCACATTATAAATCCACTACACCATGCTCCCAAAACCCCATAATGACAGCCCCACAGTCCCCACCTGGGCTCCTCATCCATACCTGCACTGGGCTGGCACTTGGAGTCGCTCAAGAGTTTGTTTTCTTATTAGAACTTCCCAAAATCCAAAAAGAAAACGTGTTTAGGAGTGAGTAACGGGTGCCGCTGCCATTTTCTGCTGCCTGAATGCTGCTGGTAAATGTAGCGCCATGCAGAGGCATTGGTTGCTAGGGGGCTGCTGGGGGGGGGCTATAGCCCCGGGGCTTTTGGTTGTAGCCCTAGATACAATCTCAGGGGCTACAACCAAAACACCCCCTGGAGACAAGGAATGAAGAGACTGACCAGGCGGTCCCATAGTGGATGCTACAGACTTTTATTAAAGCATTAGAACCCGAGGAGGGGGGTATTACCAGTTGGGTAATCCCCTGGCTCGATAGTTACAAGCCCAACCGAGGGTTCCATTGCTATTAGTACACCGGCATGTCATATCGGGGTATTAACAGCATTTTATGTCGAGTTGTGAAATGGCGTGGAGAATGTTTCGCAACTCGAGAATTAAAATGGCTGCCATGGTTTGGGGAGAAGGGACTACACGTAGTCCCTTCTACCTTTCCATGGCGGCCATTAAAAAGTTTGAAAAAAAGATAAAGAAAATGGCTGCCATGGAACGGGCGAAGGGACTACATTTAGTCCCTTCGCCCTTTCCATGGCGGTCGGGGAAGAAAGGAAGGGAACTCAGCAGGACTCTGTGCTTTGAACGAAGTGCAGCAGGTGCGTTTTTCCCAGCTGGGTAACGACCCGGGGAGGGCCACTATATTATTTGTAACAATCTGATTGTCCCTCGCAGAGTACTAATAAATATTAAGCCAGACCTATCTATCCCTAATGTTAAGGGGATTTCCCTACCTAAACTAAAGTAACTCGGGTGGTCGTCAGAAAGTCAGAGTAAGTCAAAACAAAAAGGCAACGTCCCGGTAACAAAGGCTCCTACTCTATCCCTGTCACTACAACAAAATACCATAAAGTACAGCTACTGTTCATAATCCAGGAGAATGACTCCCTTCTCCTGGATGTAAAGCATTCAAATGCTGCTAAGGTTGCTCAAAAACAAAAGCTTTACAAAAGTTCTGGGTTCTCTACAACCCAACAAAAATAAACAGTCACATAATCTTCTCATGGGGCTATGAGAATGACATGACTCCCCTTCTCCTAGCTGGTTCCCCAACAGTTTTCACATTTCTTAATAAGATGTGTAACTCCCTTAAGGAGGTTTTCAAAGTCTCTTGGTTTTGTGCTCATCTTGATCCGCCCTCCACTGGGACAATGACACTGTTCCTGGAGACCCTCTCAACTTTCCAGTACCGCACTTTTGTGGAACTGGTCTGGAAACTCTCAAAATCGTTAACAGGTTTTTATATTCCTTCATAGCTTACACTCTAGTAATTTCTGGGTCCCCACCCAAACTTTTACATGTTCCTGTTACCGTCTCTCTGTGATCTCTTCACCGGTTTCACCAGGGGACGCGGGTCCACACGTCTTAGTTGAACTTCTTCCTTTATTAGTGGTCTGCGTCTCGCCGCTCTCCACCTCAACTTATTGTAGACTGCCTCAGCATAACTGTCAGACCCCCTGGTCCGGCCGGGGCAGGTTACACCTCCTCCACAGTTTCTCGCTCTTTCCTGATAGTCATCTACGTGCCTCTGCTGTAGGCTACGGTAGGCAGTCTCTGCACCATTGTCGGACTGCATGGTCCACCCACTACAGATCATACTACCACCTCTCAGTCCCTGAAAACCTATCACCAACTCTCAAGACACTTCTCGGGCGTCCCGTGATTTCTCTTCTCAGCCTTGGAGACACGCCTTGCTGCGGTCCAGGCTTTAATGCAGCTTCCTCGGTCGCCTGGTTCTTCCTCTGGTCGTATCACACTTCCATCTTGCCAGAACTGCACGAGCCAGTGCCGAACGGGTCAACGAATGACAAAGAACATAGTCCATCTTTGCTGTTCAGTTAAATAGCAGGGACGGTCCCAGTGTAACATCCTTCCAATTGACAGCAGCTGCTCTAGCTTTTGACCCGCTCCACTGTAGCGTTTTTGAGCGCTTCTTCATCTCAGTACTTTTGGCATATGATGGGCTCAATGTATCACAATAACACATAGTTATGGAGGTGATCTTATGGGATAAGATTAAGCCGTTATTGTCACCCTATGTGGTGGGATTTCACAGGGGTTGTAGCTCCCAATTGCGTCCTCATCCCCAGGAGAACAGTCCCCCCCCCCTTGAGATTTTCCTGCATGTTGCCAGCCCTAGGGAGACTATTGGTCAATGGCCTCACCTCCCTAGCCTCATGGGAAGGGATTCTCCCCTCAGGATAGGTGATGCCATCTGAAGGATTGTCACAAAAACCACACAGATTTTCTTCACTCATGGAACCCATTCCACAGCCTTCAGTGACATCGAATTCTGCTGCTGCATTGTCCAGAGAGAAGACTAAAGCTGTGCTTTAATATAAGAAAGCATATGTTTATGTATGTGTGTGAGTGTGTGTATGTGCAATGGGGGCATGCGTTTGGTGGGAGAGTAATGGCTGAGCCCATGCCACAGAAGGGATGTACAATGTCAAAGTTTCCATATATTGTGGCTGCAATGTGAAGATTTACAGTCGAAATTACCATGTATTGTGAGTATAACATCATGATTGCGATTTACTGGGCTGGGGGTATGCAAACATATATTGAGGCTGCAACACTGAAGTGATTCACAGTGGCAATGCTGCATACACAATGGGCACAGCATCTTGAAAGTGATTTACAGTGCCAATGCCAATACATGGAGGGCACAGCTTAATGACAATGATTTACAGTATCCGTGCTGATATATTGTGGCACAACTTAATGAAAGTTATTTTCAGGTGGCAATGTTGGCATATATTTTGAGTACATCATCATTTACGTGATAGACCATTTGAATTCTGTCATACATTATGGGGGCTAAATCAGTACAGTATCATGAAAGTGATTTACAATGATGTAAATGCTGCCATATATTGTGGGCAAATCTTCATGAAAGCGATTTGCGGTATCAGTGCTGCCATATATTGTATGTGCAGCTTCGTGAAATGATTTACAGTGGCAATGCTGGCATTTATTGTGGTCATGACGTCAAAGTGAATTTCAGTAGCACTGTTGTCATATATTGTGATAAAGACTTTGAAAGAGAATTACAATATGTATATTGGCTTATGTTCTCGATGCAACATCATGAAAGTGCTTTATAGTGAGAATGCTGGCATATAATATGGACAAAGCAGCCAAAAAATACTGTAAAATTCTCCTGTGTACTGGCATCTATTGTGTTTTTGTGTGGTACACTACAGAACTGAATATATATTCTATGGCTTTTTCCCCTTTTTTCTCAAGAATTGTGCTATAAAATGGATAATTTCAACAAACCATTTAAAAAAAGGTTCTCATACTAGGGGGAGATCCCCACCAAAGCTTCCCCCGTTATGCAATTCTCTCTTGCTTTATTTGGTCACTCACACTAACTTAGGGGAAAGGTGTTAATGCAACTCCACAGAAAATGTTCACCATCTACCACTGACCTGGACTCATCTAGAATGCTGGTGCTCCCTCAGCAGCCTCCTGCCCTCAAGCACAAAAAGCTGCCTTTGCCAAATGTGGGAGGGTCTCACAGTGGCCCTCTGTAGGGACCCCCACCCCAGTTTGTTACACTACTTCCAAACATTAATGGGACACCAGATTTTTCTTCCACCTGCCATGGGTGATTTGTAATGCATGTACAGTACCCCTTAGAGTACCCTCCGATAGCACGGTTCTAGTGTCAGTGTTATTCAAGCAGGAACTGGAGAAAATATATGTGATCTGCCAAGGTTTTGCTCAGTAATTAAATAAATCATCCATAAAAGCTGTGGGCCATTGCTAATTTTTAAAAAAGGCACAAGCCACCAGTCTTTGTAATGCGTCACCCAATTCAGAGATTTAGCGATACCCTTGTGGTCTACAAATATTTATTCGAACCACAAGTTCGTTACTAAAATTAAGAAATCCCATCCGCCATGCAAAAGCCAATAAAAGTTCAGCAGATTTAATTCCATTGACTTCAATTCAGCCAAAACGAGAGAAGAGGCAGAGGCAAAAACAAGGGCTTGCATCTTCAAGAGAGAGTGACATTACCAGCACACTTGACTCACCACATTTTGAAACAGCTATGGCTCGCATACAACTGGTCAATGACAAAGCCAAATATGTTGGTGTTTGTTTAGTGAAAAGGTGTTGTGACATCTTGTATTACATACTGCATACCATTTAACAAATATCGCCATCACATGGCCAAGTGCTGCCATCCTTTCCCAGGTATTGCCATGGTATGCTATTCACTCGTGTATTGTGACTGGTATCACCAGCATTGAGTTGGTATTACTAGCATATGGCAATGTGTACACACCATTGCACTGTAAGTGTGTTACCATCATACCGAGCCAGGTACATGCAACATTTTCCAGTTTTTTGGCCCCGATACTGAAGCACTCCAACCATCAGCCAGGAGTGAGATCTGGGCAGGGCAAGCTGGGACGCCACGTTCAGGGCACTGTACTGAAATTGTATGTATTTCGTCCAGGATCCTAAGTGCATTCTACTCTACTCAGGATGCTGGAGTAGGAGCAGGCATGAAGATATGTTTGGGGTTGTAGATGTGAGTGATTATCTTGTAACCTGTGAAGGGCTCCATGTGTTAATATCCCCGCAAAAATATCACCATACAAGAATGGCGCTGTTTTTTTCCTGCGATATTAATTGATATTGATATTTTATTTCTATCGCGCTCGTACACAAGTGTTTCAGAGCGCGAACCCATGGAACCTACGGGGGACACCCCCGCAACCCCCATATATTTCTAAGGGCGTGGGGGCACCCCCGCTCCCATTTAAACCTGATATTAACCCCATCAATAATGTCGCCTACGTTCTTTCCTGATGACCATATATATCGCAACATTATTGGTGGGGATAATATTACGTGATATCCTGCGAAGCTCCAAAAGCATATATGTTATGTTGATTTATACCGTGCATCGCTACCACCCGGGGGCTGTCTCCAGGCGCTCTACACGTATACACGGCCAGGATAGGATGGTGCCCTCATGGGACTGGCTCGATCCAATTCTAAAAACAGGCTGGAAACGTGGGCACTGGATAAAGACAACTGAGCCACAGTAAACTTGTAAACTTGGCATAGGCGCGGCCGTGGAGAAGGGAAAGTCTGAAGTCAAACACAAGAAATTGAGGAACCACACCCAATGGTGCCACCACACCTAAATAAATAAAAGGGATGCCAGAAATCACACATTCTGCACAGCTTCTGGCAAACAGGATATATATATTAAAGACCAGGCTGCAGTGTTGACGTTCTGGGCTGGAGATTGAAAATATGCTTGATTTTCACTTGTTAGCAACGGAGGTTCTCTTTGCTGACTCAGTGACTCTGGCACGCTGCCCTTTTCCTTCTGTTACATGAAGAGGGTAGAGAGACCAGGCGAGATAACAACACACTGACTGCACACTAGTATGCCACTTCACAAAGGCTAATAGCCACAGGAAACGGCTGCCAGCACCTGCACGCAGGGGCCTTGAGTCACAGAAGGAAACTGCGTGCACCTACTCAGCCACTCCTCTCATCGCAAGTGGGATGCAGTGGGCATCTTCAGTTCTCTTAGTAGCACCCCGGTGGAATCAGTACCCGGGGGCAAATCACAGGCACATCTTAAAATGTTTTAAAAACTGATGCTGACGGGTTTTCAGGATATCCCTCGTTAATATTCATGAGGAAAAATGTGCATTCGTTTAGAATCATTTAGTAAATTGTAATTGGTTATTTATAACGCGCTTAATACCCAGAGGTTTCTAATCACGGACCTGGGGATCGAACATGTGCTGCTCTGCTTCTTCTCGCTTCCAAGGTGAGCATGTTGCCCTTGAGCTATCCTCCGGAGTGTGCATTGTATGCACATTTATCTCGTGAATATTAATGAGGGGTATCCTGAAAACCTGACATGGATCCGGCCTTTGAGGTCTGGAGTGTGTATGGACACTGCAAGAGGCAAGCCTTAAAGGGCCAATGCACATTTCCACCGCTTTATCGGGGAGTGGGAATGTCAAAAAACATTCATGTTAATACTCATTTTGTTGATGGCCTTTCCATTTGGGAGCAAGGCAGGGATCAAACATGACTGTGTGCGCAGTGTGTTCCTCTGCACCTGGTCTGCGAACAGGCACAGGGTAAAGAGCCACAGAGGGAGAGCATCCGTATTAGAAAACAAGGTGAATGCTGGATTGGATGGCATGATTGCCAGCCCGAAGGCATACACCGCAATATTTTCACTGAAGCCAAGGGGTTTGCCCACTCATTAAAAAAAGTGTGCACCCTTTGCACACAGAAGTGGGTACACATAGTTTGTGAAACCTACCATAGTTCACATACAAAAAACGACCAAATCAGATGGCTTCGTGTGCATTCCAGAACCATGAACAAGTGCCACAATTCTCCCACCCACATCTGGCTTCCGGCTTTTTTGGAAGAGAGGGTTTCATTTCTTGCTCACATTAATGAGTGTGGTAGAGCCAGGACAGACTGTCTAACACACGTTCTGCTTTTACAACAAGTGTTGTAGTAGAGGTCTGTAGATATTGTGGAGCCATGCAAACAGATGCCACCCTGGCACGTGTAGCGTAGCCAGGATTGTCTAACAAGTGGGGCCTGAAGCGAATGTAGTTGAGCCCACTGCAGTGACCAACAAATGCCCACAAGGTGCTGCTGAGTGGGAAGTGATCGAAGCGAGGGGGAACGGTCAGGAGCGGTGTTCCACTACTTTTCTGTTTACCATTCCTCTACTTTTAGCAAGCATATTCACCACTCAATACAGAGGACTTGCCCATGCATGCCCCCGTGCAAGTGTAACGTTGTAATAGGAGCCTTAGTTACTAGTCACTTAGACTATTGGACTGCCCCGGCAGCAGCACCTCGTCACATGGTCTGCTATGCTTCCTCCTGACCTCTCCCCTGCCGAGACCACAGTTCCACAGCTTTTTTCAGTACACTTCTACCACTGTGAGCAGGCATTTACAAATGTTGGGTGGGCCTTGCCCGCTCATGCCCTATCCTCTCCAGGAGCACGGAAAAAAAGCAGCACTGAATTTGTCAGCGTCTGGTAAAGTGTGTGACCATGCCGGCTGCTTAATTCTCAGCAAAATTTAAAACTGGTCCCCTGCCTTACCCCCATCCGAAATATCAATGCTGCCCTGTCTCTGTCCCAATTCTCTGCTTGAATCTGTCCCAATCCTCTGCTTGGATTAAATAGCCCAGCAGAAAAGCTATGTAACAAAGGTCCCTGGTTTTTTTTCTGGTTCAGTGCAAACCATCTTGCTTCGAGGAATGTGTTCTTTTTTCTAAGGAGTGTGGTTGTGTTGCCTTACAGCCTTTTTGCAGTTCTTCAGGATTGGTATTTTTTTATTTTATTGTGTTATAGTAAAATAAATCAACAATACATGCACAATTATACAAACATGCTAACAAAAAGGACAATATAATGAATCAATGAATAAAACATCAGATGTAGGATAGTGAGAAATTAAAAACCATTCTTTCCATATCTAACACAAGACCATTGGCATTAAAAATCTTCACATTAACATTTTAAACATAGCCAATTTTGTTTTATTATTATGTTATTTATTGAGGATATCATGGTCGCTTCAGTGGAACGATTTTTTCTAAAAATTTGAAAACCTCAAAAGTTAAAAAGGTGTAACCTCTAATGTCTATCCTCGAATGTTTACCGTGAAACGGATATTGATCAGTCTGATGATAAGATCGCGCAAATGACCTGGGAAAGAAAAATGCAGCCGATAGCGGTGTCCTAAGTACTCTCATAGGGGGTCCACATAGGGACGAAGACTAAAGGAACGAAGGGGGAAAGTAGTGAATAGAGTTAGGGTGAGGTCCAGGAGTAGAACTAGTGGATGAAGTAAATAAGGGATTGGGAAGGTTCCTCTGCTGTTCCAGATGAGAGCTAAGGATAGTGATAGTTGAGTTGAGAGGAAGCAGAGTCCAGGAGACCACAAGGACACAGGAAAGGAGTTGGATGGCTTGTTAAATCAGAATGGAGCACCCATGTGAAGGATGAGTTATGTCACAGGCAGCAGGGGGAAATGGAGATTGCGGGAAGGAGGAAGTATGGAAGAGAGCAACTCGAGCGCATGGAGAGCTGAAGGCAGAGAGGATGGGTGAGCAAGATAGAGAGGATAGAAGGGTGCTAGAGACGGTTTCACAGGCGGTGCCAGAGGAATCTGAGGATCAAGCAAAAGGAATAGAGGGATGCAGAGGCCGACAAGCAAGAAATGTATGAATCCGAGTAAACACACCCCAGGTTAAAGAGGCAGTAAGAACACCCGGAAGAGGGTAAAAGGTTGGCAGCACAAGCCCAAAAGTAATGACCGACCATTGATGGCAAGATCCTGATGGGGAACTATGTGTTGGGTGAGAACGCCACATTTAATAGGCAGGGGCTGAGCAGGGAAAGGACCAGGGGTCATAAATGTTAAAGGTATTTGTACCGTGCACCGTCACCAACGGAATTGGTCCCCAGGCGCTCTGGCGGATCTGTAAATGATAAGGTGGGGTGGGGTGGGTTAGAAAGGAAAGGTGAAGAGGGAGTAGGATAGTGAGAGGAGTGGTGTTCTGTTGGCAGCTTCAACTCGGTATACACCAGATGCTGAGCTTTGGTGCGGGTATTGGATCGGTGACAGGCCACGTGTGCTGTTGGTCCGGGTTATGTGTTGTTGCAGTGTTGTGAAGTGCATGCGGCTTGTTGTGCGAGAGATGGTTGTGTGAGTTTTTTGAGTGAGATAAGTATGCAGAGTTTAAGCTTATATTGGTTAGTGGGTTACCTGACCTTTGGCATGCTAGTATTTGCAGTTCTGTCTCAGTGTGGCACCAGTTGACCCCCACAACTCTATCTGGATGCGGCGCGGGCCAATGTTTAGAATTCTATCTGGGTGTGGGCAAGCCAACATTCACAGTCCCATCCAGATGCGGAGCCAGCTAGCGTCTAGAAATCTGTCCAGGTGTGGGCATGCTATCATTCGCAACCTTATCTAGATGCTATGCAGGCTGGTGTTCACAATTCCAAATGTGGCACACGCCAACATTCAAGTTTCATCTAGGCGCGGGCTTGCTATCCTTCAATCAATCCCATCTAGGTGTGATGCAGGCCAATGTCCACAATTCTAGGAATCTAAGACTGCAAGCAGCAAATGAGAGACAATGGGCCTCATTACGAGCATGGCAGTAGCCGTGCCTGTATTGCAGGCACGGCTACCGCTATGCTCGCTACCGGCCCCGCCACCCGCGATTGGGCAATAACCAGCCCATTACGAGTTGAATGGGCTGGTAATTGCCCATTCGCGGGCGGCGATATTGCCGTCTCACGATCCCCATTCTGCCTCATGGGGCTGAATGGGGGTGGGGAGCATGGTTGCACCGGCACCGTTGATAACCGGCACCGTTCATACCGTCACCGCCAGGGTCGTAATGAGGCCCAATAAGTCTAAAGGTAAGGGAGGGAAGAGATATATATATATATATAGCAACACAATATAGTAGACAATATTAACACAATGTCTGAATGACCTTCTCCTGTCCTGGGTGAGGTCCCGGAAAACACTCATCAAACACAAATCTTTGTTCCTGGATGAAAGATTCACTCCCAACTTCTAGAAAAGAAATAGCACCAATGGTAATCCTGGTTATGATGAATTGTCTCTTCTTCCAGATAGTTTGCCACAGTTCAAAAGAAGGTGCAAAATCCCCCACTGTCAACAACACAGAGTTTTAATCAACGGTTAGGACTTCGTTATTTAAAACTTTACACTGGTATATTTGTCAGGATGTTATCTTTGTACTGCTGCTTCCACTTCAACAACCATACTTCTACTGTTGGTACTAGGAGAACAGTCACCTTTGTCCCACCGTATGTTACTGCTTCAGACCACTTCAAGGTTACATCTGCTGACAACTTTTTATACCACTGCAGTTTAAGTGCTGCTACCACAGCTCAGTACTTTAAATTGTTAGGCAGGCTTTGACAAGACGCTTCAACCTCTTCAGGTAGGCAAGGCACTCTTCCTTTTTATGACTTTCCAAAAGGGGCAGCCTTTTTGCCTCTCCTGTCTGTCTGCCACAATAACAACCTGGTTCTTCCTACAAGACTCACGTGTCTCTGAAGTCTGCAGTCTTTGGCACCACAGGCTGTGTCTACTTTCAGAATATTCTTCACACGCAATAATATCCCCTTCCCCTGCTTTACTCACACCTTTCTGTCAGTTATCAACCACAGGTAATTACCCAAAAGCTTTGCTGCCACTCTCTCAGCTTCAGGTACTACTGGTACACTTGTATTTTAGGCCACCTGAGTGTTAACCACTTAACATGCAGTTGAATGCCTCATTAACTCTTGGAAAGCGGTTGCCTATTGGCTTGGGTACTGCTCGTTCTCTTCAATATTTTAAACTATTTCCCCCTTAGAAATGGAAGGATACAATATAAGTTTCAGTCTCCTGGTTGAAAACACAATTGGGTACATGCAACTTCTGTTTAAAATAGATTTAAAGGTTTCAAGATGAAGAGAGAATTGTATTCCTGTGTAACGGCAAATGATGAGGGAATCACACTGAGGCACATGCAACCTCATTTTGATGTAGTTTTCAGACTTTATACCTTGTAACTCGGGTATTGTCAAGATTAGGTATTAGGTAATGGTTTATATAGCGTTCCTTCTTCTTAATTAGGGAACGCGACCACTCTGTTAGACCGCAACAGTCTTTAAGTAGTTCAACAATGGATTTCAGTAGCTTTAGCTTGCACGCGAATGTTACGTCTTTCACAGTATACGCGGGTGCTAAACTTTAATTGTCACCAGTACTTTGAATATAACAAACAGCTTCTCCTCACATAAAGTCATACAAGACTCGATAAGGAGTTGGAAACAGACACCGGCAAGGATTGTACAGTGTTATAACGCCATGCTTCACCCATTAGCTTCTTAGACACCTGCTTTGCGGGTTGCACTGCTTTCCCGACTTCCACTACCACTTCTACTGCTTCTGACTCGCTGGGGATACACCCTTCTACTGCACAGGTGTCTCCGGTCCAGCCACTCGAATTGCAATTTCCTTTTTCTCCCGAGATCCTCTGCTTGCCTCTTGCTTCTGGCCTCAATCTCCTGCGCGTTCACATTTCTGCAATCACAGCAATAATGCTCACATGGGAAAAACATAGTCCCCTGCATGTCTTCCGCTGTGCAGCATCCACATTTCAGATTTTGGGAGAACAGAACTCTCTCAGATCTTGCAGGTGGAATCTGCTGTCTCCACGTTCCGGCGTCCCTTCTGCGCTCCCACTTTTTCCTGATTTGCCAGCCTTGTGCTTCTTCTTAATTCTACTACTACAACCTGCCTTCCAGCCCTCGTTCCAGCTCCTTCTACTCATCCTTTTTCTGAGGGGGCCTTTTATGCCTCCCAGGTTCATTAACAATTTTCAGGTGTGAGCTGTTAAGCTCAATTGTCTGACTACTGCAATGGCCAATAGGTTTAGCTGCCTGGCTACTACATCTGCATGCCTCTTCAGCCCTCTTCTTCGTCCCAGTAACTCTGGGATTCTGGGACTTGTAGTCCCCTTCAACAGAATAAGTACTTCTGACATTTGAGTTCTTTATATGGGTAAATTTTATTTCCCTGAAATCATTAAGAGAAGGACTGTTAGAATTAGTTGTTAGAGAGGAAGGTAATTTAATAAAGACAACATTTCCAGATTCCTGTACATTGTACCATTGGGAGTAAGTAGGATGTTTTATTTCGGATACCCAAAAATATCTTTCCTTTGGTAAGGCTTGTTCTGTTTTTAAAAAACTTGTGTCTAAATTTCTAGATTTAAGACAGGAGTCAGCGAGGTTACAATGACAATAAGACACTACCTCTTTAAGTACTTTGGGCAGAGTCTTCCTATCAGAGGAAAAATAATGTGCCTTATCCCATGGAATCCCCTCACCACCTTGGGCCTCGTTTCCTCCCAGGTGATCCCAGGTGATCCTCCCGCAGTACACCACCCCCAGGGCTGGGATCAGGAAGGATCTGCCTTTGCCTGGCTACCTGGGAGGAGACTTTAGGCAGTGTTTCAGTGAGGGATCCATAGGATTCTTCACATATGACAGGGCAAGCGGCTTGAATATTGGCCTCTCCCATGAATGGGTTTAGGAAGATGGGGGGAGACTTCAGTCCCTACCCCGCCATGTGTGCATTGAACATCATCAATGGTACCACTCTTCATCAATTGCATAATACATGGCAACACTTTTTCTGGCCAGTGTTCTCTTTATTCTTTTGCAGAACCACAACTCCCAGACTGCACCTGGGAGCAACCAGAAAACCGGTACCAGAACCACAAGAGCAGAAAACCCGAAATGCTGCAACTTATACAGATTGTGAACCAACAACCAGTGTTCAGTGCTCCAGAAAAGCAAATAACTCATTGTGGCAACGGAAAATGCACTTTCAGACCCACTGCATAGCAGGAAAACAGCATAGAAGCCATCAGAAATTGTTATTAAAACCATGCTGGATAAAGATGAGGGCCTTAGAGGGTTTTTAAAAGTTTTTCAGCTTTGTAACCCAGCACCTGGGGCAAAGGCCGGCACAAATTTACCCACAGAGTCAGGTAAGCACTTGAACCAATGGAAAGGGGGAGGGTGTTACAAGCAGAAGGCATAGAGTATAAAAGGGAAGCGACTAAGGGTTGCAGTGGTGAGGTGGGGTGTGGAGGTGGATGTTAGGGAGAATTCTCATATATGGCTAATTTCACTTACCTAATGAGTTCCTCAGCAGCTTTGCTGGATTTCTAGGGTTTATTTTATTCACCTGGTAAGAGTGTGAGCCTTTCTCCCACTCTTACATGTGTTTTGCCGGGTGTATTTCTACTTTTTGTGTGATCTTGGGCAATGGAGCCCCACCTACTCCATAGCATCATTTTTTCATGCGTGTTACACAGCACCTTCAGTGCAGTGACACAGGGTTGTCTTTGAGACTTCCCACTGACTCCATTTTCTGGGGCTGACTACTGTCCCCCAGAAAAGATAAAGTTGCCATTAACTTTAGGTTAGTCACTTTAAACCATAGGCACAGTACACCCCATCTTACATGGAGTATTGGAAAGGGCTAATTCTTATCCCATTTTGTCGGTGCCTCTTGGAGCATTGTTTCGCTCCCTTTGCATTAAGACTTGGCTGGTGGCAGTGGTATCTACCCTATTTTTTTATACCGCGGTTATCTTAAATAACCATGGTATTGTTTTAGGCTATTATATTAGCCTCAAACATAAACCCACTTGACCATATATATTTTATTACGGTTCCAGCTGGGTTTATCCACCATTTCTTTTTGTAGATGTCTTTCTCACTTTTTACTCTGCGCGCCAAACCAGGTTTGGTCCCTTTGTTCGCCGTCTTTTTGCGGGCTTCTGCCCAGAAGCACCCTCCTTAAGGCGCCTGAAAGTCTGGGTAGGCAGGATGTGAGGGAGAGGTCTTAGGACCCCTGCCATGGGTTCCCTTGGTAACCCAAGTCGCACTCCTGTTTGATTGGCTGGGTGACTGTCCTTGCCAGGACAGCCACCCTGCTGTGTGATTGACAGCCAGGCTGTATGAATGGGGGAAAACTGCATAAAAAGCAGGTCTCTGGGACTGGAAGAGCAGAGTTGCCACTGGAACGAAAGAACCAATGAGGAGCTGATGGAAGAGGACCCCTACAATGACTGAGCCGCCTGGTGAAGCCCTGCTGCAGGTCCGAATCTCCAGAATCCGACGACAGAGAAGATCCTCCAGGAAACGTCTTCCCTTGAGCTGGTGGGACCAACCAGTTCGCCCAATCTTGAAGCCAGGACCCCTCCTCTGGTTGAATTCGCTGTACAGAGCTACAGTGGGCCGGATAGCCAGGAAGGTCAGACCCTGCTTGGGTTTTAAGGAGTGCACCTTTTATTTGTTGCTTTGCTCTGCTGCTGGTTTCTTCCCTGGGTAGTGCAGGACCCTCCAGTATTCCTACTTATTAACAGTCCGACAGTCTCTTCAGGAACCGTGAGCCTGCAGGAACTACCAGCAACGTCCGCCTCAGCTACAGCTTCCTCTCCGTTTTAAGGTACTGTGCAAATCTGGTTGTTCGTTTCGTGCAACCGCGGTGAAAGTGTTTGGAATCTATCTCCAATCCAAGGGCTTGTCCTTCCCTTCTCTTTATATTAACTTTTCTGCCAACCAAACTCGTCTGGAATCCGTGGCACAAACTTTACCGCAAACTACCCTGAACTGTGTGATCTTGAGCAAAAGACTTTTGACCCATTGACTTCGCCCATAAGCCTTTTTTCCCTGATTCTATCATTGTAGTTCCTCTTGTTCAATTGCCCTGAGTACTTACCTGTTGGTGTGGTTCAATTTTTATTAACTTTGTCTTTCCCTCCCTTTTAAATTGCTGGAGTGCCATTTTGCTCCCACTTCATTTTGTGAGCTTAACTTGTCTGGAACTTATTGGGAGTTGTGTGGTTTATTAAGAGTGTGATTTATAACTTGCTTATAATAGTGAAATGTTATACAACTGAAGAGTAAAGTAAATGTATATTCTTTGACTTGAAAACCTTGATATGATATGATATATGACATGACATTTATAACGCATTTATAACTCGCCTATCAGTCAGTCAGTGTTTGCCTGAATCATAGTAATTGATGTCCTTTGTGTAACCATTTGATACTGCTCTGCCTGAATCATAGTAATTGCTGTCCTTTGTGTAACTAGTTGATATTGCTCACTTACTGTTGAGATAAGTCTGGCTGCTCAGCCATCGCTACCACTTTAACTGTGTAGTACAGGCTTGTAGCAAAGGTGAACTTGTACTGTAACTTGTAGTCTTAATTGTGTGTGGTGTTCCCAAAGGGTACTGCATATAATTCTGCCTAACAGTGGAGGGAGAGATCATCCACATGACAGGCGGAGGAGTGGAGTGCTGAAGATTTGACGTCAGAATTGGAGTAGAGTGCAGGTGTAGTATTTGTGAAAGAGAGAGGTACCAGTTTGTGAAAATGAATCAGTGAGAGAGTGTTTTTTGGGAGAGTGATGGTAGTAGTGAGCGATGAGTGGCAGACATATGTAAGGGAGTGAGGGTAGTACGTAAAATTAGAGGGAGTTGGTGATCGTAGAGAGTATATTTAGTAGAGAGAGAGGTGTAGGTGATGGCTGTGACCTGAAGGGTGCAGGAGAGAAATGACGGGGTAAGAATAGTGAGAGTGAGTGTACTATGAGGGTGTGCAGGGCACTAGGATCCCTGGGTGTGGGTAAGCGAGCAAGCCACTTTATCCCTGGGTGCAGGTTAGTGAGCAGGGCACTATATCCTTGGGTGTGAGAGGGCAAGTAAGGCACCATATCCCCATATCACCATAATGGAGTGCGGGGTGACAGTAGTAAAGTGGGGAAGCATGAGAGCAGCAGAGTGAGAAGGGGCTGACAGTAGGGGAGGTTGAGTGTAAAGGAGCATTGATGGATGAAAGGAGAAGAACTAGGGGGAGATGAATTGAGAGTGCAGAACATCAAAGGGACAGGAGAAAGGGATGGAAGGCAGGAAGGAGAGAGGTTGAGGGGATGTTGGTGTAGTTCAGGAGAGGGACGTAAGAAGGGTAGTAAGGTGAGGGGAAAGGAGCGACAGAGGAGCAGGTGAGTGTGAGAAAGGATCAGAGTGTCTGCAAGCGGCAAGAAACTATCATTTCCGTTGAAAACATGGATGATAGAAGCAGTTGGAAGAACCCCAGAGGGAGAAAGATAGATAGGACTTTGGCTGTTAGGCCCTCAATTAAGCAAGCACTGGATAGAAGGTGATACTGATCGCTAGTTGGGGAACCTGGGATTTAGGAATGCAAGGGCACCCAATAGTGTATCCTTCTCCTCCCCTTGAACAATCTATACATCATACTCTTAACACTCAACTCATGTCAAGCTGTTTATGCAAATAAAAACCCTTGAACTATTTCCCAATTTCTGTGGTTTAGTAAGGCAATCTGTGACTTACTGCAAGGTGCTGCAGACAAGGGGTGATATATGTGGGGCAGCAGCGATCAAAACCCTCAGGTGGTCAAGTTAGCAGCGCTCTCTGATTGCAATGAAGCAATTCCTTAATGTGGGGTGTTCGCTGGTTCACATTGGCTGAGCACAGTCAAACATGTGGTCAGGGGTACTGATGGAGGCGATGCTGGAGTACCACTCACTACAGCACACACATCACGCTTGCCTCAAGCTTCCATCTGGAAGGCGGCAACACATGCTGCTACAGGCCTAGGGGTGAAGTGCATGAAGAAGAGGCAATCAAGTCCTTCAAGTGGTCAAGAGGATCAGCACCCTCAGATGGCCAAAGGAGCAGTACGCAGGCCACATAGAGGGTGGTAACAAGCTGGATTACTTGCATATGGCTAATTTATTGAGAAATACAGTAGTACAAGAAATGCCAATATTCAGGTGCAGTAGGAGTATCTGTGACTTGAGAAACCTGAAGGTGTCTCTCCCGCTAGTCCCCAGGGATTAGTCATCCAGGTGGCTAGGACACGGCCATCGCTATTGGATCCAGTTCCTGGGGGTGGAGTGGTGCGGATCACCTGGATGGGGGGTCTTCAGGGAGTGGAAGTGGGACACCGGATGGCGAGACGCATTATCCCCTTCCCTATAACACCTATACCCCATCCTACCGGGTAGGATACTTAGGGATTCGCCCCCTTTCCGACACAAACACTTTCTCACGGACAACTCACTAAAACGGACTAAAGGACTAACATTCGAGCCGTATACCCGACATGTCCCAACACGATGTTCAGGCAAGGTCAGGCAATTACTGATCATTACACACACCTGGCTTCCATCACACTTCCCCGCACGGATAAAAGGCTGAGCACGAGAGCACACTCTGAGCGAGGCAAAGCAAACGAGGAAGCAGCAGTTCCAAGATGGCAGTTTATTACAAGGCGAAAGACGGCAAGACCGAAAAGGAATAAAAAGGAAGGGCCCTTGACTTTTTCACCGGAAGAGTAACTTTTATGAGCCTTCGAGAATAGAAAACATCACCGGATTTCTTGAGGTATTGGGTGGTGGCCCAATCACAATTCGCCTCCTATTGGTTTAATACAGCCGACCCTCCCCCGCATCTCCGACTCGAGAGGCTATCTGCTGCTGACCGAGTGCTGGGCTCCCTCATTCTTAAGCCTATACCAGCCGACTCCGTCTCGGCGGACCCGGTGACATGCACCTCTCTAGCGCTCACTAGACTTTGGGCCCTGGTTACTACACCACGACCATTCCATGGGGACCTACCGCTTTGGAACTTCCTCCCGGATGTCTCACCTACCCCGCTATCCACTATTTACGAACAGGGCAACTTTGTTGAGTGGGCAGACCTCCCCCCATCCCTTAAGCGCCGACCCACTGCATGGCTACAATTTTCCTCCCTTCGTAGGAATCTTAAATTCAGATACCCTGATTTCCCCACAATACCGCCTGATGACGCCATAGTTGCTGAACTCTGCTCTTACCTATCCTTTAGGGGTAAAGTGTCAAGACTATATGCACTGATGCAATCTAGAGCAGCCCCGGCCTTCACCGGGCTGAAGCACAGATGGGAGGTCGACCTTGGGGTGGAGATCAATGAGGAGAGGTGGTCTCGAATGTGTGCCCGCACTCAAGATGTCTCCGATAACTCAAAATTCAAGCTTATACAGTTTAAGATCCTGCATAGATACCATCACACACCCAAGAGACTGCACCGCATGTACCCAGATTCCCCCTCCAGTTGCCCCAGATGCGGCACGGAGCAGGCAACCTACATCCATATGCTTTGGCACTACCCACGCCTATCTCAATTCTGGATCGAGGTTTGCTCCACGCTATCAGACATACTGGAACACCCCATTACCCCTACTCCACTACATTGTCTCTTTCATGAATTCCCCCAGCTGGGCCGGAAGTCTAGGAGGCTGGCGGGTCTCTGTATGCTGCTGGCGGTTCGCTGCATTCTGCTATGCTGGCTCCGTCCCAGACCGCCTGGATATTCACAATGGCTTAGATCAGTTACGTGGGCTCATGACTCTGAGGAAACCTGGAGTGCAATGCAACATCCACACTGTCGGCCAATTGATGTCTGGCAAAGCTTCCGGGATTACATGGCCTCCCTGCCTTCTCCTTCATGCTCAGCAGATGTCTCCCCTCAAAATGTATAACGAAGTGTCTAACAAGCTCATCTGTTACGTCTGATTGTTTCAAATGCTGATATCTAATTGGATCTATGAGTACTCGCTCCACTGTCCCACAATCGAACAGTCGTGTGTTGCTGCTGATGTATATGTATGAATATATGCTTTTGTTGTTTTAGCAGCCATGTGGCTGCCCCTTGCTCTGTCTTCCCAAGTGTGTTGTCAAGTCAAACAATAAAAACAAGTTTAAAAAAAAAGAGAATAGAAAACATAAGACCTGGAATAAAATCTGAAGACTCCTGCATTGTGTGTCAGAGGTACCCGGGGCTCTCCTGCAAGATAGTCAAGGTGGGGAGAAGCGGTTGATGCTGTGGTACTGTCCTTGGCTCCTACAACAAAGAAAAGCCAGTAAAGGAAGCACAGCCGGTGAGTTGGGGGGACTGATACCAACCCAGGCTGTCTGGAACCCAAGGCTGCATGCGGCACCATTGTACGAAGGAATTTGAAGAGGACAGTGCACGAAGCATATGTGGCAAATGATGCAAACATAATTAATGCACTAAGTGTGTGACTGAAACTTTGAAACAAAGATCTATACCATCAACAGAGTGGTCTGGCACCACGTGCATGCTCATTTGAAAGACTCTGTTAGGTATTCAAAGCCAAAGGGGACAAATCTAAAGAGAAGGAATTGTAAAATTAAAGTGGTCCTGCAACGGGTCAAGCTAAACCCTGTGCACATTCCAAAGTCTTCGATACTTGATTGAAGTTGGTCCAAGCCCGCCTGAGGGAGACTAATTGTGTTTTGAAGAAAGGGGATCTGAGCCCGACTGAGGGGGATCCAGGATCTGAGCCCGGGTGAGGGGAATCCCGGTTGAACCATGAGTCACCCAAAAGAATATCCCGTGAACAGTGGATTAAAGAGATCTGAGCCCGACTGAGGGGAATCAAAAGGGAACTGACATTATTGTAAAGAGATCTGAGCCCGACTGAGGGGAATCAAAAGGGAACTGACATTATTGTAAAGAGATCTGAGCCTGACTGAGGGGAATCCGGGTGAATAGTAAATCATCTAAAGTGAATACTTGTTGAAATCCAAAGAGGAAAATAACATATTGTTTTTGTTTGGTTTCCTCAGGCCCTCTGAATGAAGAGACGTTAAGGAGTAAAGAGACTTGCATACAGAAGTTATGATTGAACAGTATCCTCATGCTAAAGAAGCCAGAAACTGTGCTACGCTCGAGGCAACCACCTTGTCCAGTGCTAAAAACATGGAGAAGGGAGGCCTACGGCCTGAACATCCTGACATATCATTTTGAACACTTCTTTCTTTTCGTAACATTATCCCCCACGCTGTTGGTGTTCAGAGGTAAGGATTGGCAATAGTTTTTTTTAGTATAGGCTCTTTTTATTTTGACAAGACACTACGAGGACTGCGTTATTATTATTTGATGGTCGTAGCTTGCTCCCATCTGTAGATGTAGGATTAGATAGGTGTATATCATACACTTGTTGAAGTCCAATAAAAACCCTTGAACTGTGGTCACTTGTGTCTGTTTTACTGTTGATACCAGGCCTTCCTTACAGTAAGCACTTGGAAAAACGTGTAGTAGCCAATATACATATTCTTTAACTGTGAAAAACAAATCAGTGTATTCCCAAACGAATAGTTCTAAGACTCAGATCAGCCCAGTCTGCGGTTATATCAGCTGATCTAAAACCAAATGTTACAATATCAATGCTGAAACAGGCTGCCACCATAACATGCTAGATGCTAGACCTACACATGTTAGAGTGAAAATTCTGGTCTCTGCATCTTAAGCTATCGTCTGGTCTTGAGATCAAGAAAGGCAGTGCCTTCCCCCATTTCCCTAAATATGTACAAGTATTGGCAAATGCTGTTGAGCAACCATGCCGACTTCCCAAAATACATTAGATCTATTTGTAAGCACAGCTCCATTACAGAATTCCATGTTAAATAAAGCAAGGCCTCTCTGAATTTTCCTTACTGGGGAAAAGCAAAATTTGTGCTAAGTTTAAAGGGCGAGACAGGGTATTAGTGCAGAAAGCTTCTCTGTACACCAATACGCTGATAGAAACAGTCACCAGTGCCTTTACCACTGCAGCACTAGTCCTGCTGCAGCATACTAGGGCACCCCAGGGTGATCCAAAGGAGGATACCCTGCCCTTCGAGTCAGCCATTCACAAGTCTAGGCTCCATCTGAAACATGTGGCCCCTTTCTCTGCTTCACAAGGAGGCTCAGCTGGAGAGCCATGAGACAGAGAAGGGCAGCTTAGACTGGAAGCACTTGAACCTCAGTTATCAATTGACAACTAAAACAAAAGGTTTGTACCATACCTTAGCCAGTGAGTGTTGCTAAGAATTGTATGTCACAATATGCATCAGTAACGCATAAAGAGAGGCCTAATGGGGCCCCAGGTGCCATTCCTGTGGCATTCTGAGGTTGCGCCTTCTGATGACATGCCAAAAGTGCTGCCAAAGAAAAGAGTTTTTGCTCCAGAAACACCATGTTGGCATTATTCGAGGTATGGATAGGTCTGCCCAGTTTGTAACACAATACTAATTCAGAAAACTCATAGGGCAAGTGACAGAGAAATGCAAAGGTTGAAGAGGTGATTCCATCTGAATGCACCCATCGGTCTTTAAACCTTCTTTTACTATTGGCCAGATTTAAATTTCTTCTCTTAGTTCACAAATCTATCCACAGTAAAGCAACACCGTATCTATCCTCCTTTATCAAACTCTACAAGACTTCTTGTAATCTTTGTTCTGCCTCCTAGACTACTTTGAGGAGCCAAGAAGGAGACGTGAACACTGAGGAGACATGTTTGTGACTATAAACTTTTATCAACATAAAAAGGGGAGAAATGTCCCTACCTCAACAGAACAAATGATTCTGTCCAGTGTCAAAATGTCCAAATAAAGAGCCTGTCCTGTGTCCGTAATCCTATGCTGGCCCTTACACTCAACCTAAACTTCAAGGTAATTGACACTTGCAGTTTCCAAGTGCTCAAGTTCACTGTTAAACTTCAAATCCAACAAAAAGCTTTCCAACACACAATGTTCACAGTTCCAGGGATCAGCTTCCTTATTTTAAGTCGCACTGCTTAAAAAAGAATACAAAAGTCCCACGAGGATTGCCCTCTCCCATTGGCACGCTTTGCTTCTCTTTGGGTATCAGCTCCCGTCCCCAAACTCTCCTTTCTCCTTTTATAAACTGTAAATCCCAGGGAAATATATATTCCGAAAGGCTCTCCTTTTTCGTATAGAACAACACACAGATCATGTATTCCGTGACATGGCCTCCCTTGCCATTCTTTACAATAGGCATTTAGTCTTCACATGGGGCACTCTCCAACCAGGTCTACTCACACTAATGCATCACTTTGACTTCACCTACTGTACCTTTCCACTAGGACTTTTATTATACACAAATCAACTTGTACTCTCCTGCTAGGGTTTATTATACACACGTACTTACCTTCACCTGGTACACTATCCTGCCAGGACTTTGTTACACAACTACTAAACTTCACGTGGTATATGTCTTATTACACAGGTCAAACATACTTTGTTATGCAGATTCTCAACTTCACCTGCTTTATTTCTTAGACAGAACATTATTTTGTGAGTCACTCTTTCTTTCATACACTTAGGGTGTATTAACCCATGTACCTCTTGCTTTGTAAATGTTGTAAATGTTCTCACTTAAAACAGTGTTGTTTCCCTCGCTCTATGGTTTTAAGAAGTGATTCACTTTATTTGGCCACCCGGTATCCCACTAGCCTTCTTTAGGTTCACCAGTAGTTTCTGCGGCTTTAATGGATGGAAATATGCCTGCTGGCAGCCCAGTAACACTTCTTCCTTCCCATGGGTTACTGGTTGTCTCCAGCGTTTCTCTGCTCTTTCTTGCTGCGACGTGCTGAATTCGCATACACCCTGTCAAGTGCTGCACTCCCGGTTTGTCGGCTTTCGCTGTGCACGGTCCCCATTGCCTTCTCTCTTGTTGCAGCGGTCCATTCTCACCCTGGATTCCCCAACTTCATGTCAGCTTCACCTCTCAGTCGCTTGCCACAGCTTTTCTAACTTCACCGTAGTGCTCAGCGGTTTCACGGGCTGCGAGGTAGCTTGGCGTGTGCAGCTCTCCTCTCTCCTTCTTTCGATCAGCTGCAGCAGAGTCACATTTGAACTTCCCGGTCTGCTTACTCATTTGCCAGCAACTAGTCTGTTGCATTGGTTGCTCAGTCTTCATAATCCTCATTATTCTGTTGCTCTTCCTCGTGTCATTTACTATAGAGTTACCGTGAGGAATTCGACCATCCGCACAGGGAGTATGCGCTCGCCTGGGCTTTTTTGATTTTTTGATAACGAAAATGAATGATGGGAGATCAACTTCCAAAAATGTGTGAGGACATTCCGCACACATTTTCTCTGCTCACTGCACAAAACGCATAGTTGCGTGTTCTCCGGGAGGACACAGCCTGCACGCGCTGTCTTCCCCTGTCATGTTCAGCTGGAATTGGACAGCCAAGGGTACATCAAAGTATCTCAAGAAGGGGGAAGGCATACCGTCCTCCGGCCATGTGCAGCCTAATTAAAATATTAAAGGCTCCATGCATCTGCTTACCTATTGTTTAGTTCGGCTGGTGGCAGTGCATACTAATGAGACAATTGAGGCAAGCCGGTGGAAGGGGCTTGGTTGCCGGACAGACAACAGGAAAGCTGGGCTAACACCCCTTTGGTATGCAATGTGTCAACTTGAAGCTAGTTCCCACCCCTCTGTATGAAAGGCAGTGAATAGCAGGTCTGGGTCCATCAGTTACCATAGGTACCCCTGCAGAGCGGAACCCTTACAGATGGGAGAAGTATGTGATTTGAGGGAGACAGCAAGTCTGCTCTCGTCACAAACTTCAAGGGAGACCTGTGCTTTAATCAAGATTCACAAAGGGGTTAGATAACCAGAGAAACACTTTGATCTACAACAGACAGGAAGATGGGTGGGACTTGGGTATATGTTGTCACCCCTTAGCTTTTCTGTAGCAGAGCACTCTGGTCCCGACCTCATGCATAACAGAAGATTGTTGGTGGGGACCCAGGATAGGTTTATTAGGGTAGGCTCACTGGGGCCCATTTGGCTTTAAAAGAGGGCTGAACCCCTCACTTAGAAGAAAATCAGAATACATTGCAAGGAGTAACAAAGAGGACTCATTTGGCTCCTGGCTGAAGGTACAGTCTACCTTACATCTTCTGCCAGTAAAGGAAGGCCAGGAGTTCCAATAGGGAAGCAACATCCCTCCCCTAAACATCTCCCAGGGAACAGAGGGAGATACCGGACTCAGAAGACCTGTCCAGCAGCTCCAGAACAAGTACCCAGCCAGCACACAGCCTGCCCTGCTAGGTTCTGCCAGCAAGGTTGCTTGGTAGGAATTGCCGCAGAGTATTTGAACTAAGGACAAGGACGTTGGCTGCAAACACTCTCCTAAACTTTGGGCCGCTCGAATTGAAAGGATGACGAGCACTGCGAAGAAGCTAGGTTGAGTGCCCCTACAAGCATCAACCAGTGTCCATCTTTTAATGAAATTTTCAAGACAATTGAGTCCTCAAACTGCAACCGACTGCACCGCTGACTGTTGTCACGCCCCAGTCGGCAGAGCCATCTTAGACGCCTCGACCAGCATTCTAGATCCGCCAACCAGCACAGAGACGATGATTCTTGACCCTGAACCACAGTGTAGGCCAGCCTGCACCCGTCCGTCCAGCCTTGCTTGCCGAACTACCTGCCGCCTGGTACCTGCAGATGTCTCGAGCTTTGTCTTAGGAGCTGCCAAGTGCCCTGGCAACCGCCTCAACGCTGTTGAGCATCGAGCACCTCTTAATAACCAGGTACATTGTGGTTCTGCCCACCTAGTCGTTTTCCAAAGGCCCCTAAAGACAGTTACAACACGTTGCCCCTAGGTGCTGAATCCAAATAACCTTGAACAGTAAGACTGATTACTTTACCAACTACCCTCCTGTCAGTACCAGAGGGCATCCCTTTCCTTCGTGAAACTGTCGGTCCTCTGTGTTCCAACAGTGTGGGTTGTATTTTGTAGTGTGGTAAAACGATCTGTTTTAGTAATAATAAAGTTGATATTTGTAACACAACTATGACTGGACAGTCCCTTTTATCACTGGGTAATAATTATATTTTTGCTGTGTTGCAACTAATCCACGACCTTGCAGAGATAAGCCTGCCGTTCCGTCCACATTACCAAAATTGGGCAAGCAGATTTAACATTGACTTATGTTCCAATCTGTTCAGATCCCTTTTGGTGTACTAGAGGGGTTGGGCTGATTGATGGTTTAAAAACCGATATTCATCCCTGGACCACTGGTGCCCCGGATGTTGATTTGTCACAGTTACTTTCTGAATGGCTTAACGGACATGATTTCTGAGCCTCCTGGGAAGTGATACTCACTGGCCCATTCCTCTTCCTTGTCTCAGTTACCAACATACGCTTCCTAATGGGAGGTTGGGGGATCACCCACAGTATATGCATCAGGAAGTGGGGGATGAGCGCAACAATATGCCATTAAGGCATGGCGACTCAGGAAACATCCCTAAAGGGAAGAGGGGGTTATCATCTTGTTTCCCCAAGAGTTCCCCCCCCCCCAGAGGTGGTTCTCCCTCATATAGCCACTCCCAGGGTCAGGATCAGGTAGTGGCTGCCGTTCCTTGGCCACGTAAGGAGAGGTCATCTCAGGGAAAGGAGTGATAATATTATCAGATTCGTCACACTAACATTGTGGCACCTCAGCCTCCCCGGGTTTCCTTGTGCTTTCGCTCTTTGTCTCTTCTTGCTCTATTTGCACGGAATTCTTTCCCCCTAGACATCCAAGAAACGGTCCACAAGTTTTGTTCAAAACCAAACTGAATGCCTACCTGCTCGCCTACGAGTTACCCTCTTTAACCTACATCTCATCTGCCTTCAAGCAAACACTTTTCCCTCGCCTCTAACCTGCCTCTGCCCCTCACTTGGCTCTGCCTCCACTCTAGCACTTCATCTGTCATGATCACATCCCTTACACAGCTGGCCGCACCGCCTACCTGCTCTTAAAAATGTTGCTTGTCCTTTACGTATGTCCACCCATGATTTGTCCCTGGTGACTGTTTTATTTACTTCCATCCACATCCTGATCAGAATGTCACTTAAACTGACCCCATTGTAAGAAGCTCACTGCTTCCCATCAAATCTGGTTACTTATCGATTGTACGTTATTTTCTTTTGTGATCAAAACGGCATTGTTCCTAGTTTTATGGTGTAGCCGATCAACAATATGTTTTTAGGCCTTTCAGAAAAACCAAGCTCCTCATCAACCTTTTCTGCAATAAGAAGTATGAAATCTGAAGCGAGCAAAGTGGTGCCAGCTGGGCACCATTCTGAACTCTGGGCACTCAAGGGAGTCATTACAAAGTCACAGATCTTAGTTTGACGCACACCATGGTCGCATCAAAATAAACAAACACAACAGCATCTTTGGCTTGGATCTCTCTTTGAGCGGCATCTATTTCTGTGTCTTCCACCAGCCAGACAGCTGCCACAGAAAGGCGTGGTTAATTTAAAGAACCACTTGCTGGCCAAAAGAGGAATTAAGATGCTTTGAGAAATATGGATTTGCTTTGGAACCTTGGTTATAATCCCATTTTTATTTTAGAAAGCTATTTATGATTCTGTTTTCACCAACAAATTGGCAACTATACTTTCGAAATAAGCAACTTCAGCTGTGTGCCATGTGTCGCTTTCATTTGGTATAAGGACCTTGGGTTCTTGCATCAGAATGAAATGGATGATTTCTACCGAGTTTTAGAGAGAGGGCCTGGGGTTCATTGGGCTGTCTCCTGTGCATTGTGAAACATGTTGATGAAATCCCCCACTGCAAAAAAGAAAAAAGTAAAAGAGAATATGGGGTAAGGCAGGGACGCCCCTACCACCTGGGGCAATGGGAGAGATTAGGACTCAGCAGCAGGGATGTCATTTAGGGGTCACCAGGGGTCGCAGCTGCGACCCCTGAGGTCTTCCTTGCTACCCTGTGGTCCTCCTTATTACCCCTACATTTTTTTTTGAGCCTCTTTGTTTATGGAATGGCGGGTTTTTTTTTTAAACATATTTTTATTGATGGTCTCATCAGTTACATTGGCACACAGTGAACACAGTTTACAGTGGCATGGATAACAATATTTTCTTCAAATGATTAACAGTTGTCATTTAATTGGCGATTCGGTGTCTGAAAGCATATCACAGAGGTATGTCCTGAAGGGGTCCCAAATGTCCTATGGTCGACACATGCTTGGTTGGGTCAGTACATATTGCTCCTCGCAGTAGGTTAACTCACGCAGGAAAGTGTCCATGGTGGGAGCAGTCGGGCTTTTCCATGCTTTCAGTATACATCTTTTGGCTATGACACATGATACATTAAACAGCCTTCTCAGTTTTTCAGAACATTTACCAATATCACCAAACAAGTTTTTTGTGGGGTCAAGTGTGGGGGGATCTGTGTAATTTCAGCTAGCATATTTGCAACCCTTTCCCAGAACCGCGCAACAGCTGGGCATTCCCAGTACATGTGGTAGGATCCCGCTGCCGGGGTTCCACACTTGGGGCACCTGCCTGGGTCGTCAGGCGTAAATGTAGCTATCCAGGCCGGGGTGTAATGCAGTCTGTTTAGGATTTTGAACTGTATTTGACGCAGACCTGCATTGAGGAAAACTCTTTTCGTGAGCGCGCAGTATCTTGCCCACGTGTCTTCGGTTATTGACATTTTCATATCTGCTTCCCATTTCTCCTTTATCTGGTTTATCATGCAGCAGTGAGTCTGTATTATCTTGTAGAGTCTAGAAATTCCCAGCCCACACTGTGCTGTGAGCAGCTGTATCTGGAAATGATGGCCAGCGCGATTGATATGCGGATCTCATTTGGTAACACGGTAGTGTCCTGAGCTGCCCACCTCCCATGACCCTTGTGAACGTCGGAAGGGCTACGAACCTCCCCCCTATGTACATATCTCTTACTGTCATCTCCGTGCCAGGGTCCCAGGTTTCCTGTATGCCAGTATCGAATGTGGGGGGGGGGGGGTCGGGGTATTTCCACAGGGGGAGGTCAGGGTTATATGGGATCTCTATCTTCAGTTTTTTGTATATAGCTCCCCAGGCTTTCACCGGGAATGGCTGGTTTTCTGATAGCTATAGCAGGTGAGATAGCTCACTGAGCTGAGCGCTCACTGCTGCAAAGTGTGCGTGATCTGCAGCTCGCAGCTTTGACTCCCGGCAAGGTCAATTCTGCCTTTCACCCTGCTGAGGTTGATAAATGAGTACCAACACAGGTTTGGTGATATTGTATATATATTTGTTCCTTATGAACTGCTTAAGCGTAAGTGCTATATAACAACACATCATTATCGTTTGGCCTTGGACGCCTGCTTGCATTCACAGTAATTTGGTAATATGGGCCTACACGCACTGATATTAGCGATACATATGGTGATCCATTCTTGGATGAAATTTATATCACTTTACAGTGATGTCGTAACCATGTTTTTTGTAGCGTACTGAAAAGCAATGCCATGTGATGCCACTTCCTGTTTTGTCAAGGAGTGAAAGGTTGTGTTCCATCGCTCTCTGTGATGTCACTTCGGTGTGGGGACAAATTGCATCACTTCCTGGGATGTCAAGGGTTGTGTGGTGTCATTTCCGGTAGCCCTGGCATTTTGGTGAAACGACGTCCCTGCTCAGCAGGCCATTATGCAGACAGATGCATGGCACACCCAAGGACTCGAAACACTGGTACACCGGGGGCCGGGCGCAGATATACATGGGATGGTCACAGAACAGAGGGGCTGCAAAGCACTCGGGACATCAGGAGCCGATCGCAGGGGAGAGATAAGTGCCGCAGGTTTTCTCCTAATTGTTTATAACTCCTTTTTTTTAATAGAGATGTGCTGTACTTAATTCGCTTTTTTATGTTTATATGTTTATCTATAGAAGCAAAAGGATGGGCATCCCCTTCATCTTGGACCTGGGTAGCATACGTCATCAAGAAACCGAGAACAATGGTCACACAGGTACATCATTGTTAAGAAAAATTTGCAAATGTTTATCGACTTCAATATGCGGAAAATTGGGGTAAGCTGGGTCAGTAAAGAATTACATATTCATATTTTAATGATAAAGTACATAGAATAGTATAAAAAAATGACCACATTATTGACCATAAAACTAGTACAAAACGTTATAAAAAGACATATAAATTTGATACTGCATCAAGTAGAAATATTTAGTCAATATAAGGAGAGAATACCAATGTTGAATAGCATTAAATGCTAACTAGGCCTAATTACATATAGGCCCTGCTGCAGTCAGGGCTAGTGGCTGTATTTCTCTCAAATTGTAAATATCATGCTATCTAACTAGACAGAAATAATGACAGAAAAATGTGCAAATTGTCATCAAGTGCTATGTCAGTGCAAAAAGGCACGCAACAAGGAGTGCTATGTGCCCGTGTGACCATTGTTCTCGGTTTCTAGTATGTGTTTATCTATTGCATCTCTAGTCCTTGGTCTTATATGAGACTTTATAGTTAAACATCTTATGAATAAATGAAAACAAATAATAAGTGCTGCCAAAGTCGAACATGCGTCAAGGAGAACTACACAAAAAGGACAGTGCTGGCTTAGCTCCTTATTTGTTGTCTATACAGAACGATTCGCAAGCCATGCACTTCTTTGAGGGACACTACAGGCCAATCAGAATCTAGTCTTAAAAGAAGCACTGAGGTTGTTTTTACCCAGCAGATATGTTGTGGATATTGTGTGGTGGTACATTTGCATGAACTCTTTCACGATGGCCCGCCCGTCTTACAAATATACACCCATCAATCTAACCACACTGAACCTAGGTAAGTCTCCTCGAAGGAAGGAATTCTGACCCCTCCGCAACACTACTGGTACTTACCAACTATGCATGTAGATTCCTCACCAGGTCTAGATGCCTACTATATTACACCTTACCAAGCCACGGTCTGCTAGAGTAGGAGGGATGTCCATGTAAGTCCCTCGTGCTGTTGCGTAAACCAATGAACCTAGGGATAATGAAAGGGAGAGGATTGGGAACATATCACCACTGGAGTCCCCATGGAAGCCCTCCTTACCCAAGGAGGAGGCTGTGAGGAAGAGTTCCAGGGTCTCTGCTTGCAGGAGGGCACAGGGGCTGTGGAGAGGTATCACTACTAGCGGTCAGTGGATCCATGACGTGGGCCCCTACAAGACTGGTTAGGGAACCTGTAAAGGTTATGAGGTTCTAGTGAACTGAGGGCCCAGGCGGGAGAAGGGGCAACCCAAGAAGTTTGTTAGGGCGAGCCAGCAGTGACCCTCCTAATACCGAATGAAAATGGCACACGGCACAAAGCTAAAGTTGCTTAAACATCCAGGCCAGGTTTTGCGAGTGGGTAAGAAGACAGACTGTCTTCCTCTGGAGGCAGCCTGATGCAGGGATGTCATACCGGTGTCCCGGGCTTCCTGCATCGGTGGAAAGCAGAGCATGGCGAGGCCCTACATTGAAGAGGACAGAGGGACGGGAGGCATATGGTCAACCTTGGGCACCAGCAAAGCTCAGTTACAGGTGAGTCTGATTAAAAGGGAATTGACAAGTGAAAAGAGGAAGTAAGGGTACCCCAGATGGGGTCAGCAAAGTTTAGAGCAGCTGACACAGAAAGGAAAGGTGCTTGATGGGAACAACAGAATTAAGGAGAAAATAGGAAAATAAAGAGGTGGCAGAGAGCAAATAGGAGGATGTGAAAAGGCAAGCATTGTGGCCCACCAATGAGGGTGAGATTGATCTGCGAAAAGGGAAGGTGGACAGAAAGGAGGAAAAGAAGGAGAAAATGGGTGGCCGGAATTTGCAGAGGTAGCCGAGGCAGGAGAGGAAACGGAAGAGGATGTGGAATGAGAAGAGGCCATAATGAGAGCTATAAGGAGAGAATGGAAAGCTGAAAGGAGGAGGGTAAGCAGAGAAAGCATTTTGAGATCACACAGGGAAAGAAAGACAGAAGGGAACAGGGAAGAGAAGAAAAGAGAAATTCGCCCAGGTACGAGAAGGCCCACAGCAGAGAGAATGTAAACGGAGGCCGCAAGGTCGAAGAGAGTAGGGTCAGGGGAAGGAAGTGCACGCGAGTGTGTGACAGGGCCATAGGGACAGGAAGAGATGAGAAAGCGAGAGGAGAGAAGTAGAGGCAAACCAGAGAGAGATCCCCCCACCCCCTCAGGGCAATTTATGTTGGAACCCAGAAGACAGCCACAGAGAGCGGAGGAACCCTTGAACACTGAAGAGCTAAACGTGGGAGACAGCCACAGAGAGCGGAGGAACCATGGAACACTGAAGAGCTAAATGTGGGAGACAGCCACAGAGAGCGGAGGAACCCCGGAACACCGAAGAGCTAAACGTGGGAGACAGCCACAGAGAGCTGAGGAACCCTGGAACACTGTGAAGAGCTAAACGTGGGAGACATCCACAGAGAGCGGAGGAACCCTGGAACACTGTGAAGAGCTAAACGTGTGAGACAGCCACAGAGAGCGGAGGAACCCTGGAACACTGTGAAGAGCGAAACAGACACAGGGCTCAACAACTAAAGCCCCATATAGAAAAATGGTAGAGAGAGAGAACACCAAAGAGCAAATGAAAGAAAAAGACTCCCAAAGAGGAGGTGGGGGAATAAAAGACCAAGGAAAAGGCTGCGGTCTTCACCAAGGAGGAGGAAGAGACAGAGAAGCTGGCGGTCAGGGCCAGGAAAAGGGAGAAGGTGTGCCAGAAGAGTGCCCTGGACACGAATTCTGGGAGAATACACCCTTATAGAGACACTTTGATAAGGTGGGGATCCTTTCAAATCCCCAGAGAAATTAACACTCATCCTGATAAAGCAAATAGGTCACCCTAAACAGTGCCTCATGTACACGTCATTTGTAATGCTCCGTTACAAAACGGAACTTTATGAACCCTCTTTACTACAAAACAAAAAACTTCAAGACAAGAGAAAAACAGTAAAATGGCCTTTTCCTGCTATGTGCGCAGGCTCTGGAACAAGATACCAGTGCAGATACGACTAGACCCCTCCATCCTACACTTCAGGAAGGACCTGAAGACCCTACTCTTCAAAGAACATCTTGCCAATCGCCGACTGCTCCACTCAACCTTAATTCCCCCTCGCTGAAGCTGTCCTCCTCATCCATCCCAGCTTCTCTGCTAAGCCCACACCATTACTTGTACCCCCCACTGGGCGTGTTCCATGTGTACACTACTCAGTTGCTTCCCAGCTAGGTTTGCACTTTATAAACCCCATACATGCGCATACAGAACCTTCTACATAAGGAGCAGGAGCTTTGTGTTCCATGGTGCCGTCCTCTAGAAGGCTATTCCTTATAGTAATCTCTGAAAGCCTGGCTAAGTATTTTATACACGGTACTGTGCTGGAAGGTGGCTGATGTGAATAGGCTGACCCTTGGGGTTGGTAGCCACTACCCGCTCAATAAATCCACAAGGCTACTCAGTCCATCCTCAGCCCTACAAAAGGTTCCCCACAAGAACTCTATTGATACTTTGTTGATTAAGTTTAAAGAGACTGAGGCAGACCTAAGATGTGATCACCTACTGTGCGCTTTATCTAGTATGAGGGGATTGGCAGCATAAAGAGTAAATCGCCTGGCTTCATTCGGTAACAGAAGGTTTTGCCACAGCAGAACTGGTCGAGGGAGAATTCATCAAATTATTTTAAACAGTTTTTGCCGCAAATATATGTGGGCGGTAGGTTTAGGTTAATAATGAATGTGAGAGGCTATGAGGAGGCCTCAGGGAAGGAGGGTCTTCCCTTGCATATATATGTGACAAACTAATAAGACTAAAAAACAAAAGAATTCAATGAAATCTCCTTCGACCAATTGTTTTCGATTAAATCACAAATCCCTTAATTCTGGACTTCCAGACCTCAAAAGACTCTCCTGGCACCCAGGGAGATATAAGGATAACCCAAGGGCTACTAACATCAATAGAAATGTCAAAATACAGGTCTGCCCAGTTTAGGCAACCTTATAAGCCTGCGGAGTCCCAGACCAGAGTGAGCAACAAAATCTTGCTATTGTTCATGTAGAAAAAGTTCAATAGATCTAGCAAGAAGACTGATGGTTCGTGGACAAAGGAACAACTTGGTAGAATGTGTGAGATACTGAACGGTATTCTCCCATCCAACTCCCTCTGATTCTTCCATTCAGGTGGCCAGGGAAGGGCCATTGCTTTTGTATCCAGAACCCGGGGTGGACAAGCAAGTGAGGATCAACCGAGTGGAGGGTCACGAGAGATAGGGAGGAGGATACCCAAGACGAGTCATGGTATGCCCCCATTCTCAATAATTCCGCAACCCACTCTCCATCAGCCTTCATGGGGTATTTTCAATCTCACCCTATCTCCCACTCCCCATTTCCAACAAATACTGGCATGAGGCGGAGGCAACTAAGAGCAGTAAAGATTATCCATAGAAAACAACATGGGGAAAGTAAGGGAAAACCTACTAGAGAAAGAACTCAAGTTGTCCCACTTACAGAGTCAAGCAGGGCCAGGCATATAATACTGACCATTCACACCCGACTCCACTTGACTGTTTTTGCAAAAGGTGTGGTTTTTCACAAGAAGGAGAGCAAGCCGGTGATGCTATCCGGACACGAGATGCCACAGAGCAGTGAGCAGCAGGAGTGGAAACCTGGAGGAGAATGGTGTGCCAAGACACTAGGCCGGTGTTTGTGAGGGCCTGCAGCGTGGCTAGCGTGTATTCGGCTGGTGGCGTTCGGCAGAATGCTTGTTCCTTAGGATGTGTGCCGGGACCAAAAATGTCTGAGGGGCAGGTGGTGAGACCCTGACCGTAATCCTTTGCATGCAGAGGAACCGCTTGTCAACGTGAAGCTGTCCAGTGAGTGAGATAGAGAAACGCGGGAGCGTGCGTTTGACGGAAGCGGGAGAAAGACACAGTTTTAAAGCGGCACAGAAATAAACTATATGAAGAACGGAAACATGTACGTGATAAGGAGAACAAGAAAAAAGAAAAAAGGAAGCTGCGCTGGCGGAGCAGAATAAGGAACAAGTTACTTACCTGTAACTGTTGTTCTCCAGCATGGGTCTGGCATGGATTCACATGCTCATGAATATTCCCCGTCGTCAGGCTGGGAATCCTCGGTAAAGAAAAAACCAGTATCAGTTTCGTTTCTGATCTGTCTTTCGTAGTAATAACCAATCACTGGTCTCTGCGTCATACTGACCACAGCCAATGACTGCCCTCTACCTAAGCACCGCCTCTGGCAGTCATCTTCAGATTTGGAAGCACGTGAAGTGGCAGTATGACCAAGTGAAGAGCCGCAGAGGGGTAGGCGGGAGGGTTCGCATGTGAATCCATGCCAGACCCATGCTGGAGAACAACAGTTACAGGTAAGTAACTTGTTCCTTCTCCAGCATGGGGTCTAGCATGGATTCACATGCTCATGAATAAAGAATACATAGCAGTACACACATGCACAACCACGGGAGGTGGCAAAGGCTCAACATTAAGCATTATATCAAACCCAACATTAAGCACCTTACCTCCTCACCAGGCTCACCTCAGGCGAACAGGTTGCGCAGCACTGCTTGGCCGACCCGGGACTCCTCCCTGGAATCCCGATCGACGCAGTAGAATTTCGTGAAGGTGTGCGTCGACCTCCACGTAGCAGCCCTGCATATGTCCAGCAGGGGCACACCAGAAAGGAACGCCGTGGTGGCTGCGATCGCTCTGGTGGAATGGGCTCTCGGACGGCCAGGCAGCGGTCGGTTTGCCAACCGATGACAGTACATGATACAGCCGGAGAGCCATCTGGAAATGGAAGCCTTCGAGAGAGCCTTCCCCTGATTGACAGGTCCAAAATTCACAAAGAGTTGTGACGTCTTCCGAAAACACTTCGTGCGGTCCACGTAGAACTTCAGCGCTCTAGCCACATCCAGTGAGTGCAAAGTCCTCTCAGCCGGCGACGAAGGCGACGGGAAGAACACAGGCAACACCAAGGGTTCGTTGAGATGGAAGTCCGACGGTACCTTGGGCATGAAGGAGGGGTGCGTCCTGAGCACTACCCTCGTGTCGTGAAAAGTCAAGTACGGGGCCTTGCAGGAAAGGGCCTGGATCTCTCCCACCCGTCGTGCGGAGGTGATGGCCACAAGAAACGCTGTTTTCCACGACAGAAACTTCAACGGGGCCGAGTGCAGAGGCTCGAACGGAGGTCCCATGAGCTTGGTCAGCACCACGTTGAGCTCCCACGCCGGGGCCGGAGCCTTCACCGGCGGGAACGATCTGAACAGTCCCTTCATGAACTCTTTTACCAGACGATGAGACCACAAGGACGTCCGGCCCGTGGTTCTGGTGTATCGGGAGATCGCAGCAAGATGAATCTTGATGGACGCGTGTGCCAGTCCAGCTTTGGCCAGCGTCAGCAGGTACGGCAGTACCTGGGGAGCCGTAATCCGTAGAGGGTTAATCTTCTGTTCGTGGCACCAGACAGAGAACCTCTTCCATTTGTGTCCGTAGCATTTAAGAGTCGAGGAAGCCCAGGCCTTTGAAAGAACCTCTCTGCAGTCGGCCGGTATGTCGTATCCTCCAAACTCTAGCACTGCAGGAGCCAGGCCTGCAAGTTCAGCGATTTCGGGTCGTGGTGGAGGATGGCGCCTCCTTCCCTGGAGAGTAGATCCGCGTCCACCGGCAGCTTGATTGGCGGGGACGCTGATAAGTCCAGAAGGTCCGGGAACCATATCTGCCTCGGCCACGCAGGTGCGACGAGGATCATCCTGCACCGTGACCTCTTGAGCTGGTTGACGAGCCGGATTAGCAATGGCAAAGGAGGGAACGCGTAGAGGAACAGGCCCTCCCAGGGGAACGAGAAAGCATCGCCCATGCTCCTCGCCTGGGGAAACCTGCTGGCGAACCTCCGGCACTTGGAGTTCGTCGCCGTCGCGAACAGGTCGATCTGGGGTGTGCCCCACCGTCGGAAGAGGCGATCCACTAGA
This sequence comes from Ambystoma mexicanum, assembly GCF_040938575.1. Lineage (NCBI taxonomy): Eukaryota > Metazoa > Chordata > Amphibia > Caudata > Ambystomatidae > Ambystoma > Ambystoma mexicanum. The sequence continues at coordinate 1,173,584,120 of NC_090928.1, read as the reverse complement.
TCATGCCATAGTTCCCACTCGTGGCACGAGCGCAGCTCCCTGCTGAGTGAGTCGGCGATGGTGTTTTTTTATCCCTGCCAGATGAAACGGCACCAGAAACATCCTTTGGGCGACGGCCCAATGCCACAGGTCCTGCGCCTCCTTGGACAGTGCTGGGGACCTGGTTCCGCCCTGTTTCCTGATGTAAAACATGGTGGTGGTGTTGTCGGTGAAGATCCTCACCACCTTGCCCTTGAGGGACGGAAGGAAGGACCTGAGGGCCCAGAACACTGCACGGAGCTCCAGGACGTTGATATGGAGGGACTTCTCCGTCGGGAGCCAAAGGCCTCTCGCGTGCAGATTTTCGGTGTGCGCTCCCCACCCTTCCAGGGAGGCATCCGTGGTCACTGTCTCCTGGTGGTCTGGGGTCTGGAAGTCCATGCCCGCCGTCAGATGCGCGCGGGTGCCCCACCACCAGACCGCTCGGCGGAAACTCTCGTCGAGTGTGATCCTCTCCTCGAAGCCGCCCATCGTTTGGATCCAGCGCGCGTCCAGGAACTCCTGTAACGGGCGCATCCGGAGCCTGCACATGGGAATGAGGTAGATGCAAGAAGACATCATTCCGAGGAGGGACTTGATGGACCTCACCTTGGCTGCGTCGGAAACCAACATCCGCTGTACCTTGCCCAGGATGGACCTGGTCCTTTCCTCCGACGGGGAGGCCAGAAGGGACACTGTGTCGAGCTTCGCTCCCAGAAACAGTGCGTTTTGAGCGGGTACCAGGTGGGACTTGGCGTAGTTCACGGAGAATCCCAGGTCCGTGAGAAGTTGGACGGTCCTTGCCGTGTGCTCCACGGCGAGCTCCCTCGTCTTGGCTCGGATGAGCCAGTCGTCCAGGTAGGGGTAGACGTGGATCCCCTCGCGGCGCAGCTGCACCGCCACCGGTGCAAGGCACTTGGTAAATACCCTGGGTGCCGACCGTAGTCCGAAGGGGAGGGCTTTGAACTGGTAGTGACGCCCTTGGACCACAAACCTGAGGAATTTTCGGTGCCCCTTTAGGATGGGAATATGGACGTAGGCATCCTCCAAATCCAACGACGACAGGAAGTCTCCTTCCTCCAGCTGACCCAGGACGTGCTGGAGGGTGACCATCCGGAACTTCTGCGCCTTGATGAACTTGTTCAGACGTCGCAGGTCTAGGATGGGGCGCCATCCTCCCGTCTTCTTCTTCACGAGGAAGTATCTCGAGTAAACTCCGGAGCCCCGAAGCCTCTTTGGGACGAGTTCGATGGCGCCCTTCCTGAGCATCGCCTTTACCTCCTGGAGAAGCTGAGGGACGTGAAGCTCTTTCCTGGCCACAGGGGGGACGCGCGGGCACCTTCTTTGAAACTCGAGCACGTGGCCCCGGGCTAAGGCGTCCAGCACCCAACGGTCGGTGGAGATGGACTCCCACACACTGACAAAGCTCGCCAGCCGGCCTCCCACCGGGGTGCTTCGGTGGGGGTCCGACCCCACGGCCGGTTCAATCCTGTTTCGACGAGGCTTTGCCGCCTTGACCTCCTTGGCGACGACGGCGGGGTCTGCCAGACTTGCCTCGTCCTCTGTAGGCCTCCTGAGACGACGAGCGGGCCGCTTGACGGTAGGTGGAGAAACCGCCGCCGGAACCTTTGGAGGCACCCTTGCCTCCGCCGCTCTGAAAGGGCGGCCGTCGTTGCTGTAGAACCCCAAGGGCCCGGGCCGTCTCAGTGTCCGCTTTAATGGCCTGAAGGGAATCGTCCACTGTTTTCCCAAACAGGTTGTTCCCATCGAACGGCATGTCCAGGACTCTGGTCTGTATGTCTTGACGGAAGTCCGTAGCCTTGAGCCATCCATGCCGCCTAAGGCACACGCCGTTGCCCAACTGGCAAAACCCAGTGTCGGCGATGTCCGTCGCAATAGTGATGGCGTGGTCCGACGCCACCTCACCTTCCTGTAGGATCTCCAGGGCATCCGCCCTCTTGTCGTCCGGTAGGAAGTCCAGCAGGGGAGCCAGTTTGTACCATAGCTCCCTGTCGTAGCGGGCCACGATAGCCAAGGCGTTGGCCGCTTTAATCGTCGTCGCTGCAGACGAGATGACCCTGCGTCCCATAGCGTCCAATTTCTTTCCCTCGCCGTCCGGTGGGGAAGTCGATGTGGAGGCCGCACCCCCCCCGCGCTTTGTTCCTGGCCGCCGCGGAGACGACGGAGTCCGGGGTAGGCTGCGCCCGGAGGCACAGGGGGGGCGCGTCCGGGACCCGGTACTTCTTCTCGTACCGGTCTCTTCTAGCTGGCGTCGTGGAAGGGTTCTTGAGGAGGGCGAGGCCCTCATCCCAAATGTCGTCCAGTAGAGGCACCGCGAGGACCGTCTTCCTCTTGGCCTCGCGCCGTTGATAAAGGAATCCTTCCTTTTTCTTCTCCTCAGGGCAGAGTTGGAAAAGCTCGGATGCCCTGGCGATCATGGAGTGGAACGATCCAATCTCGTCGGGCGGAGAAGCCCTGGTGGGAGGTGACGACGGTAGATCCTCGTCGTATACCTCGTCGTCCGTACCCGTTGCTGCCGTGTCAGTCCCCGTATCATCCCCTCGGGTGGACGGGGAGGAGGGCTGGACGGGTCGCGACGGCTGAAAAGGAGGTGGAGGGTGAATCCTTCTTTTCTTGGGCGGGGGAACACCAGAAGGTCCCGGTTCAGGATCCCCCGACGGGAGAGGTTCCTCCGTCGGCAACGGTAGTCTCGTCCTTATCTCTGAGCATAAGGACTGTATAGCCAACAAAATGGCCGCCGAGTTGTCTTGCGGCGCTGGCAGAGGGGAATCCGACGGGCGATCAGGGGCCCCATCGGCACCCTCGACGATGTCGTCGTCACCTGCGTCGGGATCCATCCCGACGGGCCGGTCTTCATCCACGCCAAGGCCGTGGCTTAAGACCTCGATCAGCTCTTCCTCCGAGGTTGAAGCCGAATCTACGACGACGCCCTGCCCCCCCTTTTTCTTCCCCGCCGGGGATTTCACGGGGGTCCTATCGATGGGCCAAAAGAGGACTCCCTCCGAGGTCGCAGGGAGACTCTGAGCCCCGAGGTCGCCACCACTGGTGTAGCCTCCACAGGCTGAGCCAGGGCCGCCGCGACAGTATCGATAGAGGGCTTGGCCGGATGGATTAAGGCCTTCACCACCTTAGGTGCGCTCACCGCCTTATCCTTGAGGGGGGGGGACACTGCCTCGCTCCCCCTCCGATGGGGCCTTCAAGCTCGACCGGGGCCTCTCCAGCAGCTTCGCCTGGTGCTCGCCCTTCCTCTTACCCGACCCAGAGCGTTGGCTCGTGGCTGAAGGTGCCGGGGAGGGTGCGCCCTGCCTGGCGCCCGTAGAGCCCGACCGTTCGGCGCTCCCGGTGCCAGCGGACTCGCGGTACTTGGCCTTGTGTTGGACCCCCGTCGCCGGGGCTTCCTCAAAGGTCTTAGAAGACCGCTCGGATTTCTTCCTCTTCTTCTCGCCTGACGGGCTCTTCCCTTCCAGCCAGTTGGCGAGGCGTTGATGGCGGTCCTTCATGGTCCGCTCCGACATATTGCCGCAAAACGCACAGTGCTTCTCCACGTGCGTCTTGTCCTCATGCAGGCAGTAGAGACAAAAGGAGTGTTCGTCCTCCTTAAAGACGTTCTGCAGCTGGCATCCAGGGCAGACCCTGAACAGCTTTCCGGGCGTCGAGCTTCCCTTCTCCTGGGCCATGTCCGGGCCTGAGAAGCTTCTGGAGTCCTCCAAAACGTAGCACAACGAAATCTTCACCCTTGAGGGGCGCAGACGAATCCGACACGGGTCCCCGTTGATCGGATGGAGAGTCGGTGGAGCTTGAGGCTCTTTTGACCGGAAAAAAACGAAGTTTTTGAGAAAAAACGTGAAAAAATAGCACTAACGCTCGAGAGCAATAGCACGAGGATCCCAACACATGAACGTGCGGTAAAAATCTGAAGATGGCTGCCAGAGGCGGTGCTTAGGTAGAGGGCAGTCATTGGCTGTGGTCAGTATGACGCAGAGACCAGTGATTGGTTATTACTACGAAAGACAGATCAGAAACGAAACTGATACTGGTTTTTTCTTTACCGAGGATTCCCAGCCTGACGACGGGGAATATTCATGAGCATGTGAATCCATGCCAGACCCCATGCTGGAGAAAATAAAAGTAATAGAAAGGCATTTTAACAGTGAAGAGTGTGCACAGAAAATAAATACTTTTAAAGAGTGCCCGATGAAAAGAGGACAGTGTTTCAAGTGGGCAGGAAGCACGGGAAAGAATCGGATATTGCGCAGTGCCGAGACAAGAAACCAAAGGAAGTTGCAAGAGTGCATGGTGGCAAAAGGAACAGCAAAAGGAAGGTGAAGAAGTAAAGGAGAGCAAGAAGGGGTGCAGGAAGCACTTGAAGGTGAAAGTTTAAAAGAGGGTTACAGATCAGAGTGGTCATGCCTAGGAGGAGTAAAGGACCAGGTGGTTTTTGAAAGTCTCTTATTGTACCCCACAAGTTAAGTATGTGTGAAAGAACTTTATCTGAAAGGAATGCTACATCCTAACAAGCTGAATGTGTTTGACACCAAAAGGTGACTAAGCTTGGGGAAGGGAATTCTGAGAGGCCTAACAAAGTGGAATACCTATTATTTTCTCATCTTGAAGGAAAATCAAAGTACAGTCTGACAAAGCTGATTTTGTGTTGGCAACTGGAAGGTAACCCTGAGAGGCCTAACCAAGTTGGAGAATTATTGTTTTGTAGTGCTGAAAGGATTGAAGCTTGGGGAATGGGGTCCTGAAGTTTCAAAAGGAACTGTCATATTTCTTTTGTGGTGTTTGGAACTTTAACAAGTTGAAGCTTGGGGAAGGGAACCTCAAGGAACAAAATACGCTGAAGGTATTTGCGAATATTGAAAGGGCTTTGTGGAGAAGGTCTTACAAAAACCCTTTTTGATTGAACTCTTTTTGTGGCATTGACCGAACTACACCTCATGAGAAGACCACCTAAAACCAACCTTAGTTTCCTATTTTGCCATTGCACCACTGTTGTCTTCCTGTTTAAAGACTTCCTATCACATTTTTGTACAGGGTGAGGGCAAGCATAGGTTTGGACACAGACAAACTTTCATTTTGGACAATCATACGTCGACAGCCTTTAGAAACATCAGTTAAGTGAACCATCCCTTTAGAGTTAGGGCCAGTTAGGCATTACACCAGCCCAGGAACCTTAGTAAATAAAGGTTTTGAAATTAACTCCTTTGAGTCTGTGTCTCTCTTGATGCCATGCTTGTCTCACAAAGGCCAGTCTCAATTCCGGCACTCGCCTGCCTGCGGGACAAGCACTGTGAAGCCTTGTGAGTCAAATATTATGAGACTGACAAACCATGAATACAAGAAGTGTTCAGCTGCAGCGTCGTCTCATGCAGGTGACTGCAACCCTGCAAAGCTGTGGATTATAGATACCAGCACAGTGTAAGAGAACACATGCCCACTGCATCTTAGAAGGGGAAAATACATTTGTAAAGTGGCCCAGAAAGCATACACAGTGAAAAGGAATCTAAAACAAATAAACAAACATGGCGGCCTGCCTAATTGAAGGCTCAGGCCTCAAACCTGCACAACAGCACCAACAGACGTTATACCCAGCAGGGGATTTTGGAGTTTTCCATTGTTCTCATTAAACTCCCAGCTTACGTCAATTACATGATAGCGGTTGATTTCGGCGAAAAGATTTCCCTTTCATTGAACGGTGGCCAGTCAGACTGAGCATGTGCTTACTGCACAGCGCAAGAAGCAGGAAGAGGTAGCGGAGAGGGGACGAGCGTGAGCTAAGGACAGAGGGTGAGGAAGAAACAGGTGTTGCAGGAGTGTACCCTGCATTAGGGAACGATGGGAAAGGGGCACCACAATGAAAAATTATTCACTGCAGCACCGACATCGGACCCGATCAAAAGGGTTTCGATTGAGTCGGCATGTGGTGAAACATCGTAGAACTAATTACATAGTTAGAAAGCCAGTCAGTAGACCCCTTGAGTATAAAAATGGGCGAAACGACAAGGCGGGGTGTAGGAATCAGAAGTTAGCAATGAGACCGATAATGTGTGGTGGAGAAGCAGAGAGGAAAGAAACCGGGGAAGGACAGAGAACTAAACAGTAGATGGAAGTGGAGGGTTCTATGTGATAATGTCGCTGCAAAAAGGCTGTGTGGCAAAAATGTTGCTGCAGAAGGCTGTGGTTTGCAATGACATTATCACTGTGAACCTATGGGAGACACCTCAGTTTTAAACTTTTTTTGTTTTCTTTTTTCCACAAGGCGAGCGGGAGACAGCCCCGCTCCCCTTACAAATGATCATCACACAATGTCGCCACAGCATTTTCCCGGTGGCTATATGTATGGTGACCATTTGTGAGGGGGTAATATTACCGGATACCAAGTGGAGGAGGTGACAGAGTAGCAGGGTAATGGAGAGGTGGTGGTAAAGCGAACATCTTAGAGTGATGTGATGATAAAGAGGAAGATTAAGTGGTTGTGGCGATAGAGGTGGAGAATAGGCGGTGAAACAAACTTTAGAAAGTGGCAGAGCAAAGGAGGAGAGAGAGGTTCCAGAAGTATACTAAGCATGAGATGGAAACTAGTAGAGGAGGGGGAATAAAGCAAAGCAAAAGAGGTGATGAGGTGCAGAAAGGGGAAATATATGCAAATTAGGCTTGGTTCCACCTCAAAAGGGGCAGTCCACCAGAACTGCTAGGTCACATCCCTTCTGCACAATACCACAAGCATCCCCAGCCCTGCATAGCGAGAGAGGCTACCAGTAAGATCTCTGTCTTGTCGTCGTTCAAACATGACATTGGTTTGTGGCCATCCAAGTCTGGATAGTTGCATACACTTTGTTGAGCCAGAGGGAGTCTTCGTCGTAGGATCCTGGCACCTGACAAGGAAAGGAGTTATTTTGGTGTCATCGGCATAGTTGGTGTAGGATATGCCGATGTCGTTCAGTAGGTCAATTCGGTGTTTGGTGAATATGTTGTACAGGGAGGGAGAGACGCAAGAGCCTTGAGGGATGCCACAAGGTATGGGGATAGGCAGGGCACTCGCAATGTCAGAGAAGACTCTCATGGATCTGCCCCCTAGGAAAGATGCTATCCAGGCGGTTGCCTCATGGAAAAAGTTAGCAGAGACGGTGAGGTGGTGACAGAGGGTCTCATGGTCTACGAGGTCGAAAGCGGCTGAGAGATCCAATAGGAGGAGGATGGCTGGTGTGCCATCATCTCTGAATGCGTCTTGTTGGATCTTTAGATCCAATAGAGCTGATTCAGTGCCGTGACCTGGGCTGAAGCCTGATTGCCGAATCCTTAGGATGTAATTATATTCTAACTAATGTTGGATCTGAATGTAGGCTGCTCTATCCAGGATCCTAAGGAGGAAGGGTACTAAAGTTATCAGGCGGCAGTTGTTTGGTATCGCCGGGTCCAGAGATGTAAAGGGAGGACCCAGGATTCTTTGAGGCTGGATGGTACCAGGTTGTCTGAGAAAAAGGCATTAATGAATTTAGTGATGAAGGGGACTAGGGCTTCAGAGCCATCTTTGATGATCAATGCTGGATTGATATCTCTTTTACAATTGGACGGTTTGAGGTTTCTGAGGATATTGGCGGTTTCTCGTTCTGATATATCTCTAAAGCGTAATGGTGGTGCTGAGTATATTGTAGTGATGGGTGGTGAGCTGGGGGTGGTGAATAATGCTAGTTTATTTACTATTTGTTGCTGTAGTGTGCATACTTTGGTGCACATGGCATTCTGAATGTTAGTGCATCATGTTTCGTCTTTGTTGATGCTGTTAGGGGCTTGGATAGGAAATTCTAGTTCTCTAGTTATTTTGAATAGTTCTTTAGAGTTGGATCTGGCATTCATAATTCTGGTATTGTAGACTTCAGCTTTGGCTGCTGAGATGGCTTGTTCGTATTCTTTAGCAATCTTATTAAATCTAATTTTATGGAGGTCTGATAGTTTTTTTTCTCCAGCTTGCTTAAGCCTGCCTCTTCTGAGGGCGCAGGGCTTGGAGGTCAGAGGTGAACCAAGGGTTGAGGTGGCAGGTCGGTTTGGATTTTCTGGGGTGAAGCGGGCCACCAGGTTTACTGCATTAGTCAGTGTGTTGACATAGATGTCTGCCAGGCTTTGAGGGTCAGCATCGTTAAGGTGTTTCCAGGCTGAGTGGCGAGAGGGAGGTTTCAATCGACTCTCTTGTGATTTTGCAGAGCTACGGCTAGTGTGGGTGGTAGAGTGGGTAGGGAGGGTAATGGTGGTGTCCGTGCTGGAAGAGAGTGATGGTCTGAACAGGGGCAAGGGGTGTTAGAGGTGATGAAGATCTGGCTTTTCAATCTAAGGTTCTGCCTTTGTTGTGGGTGGGTGAGGCAATACCCTGTGTGAAGCCGAGCTCTGTGAGGGCATTGGCTACTGCGGTGCCTGCCGTATCTAGAAGGTCGTGGAGGCCTAGATTGAAGTCGCCCACTAGTATAACTCTAGATGTGGGCTTAATGTTGCTGCCTATGATGTGGACAAGTTTAAGATTGATTCTAAACATTCCAGCCATCACCTCTTTTGATTTGTTCTAGAGGACGGGGAGAAAGAGGAAATGGCTTTGCAATCAGGAGGTAAGCATTTAGGGCCAGGTGAGTTATTGGGGAGGAAAGGAGGAGCGTGAGCAAGATGGAGGATGAGGGAAGAGAGGTATCCAGTGTACAGCGGGTGTGATAAGAAAGAAAGGGGTAAGAAGATCGATGGGTGCATTAGCACGGTACCTATGGAGATTCCGCTCTCTGGAGGAGAATAAACCAAGATGTCGCCAACAGGGGTTTAAGACAAACAATCCCTATGCCTAGAGAGTCAGATACCTGGCCCATGTTTCGACGATGCAAGACCCAGAACTGGTGATGCAAAAAGGTATGCAGGATGTAAAGCAGGTGAGCAACATCCTCAGAAGAAAAACGTTCAACAAAGAGAAAAATGTTGATGATTTAAAACCCCTAAGAAGGCAAATTACTGTTTTCTGCCAGAAGGGTGGGGCCCAAGGGTGAGGGAAAAGGACAGAGGACCAAAAAAACGTAATTTTTCTCTGTTGAATCCTCACCCATTTACATCAGTCAGCCCTAATCCCTTAGTTTTCTGTCGCAGTAATGAAGACCCCCTTGCAACTTAGAACCTTGCTTCCTGTCGCTTGCTGGTCCCACAGCTTGTGGCAGTACCCACAGCCACAATTCTTTTATGTTTAATACATTTAATACATTTTTATTAAAAACATATGAACAGCCAAAATTTGCAAGGAAATTAAATGAAAGCGGTCTGTTTTACGTTTTGTCATTTGCAGAAAAGGTGTGAAAGAACTTTGCTTTGATTTGGTGGGACCCCGTTCTGTGTGCTCCATGTGTCTTCTTTAAGCACACCCTGGCACCATTTGATGTGTTCTACATGCTGCAGAACGACTCAAAGGACTCAAAAGCAACCACATCACCCCAACCCATATTGGAATGCAATGGTTCCCGCTGCAAGCACCCATCACCTTCATATCCTGCTGCATCATCTACAAGGCAGTCACCCTGAAGTCCCCAAGCTACCTCACTGAGAAGCTCAGCATCTCCAGAGGCCCATGATCCACCAGAGGTAAGGACATGGAGGATGTGAGCACCCTAGTGCAGGAAGGAAAGAATCAGAAGACAGGTCTTCTCCGTCTACAGTCCCAGACTCTGGAACCTCCTGCCGGTCAACACTAGACCCGCCCACTCGCTTCTACATTTTAGGAAAGCGCTCAAGACCCGCCTCTTCAAGGAATGGCTCCTCCCTAAGACCTAAGCTAACACGCCCTCCCCTACCCCCCTGCCTGAAACCAGGTGATTAACCATGTGCTTTTGGAAGACTTTTTTTTTTAATTAATATTTTTTACCAAATTTTTGCTACCAAATTGCCTGATCATCCCCGCCCCCATTGTTAGCGCCCTTCTCCGTTGTACCGATCCTTTGTGATCTGCTTTCCTCGCCATGTACTTCCCCTTGTGACTTATAAAGTGCTCCACTGCATCCAGAAGCTAACTTTGCACTTACTATCCTGATAAGAACCAGATGTATTAACGGTGAACATGGAATTTGGCTTGATACGCAGGGGCCCATCTCTTATTTCAGGCCTTTCATGTCAATTTTTCATATGAATAAATGTGGAAAAATAGCATTTGCAAATAATTTCTTTTACAAAGCAACAAATACATGCGGAGGAATACAGATACAATTACAAGAAAATAATGTTGGCTATGGGGACAGAAATGTAGGGACTGTGGGGAGTACCATAAAACTGGAGCTTTACAGGCCGATTCATGGAATCAACGTGCGCCGAAAAAATGGCGCACGCGTGCGAAAACGTGCGATTCGCAGTGCAAGTGCGATTATCGCACAGAAAACATCGCACATCTATTCATGGAAGTCCGTGCATGCGCAAAATGTGGGGTGTGCGCTGAAAAAGTGCGCGGCTCACGCTGGCGCACAGGTCATCGAATGCCGTGCGATAAGGCCACAGCGAATTCGCACATAGCGCGGCGCACAAAACAAAAGTAGGCGTAACACGGGGCGTTACACGCAGAATGGGGAACAACTCGTGAAAATGTGGGCGTCACGGGGGAAGTACAGGAGGCAAGTGCGCAGAACGCCCACACGCTCGCCTACAGCACGTATTCATGGAATCGAATAGGGAAAAACAGCGCATGGCCAAAGACGCGCACAGGCCCATACATGTCCGCCACACGAAAGCAGGCGGTAGCGTCCCTGCGCAGGAAAAAATATGCGCCAAAGTCCTACACGCGTGAGAAGTACCACACGCGATCGGGCCTGGGGGAGCGTGTGCGTGTATTTCAGGGGTGCGCGAGAAGTTTCACACGCGATTGGCCTGGGTGCGTGTATTTCAGGGGCTCGCAGTTGTACACACATGCGATTGTCCTGGGCGCGTGTATTTCAGGGGTGCGCGATCGGGCCTGGGGGAGCGTGTGCGTGTATTTCAGGGGTGCGCGAGAAGTTCCACATGCGATCGGGCCTGGGGGAGCATGTGCGTGTATTTCAGGGGTGCGCGAGAAGTTCCACACGCGATCGTGCCTGGGGGAGCGTGTGCGTGTATTTCAGGGGTGCGCGAGAAGTTCCACACGCGATCGGGCCTGGGGGAGCATGTGCGTGTATTTCAGGGGTGCGCAAGAAGTTCCACACGCGATCGGGCCTGGGGGAGCGTGTGCGTGTATTTCAGGGGTGCGCGAGAAGTCCCACACGCGATCGGGCCTGGGGGAGCGTGTGCGTGTATTTCAGGGGTGCGCGAGAAGTTTCACACGCGATTGTCCTGGGCGCGTGTATTTCAGGGTTGCGCGAGAAGTTCCACACGCGATCGGGCCTGGGGGAGCGTGTGCGTGTATTTCAGGGGTGCGCGAGAAGTTTCACACGCGATTGGCCTGGGTGCGTGTATTTCAGGGGCTCGCAGGTGTACACACATGCGATTGTCCTGGGCGCGTGTATTTCAGGGGTGCGCGAGAAGTTCCACACGCGATCGGGCCTGTGGGAGCGTGTGCGTGTATTTCAGGGGTGCGCGAGAAGTTCCACACGCGATTGGCCTGGGTGCGTGTATTTCAGGGGCTCGCAGGTGTACACACACGCGATTGTCCTGGGCGCGTGTATTTCAGGGGTGTGCGAGAAGTTCCACACGTGATCGGGCCTGGGGGAGCCTGTGCGTGTATTTCAGGGGTGCGCGAGAAGTTCCACACGCGATCGGGCCTGTGGGAGCGTGTGCGTGTATATCAGGGGTGCGCGAGAAGTTCCACACGCGATCGGGCCTGGGGGAGCGTGTGCGTGTATTTCAGGGGTGAGCGAGAAGTTCCACACGCGATCGGGCCTGGGGGAGCATGTGCGTGTATTTCAGGGGTGCGCGAGAAGTCCCACACGCGATCGGGCCTGGGGGAGCGTGTGCGTGTATTTCAGGGGTGCGCGAGAAGTTCCACACGCGATTGGCCTGTGTACGCAATTCCATTGGACCAAAGGCCCTGACAGCGCAGGCGCGTCTGTGACGTGACACGCGCGGGCGTGTCCCTGTACCCGGGGGAATGTAACAAGACCAAAAACTGCACGTCCGAGTGTCAGCCCGCGTGATTGGAGGATAGTGCCTCAGTGCGTATACGCGGAAGTGACGTTGGACGTGTGGTGCGGTTTAAAAGGTGCGTGTAGTACGTCATTTCCTTGTACGTGCTTCCCGTGGAGAGCGAGTGGGTGAAATCTGTACTTCTTGTCGGTTCACACGCAATTTACTTCACAGCGTTTCTAGTTCGTACTCCCTTTTACCTCTGTCAGTATTTTTTTGATTTTCTCTTCGACCTGTTTTCTCAAACAGCGTTGACTTCTCCTTTTGTCCTGTCTCCTCAGACAGTGTACAATTCTTCTTTTGGCGGGGGTGTTGCCAACGCGCACACGCGCGTATTTTTCACGCTCTTTTCCCAGGCAGACGGTGAGTCGCGCACGTATTTACCAACTGTGCTAGCCCCGTGTGTAGCGTACCCCTTCAGAGGTCATTGTAGGCTGCGTGTGACACGCATACGTTCATTTTTGTGTTTCTGGGTGCCACAGCGTAGTGCAGGTTCCTTTTCCCACGCACGTGGTCTACGAGGGGTCGCGTGCACGTAATTTTCTGTTTTAGGGGTGCCTGTGCGTTGCGTGACCTGTCATCTTTCCCCAGGGGTTACATACAGCCTTGCTAGAGCACTTGGGTACGAATTCCATCTAGTACCCTACCCCTTTGACCCCCAATTGGCCAGGACAATTGTCCACTGCAACTCCCATACGCACAACTCCATCAGTGCCATGGCTGGGAGGCGAGCAAGTGGTAAGGGTGGCAAAGGTGGCCGAGCCTCAAGAGGTGGGCGTGGTGGGCGCGGTAGGGGACGTGGCCAGGATTTGCAGACTCCCCCAAGCCCCCCCACGTGTGGAGGACCAGTCAGGGACACACACCCCCCCCCCCATGGTTGAGGGAAACGTGGCTGACACCATCCCTGCTCAGCTCTTGTTGGACCGGCCCGTTGTGGCACCTGACCTAGCACAGGGTGACTCCCAGGCTGACTTCCAGGTCGCCAAGTCTAGGCCACGGGTGGCGGCGCAAGCCAGTGTCACCAGGCCACGTGGTACAGGGGCAGCCATGTCATCTGCTGCCCCGAGTAGGCGGGGTGGGGAGGCTGCAGGGGCAGCTGCAGCTCCGTCCACCCCAGCTCTGACTCCCCCAGCAAGGACAGTGTTGGTCCCGGTACATCAGACTGAGGTTCCCCCTGCCATAATCACACTCCAGCTAATGCCTGCAGATAGTCATGTGGTCAGTGTGCCATCGCACACTACTACTACACAGTCCACCGGTGCTCCTGCCTCTAGTGTCCAGAGCGGCGTAGGTCACTCCGGATCCCCACCACCCACAAAAAGAAAGAGGAAGAGTGCTCGTCCAGTACAGGCTGATGACCCCGACACGGCTACACGGTCCGGCACGCCAAGGAAGCCTAGCTTCAATGATGCCGAACTGGATGCACTTGTGCAGTATGTGTCCGAACATGACGCCGAAATGTTGGTCACTTCAGGGTGTAGGATTACACCTGCTCGACGTCAGGCACACTGGCAGTCCATCGCAGACAGCATAAGTGCCCTTGGGTTTATGAGGCGCACAGCTGTTGAGTGCTACAAGCGCTGGAACGACCTTAAGCGTAGGGCAAAGAAAAAGCTGGCCTCAAGTCATGCCGCAACTCTGGTGACTGGAGGTGGGTCTCCACAAGAGGACATAGAACTCACTCTACATGAGCATGTTGCTGGGACCTACGTCACAGAGGAGCAGATCCAAGGTGTGGGAGAACTGCCAGATTACGAGGCATTGTCCGGTGAGTGCACATGCATGTGTGTATGATCCATGTGTATGTAGTTTGTGTGAGGGGATTCGGTTGAGTGCCAGGTCAGGGTGTGTGTGCCTGAGTGTTTTGTCCCACCCATGTGCTTCATCCAATGCATTCTGCGCCCCGGGATTTGGGTATTACAGTGTCCCTTCTGGCCACAGTAGGCATTTTGCACTACATTGCGCCAGTTGCCCTTGAAGTGGCATCTTGCTACCACATTGTTCCGTATTAAGCTGTGTTCGTTCAGGCTGATTGTAGGAATTCACCTGGTTCTACTGCGCATCACTCTGCCCCATTGTCACATATATGTCATGCCCATGGTACATGCCATCTGTGTGATGGCATGTGCCATGTATGTGTATTGGACATGCCACTCACAGGCCAATGTGTGATGGCACTGCTAGCTAGCATGCAGCTGATGTGTTGCTCTCCCATCTTGGTGTCATCAGTGTCTGACATTTTCCTCCCCTTCCAACTCATGGACAGTGCATGCATGGGTGGGTTATAGTCATGTGGGACATGTGTAAATCAAGTACTGGTACTGTAGCTTGTCTGGCCTAATAGCGTGCCATGGTGCTAATGCCTGTTTCCATTTTTTGTCTTTCTTGTTTTTGCAGAGGATGACGCACCTGATGCTGTTGAGGGAGAGGAGATGGTGCAGGCCTAGGAGGGATCTGAAGCATGACCAGGCACCAGTGGGGGACGTGGTTTGGTGGTGGGGGAGAACCCTCTCTTGCTGCAGGCCATACTGTCCAGGGGTGTCCCTGGCTGCACCTCCCCAGAACTTTTTTCAGGTGTTGATTCGGATGAGGCCTATGTGGATTCGCAGGTATGTGTTCATGGAAGGGATACTGTTCTGTCCGACCCACCTGCACCAGGGGTAGAGCCCACTATGGGGATGTCAGTGTTGGTAGGTGCGCCTGTGGTGGTTACGGATGCAGGGCCACACTCCGCAACATCTGATCCTGTTCCTGGGCCAGCAGTTCAGAGGGGAAATGCAGTCCTGCAGCCTCAGGCAGTGCCGACATAGCAAGGCGCAGTTCGCCTTGCCCCAGACAGGTGTGGTGCCCGCCAACGCGGTGGCCGTCCACCACCAGGCAATACCGCATGGGAGCAATCCATTTACGGTATGGCCAACCAACAGGCAGCATCATCCGAAATGATTGCTCAGGCCATGGAGAGGGTGGCCACTTCCATTGTCTCCCCAGAAAGGCAGACGGAGCTACTACAGCAGGCCACAGACTCCATTGCCAATCAGTCAGGGAGGACATGTTGGCGTCCAACAGGGACAGACAGGCGGCCCTGGACAATCTGAGGGAATCAATTTCTATAGATGCCCAGGGACAGAGGGAAGCCCTGAGGGGAGAGGTCCAGCACCTCAGGCAGACTCTTGTGGACCTTGAGGCTTCCACTGTCACCAGGACGGAACAGCTACTGGAACGCTCTCAGCAGAGATGCAGGCAATTCGGGCGGAGGTCCGGGCAACACGTCGGGTGTTGCATGGGGATCTCCGCACCATATCCCTCCAGAACGAGGCCTTCCAGGCCCGCATGCTTGCTGCAATGGAGGACCAAACTAGGGCATTGCGTGGGTTGCCTCCCTTGGCACCACCACCTCCTGTGGCAGCAGCAGCAGAGGTTGAGGAGAGCGAATCCAGCAGTGAATCTCCCACTATTTAGTAGCCGTGCAGGCCATGAGCCCATGGAGGTGTTTTCTTTTCGCAACATTCACGCAGGTGACTGTTGGTGGGCACCCTGTCCTCGGACCTCCTGGGCGGCCTCCCCCACCTCCCCTGGCCCACACATGGCCATTTTTGATTTTTGATTTTTTGTTGCAGTGTGTTGCCTTGTGTGGCTCCCATTGGCATCCACTGTATTCCGGCTGGGCACATGCAGGCTTGTCCTGAGTTTGGGTTAGATGCTTGGGTCAGTGAGACACACACCCCTCCTGCTTCCCGTTTCCATGGGCTTGCAAAGGGTGTGCCCAAGTGACAGTGAATTACACAGTGACGTTGGACTCCCATGAGCTGTGTGGGCAGTCTGTAGTCAATACTGTGTATACATTCCTAGTGCATATTGTTGTTGTATTGTGCACTGCATGGTGTATTGATGTGTGCTTGTGCATCCATGTCTCCCTCCTGATTTGCAGGTTCATTCCTCATGTCTTCACAAGGCCGTCCACTTTGGAGATGGGGCTCATGTTGTGAGCAGTGGACTTCCAGATGTGCGTGGCAACAACACTGTACAGTTGGAGGTGGTGGATGTGCTGGCATTCTCATGTTGTAAGACTACGTATCCTTTGCCTTAGTACTGTCATGTTTATGCTATGTCGATTGTATTGTGGTAAGTATTTGGTCATGTGTGTTGTTGTTTCTACATTCATGTGGGCATATTGTGTGTGGCCAGTTTCCATTAGGGACACTGTACTTTGTGACACGTGTCATGTTTGGGGGATGACTTTGTTTGCTCTCACATGGCATGTCATGCCATGGTGTGTTGGGTGGCGGTGCTGGGGAGGTGTTGGGTGACATGGCACTGTTGTCATCTTGTGTCTTGCAAGGGGGTAATGATTTCAGCAGCATAGAAGTGTGTCTTTTGAACACAGCATTGGTGCTGTTTGTGTAGTTTGGGAAGCACACAATGGAACACTTCCAGATGTACAATCTCAGGCTGGTATGGTTGTGACAGTTGACTGTCCATTGACACATCATAATTGTCAGTAACAATCATCATTGATTGTGAGCTGGTATGTGCCAGGGCTGTGTGCACTCCACAGGGGTGTGATTTTATGTGAAGTAATTAGCCAAGAGCTGCGTACGGGCTGCCTCACCCCGTGCCCTTTCCCATCCCATGCGCAGTGGGCATGCATGTGGTTGGAGATGTGGGGGCACCACCATGTCCAAAACAAGGCCCCGGCGTGTTGCAACGTTGTGCAGGACACATGCTGCCACTATGATCCTGCACACTACTGGGGGAGCGTATAACAGCTGCCCGCCAGAACGGTCAAGGGAGCGGAAGCGTGACTTGAGCACTCCGAATGTGCGCTCCACGATGCCCCGGGTTGCAATGTGGGCTGTGTTGTATCTTACCTGGGGTGGGGTGGTGGGGTTCTGAATTGGCGTCATCATGTGGGTGCTGAGAGGGTAGGCACTGTCCCCTGGGGAGGTGGTGATGGGTATCATCAGTGGGATTGTGACATTACTCAGTATCTGACATGCATGCATGCGCAGTGGCATTTATACTCACCGAGCAGCCATGTATCGCCATGCCGCCCAGCTTCTATGTCCCGGTTTAGGGTAGACATTCTGTAGATGAAACTGTCGTGGGTGGAGCCTGTATAGTTGGCGTATACTGAGGTGATGATTCCCTTGGCATCACATACTACCTGGGCGTTGATGGAATGCCTGTGCTTGCGGTTTCTATAGATGTACTCAGTTGCCCTGGGGGGACGTAGAGCCACATGGGTGCAATCAATGGCACCTAGTACTTTGGGGAATTGTGCCACCCTGTAGAAGTCCTGGCCAACAGCCTGCCTTTCTGCAGGTGTTCTGGGCAGGTATATGTGCCTGCGGACTGATGGGCGTGCAGTGATGATGGCCAAGACCTGGTGTAGGCAGTGTGACTGTGTGTCCTGTGACACCCCCCCCCACTATGGCACTTGTCCACTGAAATGATCCAGTGGCCAGGAAGTGCAGTACATTGAGGACCTTCTCCAGGGGGCTGAGTGCTTGGGAGCACAGGGTGGTTGATCTGAGGTCATCCTCCCACTCACTGACCAGGTCGAGTATTATGTGAGGTGGAAACCTGTACCTCCCATACACATGGTCATCAGGCATCCTAAAAAGGCTGGTTCTGGGTGTAAAAATTCTGGCCGGGACTATCCTCCTCCTCCTGCGGTATCCCACGGCCACTGCTGCTAGGAACGGTATGTTCATCCTGGCGTCTGAGCTTGTTTGTTGTTTGCGTGCACTTTTATGCTGTGCGGGTGGACGTACGCCTACTTCCTGCTGGTGTACGTGTTTCCGGAGTGGCCACGTTCGTTTCCATGAATACGTGTTGTAGGCGAGCGTCTAAAACTACCCGCGCAGCCCTGGAATACCCGCACCCAGCCCAATCGCGTGTGGTACTTCTCACGCACCCCTGAAATACACGTACCCCGCTCCCACAGGCCCGATCGCGTGTGAAACCCCCCGCGCACCCCTGAAATACATGCACACGCTCCCCCAGGCCCGATCGCGTGTGAAACCACCCGCGAGCCCCTGAAATACACGCACACGCTTCCCCCAGGCCCGATCGCGTGTGAAACCACCCGCGAGCCCCTGAAATACACGCACCCAGGCCAATCGCGTGTGGAACTTCTTGCGCACCCCTGGAATACACGCACACGCTCCCCCAGGCCCGATCGCGTGTGAAACCACCCGCGAGCCCCTGAAATACACGCACACGCTCCCCCAGGCCTGATCGTGTGTGAAACCACCCGCGAGCCCCTGAAATACACGCACACGCTCCCCCAGGCCCGATCGCGTGTGAAACCACCCGCGAGCCCTTGAAATACACGCACACGCTCCCCCAGGCCCGATCGCGTGTGAAACCACCCGCAAGCCCCTGAAATACACGCACCCGCTCCCCCAGGCCCGATCGCGTGTGAAACCACCCTCGAGCCCCTGAAATACACGCGCCCAGGCCAATCGCGTGTGGAACTTCTCGCGCACCCCTGAAATACACGCACCCAGGCCATTCGCGTGTAATACTTCTCGCAGGCGCAGCCCTTTGCGATGGTTTTGCGATCTTGATGGCTTTTCCTTGCGGGAGGGCGTTCTTGGGGGCGTAACTGTGCGCAGAAATTGATTTTATCGCACGCGGCTGGCGCAGACATTCGCACGGGCACGCTGTGCGCCAGCCGCGTGCGACACTTTTGGGAGGAATTACATGAATCGGCCTGTTAGTTTTGTTTGAGTCAATCACTATTGTTTTCTTGGGCAGACACTGAACCTTCTTAATGATGGAGACATGAGGGACAAGGCAGGCAACGACCACTGTGACAAGGTCATTCCACCGAATGGAAAACAGGCACGCTGATGGGTCTCCTGAAGAGGGCTTGCTAAGGACTTCCCATTTCCTGGCTAAGTTTATTGGAATAAAATCTCCACATGACAATTCAATTACGGTTATAAGATATTCAGTGTTAGTTCCCTACATCCTCTTTAAAACATGTCTGTCTGATCAGCAGTAGAGGTGTAGGGGTGCCCTGACAATGAAGGTCCTATGTAAAATATAATGTACAAAAAGATGTACTCCACAAAGAGCGAACTAAAACTGAAAGGCCAATAAATAGCGAATGATGACCGTTTACTTTTAAATGTCCAAAAAAGGTGTCTTTTTTTATCACCCAAGAATGAGCCAAATACATCTGCTGTCACCCACATCACACTCCACATATCCAAACACCCTACTCAATGCTCAACATGTGCTTTGTCTCCCCAACCCTCCCTGGGATGGGCCTGCCACCCATGTCACCTACTGCTTACCCCTACATACCTCTCAACTCACACGCTTTTGGCGGGTGTGACCCGGCACTTGGGCAGCTCTCTCACCCGCCAAGCTCCCTACACGCACAAGGGAATCAATGGGCTTTCACCTGGCAAATACAAATTCGGGTGTTTTCGCCCGCCCAAGGGCCACGAAAGTTTGAGAGCTATGCCCCTACCCATTTTTGCGACATGGGTGACGGGAAGGGGGTGGTGGGAGTAAAGACGGGAACACAGCACCCACTTCCCACCCAAACTGTAAACTACATGTATTTTAAATTCTACATCTGTGGTGTGATGTTCGTGGCATGGGACTGGAGGGGGACAGCAGGCCTGGAGAAGAGGTGTCTAAATAACGATAGGACACGAAAGGATGTACTGTTCTACTCCTTCATTTCCACCAAATCACCACTCCCCTCCCCCACCCCTTGTCGTCACTTCCCTTTTCCGCTATCCCGCTGAAGCTTCTCCTCCAAACATAACGAGGAGAGCAGCCTCATGATGACAGACATTACATTTGGCCAGCCCCGTTTCTTGACCCTTCTGCTGCTGTGCCAGTGAGCGCTCCTCCGCAATGTGCGGCTGCTGCTCTCTGCCGATTTGTGGAGGACTGTGATGCGGTTCGGAATGCATATTCCAAACGCAGCATGTGAGATGCTCTGACGTCACACATCCCATGCCCCTCGTTCTTGGTGCCGACAGCCTTTCAAGTGGGGCAATTTATAAGTTTGGCTCACCTAACAAGCCATTGTTTTTACACAGTATGCGCTTAACATTTCAGTGTTAAGAACTGAACATGGGGAATTTTTATTCACCAGGCCAGCACAAGTATCAGTTAGCTGACCAACCTATGCATTTTTCAAAGAGGATTAATGTGCCACAGAGAAAAGTTAAACATTTTCTTTATATTCATGTCTCTTTATTTGACACACCAACACTTTTTTTTTGTATATTACTTTTTAGTTTGAATGTGGCTCATCCCTGGGAAGGTTAACTCTAATTGTCTGGCTTAAGTATTCTAGTGGCTGCTTTGGAACATTGACTAAATGCATCTGCTCAGCATGAAAGGTCTTTTAATTGTCTGAACAAGCCAGCCACTGCCTAGTGTGCACACCAGAAGGCAACTCAATGTCACTTGGCACCTTGATTAGGAAAGCAGGGTTCATTGTGTGTCACCATGCAGACAGTAGTCCATGGCAAATCAGTGCAGTGATATGTGTGCAGCACAAGTCACCACCATGTTGGTTAATGGCGTCTATGTGGTGCTCCCTTATGTAACCGCACAAATACCTTGTTTTTGTCTGATGTGCCCAATGTCCATATCGGAGCACACTGCAATGTTTTGTGTATGTGACTGACGAGCATGCCATACTGTAAGCAATCAAAGAAGTTGCCTCAAATTGTAAATCCACGAGGCCAAACGCCCTATCTACATTGCCACACCATAATTTTCACTATCTGCAGAACAGCACTAATAAGAAATGCTAATGCCAGCTCTGTTAGATAAAGCATGGGCTTCTCTTTAGTGGCTGAGGAACTGTGGACCTTTTACCATGCATTAGAAGCCAGTTTTGTTTAAACGTTTCATCAGCTTATTACTGGTCAGGCTAAAGTTTGAAAGGGGTACAATCATTTCTGTGTAGCCTTTCTGTGCATTGTTTATTGGGTCTCTCTTGTGCGGTATCCTGCCCTGTTTGTAGATATAATTCCCTAAAGATGTTTCTGTACTGGGATTGGGCATGCCCACACTGAGACCCAAACCTTCCCCCTCTAAAATGCTTCAAGAAGCAAAAGAGCCCTTGTACCCTATTTGAGTGGGTGATGTTGCAGCCATTTTATACTTGCATCCAAAAACGTAAGCTGTCCAAATGAGCATGTACGATTCATGGTTACAAACTTAATGTCAGGGTGAGTATTGTGCACTGTAATGTGAGCACCAAGTCAATAATCAGTTATGCATTTAGAGATTCACACATATAATCCTTTTATCAGACTTGTTTATCAAATGTAGAGATCTCTGATCACTGTTATAGTCCTGAAATGCTCTGTGATTTAATACAAAGCATACAGGAATCCCCATTGGTGCCATTTGTCCCCTTTCCCACCCTCAGAGAGGTATTTTGAAAGAGTACAATAAGAGAGTACCAGACTGTCCATCGTGGAATGATGACCTATCAGAAAATAATTCATAATTTTAGTCTAATATTGGCTCTTGCGAAATACAAGTGAGGTGGTACGAACAGAACAGCTGCAACACAGGGCCAAGTCAGTGGGCCCTTGGACCCCGGCAGGCTGGTAACACCACAGTGTGCGAGTACGAACAGTTTGAAACTGCGTTCAGGCAAGGCCTTCCCTAAGAGCAGGTGAAATAAAAACCATGTACTTGGGCCGCAACAGCTGTGTTTTCACATTAGAATTTTTCTGTGAAGTATTTGAATTACAATGTAATGAAACCAGCTTCATGTATATAGCAATTATTTATTCATATTGAGGAGGGGTTTTGTCGCACGAAAAAGGTGTAGTTTGGGAGTGACGTGTACCAGTTGGGAGGGGGGGAGGGGCGGGAGCATTCTGATGTTTCTGCCCCTTCACATTTTTGTATTCACTGCATAGTCATGCCCTCCATATAATGTTACAGATTTATGAATGAAATTGCTGCCAATGGACCATTCTCTTTTCTGTTCTGCTACATGAGAAGAACACATCCCTCCTTCCAGAGCCAGCGGCTGCCCTGCCTCTTAGGGGCGCGCTTTCAAGGGTGACGACCACTTCCAAGGCCTTGCACCGGTCGGGGGCAGACCCCACTCATAAAACCGAACCCTTGTGCGAGATATTGCCTTGGCTGTTTCCCAAAGAGGTCCTCGTCGATGGCAGATCTAACGCGAGCTATAAACATGAAACCCTCAGAGGCCAACCTCATAAACAGCGCACAGGTCATACGGTAAGCCAATAAAACCGCATCACCTGCTGTCTGCTTAGTGCATTTCCTGTCCAGGCTAGTCTATCACAACCAACTGGTGTCAAAACGCACGCGAGTCCTAGTCGCAGCTTCTGGTCATACATATCCTCGAAGCACATGCGGCATTAAACCTCTCCCGGAGGAAAAAAAGCGCAACACATTCAAGAAGTTTCAGGTGTGAGGATTAGGGGGCTGTTTTTTTATTTTTTATTTGAACGAATACATGGAATGCCCTATTATGCTCCAAGGCCTGGTCCTGTGCCAGATCTCAGATTTGTGGCACACGTCTTTACAACACCTTGTCCTACTCACAGTCTGTGCCCCGTCCATAGGAACAACCAATAGGGGTGCTATGTACCTGTATCCCCATGTTATCCTTATCACATGTTTACTCTATCCATCCTGTCGCTTTATATACCTATGCCGCTATGTACGCCCCCTGCCCTGCTCTCGTGCCTGGTCGCAAGTGCTTTACTGATAACCACCATATCCCACTACTATGCTTACTCTCTCCTATACAGCATCATTCAACTAGACCACAGCTATACTATGACACACTCGGCCTAGCTGTTCTCATACTAACATGACCCCACAAACACCTCATCATCCTAGTAAGACACAGCTAGCTGAGCACATTCCGGCTAGCTTAGGCGTCTCCTCAGGCCTAACGCAGCCAGAACTCTGTCTGGATGTCCACCCTCCAGACAGAACACATCCAACTGATTTCCTCAGCACAGCACCTACCGCTAAGAAGAGGCTACCATGCCACAACCACAGCAACAGCACACATATCCGGTGCGCCCATGCTCCATTCAACACTCTCTCTCTCTCTCTCTCTCTACTGACCTGAACTACGGTTCCCGAGGGCGTTCAGCCTACCAGCACTTTGAGTTCATACCAATGATACATAAGGCGCTATATTAATGCCAAGTAACATAACATAACACAGGTCTATGTGGAGTCTCCCTAGGTAGCTTCCCTTTATTTCCTTCACCTGCACCTAGAAACACTTGTGTACAAGCACGTAATAAATAACATACCATATCACCTTTTCACCTCTGCCTGCTTGTCTTTAGGAACACCTCCACACAGCAGCTACAGGCACACAGAACGTGAGAGGTGAGCGCAGGATAGCACAGGAGCAACACGCTGGTCTTGGAAACAAGACCACGCAAAGCAACATAGGTTTGAATCCCGGATCCGCGCTTAGAAACCGAACTCAGGTATGGTATTAGGCACGTTATTAAAAAAAAACAATAAAATAAATAAAAAATGGTTGGTGCTCAACTGGGGTATCCCATCAGTAACAGGTCATACTATCACCCCCAATTCATTGTTGCCATTTACTTTGTTGCCATTTTAGAAGGATGAATAATTGCATTGCCTGTGCTGGGGTCTAACCGGTGGCCAAGTGGTCAAGTACAGATCACTGCAGCAGCTACACACCCCCAGGCTACTTCACAAAGATTGAAGACTACACATGCATGTTCGTAGCAGACATGGTAACCCCTGGCGGTATCTTGACACATATCTGGGCGGAATGCTCGACCGATCTCTTACCAACTTATCGAAGGGACTTTCAAGCGGCACTTAAACCCTCCTACCCCCAATATTTCTCCAGGGTTGTGGGCCTCTTTTTAGTTTTAGCTGTTAGGTGGCGCTGTAACCTCTGCTTATAAGACAGAACTATTACAATGGGTAGTAAAGACAGAGATGGGATATGAGGAGGTACACAGCCTCTGGGTGTTTGGCTTTTCCCCCTGCACATCAACCATCCATGGCCATGCTAGTGCCTGTGATCAATCCAACCTACTACTACTTGCCCTTTCACACCCAAAACACTCCCACCCTGATTTCTGCCCTGCAGGAGTCCAAGGATGAGTAGAGGTTTAAGCGCCCACTTAACCCTTACATTTCTACAAACCAAGAGGCAACGCAAACATAAAGGAAAAAAACAGGCACAGTTAAGGGATATACCTCCTTCAGCTTTTGTGGTAACGTGGGCTGGCTGGTTCAATGTCATTTCATTGCGGGATTTTTTTTGCAGGTTTTTTAACCACAGCGAAGTATAACGTTTGTGTTTATTTATAACACGCCAAGGACCAATAGGCATTAGGGCGCATAGAGAACAGACATAATCAAAACAGTACAATCAAGAACACAGATGGCATTTTGGATGCCAACGCATCCAAAGAATGAAAACTAAACAGTGAGGCAGAAAATCATTAAGTAATCCAGGCAAGCTGTAAAGGGCCTTGGCTTGTCCAGCAACAACCTATTGAAAAAGATAGGTCGTAGGTGCCTTCTTTAAGAGAGGAGGAGAATGTATTTATCTCAGGTCCAATGGGGGACTATAACAAAGATGGGGAGACGTTGAGTCAAAAGCAAATTTGCCCGCTCTCTCAAATTTGACTAGAGGCATCATCAACAACTTAGTGTTACTGGAGCGCAGTATCCGAGCACAAGATAATAGTCAGCCTATTTCTTTTAAGAAAGACAGACTTTCTCCATATAAAAGTTTATGCGCAAGATTAAGAACTCTAAAACCAAAGAATGCCCCTTCACTGGCAGCCAATGTAGGCAGCCAATGTAGGGCACAACGTGCCTCAGTGACATGGCCCCTACGTTTGATTTGGTTAACAATTCTACCCGCTGTATTTTGAAGCATTGGTATCTTGGATATATTATCATGTGTGGTACAATACAAAAGGCTACCACAGTAATCAGTCTTTGCTCCAACAAGGCCCGGGCCAGACAGGCACAGTTCTCCTTGGACAGGAAGGGGTGAATGCGACACAGCAAGTTCAGAAAATATGAGGTTGTAGAGACAACATTGTTAGTGTAGGTATTCATTGTGAGGGAGGCATCAAAATAGACTCCCAACGGTTTAACCTTCGGTGCCGCTTGAATAACACAACCAGCAATGGTTAACTGGCTAAAGAGCTTTGCAAGTCTTTGCTGGGTGCCAGTGATAAGCAGCCCTGTCTTAGAGTCATTCAGCGCTAATCCACTGCACGCCATCCAAGTGTGAAGAGTAGTAAAGATGTTATTGATATGATTTACTAAAATGCAGGCTTGTCAGTAACGGCAAAGTCCAGCCAGTCTGGGGACAATGTCCAACTCTTCCACAGCTCAGCTGGGCTCACAGGACTGACCCATGTGTGGTATCAAATTGCTGCGACTGTAATCATTATCGGGATACCATCCACTATACCATAACTCAGGTACAGCTTATGTTTACAGATTTATCTTCCACCAGGAGGGTAGGCACATTATAGGATTTTGGTTCAGGGGTGCATGTCTTAAATGTAGCTGCTGCGCTGCAGATACTTGTCGGTCAGTGCAGCTGTCAAATGGGCACCTGTTACCTCTGAACCTGCTCTGTAACTATGGTAGAGCAGACACTGATAATAATAATAATAATTTAGCATTTATATAGCGCTACAAACCCTCAAGTATCTGAGCGCTGCTTATTATTACCCACGGTGTGTGGTGCTCATTTGTTTGGCCCTGCCGGGATTCGAACCTGCGTCAGCAGGCTCTGCACAGATGTCAAAGCGAGCGCTCTACTCGCTATGCTATCGGAGCGGCTATTGGGATACTGAGATACTGATGCAGCAGGGCACAGGTGTACACTAGGCTTTTGGCATGGAGTCTATGAAATGGGAATCTGTTCAGCAGATTACTCTTTCAGAGATGCAATTACCAGCATAATTGTATTAAATAATAATGTTAAGTCAGGACTTCTACACCCTTACCAGATGACAATTCCTCACACACCTCTCCCAACCTCTGATCTCTTTGTTGTAGTTTTGTGTTATTAAGTGAATTCAGAGTTGCCTGAATGTTAATGGCTTAAGTGCAATTGTTAACCAGCTCCCGGTGTAATAAAGTCTAAACCATGTGTGTCTTCTGCCACTTGCTTTATAAGCAGTATGTGTGTCCCTGAATCTGCTTGTGAAATGAATTCTTGTTAAAACGAGCATTAGCAAAGACAACCGTTTTGGAACGTCGACAGGCATCCGATATGCATTTGCTAGCCATTGCCATAATAAGCACAGGTGCCAACAAATTATGCCAGGTGCTGTGATCGTATAGCCCGATAGCAGTGCCCAGAAAATGCCTATCCCACGCCTACACAAAAGCAAAAACTGCTGGCTTTGCCAAATCTTATCTGTTGTATGCAGTACTTGATATCACTTTTAGTACAATGAAGAACATTTTTAGTAAGCAGAGTTATTTTAAAATAATTAAAAGTAGAGGAATATCACCAAACGTGATGGTACTCATTTTACCAACCGCCATGGCAGAGGTCTTCAAACTGTGGGGCGCACCCCCCCCAGGGGGGCGCGGCCGCATCCCATTGGGGGCGCCAGAGCCCAGCATGAAATGTAGATTGGAGGAAATGGGAAGGGGCAGCTCACATGGTCAGACTGGACCATAAAACGGTCTTGGGCACCAATGAAAAAATGGCCAGCAGTAGCAAATGGATATTCATTCCTTTAGTCACAGACTGTTTGAATAGTACCCAAGGGGTTGTTTTATGTTCAAATGTAAACAAATTGTGATATTTAAAGAATATATATTCAGCAACAATGGTCAAAACTACTAGCTGCATATTGAAGTAACTCCTCAAACTTGCCCACATTGGCCAAAAAAGTGGCCCATTTTGACTGGCCTACACTAGCATTTTGCATTTCTGGTACAGTCATCGCCCTATTGCCCTATAGGCCTGTCCAAGCCTGCCCGCTCATCCATAATGGGTGAGGAGGCGTCCACCCACTGGCCACCTCACCCATTATGTAGGAGCCGAGGAGCCAGCCCAGTGAAAAGCTGAGCACTCCCTCAGCTGCTTTTTCCAGCTGATGGAGTGCTCCTGGGCTGGCTGAACTGTCAAAGGGAACACTGTTTGCCTTTGACAGTTCAGTTCCCCAGCCGCACCTGATCACTGAGCCATGCAACGATGGGGGTGTTTTGCTTCGCCATCCTTGCATAGCTCATTGGAAATGCTGGCTGGGGCACTGCATGTATGTATGTGCGAGGGGGTGCTCCTGCGCCTCCTTGCACATAGGGGCAAAGCAACCTGGAGCGGGGCATTTTAGCAACCACGGGCAGGCCCCTGCAGAAGGTACGTTTTCGGCGATTTGTTTTTTATTGAAATGTGTATGGATGTGTGTATGCTTGTGTTATGGGACTGTGATGGGAGCAGGATGGGCAGCAGCACTGGGATAGTGGTGGAAGTATGGTGGGGAGAGCCCAGGGTCTGTACTGGGAGTAGGGTGCGGTGATGGCACGCAAACGTTCACAGCGATTTCTACATACTGGCCATCTGGCACTTTTGGGGGGCTTCGGCCTGCCCAAGCTTTGCTCAGGGGGGCCCAGGCCAAAAAAGTTTGAAGACCACTGCTCCAGGGTATGAAAAGCTGAGTCAGCCCTTTCAAGATTATGTGTAATGAGCCTTCACGTTACAGAGAATTCTGCAACAAGTGCATTTCCCTACTGAGCTAACATATGATGATGAGACGTGTGCTTCAACTGCCCACAGAAATGTTTTGAGCAACATTTGTTTAGAAGGTTTATGAATGCTTAAGTAATCAAATACTAGGTCATACTGCAAATCCCAAAAGAGGGCATTGTAAGGATAACATGTACGGCTCAGTACCAGATTAAATGTGCATGATGTAGGCCAGGCTAGGAATTAATTGCAGGGGCGTTATTAATGTCCCAGTACTGGTGCCCGCGTGCATAGTGCAGATTGGGACACCAGCGCATTGTCAGAGAAAGGTGGATGTCTCAGTGGCAGGACTCAAGTGCACAATACAAGTAAGGGAAGAGGTACATTGTGAAAGCCTTGTGTGTATCTGGGCAATCAGGTACTGCACAATGCTAAAGTTCACTTGTTAGGCCGGAGCTCCCATGGCAGCCATTTATTGTGAGAGCCTTTTAAGTGCTGTAGTACTGGCATAACAATGCATAATGGATGGCATGGTAGAAGTGCATTTGGAAAGCTCTGTTAATTTCCCAGTACTGAGATATTTTGGCGTACACTATAAATGACACTAGCAGTGCATTGTGAGAGCTCTGTCAATGGTCCTCATTACGAGTCCGGCGGTAACCCTGTCGGTGCTACCGGCGCTGGCGCCTGACTTCCCCGTGCCACTGGGCTATTTCAAGTCTGGGGGCCGGAAAGTCAGGTGCCGGTAATTTTGTTAATCCCCCTATGGGACTGGGGACATGGAAGCACCAGCACCGTTGTTAACAGTGCCAATGCTTCCGTGACGGCTTTGCCTACCATGACCGGAGTGCCCGGCAAGGACAGACATGTCGGACACAGCAGCTCTGGCAGGCAAACCCGTAGTTTGCCGATCCGGAAACAAGGGTGCCGGTGAGCTTACCGGCGCCCTTATTCCAGACTGGCAAACTTATAATGAAGCCCAATGTCTCAGTACTGGAATACTAGAATGTACCTGAAATAAAGGGAAAGGCTCACAGTAAGAGCTCTTTGAATGTCTTTGTACTGGGATAAAAGTGCATACGACAGGTCAGGAGAAAGGTGCATCATAAAAACTCTATGTAAGTTTGACTGCTATGATACCATGACACACCGAGAACCAGGCTGCAAGTGCTGTGACGAATTGTGGGAATTCGTCCCTTCTCCCCAAGAGTGATCCCCATTTGTGAGGCTAGGGAGGGGAGCCCCCTCCGCAATACCCTTCCTAGGGGTTGAGGCAAGTGGGACCTCACCTGTGGAGACTCCCCCTCTGGGGACAAGGACTCACATTCCCCAGGAGGAACACCCTAGACGATCTGCCAAAATAACATATTTTAACTTTCCTGATAAAAACACCTGTGAAGAAGAGGCAAATATGTGTTATTGCCAACATTAAGTTGAAAACCTTTTTTTAAATCCAATTCTGCTAAGAAGAGGACATGTGGAGGAGGAGAGAATCTGCGACTTAAAGAGAAAAAGGAACAGCTACTTGCAGTGGGGAAGCCCCACAGCGACGTCAATCTGGAAAGGGGGGCAGCCAGGGGAAATAAACAGAGGAACACACACTGACTTTGGAGAGCAGCACAGGTGAGGTGTGCAGCATTCTGCAGTTGGAGAAGACTGGGCAGTGAAAGGCATGCTACCATTGATAGCAGGAGAGTCGGGCGAGCTGAGGCCAGACACATGGCGTAACGAAACTAAGCAGGAGATTAGAGACTACCATGGGGAGATTGTGGTGGACAGGAGATCCTTGTAAGGATGCCAGAATCGTTTTGCCACAGCAGACTCAAGAGAAACCGGTACCAGCAAGAATGGAACACGATCCACGGCAAACGAGTACAGGACAAGAAGGTGAGACCAGAGAAGCCTTTGAAAGAGGAAAAGGAGCTGATCCTCAACAAACAAGAACCCTGGTGACATCAACACTAAACACGAGAGGTAACAGGGATAACGGGAGGCCCGGGGGAAGGCATGAGAATCATTACTGGAATGATCATACTCACAGTAAAGAGAGAGAAAACATAACAAGAGTGAATGATAAATCATTATTGGAATTCTTGTCGCAGTCAAGAGAGAGAACAGAAAACAAGCAAGAATGAGAATCATTATTGGAATGCTCATACTCGTCACAGTCAAGAGAGAGACTACAATAAGAATAAACAAAAATCATTGTTGGAATACTCATACTAGTCCCAGTCTAGAGAGGAGGCTGGTACGGCCAGCACATACGGCCAGCACAAAGAAAAGTAAAAAAGAAATACTCGCTGTGGGTTGTTGTGGCTCTTCACTTGCAGATGCTACCGGCGGATGCTACCGGTGGCCTGCAGCACTTGGGGATCTTCCATGCCACACAGCTCTGGGTGCGGGTACCCGGCAGAGGAGGCTCTGGCAGCTTTGATGCGCTCAAGGCCCTCTCAGACTCCAGCGTCAATGTCACTCTTTCGCAATAGCTGGTGTCCTGGCCTCCAGGGCAGGACCCTCCTTGGGAGCCTCCTTCTTGACAGGAATTCTCCCCTCTCAGGCCTGTCTCTTCGAGTCTGGCTTCTCCCCTACTGGTTTCACCTTCCTTGCTGGTGACTCCTCCTTTTATGCACCTGCGATCTGTTGATAGGTTGCAGATGTGAGCACTTCAGTCTAATTGCCTGACTCCAATTACTTATTTTCTTTCGACAAGCCCGTCTCTTGCAATAGTTTGAAGGCCTCTTCATCGTATCAGTAGCAGAGTAGTGTAACTAAATGTTAGTGTGTACAACTGCAAGTCGCCTCTTCCTCTTCCCAGGTCTAGAGTGGTGTGACTAAGGGGAAATTATAGGAACGGGGGGGCAACAATCTAGGAAGGGAGGTGTAGGGTAGGGTTTCTTACCACAAGGGAAAGGGGGATACCATGAATCACCCAAAGACCTCCTCTCCCCACCACCCAAGGACCCTCCAGCCAGGTGATCCTCCCTTGCATCTCCACCCCCAGGGGCAGGATCCAAGAGTGATGGCCTTTCCCTGGTCACCTGCGAAGAGGATCCAAGGGGAGGGGTGAAGATGCCTTCAGGTTTTTCACACAATCGGGTCTGGGACCCAGAGACAGACAGAAGCCTGAGAAGGGACAACCAGGAAACTGGATTTCCCCAACAGTTGTTGAACTTTACAAGGTGCCTGAACAAGGCAAGGAAAAAGGAGATATTCCCCAATTATTCAAGGTCTGAAGATTCCAGAACTGTCTTTTGTCCAGAGAAAGGTACCACTCCTTTTGGGCTGGAAAGACGGAACCTTTACTTTAGTTTAGTTTAAACTTAGATGTGAGAGACCGAGTTAGGATTTTGACATTGGGATTTATGCTTTGGACATTCTGACACTGGTTATTTCAGTTGAGGCAGGGAAACCACACTTAGACTTACGATGAGATAGGGTTTTCTTTTCCTTTTTGATCTATGAAAAAAGTGCTATCATTACCTGTGATGTCATTATGGCGAAAAGCCATTGTCCGTATCTGTGTCTTAATCATAATCCACCCAACGGCACATAACACGGTGCAAGTACAGACGGATGCTACTAGCATTCCTTGCAAAGCTTAAATCCTGATGCTTTATGTCTTATCGAATTAATGATTCTTAGAGTGTCAAAGTTCACAGGGCAGCTTTTGTAGCAAGTGGAAAAAACTGAAGTATGAAGGCATATGTGGTTCCAGATACGGACAAACGGACAAACCAACTACGTCACATCTAGTGCTGCAACTGAGCCGGTCATCATCATCATCATCCTCATCATCATCATCATCATACTTTATTCGGCGATAGACCATAAAAGCGAACAAAAATATAAATCTTACAAATGGTACAGTAAAATAGACCTTGAAATAATACATATTTAAAAATTTATCAAAATTATAGGTCCGAAATAGAAATACAAAGAAGTATAAAAACATGTAACCATAGGGAATAGTGTCATTAGATGGTTTTGCAGTAAACATACTATAATTCATTAGGATAATAGTTAAACTTTGCTAAAATATTTTTTTTAGAATAAAATTCATAAGTGATCCTACTTACTCAATTTGTTCCTCAAAATCCATGCCCGAAAGACAGTTTGCGACTGCATGGACAAATGCAACATTGACAAATTTTTTTACACTCAATTATGGCTGCATTCACATTGCGAATCCTAGCTGCATTTAGCCTAGGTTTTAAATATTGTGTTCACAATCTTTTTGTAGGTCGGGCAGCGCAATAAAAAATGTATTTCAGTTTCCCAAGTGTCAATACAATAAATGCAAAGGTCTGTAGCTGTAATACCCCGTTTATATGTGTGTAAGGAAGGGATGGCATCAACAATAAGACAAACACAAGTGACCACAGTTCAAGGGTGTTTATTGAACTTCAAAAAGGGTTTGATAAACTCTTATCTTGCCATAAAACTAAGATGGGTGTGATCTCGACCATCAAAATAAAAGGGAAAACAGTCCTAGTCAGTCGTATTCCAAAAACCATAATAATTAAACTAGAAGAAAACCTATTGCCTGCCCTCAATCCGATAAAATACATCTGAAAAGGGGAATGTACTTAAACAAAAGGGGTGATGTGTTCAACAAAAGAATCAGGAGGGCAAAGTTTTAACACAAGTAACTCCCTTCCCCAGGGGTTCAGCTTGCAATACTGGGTAATGGGGGCCCAAAGATTTGGCAACACAGCTTCCCCCAGTCTGACACACACTGGCTTACTAGGGCAATTCAGCAACACTGTCCAGTACCTTTCAATGTTCAAATACAGGCCCTTGCCTGTGGAAAAGCAAAATAATGCAAATGTGCATGTATTATCTGTATTACTATGTAACTGTATTTTGTAACCATTACTGCAACCTATGCGCCCAGATACCACTGGGTCAGGCGCGCTCTATAAATGAAATAAACAAACAAACAAACAAACAATGTCTGTTGCATATAAGCTCCTTTCGCTGCCAATCAAAAGTGTACAGTTCAGTTTCTTTCTCCAATCACCTGGGTTTTTTCTTCCCCAAGTACAACAATTTTGGTCTGGTAACAAATTAGAAAAATCACAGGTTCTTTATAACTTAATTGAGGTTTCCCTTCCCCAAGCTTTCTTTCATGTCGAAGAATTTTGAATTGGCATAGGTTTATCTTCCGCTATGCCTGACCACTCTGACACTCACTTTCTCTTGCAAAGCTTTCTGGTACTTGTGGTTTTCAGTTTATATTTCCCTCAGCCAGGAGCAGACCTTTACTTCTTTATCTTTAAGCTTCCCTCAATCGGGTGCAAGCTCCTTCTCACTTTTACACAAGTTCACAATGCTCCCCTCGATCGGGCACCAGCTTAGTCTTACTTTCACACAAGTTCACAAAGCACCCCTCAATCAGGCGCAAGCTTTTTACTTTCGCTTTCTTAACAGTTCTTTCAATGTGCTTGTAAACTCGGTAATGCTTTACCTTCGGAGACTTTCGAATCTACCACTCTCACAATGGTATGACCACTACGATACACTGTTTCGCACTGTATCTTTAAGGCAATTGTTTTGCTTTGATCCAGCGGTTGACGGCTTTCGCGCAACCAACTTGATACAGTTTCCTTTCACGTCAACAAAACCGGGCCTTGAACATTTATCGCCTTTCACTCACCAGTTGTTGCCGCTTCTCATCTCTTTTGCTGTTCAAGACTTTGCAGTTAATATTTCTTTATCAAACCTCCCCTTTACATTTGGTAACTGGAGGGAAACAGGCCTCTCTTCAAGGCTTCTCAGAAGGACGCTTTCTTTTCAACTTTACCAGCTGCACCTTGGAAACATAGATTTTCAGCCTGCTGTTCTTTTAGCTTCTCCACCGCTCTCCAGTCCTCATGGCTTTCTGTGTTCCAATTCCTCCAATTTAGCAGCTCTGCCAATGTCGCTCCTTCACAGCCCAGCCTTGCTCACTGAGTGCTTGGATTTTCAGTAGGGATCCTCTGCAAGACTCAGCCTGGCAGCCTCTCTCTCGGTTTTCCCAAGAGCAACTGCCTTTGTTTCTCCTGCAGACTACTTTTAAGCCCCTGTTGGATTTTAATGTGCTGCAGTTGTGTTGTTATGGTTGCGCCTGCCTCACTCATTAACAGGACAGCCTGCTGTTAGAAGGGGAGAGTGTCTTCTGTTTCTCAGTGTGTTTCTTGTTTGCACTCTTCATCCCTCTCGGTAGCCTCCTCTTCTTCTTGGTATTGTTGGATAAAAAGGGGTGCGGGTGACATGGAATGGCACTGTACATCATTTCTAAGAACGGAGTGGGTGTGTTCGTAAAGGGGAACATGACCCGGCCTAGTCTTCTCAATGGGACAGGACCATTGTTTATCATACAGGCTACTCCCCTTTTTGGCCTTTAGTTCTGCATGATGGATGTAGGAATTGTGGAAGTTGTGGTTCTTGTCAGGATGAAGAGGGTAAAGGTATTGTTGCGGGTGAATGGGTTTTGGTTGATAATAGCCTATAACGACTGAGGGGATGTTGGGTAGGGATGTACTGGAATGGGTGAAATAGTGTGTCTCGCCCCTGGGCGTTCCTTCCACAGTCTCCCAGGGTCCCCTTCCCAGGTAATCCTCCCTCGCTTGTCCACCCCATGGTTGGGATCCAAGAGCGATGGCCTCCCGTGCCCCCCTGAGTCATGGTTCCCCGGCAATAGCATGGGAGAAAACACCTCAGGTTTCTGACAGTAGCCAGTGGTAGTGTATCTGTGGGGAATGAGACACTTTTTTGAAATTTTAAATGAAATTGATGGTAGATCAACCTCCGGAAAATGTGTGGGGCTAATGCGCACACATTTTCCTATGCTCACCGCAAGACATACGCATAGACCTGTTTACTTTGGGTGGACACAGCCTACAGGCGCAGTCCCCCCGGTCATATTTAGCTGAGATCTTGGAACACTCATGGCCATTCACACTTTATACAAAAGGGGCCATCATTTGATATTCTAGCCAATGTACATGTATTCATGCTTCAAGAGACATGGCTTATGCAAAAGATTATTATTGATGGGTACCTGATCTATCAAACTTTGTCCAAAAGGGATGAAAAGGGTTGACCGTTTTAGGGGTCTTGTGATCGGGGTAAAATAAGAAGTGAAATCCTCAATCAAATCACTTCCAGGAGACAGTGATAATGCTTTGGTGGTGGAATTGACACTTAAAGGGGTATCTAGTAACCACTGTATGCTCATTATAAACGTGTATGATCCCCCAAGCGGTAAGTGCACAGATGATGTTTTTCATTATATTGATTCTATAATATCCAGTTGGTGTGAACATGCTGACACTGATTTGATATTATTAGGTGGCGACTTAAATGCTAGGTATGGGAAATACTGCTCATTAATCCTACACCACTTTAGGGGCAAACAACACTATGGTACAAAAGGCCGTTAACTTCAAGGGTAAATATTGACTCCAATTCCTGAAACAATGGGACCTTGTAAGAGTTAATGGACGTACGCCTGGTGATGCCCCTGGACAAACTCCCTGGCATTGTGGGACCAAAGTGGCCACTAATGATTATATGTGTGGTAGCACCCAATTGATTAACATGGTTAAAAATGTAACTATCAGTAAAAATCTGTATAGTGATCATGCCACACTTAGTTTGACTCTTTATCCCGACCTATTGGAAAGGCGGCAATATGCTTCAATCTGACTGGTCCCAAATCAAGCTGGTAACCGTGTTGTGCGGACAGAGAGAAACGTTAGAAAAGCCTGTAACAAGATGGCCCAGATAATACTTACCAAGGATTCCATTCTTGATCTCCAAACAGGAGATGAGATGGAAGCATGGATTAAGGGGTTTTGCATCTGAAAGCGGCAAACCTAGGAAGACCATCATGGTTGGCTGGGAAAAAAACATACATGTACTTTTGATATCGAAATTCAAAATTATACACGGAAGTAGCGGAGCAAAATTAGCAGGTTGAAAAATGAGGGAACAGCTAAACACGGAGCCCATAGTGAAATACGTAAATGAAAACCCAATATAACAACTGGTTGAGAAACTGGAAATGTATGGGCTTAACTGTTAGCTGGCAACAACTTATTAGGGCACTTAAAAGTCAGACCACTAAACAAGTGTGGCGTATCCTCAATCTTGCTAGACCCCTGACATAAACATCTATTGTCAATCCCATCCCTGAGTGTATGCTTCACTTTCATTGAGTAAAAAATGGAGAAGTGTGCCGTTAGGGACACCTCCTTCCAATCTAAAACTAAAAAGTGCCCTATGACCTTTGGTATGCCTGAAATTCTTGTACATTTGACCAAATAAACAAAACTCCAGAGCCCCGGGTCCTAATGGACTACCTGCAGCTGTGCTCAAAGGGGACTGTGAATTATGGGCAGCTATCCTTTGTGATCTGTTCTCGAAAGTCTGTCAGGAGCAGCATATCCCTGCATCATGAAAACAAGCCATCTATCTACGCGTATTTAAAACAGGGGATTGTTTGCTCTCCTTGAATCTTCCATTACTTTCCCTTTTAGATACTACAGGTAAGGTATTTGCTGGGTTTGTCGTCGAACATCTGCAAGCATGGGTCACAGAGAAAAATCCTGCATGAACTGCAGACAGGTTTTCGTCCAGGATGCACTACTATTTATAACATCCGTTTGTTAGACTCAGTGATAGTGCGTGCCAAAGCTAAAAATAGCCCATCTCTATATGTTACTTGTATCGATTTTCGCGCAGCATTTGCTCAAGTCAATCATGAGCTATTGTGGGAAAAGCTGCGGGTGCTTGGTTACGCTGTGTGGCTTCTTCAGATTATAGTGGCATTAAACACAGAAACTACAGCACAGATGTGTTTGGGTAATGATGGATTTCTATCTGGGAATATGAGCATTGGTAGAGGGGTGAAAGAAGGGTGCATTTTGGTTGCCTTACTCTTTAATCTCCAGCTCTCAAATGCTGAGGGGAATTGTTCCTCATATCTAAAACATTGCCTGCATTTCCCCTATTGACGAAATTAAATTAAAAAAATTAGGGGCCACTACTGTCTGGATCATATACCTGAATTAGATAATGGGTTTATGAAATTAGTGAAAGATCAGTTTGGCACATTCAATTGGAATCCAGATTTCAGAAGATATCTATGAACATTTACAGACACTATATAGTTATAGTCAAGTCGAGCAAGTTGTACATACGTATACGAGACCACAAGGTTATCTGTTGTGCAGCCCTGGACCTGAGGTGCGACGGTTTGGATCAATAAAGCGCACAAACCAACTTCCTGTAAGAGCTATTGGTGGGGCACAACGGAAAATCCTTAAGGGAGGTAGATACTGCAGAATATGTAAGATCCCTAAAAATATTGAAACGGTAAGATACTTACTGAGTGTCCCAAATTAGGCCCTCTCTATATGACCTCATTAGGCCACTTGACCCATAATTAGGACTCGATAAAAACATCTATATTTTGGACTTATTGTTTAAATACTGAAAGTGTCGACTCATATTGCCCTGTATAGAGTGTGGTGTCGAGTAAAAAAGTCCCTTGAAGGCCCTAATGGTTGATTGTTAGTGTACAGTATGTTGGAAGTCTAGGGAAACCATAAGCCTTGAAAGGTAAAAGAATGCTTGGATCACTTTTTATGATCTTAAGAGTTTTTAGGATGTATAAATTGTCATGAAAACCAGAGCTATGTACTATTACAGAATTTGAGAGATACTTTGTTACATGTATGTATTCATTTTTCTGTTATAACTGTAGGACAGATGATGCATTGACAACATATTGTTATGAATTAATACTTTAATAGTTTTATAAAAGTTCATTTTTGAACTGAATACAAATAAATAAGTTGAGATCTGACAGGTGGAGTACCTGATGCATCTCAATGAGGGTGGGGGGGGGTCAAACCTTCTCCTTGCCATGACAGGCCTCATTAGCTAACAAAGGCTCCATAGATCTGCCTTGTCCTTTTGTTGAACCTGGTAGCTGGTGGCAGCATTCACATACTAATCAGAGTTTAATTCAAACAGGCCCACATAGGGCCCGGCTGCAGAGGCTAACAAACGAGACAGGAAACCCCAACACCCTTTCATATACACTGTGTCTACCTGATGCCAGCTCCTGTCCTCTGTATCGATTGACAATGAAATGTCATGTCTTGGACTGCGTGTTCACAGTAGTCATCCTCGCAGTGAGACCCATTCAGAAGGTACGAGTATGTGGATTGACAGAGCCAGAAAGGTTGGTCTTGCTTCAGCTTCAAGGAAGAACTATTGCTTTAATCAGGAACCATAGAGAGCTAAACTAACCAGAGCGACCCTTTGATCCACATCAGATAGGAAGAAGGATGGGTCTTAGTATTACATGTTTTCACCCCTTTACCTTTTCTGTTGCGAAGCATTCTGGTTATGACATCACGCATACAGGTGATTGTTGGTGGGGACCCAGGATTGGGTTCATTAAGGTAGGCTTAGCCTACACCAAGCCCTGTGTTCCATTTGGCATTGAAAAAGAGCTGAGAGCCTCTTTTGGTAGATTAACTGAAGACTTTGCAAGGAGTAGCAAGAATAACTCATCATTGCACCCTGGCTGAAGGTGCAGTCTGCCTTACATCTTCCTCCAGTGAAGAAAGGCCAGGACCTCCAAGAGGGAAGCAAGATCCCTCCCCTAAACATCTCCCTGGGAACAGATGGAGATACCGACTCTAGAGGACCCTTCAGCTCTGCAGAACCGTTAGCCAGTGAGCACACATCGTGTCCTGCTAGGCTCTGCAGCAAGCTTCTTAGGTGGGAAGTGCCAAGGTCCCTGAACCCAAAACCAAGAACAAGGCA
Organism: Ambystoma mexicanum; assembly: GCF_040938575.1. Classification (NCBI taxonomy): domain Eukaryota; kingdom Metazoa; phylum Chordata; class Amphibia; order Caudata; family Ambystomatidae; genus Ambystoma; species Ambystoma mexicanum. The sequence goes on along the minus strand of NC_090928.1, from coordinate 1,173,545,434 downwards.
TCTGCCTGTAACAGTCTCCTCAGCTTTGGGCCGTCCACCTTAAAGGATGACACAAGCCCAGTGAAGAAGCTACGAGATGTGCATCAACGAGCATCTACCAATGTATGCCTTAAAGGACATTTTCAAGCCAGTCGAGCCTCTCGAGCTGCAACCGACTGCACCGCTGACTATTGTTATGCCGCAGTCGCTGAAGCCACCCGAGATGCCTCGACCAGTGCTTCAGAACCACCAACCAGCACTGAGACAACGATTCTTGACCCTGAGGCACCATGTATGCCAGCCTGTAGCCGTCTGTCTAGCCTTGATCGCTTGACTGGTTACCGCTGGATACCTGCAGCTGTCTGCTGTCTGGAACTCTGTCGAGTACCAAGTGCACCTACACGCACAAGTTACATTGTGGTTCTGTCCCCCTGGTCCTTCTCGAAGGCCCCTAGAGACATTTTAAGACCTGCTGCTCCCTATGTGCTGAAGCCAAGTATCCTTGAACTATTGTGAATACTATACTGACTACCCTCCTGTCAGTATCAAGAGTGCATTCCTTTTCCTTCTTTGAAACTGTCTGTCCTCTGCATTCCTTTACAGGGTGGGTTGTATTTTGTAGTGTGCTAGAACTGTCTGCTGTGATAATAATAATGTAGATATTTGTATAAAACATTGACTGGACAGTCCTTTTTATCATTGGGTAATAATTGTATTTTCTCTGTGTTGCAACTAACCAACGATTCACAAGCTTTCGGAGATGAGCCCGCCCTTCTGTCGACATTACCAACATTGGACTATGAGGTTTATAATTTGCTTGTGTTTCCAATCTGCTTGGATCCCTTCTAGTCCACTAGAGGCGTGGGGCTGATTGATGGTTTACAAATTGATATTCATCCCAGGACCACTGGTGTGCCAGAAGTTGATTTGGCACAGTATCAGATCTGAGATTGGAAAAGAGCGTGCGTGCGGGTTTTGATTTGACATAATCCAGATATACTTCATAACCTAGGGATAATTTGCAATGTGAGTAGGAAATGACAGTCGAATAAATGACGTCCTGGGGGATAGTATCTTCAGGTGCTCTATTGAGGATTTCAGTTAGTAATAATGATTTGGACCGACTATTAATAGATTCTGGGGTGGTCCAATAATTTTCAAAACACAAATTAGTCAATGTTGTTTTAATGTGGCTGCACCATGGCAAGCTGCACCAAACCTCTCGTCTCAAATCACCAGAAAGGGTTTCTCTCTACTTCACAAGGGAGGGTGAGCCATGGAGTCAGACATGCAGTGGCTGGTGCTAATTTAAAGATTTTTCAATCCAGTCCGACTGGACCTATTTTTAAAATGAGGAGCCAGTGAAATGAAGGTATCCATAAGAAAATATTTTGGTTTTGGCAAACATTTGTGGCCAATTTCTGTGGTTTTCTTGCACCACAAAAATGCCGAAACCATTGTTACAGAAGAGAGAGGGAAGGGGGATTTATTAACGGAGAACATGATATCGTCAGACTACTAACATTTTTCCATACTACCCATTGAGGAGTTCCATTTACAATATTTGTTCCAATCAGGAGTTTGTGAGAATAAAGTCGGGTACCAGGCTTTCCATTTCCCAGACTTGCATTGATTTGCAGGGATGCCATATTGGCCTGCACAATTGGGCTACTAAAAGGTGTGCTGGAAATTACGGGTGTGTGCAGGTTGTGGGGTTTTTGGGCAATTTTGGCCTTCTTTTGATGGCAGAATTTCTGGTCTTCCCAAGGCTGCTTTGTTCTTCATGTTTTCTGCTGTGAAGCTTTGATTTATTTACTCGCACCCTCTCTCTCTCTACACCTGCCTCAACCTCATTACGGGTGTGTGTGGGTTGGATTTCTTTGTGTTATTTTCGACGACATCTGCTTTTCTAGTCCTCATTAGCTTGCTCTGTTCGTCATGGTGTCTGTTGTGAAGCCTTGATTTCTCTAGCCCCCACCCCACTCGCTCTACCCCCACCCTACACTTTCTAGATGCACCCACCCGAGCCACACACTCGCTCTACCCGCAACCACGCACCACAACCCCAATCTCGACCTTATCCCTCACTCTCTCTACCCCACTCACCCTCACTCTCTCAATCCCAACCAGCTCTCTCTAAAGCACCCACCCTACCCCCACTCTCTCTCTATCCCCACCCACTCTGACCCCAACCCCATTACCCCCACCCCCAGCCTACCCTCGTTCTCTCTACCCCCTCTCCCTATCTCCTCCCGCACATTGTATGCCCACTCATTACAAGCCCTGCCCTAGCCCCACTCACCCACTCTCTCTACCCCCATTCCCCCACCCTAACACCACCCTGTCTACAACCACCTCTACCACAACCCCCACCATTTCCCCACTCTCTCTACCCCAACTATCACTACACACACTCACCCAGTCCACCTCTATTCCCTCTACAAAATCACCACCTCCTTTCTACCCCCCACACCCACTTACTCTACCGCGCCCACCCAATCCCCTCCTCTCCCCTCCCCACCCGCCTCACCCGCCCACCCTACCCCTCTCTCTCTACCCCCACCCGCATCCTCCTTGCACCCTGGCGCCTATGAATGCAAAATGCAAAACAAAGCAGTAAACGACAAAACAATTGGCTTTGCGAATGCGTGTTACATAAAGAGAGCACTCATGATGTTATATCTTTAGGTTGAAATAACATCGCAAGTGATTTTCACTGTATGTCTTCAAAACTACTCAGCATGATGGAAGTACTAATAAGATACCTTGTAGAGATAACCCAAAAGAGAAGCACTTCAACTGTCCTTCCTTGTGGGAAGCTGCCCAGTGCAGGCTCAGTGTCTGCTGGCTCTGAGCCCAGCTCTCCCAAACCATAATGTATAGCAGAGCTCAGTGTCTGCTGGCTCTGAACCCAGCTCTCCCAGACCATAATGTATAGCAGAGCTCAGTGTCTGCTGGCTCTGAACCCAGCTCTCCCAAACCATAATGTATAGCAGAGCTCAGTGTCTGCTGGCTCTGAACCCAGCTCTCCCAAACCATAATGTATAGCAGAGCTCAGTGTCTGCTGGCTCTGAACCCAGCTCTCCCAGACCATAATGTATAGCAGAGCTCAGTGTCTGCTGGCTCTGAACCCAGCTCTCCCAAACCATAATGTATAGCAGAGCTCAGTGTCTGCTGGCTCTGAACCCAGCTCTCCCAGACCATAATGTATAGCAGAGCTCAGTGTCTGCTGGCTCTGAACCCAGCTCTCCCAAACCATAATGTATAGCAGAGCCCAGCTCTCCCAAACCATAATGTATAGCAGAGCTCAGTGTCTGCTGGCTCTGAACCCAGCTCTCCCAGACCATAATGTATAGCAGAGCTCAGTGTCTGCTGGCTCTGAACCCAGCTCTCCCAGACCATAATGTATAGCAGAGCTCAGTGTCTGCTGGCTCTGAACCCAGCTCTCCCAGACCATAATGTATAGCAGAGCTCAGTGTCTGCTGGCTCTGAACCCAGCTCTCCCAGACCATAATGTATAGCAGAGCTCAGCGTCTGCTGGCTCTGAACCCAGCTCTCCCAGACCATAATGTATAGCAGAGCTCAGCGTCTGCTGGCTCTGAACCCAGCTCTCCCAGACCATAATGTATAGCAGAGCTCAGCGTCTGCTGGCTCTGAACCCAGCTCTCCCAGACCATAATGTATAGCAGAGCTCAGTGTCTGCTGGCTCTGAACCCAGCTCTCCCAAACCATAATGTATAGCAGAGCTCAGTGTCTGCTGGCTCTGAACCCAGCTCTCCCAAACCATAATGTATAGCAGAGCTCAGTGTCTGCTGGCTCTGAACCCAGCTCTCCCAGACCATAATGTATAGCAGAGCTCAGTGTCTGCTGGCTCTGAACCCAGCTCACCCAGACCATAATGTATAGCAGAGCTCAGTGTCTGCTGGCTCTGAACCCAGCTCTCCCAGACCATAATGTATAGCAGAGCTCAGTGTCTGCTGGCTCTGAACCCAGCTCTCCCAAACCATAATGTATAGCAGAGCCCAGCTCTCCCAAACCATAATGTATAGCAGAGCCCAGCTCTCCCAAACCATAATGTATAGCAGAGCTCAGTGTCTGCTGGCTCTGAACCCAGCTCTCCCAGACCATAATGTATAGCAGAGCTCAGTGTCTGCTGGCTCTGAACCCAGCTCTCCCAGACCATAATGTATAGCAGAGCTCAGTGTCTGCTGGCTCTGAACCTAGCTCTCCCAGACCATAATGTATAGCAGAGCTCAGTGTCTGCTGGCTCTGAACCCAGCTCTCCCAGACCATAATGTATAGCAGAGCCCAGCTCTCCCAAACCATAATGTATAGCAGAGCTCAGTGTCTGCTGGCTCTGAACCCAGCTCTCCCAAACCATAATGTATAGCAGAGCCCAGCTCTACCAAACCATAATGTATAGCAGAGCTCAGTGTCTGCTGGCTCTGAACCCAGCTCTCCCAAACCATAATGTATAGCAGAGCCCAGCTCTACCAAACCATAATGTATAGCAGAGCTCAGTGTCTGCTGGCTCTGAACCCAGCTCTCCCAAACCATAATGTATAGCAGAGCCCAGCTCTCCCAAACCATAATGTATAGCAGAGCCCAGCTCTCCCAAACCATAATGTATAGCAGAGCTCAGTGTCTGCTGGCTCTGAACCCAGCTCTCCCAGACCATAATGTATAGCAGAGCTCAGTGTCTGCTGGCTCTGAACCCAGCTCTCCCAGACCATAATGTATAGCAGAGCTCAGTGTCTGCTGGCTCTGAACCTAGCTCTCCCAGACCATAATGTATAGCAGAGCTCAGTGTCTGCTGGCTCTGAACCCAGCTCTCCCAGACCATAATGTATAGCAGAGCCCAGCTCTCCCAAACCATAATGTATAGCAGAGCTCAGTGTCTGCTGGCTCTGAACCCAGCTCTCCCAAACCATAATGTATAGCAGAGCCCAGCTCTACCAAACCATAATGTATAGCAGAGCTCAGTGTCTGCTGGCTCTGAACCCAGCTCTCCCAGACCATAATGTATAGCAGAGCTCAGTGTCTGCTGGCTCTGAACCCAGCTCTCCCAGACCATAATGTATAGCAGAGCTCAGTGTCTGCTGGCTCTGAACCCAGCTCTCCCAAACCATAATGTATAGCAGAGCCCAGCTCTCCCAAACCATAATGTATAGCAGAGCCCAGCTCTCCCAAACCATAATGTATAGCAGAGCTCAGTGTCTGCTGGGTCTGAACCCAGCTCTACCAAACCATAATGTATAGCAGAGCTCAGTGTCTGCTGGCTCTGAACCCAGCTCTCCCAAACCATAATGTATAGCAGAGCTCAGTGTCTGCTGGCTCTGAACCCAGCTCTCCCAGACCATAATGTATAGCAGAGCTCAGTGTCTGCTGGCACTGAACTCAGCTCTCCCAAACCATAATCTTATAGCAGAGCTCAGTGTCTGCTGGCTCTGAACCCAGCTCTCCCAGACCATAATGTATAGCAGAGCTCAGTGTCTGCTGGCTCTGAACCCAGCTCTCCCAGACCATAATGTATAGCAGAGCTCAGTGTCTGCTGGCTCTGAACCCAGCTCTCCCAGACCATAATGTATAGCAGAGCTCAGTGTCTGCTGGCACTGAACTCAGCTCTCCCAGACCATAATGTATAGCAGAGCTCAGTGTCTGCTGGCACTGAACTCAGCTCTCCCAAACCATAATCTTATAGCAGAGATCAGTGTCTGCTGGCTCTGAACCCAGCTCTCCCAGGCCATAACGTATAGCAGAGCTCAGTGTCTGCTGGCTCTGAACCCAGCTGTCCCAAACCATAACATATAGCAGTGGGACACAATCTCAGGCCGAGTCCTGCATACACAATTTCACCGGTATACAAATAAAGGAGAAATACCACTGGGACCTCAGTGTGTCAAAAAATAGCAACTGTTAAGTGCTCGAAGGCAAATACACTATAACTCATCACATATGCGGACTGGAAGCAGATGTTCGCCACAGGAGACAAACGTCGACAGCGTTGGGAATGGAGCCACCTGTTCTCCTTGGCTCACCCAATGGCCGAAAACCTTTAATTGGGGATGGTGGTCCTCATCAGGCACCCCCTTTTGACAAGGGAGACCAGGGCTACTCCACCATGGGGCCTGTGTGGCTCCCGCCACACCAGTACATATACCTGCTAATTACTGCTAATATTTTGACGCTATTTAGGTGCTTTTTTAGTCCGTCCCACCCCTTCTTTCAGTTGTTAAGCTCTCTCCAAACTTTTTTCTTTTGCGGTTTGTCAGCTGGTGAACGTGGAACTCGGTCACAAACCTCTACTCACGCCACCTACTAATAATTGCTAATGTCTTGGAACTCTATTTGGTGTTTTTTTGTCTGCCCCAACCATTTCTTTCCTTCTTAGGATGCCTCACAGCCTCTTTCCTTTTGAAAATGGTCAGCTGGTGCAAGTGGACCTACGTCACCTGACCTCTGCCACACCTCCTCAAAGGGGCAGGAACTCCTGCTCCATAAATCCCAGGTAAGCCAGCATTGTGTGCATCGCACCACCCTCACCCCTTTTCATCCATACCGCCTTATGCAAGCACCCCCTCCCTTGCAACACCACACACAGATCATCATGCACATCCCACTCCCGTGCACCACCACACAGTGCGTCATGCTCCTACCCCTCATCACCACCCACACGCTCCACCTCCAAAACACAAATTCAACGTCATGCTCATCAATGCTCACTCTGCAGTACCACATGCAGCAAACACTGCTGACCTCATCACCACCCACAACCTAGATGCACTCTTTATCACATAGATTTTCTCACCCGCACTTCCACACACATCCTGGATGTCCTCATCCCCACAGGCTATATCATCCAACACAAGGACCACCAAGGAAAGACATGAAGAGGGCGCTCCATTATACACAAGTCCCATGGACATTCACACTGTGCATGCATCCATGAAACTCCTCACCTGCAACTTTCCACCCATGCTCATTTAGCTACCTCTCACTTGATCTACTGGCCACCCCAAAAAACAAGGCCTTTTCAATGAAACCATATACCTCCTCAAAACAGCATCTGCCAACAACACACCTAACATCTTCTTCTATTGTGGCTGCCTTTTCTTCAGTGAGGAAAGGTTGAATATTCCTAAGAAGGTGAAGATGGTAGTTACACTTTTTGCTGACCATTTTTGTATGTTCTTCCGAGTCCAGGGAGGTTTCCAGGGTGACTCCTAAGGTCTTAACCTTTGTCTGGGTGGGTATCCTAATTTGATGGATAGGGACGGCGTCGTAGCTGGTACTGAGCTTACTCCTGGCTTGGTGCGAGCCAAAGATGAGTAGCTCGGTTTTCCCCCCATTGATACACATCCAGTTCTCATTCATTCATAACTCAACCTGATTGAAAATGGAACGGTGTTTGGCTGAGTCTTTGGGGTAGTCTCCACTGAGTTCCATGACTAACTGCGTGTCATTCGCATAGTTGGTAATGTGGGTGCCCATGCTCTCCAATAGGGCACAGAGAGGCTTAATAGGGCACAGAGAGGCTGAATGTACATATTGAACAATATGGGTGACAAGCTAGCCCCCTGTGGGAGCCCACAGGGAATAATTGAGGAGGAGAAAGAGCGTTGCCCAAGTGTACTCTAGAGACACGGTGGGACAAGAAAGATTCGAACCATTCCGTGGCAACCTTAGAGACATTTCCTTTACATTCTAGGGTGTATAGAAGGTGCTGGTGGTCGAGCAAATCAAAGGCCGCCAAGATCTCTAAAAGGAACAGAATGCCTGCTTTGCCATTCTCTAGAATCCCTAGTATGTATGATTGAAGGTCTATTGTGGGCTGATTTAAAGCCTGACTGCCCCTCATGTAAGATGATGTTGGTCTCGACATAGGTTTGTAACTGAGCTGTAGCAACGTTATCCAAGATCTTAAAGAGAAAGTGGCAGTTGATCGTAACAACCGTGATGGCAGAAGGGATGCACTTATCTCAAAAAGATTAATTAACGAACCATGTCAAGAAAGGGGCGAAGAGGGTGCTGTGCTCTAGGATGATTTTGGGTGGCAGCAAATTTTCAACAACACAGGAAGTTGGTTTCATGTTGGAGAGTAATCTTTCCATCTTAGATAACTTGATTGAACTCAGAGCAAATTTGGATGAGCTTGGGGTGTCCATAAGAGGCGTCATGAAGTTCCTGGGGAAATTAGGGATCTTTTGCGCAATCAGGTCTTGGTTCCTTGCTTTGCTGATTTTGGCTTAAAATGCCACCTTGACCATCTTGCAATCCTCCTCTGAGGGGGAAGAGGAAGTGGTCTGGGCAGCAGGTTTCTCTAATGACTTAAGTATTTGGAAGAGATTCACGGTTTTGTTTGGGGCCTCTTCTATTTGGGCATTGAGAAAATTCCTTTTAGTATCTACGATCTTAGCTCTATAGGTTTTATCCATGGCTTTCCATGCCTCTGTTAAGGGAGTTAAATTCAGTACTCCAACTAAGTCAGTGCCTAGTCTGGGATGCCCAAGGGAAGCCCTTATTTATATATTTTTATGACTAGTTCATAAATCTGGATGATAAACCCTTGTATAACGCCCCTCTCTTTGAATCCGCCTGACCTCACTGAGCTAGGAATTAGGTTTGTTTTGCAAATTAAAAGATTTATTTGAAAATTAAACAATATATATATATATATATATATATCACACTTTTATAATAAATTAATATTTGATCGCACACTTATGAATATAACAGTGATCAACAATGGATAATATTACACTAGCACACTTTTGTAATCACTTAGGAGTTGGTATAGGAAGGATAAGGTAGCTGAGAATGCTTTTATGGTTTCAAGGAAAATCAATGATGGAAAGAATGCAGCACAGAAATAAACTGTTATGGTTTCAACAAGAGAGAATATAATCACTTTTCCCCTTGTGGCAATTCACTTCCCCCCCTATGCAGTATAAAGAGGTGGAAAGAGAGCACACAATTTTCAGGAATACCATCAAATGCAATACCAATTCAGTTCCCCCCTAGCAAGCTTAGAGCACAGGGATGATTTTAAAACACAGGCAAAAATACTTTAAATGTGATTTGCAAAGAAGTGAAAATATGCTAAAAATGATTTTAATTCCCTATAGGAGATTCAGGGTAGGTGACAGCTACTTTGAATGTGTTCAGGTCAACACTAGCAATAATTCAGGAGGGATTATCAGGTTGAAAACGAATTTCAGCAATGCAAAGCAAAAGACAGCTATTTTTGACAGGTGAAGGAGTTTGAGCTAGTTTTCAATTCGCGGCACTTTCTCCGAGTGCGTCGAGCGCGATTACGGAAAAACTATAAGGAGTAGAAAGTTCAGATTGGCAAATGACACTTTCACAGGTTTGAAATCAGAGAATGGACACACGATTTCTATGATGCAGTTCTGGACAGGTTAAAATGGTTTGAATCAGATTATTTTAGACTAAGAGATTGGTTCTGTCACAGTTTTCAGGATACTCACTCCTAGTCTTGGAAGGAATGGGCCTCCGTCACCGATCTGGTCAACAGGTTTGGACTGGACTCCGGGCGGTTGGTTCTGAAGTCACAGCTATCTGGGTCAGCTCTGCTCTGCTGGTCTGGATCTCTGGTTCTGGCAAAAGTTCTTGGCACTGCACAGCGGTCTGGTCTTCTGGAACTGGATCAAGTGGTTCTGGATACAGCACTGCTTTCTGGGTTCTGGCACACGGTTCTAGCCAGAATCAAACAGCACAGCCCGGCTGTTGAAGAGTTGTGTTAGGTTGCAAAAGATTTTGAGCCGGCTGAGAAGGATTCAGCTTTTAGACTAGGCCTCTCTGCTACAAGTTCTAGAGTCTGGATTCTAAGTTCCGGTCTCTGGAGATTGTCTGGATTTGAAGTCGTCCGGCAAAATGCTTCGCAAGAAATCAGTTTTAAATGGAAAAGTGAATGTCCCTTCCTAGGTCTCAATAACTCATTTTATGTCTTTTGAAAGTGGGTGGGAAGGCTGACTTTCTATGCCCAACCCTCTGAGGATCCTGATAGGTTAGAGAATCTACCGTCCTCTGATTGGGGAAGAAAATGAAGTGTCATCGTGATGAGGTAGGTTTATGGGTCAGAGGATCCTCTCCTTGTCAATTTGCACACAAATCCATTTTTGATCCAAATACATATTTATCTATGTACAAATTTTCTAATATTATATGTCCAGTTAACATATTTCATCCACACCAAATCATCCGATCACTGTCTTTGTAAGATGTCGTGTCCACTTCTGACAGAATTCTGCCCTTTTCATCCAGAACACAACCTCTAAACTTTTCCAGAATTTACACAAACGTGCGCAAGGAGTATGGGCATCAGATGATAAAGCGTCAGATTTTTAACATACAGACATTTGGAATAATACCTTATTTTCCGCTACTACCCCCCAAAACATACCACAGAGTCCTAACACCTCTTAAAATGTGCACAGAAAAATCACAGGAATAATGATATTAATTATATAATTTGACAAGTCCGTACTATGAATTACCCGTCTTTTTTTAAAATGATGCTCTGGCCCAGAAGGGCATGGTGTCCCAAAGCACATGGTGGAATTTTTGGTTTGTCCACTTCCTCCAAGCTCAGCTTGCTCACAGAGGCACTGCTCCTCCCAGTTTCTTCCAAGAGGAAGCCATTTACGACCCCTTGATTAGCATTTGCCTGAGCCAAGGAAAGCTCATTGTTCTGTTTCCTGCAGTCCCAGGTGCTCCTCCCCTGATTCAATCAGAGAGGTGTGATCTCCTTTTGCTGGGGGCAGCAGAATGCAGCCAGTCCTTTGAATGCAGTTGCTGGGCAAGTTTCAACTCCTGTCGGGGGTAGTTGTCAGGCAGAATTCAATCTCTTTAAGCCAGGCTTCAGCTAAATGTCACTTTTGTTCCAGTTTTCTTCATTCAAATGAAACTTACAATTTTTACACATGCAGCTAGAACGCTGATTCTAAGGTCTAAACTATGACATTTAAACAGTTGCAACCTATGTGACACTCAAAAGTAAGTCACTCATTTATTTTAAACATTTCGATTTTAGTGGTTTTAAATCCAATTTCACTTAAGCTGCTGACATCCGCAGCTCAGCCAGTTTTGTTATAAACCTTGCTTTAGGCTCTTCATCTTTCCAGATGTTGTATGCACACAAGTCTACATTCTGCCAAATGTCTGCTGGTGTTCAGTGAGATTTTTGAATATCTTCCAATGTTTAAAATAGGCATTTTTAGCTTGCATTTCAGAGAAACAAATGTGATTTCAAAGCGCTTTTTGAGCTAATAGGCACTGCTGTTTTTCCTTTGGCACCACGTTTCACTCATGGTACTTTTGGCCCATCACGCTCGCACTGGTGGGTGGCAGGTTAGGCGACCATTTTGGTGTGCGCAAAACTGCGCGGTTTTCCTGGATTCTGGCGCAAATGTGGGCTTTTCGGCCATCTTGAATTTTCTAAGCCCACAGCACCAAATGTTGCAGCATAATAACTTGAACCTGGGTCAAGACACCTGACAAGCCCCCCGCCCAACTGCACTTTGATTTCGAGTCGAGGGGGACTCGGGTGCAAAGGATGTTTTGATCCACGCGCTGGGAGGTCCGCATCATCTTCTTCTGATTCCGCAGATGGCACAGTTCAGCATCTTTTCCTCCATCAGGGTGGATCGATCGGTTCTCCTCTCCGGTCCTGATGGGAGTTTCGGGCGGTACCCTGGGCCCCTCGGATCTTTGCTCTTGGTCCCCGGGTCGTCCTCCTTGGTCAGTCTCCATGGTTTCATCTCTCCTAGGATGACAAAGCAAAGCGGCAGAAACATATTCGTAGACATTTCCCCACCACTATTAATGGTGGGGCGAACATATACATTTTATAAATCAGGAGACATTTGCATTCAAGAATCATAGAATTTTATAGGCTATATGTGGGATATTTTAGGGTGGGACTTGTATTACTCTGGATCGGCCCCCTCTGGGATTGCAGAGGACTCCTCCAGTTGCTGCAGAGTGTGCCTGGGATGGCAACACTTTAGCTGATTAATATGGACCCACTTGTCTTCCCCTTCCGCCGAACTACCTTTGGGGTTGCGGATCTTTTAGGCGACTGGGGAGATCTTGTCTACAATTTCAAAAGGTCCCTTCCATGTAGGCAGAAATGTTCGCTGTTTGGCCTGGTTCCTTTGGAAATTGTATAGATAGACCCGGTCTCCCACATTGTATTCTTTCCTAGTAGTCTTCAAATCATAGTGAGTTTTCATACTCTCGGCTGATCTTTCTAGATTCCGCTGAGCATAGGCAAAAGCATGTTGAAGGTGTTTCCTTAAATTCTCAATATATTCATGAGTAGTGGAAGCATTGATCAGTGTCTGCTCTTGGGTCCTGTAGAGCAAATGCTGGGGAAGCGCCATCTTGCGTCCAGTCATCAGCTCAAACGGTGACCTTTTAGTTGCAGATGAAGGGGTAGATCTGATGGCCATTAGGACCAGAGGTAATCGGATATCCCAACTTGGCCCAGAATCTGCCACAAACTTTTTTAAGATGCTCACAATGGTTCTGTTGTATCTCTCCACTGCACCAGAAGAGGCTGGCCGGTAAGCAATATGTAGCTTCCTTTTAACCCCCAGTATCACCCACATCTTAGTCATTACTTCGCTGGTAAAATGGCTACCTCTGTCTGACTCAATCCTTTGAGGTAGACCAAAACGCGAAAAGATGTGGTTGATCATCAGGGCAGCTGCTGTTTCTGCATTGCAGTTTGGGGCCGGGAGACATTCCACCCATTTGGTAAATAAGCATGTCACCATCAACATGTACTTATTTCCCCTAGAGGAGCGAATCACGGGGCCTATGAAGTCGATTTGCAAATCTGACCATGGCAGTGTCATCCCCCTCTTTTGGAGAGGCGCACGGTGTGGGAGGGATGTTGGCTGAAATTGTGCACACACAAGACACCCCTTCAAGTATTGGTCGAGGTCCTGCCCCATGTGTGGCTAGTATGCAACCTCTCTTAAGATCTCAAGGGTTGTATGAAACCCCCTATGACCGGCAGTGGCCGCATCATGGGCGTGACTTAACATCAGGCTCCGGAATGAGGTAGGGACCACCCACTGATCATGGCTAGTTTGGGATTTCCTTACCAACAAACCGTCTTGGATTCAGAACATTTCATCAACACTATAAGGTCCTCTTTCCCAATGCAATCGGTATCCGTCAGGGGAAAGTTCTCAGGGTCCTCAATGTGTTGGTAAAACTTACCAATTATTGGATCCCCCTTCTGAGCCGTAATCAAATCAGCATCTGGGGTCTCCTTACTCCATTGTGCAGTTGAAAGATCATTGTGAGCATTTGTCTGGGACCTAGTGATAACAGTGACCTGAATTTCCCCCAACAGGGACTCAATCTCTATTAGATCCCCTTGGATGGCCCCGGTTTTGGCCAGCTGATCAGCTAAGTCATTTCCAGTTTTGTCTGGTCCCTCTACTTTGGAATAACCCTTGATCTTTTTCCGTTCGAGGTGACCAGATCATCAATGTTTTGGATTAACTTCCCATGTTTCAAGGGTTTGTTATTAGCACATAACATGCCTCTGGTTTTCCAATTAACCAGGTGCTCCACAAACCCGTTCCGTACATAATCTGAATCTGTGATTATGACCAGTTCGTGGAGTTGATGTTGGACAGCAGTGAGGATGGCCTGATGCACAGCCATCAACTCTGCCACCTGACTACTTCGGGGACCAATTTTGTACCCAGCAGAGGGTTCTAGGGACTCATTCACCCATGCATTCCCTACACCAGCCACAAGTTCTTTTCCCCCTTGTTGTCAACATGGTAAGAGCATCCATCCACATAGACAGTGGGCATTCCCTCACACTTGTCTTCTTCAAAGACTTTGTGTGGGGAATTAAGGTATGCCTCCATGTTGTCCTTGATTTTTAGACTTTCGTCCTCGAGACAGTTTTCTCTGGCACAATCATGCAAGTCAGCCAGACTTTGCGCGAGGGGACTCTTCTTGTTTTGGCCCTATCTGACCTCCACAGGAAAGCCTTGCATTGACAGAATCCAGGAAGTAATTTGGGAATTACTCACATTTCCGGCTCGGATTTTGTCACTTTGGAGGTATTGCAGAGGCTGGTGTGGAGTCTCCACTATGATGTGTTCCCCCTGGATAAACGGGCGGTAATTCTTCAATGCCCACACCGTTGCCAGGAGTGCCTTCTCACAATCGTCGAAGTTTTGCTCGCATAGGAGATTACTTTATTGACCTTGTCATGCTTTTGATATAATACTGCAGTCAAGCATGTATTAGAGAACCCTGTCTCCAAGAAAAACACCTTGTTTCTGACAGGGTAAGCTAGGCAAGGCGCTTGTGAAAGGCTTCTTTTGAGCTGTCTTACTGCCTCGGATTGTTCTGGACCCCATTCCCACTTGACCCCCCCTTCAAAAGATGAAACAGGGTTCTGGTGATCTCTGTGTAGCCCTCAATGAACTTTCTGCTGTAATTAGTCAGTCCAAGGAGGCTCCTTAGTTCCCGCAGAGTTGTGGGGTCTTTTCAGTTTCTGAAGTGCTTCCACTTTCTTTTCCTGGCGACAGAGACCCTGAGGAGTAATCTCATGCCCCAAGAAATTAACACAGGTTCTACACCACTGCGCTTTCTGAAAGGAAGGTTTTGCTCCAGCGGCCCTCAACTGTGTCAGAACATAACGGATCTCTGCTATGTGTTCCTCCAGAGATGAACTTTTGATGAGGACATCATCTACATAAGCCAGGTTACCCCTTGCACCCAGGTCGGGCATGGCCTTATGTAGGAAAATGTTGAATTCATTGCCGGAGTTGAGGTATCCAAAGGGAGTCCGGGTCCATGTGTACTGCTGGCCCCCAAAGGTAAAAGCCAGCTTGTATGGGTCCTCCCTACTGACAGGCACAGTCCAGTATCCATTGGTCAGGTCTATTGCAGTGAATACCTGTGACCCCTGGATCTGGGCCAGCCCTTGGTCAATGTATGGAAGAGGCCATCGGGAAGTATGGACCCGTTTGTTGAGCTCCCTAAGGTCGGCGCAGAGTCTCCACTGGCCGTTTGGCTTCAATATTCCCTGCACCAGATTATTGAAGGTGCTGTGTACTGGACGGATTATTCCCCGGGACTCAAGGTTCTTAATTATTTCAGTAAGGGACTCCATGGATGCGAAAGGCAAGCGATATTGCTTCACAAACACTGGAGTCATGCCAGGGTCCGTGGGAATTGTTGTTGTGTGGATGTCGGTGCGACCACAGTCATTTGAGTCTACCGCAAAGAGATCTTGGAAATCCAAGAAAACTTGTTTCAACTTTTGCTTCTGCTCCAGAGTCACACAGGCATCAGCTAGGTTGACTCTCTCTTCAACCATCTGCCTGAAGCTTGGAAAGACTTCTGGTTTTGCTATCTCAGCGGCCTCCTCCAGCTGGGTGGAGAAGTCCCTGGTCAGAGTGCTGATTTGAACTGGAGGCTTCAGGTGGGAAAGGCAGCCCTCATGGACCTGGAAAATCACCTCATCCCTTCTGAAGTCACAAGTCACATCTTCCTTACCATAAGGGCAGGAAGTGTACACCAGGAAGTACCCCCCATGCCGGGTAAAGATCCTGTCTGGTGTTGTATTGTCATCACTGTCACTGTCAAAACAGTCCTTGGGGATTGGTCCTAACAGTTCATTTCCTAAATCAATGGAAAAATGTCGGTCATCAACCGCCATTCCAATAATGGTGCCTGCGGCTAGAGTAATACTCTTTAAGTCGCTGTTATCCACCTCTATTGGAATGGTGTCATGTTCTATGTTGACTATGGTGTTGGGTTTACCCCTAACCCTTGCTGTTGGAGAAAAGCATTTAGATGAATATAAGCATCAGGGTTTTTCAATTTTTGTCCTCTTTTAACTTTCACTTCCGGGGAGAATTGTCGGGTCCTTTCTGGGATGGTGACTTCCTCTTTAATCTGAATTTGAACTGCATAAGGTAGCAATTGAGTTGACCTAAATACTTTTTCTGGATCATCAAAGCCCACGGGATTATCCGCTAATCGCGACCAAGCTTTGAAGTTTATTAGGTCCAAACTAATGGCAAAGCGATTGAGAATGTCACTGCCTAAGTAAAAGGCGGCAGGGACGTCTCGCACGACCCAACAATTACGGACTATGCTCTTGTTGCCAATGGAGATTTTGAGCATACACCTGCTTGGCAGGAGATGTTTGGAATTGGGTGTTCCAATTTGTCTATCAGTTTGAATGTGGGAATGGCTGGATCTTTTGGGAGTTGGGGGAACATGGTTTTGCTGATGAAGCTCTTACCATTGTTCACACACACTCGGGCGAGAACAGAGTCCTTCCCATCATTTAACTGAACAGGGATGAACAACTGATCTCCAATTTGCTGAATATCAGCCAGGCTCTGAGCTGATTTCACATCTTTCGGGACTATTGGAGTAGGAATGTCTGATTGTGGATTAGTAAAGAATTTCAGAGTGTTTCCTTCCAGTGTGAAATACCACCTTAAACTGGAAGGAAGGTTGATTTTCAGAAATAGAGAGGACCCCCCCATCACCAGTCTGTTGTCCTACTGCTATTACTGTCACGTCTGGAATTTGGTTATTCTGGAAGTGAAATTCTACTTGGTCAGATTTTTGTTCAACCATGTGGCATGTGCCGTTTAAACTAACATGGTTGACACTCTGTTTTAATTTTATTGGTCGGCTAGTCTGTGTCCAGAGGACCTTGTTTACGCAATCTATTAGGGGTGACAACCTTCTCAGGAGGTCATTCCCTAGTAAACAAGGGGTACCCTCTGGCGTCACTACTATGACCAGGTGTTTCACCTTGTGTCGCCCAATTTTGATGTCCAAATCTGCAGTCCCCTCAACGGGAATTTCCTTCCCGTCAAAGTTCTGAAATTGTCCAGGAAGAGAGGCGAGAGGAATACAGTAATTCTCCCCCCTTCCTGCATTTAGTTCATCAAAGGCCCTTCTGGACAGAAGAGTAGCTTGGGATCCAGTGTCCACCAGTGCCAAAATTGTACCCTGCCCTTGCACTTGTACCGGGGCATAGTATCTTCCCTTCTTCTCCTCAAGGGGGCACAGAAAATGCACATTTTTGGACAACTGGTGGGCTAATTTTCTGGTTTTGGACATTGAGAGAGAAGAGATTTGGGCAGAGTTCGGCAGGGAGTTTTTGGGAATATGAAAGAAAAAGTTGGCAATTGGATATTGATGCGGTTTTGGGTTCCCCTGGTTCCGGTTCTGGGCCGCCCCCCCCTTTTTGGAGGCAGTCACCCGGATGGGTTTGAACCAGGGGTTTTCGGTATTGTTGGTTCTGGGATAGAATGATGGGCGGCGACAGCTCAATCCCCACATCTACACAGTCTGGATTGGAATCCCTTAGGACCCATTTTTCCTTGGAAGGGGTTCCCCCATCTCTGAAGAAGAAGATCCTTTTCCCAGGATCCTCTGAGGATCCCTCTCCCTCAAATTGGAAGACCTGTACCTCCTCCACAAAATGGGTCTGTTTGGGTCCTTTGTTTCTCCTACCTCCTCTCTGCTCCTTGGGTGGCAGACTTTCAGGGGTAGGAGATTTTGTTTCCAGTTCCTGGGTTTCCAGGGGCTGTTTACAAGTGGGGAAGGAAGCTTCCTCCAAGGCTTTACACCCCCCTTCCCCTTGTGCCTCCTCTCTGGGAACCGGTGGGTTATCAGGGTGCTGCCCCCGTCATTGTTCTGGAGCACCAGGCCCAGAGTTTGGGCCATTCTGCGGTGGCATGCTCATCTGAGGGTTCTGTTGAGCCCTCAGTATGTGACCCAGATCCCGTGGCATATTTTGGACCTGGCGATCTAACTGTGAAACCCGCTCAGGCTGATACAGGGTTCTATTTTCTCCCCTGGGCTGATCCCGGGAAGGGTAGCAATCCCTTCTCTGGTAGTACCCCGCGTTGGGAACATTTGGGTACCCCTCCACCCTTGACCTCCCCTCTCGCGGATTAGGTGGTCTGGGCTCAGGGAATTGGGGAAAGAAGGATGGATGATTTTGGGGCTGGAAATTAGGTGGATACCTGGGGAAAAAGTTCTACCCAGGGTTTGGTGAATTTCTGCCCTCCTGTGGGAAGTTAGGAGGGAAGTTTCCTGGGTTGGGTGCCTGGTTGGACCCCCCCCTTGGGCTGGAGGAGTCAACACATACCCCAGGATGGGTCGGTTTCCCTTGTAGCGGGGACTTACATAGTCAGGGGAGCGAGAGACCCCATTTGTGGGACTACCTCCTTGACTCCCTGTCTGTGATTGGGCCGAGGGCCTTCTGGGCTGAGAATTATTCGGTGCAGGCAGGTTTTTAGGCCCCCCCCCCATCTCCAAATCTAAAATGGGGGAAACCTTTACCTCTGCCACCTTGGCAGTAGCTGGGGTGCTGGTCGGTTTGGGACTTTTCTGGGCTCTGTTTTTATTTTCTATGGGCTTCTGCACCTCATAGATCCGGGTGGCCTGTTCAATATCTAGTGACCTTTTCTCATGAAAATCTCTCACTAGCTAGGTCATGATGTATTTGGGCAAGGCATTACAAACTCTTTACTGTCCGTGCGCACCCTTCTGGTAGTCTGCGCAAAGGCACGCTTCAATTCCTGCACAAATTCTTGTGGGGCCTGGTCCTCCCTACACTGCAAATTGTAGGCTGCCTTGCAAGCCTCTTGGGGATTCCGGTGAACAGAAAGATGTTTCAAGATGGCCGTCCTATATGTGGACCATCTTGAATGGTTTTGGTCCTCCATCCCCGCAAAGAAACTGGAGTATTCTGGGGAGAATGTCCACTTTACATATTGAATGCAGCTACTGCTGTCTTTCAAATGGAAAGTCTCCATCATTTGCTCATAAAGCTCCAAGTGTTCCCAAACAGAATACTTGGCGTTCTTGTGATAAGGCGTGATGACACTCCTGATTGCCTTAATCTGTTTTAAGGAGTCCTTTAGCAGGGCCCTTTTTGCCTTATTGGCCTTCTTGGTTCGGGTGACCCTGGTCCATTCATCCTCTGACTCAGAAGCACTGCTCCCAGAGGTGCCCGCCTGATCTTCCAGGTTTTCCCGGATTCTGCGAGCCTGGGAATGGCTGGCAGAATGTGGGGACCTGGTCTCCTGTGTCCTGTGATGTTCAGAGGAGTCTTCAGATTCCTCCTTGCTGCCATGATTTGATGAGTACCCCCGCGACTGACCTAACTGGGCAGAGGTATTTAGGATGCCCTTAGTGGGCCTACTTTCCTAGGGTTCCCCGCTAAATTTCACTATACTTGGGTGCCCATACCCGGATGCCCGCCCATCCATTCCTGGGTGGTACTGGCCTATGAGCCCCACGCTTTTGGCTGGATAGTAATCTGCCATCCCCGTGGCCCTGTGCTCATGTGCGCCAGGGGACACGGGGGTGGCAGAGTCCAGAGACTGGGAGAGGTGAAGGCCTCTGGTACTAGGGCTCCTGAGGTTATGCTCAGGTGTTTCCCTTTCCCAGCGAGCCTCATCTCGATCAGCCCCTGCTCCCTGTTGCCATGCTAAAGCCTGTGCTTTCAGTTCCTCAGTTAAGGCCTTACTTGACTCTTTCAGTCTCTCCTGCATGGCTACCTGTTGCTGGAGCCTATCATTGTGCTGACAGAGAGCCTCATTTTCTCTCTGTGCTTCCTGGTTAGTCTTGGAGTACTGGGCCAGTCTTTGCTGCAGGAGGGTTACCTCCTGAGTCCCATCCCTACTGGCCTGCTCCTTTCTTGCCAGAGCATCTTCCACCCTCCTGGTGTGCTCTAACAAGTTCTGATGCTCTTTTTGGAGGTCGCCCAGTCCCTGGAGGGCCAGGTGATTTTCTTCAATTTTTTCTTTTAATTGGCAGACTTCCTGGCCTAAGGTGTCCCTTTCCTGACTAAGAGCCTGCATCTGTGCCGCCAGCTCATCCCTCTGCCTTTGAAAGGCACCAGCTCTCTGGCGCTCCTGATCAAACTCTGCCTGGGTATCCAGGTCTTTCAGAATCAGTTTGTTGCTCTCTGCCTTCTCCCTATCTAGGTGGCTTTGCAGGGTGACTACCTGCTCTGCGCATGCCCTATTGAAGTCCAGTTGTTGCTCCAGCTTTTTCTGGCTCTGCAGTAGGGCGTCCAAACCTTCTTGGTACTCCTTCTGCAAAGCCAGAAATCTGGTATCCTGGTCAGACTTTTCCTGTTGCAGGATACCCATATCCTCTTTTATTTTAATGATATACTGCCTACTATCATTTTCTGACTCCTGGCTCCTCTGCAGCCTCTGCTCGGAAGAGACCAGGTCAGATTGGGCCTTCTCTAATGCCATCAGTTGCCTATTTGCCAGCTCTTGGCCTTCAGCACATTTGTCCTGTATGGCTCCCATATATAAATATGCCGCTACCCTGGCAATCTTGTTGTGCTCATCCTTGGCCTTAGGGGCCATATATAGTTCACTCAGGGCCACATGTAAGGTACCCTGATCTCTCCATGTATCTGACCCAGTTACAGTGACCTGTTGCGCGATTGCCTGCAACCACACATTCTGGTCCTGTTCCGTCCATTCGCCTCTCACAAATAGCTTATGTAACAGGTGCTCTCAGCCTATTTTGATATCTACCAAGGTCGTCATTCTGGAAATTGATTTCCTTCCTGACTTACAGAAGTTAGTATTTTATTTTGCAAAACAGACCATTTCCTTAGAGCGTTCCTTTGAGGAGTGTTTTTACAGTGTAATACAGCATGGTGATCCAACAGGATTTATGTATCCTATCAGTTAGCACACTGTATCAAGCTGCACAAGTGGTAGATCGAATCCAGATGTCCCGGCTCGAGCCGACACACTGTTAAGGGACTTCAATTCAGTACTCCAACTAAGTCAGTGCCTAGTCTGGGATGCCCAAGGGAAGCCCTTATTTATGTATTTTTATGACTATTTCATAGATATGGATGATAAACCCTTGTATAACGCCCCTCTCTTTGAATCCCCCTGACCTCACTGAGCCAGGAATTAGGTTTGTTTTTCAAATTAAAAGATTTATTTGAAAATTAAATATTATATATATATATATATATATCACACTTTTATAATAAATGAATATTTGATCGCACACTTATGAATATAACCGTGATCAACAATGGATAATATTACACTAGCACACTTTTGTAATCACTTAGGAGTTGGTATAGGAAGGATAAGGTAGATGAGAATGCTTTTATGTTTTCAAGGAAAATCAATGATGGAAAGAATGCAGCACAGAAATAAACTGATATGGTTTCAACAAGAGAAAATATAATCACTTTTCCCCTTGTGGCAATTCACTCCCCCCCCTATGCAGTATAAAGAGGTGGAAGGCGAGCACACAATTTTCAGGAATACCATCAAATGCAATACCAATTCAGTTCCCCCCTAGCAAGCTTAGAGCACAGGGATGATTTTAAAACACAGGCAAAAATACTTTAAATGTGATTTGCAAAGAAGTGAAAATATGCTAAAAATGATTTTAATTCCCTATAGGAGATTCAGGGTAGGTGAAAGGTACTTTGAATGAGTTCAGGTCAACACTAGCAATGATTCAGGAGGGATTATCAGGTTGAAAACGAATTTCAGCAATGCAAAGCAAAAGACAGCTATTTTTCACAGGTGAAGAAGTTTGAGCTAGTTTTCAATTCGCGGCACTTTTTCCGAGTGCGTCGAGCGCGATTACAGAAAAACTATAAGGAGTAGAAAGTCGGTTTAGGGCTTAGATTCTTAGCTTTAAAATGAAAGTTAAATCTCGTTCCTAGCACATGCGGTTCAAAAGATACGGACGATTTAATGGAGGTAGATTCTCAGAAATAAAATAATGATTCAGAATGGCAAATGACACTTTCACAGGTTTGAAATCAGAGAATGGACACACGATTTCTATGATGCAGTTCTGGACAGGTTAAATTGGTTTGAATCAGATTATTTTAGACTAAGAGATTGGTTCTGGCACAGTTTTCAGGATACTCACTCCTAGTCTTGGAAGGAATGGGCCTCCGTCACTGATCTGGTCAACAGGTTTGGACTGGACTCCCGGCGGTTGGTTCTGAAGTCACAGCTATCTGGGACAGCTCTGCTCTGCTGGTCTGGATCTCTGGTTCTGGCAAAAGTTCTTGGCACTGAACAGCGGTCTGGTCTTCTGGAACTGGATCAAGTGGTTCTGGATACAGCACTGCTTTCTGGTTCCTGGGACAGGGTTCTAGCCAGAATCAAACAGCACAGCCCGGCTGTTGAAGAGTTGCGTTAGGTTGCAAAAGATTTTGAGCCTGCTGAGAAGGATTCAGCTTTTGGACTAGGCCTCTCTGTTACAAGTTCTGGAGTCTGGATTCTATGTTCTGGTCTCTGGAGATTGTCTGGATTTGAAGTCGTCCAGCAAAATGCTTCGCAAGAAATCAGTTTCAAATGGAAAAGTGAATGTCCCTTCCTGGGTCTCAATAACTCCTTTTATGCCTTTTGAAAGTGGGTGGGAAGGCTGACTTTCTATGCCCAACCCTCTGAGGATCCTGATAGGTTAGAGAATCTACCGTCCTCTGATTGGGGAAGAAAATGAAGTGTCATCGTGATGAGGTAGGTTTATGGGTCAGAGGATCCTCCCCTTGTCAATTTGCACAAAAATCTATTTTTGATCCAAATACATATTTATCTATGTACAAATTTTCTAATATTATATGTCCAGTTAACATATTTCATCCACACCAAATCATCCGATCCCTGTCTTTGTAAGATGTCGTGTCCACTTCTGACAGAATTCTGCCCTTTTCATCCAGAACACAACCTCTAATCTTTTCCAGAATTTACACAAACGTGCGCAAGGAGTATGGGCATCAGATGATAAAGCATCAGATTTTTAACATACAGACATTTGGAGTAATACCCTATTTTCCGCTACTGCCCCCCCCAGAACATACCACAGAGTCCTAACACCTCTTAAAATGTGCACAGAAAAATCACAGGAATAATGATATTAATTATATAATTTTGACAAGTCCGTACTATGAATTATCCATCTTTTTTTTAAATTATGCTCTGGGCCAGAGGGGTATGGATTCCCAAAGCACATGGTGGAATTTCTGGTTTGTCCACTTCCTCCAAGCTCAGCTTGCTCACAGAGGCACTGCTCCTCCCAGTTTCTTCCAAGGGGGAGCCATTTACGACCCCTTGATTAGCAAGGAAAGCTCATTGTTCTGTTTCCTGCAGTCCCAGGTGCTCCTCCCCTGATTCAATCAGAGAGGTGTGATCTCCTTTTGGTGGGGGCAGCAGAATGCAGCCAGGCCTGTGAATGCAGTTGCTGGGCAAGTTTCAACTCCTGTCTGGGGTAGTTGTCAGGCAGAATTCAATCTCTTTAAGCCAGGCTTCAGCTAAATGTCACTTTTGTTCCAGATTTCTTCATTCAAATCAAACTTACAATTTTTACACATGCAGCTAGAACGCTGATTCTAAGTTCAAAACTATGACATTTAAAACAGTTGCAACCTATGTGACACTCAAAAGTAGGTCACTCATTTATTTTAAACATTTCGATTTTACTGGTTTTAAATCCAATTTCACTTAAGCTGCTGACATCCACAGCTCAGCCAGTTTTGTTATAAACCTTGCTTTAGGCTCTTCATCTTTCCAGATTTTGTATGCACAGAAGACTACATTCTGCCAAATGTCTGCTGGTGTTCAGTGAGATTTTTGAATATCTTGCAATGTTTAAAATAGGTATTTTTAGCTTGCATTTCAGAGAAACAAATGTGATTTCAAAGTGCTTTTTGAGCTAACAGGCACTGTTGTTTTTCCTTTGGCACCACGTTTCACTCATGGCGCTTTTGGCCCATCACGTTCGCACTGGTGGGTGGCAGGTTAGGCGACCATTTTGCTGTGCGCAAAACTGTGCGGTTTTCCTGGACTCTGCCGCTAATGTGGGCTTTTCGGCCATCTTGGATTTTCTAAGCCCACAGCACCAAATGTTGCAGCATAATAACTTGAACGTGGGTCAAGACACCTGACACTTCTTTATTTTCCTTAGATGGTAGTTTTAGCCATATAGTTTTGAGAGACGTTTTGACCTTTTCAGGGCGGATAGTTCAGGTGTGAACCATTCCTGATGTCTTGGATTAGCCCGAACGATTTTGGGTCTGAGAGGGGCGATCTGATCAACCATGATTTGAAGTGGATTGATACATTTGTCCAAAAGGACTTCAATGTAGTCATCGTCAGAGGAATTTAGCATGACAGCATGTAAGCATGACTCGATATCTTCAACCTCTACATAAGACTTCTGGGGAACATCCTAGCAAGCACTGACAGCAAGATGCACCAAAACGCAGATGAGGCAACTTTACCTAAAGATCAATTTTATCAACTATACCCACAGACTCAAGTACTGTATCTCCCTCATCAAAGCCTGAATTTCAAGCAGCTACCTGAAACTCAACTAGACAAAGACCAAATTCCTTCTCACAGGAAATTCCACCATGCATGCCCAAGTCAAGAACTGGCAGATTCACTGATGTGAAACTTGACAGATTCATACCTTACCTCTCACCCAGTGCAAAATCTCTAAGTTTTACCATCAACTGTGATCTCGCATTCAAACCCCACATTGTCAAGAATGTCCATGCAGGATGATACCAGCTTGCACTCCACCTCAAATTCAAGCCTTTCATCCCTTCCCACAGTTTCAGAACAGGTGCGAGAGCCCTGGTCTTCTGTCATCAAGACGGTGGCATCACTCAACTTGCTGGAGTCCCAGATTTCTGAAAGCTGTCTAGTGCACTGTGGCATGTCTCATCACAGGACTAAGAAAAAGTGATCACATTACCTCCATCCCGAAGCAGCTGCACAGGCTATCCCTTCAAGCACACATCATGTTCAAGACAGGCTGCATCAGCTACAAAGCAGTCACAACCAAAATACCCCTCTTCCTGTTCAGGAAAAGTACACTCTCCAGAGGCAAACACACCACCAGAAGCCACAACCTCTCAAGGTTGTAAACAAAGTACAGAAATGGCAAAAACAAGAACCAGGTCTTTCCCTGCTATTCACCCTGTCTGTGGAACGAGTTACTAATGCAGGTAAGATGGTCCCCTTCCATCCTACACTTTAGAACAACATAAAGCCATACTCTTCAAAGAACACCTTGACAACTGCTGATTGCTCCACTCAAACCTAATTCTTGCCCTCTGACCCCCCTATCCAACCTAGCACCCCTGCTACAACTGCACCCTTGGGAGCACCCACAATGTACAGTGCTTTGTTTCTTACCAGCTAAGTTTGCACGTGATAAGTCTAGTACATAGATACAAAAACAGCCACCCAATGGCAATGTCCACTGGGCTAGGAAACCTTACATCATCCAGCAATACATTACTCTCAAGCCCTGTGGATCATTCACATGCCTCCATGTCTTGGGAGGATAGCTCAGGGGCAACATACTCGCCTTGCAAGCAAGCAGACACGGAGCAACACAGCTTCGAACCCCGGGTCCGCGCTAAGAAACCTCTGGGTATTAAGCGCGTTATAAATAACCAATCATAATCATGCACGCAAGATACCTACAAGTGTGGGTGGTACTGCATGGGCTAGAGAGAGTCCCAACTGCATTCTAACAACCAATCTCTGCAGCCCTCCAGAGATGCCCACACTGGGGAAATGTGGCATTGTATGGAGAGAGATCCTCAAAGCGGACGGGCGTGATTGCTAGGCAGTCTTGTTCACCAGTATTTTCTAAGGTAAGCTTCTCCTACCTAGTATCACTGACTTTAAAAGAAATAAGTGTTGCATTGATCTGCAGGAGCGATGGATGTATTTTTTTTTTTATTGTGGATGTTCCATCTTTAGGCATGTGTTTTTTAACTCAAGCACAGTTTTTCTTTTTACTAATAGCCATTTATTGACTTTTTTTAAATAAACATAAAGAAACGGCAGGGTTATGCATAAACATAATATCGTCAGGCGATGACGCTTTGTAACACCATAATGCAACATCAACCCTTCACTACTCCCATTACATTCCTAAAATGAGTAGTGGAAGATGCCGTTTTCAGCCCCTTAAGTTGCAGGCGTCAAATATTTCTCCAAAATGGGTAACAAGACCAATTCAATGTACTGTTTTGATTCTTGAAGCAAATATGTAAGTGTTTCCATATGATAAATGTCCCACACCTTGCCTAGCCAGTTCTCTTTTGTGGATGTTTCCGTCCTCTTCCAAAATTGCACCACACAGCTTCTCAAAGCTATCAGCATGATATTTGACATGTGGCCCGACCTCGATTCTCCTTCCCTCTCTATGTTGTAACCCAACAAGACTAACTCTGGTGTCAGTAGTCGTGGTTCCCCCTCCAGACCTCTAATTCAGGATTTTTACCTCCTTCCAGTAGTCTTTCGATCTCCCCGCATTTCCAACATATTTGCCAAAAGTCGGCCTGTGCCTGACCACACCTCCAGCAGGCCGAATTCAACCCCAGATATATTTACGCTAGTTGGTATGGGGAATACTGCCACCTATGTAAAATCCTAATTGCCTGCCATTTATATTGTAAAGAAATAGACAACTTAAATACTTTACGACAGATCAGAGCTCATTCTTATCTATAATTTTCTGTCCAGGTCCTTTCCCAATCTACCCTATCTCTCCAGTATTTTTTAGGTTCTGCCTCCAATAATTCTCTGTACGGGCTTCTAATTCCAAAGCATGAGGTCTGAATGGTCTCACAAATGCTATCTTAAAATCGAAGAGCTATGGGCATATTTGTTATTCATGCTCTTTGTGGATATTATTGCTCTGGAGAAAGAAGGTTCGGGAGGACAAGATCCTCACGTGCCGCTTCTGCAGAAAAGGTGTGGAAACCCTGAAGCACCCAGTCTTGTTCTCTGAACCACTAACAGACACGAGAGCCAGGTTCCTGGGAAAGTTCTTCGAAGAATCAGCCACCATAACACAGGAAGAATGGTGGCCAATCCTAAGGTGGGGGGGAAGCTGTCTATGACGTTGGCGCTTCTGAATTTGATTAAAGTGATCTTTGGCATACTGGAGCACACGGACACTAAAGATATAAAAGACAGCCTCACACTCGAACACAGGGGGCCTGGCTCCCTTTGAATCTTTGAACTCTTCAACCTTCTGAACAGTGAAATTTGTATTACAACTGCATTCGTGAGAAACTTATATTTTTCATCTTTTCTCTTTTAAACATTTCACTGTTTTTTGTGGTAATTTCTTTTCACGTATGTGTATCTGCATCTAAGGTTTTGTTTTAAATCAATTGATGCTAATAAAAAAAAAAAGGAGCATTGCCCCAGACTTGGAAACTCTCCTTATTATTCTGATTTTCAATAAAGGTGATCGGCTGGACCTAATGAATTACCGGCCGATCGCCTTACTTGACGCAGATAGTATGATTTTTGCCGCCTTGATTTTAGAAAAAGTGGAGGTGTGGGTCATTGAAAAGAAAATCTTCTCCAAAAACCAAATAGGATTTTGGAAAAGTAAGGAGACATCCTAAAATGGTTTAGTACTATCTACCTTGAGGGAAGCTTTGTGGTCCAATAATGAGTTCTCCCTATTTGTGGCTATGGTTGACTTCTCTAAGGCTTTTGATACCGAGAACCGTCAAAAACTCTGTCGAAAGTTAAAGCATTGGGAAATTCCATCTCCCCTGCAGACAATTTTAGAATATGTATACACATTCAGATATCAAATTCAGTTGAGGTTAGATGTTGAAGGTAACTTAAAAGAACCAATTAGAATAGTAAAATGTCTGAGACAGGGCTGCATAATGGGGCCATGCCTTTTTAATTTGTATATCGCTGATCTCGATGAAGTCTTATCTGCAGCAGCCTTTGTTATTCCAAAGCTGGGCGAAAACTGCATCTGCTGGATTTCATATGTGGATGATGTCGCCCTGCTAGACTCAACTCTGATTGGTCATCAAAGACTGCTTACTGCCTTGGAGGTATATGTTCGAAATAATGATTTGATTATCTGTCAGAAGAAGTCAAATATTTTTCACCTTGCTAGATACACTAAAAAAGTGATACATTTAAGTGGTCTGTTGACAAGATCTTAATTGAATCTTTGAAAGACATCACGTTTTTAGGTTCAGCATAACAGTAGACCCAAGAAAGAATTTTCATGATAAAGAGAAAGTAAAGCTGATCAATTGACTTATCAGATAAAAAGGATCTATTGTAAGTTCTGTATGTTTTCTATAAACCCTCTGATAAGATTATACATTGGGAAAGTTGTTCCAAAGATGTTATAAGCGACTGAACTTGAGTTTTCTTTTTATGGAATGTTGTGGGACAGATTAGAGGGTAGGATATGGAGAAAAAAAACATGTAGTCTTCCTATTATTCGTTCCAATTGCATTTCTACGTTTTGAACTTGGTCTTCAGTCCCTTCAGGCATGGTTCCATTAGCGTGTAATCTCTGAATAAAGAAAAATTACCTCCCCTACATGTGTCTCTCTATGAAGACCTGCAGTTTGCTTTGCATAATAAAACATCAACATTTCTGCTTAACATGGAACAATATACAGAAGCATCCCTTTTGGAATGTAGAAGATCTAAATTGGATCTGATCGTGAATCCACTATCGGTAAAGCGTTCCCTATGTTAAACAGAAACAGATCAGATAAAAATGATCAATAGAACAAGGAACTATCGCTTACTTTCCACATTCTCAAGGATTGATGAACCATTGGGAACATTACCCAAATATATGTAAGAGCAACCTTTTTGTCATTCTGAACAATTTTTATGGTTCCGATTAAACCTACCAACTGGGGAGGTCTCATTAGCTCGATCAACTAATGTTGGGGAAATGTGATCAGTGCAAATTAGACGTTTTACAGACATTAAAGCACATGATGGTAGAATGCTCGGCCTTGGAAAATGTCAGGACTATGTTTCTGTGCCGTTTTTTCATGAAGAGAGATGACACAGACAAGGATAATATGTGGGAAAGACTGAATGCAGGTAATGAGATCTTCCTAACCACAGAGGTAGTTGGAATGAGGTTAGACATGGGCCTACTAGGTAAAACGAATGGGCAACTCAATTAGGAAATAGGATTTATAAGGATGGGGTTTTTGCATGTTCTATTTTTTATCTGCATTGGATGCCATTTTTTTTATACCAAATTCTCTTTTATGTTTGTATTGGTGAATATTTCTCTAGCAAGTGTAATTGAATATGGATTTTGTGAAAAGTCAATTTTTTATCTTATCACAGTAAATAAATAAAAAGAAACTATGTACAGGCTTGCGACTAAACCCTTTTAAACTTGGTACATTATAATAACCTTCTCAAAGGTTGCAAGGTCTCTACAGAGGATCTCTCCCCACTTTTTATCTTGCTGTGCACCCTTTAGTTGACTATTTGGAAAAGAAGCAGTGGTGGATAAATACTCAGCTTTCTCCCACTTGTTCTTCAGACATATATTGGCCCTTCAGACATTACTGACCAGTCCCCACCAATCCTGCCTCATACAATGACTTAAAAAGGCTGTGTTTCAATGTTGATTATTATGCTTTGTAACATTGAAAAAAGTGCATGAAAAGATAGCATTCATTTCCAATATTGCAAGTTTGCACTGCGACCCACTGCTGCCAACAAAGCTAAAAGAGTAGCATTTCTTGTGGACCACAATACAACTGTGTAAGGGTAGGCACCAACATCTGACAAAATATGGGAAATTATCAGACCATCAAAAGCCTTTCCAGCCAGGGAACCCATACAGGACCCTACATCCCCATAGTGAAGCTCAGACATCATCCATTGCAGGCACCAATGGATCCTCAGAACCGGATAGAATCTGGCCCACAGATAAGAAGGTATAGTTAGCATATACAAAGTAGATCAATTGCAGATGGGGGCAAGACCAGTTTCTTTAACAGAATATTAGTTGGGGCCCAGTTAACCATGATGGACAGTGGCAAGAACCTTATTCAAGACAAATAAAACATATCAAACAGAATAATGTATTGTTTGTTGTGAATGCCCATGGCTACAGGTTCCTTCCTTCCTTCCCTCCCTCCCTCCCTCCCTCCCTCCCTCCCTCCCTCCCTCCCTCCCTCCCTTCCTTCCTTCCTTCCTTCCTTCCTTCCTTCCTTCCTTCCTTCCTTCCTTCCTTCCTTCCTTCCTTCCTTCCTTCCTTCCTTCCTTCCTTCCTTCCTTCCTTCCTTCCTTCCTTCCTTCCTTCCTTCCTTCCTTCCTTCCTTCCTTCCTTCCTTCCTTCCTTCCTTCCTTCCTTCCTTCCTTCCTTCCTTCCTTCCTTCCTTCCTTCCTTCCTTCCTTCCTTCCTTTTTCTCGGCCACCATCCAGTCCATCGTTTTCAGCCAGCTATGCTAAGTCGAACCTGGGCCCAATCCAATAGGAGTGGAACAGCCTGAACTGCCAGGTCACATCCCTACAGAAGGAAACCAGAAGCAGCATACAACATGTTTTGGCCTCATTGAGCTAGATCAGTGAGGTGCAGCTTGGGAGTCTGGGCACAGCAGGCAGGTCTTGGCATACTCCCACCCCTAAAGGGTGACCTAAGCAATACTGTAAGGCAGAGGTCATTAAACTGTCGGGCGCCTCCCCCGCCCCCCAGGCGCCAGAGCCCAGCATGAAATATGTAAAAAAATATATATATATATATATTTTATTTTATTTTGCAGGATTTGGGCAGGGGCGGCTCACATGGTCAGACTGGACCATAAAACAGCTCAGGCACCAAAGAAAAAGTGTCCCGCAGTTGCAAATGGATATTCATTCCTTTAGGCACAGAATGTTTCAATAGTACCCAAGGGGGTGTTTTTTGTTAAAATGTAAGCAAATTGTGATATTAAAGAATATTCATTCTGCAACAATGGTCAAAACTACTAGCTGCATAGTGAAGTAACTCAACAAACTGGCCCACATTGGCCCAAAAGAGTGACCCATTTTGACTGGCCTACATTAGCATTTTGTGTTTTTGGTACGGACGTTGCCCTAATACCCTATAGGCCAGTCCGAGCCTGGTGGCTCATCCATAATGGGCTCGTCAACCCAGTGGACTCGCCCATTATGGAGGAGCCGAGGAGCCAGCCTAGTGAAACACTGAGTACTCCCTTAGCTGCTTTTTCCAGCTGAGGGAGTGCTCCTGGGCTGGCTGAACTGTCAAAGGGAAAAACTGTTTCCCTTTGACAGGACAGTACCCCAGCCACACATGCTGACTGAGCTATGCAAGGCTGGGGGCGTTTTGCTTTGCCAGCCTTACACAGCTCATTGGAAATGCTGGCTGGGGCACTGCATGTCTGTATGTGTGAGGGGGAGCCCCTGCACCTCCTCGCACATACAGACAGAGCAGTCCCTGCAGAAGGTACGTTTATGTTCATTTATTTTTTTATTTAAATAGTGTATGGATGCATGTATGCTCATGTGTTATGAGTGAGTGTATGGTGACGGGTGCTTGTATGAATGATAGCGATTGCTGTGTGAAGGTGTGTTTGTTTTGGTCCGTTGAGCTGATTTTCTTTATCTATCATAGATGTCCAGGCAAAAATACCATGCTTTCCCCCTTCGCCCCCCAGCGCCAATTGTAAACCGTTTGGGTTTTTACCAATTTTATTTTAAACGTATGCTAAAAAATGCAACATTGTAACCCATTATTTAAAAAAATTCACAGTGGAAAACCCAAAACCCCTCGAACCCCACTTGATTGGTTCGGGGGATGAGGGAGCCCAGCGACTGTGATGGGAGCAGTTGGGGGAGCCCAGGGACTATACTGGGAGTAGGCTGCGGTGACAGCGCATAATAGTTCATAGCCGATTGTACATACTGTGCATTTGGCATTTTTGGGGGGGCCCGGCCTGCCCAAATTTTGCTCAGGGGGCGCTCAGGCCAAAAAAGTTTGAAGACCACTGCTGTAAGGTGTTGGCTCAACCCATTAATGAGTACAGAACCTGCAAGGAGTAGCGTTGCTTGTTGTATCCCATCTGTTCTATGTGATATTACCGCATTTTGAAAGTCAAACACCAAAGAAAACGATTTTCTTTGGTCGTTTTGGTGTCGCTTTCCAAATACCGTAATAACACCTTGAGCCCCGCCCCTTGCAGTACCCTCTTTTTTGTTGTTGGTATACAGGCGGTTTCACCCCCAAGCTCCTCTTTCACGCGCCCTCCTGTCCTGCACCACACTTTGCCATCACACTCACCCCAATCATGAAAATAAAAATGTAACGTTTTTTTAACTCGCGCCCCCGCCCTTTCCCACTACACATACATAACCCCTGCAGCCGTCCATTTGCCTTTACTGCCAATTATTCTTTGCGCATGCACCCCAATGCATTACTCCTTATCCCCACAAATTGGCATGACACAGAATTTCAAATGACAAACTTGGCCGCAGTTTTATTTCCATGACAACAGAATTATTTGTACACATTTGTGAACTTCATTCTGTCCGTGTGGCGCTTGCTTGCCGGATTTCCTTTGCTTCCCCCTATACTTGGTATAGTAGGCCCCCAACTCCCCCGACCCATTGTACCTGTTCCAATCCTGCCCGTGCAGGTGTCCGTGGGTGGGGAGAGCGCCGTTTGTTTTTGGGGGAAGCTGAGCCTTATTTGTCCCTACCAGACGCCCCCGCCGTTTAGGCCCCCAAGAGGCGCTGGTCCGGAAGAGCGAAGACCCATTCCGTTTCCTTCTGGCTCGTCCGGAGTCTATCATTTGTGCTTGGTTGCCCAAACACCGCCACGCCACTGAATGGGTTCTCGCCCACTGTGGCTCCCCTTCTTCCTGTCTCCTTCTCCCATTCCAGTAATTTGGTAGAGATGTCCCAGAAAAGGAGCTCCGTTTCATTCGTGGACAAGTTTTCATCCGTCCGTTTAGGCAGTACTCGGGTGTTTTCCCATCAATCAAGCCATGCCTGGTCTGATGGAAACCCCTGACCCTGCAGAATTTTGCAACGGCCCCGTTCAGCTTCCTCCTTGACTTCTCAACTGCTGCATGGCTCTCTGCCCCCCTCCATTGCGCCCAGGGAATACCTTCCGACCATCCAATTTCAGTTTTGCCCACCTGTGCTGCGATTTCCTGCAGTGAGCTCGTAATGTCCCTCAGCCGGACACCCCTCCCCAGGCTGGTCAGGTCGTTCCCTCCCAAGTGTATTACCAACACCTCTGGCTTCTGCCGCCTACTCAGCAATTTCCATAGTTGCCCCTCTAGCTGAGCCCACTTCATCCCTGGCACCCCTTGCCACTCACTCTTAAACTTGCCGGCCGTCAGCGCCTCCTGCTGCTGAGTCCAGCTCGCCTTAGCCTTTGAGATGAATGATTGCCCCACTACCCACACGGTACGTTTCCTCCTTCCTTGTGCCGCTGTGAAATGACAAAAGGAGGGAACGGCATGGTTAACTTATATTTTGCGGGCCTGATATATCATTTGTAACATCCTGAAGACCATCTCCCCAATTTCTTGATGTCTTCCGGCCATGCCTTCTCGGTGACACCTCTGCCCCTACCACCTTTCCATCTTGCTCCACCTTAACCAGGGTGGGCCTGCTCCGGGACACTTCTGCCCCTGCCACCTTTCCACCTTGCTCCGCCTTAACCAGGGCGGGCCTGCTCCGGGACACTTCTGCCCCTACCACCTTTCCATCTTGCTCCACCTTAACCAGGGTGGGCCTGCTCCGGGACACTCCTGCCCCTGCCACCCGCCACCTTTCCATCTCGCTCCGCCTTAACCAGGACGGGCCTGCCCTGGGACACTTGTGCCCCTGCCACCTTTCTCCACCTTAGCCAGGGCTGGCCTGCTCCGGGACACTTCCCTGCCCCTGCCACTTTTCCGTCCTGCTCTGCCTTAACCAGGGTGGGCCAGCTCCGGGACACTCGTGCCCCTGCCACCTTTCCCACTTGCTCCTCATACTGCACCCGTAAGTGGTTCCTCACCACTTTTATTCAGCAAAAAGCTCCCCAACCAATTTAACCTTGCTCTGCCTGCCCTTGCAGGAGTTACCCTGTTGGGAGAGCGCCATTCCTGGCGGGTGAGGTTGAGCTGAATTCCTTTTGCTTGATTTTCCAAAACCACTTTGCCTCCATTGCCCCTTCTCTCACTCTTCTCCCTTCCTTTCCTTTAAAGGAAGGCTCTACCTTTCCATATTCCTTAACAGGTTGGCCCAATTCCCCTGACCCCTACTCCTTAACGGGTTGCTTGAGCTTTGTTCTTGATATAGTCAACCGATACTTTAAAATGGGAGGTTCCCCATTCCATTGTCATGTCCGGCCCATTTCCTCCTTCTTAATCATCTGCGGATGGGACCTTTCCTTTCCTTCAGCCGGCCAAAGCTCTCCCGCCATAGACCCAGCAGCCTGCCTCCCCGCAGCTGATACTAGGCTGATGGGGTGCTGTTCCCGACCCCCACCATCTGACTTGTCCTTGCTTCCCGTCAGCCACCCTTGGCCCACCTTCTGGCATCTAAGTAGCTTCTTATTACAAACCACTCTGCTATCTACCCGATGAACCATGAACATTGTTACTTGTTTTTCGATCCCGGAGGGGTGAAGGCTGCGCTGGCCTTGCTGCCCAGGTCAACTAAAACCCCACTCCCAATGTTTAACGATGTACCCCACTGTATGGCTGATGGTAGTGGTAATACCTGCCTCATGGCCCTCAATCACAACTTCAAAAACCCGGCTGCCCCTTGGGCCAGCTGCCAATGCAAAAAGAACCACGTTTGTCAGTGTTTTAAACTCCTACTCGCGCACACTCTCCAGTAAGCAGAGTCATTTCAAGACTCAAAACAGAACTGGCCTTCCTGACAGTTAACTCGTAGCCGCGTACGGCGTGCCTCCTTTCCTTACACTACTGTACTCAGCGTGGGCCATGGGTTCTACCCCAAATGTACCCTCCACCATCTACTTTGCTCGATGGGGCGCGTACCTGATACTGCCCTTAAACTCTGCTATTAAACCCTGCTGCCCACTTCAGACCCCGTCCCGACGCATGCGACCCCTTGCGGTATCGAGCCCTCACACAGGTTATTAATAATGCGGCCTTGCCGCCGGTCAATTAATTTCGTAGTCTATTCAACCGTGGCATTGCCGCTGGTCCACCCACGGCTGCCCTAGGGGTCTGTTGTACTTGCGCCCCTTCCGTCTATGAGAGCCCCAACCCTGTTTTAATAGTGCTTACCCCGCAACCCTTTTAAAATTCCGTGCCTCCAGAGGCCGGGCTCACCTGATCTAAGGACACCTTTTTGACCAACGAACACGTCCATTAGGTGTTCCAAAGAGGCCTTAATCCACACAACTGCCCTCAAAACTCTGGCGGCCTGGTTGTGCTACCTGGCGTACCTACACCCATAGAAGTACTGTTTGCACGGTCCATGAGTCAAGTGTGCATAAAATAGCCCCCCTGCCGCTTACCAATGTAAGGACCCTCTAGTGCCACGTTTCCCCTATTGAGTGGAGCTGAGGCCATAAATGACCCAAGGAATACCTTACCCATTTACGGAAAACCCATACGCGCCTCTACCCCAAACGTGCTGAAAGACCCCCATAATTTAGCATTTATATAGCACCACAAACCCTCGGTTATTTGAGCGTTGCTTATTATTACCCTCGGCGTGTGGTGCTCATTTATCGACCTCGGAAGGATGAAAGGTTGGGTTTGTCCCTGCCGGGATTCGAACCTGCGCTAGCAGGCTCTGCACGGATGTCAAAGCGAGCTCTCTACTCGCTGTGCCACTTGCCCGGCTCTTTGGTAACTACCGCACCGTAGCGCCACTGAAGCTTGTAAAGCAGGTGATCACACTTGTCCCCCATTCAGCTCGTGCGCCCGTGCGAGAGCCGCCCCAAGTCATGGAAACTCTTAACCCTTGCAGTTCTACACCACTCCTCCACACTGCCATACCCATATTGTCCAACTTGATAATCCTTACAACCTGGTACCTTTCCAAGATACAAATTGAGTTGCACAAATGTCTTTCCGTTCACAAATGTTTTTAATTATCTCCAGGTGATCTCCCGGGGTATGAACCTGACGCTGCTGCGCCAGGTGTGTGCAACCCCATACTTGCGTGCCCTCTACCGTATGTTCCACTTAAGGAATTACCCTGAGTTATAATAGTGTCATTAGTAATCCTCGGTTTGAGCTCCTCCGATAGCTCACACTATTTGTGCCCCACAACGCTGTCCCCCAAAAGACCTTCCAAAATTTAAAGCCATGCCTAGCCCTTCTCCTGGTCTTCCCAAACCTCTGTGTGTTTGTCTTACGAGTACGTGTTTGCCAAGTCAATCGGCACCCCGCTATGGCCTGGCAACCCCCGTTCAAAAGGGGGGAGCCAGGGTGCCGCCTGTGCGGTAACCGCACCATTACACACTGCTGATAGCGGCAAACGCTTACAACCTAACATATGGTACCCGCCGTTCTTGTACGCAGACATGACCGCATACCTACTCATTTATAACAATACACCGCAGCCTTATAGAAGAATCCGCCGGACAAAGGGAACAATCGTGCCACCCAATAGATGTACTAAAGACAACTCCCCAAAAGCTTCCCGGGCCGACTTGCCCTTCTCAATTGCATCGGTGGAGCCGCCTTGCAACTTTTCCCCTTACAAAACTTGTATATGGCAACATCTTGGTAGCACACGCCTCGCTGCGCTCGCCTGCCACCTTATCATGCCCAGACCCTGGGGTAAATCCACTAAATGCGAATCGGACCTTCATCGGTCCATAACACGTGCCCACCTAACCTGGACAAATGAACCCTTTTGTCAGTAAGCAAATGTAATACCCCTACAGCGCCAACGCTTGATGAGCGGCGTCAAAATGCCTTCCTTACAAATTACAGCCACGCTCCCGAAGGCTTACCGGGCACCCTTGCCCGTCCTGGCCAAATCGGTGAAGTCGCCTTGCAAACCTTTTCCCCCCTTTCAAACCTGCACCTAGCCCCCTATTTGTAGCACATGCCTCACGGCCCTCACCTGCCCCCTCTGCATACTCCGCCGTGCCCGGACCACAGGGTAACTCGTATACCTGTATTTCGGACCCTCCTCTGTCCCTAACACGTGCCTGTTTCACTGAACAAGGGAAATGGAAGGGGGTGCTCACCCCAACCTGCTTCCCCCTTCTTCATTGACTTTCCATACGAGAATGTTATCAGCACAATGGGCAACCTAATGTTTATAACTAGTGGACTACCTGCCACTTGGAGCATTTCAGCGCATTCCCATGCACCCCGTACCTCCACTAGCTAATCCTCGCTTCCAGAACAGGCACAATGGGGGCATTATAATAACTGGCAATAACCCACTGCATGTCGCCACGCCACAATGCGGTATACACGCCATACACACCATAGTACCAAATCAACAGCACACTGGAATCCCCCATAGCTCCAATACAGCACAGAACGCCAACAGTGATGCACAGACGCCAATACCTATAATAATGCAAGCAGCACACTAGATTGTACGCTGAAAAATCCCTTCTCCCAGCTACTACACAAGCCGTTACCGTCATAGTCTCAGGCGACACTGCTACAGCAATTTCCAACGTTTTGTACCACTGTGGAATACAAAGGTTTCCATCCTTCGTAATGAAGCGGTATTCATTATGTGCATTTGAGAAAGGCAATACGTTTAAATCACGGGTTTTGCATAGAAAGCCAGCCCACTATTTACGCAGCCTACTACGCCTTACCACTCATTGGCGCAGTCCCGCCAGGGCCTAAAACACCAAAACGGCACAGGACGGGACCACAAGGTCCCCTAAGATTCCTTAACAGTGCCACACATTTTTCCATGCCTCTATTTAGCGAGTGTTACAAGGCCCTTCTTATCGCCTCAAACCATACACATCCCGGAAGGTAAACGCAGAATACGTTCCCAATCACAAGCAGGACTCAAAGCGGGCGGCACGGCGACCGTCCTTTCTTACTGCATAGCGACTGCTCTTTTGCTTTACAAAACAACCGCCTCGGGTACCCTGCATGCAAATGCAAGCGACCCGCCGTAGGAATACTCATTGCTGCTAAAATTACTATAAAGCCCACAAATACGGCACAGCCGCACTTTTCATCCCTGAGTGAACACTTATCCTTCACTAACC
Organism: Ambystoma mexicanum; assembly: GCF_040938575.1. Classification (NCBI taxonomy): domain Eukaryota; kingdom Metazoa; phylum Chordata; class Amphibia; order Caudata; family Ambystomatidae; genus Ambystoma; species Ambystoma mexicanum. Next base: position 1,173,507,385 of record NC_090928.1, on the reverse strand, counting down.
CAACGGTGCAGTCATTACCTTTGCTTTCTCTGAATCCCTCGAACTCCTTCTCTGCCAGCAACCGAATACACCCTCGCTGGAACACTGGAACCGCCATGCTGCCTCACACGAACCAGAGCCGCCTTCCTTCCATCTGGGCTGCAAAACAAAATTTCTTCCACCTGCGAGGCGGCGACCGGGTCCCAGTGCAGGAGCGAGATGCCTGGCACCCCGGTCCCGCCCGCTTAAATCCTGATGGCCCGCCCCTTTTCCTTTGTTCAGCCCTTCGCGGGCTTTTGGGCCATTAGGCCTTTGGCGCCGTTCCGCCCCTCGCCTTTTGACCCCCAGGGGAGGGTCCCAGGTCCTGGCGGCATGACCCCGCAGGGGTTACCCTGCTGCCTCCTCCATCTTGAGCTGATTTTTCCGTCGTCAGCTCCACATACACTCGTGTGCACCGCAGGGATCAGCTGTCATTCCCAAAATGGCCTCTCACCGAGAAGAGGACAGCGTCACAAGGTCAGTGCGGGTGGAGGTTGGGGGGGGGTGAGTGGAGAGAGAGTTTTAGGTTGCTCAGAGGGGGCTTTGGTTAGACTTAGAAAGAGCGAATTATGTTTTTTTTTCGGTCTTTCTAAATCGATCTTTTTGCGTTTCTAGCGAAACCTATTCCCATCAACCCTCATGGGACAAGCAGCCTTATTTTACTAAGGAAAGCCTGGAGAATGTGAGTGACTGGGAGGTGCCCTGAAATCTTTTGAAATTCTTGGAGTCCATTGAACTGTTGGAACTGCTGACAAGAAACTGCCCCGACACTTTGCTCGAGTTTGACCCATGAGACGAGTTTGATGTTCAAGAATATTAGTTTTATGAAAAGACTGCACTCTTTGTGTCCCCTTCTCCCCCATATATCTACATTGCGTAGCCCTGCTCATTAGTACCTTTCCCCCACCACGCAATGAAATGGTGGCCTTCACCAGGACACTAGCCGCATAGACACTGGGGTTTGCACGAAGGGTGCCTTCCTTCATTTAGGCACAGGCCTTGCTCGCCTCCAGTGTCCTACACGCTACCCTGTACCCTGTACAATGCCCCTCACCATTTCAACCAAGAAGTTGCACTTTTCCTGTAACCCACGCCGTGATACCCCCGGTATGAGCGTACAATCAAAAGCAATAAATAAAATAAAATAAACGTATGTGACAACACAGACGCACGCAGTGCAATGAATATACATTCCCATATCCCGCCTTGTGCCCAGCTGCGGCAATAGGACGAGTGCAAGTCCCGCGCTGTTAAGGAAAGGCTCACCAGACACACAAACAGCACACACATAGCAGCTAAACCACAGCTTCCCTTTCACCCCCTCGCCCTTAGTTTGCCATCACATTGAATTAAACACCTAGAGTGGGCAACTGTTCTGATTGTTTCAGGGGCCATCATTACACTATGGCCTATACCAAGGTTACATGTGTTGGCATATTTACATTTGTTTCAGTACACAGCGATTCCAAGCTGTTCCCAGATGTCCAAATACCTGTTGCAAATAACTCCATGTGATACCGGCTTCTATGCAACTGCGGTGCCTCTCTGCGCCTCTACTGGCTACTACCCACGTGATGACCCCCTCGTCCAATCGCTTCTTCCCTTTTTTCTGCACCGGATTTTACATCTTTGCGCAAGACTGCAGTGTCCCTCTCCTTCAGCACTCAGTTACGTCCTACCCAATATGCCCCAACTTCTAAAAGGATCTGTAAGGACCAGTTCTCTTGTGTTATCACATTTTCCAAATTCCTATGAATGCAAGAAGGGCAAATATCCCAATTTGCCTGACAATGCACGTCTGGCCAACCCCGCCATGGACTACAATTATTAGAAATGTCCATAGAGCGATTTATCCTTTCCTATGCGCACAAAAAGGATTCTTAATGGGGAGTGGCGCAGGCAGTGTGCTGGCAGGCTGGCGGAGATTTCCCTGAATGCGTATGAAAAGAATTTAAATCCCAACTTGGCGGAGTGCGAGGCTCTAGGCCGGACCACTAATTCTATGCTGAGGCAATTGCAGTGCACGGTGGTTACAGCCATGCCACTGGCCAAGGATATTCAAACCAGGTGGAGCCTGAAAGTGTTTGCTATTTCAATGTCTCTCGCTGAGGGCATGGAAGCAGGGGTAGGGCTAGGGGTAGGATGGGGAGACATTATGATAATCTCTCTGCTCAAACCTGTGTGGCAGAACTAGAATTAGTGTTCCCACTTTTGCCTAGCATCTGCTTGCCCATTCCAAGGGTGCCATGTGTTAATATCCCCGCAAAAATATCGCCATACAAGAATATCGCCATATTATTGTAGCAATAGTAAACCATGGAACCTAAAGGGGACACCCCCGCAAACCCCTATAATTTTTTTTAATGGAGCGGGGTCTCCCCTGCAACCCCCAGTCCAAAGAACCCCATAAATTATCCCCACTAATAATATCGCCTATGGCCTTACCCCATGACCATATATATGGCAATATTATTGGTGGGGATAATATTACCTGATACCATTCCAATGAGTCAAAACCATTAGTCAAGTCCCTTTCTTGTGGATGGAGACAATGAAGTGCGATCTGACCTACCAGACCCCATGAATTGTGAATGAAGTGTTAGACAAATGGACTAGATGCTGAAATCTTAGAAAATCATGAGACATTGCCAAATGCATAGTGGCCCATTAAAGGAGTGCTCTGATGGCACTGACAACAATGATTAGCTTCCCCTAGGAGCATAGACCATACAGTAGTTTATTAAATCCATATGGTTGAGGAAATGCAGCATTGACTCAATTGGCGGACTAGCCGCAAAGACTTGCAGTGGGGAACACAACGGAGGGAATGCGAAATAAGGCTAAGAACAAGTGTTGCTCCAGTGAAATGAAAACAAAGTTCAAACCACTTCGCCGTGTCTAGGGCCAGAACCTGGGCCCACAACCACTTGCAGCTAAAGCCAGGAAACGTAAAGGAAAAAAGTACAAGCTTCAGATGGAAAAGTGCAACTTCTCAATAGCTAACGTGGGATCAGAGGACGCACAGTTAGGAGTCAATAGAGGAAGCTTGGCTCAAATGTGGTGTGAGGGAGGCCTGAGGTGGGTGAAAACAAGATGTGGATATATGTCAAATTAAACAGAGTCCATTGTGGCAAAGTGCCTACACTGAATGTGTCACACCTATAATAGGCACGTATATGTTGCATGCAAACCGTAGTGAGAACAAAACACAGACAGCTAACCTTTATATGCCAGGACAACAGGGAAGAATGACCCAATGCCTCTAGAAAGAAAAATGGGATCCAAGATGGTGGCCTAAGGCTTTAGAACCTCCTCCCCCTGTAACGTGTGACTAGAAGTCAGAAATGGAACGGCAGGGGAATGAACGAACTAAGGATCAGAAGGCCAATAAGACCAGTGAAAACCAGTCGTGGGATAAGAGGAAACGATTTAAGGTGGCGAAGCAGCAGTGATGCCTGAAAGACACCTCACAGAGGTCATGTGACATAAGGAGAACAGAGTTAAGGTGGAGAAGTTGTGAGACCTGGAAGAAACTACAAAGAGGTCATGTGACATGAGAGGAATACGGTTAACCTGGAAAAACGTGTCACATAAGGGGAACACAGTTAAGATGGAGAAGCTGCAAGATCGCGAAGAAAAAACACAGAGGTTATGTGACGTGAGAGGAACACAGTTAAAGTGGAGAAGCTGTGAAACATGGAAGAAACACCCGAGAGGTGGTAGCTGTTGAAGCAATGGCCTAACGATTGCTGTAGGTAAGAGGCACTCTGATCGTCTAAGCTGAGCCCAGGTGGAACTGTATATCTAACTCTGGTTTCTGGAGGGCTTTCCAATCTGGAGACAGAGTAGAGACACCCAGGAACCAGTGACTGGAGAACCATTATCAACCCAGGAGAGAGCATTGCCAGAACAACACAGGACACTAGGGATAGTCAGTGGAAGGTCCAGAGAGAGTTTGAGACATGGCTGGCGTTTGAAGCACGAGACGGTGTGCTGCAAAAGGTGCAAGAAGAGGCATGCAAAGTGACAGATGCAAAGGATCGTGAGCAAGGCGACCCTCTGCATCTTCCACTTGGGACAGGGACCAAGTGGAAGAGAAACCCAGAAGATATAAGTACATAATTTGGGCCTGAAGCTGCATTCTGGGATATCGGGTGAAAGTACTGTAGTATAAATAGGATATTGTAAGAGACTCTGGACATAGTTACCAAGTACCAAAAGCCTCCAAAAGATGCTGAGAACGAAAGCTGTGATGCTGCAGTCTGAGAAATCTAATAAAGTACCAGGGAGTCCATAAGACCATCTGAGAAAGAGAAAGACCGGTTGATGCATCCTTGGGAATGTAGGCTGTGTTTACATTCGATTGCAGGTCTTTTTATACTAAACTTCTGCCGGTTCTATAAATCATGAAGTGCCAATTAAATTTGGCATGAGTATATTGGAGAAGTTCCCGTAACTTTACATTGACCTTTGTGGGAGCGAAACATTTTGTGAAGTGTTGTTGAGCTACATTAGAGTAGCTGCACTACAAGATATCAGGAAAGTGTTCTGAGCTACACCATAGTAGCTACGAGAATAAGAGACTAGAATTGTGGTATTGACAATATTTATTTGTGAATCGCTATTCTTCATTATTTCAAATTCATTAGCATTATGTGTGTTTTATTATCATTATTTAATTATTGAGAGTTGGTGTAATTATTTATTTTTAAACAAAATTGAATACATTATATCTTTATATCTGTCATATGTGTATTCACATGATCTGATTATTCAGCACTTGAACTAAAAAAATGTATAAAGGCATTGAACTTAGGGGTTGTGTCAATAAGCTCAAAGACATAGAGCTTTTGCTATATACTGTGACAATGTACTTTGATTGAAAGGGTATGTATTGTGTTTTTATGTGTTGTAACCAGGGATGACCGTTTCAGTATAGCGCCCTGAAGTCTCTCAGTGGTTGATGTGTGCTGGTTTTAATAGCCATTAGTGTGCCTTTCCCTGCTTATAAGAGCTCAACACAGTTTAAACTCCGATTAATGTTTACCAATTAGGTGTTTGGAAGATCTAAGCATGGATTTGGTGTTTGGAAGATCTATGCACGGATGACTACATGGTGTGCAATTGGATAGAGAAAGGATTCTATGGTCCCTGATTCTTGTGGAACCAAATAAAGGAATATGAAATGTGCATTACGTAGCGGTGTACACTTAGCTGTCAAGTGGGAATTGTGCATTGCTGCTGCCTGCAGCCCAAGTTCAGTACAGTATCAATTGACAACCACTTGGTAGGGCAATGATGCCAATAGCCAGTCACAGAGATTTGCCAAATATCCTTGGCAATATTTAGCAGAAGTCCTCAAATGTGTCCAGAAACATTCAGATGGAATTAAAATCTACATGGCATGCATTGATCTCAAATGTGCTTTTGACAGCATTGAGAGGAACGTCTTTGGTCAAAGATGACAATAGCCGGATGCCCACCACACCTCTTAAACGCAACAAAAGCCTTATACACAGCGACATCCATGCACATCTGACAAAACCACAAAGGCCTACTGACTAAACCCATTAAAACTACAAAGGGTTTAAAAGCAAGGATACCCTCCTGCAGGATTTTTGTTTAATTTTTTTGTTTGTAGATATTCAACACACTTTAGATTCTGCACCCTCCTGCCTGCCTAAAATAAACAACCATACGATTGGGTGGATGTTCTATGCTGACAATTTGATGGTCTTGGATCGAACAACCCGTGGGCTACAACATAACTTGGTAATTATCCAGAAATACGTTGACTGAAATGGTCTATGCATAAACCCCAACAAAAATCTGAAGCATTAATTCTGGAAAAAAGAAGCTCACAGAAAACTAAATAATCATCGCTTGCACCCAATTTCTACCATCAAGTATCTGGGCATTATGATCAGTGCAAATGTAAATGACGTTTTATAGAAAGATCACCTGTACAGAAAGGTAATTCAACTATGAGCTCGAGCCAAACTCATAGGGTATGAATATGGAAAGTTTTCACTTCTCCCAAGTGTAGGTTTCTACAATCAGAAAGTCATCCCCACCCAGATATATGGAGGAGAAGCTTGTCTTAGCCTTCCTTGGGATACATGGGATCGACTAGAAGGAACATTTGATGTCCATCGCGCTGGAGAAAAAGGACTTCTAACTTAAAGATCTGATATTGATATTCCAGCAAATTGAAGGAACTACCATGGGCGCTGCCTTTGCCCCCAGTATGGCAATTTTATCGATTTATTTATTGTGCGACACCATTTCAGCTAAACTTTAAACACAAACTAACAAGCAATTCAAAACCTTTAGCACAATACATTATTATAACATGTTCTTTAAAAAATCAATTACAGCAGTGGTTAATGCAATTTCATCAGCTTTTAAAATACAATGACAAACACTCAGTTGATAAGGATTCAGGGCTATGAACACATCTCTCAACCCTTTCAATGCGTATATACAATAATGGACCACACTCGATGCATAAACATATGTAAATTCTAAATATAGCAGAATATGAAAATAAGCATCTGCTTATGACATCTAGCCATATTTTCGCAACATCAGGATTTGGAAGTGCTGGCTCTATAACATAATTATGATCTGGCATGGAAGTAAAGAGTACCTGGATTCTTCTTACCGTTGATTGAGTTGCCTAAATCCAAACATCCAATTCACTAGAAAAGTCAGTCAGGTAGAGATTGACTTCCTAGATATTACTTTGAGAGATGTGGAGGCAAAATGAACGTTTACACTTTATGTTAAGGCAACAGCTCACAGTTCCCTCTTACATTACCATAGCTTCCATCCTTGGGCACTTAGTGACACATTGTCATATGGGCAGTACTTGCGTATTTGCAGGAACTGCATTTCTCTTGCTGATTATAAAACACAAGCAACCATTCTGGATAATCGGATTGAACAGTGAGGTTTACCTTAAAAAATATCAAGCAGTCAAATAAGAAAGCTAGATACACTTCCAGAGAATCCTTGTTGGGACCAAATACACGTAAACTCACTTCTGGCAAAATGGTGTTTGTGTTGTGTGATGAATCCGGTTGAGTCATCACTGACTCCCTGGCGGTGGCCTCCTCCCATGTGGCCAGGGGACGGCAGCCACTACCTGCTCCTGACCCTGGGGTTGGCTATATGAGGGAGGATCAAATGAGGGAGATGGCTACCGGGTGAATGTGGTGACTCCAACGGATGAGACACAGTATTCTCCCCGTTTTATCCTGAGGAAGACTTTATAATATCCGAGTTCTCAATGGCTAGTTGTCACCTCACGATTCCCCCTCATTGTAAAAATCAGAAAATCTTTCCTCTATGTCCCTCTAGACAAAACTCTAAACAAAATTCCATCTATGACTCAAACATTCACAACACACATGTTCCTGTTGTGTCTTCATAGAAAACCATTGAACAACACCATTAAACAAATCTGATAACATCTATGGACTTCCTCCTGTCTCGGGAGGACAGCTCAGCAGCAATGTGCTCGCCTTGGAAGCAAGACGACACAAGAGCAACACAGGTTCAATCCCCGGGTCCACGTTTAAAAACCTCTGGGTATTGAGCGCGTTATAAATAACCTATCATATCATATCATAACTCTAATAAATCCTGAGATACTGAGACAAATAAGAGGAGGAAGGCGCCTGAAGCCTAATGTGCATACTAGTTTTTTTGCTGGCCCTAAAGTGCACAGGACATTTAATAATGGCATCCGCACTAATGGGCGCACTTCTAGCCAGTAAGATGGCTCAGCAGGTTAAACGCTCTTTGCTGTGATCAGTGTTTGATCAGCAGGTCACAGGTTCGAATCCCGGCAAGGACAACTCAGTCTTTCATCCGTCCGAGGTCGATAAATGAGTAAGAATTTCGATTGGGTAGTAATAGTAATATATGTAAATATGTCCTACGTAAAGCGTTTAAATTGCAACGCTATATAAAAAACAAGTATTATATTATTATTGAGACAGGCAGTATGGAGAGAACAGTGCAGGAGAAAGCACTGTGAGAGAAGGCATGCAAATCCATGTGGTGGCTAGTGAATGTGAGTCAAGAAAGGAGATGTGCAGCCGGCACAATGGAATGATAGTGGAAGCACTGGGAGCCGCAGCAGAGCTCCAGGAGGTACAGTCATGCTGAGAGATGGCATTCTCCGGTCCAGGCCACAGAAGATAGGCTGCAAGTGAACTAAGAGCTGCAGAAAAGGCTTGGGGACCTTCTGCACCGTGTAAGAAGCTGACCCCGGGAGGAAGCTTCATCGCAGAGGCACGCCAATAGTCTTAAATGCTGTGAACTACCGGTTAGTCTGGCCTAAGCCATTGGGGACCACAGGGTGGACCGACACGCATGCAATCAAGTGAATGAATTTAATGAAATTGCTAATATGAACAATGTTTAAAAACAGACAAAACCCTTTATAAATTCAATGCCCAGTAAGAAGAATTTTTGAATACCGACAGGATAAAGTGCAGCAACAAACCCCAAGCAAATACAGATGCATGAGATGCCAATGTAGGGGAAAGCTGAAGCAAGTGTTACTATAGGTAAATGTTCAAGCACCTCAAAGTATATGCTACTCTATATAGTGAAAAGAACAGTGAAACCAATAAGATATCCTGGCAAGACGAGTACACCAGGCAGCTAATATCTGAGGGAAGATACCTGGAAGGAGAGTATACTGGGGGATCTGGAACTCCATTGAAAGATTTCTGGCAGGGAATATACCAAAGTTGTATAAACACTAACATTCTAGTAAAATAACTGGCAGGGAAGTATACCAGGGGATCTAAGAAGCACGCGAAAGGTGTCCTGGCAGGCAGATCTACGAGGCACTTGAAGTTGTATAAAGACTCTAACATTGTGGAAAGATAGCTGGCAGAGGAGTATACCAGGAGATCTGAAAAGCCCATACCATAAGAGGATTCCTGGCAGAGGGGTACACCAGTCAATCCGCCAAAGTTACAAGAAAAGTTAAAGAAAGACTCATGGAATTTTATTATTTGAACAAAAACTTTGTGATTCAAGTAAAAAGACACAAAGGAACTGTTCGATAAAGAGACACTTTTGCGACACAAAGAAACTGTTGCGAAAAAGAAACACTTGCCATTATACCCACAAATCCAGGGGAAAGGAACCACCCTCTGGATCCAAGGGGTTCTCTTTGGAAAACAATTTTTGTTGGATTTATCCTTATAATTTTTTGACAATGAATCCCTTGCACCCTTTATTTTGCTGTGTTTTTTAATCTATTTTTTCAAATATTATAGAGACATTAACTTACAAAAACACATGCCTAGAGCTCTCACTATAACGTACTTGTTACCTGAACATGCATGGATTGGGGGGTCATCATACAATATAATAAAAGGCCAAATGTTTGTCCAATGCAGTCATGCGCAGTAGAGACTGCCCGCTTCGCCTGTTGTCATCGCTAGAGGGGGCTGTTTCGTTAGGAAATGTATTAGGACAGCTGAACATATACTCTGACAATTTCTCTCCTCATGCACTTTGGCCCATATACACAGGCTTTCACACTAGTTTTCATTAAAACAGGGTTTGCATGCAATTTTAAAAACACCTACAGCGGAGTGTACAAGTGAAGAGTAAACGAAGGCGAAATCGCCTACTTCTCAGTTTTACTATCTTTTTTGGGGGAATTAAAACACTGCCTGCTAATACGCTTTTCAGTCAGTGTTTTATAATGGATCCCAACGGAATCCGCCTGCTATTCACCACGGGTAAAAAGCAAGGCTTATTCCAATGAAATGTTTGGTTTGTGCCTCAGGCGTAAAGCCAAATGCTCTCCTGAGACTGAGGAGGAAAGCAAAGCAGTGATTCTATCTCTGCTTTGCTGCCATCCTGTACGACTCAGGGCAGCCGTAAAAAAGGAAGTGGAGCGTAAACTGCTTTTACGCTAACCTTTTACACTCTACTTCATTATAAAATGACCCCCACCACCCACCATTGTGAATTCTGGGATGCAGACTTCGTGAGTACCCCTTCAAATATTAAAAGTGCATGAGGAAACTTTAACACATATCTAACAGCACCTTCCCCTCACTGTTTAAGGCCCTGATTATTAAATCCCTGCACAGAGACTAGCTGAATGAGAAGCAAAAAGCCCAGCGGAAAACAACCCCCTTTGCCCATTTAGTGGTAGTGCAGTATCATAGCTCACTATACTACAAAAACTGCAGTTTAGATATGGCTAGACAGAGCTTGGCTCTTTGCACAGTTTCCTGCAGGTGTATCTGACGGGGACCCTGGTGTCAGAAATTGCCTCTGATGGGCACACTGCATTATGCTGAAGCTGTAAGTTTACACTTCCAGGTCATCATATTGTATCAGTTAGGGCTGCTACATAATTGGTGGTGGGGATTGATGGTGCACCCCCTTCCCCCGCTACAGTGACCATCTCCCACTCTGCGCTGCGTTCATTATCCCTATCCGCCCCCCCCCCCTCTCCCATACACTGCATTAGGTCCTCCCCAATGCATTATGGCTGCCAATTGTGTTGGTTTGCGCTCTAGAGAATGCAACAGGAGGCTCCTCCATCTATCATACCCACTGCTGGCTGCAGCCTGATTGCAGTTTCAAAATATTCACATTGTTAATTATATAAACGGTCCTGTAGAGGAGGTAAGAGCCCACAGGACAGTTGGGATGGTTCTGTTGGCTTTACTTTTATAAAAACAAAAGCGTTGCAGCTCAGCTCCTGCTTCTTCCATCACTTTTAATACCCGTTGCCTGAGATGCAGGCACTACAAACTGAATGATTGGCAAGGCTGCTATATAACAATTCAGATTGGTAAGCCGTGGACACGTAGAGAAAACAAAAGTAGGAAGTCATTGCCTGACACTAGATTTTGGGGTCAGGCAATAATAATCCTGTTTTTGCTTCCACCGCAGTGTGCAGTGTCCTTTGCATGTTTGTGTTGGTGCACCCTACATGAACCCACTACATCGCTTCCTTCCCTTCCAAGACATCCTGTGGGTCTGTGCTTTCTTCCTGTGATGACTGGAAATCCATGCCTCTGCCGCTATTCGAGGAGAGTTTGGATTGGATGGTTTCATTCACTCGAGCGTGATAAAAGCTTGCACCATTTTGGCATGAGTGCAGGTAGTCTCACAAATAGCAATTATGCACAGAGTATCTCCACAGGGTCGATGGACATCTTTCTGAAGTATTTCCCTCAGATCTGATACCACTTCATCCCATAATTGTGCTAAGACAGGCCACTCAATACCCAGTGTGAGAAATCAGCATGAGCGATGAAGCAACAGGATCATTTGGAAGTGTGATGTCACCCTATTTCATCTTCTCTGTATGAGGTAGCATAATGCCCTGTGAATTATTAACACTGGGTGAGTTTGCAACATATATTCAGGAACAGTAGATGTAGGTGTGACAAATCAGCCGCACCCCTCTAATACATTAAGAATGGATCTGAACAGATTGGGAACACAAACAAATTATAAACCTCCTTGTCCAAATATGGTAACGTGGACGGACCGGCAGGCTTATCTCCGAAAGGTCGTGGATCATTGGTTAGTTGCAACACAGCGAAAATACAATTATTACCCAATGATAAAAGGGGCTGTCCAGTCCAGGTTGTATAGAAATATATACTTTATTATCACAACAGACAGTTGTAGCAACACTACAAAATACAACCCACCCTGTAAAGGAATGCAGGGAACAGAGAGTTTCAAAGAAGGAGACATTCAGAGGTGAGACACGTACTCCTCATTTTCATTTCCCAGAAATGCCTCAATTCCAGAGGCAGTCATGGGGTACTGCGACTGCGACCCCTGGTCCACTAACCGAGATAACACTAAGAGGTATCAGGTAATATTATCCCCACCAATAATATCGCCATATATATGGTCGTCGGGAAAGACCATAGGCGATATTATTAGTGGGGATAATTTTTGGGGTATATGATATGATATTTTATTTATATTGCGCTCCTACACAGGTGTTTCAGAGCGCGACCAGGCAAAGGGAGGGGAACAGGGGAGAAACAAAAACAACGATCTTACTAGGCCCAGTGACATTGAGAACGCGCAAGTGCAGGAAGGGAAAAGGTGGAAAGTGCATGGAAGGGGGAGAAATTGGAAAGTGCGGAGCATAGGAGATAACAAAATAAATAAAAAGTCAAATAAATAAAGGTGATAAACAGTGGTAGTGCAGCCGGGACTGTATTCATTGATTTATTTGCATTTTTAAAGCGCTCACACAGTCCGCAGGCATCGAGGCGCTGTTACAGGAATTGTTTTTTTAAGTTGCGTATTTATAACACGCTTAAATACCCAGAGGTTTCTAAGCACGGACACGGGGATCGAACCAGTGTTGCTTCATGTCGTCTTGCTTCCAAGGCGAACACGTTGCCGCTGAACTATCCTTCTGGGACATATGGGTACAGATATAGGCCCCAGTGCAAGGGGTGGCCCGGAGGCAGTACAGGAGGGTGGCAGGGTGAGCAGGTACCTGGGCCCGAAGGACAGAGGGTGGCCAGGTGCACAGTGCCGAGAGAGAAAGCAGATCAGCAGGGCAAAGGCAGAAGCGAAGAGGAAGGTCTTGAAGAGCTTCCGGAACCGTAGATGATTCTCCTCAAGTTTCAAGGTGGCAGGGAGGCAATTCCAAAGGGAGGCCCCAGCCGAAGACAGATCTACCTCCAGCTTGTTTCTTTGAAAAACGACTGACCCTGAGGGAGTTAGAGGTAGAGGAGTAAAGGGCTCGAGAGGGGAGGTACTTACGGAGGGATAGTTGAAGGTCATTTGGACCCAGGCCCCAGAAAGCCTCGTTCACAATGCAGAGGGTTTTAAATGTAATCCTTGCATCCACTGGGAGCCAATGAAGGGATTTCAGCGCTGGAGAGATACGATCCCAGGGCTTGAGGCCAAGGACAAGTCTTGCAGTCCTGTTCTGGATTAGTTGTAAAGGGCGGAGAGTGGAGGCAGGTAGATTTAGAAAGAGGCTGTTACAGTAGTCCAACCTAGAGAGAATCAGAGTTTGGGAGACAGTAAGCTTCTAAGGGAAGGAGAGTAAAGGAAGAGTACCTCTAAGGAGGTGCAGTAAGAAGGTTGCCTTTTTAGAGACGTCAGTTCTTAGTGGTGATGACCAGGAAGCTCGCCCCACAAACTCTGGTTAATCTGAATCATTGGGTGATAAAATGGTCAGAGTAAGAGGAGCGAGTCGGTCTTGAGGATTGAGATCTTTTGATTTTTTGGGAGAGGTATGTGGGTGCAGAGTTAGAAAGGCGTTTGTGGGTGATTGCCAGGGTTTTGAAGGTGATGCATGCACGTATTGGGAGCCTGTGAGCATTTCTTCTGGCCGCCGATATGTGCTCTCACCTAGGGATGTTCAGAGAGGCTTGAAGTGCATTATTCTGGATGATTTGGAGTTTGTTGATGAACCCGAGGTGCTTAGTCTCGCAGGTAGGGGCAGGAGGAGGGCCAAGGGAGGCCGGCCAGAGAGTGAGGGAAAGGATGGAGAAGGTGTACCAATGAGGAGGATCTCAGTCTTGTTGGCATTTAAACAAAGATCATTGATGGCTCACCAATTTTGAATGTCGATAAGGCAGTCAGAGATGAGGGAAGGAGAGGAGGTGGCTGAAGGAAGCCTGAAAATGAGTTGGGTGTCATCAGCATAGCATTCGAAATTTCAGCAGAAAATGGAAATGCAGTGGGCTAGAGTTGCCAGGTATTGGTTGAAAAGCCAAGGCGAGAGTTTAGACCCCTGGGGAACACCACAGGTAGAGAGGGTGATAGGAAGGACCCAAGTGGAAGGACCCAAATGGGAGCAGGGGTTGCAGGGGATGCCCCCCGCAGGTTCAATGGGTTAATATTGCCACAAAAATATGGCAACATTCTTGTAAAAGAAAGAAAAGAAGGTTTACAGACGAGACATGGTATCCCTCCTTTTCTATTGACAGTCAGCCTAACTCTTGCCCAGTCTTTATGGAGTATAGTAAAGTTATTCCCCTCACTTTCCCACATATAACACTTGATGGTACTTAGAAGAGACAGTTAAGAGAAATGAACACCACAAACTTCTGCCACTTTGGTACTGGGATGAATAAGATACCTGCAGGGAGCTGTAAAGATCAGGCATGTCCCATTGATAGTGGTCAGGCATGTCCCATTGATAGTGGTCAGGCATGTCCCATTGATAGTGGTCAGGCAAGGCTATTTGGAATTCCACACCTGTAGCCTGGCAAAGGGCTGCAGGTGTATAAAAGGAGACTAGCCCCGCCACAAAAGAGTGTTGCAGCAGCAGGTGAAGCAAAGCAGCAGGATTTGTGATTGGAATATCAGATAAGGCAAACTGGTAAGATAAGCAGTGGATGTAGAGACCGTGACCCATATACTGGTGAAGTCGGGTCTTGAGCAGAAGCCTGTGTCTGCAGAGGACGCGCTGAAGGAAGCAGTGCCTGCTGGGTCCTACAGCATGGCATACGGAGGAGAGCAAGACAACCTTTGAGTTCCTGGAGAAAGGGAAACCCAGGCTAATCCGTAGACAAACGCGAGTCCTGAATAACTTTATTGCAGATAAAGTTGCATGAGAACAAAGTCACTTTTTATTGTCGAACCAAGCCTTCAGCGGAAAACGCAACTGCAAGAGTAAACAAAGTAGCTTTTCCCTTGGTAGATCACATAGCAACTAAAACAAATGAAAGACTAAGAACATACCTGCTTTCACAAGACAGGATGATTCTCTGTATCGAAGACTGAATAGAAGGTGTTAACAAAAAACATGAAAACTTTAAACCCAGTGGGAAGTTATAAGGAGTTTACTGAACACAAAACAAACATCGGCAAAAGCTGCCTAAGTAAAGAAGAATGCTATTCAGAAAACAAGCGTTGGCAAAGCAATGAGAATTCGAGCAAAGTGCTAAAAAGGACACAATGACAAGCAGGTAAGTGGGAGAAGCAGGAGCCTCTGCTGTGGAGACACGAAGAGCCGGTGAGTGTCAGAGGACACGGGAAGACCGGAGCGCTCCCAGGGGACCGCAGGCAAGTAACGATTCGAGTGAATGTGAACTATATTGAATACTGAGCTGAATGGAAATTACTATTGAGCAAGAACACGTTATATTGAATACCGAACTGAGTTGAAACTGCTAATTGAGTATATTGAATTCTTAACTGCTGAACGGGAAGTGCTATTTGGCATAAGATTGTGAAAGATTGATTAATGAACGGACATTTGAAGATAAACAGACATATTGAATGTCAACCTGTATGTAAGCAGCACTGTGGGCAAAACTAAAGCATATGGACAATTGAACAGTCACATGAGTGCTTTACCAATGTGAGAAAGATTCATAAATCTGTGTCAAGACGAAAACAGATGCAGAAAAGTGTTACATTATCTAAAGAGAATACAATTGTGAAGTCAAAAGCCTGAGGCAGAAGAGCCTGTGAAGGGGCCAAACAAGGCTAAGGGAACTTATGTTTGCGTGACCTGTAGTCGGTGGACGCGACCTGTAATGGGTGGACCGTGTGGTCTGACAACTGCTCTGAGACCAAAGAATTCCCGAATATGAAGATCACAAACATCATGAATCAAACCAAGGAAAAGCCTAGGGTTCCTGGTTGCATGATCTGTACTGCGTGGACTGTGTGGTCTGACAACTGTGCCTAGACCAGAGAGGCTTAATAATGACAAACAAAGGGGGGTGGCGCTGTGGAGCAGCCCAAGATGGCTGCCTAGCTCTTGAGCTCCGTGTGGGACTGGGCGATATCCTTCTACATCTGCGGCTACACTGTGCGTTGTACGCTCATCTCCTCACCACTTT
Organism: Ambystoma mexicanum; assembly: GCF_040938575.1. Classification (NCBI taxonomy): domain Eukaryota; kingdom Metazoa; phylum Chordata; class Amphibia; order Caudata; family Ambystomatidae; genus Ambystoma; species Ambystoma mexicanum. The sequence continues at coordinate 1,173,491,528 of NC_090928.1, read as the reverse complement.
TGCCCAGCGCTTCAGCGCCTCTGCCTGGTGAAATTCCGGCTCCTCTACGACCCCGGGTGATCCAATGCGGGGTCTTGGATCGGGCGGCCAGACTCTGGCCCTCTCCCCCGCGGTGTACGCGGCGTCGGCCCGAGGCCCTCCCCCTTCCCAGGGCCTGGCACCTCTCCCGGGCGCTCGATCGGGCGAACTGCGGCCCGATCGGAGCCCCGGCTGCTTCCAGGCGTCCTGTGCCTGGGCCCCCCGGGGAGCGGCCCGACTGAGAGCTCGCGGCCGGAGCCGACGCGGAGCGCGTCCCGGCCCTCCACCGGCTGTGGGCGGGTCTCCGGAAGGTAAGAGGCGGCTGCCTGAGGGCCCTACATCCCCGCTGCGGTTGTGTTCGCTGCCATAGTTGGAGCCGCGGCGCTGGCCCGGCCCCTCCCCCCCGTCCTGGGCGGACTGCGGCCCGTTGGAGGACCCATCATTACACCGCTGCCTGCTGACTCGAAGTGGACATTGCTCACCACGTCCCCGCTAGTGACTTGCTTGTGGTGCCGGCGGTGTGGCGGGGGGGCTTTTTGCGGCGCCCCCCCACTTGGATCCGTTTCCCGGGTCGGCTGCCTCTGCGGCCCGGGCTTCTCCAAGGTGTGGACCTTGGGAGCTGCCCAACACCAACACACCCTAATCAGCCACCACTGAGCCCTGATCTCCTTTACCCCGGGAAGCATCTGCGACCGCGGTTCTCCCCCCTGGCATAGGCTCTGCACTCTTTTCTCTGTTATTGGGACCACTACCTGTTCCGCTCCCGCGCACCAATCCACGATGCCTAGCAAGATCAGGGGGTCCTCCAAGGGGGGTGCCATGGATAGATTCACTAAAGCTGTCCCGAGGGGGGAGGGTGACCAGGACTTACCTATTTCTGAGGAACTGGAGATCAACGTTTGCCCTTCTCCTGCGGCCCCTGACCTGACCATGATCATGGAAGCTATGGCAAAAAACTTTGCTTCCTTTCACGAGAAACTTGACGACATCAATGCCACTGTTGCCTCTTTAAAGACACGGGTGGATCAGGCGGGGACCAGAATCACGGACGCTGAAAACCGTATATCAACTAACGAGGATGCTATACATGCGCTACAGGATACTGTGGCGTCACTGTCTCGAGATATGCGGAATGTGAAAGCAAAGTGTGATGACCTCGAGTCGCGCTCCCGCAGGAACAATCTGCGTATTATTGGAGTCCCTGAAAATGCCTTAAAGGGTCGCATGGAAGACGCGGTCGAATCGTTGTTGAAGACCCTCCTGGGCGACCCTGCCATGTCCCCATACTTCACTGTTGAGCGCGCCCATCGGGCTCTGTCTCCCAGACCCAGGCCGGGTGACATCCCCAGACCCATCATAGCCAGGATTCTCAACTATAGAGACAGAGATCTTATCCTCCGCCTGGCCCGAGAGAAGGGAGACCTGCGCTTCGAGTCACACACAGTGAGAATCTTTCCGGACTTCTCTGTAGCGGTCCAGCAAGAGAGGCGCCACTTCATTGGAGTCAAGAAACTTCTCAGAGAACGGAATGTCCCCTATGCTATCCTGTTTCCAGCTCGTCTCAAAATCACACATAATGGGAAACTGTACTTCTTCACTGTACCAGAGGAGGCGGTGAAATTCATCGAGGCGCACCTGCCGCTTCCCAACCCGGCGGGAGCTCCGGCTGAAGATGTCTGAGCCGATGCCACACACTGATCGGCCATCTCTTTTTCGTCCAGGTTATCCTTCAATCAGAACGTGATCATTGAAACGACTCACAACAGTCCTATGGTTTCAGGCCCCCTAAAGCACCTAACCGGGCGAGGTGCTCGGCTGGCTACGGAGGCCTGTCTTTTGATCCGGTTACCGCAGAACCTGCTACTGACGGCGTTGCTGTCCTACATATCTGTCCACAAAGCCGCCCACACGGCTACAGCACACCTCGCTGCATTTGCAATGTTCTTGGTTTGTTGGTTGTCGCTGCTTTGGTGCCCCTGTTGGGCACGGGAAGGGTGTCATCCCTGTTGGATTTCGCCCCCCGACCTCCATGTTTTTGGGAGAGTCGGGCTAGCTGGAGACACCTGCGGGGGAGGGTGGGGGATTCACACTGCAAGTTGGGGGTGGGCAGTGAGGGTGGGATGTGGCTGGGGCGGGGATTGGGGACATGTTTTCGAAAATGGCAGTGGCGGGCTGGCAGCTGGCCACACATCGGATCGCGATTGTCTAATTATGCATCATCCTGTTTCTGTATTTCAACAACTGTGGTGGGATGTTCACTAAGTCTGTCGAGATGTACGTGTCCGCTTCAGTCATAGTCACTCTGACATTGGGAGATCCGGTGGCCAGAGTACTGGGGTCCGGTGCTGGGGGACGGGGGACCCGGCGTCCTCTGACGTTGGATCACTATCCTTGGTTTCCCAGTCTAGGGATTTTAATGATTGGGGTACTAGTATGGCTGTGACGATAATGACATGGAATGTTCGCGGCCTCAGTAACTACACTAAGGGTCGCAGGATCGTGGCTTACGCCAATAGGCACCACTGCAAGGTGTTACTCCTGCAGGAAACACACTCCACTGGCCCGTTGGCCAGAAGCATTGCGCCCACCTGGGGACCCCTCAGGTACTTCACGACTTATTCTACAAGGGCCCGTGGAGTGCTGACACTAATCCACAAGTCTCTTAAATTCGCTCTTCACAGGAGCTATATTGACCCAGGGGGAAGATACATTATCCTGCACTGCGCCATCGCCAACAGAGATTATCTACTCGTGAATACCTATGGCCCCAATGTAGACTCCCCTGAATTTATTGACCAGGTAGTGTCCATACTCCTGGGATACGTGGGTGTACAGATCATTTGGGGTGGTGATATGAACTTTATTTTAAACCCTGCCGTGGACAGGACTGGCTCCGCCCCCAGACCCTTAGCGTGTGCAGCGCGCAGGCTCTTGGCACACTGCAAGTCACTTGACATCCTGGACAGTTGGAGAGCTCTTCATCCGCTAACGCGGGAATACACATATTATTCATCGGTACATGATAGCTCTTCTAGAATTGATCTGATCCTACTGTCGGGCCAACTGATGGGTGGGGTTTCAGAGATTCGTATACTTGCACGTACTCTGTCTGATCATTCACCGGTCATACTGACTATCAATATGGGTATTCTAGCTCCCACCATGAATACTTGGCGTTTTAAATCAGCCGCCCTGCAGGACATCGTCTTCAAAGCAGACATTCTGTCAGATATCCGGTCCTACTTTGAATTCAACTTACCACAGGACACCACCCGGGGGGTCCGTTGGGACGCCTTCAAGGTTTTCATTCGGGGGGCAGCCATTTCTAGGGAGTCCGGGGTTCTCAAGTCCATAAAGGCCTCCCTGTCGCGCTCTGAAGCCAAACTGCGAGATCTTGAGCGGGCCCACCCTGCCTCTGTTGACCCTGTCATCCTTTCCCAGATAAGTGAGGAACTCAAGTTTTTCAACGAGCAGGCCATCAGGGAGGTGCAGTACTTTAGCCGACCTCAGGCGGCGCGGAAATACGGTGAGGGGGACAGACCTGGCAAAACTCTGGCCGCTTTGGCCAGGGGGGAATGGGGCCCAGCCCAAATTACCTGCGTCAAGGGTGGCAATGGGGTGATCCAGTGGTCTGACCAGCACATTTTGGAGATCTTTACAGACTTTTACTCCGAACTGTACTCGCAACCTCCCGAACATAGCGAATTTCAGATGCGCGAGCTTCTCGCCCAGATCCCCACCACTATCATCTCCCATGCTACAAGGGAACAGTTGGACTCCCCCTTTACCCTGAATGAAATAGTAGAGGCCATCTCCAGCCTCCCGAAGGGGAAAGCACCGGGCCCCGACGGGCTTACGGCCGAATTCTTTCAGGAGCATGTGGCCATACTGGGCCCTGAATTGCTCGAGGTCTGGAATGAATCCCTGCGCCTGGGTTCTCTTCCCCCATCCCTACGGGAGGCTGTCATCACGGTTCTCCTTAAGCCTGGCAAGCCGCCTGATGAATGTGGTTCATATCGCCCCCTCTCACTTATGAACCTGGATACGAAGATCTTCGCCAAGGTGATTGCCAATCGCTTTCTCCCGGTCATGCCTTATATGGTTCATGAGGACCAATCCGGTTTTGTCCCTGGCAGGTCCACATCACACAATATTCGACGGCTTCTCAACGTGATGGCCCGCATTGACCAGAACGTGAGTGCGGTGGCGGTAACCTTGGATGCCCAGAAGGCTTTTGACATGGTTTCCTGGAAATACATGTGGCTGGTCCTGGAGGCCATGGGCATTGGTCCTGGGATGATCTCCTACATCAGATTATTATACACCTCCCCGGTTGCCAGAGTCCGCGTTAACTCTCAAACTTCTACTCTGTTTCCTCTCTTTCGGGGTACCCGCCAGGGTTGCCCATTCTCCCCAATTCTGTTCGCTCTTGCCATTGAGCCTATGGCGGACTTCATCAGGGAACGGCACATGCGCGGGGGGATACGTCTCCAGGGCACCCCCGAGGTCGTCTCCCTATACGCGGACGCTGTCCTGCTGTTCGTCAGGGACCCGGATCTCCACCTTGACCCTCTCCTCCGGGACATCACCCGCATCGGGACATTCTCAGGCTTCACGATTAATTACACCAAGTCCGAACTTTTCCCCCTCACGCACTCCACACTTCAGCCGGCCACTGAATACCCGCTCAGGTGGTCTCCCAACGGGATCAAATATCTGGGGGTTCATGTGTCCTTGACTAGGGAGGCTCTTCTGGCTGACAACTATGTGACAATGGCTGCACTAGCCGAAGCCAAACTAGAGCGCTGGCGCTCTCTTCCCTTATCACTAGCCGGGCGGCTGTCACTGGTCAAGATGATACTGCTCCCTAAGTTCCTGTACACGTTTACTAATGTTCCCATCTGGCCTGGAAGTAGGTACTTCACTGATCTACACAAGCTGTGTGCCCAGTTCTTGTGGCATTCTGGCGCCGTGCGGAAAAAGTGGGGCGCTATGACCCTTCCCTATGACAGGGGCGGGTTCGCGGCCCCTGACTTGATGAGTTATTGGACCGCGGCGCAGGAACAGTTTGCCACGTACTGGTATCCTGGCCCTCCTTCTCGCCCGCATGTCAAGCTTGAAATCCTTGCTGCCTCCGGTGCTAACATTATGTCCCTACTCCTGCATCGGAGATATGAGCCTGACTCTCCCATAGACCCTGTCCAGACCACCTTATTGGCCTGGAGGCGGATATTCGCTGCAGGCCCCGAAGCTCACCCTTACTACAAATGGCTCCCCGCATGGCGGGTCCCCGGTTTGGAACCCACGAATGACTCAGCCCTGGCACGGCACTGGCGGGACCTGGGTTATCTGGCCCTTACTGACATCTACCCGGATGGGGTATTCATAACGCCACAGACGTGGAAGCCAGCCCACTCGGGCTCGCCACTTGAGCTACTACAGTATTACCGACTCCGTGCAGCGTTCCGGGCGGCTTGGCCCGTTTTCCCCAGCGAACCCCCAGACCACCCTGCCATCTCCTATATTGCCAACTCCGGGGGGGCGCGGGGAGTGGTCTCATCACTGTACAAACTCCTGCTCACTGCTTCAGCAACACCGCCCTCCAAGGCGAGAGAGGACTGGGCCTCTGAACTGGGGGTTGTCATTTCAGAACAATTGTGGGGTAAAATGTGCTCCCACATCAGTAGGGTCTCCCTTAATTTTCGACATCGCACTATACAGTACAAATTGTTGAATAGGCTATACTATACCCCACGCAGACTTTCCAAATTCGCCCACTCCGACACGCGACTTTGCCCCCGTTGCGGGGCGGAAGATGCCGGTCATCTCCACATGTTCTGGGACTGCTCTAACCTGGCCCCATTCTGGGATGAGATTATTAAAACCATGTCCGGTCTCTGCGATGCGGTGCTCGAGCCTGATCCGATGGGGGTGTTGTTTGGACTGTGGGTTGATGAGGGCGCCAGAGGGGAGGCCAGGCTGCTAAACGTATGTTGTGCAATTGCTAAAAAATGTATCCTTCAAAACTGGAACTGTTCGGCCCCCCCTACCTTCCAGAAATGGCTAAATTTGGTGACCTGGTCCCGTAATTGCGAGGAGGACTACATCACTACCCTTCCAGGCCGGTCCCGGCCCAAAAGCATTTGGACTGCCTTCAACAGCTATCTTAACGCCCTCGACGCTGCCTCTTTGGCGGACAGCTCACCCTAGACCCCGTTTCTGTATATTGTGCTCCCTAATATGTCATTTAGCCGATCTTTGTCTGAAAATGTATACTGCTGTTTGTGAACATCCCAGTGCAATGTACCTTGTCATGCTTGAAGACCATACTATCGATCTGTTGTGTGTGTATGTCAACTACCACTGCCAGCAAAAATAAAAGTTTAAAAAAAAAAATAATGACAAACAAAGGATATTGGAAGTGAGCCATGAAGATCTGTGAATCAGTTGGTAAAGCTAGCCAAAAGGTTGGTCAAGTGGATCTATTGTTTTCTCGTGTGGAACATTGAACAGATGAAATCAATATAAGTGCTGCAATGAAATCTTGGGGAAGGGAACCCTGAGAGTTGAAAGAATTGAGAAACACTGCATTGCGCAAGGGACCCTCAAGACCTCCTTTTTATGTGAACTATGCTGCATTGAACTGGGGATAGAGAACCCAAGAGGAACTGTAAGCGAAGAACTGCTGAGACTTTTGAACACTATTTTGTTGACTAAGAAGAGCCCGACACCACGTTTTTTCTAGATGTGAGGGCAAGCATAGGTTTAGACAGAGACAGACTCTTGATTTGGACTTACAGGCATAGACTTCCCTTAGTTTTCTTTAGGCAGTAGAAATCCCTTCCTTAGTTATAGGGTAAGTTAGGCCTTACACCATCCTGATCTTGAAATAAAACATTCTTTGAAACTTGAATTATGTTGTTTTGTCATCTCTTGATACCATGCCTGCCTCATACTCTCATGAGAACTCCTTCATGTTCATGCAGCTCATTTGTATTTTCCAGTAGCTTTGTAATTCTGGCACTAGTGTTTTCTCTCCTGGCCATCCTTTGCTTGTGTATTCCATTGTTCGGTGTATGTTCTCATCTTTTCCTGTTTCTGTGCATCATTCTGTCAATGTAATAGTTTGACTTCCTTGTCCAGCATTTTCCGTTACCAATGTTACTATGTATTCTTCTTTGAGATTCTTTTCTTCCTTGTCCTTGGTTAGGGGTTGCCTTGATAAACAGGCAGGTTGTCCCATCCGGGTACAGGTTCATTTTTATGCCAATATCACTAACCTCAGAGTCTGGTTCCCTGTATTTCTGGGTCCTAGTATATTTACAAAGGGTTATGGTCCATCCACAACTTGAACCATCTTCTCCAAAGGTGAATCCGAAAATGATTTACCGCTCATTTGCATGCCAGCATCTCCTTCTTTATCACAGAGTGGTGCTGTTCCTTGCCCGTTAGTGCTTTTGATGCAAATACTACTGTGTAGGTTTCTTTTTGTGCATGTTGCATGCATTAGAGCCGCCCCTATTCTATATGCACTTGCATCTACTGCTATAATCCTTCGTGAAATGGTTTGAGACTGAGGGCTTCTGTTATGTCTTTGTTATCTCTTTGAATGCTGTCTTGCATCCCTCCCTCCATTCATATATTACTCCCTTTCTCCGATCCTCTGTTTTGTCAGAGTAATTTCTGAACAAACTTGGCCTAATATTCCGCCGTCCCTATGAAGAACTCTGGTGGTACCATGGATTAGTATGTCATGTAGGGAGAACTTGACATTTTCTATTTCATGCAGTGTTTCTGTTAGGATCCTTTGAAATACTGATGCTGCTGAGCATAGTCTGAATAGCATGCGCTTGTATTGGTACGTGCCATACAGTGTCACAAACGCGGTCAACTGTCTTGACTTTAGATGCACTTTAACCTGGTGGTAAGCACTGGTTAAGTCCAATTTTGAAAATATTGCGGCCCCTTGTAGTGATGGCATCATCTCTCATATGTTTGGCAAAGGGAAATTGTCACTCACCACCTCTTGATTCAATGCTCGAAGGTCTATACACATCTCAAGTTCCTCTAACCCATTCCGGCTGGTCATTACTATGTGCTTACCCATTCTGTTGCCTCCACCACTTCATTCATGTTTTCAACTAGCAGCTTCTTCAACATTCTTCTCTTGCTGTGACTGGCACTGGTCTCTTTGTTTGATGGGAATAGCTCTGTCTCTTAGTTTGATTCTGTGCATGTACCCTTTGAGTGTCCCTATTTTGCTCTCAAAGACTTCTGCATACTTCTCAAGTAGATCTTGATCCCTTGTACTTATCACCTCCATTAGTTGCTCTGTAGCATCTGGGTCCAGGTTTATATCTAGTTCCGCTTGATAGGGCCAGCCCAGGAGTGTATCTACTATGTCAGTGACATACACTCTCCCCCTAGTTCTTGTGTCTTTGAATTGTATGTCTGTCTCAAAGTATCCTAGTATCTTGACTTGTCTGCCCCCGTAGGTCCCTGGTTTCGATTTGGACCTCTTGAGCTTCTGTACTTCTTTCCTCCATCTCTGTTCTTACTGCTCTGCAGATATAATTTGGAGATCTGACCCTCAGTCGGCCTCTTATTCATACTTCAAAGTGCAGCTTTTCTTTTGTATTCCTTTCCTTTGGAGAGCGTTGATGCTTGGTATTCTTACAGGCTTGGTTTTGTGTTCTTCTGCCAAATCTTCACTCTCGCTGTCCTCTGTCCACATTCTTTATGGACTTGTTCCTGTACATTCTTGCAAAATGGACCATCACTTGGCATTTCACACACTTTCTTCCTCAAGGAGGAAATTCACTGTCATGCGCCGCGTGTCTGCTCATACCACACCTGCAGCATTCTTCCTTATATCTCGACCCATCTGTTTGTGATGCTCTCTTCTTTCTACGTTATCTGCCCTTTTTCTCCATTTGGTTTCCATTTCGCTTTGTTTATTTGCTTTGTTCCTTTTGCTTATGCAGCATGCGTTCTTCCTTACAGTGTGCTACATTTAGTATTTTCTCTAGTATGGGCATTTTGCATTGCAGCATCTTCTCTTGTATCTTCGAATTCCTGCTTCCCACTAGTTGTGAGTCTCTGACCATCGTGTCCAGTGCATCTCCGATTGGACAATCAGTTGCTAATTCTCTTAGCGCTGTGAGGTAGTACTCTACCGCTCATTCCCACTTTGTTTCCTTTCATAGTAGTGTAGTCTGTATCTTAGTTCATTTCCTTGGTTTTCAAATCTTTTCTTCAGTCTTTTTAAAGCTTCTTCATTGGAACTCTCTATATTAGATCCATTGATTCCCTTTTCTATTGGGAGGGTTTGAAATGTGCGCTGGCCTTTTATCCCAATACTGTCAGTCTAACTGTCTTCCTTTTCCCCTAAATTTCCGGAGCTCCGACACTTCCATGTATATATTAAAGTTGTGTAGACATTATTTCCAAGATATTGTTGGTCAATTGGGATTTTGTAGAATAACTGGTGGAGCTGCAACATACTGAGCCATTATCTCGTTGTGCTTCTAACCTCAGTCTGCTGCTTTACTGGCACTTGGATTTATTTTTTTCTTTCCTGTGTGTCTTCAGTCTTGGTATGATATTTGCTGTTCGACTGTCCCATGATTTCTCAACAGGGTCTCATTAGAACAACCTAGATATTCTAGCCAGGAGTTGTAACTCCTTGCCCAAGCAGCTAAGCAAGCATCCCCCTCCTTGCTGGCATAGTGTTTCAATATATCGAAAAGAATGCCTTATCTATACATTTAACATACAGTGCCAGGGTCTTCCACTTGATCATTGATCGCATAGATTAGAGCCCCAACTCGAACCTAATCATTCCATTCGGTAAAGAGTTTGGGAGTCGCAGCACTCTTTTCCAGAAGTAGCCTTCGGTGTACTCCAAGATGTTTGTAGGCCAGATTCGTAAAATCTCGGCGCCATAGATCAGAATAGGAACCACCTTCTGTTTGAAGAAGGTAATGGCTGGAATCAAGGAAAACTTTGCAAATCTTTTGGGGAGAATTACCCTCTGCGTTGTAAGCTGCTTGCATTTAAGTTTGATGTTCTCCAACCATTGCTTTTCACTAGTGCTGTGGTTTACCAGGACCCCCAAGTAGGACAATGAATCTACCTGTTCCAGGATATCTTTGCCCACACACCATCTGAATATCATTGCTCTTTTCCCCTTTTTATGCTCCTGGATCATTATTTTGTTTTTAACATTTATCTTTAGACCATTCAGCTCAAAATATTTAACCATTTCATGGAGTCGTCGTTGAAGTCCAATTTGGTTCTGGTCGAAGATAACTATGTAATCTGCATAGAAAATCAGTGGGACAGGTTGTTTGTTTATTCTAGGGAGAAGGCTTGAACAGTGTCTTGTCCGTCCTCAATGTCAGTCAGATAGAGTTTGAATAAGGCAGGGGCCAAAGAGCACACCTGCTTCAATCCTGAAGTAGTAGTGAGTTTATCTGAAAATTGACCTTTGGTGGAGAGTCTAACCCATGCCCTCATATTCGAGTATAGAATCATGCCTCAACCAGATCTCTCGGGCAAACACAGACTTTGAGTTTCCCCCATAACCTTTCTCTGCTGATACTACCAAAGGCCAGCTCGAGGTTGATGAAGGCCATGAACAGCCTAGATTTTGCCCCAAAGGTTTTCGTCTTTATGGTGTTCAGCAGGAAAAGGTTAAGGTTAGTCCCTACACCCTTAACAAATCCAGTCTGCCTCGGAGGGAGGCGCCCAGCCTCTCTAGACCACCTAAGTAGGCGCTGGAGCAGAATGGGGGAGAATAGTTTTCCCAGGGTGTCCAGAAGGGCAATTGGCCTATAGTTTTTTTGGGACTTCTCTACAGCCATCCTTGTACAATGGGATAATCAGGGCAGATATCCAAGACTTTGGGACAACCCTATATTTTATGACTAGTTTAAACAATAGTAGACATAAATCGGCCCACAACAACAGGTTCTGTTTTAGTATTTCATTATTAAGGCCCTCCGGGCCCGCTGCCCTAGAGATGTTAATTTTTTGATTAAGGCCACTATAAGGTCTTTGTCAAAACCGATGGCCCATTTTGAGACTTTCACCTTTTTATAGGGATCGTTACTGTCCTCAAGTTCCCCTATCGGGCTAGACGAACTATATCAAATAGAGTCAGTCCCCCTCAATAGCCTTATGGCAAAAAGCTGGGAGAAATTCAGAAACCCATTTATGGATATTGCTGGATAGTAGTCTAAACAAGAGCGTTGATAACCTCGGGCCCATGTATAGTTGGCCGGTATGTCTCCCCGGGTTTGCCCATTCAGCATAAGGGTGTCACACTCTGAGTTCATTTATACATAACAGGGCCTTTTTCTCAAGGCTGGGTGATGAAAGCATCTTGCCCTTGTCATCAAAACAACTTATATTAAGGTCACCACAAATAATGATATGAGGGTTATGATCTTTCATATAAACATTGTCAATTAAAATCATAATCATGTTAACAATCAAACTGTCATTCATAAAGACTGGGTTCCAATATATGTTAAAAATCACCAGAGGAATTTTCAGTATACCCCCGTTTGCTCACAAGTGACCACTTGGACGTACGGGTTTGGACTCGTAGTTTCCACTATACTCTGACCTCTACCCAGCTTTATCATAGTATGGAGACCAGACGATGGGCGTCCCACTAGTTTTCTTTTTTTTGCCAGATTACATTTAAATTCAAATCCATCGCAGATTGGTGGAACAGAAAGCCAGGTCTCTTGTAAGCTCCAATCGTTCCATTTGAAACAGATGTTCATGGCCACTTGTATTCCGAAAACAGCAACATAAGGGTTTCTCTTCTTCTTTCCACAAACATTAATCCTCTGATTTTTTTAGCTAAAGCCCCAGCCAACCAAGGCCAGTCATGCCCATTTTTGTCTTGCCATTTGCACTCCTGGTCCATCTTTATGAGTTTTTTGCCCTGTATGGAACCGTCATCGGTAATTTTTAACAATGGAAAGTCTCTAACTTTCCGAGGGAGCAGTGGATCTTTACATATGCCTGTTGGGGAAGTCGCTGATATCCTAGGGTCGTTTCTTTCCCTGGATTTTCCCTTTTCCACTCTCCATTTAGACTTTCCATGATGAGGAGACCCAGAACAATCAAGCCCCATGGCCCAGAAGGAACTTTTTCAGTGATTTCAAAACCCAAGGCGAGTAGATCAGCTGCTGATTCCAACAGGATACTTCACACCCATCTGGAGTGTAAATGGAGTATGATCCAGTCTATGCAAGTCTCATTTACAAATTGGACTATTTTGAGGTCTTTGGATTGGATATTCCTTAGTTTCACAGCATTATGCAAAAGTCTCAGCACATTTTCACAACTTAGAATTAAACCATCCTTGGTAGGAATGAGTCTTTCAATTGTCACCACCAAATTGAGTAGACCAACAGAGGCCCCTAGTTTTGTAGATTTCTTTCAATCCACCTCTCGAATTACGAGCAGATTGTTTTCCACAGTCCCATGTCAAGTCGACTTTGGAATGAGTCGTCAACCTCTTTATTCTTTCTGCCAGGGTAAAGAACCCGAGGGAGGACGTTTTTGACACAGGGGAGTTATTTAGAGATCCAGTGAGGGGCGATGCTTTTCCTCTATTAGATGACACAGATTTCTCACCTTGTACTATTTCCACAGAAGCATCTTCCACATTGATTGGCTCATCGGAGTAGGTAGAAAGATCTAGGCATCAAAGCATCTCTTTGTCCATAACTGTATCTTCTTTGGTTGTGTCCCCTTCTAACTCTCCTTTTCGGGCTATTAATGGATTGTTTGTTTTAATCGGGGAGGTGTTGTCAGTTTACGCATGAATGACCTAGACCCATTAGATTTAAACTTATTCACATTTGGTTGTTTTTTAGACTGGTTTCAGTAAAACGTCTTTGCCTCTTTTCGCCATTTCTTTACTTTTAGGTTTTTGAAATATCACATTGGGTTTAGACCCAATGGACTTGGCTTTTATCCCTATGACTGGTTCACTCCCCATCATTTATTCAGTCCCTTAAGACACTGTTAGCTCTACTTCTTGTGAGGTCCCATTCCCAGGGTAGCACTTAGTTAGAACGGGAATTGTGTACAGAGTCCTGGCTGCCAGTTGGACAGTCTGCATAGAGACTCTGTCGGCGGGGTTGCCAGTTTGGAGGTCTTTAGGGCTATGAGTATTATCCTGGGTCTTTCTCGCCCAGTTCAGGGTTTCAAGGATCGCAGTCATCAGCACATTTTGTTCATTTCATTCCCCTCTTGCAAGGTCAAATAACCTCTCCTTCCATTGTGATTGGGTTTCAGCCTCCCTATCAAGATGACCCTTACAGCTTCTAGAAAGGCTTCAAGAAGCAGTAGTTTGTATGGGCCATTGCCAGTGAGATGGCTTGATCTTAGTCCAGTTCTTTTTACAGAGAAGGAGCAGCCAGGTGATGATTGCTGAAGGTCACATTTTGGCTGTGCATGGAGCCATCCAGCCGTCCTGAGTCTGAAGATGAAGAAACCGGTCTCTGCGGACTCTGCACTCTCTGTGAAATTCTCCACAGAGGTTGGAATATCAAAATATATCTTCAATACTGAATCCCCCTCCTCTGTATTTCTTAATGGGGTTACGGTCAATTCCACCCGTGTTGAGAGAAATTTATCTTTGTATCACAATGTTTTACTCATATTTTCAGGCAGGTTTCCTCCCCATCTAAATTCATTTTACTTGGGGCTGGTGTCGAAGGCAATTGATTGTAAATATCAATAAGCCTTCTCTGACCTTATATTGTGCTTTTTATAACTGCCTTGTCTCGCGTGAGTTTTGCAACAATAGCAGAATGCTGCATCTCCAGACCATGGGGCTCCGTGCTCCTAGGTGCCATATAACCTTGGAGTTTGCTTTCGTCCCGGAAATTTGATATTGCGTAATCTGGCCACTCAGGACGTGTGAATACATCTTCCAAATAGGCCGGATCCATTTCGTATTCAGACATGTCATGCCATAAAATGGTTTTTAGTCCAATTTTAGCTCAATCTGGCATCTTGGGGGTCTCAAGGGCCTTGTACTCCCCTGTCTGATCTGAATTAGACCGGGGAGGCAAAGGGATGTTTGCCACTTCCTTAAATGTTTCCCCCGATAACAGAGTACAATGCCCGGTTCTACCCCCTTTTGCCTGCAGTCTCCCCCAGGTCCACGTGGCTTTTTTCCACTTGGGGTGAATCTACCTCCAGTTTTTGGTATTTGGTATTGAGGGATTTCGTGGAAGGTAATTGGCGGAGCTTAGTGGATCTAGCAGATACCAATCACGCATCCTTGAAAATGTCATTATATACTCCAGGGCAGTCATCAAGAGACTCAGGATATTTGACTGGTTCCTTTAGGATCTTAGCATTGATGTTTTTCTCTCCCGGGATACTCAGAACATCACTTGCATTAGCTCCATGTTGCAGTTCACCAGTTGAGAGATTGCGGGAGAGTTTATGGGGTGGAGCGGGGGCACCGGGGCTAGTGCCAAAGGCAGCACTTCATCACGTGTCCGCCCCCGTCTTCGAGTACAAGGCTGCTTTGATGACATACCGCATCACCTGCTTGGTCTTCCACACATCGTGTAGGTATCAGTCTCAATGCCGTAAGCCACGTAAAGTAATATGATCTGGGAGGGGGGGAGGACAAGTGGAGGCCTATGGGGGACCACGGCACTAGGCGCAAGGTAGCCACCAGGTATAAAGATAAAACAGAATGCAGCTGACTCGGGTAATCTCCAAGCTCCAATGGCGAAAGGCACAATAGGAGCAACAGTTCAAGAGGGAGGCCAAAACAGCGGTCACTTACCAATGTTATACTGCAGATGGAGTAGCAGTTAGGGTATTTGGCTTCCAAACCTCGAAGGAGTCTCCCTTTCCTTCTTCGTCTCCCGGTGCCTCAGCCGCACAGCAGAGCAGAGCAGACAGACTGCGGGCACATTGCGAGACTACTCCACTCTGCTCATTATTCCACGACTCGCTCCGCTAGCAGGATGCCGTTTTCAATAGTGCTCCACCTCCAGTTGAATAGGGAGAGCAGACAGACTCTCCGGGCACACCGCAAGACTGCTCCACTCTGCTTACTTTTTTAACATCGTGTCATGCCAGATTTCTCCATGTTGTTTTGATATGTGTTTTCCAGTGGCGTATCACAAAATGTGGTGGGCCCCCTACAAGCCATGCTGAGGGCCCCCCTCCCCCAACTCTGCAACAAATTACTATTTGTGCTACAGTGTGGGCCATCCTAAAATAACACGCTTGCACAATATGCATGAACGTGCTACTGAAGGGTTATGCCGAACACTGTACTAGGAGAAAGATATAAATATGTGTTTTAATGCAATATACAGCACACTTCTGAGAGAAATTGTCTAAAAATCCAGAGTGTTTGCAATTGTTTTGTAGGGTAACACCAATCCAATACATGCAAGTCATCAACAGTGCACAGGAACATTAATGCTTTGCTATTAAAAATCCCATGCCACATTGAAAACATGTCCCGCTGACTGCACAATGTAGACCAGTGTAGACACGTAATAACATTACAGTAAAGCATGCCAGGCCACATTTAGACATACCTGGACTGGTTGCACAAACATGCCAGTAAGATGAAGCCCGGGTCTCTGCGGTCTCTAACAACACGGCCAAACTCTTTAAAATCTACACGGAACTGATCAATCCTGTTGTGGTCTCCACCTCTCCTATTCCCTCCCAGACCCTCTGTATGGCTCTGGCCTCTCATTTCTCCGCTAAAGCTCAGGACATCCTGTCCACTATCTCCTCTTCCTCTCCCTCTTCCTCTCTCGGCCCCTCTTTGGCCATCTCTACCTGCCCTCCTGCGTTCTCTGTTTTTCTCTCTGACAACAACTGACAAGGTTTCTGGACAAGTCCAATCCATGAAAGTGTCATCCAAACAGGTTCTCCCCTGCTCCTCTAGAACCATCAAGGATGGACCATATTGACACCCTCGCTGCAGCCTTGGCGATTTCTGAATTCACTCTTTCACACTGGAACGTTCCCCTCTCCCCTTAAGCACTCCCTTTTGAACCCACTCCCCACGAAGCTGTCTGCCGATGCTACCTGTCCGGCAAACTATCGCCCAATCTCCATCACCACTTTTCTGGGAAAACTCTTGGAAAAAAGCTGGCCATTTCCCAGCTTACTCTCCACATTGAATCTGTTGGTTGTCTCCATGACCATCAGTCTGGCTTCAGAGCTGTCAGAGGCACGGAAACTGCTCTCCCGAACACCCATGAAGATTTGCTCTTTAACCTTGATTCCAGCATTCCTTCATCCTCATCCTCCTTGACCTTTCGTCTGCCTTCGACATGGTCAACCACGCCATCCTGATCAATCGACTACGTGAGAACCTGGGCATCACGGATCAGGCCCTGGAGTGGCTGACCTCCTTCCTCTAGGACTGCCCCTCCCAGGTCCAACTTGGTCCCTTTTTCTCTGCCACCTCTCTCTCTTCCAATGGCATTCCCCAGGGCTCTATCCTCTCACCCTGGTTTTTCAACCTCTACTTGGCCCCTTTGTCCCACCTGATCTCTACCTTCTCCTCTAACTTTCAGTGTTATGCGGCTGGCACTCAGCTTTCCTTCAGGCTCGTCTTATCTCTCGCTCATTCCTGACTGTCTATCCGTGATTCAGGATTGGTGCGCCTCCAACGATCTCTGCCTAATGCCATTAAGATGGAGATCCTTCTCATTGGGACCCCTGCCCCCGATTTCCCTCTCTCACCCTGGCCGCCCACCTTGATCCCTCTTCCTTCGTCTTCCTGCGAGGCAAAAAACCTTTTGCGTCATCTTCGACTCCACTCTCTCTTTCTCTCCTTGCATCTCAGACGTCGCCAAGAAGTCCCACTACCTACCAGCTGCTCCCCCCTCAAAGGGACTCTTCCCGTTCTCACTTTCCCCCAGAAGCTCACTGTCTCCAGAGTACTGTTTCTCTCTAGGCTGGCCTACTGCAACAGCCTCTTTCTCAAGCTGCCTTCCGATATTCTCCGCCCTCTGCAACTAATCCAGAACAAGACTGAGTCTTATCCTTGGCCACAAGCCCAGGGATCATATCTCTCCAGCCCTGAAATCTCTCCACTGGCTCCCAGTGGTTGCAGAATCAATTTCAAGACCCTTTGCATTGTCCACAAGGCTTTCTGGGGTCGAGTCCACACTACACCCAACGCTCTCTTCCAAAACACCTTCTTTCTCAAGCCCTTCCCCCAGTTACCTCAAACTCTCTAAGGGCTAGACAGTGTGGGGTAGATCTCTCTTCTCTGCAGATGCCTCCCTCTGGAATGGCCTTCCTGCCCCTCTCAAACTTTAACGGACCACCTGATTTTCCGGAAGCAGTTCAAAGCATTCCTCTTCTCCTCTGCTTTCGCTCTCTCCCTCCCCTGCTCACCTACCTGACCTACCTGTCTACTGTACCGACTGGTTGCTTGGCTATCCTCAGAGTCTCACTGAGTGCAGGCTCTTTCCTGATCAGTCCCCCTTGCACTGCCTCCGGCCTACCATGCACTTAGGGGCTGTAACTGTAACCCTGCAGTCCCTTGTTCTCCTTGCACTACCCAGAGCTGCACTGCCCTGGCTGCAGTTACTCAGAGCATTACTGCCCTGTTTTCCCCTCCCTTCTTCCTTGCACTCCCCCCCCCCTTGCATTTCTCGTTCTCGCACTTGCACGATCTGATTGACACAAGGCCTGGTAATATCATTTGTCTTGTCCTCCCTCTATCTTCCCTCTATCTTCCCTCTATCTTCCCTCCCTTGCTTGTCGCACCTAGAAACACTTGTGTACAGGCATGTTATAATAGACATATATCATATTTGATCACAGATGCCCAAAACAATATACAATGCTGCAGTAAGAAACGGCTAGGTAATTAAACTTAGCAGGACTGCTTTATCAGAAATGCGCAGTTAAAAAAAAGTCATACCAAACTGAGGAATAACTAGACTGGCTGCACCAAAATGCCTCTCTAGCCAATAATACCACATATCATGTCTGCTTAGCCTAGACATGGACAACCATTATGATTTATCGCACAATCCCGCCCCCACTCATACCCTCTCCCTCCCATGCCCTACCCTAACCTAACTTCCGAAATCAGCTCCTTGTCCCAGAATTACCTTCACGTCCCTCTTCCTTGTCCCAGAGCTTACGTTTGAGGCTCCTTGCCTCATAGGTAAGTGCTGGGATGAGGAAGAGTGGGATTAGGAGTAATGAAGATACAGGTAGCTAAGTCAGACATTACCTCCATGTACCTCTACCTCATCCCAGTACTTGTGTATGAGGCATGTTGCCTTATACACGTACTGCCTCATACTCAAGTACAGGGACGAGGAAGAATGGGGCTAGGAGTAATTAGGATTACCAATAAGCAATTAAGGCATTAAACACAAGTAGGGGCTTAACAATATTGAGTTGACTGGGCTGCAGCACTCACCCCCAGAAATGTTGGTCTATTTTGACTCAACCTGGCTGAGCTTCAGAGCAGTTGCCGGACAGAACCGGGCACAGATGTTAAACGGCACCTGTGTTTCACTGTTAACAAGGGCCCAGCAATTACTAACGTAAAGCATTTCACTGTTAGTACCTGCATTCAAATGCCAATTTAAATTGTGATGTGGGTTTAGTACTTTCATGCCAGGGAAGTGACTGGAAGGGTAGAAAGGGAATAGGAGACCGTTCATTCTCACAACAGTTCATAATTGGGTGGTTTCAACTTAAAGGAGAGAGTTAACTGCTTGTAACATTGAAGCTGCAATAGAACAATCTAATTAAAATGCGTAAAGAAGTTAGATGTCCCCACACAATTAAGTGTGCCCCTCCCCCACGGCCCGTGAAGTTAGCGCCTCTCCCATCATTTGAAGGATCAGCCCCCCGAAATGTAGGTTTTGTTGCGCCCCTGAACACAAGCACACACACCATTCACCATATACACGCATGTACACCAAGCCATCCATACATTTAAGTGTGCACTCTTTCACCATACAGGCACACCCAATCGCGCCTTGAAGCACTTGTGTATAGGGACGTTATAAATGCCATATCATATCAAATTCATACATTTAAGTGTGCACCCTTCCACATACACTCACACAGGCAGCCACCTATACATTTAAGTGTGCACCTTTTCACCATGCAGGCACACCCAGGCACCTTTTCACCATGCAGGCACACCCAGGCACCCACCCACAGATTTAAGTGTGCACCCTTTCACCATACATGCACACGCACGCACACGCACACACACACACACACACACCCCCACCCAGTCACCCATACATTTGTGTACACCCTTTCACAATACACTCGCACACGTCAGGGGTTAGGGGAGCCCTATTACTTCAAAAAGAAATTGTTTCTTTTTGAAATCACTCTGACTTCATAAAGAAATTATTTCCATTAAGGACCGAACCATAATGGAAATCATTTATTTATGAAGGCAGAGTGACTTCAAAAATAAACTATTTCGTTTTGAAGTCATGGGGCTCCCCCACCCCATGACATGGAGGCCTCCAGGCTGGGGTCTTCCATGTCATGGGTGGAGAGGAGCCCTCGGACTTCAAAGAGAAAGTTTCTTTTTGTAGTCACTCTGCCTTCATGAAGACATTATTTCTCTTACAGAAAGGATGTCTTTATGAAGGCAGAGTGATTTCAAAAAGAAATATAAAAATATATATATTTTTTTTCATTTTTTTTTTTTTACAAGTTAGGCCCCTTTCCAGGACATGTGCTATGGGGGCTCCCCTCCCCGCCGGTCCTGCAGGGGGACCTGTTACGCCAGTGGTGTTTTCATTACATGATACAAGTCATTTATAACGTGCCTGTACACAAGTGTTTCTAGGCGCAACATTATGATTTAATGGTAGATGATGGTACATTTGAACTTTACTAGAGCTTTCATCATTAAATATTCACTTTATCATGATTTATTACGAAAAGAGAAGGCTCATGAACAAATGGAGCTTTTCATCGAAAAATGTCCTTGTCCTAAATTGAGGTGGACATTGATGAGTGTGGCCCTCCCTGGAGGTGGAAGTTGCCAGATCTGGGATTCCAAGAGACTAACGAGCTTTAAGGCTTTGCAACAAGGCCTTGCTAACCCTAAATAAAATGTTTTAAATATCTTTTTTTTTATACTGAAGCTCCTGGGCTGTGCCTCTGTGTGTGTATGGAGTGGCTGGCTTTCTTGTTCAGGCCACTTAAAAAAACAGGGTTTTCAACAAGTGTAACACTTTGAGCAGTGACCCTAAATATGAAAAAATAGAAATAACAAATAATGTGTCTTTCTGGAATGCTAAACAACTACTGGACTCATTGAAGGTTTATTTCAGACACACCTCATGGGGTGAGTGTCACTGATTTAGTCTGGTCTTAAAGACCTCAAATTCACAATGCAGACAAAAACTTCCAAATAGCATTTAGAGTAGAATAAGCATCCATGTTGGACTGGGTATATTGCTTTTTGAAGGTTGCAGTTATAGCATGTTTTTTTCTGCCGTTGTCTCTGTTACGATCATCGCAATACATTCCATCTCAGGGTCCTCGGTCACTTGACAAAATCCTTGTGGCTGAAAGCTTGTGTGCAGTGTAGAAATTTGATCATAGCGCATAAAGTGCCCCTTGATTTCATTGTGCCACGATTAATGCTTTCTTGTAATGTTTCTCTCTTTCCCATCTCCCTGGCATGCTGTTCAGGATGTTTGCATGTATGAGGTAATGAGTGCACAGAATACGGGATCGTGTGTGAGTGCGCTGCTTTCGCAGTGGTATTCTAAATTCTTTAAAACACAGTTACGAACCCTCCCAATGGTGTGTATTTTGCCAACCTCTGAAGCCTGAAAAGTACATCCACGCAAGCTTGACATGTGGCCAACTTTGCTCAAGACCTGCAGATGAACTGGCCTGCTGTTAAATCTCAGTTACCAGTTTAATGCTATCCACTAAAGAGTGTCATTTGCTTTGTGACTTTGAGAACATTCAGATATGTAATTGCTCATTTTACTAAAGCCGGTAAAATAGCTATAGCTGGTAAGATAGCTCAGCGGGTTGAGCCCTCGCTGCTGCGATGTGTGTGTGAACTGCAGGTTCGAATTCCGGCAAGGCCAACTCAGCCCGTCATCCTTCTGAGGTCGATAAATGAGTACAAACACAGGTTGGGTGATATTGTATATATATTTACAAGCGAAATTGTTCTATTTAAAGCGCTTACGCATAAGTGCTAAATAATAGCACATCATTATCATTTGGCCATGGACATCTGTTTGCATACACAGTCATTTGGTAATATGTGCCTATACACACTGATATTAACGATACATATGGTGATCCATTCTTGTATGAAATGTATATCACATTACAGTGATTTCTTAACCATATGTTTCGTAGTGTACTTAGGAACAATGCTATGTAATGGCAATTCCTGTTTTGTATAGGGGTGAACATCGCTTCCTGTGATGTCACTTCAGGGTGGGGTCAAATGACATCAATTCCTGTGATGTCAGAGGTCAAGGGTAATGTGATGTCACTTCCCCGTGGCATTTTGGTGAAATAACATCCCTTCGATTGAGAACATCTGGTTACGCAGTACCCGAATACCTACCAGATAAAATATAACTATTTTAGTGGGTTTTTCAAAGAAAGGAGTTTATACGAACCATTAAACTTCTGAAGTGAGATACTTGCAGGAGATAGGAGCTCCCTCTCACTGGCAACCATTAGATTTCTGAATGTGATTTTTAATTTTGATAAAAATAATTGATTGTCTGTAACAGATTTTTTAATTCTGATTAGAATAATCAATTTCTGTGGGCGCGTGAATCGGGAGTATAAAGATGATTTACATGCTTTGTAGAACTTAGTACATTTTAATGGTACATGTGAGTGCATGAAAGACAGACGACCGAGGAATACCCTAAGAGAAAACGAACTAGAAGAGACACTGTGACGTAGCCCTCATCAGCAGACACTAGCTGATCTGTGCTGACATGTGCTCACGCGCCGTCCTGTCTGCATCATCCCTAAAGCACTCATTCTGGGCCATTCAGCGACAGTTATTTCAGGAAAAGAAAATGTTATGCTCGATTCATTTACCAAAGATGTACTATTTTGTTGTCAGAAACTGGAATTTGTAAAGGGAAGAGATCATTTGATGCGGGTAAAATGAAATGACGCAATCCTGTGCCATGACATTCTTTGGAGTGTATTCAGTGCTGAAACTAAAATCCCACCCATAACTATCTCTTTTCTGATCATATGGTGCGAGCACGTGCGGCTGGCCACCAGAAATCTGCCTAATAACTCAGGATGTGCGAATCTGTGCAACTGGACCCTTCCACGTTTTGATGCGGTTTCCAGATTAAGCCAGATTTTTGGCAGGGATTATTTGCTAACCTGCAGTTATGGGCGAGTGAGGCCGCCACATTTACACCCCCTCGTACTTTAATCATGTATTCCCGCATGCTGCCTTCTAGACCACACTCATCATGATCACCCAAAAAGGCTTTGGCAAGTGAGCCTACCCACATTGCGGTCAAGGCTGCTGAAGACTTGACACCATCCAAGACTGCTCGATAGGTGCACAGATGAGACTGAAAAAAGAAATGTCAGCACATCGTCCTGTTCATTCTGTGCTATTAAAACATGCACTGGTGTCTTGCTATTTCTAACGGGCCGCTCTTCCCAAGGGGGCAACCATACAATTAACAGTAAAACCGCAGACGCAAACTAGAAGTCAAAACAGGGGACAATCAAAGATAAGCCAAATGGAAAAAGCCAGCACTTTAGACCTATTGAAGGGTTGGATGTAGTGTGGAAGAGTTCTAGAGGCTGATCACAGATCCAAATCTCCGTATTGAACATGGAAAAAAAGGTGATAGATGGCACATCAACCAGAGGCCTACCAGAATGGAAAATGGGATTGCTTACCAAAAAGGCATCAACATGTCCGAGGATAATAGACACAAGCCATCTCGTTTGACATGCCGCTCTCGCCACATCTTAAGGATTCCACCATTCCTAATGTTTAAAACCTTCGACTAACTAGCCTTTCAGCAACATTCAAGCAACCTAACCAAAACACCATGCTATCTCTCACCGCTAGGCAAGAATACGCCGATCACATGCATCCCGAAGACGAGAGGAAGCCAGACCAGCCTGCTCTAGATATCCAAACATCATGAGAAAATAGGACCCAACTATTCCTGCACAGCATTTAAACAGGAAAGCAAGGCAACCTCATCCACATCTGGAGACAACAACCCAGACCAGCAGAACCTATATTCCCCTCCACCCAAAGTGCAAGACTAAAACCGGCACCCAAACAGAAATATGTCCCTCCCTGTTGGCTTAATTAATGCCTTTCTCATTAGAAAGGAATGTCATGGGCATAAGCCCCCGGCTAATGGCCATCACTGAGTCATGGTTCATTGACTGCTCCACCGCATTCTTTGATACCCTGCTATCAACTGTCTACAAGATACACTGCAAACGCATGAATGTTACAAAAGGAGAGGGGAGGGGTGTTGGCCACATGTGCAGCCTTGTCCGTCAAGATATACAATTCCTTTGAGTACATGCTGCTGAGATGGTCTATCAGCTCCAACAGCAGACTCCCCATTCCTATTGCCTAGAGCCCCCTCTACAAAATGTGGTATTTTTGGAAGGTTAGCTGAACCTCCTGGAAGACACCTTTACAGTATCAGATTTCAGCCCCCAAATCAATGCTAATGCTCGCAAGCCAGCAGAGGACTGATTGGATCAAATTAATAATTTGGGCTTCCACACACTGGTCCCTGACCCAACTCACATCAAAGGACACATTCTGGCTACCAATGTCTCGTTGAACGTGGCCATCAATGCCTTTAAGACAACCAGGCAATTCTAGCCAGACCACCAACTGAAAAGGGGCAGTCTGGCCATCCCACTGACTGCAACCCCTACCATCCACCCAATGCCACTGGCCTTGAGAAGCTTCAACCAGACCACGAAGCAAGCTATCACGTATTCATACCAACTCTAATGTCGCTGACCCTGAACTATGGCTGATGGCTATCCACTCAGAAATGTAAATATTCTTCAGATCCTGGAATGAGTTAAAAAAATAAATAATAAAGGGTACAACAAAGTGTTGTAAGATCGTGAAAGCCATTAAAGTACGTTTGAAAGATCCTGGTCACAATCAGATGATGAAAAGGACAGAAATGGCTGCAAGATTCATGTGAAGGGTGCCAGAAAACAGTGTGGCGGTGGAACAACAACTTTAAGGAAGGATCTTTTTTTATTTAGTTTAGTGTGGTATAGTTTAACAAACATTTCACAGAACATATACAATGAGAAACAAAGAATGATAACATGTCCACATAGATAAAATGAAAAATGAAAATCCATTTATTAAATTAGATTATCAATTGTAAATAGCATATGGACTTTCAATATTTTACAAATTCATTCCAAAAAAATATTTTCATTTGATAACATTTAATTATTCATATCTCAAGCCATGTGTCTTCAATCTCTTGCCATAATTTTATAAGCACAATTAGAAATGATATTAGGTAGCTACTTAGACACTGCAGCCAAAATTAATTATATTTAATAATTGTTAATTATGGTATGAATAAAAGTTAACAATATTTTAGAAGACATTACCTTATCGTGTGTATATATATATATATATGTATAACATCAGCCTCAAGAATATTTGCTGAATTTCCCATCTCCCAAATGAAGGAGAACCTATTTGTTATTGCATGTGAACCTTTTTCCCTGCTTATCAATGCTGGGTCCTAGGTACAAGATCTCTAAAGAACTGTGATTCTGCCGTATTTGCAGAGATAACACTTCTTTTGAGTCCATAAGACATCTATTGGATTCCTGTGACGCCTTAATAGACCGGTATGCTGGATATTTTGGTCTATTTGTGAGCAAGAATAGGTATTAGGTAACAGAATGTTATGTAGGTCTCTTTTTCGTGGTCAACGAGGCCAAAAATAGAGAAAAATGTGCAATAATTGATCTTAGATAAAAGTGTAATAATTAGTATGAGAGTAAATTGTGAATGTATTTTTAGTGATGCTTTTATTGAGAGTAAATATATTGATATTTTTCATTAAAAATTGTTTGGAATTAGTATGTTGTGATATAATGAACTAAACAGCATGCATAAATGAGTCAGAAAAAGGTACTGGAGAAGCAAGGGACCCTTTAAGCATTAGTGTGGTTTACTCTAGATTCTTTATGTGTTGAGGGTTGTCTTAAAGAGGTCCAGAAAAATATTCCCTCTAGTCTCTCAAAGTGTTATATATAGATATTTTGGTCTAGCACAAGCTGCCAGGTTTGCAGTATAATCCCACCTCTTGACCTTCTAAGTAATTTACTTCTTCAATACCTTAAATAACACTGGGTACATAAGACACATACTTTTGTGATAATAGATTTGTTGTTTTTTTTTCCCAAGGAAGAATCACTAAAACCAAACAAATCCCTATTGATCTGTTCAAAATCCTCAACAATCCTACAAATCCACCTGAGCTCCAACATCCCAGACTTTCCTCTTCCATGCTCATGGGGTACAGTGTGCCATTCTTCACAGCCAACGTACAAGACATAAAGATAATGGTTTGCACACTCCAATGCATCCAAACCTACAACTTCCCAAAACTGAAATGACCTTACTTCACTTTCTTCAAACCAATCTCCAAAGAAGATTTGATCAAGTTGGTCTGCAAATGTAAAACCTCATCCATGGTCACCTACCCATATCCGTCCTCCATCATAAAGAAATACATGAAAGCACCATCACTCACCACCTTGAATAACATGCTCTTCTCAACTGGGATGGTCCATAGTACACCTAAGGCGGCACTGGTTGGCCCCTTCCCAAAAAAACTAATGCTGATCAAAAGATCTGTGCAACTTCTGTCTGAGCTCCCCCTACCTTTTGAACCACAGAGAAGGTGGTAACAGACCAGCTAGATGACTACAGAGCAAATCATATATTCCTCCCTGACCAACCACTCAGAAACCACCCTACTCATTTTGGAGATGAAAGCATTACAAGTCTGGTTGGCAACCACAAAGAGGCCCTAAACCTTCAAGAGCTTCAAGAGCTTCCAACTGATGAGGATATTGTGGATCGCAATACCCTTACAAACCAGCTGGAATAGGTTGTGGTGCTCTCCAATACGGATCTGACCAGGCTCACTTCATTATTCTAAAATACGTCACTGGCCATATGAAGTTGTATGGTGTAGGACCCAAAACCTGAACGATAGAAAACATTCCCAAGGTGGCCAAATAATCAAGGCAGCATTTGCAAGGAAAACAAAGGTTTATTACATACAAAAAGTATAAGACGGTCGCGTAGAACCGAACTAACACGGAGCTCGTCTCGTCCAAAAGAAGTTACATCTTTTTATAGTGGAAAACAGCAAATGGACAAAACTATGCATAATAATGAGTACAACATAATCCCGCTCTCCCCATTGGATAACACCTATCCACAAGTCTAATTATCCCATATAGTCCATTACCCTATTGGTTACAAATTATCTAAAACACTTTCCCCCTAAACACGTGGCTTACTACATCATCACTATTGACTACCAGGTACATTGTTGCCATAATATATTTAATTTCTGAATAAACATTATTTATCACTGTGTAATGTGCACCCCTCCGTCGGACCCTGATCAAAGCGTGAAGAGTGAAGCCAACTCTGCTTTGATAATACAATGGGTCTTCTCATTGTACCAGACACTGCGGCACGCACAGACAGCCTCCTGACCTTGTGAATGAATTTATTGGTATCACCTCTGCTCCACCCATCCCAAATCATGCCATGACCCCAGCACATCTTCTCCCTTATCTCTCTAAGAACTCAGGGCCCATGGATGATTCTATCGGGGCAGCACTCTTTTGTTTGAATTTTGCTTATTTCTTAATCCCCTTGAGTGCAGCACCTGCAGTTCAAATACGATGACCACACTTTGAGTGAGGGCAGTAGTGCTCTAAATCTTCATCAGGCTTCTTGGCATCAGAAAACCCCATGCCCCGTTCATATGAATGTAACCTTAAAAAGCACACCCAGGCCCTTTCTCCCCTCAACCCAACATTCCCTTCCCAGCACTGCTGGGCTCTGCAGCTGGACCCAATTAACTATTATTGCCACAGCTCGGCTGCCGGTGACCTTGACAGCATAGCTTCTCTCTGGGGGATTGAAGGTTTAAGTTACTAACCTGTAACTATTGTTCTCCAGTATGGGTCTGGCATGGATTCAAATGCTCATGAATATTCCCTGTGGTCAGGCTGGGAATCCTCAACAAAGAAAAACATTTTCACTTTCACTTTAAAACTGTATTTCCGCTCTAAACCAATCACTGTTCTCTCGGTTATACTGCCCCCATCCAATGATGGTCCTCTCCCTAAGCCATCTTCAGATGTGAGATGCACGTAAAGTGGCAGTATGACCAAGAAAAGCCGCAGAGGGGTCGAAGGGAGGGTTTGCTTGTTAATTCAGGCCAAACCCATACTGGTGAACAATAGTTACAGGTAAGTAAAAAACCTTCTCCAGCATCGGGTCTGGCATGGATTCACATGCTCATGAATAACAAATACACAGCAGTACCACATTACACAACCACGGGAGGTGCCAAGGCTCAACAGAAGCGATTAACACTTACTCGTGGAACAGACTCACCTCAAGCGAACAGGCTGCGTAGCACTGCCTGACCAACTCTTGATTCCTCCCTGGAATCCATAATGCCGCAGTAGAACTTTGTGATGTATGCGTGGACCTCTACGTCCCAGCCCTGCAGCTGTCAAGCAGGGGCACACCAGAAAGGAACGCCATCGTCACGTCGATCGCTCTGGTGAAATGGGCTCTTGGACACCCCAGCGGGTGCCGGTTTGTCTGCCGATGACAGTGCATGATGCAGCTGGAGAGCCACCTTGAAATGAAAGCCTTGGACAAGGCCTTCCCATGGTTCACAGGGCCAAAGTTCTCGAACAAATGAGAAGTTTTCCGAAAACTCTTTGTGGGTGTGACGTAGAACTTCAAGGCACAAGCAAAGTCCAAGTGAATGCAAGGCCCTCTCCGCCGGCGACAAAGGCTTAGGGAAGAACAGGCAACACCAAAAGGTTTGTTGAGGTGAAATTCCCTTGATGGACGCGTGAGCCAATCAAGCTTTTGCCAAGGACTGCAAGTATGGAAGAATCTGTGGAGCCGTGACCCTCAAAGGGGTGATCTTCTGTGACCGACATAACGCAGCAAAACACTTACATGGCCGTAGCACTTTAGGGTCAACGAAGCCCTGGATTTGGTGAGGACATGCCTGCAGTCTGCTGGCTACTCATAACCTCCAAACTCTAGGCTGCAGGCGCCTTGCCCTCAGCTTCAGCAGTCCTGGGTCGTGATGAAGGATTGCGCCTCCCACTCTGGTTAGCAGATCCAGAATTACCAGCAACTTGACTGGAGGCGAGGCTAACAGGCTGAGCAGGTCCAGATACCAAATCTGCATTGGTCACGCCAGGGAGTATGAGTATCGTCTTGCTTTGACACTGTGTGGGTGTGTTAATGACACGTAGCATGTGAGGAAACGGAAGGGAAAGCGTACAGAAACAGACCTTCCCACGGGAAGGAGAATACATCCCCCAAGCTCCTTGGTTGGTGGAATCTGCTGGCAAACTTCTGGCATTTGGAGTTTGCCGCTGTGGCAAAGGATCCATCAGGGCTTGCCCCATTTGATGAACAGGCGGTCCACCTGATCCTGACGAAGTTCCCACTCGTGGCAGGATCGCAGCTCCTTGTTGAGGAGTCTTTAATGGTGTCCTTGATGCCTGCCAGGTGGAGAGGGACGAGGAACATCCCCTGTCCAATGGCCCAGTGCCACAAGTCCAGAGCTCCCATGCAGAGCGCTAGGGATCGAGAGCCCCCTGCTTTCCGATGTAGAACATGCTGGTGATGTTGTTCGTGAAGATCGCCACCACCTTGTCCTTCAGAGATGGTAGGAAAGACTTGAAGGCCCAGAACACTGCCCGTAGCTCCAGGATGTTGATGTGCAGATCCTTCTCCTCTAGAGGCCAGAGAGCTCTGGCGTGTAGACGTCTGGTGTGAGCAACCCAACCTTCCAGCGAGGAGTCCGTGGTGACAGTCGCCTGGTATGGCAGGGCTTGAAATCCCATCCCATGGGCGATGTGGGAGCACCACCCGAACACTCGATAGCCCGCTGGAACTCCTTGTTCAGGGGGATCTTGCCCACAAAACTCCTGGACACCTGTATCCAATGGGCATCCAACAATTCCTGTAGCGGTCACATCGCAACCTGCAGAGACCCAACAAGGTAGATGCAGGACAATATCATGCCCAGCAATTATTTGATGGGCCGCACCGTGGCCATCGTCGCTGATGACAGTCATTGCACCTTCCCCCGTATAGCTGCTAGCCTCTCCTCCGAAGGCGACGCCAGGCAAGCCACCGTGTTGTGTTTGGCACTGAGGAACAGCACATTCTGCGATGGCGTCAAGCAGGACTTCAGATAATTTACAGAGAATCCCAGCTCCGTCAAAAGTCAGACATTCTCCTTCGTATGCTTGTCGGACAGATCTTTCGAATGAGCGCTTATCAGCCAATCGTCCAGGTAAGGCTATACATGTATGCCCTGCAGATGGAGATGGACCGCCATCGGGGCCAGTCATTTCGTAAACGCCTTTGAGGGCGATTTCAAGAAAAAGGACAGGGCCTTGAACTAGTAGTGCTGGCCTTGTACCACAAATCTTAGGAACTTTCAATGTTTCCTGGGGATGGAGACATGGAAGTACGCATCCTCCAGGCCTAACAACATCAGGAAATCTTCCTCCAGTTGGACGAGCATGTGCTGCAATGTGGCCATCCTGAATTTTTGGGACTTCAGGTACTTGTTCATACGGTGCAGGTCCAGGATGGGTCTCCAACCCACCAGCTTCTGCCACAGGCCTGTCCTTTTATAGGGCCTTGGCCATGCTTTTCATCCTCTATCTAGCCTAAGGCAACTGGGGTGTGTGCCTATGCAGCTGCCTTGGATATTGGCTCCACCCGTCGGGATGGCTTACAGTTTTGGTGCGCGAGTTGGGGTTGGTTAATGCCTCTGTATGGTCGGTCTGCTCTCTGCTGGACCCTGGACCTGCCTTCTGGAAGAACTTCCTTAGCCTAACAGGATGTAGAGGTATGTGTGTGGAAAGATACTGAAGAGACTGATTAACTCCTCAAGTTTTCTGTCTAAGATTGTGTCTTGCGCTTTCCACCTGTTTTGGATACGATGTTTGCACTTCTGCAAAGAGAGGTGAATGTGCAGGCGCTGTTGGCTCTCTGAAACTACACCCTCCTAATGGATTACTTTAAAGAAACAGGAGCTCTAAAGGCAGCAATGTAAAATTCCTCTGCCTCCCACAGTGGCGTGGGGAGGGTAGCCGGACAATCCTCCCATGCCACCTCTGAAACTAGAATCACCTGTCTTGTGGCAGCACTTGGCCACTTTGGCGATGCCGCATCCACCAGTAAGGTAAAGCAGGAAACTTTGAGCCCCATTACAAGCGTGTCAGTCTGAAAACAAGGGTGCCGTTAAGCTTATCGGCACCCTTGTTTCTGGACCACCTCACTACGAGTCTGCCTGCCAGGGATGCTGCACCTCAAAGGTCTGCCCTGCCCGGGCGCAGCAGCCCTGGCAGCCAGAGTCAGAGACGGTGCCGGTGCTTCCAGGTCCCCATTCCAATGGGACTCCATGGGAATGGGGACTTACATTTTCCGGTGCTTGACTTCCCAGGCCGCCGAGACCTGTAATGCACTGGGAATCCAGGTGCCAGAAAGGGTGTTCTGAGGATGGCGGCAACATGCTGGTAGCACCGGCGGGTTACCGCCAACCTCGTAATTAAGCACTTTGTCACAGAGCTCGCCATGCTTCATGGCTTTTCTTTTGGCTTCAGAATTCTTCCCTTGGTGCAGACACTTTCACCATCTGTCCATCGATTGCCTACCAAGGCGTCTTGGCGTGATGACTTCACAAACGCATTTCTTTTATTATATGCAGTAGAGCCTTTCATTTGCAAAATAGGGCATTTCCAACTGAGAGGCTAGGAAATAGTAGCAGTTACCTTACAAATCTGTGCCCTCTTCAAAATCAGTTAAAGCGAGTAACAGAATAAAGCCCCCTTTTCTACATATTTGTTTATACCCATGATGTCTAATAGCTCGACATGCGAAAAAAAAATTTGCTGGACATCTGTGACCAAGAATCTCCATAACGAATTTAGTTTCTTACGCAGATTCTTTCAGTGTGTGTCTCAAAGTGGTTAAAGTACATTGGTGCCAAATAGATGATGTTTCAGGCTTTTGTTGGTCTGCAGTCTGGGCCTTCAGGTGGTGATAAATAAAACTACAATGTTCTTCTTTTAGCTTAACATGTTTCTTCAAGGATATACATGTTGTCGGGTTGCTGCAATTAGTCTATTCTACAGGTAAACTATCATACAATATTACTGTGGGCCTTGAAGTCCAAACCTTAAATATATGCACCAAGTAAAGCTTGGAAGGTGTCTGGTCAAGTGCTCACATTTCAGAGTTGGTTAAAATCCCCGTTTCACTGTTTAGCCAAATTGTGTGATCCTGGCAAAAAATGGAATCTCACTCTGATGGCAAAAATTACAGTCCATATAAGTGATTCAATTCACACTATTTGGGAAAGACACATCCTAACAATGGAGCAGATTAAATGATTGTTGGGACCAAATGGTGTATCCTCATGTTCCTCTTTTACTTGCCTCCAATGCTGTCATCCTAGAATTGCATTAGTGTTGCATTTCCGACCCCCACCCCATCTGCCCCCCAAAAAGAATTTCACTTAATTTGACAGGCAGATGTAGTCTCACAAGCCATTCAGTGCACCAAAGGTTCGTGTCTAGTGGGGGGACTGCGGCAGAACTCTCATTCTCCATGAGCTGTCATTCTTTATCTCTCTTCATGCACAGTCTCTCTCGCTCTCTCTCTCTCTCGCTGTGCACTGTCACCCTCTCCACTGAACAGTCAATCTCTCCCTCTCCTTGCACTGCCACACTCTCGCACCAAGCACTGTCACTGTATATTTGCACCCTTCCTTTGCGCGTCCTTTCTCACCTTCGCCTTTGAAGACATACCCTTGTACACCATCATTCCATCTTCGCCAACTCTCACCTTTTCCCATGCTTGCTCTCAAATGGCTTCCAATGATTTCTCTGTCCTTGTTTCTAGACTCAGCTGGGTCAGATATGAGTCTCGACCTTATTAGGCTCTTTGGCTCTCTTCTTCATGGTCTAGTCAATCTGGTCTTTGCCGCTGTCTGATATATAGTCCCCAGCGTCTTGTGGCTCGCACTTTCTGGCCCTTCATCACCCTGTCTCTCTCCAGAGATATCCTCCTAACTGTGCCATTGCTTGCCTCCAAATGAGCCCGTAAATACTATTGTCTACATGGGTTTGCCCGTGGGAACATTGTACTTTCTGTCCGTCAGCAACATCTGCATTTGTTCCATTGATCGATAAGAGTTGCGACCAGCATAAGACAATGTCCACCCGTCTAAAGCCGACTTTGAACTTCAGGACAGTTAAGCTAAGTCCATGAAATCCTAGCTAATCATCAATGGGCGATGGGAGCAAAGACTAGAAACAGCCGATCCTGAAATAATCATGCTGCCCTTTTCATTATTTGTTTGTCTAAGCATTTCTCTTCAAGGGGAGCCTCAGAAGAATGGTTGGTCAGTGACAGCAGGCATAAAGTCAGAAAGGGTAAGTCATAGGTCCCAGGGTATGAAAACAAGAGCAAGACGGGGAAAGGAGGACTGTTGCTAACTTGCAGGACCGTGCCACCCTCGGCCTGCATAGAAGAGTGGCTGCAAGTCCACTTTACACCACTGGGAAGTCCCTTGCTTCATGGACTGGTACTACTAGCCCAGCAGTGGGGCATCAGGCACTGCTGTGAAGAACGGAGTTTGGCGTTGATGTTGATCAAATAGGAGCTGTAACAACGTGAGGCTAAACGGAATTCATGACTTTCAGGACGATAACTGCTCTCAGGAAGAACATTTGGTCCTGGATATTTGGACATTATTCCCATTATCGGAGGTTGGAGGTGGAGTTAAGTATACTTCCTTGAAGCGGCACCTTATGGGCGCCGAGAGCATGAAACTGGGAGTTTGATCTGAATGCACTGGGAAAAAAACACAACATTAACCTTTTGGGTGCCAGCCCTGTAGCAGGGGATCAGGGTTTCTAAAAACACAGACACACATGAACACCCACAACGGTGACTACTTCAACATTCCAGCCCTTTGCGTGATCCTTCATCTGTTTCACCAGTGTTGAAACTGACCACTCTTTTAGCAGAGGAAGCTCAAACCAAACAACGCAATTTTCAAATGAACCAAAATTAATAAAAACCAAAAATACTTTACTTGAAAACAAAGCAAGAAACAACGACTACTGCTAATGAACAACAAACCAAGGGGTGCACTGGAAAATATCAATACAATGGGTCATAAAGAAGCACTCGCTCCCAAGACAAGGAACACCTTGCCCCGGACTCTGCAGCAGGAAGATAACCAAAGGCAATTTCTTAAACATTTGAAGACCTTCTGGTTTACATAAACCCTAGCGCTGATGCCACGTCCTGTGCTTCATGTGATGTCTTTTAGTCTGTGTGTGTGCTTTGATGACGTGGGCTTCGGCGCGGTATAGATACATAATAACCCTCATAAGAGCAACAGAATAAATTAACTATTTAAAGGCCAGCACTTATTTTTTTAAATACACTAGATATCGGAATATGTGTAGTTTAGCTGTCTTGGGAAAAGTTAGATTTAAGAG
Organism: Ambystoma mexicanum; assembly: GCF_040938575.1. NCBI lineage: Eukaryota > Metazoa > Chordata > Amphibia > Caudata > Ambystomatidae > Ambystoma > Ambystoma mexicanum. The sequence continues at coordinate 1,173,457,610 of NC_090928.1, read as the reverse complement.
ACAATGGCGAGAATGCGATGCTTTTTCAAACGGCTTTTCATGCCTGGCACTTGGTATTTCCTATTACTGACAAAACAAGGATGTAACATTGAAAGAATATTTATGGTGCACCGGCAGAAATGTATCCTTTTAATTGGGGCCTGAGGTCACACAGTGCCTAGTCTGCCCCAGAATGGCGGGTAACATGGAAGGGGTGTATTTTAGTAGTCGGTCAGACACTCCTAAACTCACACTGGCCGACTCACTGTGGCTAATCTCTCATTGGGCTTCAAGTACTGCACTGTAATCCAAACTGCAGCGTAATTGCTTAAAATAACAGACTGCAAAACCCCCAACTACATACGTTCTGTTATTTGCTCTGCATATCACATAAAACATTGCAAGGGCTGGAACATAGTTCAACAGTCTCCCTGTAATCGCCAGGGAAAACAAGCATTGGGCATACAAATGTTTGTGTTTTCCTGAACCCGCTCCTCTTTGAAAGATCTTTGTAAGTAGCAGAGACGCTATTTAGCATTGCAGAGATTATTAATGGAGGGTCTTCTCGCTCTGACAGCGGAAGCCTACATGCACAAGCCCCCTGAACCCCCTGGCATTGAGGGCCGGCCTCTGCAGGTAAGAGGGCATCCAGAGGCAAGTCATGCTGCACACGAGCAAAAGAAGCAAGCTTGGCATTTCACGGCAGCACCTGTGCATGTGAGGCTGCATGTAAATAACTGGCATGTGAAGGCGTAAATGGCATACAATGTGAAGCTATAACTGGCACAAAAAGCCAGGGCCTACCCATATAAAGCTTTACGGACACATGTAGCTAGTGACCCTCACCTATAGTGTATTTGTATTTTATTTATTTGTAGTGCACACCTTGCCCGAGGGCATCTGGGCTCATGTTTAAGAGGCAGTTACAAGTTACAGCACAAAAGATGAAATGTTCAAATTTACACATATTTACATAAAGTTAGAGCATTGAAAAAGCGAGGGAAGGAGCGAATCTGAGAATACAGTAGAAAGCAATCTATGTACAAAGAGCAATCAGTGTGGCGTAAACAGATGCATCGATTATAGAGAGGAGGCAAGGGCATCCTGTTCATGTAACCACAATTTAGCTTTGGTTTTGAAGGAATGGATGACAGGAATATTTCTGAGAGCATTAGGGAGGGTGTTCCAGAGCTTAGCCGCAAGGACTGGGAAGCTTGAACCTCCGGCTGTCTGTAGCTTGAAGCGGGGAATAGTCAAGGTGTGAGCCTGTGAAGATTTTAGTGGTCTAGATGCTGTATGTTGTATGAATCGCGAGGAAAGGTAAGCCGGGCTGCGTTGTTGTGGGCTGTGTGTGTTAGAGCGAGTGCTTTGAGTGATATGCGGTGATTGATGCGTAGCCAGTGTAGGTTATGTCATGTGGTGGAAATGTGGGCACGCCTGGGGATGTTGAGAGCTGCTATTATGGTGTTGTTCTGCGTGACCTGGAGTTTATCAATGTTTCTTTGACTAGTCCCTAGGTAGAGGGCGTTGCAGTAATCGATTTTGGACATGATTAGGGTTCTGACGAGAATCAGACAGTTCTCCATAGTCAGAAAGGGGCAACATGCTGTGATCAATTTGCAAGTATAGGATGACGCTGAGACAACTGAGTTAATTTGTCGATTGAAGGACAGAGTAGAGTCCAGATATATTCCTAGGGTTTTTGTGACGTGAGAGACTTTGATATCATTTCCATCAATAATGAAGGAATTGAATTTAGGGTCAAGCTTGGTGAGTTTGTGTTGCGAGCCAAGAATGATTAACTCGGTCTTTTCATTATTGAGGCAAAGCCCTTGATGAGCCATCCAGGCCTGGATGACAGTGTAAACTGCATCGAGTGCTTTAGCATCTGCTACATAATCGCCAGTGATAGGGATGAGTATCTGTGTGTCATCTGCATAATTCGTATAGGAGACACCCAGATAGTCAAGTATATCAAAGAGCGGTTTAGTAAATACATTGTAAAGTGTGGGAGATACACAAGATCCTTGTGGAACTCCACACGGGACGTGGGCTGGATCAGCTGCGGCAAGGGGCGAGAAGACCCTTATGGTTCTGTTAGGCAAAAAAGAGTTGATCCAGGATGTGGCTGCGTCAGAAAAGTGGGCCGCAATTTTGAGGTGGTGGCAGGGGATTTGATGATCGAACAAATCGGAGGCTGCTGAAAGATCAAGGAGGAGCAGGAGCGCCAGTTTACCCTTGTCTTTCAGCTCCTCGATTTGGGTTATCAAATCAATTAAGGCTGTCTCAGTACCGTGTCTGGGACGGAAGCCAGATTGTCTGAGCCCTAATAGATTGTTGGTTTCAAGATAGTCCTGGATTTGGAGATATGCTGCTCGATCCAACATTTTGAGAAGGTATGGCACTGTGGTGATGGGCCTGTAGTTAGAGGGATTAGTAGGATCGAGATTAGGTTTCTTGATTAATGGGATGACCCAAGCATCCTTAAGGTTGTCAGGTACAGTACCCGATTTGAAGGAGGCGTTAATGAATGAGGTAATCAATGGGACAAGATCATGTGCAGCTTCCTTTATGACCGGTGCAGGGCAGGCGTCACCTTGGCAATTGGAAGGCTTAAGCTTAGTTATGATATTTTCGACTTCCTTGATGGTGAGTGGAGAGGAACTAAAAGGTTAGAAGGAGTGTTTGGGAGAAGGGGTTTTATAAGACGGGGGGTTACACGATGAGTCAGAAAGGTAGCTTTTTTTAGTATTAATTTTGGCTTGGAGCATAGAAATTTTGTCAAGCAATGCTTTTTGAATGTTAGAGCACCATTCAGTGTCAGGGGTGCATGTATCAAGTGGGGCGACAGGAGACTCAAGTTCCCTGGGTATCTTAAAGAGTTCCTTGGTATTTGATTGGGCTTGAATGATCCTATTGTTGTATACTTCCTTTTTTGCAGCTTGGATGGCTTCTATGTAGGTAAGGGAGGCTGCTGTAAGGTTGTTTTTGTTGACTGGAGATGGTGAGCTTTTCAGTGAGCCTCAGCTTTTCTTTTTTCTTTGCGCAGATCGCGTAAGTGCGGGGTGAACCAAGAATTAAGGTGGAGCCGCGTTTTTTGTTCGCGCAGTTTGAGGGGGGCAATGGTGTTGAGGGCTTTTAGCATGGCACGGTTGTAGGTATCTACCAGTACTGCGAGGTCCAAGCAGTTCACCGTGGACGCCGAATTCAAGAGAGGAAGGTTAAGTGGTAGTAATTTCTCAACCGTAATATCCTTTTTGTTGCGTGTGGAAGTGGGAGGGGCAAGGTTAGGTTTATCCGTGGGTGTACTGGATTTAATGGAAAAAGATATTTTATGGTGATCAGACCATGCGCATGGAGACACAGAGGTGACGTTGAGCGCACAGTTCATGTCAGAGACCCGGTACTGATGACTATGTCGTTGGCATGATGGCACCCATGCATATCTTGATAGTGCCCTGGTTAGTATATGGCTGGAAATGTAAAACAAGTTCACCTACTTTAGAAACTATTTGTTTTTCATTAATTAACAGTTATTGTGGTTTGTATTACACCAATGACACCACTTCCAGTAATCTCATCAAGGTCAAAAGTCATGTGGAAGCACTTCCTGTGATGCAACAGAGGACAATGGTCAGGTGTTGTCCGTGGGTGAGTTGTGTCACTTTCACTACGCCTGACATTTTGATGAAATTACGTCTTTGGTGGTGGGGGTCTTAGGATCGTCTCTATGCTATAGCACCCAAGGGTGCGTGTTATTTCAGAAGGGTGGCCCACAATTCTGCCCATCCATCCCCAGAACAGTAGCAATCCTGGCTATCCAAGCCCAACACTCCCATCCCTACAGCCTATCTCTCAATCCAATATCCCAGTTGGGGACAAATCCATTTCTTTGCTGTCACATGGGAAGAGTGAATTTCTGGCCAAGGGACACCTAACCAATCAAATTCATGTGTTCCCCTCATTGCACCAGTCCCCAAGGTCAAGAATATAACATAGAATCGGCAAAGAAAACAGGGCCCCTTAGCAGTGCCTGATGCAGGAGTAAACATGGAATTAATTTGTATCCTCTTTTTTAAGTAATAAAACCTCTTAATAAAATGGTGACAAGTCCTGGTAACTAAAGAAGGTCAATCAGTGTATGATGAACATCTTTTCAAAGATGGTACTGGAGTGCTCCATTTCTCACATGCTCGCTCCGAAGAAATATCAGAAGGATCAGAACTTCATAACTCTGCCCTGCAAGTGCATCACTGTCCGAGAAGTTTGTGTTAATGGACCAGCATTTCCAATTTAAGGTATAATCACGAGATTGTATATTTATAAATACCCTGGCTCCATTAGTGGCTCTGCTTCATGCTTCACCCATATCTGAATGATTTCTTCATTCACCCTTCGACCCAGGATCCGTTTGTCAGTCACACCCACAATTCGTCCGTCTCCTCACCCAGCATGTTACTGATCAATCAGAAATTCCATCTGAATTCTAATCAGGTTCTGGAGTTCACTGAGGTAAGTTTCAATTCTATGCAAGGAAAGTCTTTGTGTCTCCATAGTGGGCTCTGAAGAACCAGGTTTGTCTTTGCGCTATTGTCTTAGCCAAAGCTGGCTCAGGTTCAAGGAGTGGGGAGTGGTGGACAGAGAATTTATTTTGCGTAGAAAAGGTTCCATCAGGATCCCTTGGTGAGGCATTTACTGAAGCCTGATCACAATGTCCTGCCACTTGATTTCAGATCTCGGATGTGTGAGGAGTCAAGAGTAATAGTCTTACACAGAGACATTATTTTGGTTGTTATAGGCTTTTATGTTATTAATAGAAGGAAAGAGGCTGGATGAAATCCTATCTGTCCCTGACTCAATGAGGGGTTTCCCAGTCTTACCAAATCTAAGGATACTGTCAGAATGTCCAATGTAAAGGAAGTCCTCTGTCCTTTGCCCAAAACCCTAATCTGACCCTCACACGCTAACCCTAATATAATGTGATAAGGGCAAAGTATCTTAGCTGCCCAAGCAGCTATTGTCCAGCAATTGAAAGTAAGATTCCAAAAAGGTGCAAATAAATTAATCAAAGTTCCATTCAACCCAGGAGTGGCTTTCTCCTCCACGTCTGCCCTTCTGTTCACCTTTTATGGTTCACAATTATTTGTCACTGTTCACCTGGTATACTCGCTTGCCAGGTCTTTGAAGCACTCTTATACAAGAAAATGCAAAGAACTTCAAAACTTTTAGGGGTTTTACTCTTACCCTGGATTGTCATTATAATCCACTCTGCTTTAAAGTGGTGTGGGTCTTCCCTTTATTTTACTTCATACACAGTCTATCATTTCCTTCCACTTGCGTTCAGGGTATACACTCCTGCAAGGATCCTGTAACACTTCTATTCACAATTTACTTCCACTTTGGTTCCTGGTATACTCTCTTACCAGGACCTTATAACACTTCAACACAATTATCTGTATTCTCAGGGACTTTCCCTTCCAATGAATGGTAGATTTAATGTCTCTCTCTTGCACAGTTCACAATTCGGTGCTGGAACCCGAACCACTTCTTTCCATGCGCAACACACTTCCATGTCAGGCCTTTCCATATCATAATATGCACTTCTATTCATGTTCCTATGTAGATTGGCTTTAACTTCAACTTGCATTCCAATCATATACTGGTTCTCAGTCTCTTTTCCACATAGGTTCTGGACCTTTACAAATGGTCCCAGGTTTCCTCTCTCCCTGCTCGAGTTTCCCCAGCTTCTATTTAGTGCCCTTTCCAGTATGCGGTAGACCGAACAAAGTACCTTGGCTTTCCAATTCTTTTTACACAGGGTCACGCGATTTCTTTGGCAGCTTCGTAGTCCTTTGCATCCACCAGTCTTGTCTGCTTTCTGCTCTGGGCTTGGTCGTCTGCTTAGTCCACCCCCTGGCCACTGATCCCTATCTGTCTCCTTCCAGCAGCCTTCTCTGGTCACTGTGCTGCAGCAGAAAGCCTATTTTGGGGTTGTTCTGGATGGCCTACACAGGCTCGTCACGACTCAGCAAGACTGTCTGATCCCTTCTCGCATCCCAACCGCCGTCGGGTATGGATTCTCATTCTCTCCATCTTAGCTTACCACTGTCGGTTTTGTATCTAGGCAGAAAAACTGTAATTGTAATGCAATATTTTTGTATGAAGGAAAATACCCTTTTATATGTACGTTGAATTGTTTATATTGCCTGATCTGTGGAACAGAACCGCTTACAGAACTCATTTAGGTGTTGACATTTTTCAGCGGAAAATCCTTTATTAGATAGAGCAATAAACGAGGTTTTATAATGTAGTTTTAATATGCACACTACGCAAATTGTATGTTGTCGCATAGAATTGATGCACAACAGTGTGTCGTATAGCCTAGCGTTTGCAGTGACAAACTAGTTATGATGAGAGGGAAAAATAATTTGTACAGAAAAGTATCAATAAGATATGAGCCAAAATCTGTAAGTAATTGATATGTGCTATTTTGATAAAAGTCAGCCCTAACCTACCCACCTTTGGTAACATATCCACCAGTGCGCCAGGGGACCACTCTGGTTTTTGATAGTGCATGGTACAAATATCCTTTAGCATTAACATAACATTAGTGCCAGACAGAGGACTCTGGTGAGCAAAGTAGGAAAGTGGTCATATTTGTGTAATTCATTATATAGGAAAAGGCTAAATGTAATGCAATAAATCCCAGAGATGACACCACATTAAATGGGAGGGAAAGTGGGTTTAGAAGTTACTCCCATTAGACTGCCCTCTTCATTAATATACCCAATGACTGTGGAGGGGTATGTCTACTGTGATGTCAATTTGGGAACATTGTCCAATCATATACATTGACTAATTAGTTTGGGTAAAGTATACACACCTCAAAAGGAGGGGTTACTGTTCTAAATAAGATAAAAAACATATTCACTCAGAATAATTGACAAAAGGAAAGGACAGAAACAGACACAGACAGACAGACTTACTCGCTCACTGACTGACTGACTGACTGATGGCAAAGAAAGAGATAAAGGAGGATTAAGAACACCCAGAAGGAGATTTAATAGATTGCTCTATTTTTGGACCATTTTTGGATTATCATCAGAGCCCTGAAAGGAGGCATAGAAGGAGTGAAAGTCCCAGTCCTTCAGTGGAAGAGAAAGCAGACCGGGTGTGGAGAAAAACTGATCCTATCTTACTGGCTGATGCCCACCTGTTCCTGGAGGGGGCGAAGTGAAGTAATCCTTAAGAGGTGGTGCCCACTGAAATAAAGATGCAGACTCCTTCAAAGTTATGTGAATACTTCTTGTGTATTGCTTCAAGAGTCCACGTATAGCTGACTGCATCAACGCCTCCCCCCTCAGTCATAGGCTTCAACTGCCCCCACATTCCAGATCACCCCAACTAACCCATTCAGAAGCATCCGTTGACTCAATCACTACGTCCTTCACCAACCTAATTCTAACTCTACCTTCTTTCCTGAGATGACATAGGCACAGAACAGAGTTGGGCCGCTGTGGGAAATGCACCTCTCCTCATCTTGATTCTATGAATGAACCCTTTGAGACAACCAGATTTCCACTGAAAATGCTGGGGGCCCGCTTAACCACCTCATCATCACTCAGTGCACTTAACTACTGCAGCACTTCTGCCACCGCTGGTATAAACCTGCTCAGCAGCATTGGGATCAAGTTTAATGCACAGTGCTGCCTGGCAGCTCCACGAAAGTAAATCCCCACCAACATTTGTAATAAACACTCAGCTTACACTGTTCTTGCCTTTAAACATCAATGTGGCTTGCATCTCCCCTATGATCATAACCGGGATGTCTCCATAGGCATGTGCTTTAACTCTAGCTTCTTTCAATACACAGCACAATATTTTTCCCATGATTCCCTACTCATCAGCTTTTTAACTCTTAACTTACAAATGGCATTGATTACCTAAACAACTTCTAAACCATCATGAACAAAGTCACCCTCATCCACAACATTGTCATTCACACTTCCAGAGCGGGATCTCTAAAATCTACAGAACTTTGCAAGGTGTCCCCAAAACCTACACCAAACATAGGCGGCAGGACACTCCCTGTCACATCGATAACAGTGCTCACCCTGCCTAAAGTCTCCTCCCAGGTAGCCAGGAGAGGGCAGACACTTCCTGATCCCAACCCTGGGGATGGTGTGCTGCAGGAGGATCACCTGGATGGAGGCCCAGGGTAGTGAGAAGATTCCATGGGATGAGACAGTATTTTTCCTCTGACATGGAGTCTCTTACCACTGTAGCAGAAGAGGTTATGGCTTATTGTCATTTTAATGTCTCTCAACCTCCTATTCAATCTTAAGTGGTAAACCCTAAGGTAAGAAAGACTCTTTTTGGTTTCTAAAATGTAACACCCTCCTCAATTCCAAGAGTACACTACAAGAGATTGTCAAGATGGTATCTTCTCTAAACCATCTTCCTCCAGATAAGTTAAAACATATAGCCCCTCTGTTAAAATGAATTAGGGAATTAAATATACCCTTAAAAGAAATAAAGAAGTGGAAAAACCTGACATTGATGAAACAAACTATATGTCCCAGAATCCTAGAGGGACTGGGAAGAGGCATGTAGATGTAGTAGTCGGGCAGTTAGGCCTAATAGCCATTGCAAGGGCCAGGCAACTGAAACTAACAGCTCACATCTGAAGCCAATTGCCAAACCTGTGAGGCATAAAAGGCCCCAGAAGGAAACGAGAGGAGAGGAGGAAGGAACTTGAGCAGGAGTTGGAAGGCTAGCAATAGTGGTAGTACAGAAGAAGCACAAGTCTGGCAATTCACAACGAAGTGGGAACTCAGGAAGGATGCTGTAACATGGAAACAGCAGATTTCACCTGAGGATCGTGTGGTCTGAAAACCTGCATTGCCATGGCTGCACAAAGGAAGATGTGCTGATGGTAAAAAATGTGCGCCGAGTTGCTGTGATTGCAGAACTGTGACCGTGCAGGAGCCCGAGACGCGCAGCAGAATACAAGCCAAGATACTGAGAAGTGAAGGAGACTCCCAAATAGTGTGGCCATATCAGAGACACCCACGCTGGAGAAGGGTGTGTGTCCCAAGTGTGCCCAAAGCAGTAGTAGAAGTTGAAGAATTTGGGAAAGCAAAACAACCCGCAACCACAGTGCTCCTGAAGCCAGTGAGTGAAGCGGTTTGAGTTCTGGTGTGTCGTGCATGGCAAGACATCACCACGTTGGATTGGTCTTTCAGCAAAGTGTGTGCAGATGCCTCCAGTGGTGCCAGGCAGACCAGCACTGACTGCACCCTGCGGTTCGCATTCATGATATCTTCTAACTATTGCCCAACCCCTATTAAAACAGCTATTGTTGCATTAATACCCAACAAGTATGGGTTGCCATGTTTTAGTTTAGGATTTGACTGTCTGTGTCTGAATGGTTGTGAGCGGCAACAAGCACCTATAGAAGGCAGAGTGAAGCAGTATCTCGACATTCTTTACATGCATGATTACAGGTGTATTTGCGATGCTGTGTATTTTTTGAGACATGAAAATATTCCAACAAAAATCCTTGAACCATGCTGATACAACAGTGCCTCCGTGCCTGGTTCGAATCAGTGCTCCGCAATGTAGCCTTGAGCATGAATCTGTCACACACCTCATTACCATGTTCTGTCATTGCAATGTCTGACTGCCAAATACTGCTAATGCAGTCCGACATTAAATTAGCGTATTCTAATGTTATGCAGGCATGAGTAATGGAGATTACTGGCAAGTCATGAGAAAGATCCCAGCAAATGATCAAATCCAATTTGGAGCTAGTTTCCTATTTTTATCCTGTACAGTCATCTCGCTTGAGCCCTACTCATATCTACTCTTCGTATTAAATATGTGATGTTTATATTAAATCAATCTATCATCCCTAGTCCTTAAAAGCAATCTTCCTTCAAGATCGGTGCCGGCAAAGACAGATTGTGGCTATCTGCTGCATTCATAGCAGAACATTGTAATTTTCCCTTCTTTAAATAAGTAGATATTTATGTGTAGCCACAAAACATTTGGTGTAGATTAAGTGTGCAATTGCGACACTGGTGAAAGATGTTGTGTATCGATTCCAGGAAAGAGGATCCATCCATTTGTGGGCTTGATCCCTGTTCTGGGCACATTCTAGCAGCCTGACACTTTACAGCACTTTAGAGAACCACGTGATTTAATAAAAACAAAGTAGTTTGGGGGATGACGAGGCACTGATAATTAAATCTGGGTACAGACTGTCTGAAAAGTGGTGATAAACCAGTGCGCTTTGAGCTCTTTGCAGAGAAAGTCTTATGACCATTCCAGAATTTGTGGGCAACATTTGAAAAGGATAAATTAGCAGATCAGATTTTTTTTGGTTTTGGAGAAATGCTGGAAGAGCATGTTTTCTATTATTCCTGGTCTTTCATCACCTGCTAGTTTGAGGATCTGGTGCAGCTATTTAGACTGGGGAAAAATAGTTGGCCTCTCTCTTGGGATCGACACTGAGGGCTAATTTGCCTGATATCATTTTGGCTATAATCATTACAATTATGGTGTGACATGCATAATGAGGTCGTTGTTGCACTGTTGAGACATATACTGGTCACCAAAGTTGGTGTACCTATTGAACCTCCCGGTGGTCAAAGCATGACATGTTGTGGCACAGAGTATGGCATGTTTTGTAAATAATTGATTAGCTTTTCGGGGCACTTCACGCTACAAGATTGCACTCTTTCCCTGGACTTGGACAAGCATTATGGACCTATACCTCTTGCGCACCTTGCAGAGAATGGCCAGGTTTTCATTGACGTTCTAACTCTGAACTGTTCATCTAGAAGGTGGAATTCCATCTGAGGGGAGGCAGTTGAAGAGGCAGCTTGCATGGAAAACCCATGCACATTCTACAAAATCTATCCATACCATAGATAACCCAGAACGAGGTGATCTAGGGGGCTCTGTGAGAATTTAGCAGAAACGGAGACTATGATTTATGCAAGGGGACTGCCAATTGACTTGCTTGTCGATGGTAGGCAATTGGGGCATGGACAGGGGTGGAGTGATGCGAGACCTTTGCTTCCAAATTGAGTGTGGGCAAAGACATTTCATTCACATTGGTCGTTTCTGTTGCCACTATGGAATGCCTGTTTGCAAGCTATCCCTTTCCCCTTAGTGAGATGACAATAAGGATTGGATTGTACTTTTACACCTTATACTGCAGCAGAGGGTTCTTTCAGGCGTTCCAAAAATGCTCTAAAATATGGCAGCACTTTCCTATGGCACCTAAAGAGCATATTCTCATCACACTTCTCAACTCTGCCCTCTGACTACCCAACACACTGTCAGGGGGACTCTCCACTTCACAGCTAGGCCTAACACTGGCTTGTGGCGACCAGACAAACCACCCTGTAGCCTCCGTGAAATTCACACCACATCTTTACTAGCACATGCCTGTTGCTCCCACACAAACCGTCGTCCTGCGGTATTTTCACATACCATCCTCCAACTTTGTACATGCCTGTATATTGGTCTCCCGCCTGTTGCCCTGTTTCTCTACCTAATTTTAACCAGAGTCTCTAGGTTATCTAGTGTGGTGAATCAACAAAATGTGTAACCCACAAAGTGAAGGTTCACAGTTAAAGGAGTGGTATCATGCATAATTCTTCTTTTAGAAGATTGATATAACCGTCGGTGCACTGCACACACACCTCAAGAGAGAGACCTAGATAGACATTATAGGTTCAGTTAAATTGAATACTGTATAGTTTGGTGAAGCATTGTGGCCATGTGTGTACATTCAGACAGGATGTAGCCTCAACGGAACAATGTCTGGCTTCCAATAATCAATATTTGTCCAAGATGCTGCACAGTGACAAAAATGCATTCCCCAAGTATCCACTTACAGGGGTTAAATTGATTGCTCATTTTGGAGTTAATTTACATATTTATATATAGTATATTGCCATTCACCAGGGTGCCACTAATGTTTAATTCTTTATTTTAAAAGAAGCATATGCACCAGATTAATGGGGCTGTAAGCACCTCCTTCTTTCCACTACTGTAACAGAGTGATGCCACTCATCCAAGAAATAATAAATATTTGGAAGAAAAACAAGAAAAAGAAAAGCAAATATGTAAATGAATTGAAGGATAAAACTCTTACCAATAAAGAAGAATAACGAGCTTCAACAGAAATTAATGTAGCCAAATAAACTCTTACTAACTAGTCAAAAGAAAGCTGCCAAACAGAGAATGGTGGGAAGCTTTTATTAAAACACCTGACAATCAAGTTTTACAGTGTACCATGTTTTGGAATATATTATTAACTTCTCTGCTTAGCCTAATAGTGAGATGAAGGGTATCATCCTGTGCCTTGGTCACAGTATGTACCACAATTGAAAATTTTTAGATACAGGCTGACCACCCACCGCTAGTAAGCTCTTAGTAAAACATTGGACATTTCCATTCAAATGCCAGAGGAATTTCTTCTACTATAGTAATTCAGACGCTATAGCCTCAAACTGTTGTGTAGCGACATTTAAAGTTATTTTATTTTACTGATCAGTTATATGACAAATACTACTGACCACATAATAGTCTTTCTTCGGCTTGTATCTGCTTAGTCATGTGCGCTGCATATTATGCCATCTAGGGTTGGCAAGCAGTATTTCATTATCCTTTTCTAATTCGAAAAATAGGGGACGTTCCTGTCACACTATAACTATCTACATCCTCAGATTGTTTCTTTTTCTGTCATGACGGCTGTATGGCTTGTGTAAGCAACGAAGTATGTGATCGATTTTTTTCTGTACTGACTCGTGGCTTCTTTGTGGCAAGACATGTTGGGTGCATGCGACTAAGCAGATACATACCACAGAAGAACTAGTTACTCTTACCTTGTAACGTTCTTTCGATGGGATGTTCCTCCGACGTATTCCTTATCTTAGATATAAATCCTTCAGCTTTGCTGGCCTCGGAAAATTTTTTCGCCAGAGGGCGCTGCGCGTCGATGATCGCCGAGTCGATGACCCTCGACGGCCTCCGTGCCGACGTCGACGTCATCCTGCCTATAAAGGCCGCGCGCAGCGTCCGTTGCTCAGTTCCGTTTTGTAGTCCCCAGTAATGTTTTTGGATTAGACTAATCACCTTGAAGGAGCATAGGCTGCAAACCCACAGGAAGTCATACTGCGGGGATGGATGGGAGGGTCGATAAGGAATACGTCGGAGGAACATCCCATCGAAAGAACGTTACAAGGTAAGAGTAACTAGTTCTTCGAAGGGATTGTGTCCTCCGACGTATTCCTTATCTTAGATAGACTCCCATAGCAGTGGTATTGTGACTGGAGGCGGGAGTAATAAAAGTTATGTTACCCTTCCAGAATGGACAGAGTGTAACACAGCCTTGCCGAATCTAGTTTCTTGACTAGAGGAGGAATCCAGGCTATAGAATTTGGTAAATGTATGTGCGGACGACCATGTGGCAGCCGCACATATATCTCGAATTGGCACCCCTCTTTGAAGGGCTGAGGATGTTGCGATACCCCTGGTAGAATGAGCCCTTAGATTTTGAGGAGGCTCCTTTCCTGCCAATTTGTAGCACTCCAGAATGGCTAAAATAATCCATCTGGAGATGGTTTGTTTTGTTATTGGAAGGCCCAACTTATGTCCTGCATAACCTACAAAGAGTTGGTCTGCTTGTCTGATCTTAGCCAATCTGCTGATATAGAAGCTCAAGGCTCGCTTAGGGTCCAGCCTGTGCAGTCTCTCTTCCTCCTTCCCCGGATGAGGAGGAGGGTAGAAAGAAGGTAATATAATCTTCTGAGTGATGTGAAACTCCGAGACTACCTTCGGGAGGAAGTTAGGCTTCACCTGAAGAACAACTTTGTCCTTGTAAAAGATTGTATGTGGAGGTTTACACGATAAGGCTTGCAACTCGCTAACCCTTCTAGCAGATGTCAATGCTATTAGCAAAACAGTTTTGAGGGTGAGAAGCTTCAATGAACAAGAGTGTAGTGGTTCAAAAGGGGCACCCTTTAGGAAGTTTAAAATTAGGTTTAAATCCCATAAGGGAACTTGAAAAGGTTTCGGGGGATAAACATTAGTTAATCCTTTTAGGTATTGTATTACCAATGGAATTTTGAAGTATGAAGGCTCCTCTGCAGTGCGCTTAAAGATTGATAGCGCTGCGAGATAGCCCTTAATTGTGCCAACCTGTAGGCCTGAATTAGCCAGGTAAAGTAAGAATGACAACACCATAGGTGTACCACAAGAAAAGGGTTCAATATTCTTTTCTCTGCACCAGCTGCAAAATTTGTTCCAACGGCAGCGGTATAGAGTTTTAGTTGCCGGCCTTCTGGCCGAAAGCAACACCTCCATAACATCATCCGGAAGGTCCCAATCCTTGTACCTCAACCTTTCAGACACCAAGCGTGAAGGTTGAGGGTCTTGATGGCTGGATGGAGAACCTGACCTTCCTTCTGCGAGAGAAGATCCTCTCTGTATGGCAGTCGAATTGGAGGGCAGATGGACATGTCTAGAAGGTCCGGGTACCACGTTCTCCTGGCCCAATCCGGGGCAATTAGGATCATGGTCTTCCGAAACCTTCTCAACCTCCTGATCATTTGAGGAATGACAGGGACCGGAGGGAACGCGTACAGAAGTGGGAACTCCCAGTCCACTACGAACGCATCTCCTAGAGCTCCTCTCGGGGGAAATTCCCTTGAGCAAAATCTGTCGCACTTCCTGTTGATACTGGTGGCGAACAGATCCACTTGAGGGGTTCCCCAAAGGGCGAAGATCTCTTGAAGGACTTCCTGAGCTATCTCCCACTCGTGAGAGACTGTGCTCTGCCTGCTCAGAGCGTCCGCTGTCAAGTTCTTCTCTCCGGCTAGGTGAATTGCCGATAGAGAGATTCCTTCCTGAATTGCCCAAAACCAGAGCTGCATCGCCTCTCTGCACAGTGGTAGTGAGCCTACGCCTCCTCTTTTGTTGAGGTAGTGCATGGCCACTGTATTGTCCGTCATTATTAGGACGTTTCTTCCCCGTACAGACGGCAGAAAAGCCTTCAGCGCTAGTCTGATGGCTCTCAGCTCCAACAGGTTGATATGTAGTCTGGACTCCGATGGAGACCAACGACCGCTGATGGTCAAGTCGTTGGCGTGAGCTCCCCACCCCGTGAGTGAGGCATCCGTGACTACTGTTATCTCCGGCCATGGTTGCCAAAACATTTCTCCTTTCAGGATGTTCTCCCGACAGGCCCACCACTGAAGGTCTCGGGCTACTTTGACCGGGATCCGAAGGAGATCTGTCATCCTTCCTGAGAACTGTGACCACTGAGTTCTCAGTGCCCACTGGAGGGATCTCATTCTCAGGCGAGCCTCCGGCACGAGGAATATGCAGGATGCCATGAGGCCTAGCAACCTCAGAAAGTCGTAGGCTGGGAGATATTGGGCATTCTGAAATCTGATGACCATCTGCAGAATATCTCGAGCCCTCACCTCTGGTGGCAAGGCTTTTCCCAGGGAAGTGTCCAGGACTGCTCCAATGAATTGGAGTCTCTGTGATGGTATCATCTGTGACTTCTTTAAATTGAGGGAGAAGCCCAGCTTGTGAAGGAAGTGGCAAACATAATCTAGTTGTCTCTGAGCCTGTTCCGAAGATACAGCTCTGATCAACCAATCGTCTAGGTAAGGGTAGACATGAATCCCTTCCCTCCTTAGACTTGCAGCCACAACCGACATTAGCTTGGTAAAGACCCTCGGGGCGGAGGTTAGCCCAAATGGCAGAACTCGAAATTGATAATGAGAGCTGCCAATTGCGAACCTCAGGTATCTCCTGTGCCTGGGATGGATCGGCACATGGAAATAAGCGTCCTGGAGGTCTAGAGATACCAACCAGTCCTGAAGCTGGAGGGCCTGAAGGATCTGAGAGAGAGTCACCATCTTGAACTTGTCCTTTCGGAGGAATTTGTTCAATTCCCGTAAGTCTAAGATGGGTCTCAGTCCTCCGTCCTTCTTCGGTATTATGAAGTAGGGGGAGTACCAACCCTTGTTCCTTTCCGCTACAGGTACCAGTTCTATGGCACCTTTCTCTAGCAGGTCTAAAACCTCCTGCAAGAGGAGCGGATCTGGAAGCTTCAAAGGGTTGTTCCCCGGTGGATGACTCTGAGGGATATGTAGGAAGGGCAGGCAGTAACCTTGGGCCACTGTCTCCAGAGCCCAAGCATCTGACGTAATAGCCTGCCATTCCGTCAGATGGTGAGTTAACCTGCCCCCTACTGGTGTTCTGTGAGGGGAGACCTCAGAGTGGTTTTGAAGCGGCTGATGCAGTTGCCGAAGGTAAAGTGGCTCCTGCTCCTGCGGGTGCGGCTTTCTTTCCCCTACCCCGTCCACCACGGGTAAATCTTCCTTGGCCTCTTTGAGCCGGTCGTCCCCTGCCCCTTCCATATGAGGAATAGTAACGAAAGGACCGTCCTCTCCACGATGATCCCGAAGGACGAAAGGTATTCTGACGGATAGCAGCTCCCAATGACTTGGCTGCTGCCTTGGACGTTTGCAGTTTCTCCAAACTGTCATCCGCCTTCTTTCCAAAGAGGGTAGAACCGTCAAAGGGCATATTCAAAAGCCTGGTCTGCACGTCAGAGGCAAAACCAGACTTCCTCAACCACGCATGCCTGCGGATTGTGGTACTTGCCGCCATGGCCCTGCTGATACTGTCAGCAGAATCTAGGCCAGTTTGTAGGGTCTCGCACATCGCATCTTTACCATCCCTGATGATGTTTAAAAATGCGTCCCTTTCCTCTCCTTCTTGGAGGCAGTCAGCCGCTGATGAAGCGCACTCCCAAAGGGTGTGGCTGAACCTAGCGAGCGTACAGGTCGCGTTAATAGACTTTAACGCCATGCTACAGGCAGAAAAAACCTTCTTAGCCATGGCATCATACTTTTTGTCATCCCTATCCTGCGGAGCAGTGGGGTATGCAGATGTGCTGCCTGATGAGGTTGCAGCCTGTACAACCAAGCTCTCAGGAGTAGGGTGTTTTGACAAATATTCAGGGTCAGAACTAGCCACCCTGTATTTTGTTGACAGTTTTTTATTTACTGCCGGGATAATTTCTGGCGTTTCCCAGTTTGTCAAAATCCTTCTCTGTAGAGCAGAGTGAAATGGAACCACAGGATCCTCCTGTGGGCCCTTGTCCAGTATGTCAGTGAGGTCATCCTGCTGAAAGGCAGGAGAAGGTGCAGACCAACCCATAAATTCTATGATTCTAGACATCAGAGCTCTATATGGAGTCTCCGCATGTTCTCCTGGGTCTGGTTTGATAAATTCTGCTTCAGGAGAAGTGTCCAAGCCACTAGCTTCCTGAAGTGCATCCTGAAGATTTTTTAATCTTCCTTCCTCAGAGGCGAAAGTCTCTGGCTCTGGTGATGTGGTCCTCTGTAAATCAATATCTTGGTCTGAATCCTCCCTTTCCTCAAAAATCGAGGTTAAAGGGGGATACATTGGTTTTTGGAATGGTATAAACCCCATTTCCAATGCAGAAGGAGCCATCATCACAGGCCTTGAAAACGTCGATGTCGTCGACACCGACGTGAAAGTACTCGAAGGCGCCGTGAAAAGCGTCGAGAAATGTGTACTAGGCCTCGAAGAACTCGAAAGGATCGGAGTCCTGCTCGAGAACGACGTCGACGTTCTCGGCGTCGAGTCGGAGGTCTTTTGTCTAACCGTTGGCTGTGGAGTAGCCGTGGTTCTTTCCTTCACCGGCGTCGATATCGGCGTCGACGTCGGCGTCGACTCGATCGACTGATGCGCCGATGAATCCTTCGACAACGGCGTCGATGGCGCCGACCTCTGTTTCGAAGGAGTTTTCGACGATGGCGTCGATGATGCTTTATCTCCCGATGGCTCGAGGCGCTTTCGGGTTGACTTTTCCGCCGGGTACTGCGACTCGCGGCGTTTAGATTTTTTGGGTTTTTTACCCGGGGTATCACCCTCAGCTGTCTTCGAGGGGGACGAGGCCGCTTTCTCGAAGACGCTTAGCATCTTTTTCCTGAATTCCTCCCACTCAGCTTGCGAGCTGCGTTTTGTGGGGCAATGAACTCTCTCAGGAGAACTCGACGAAGATGACGAAGGGGATCTCCTACGTCTCTTCTTCGAGTGTCTCGATGTCGACGAGTGGTGGGAGCCACTTCGTGATCTAGATCGAGAGTGTTTTTTATGGTGAGGAGACGAACGTCTCGACTCTACCGAAGAAGCTTTCGAGGAAGTTAAAGTTGACCTACCTCTCTCGAGCTTCCCCCTATTATCTTGACGAGAACTGAGCAACGGTGTTCCGAGGCACAACGAAGCGCGGAAAAACGGAACTGAGCAACGGACGCTGCGCGCGGCCTTTATAGGCAGGATGACGTCGACGTCGGCACGGAGGCCGTCGAGGGTCATCGACTCGGCGATCATCGACGCGCAGCGCCCTCTGGCGAAAAAATTTTCCGAGGCCAGCAAAGCTGAAGGATTTATATCTAAGATAAGGAATACGTCGGAGGACACAATCCCTTCGAAAGACGATTACTGGGTAAATAATGTTGATCTTCTGGGGCTTGTGAATCTGCTTAGATGTATATATTAGCAAGCAGTACTGTTGTTATACACCATCAATACCAGAACAATGCTGCTGGCCATTGACGTACAGGGAGTAACTATCCCGAAAGGCTTAACCACTAGTGAACATCAAGAGCTGGCAAAAAGTTTCCAAAGTTGTCTTTGCCACAAAACCCGGGAGACTCCTGGGAATCATCCACATGATAGTCACCCCCCATGGGCGGATTGTAGGTTTTACACCATACCAACTACCAAAAGCTCAAAGTAACATCATCCGAGAGGAGCTCACAAAGATGACAGACTTCAGAGTCATCACAAGATCTCATAGTACCTTCTCTTCACCAATTATCCTTGTGCCAAACCCAGAGCCAACATGGAAATTCTGGATCGACTTTTGATAACTTAATGAGATCTCCCAATTCAATTCCTATTCTACACCACAAATCGATTAACTTGTGATATGATATAAGTCATTTATAACGCTTGTACACAAGAGTTTCTAGGCACGACAAGGCAAGGAAGGGTAGACAGAGGGAGGACAAAAATTAACTCACTAGGCCTTGTGTCATTCAGATGGTGCAGGTGCGAGGGGGAGGGAAGAGGACTAGTGCAGAGGGTGGGGGAGAGAGTGCAGTGGCAAGACCCAGTAAGTGTTGCCAGGGCGGGGGCTCAAGTAAGTGCAGAAAGGCAGGGAACTGTAGGCTTGCAAATACAGTCCTTAAGTGGGTGGGAGGCCCAGAGGCGGTGCAAGGGGCTACTGGTCACAGATCTGCAGGAGCCTGTTGCCCGTGAGGTTCAGTGGGTTGCCAGGTAACCAGCTAGCACAGCAGACATGAGAGAGAGAGAGAAAGAAAGCATAAGTGAAAAGGAAGTTCTTGCGTTGCTTCCGGAAACCTTAGGTGGTCCTGCTCAAGTTTGAGAAAGGAACGGATGCTGTTCCAGAGGGAGCCAACAGCCGAGGACAGAGATCTACCCCTCACACTCTGCCTGAAGAAGCGTCTGATCCTCAGAGAGTTGGAGGTGGATGAGCAGTGGGCTCGAGAAGGAAGATGTCTAGTAAGAGAGAGTTGGATGTTATGTGGTTCCCAGCCTCAGAAAGCCTTGTGTACGATGCAGAGGATCTTGAACTTGATCCTTGATCCTTTCAGCCACCGGGAGCCAGTGGAGAGATTTCAAGGCTGGAGAGATACGATCCCGAGCTTGAGGCCAGGGACAAGTCTTGCAGTCCTGTTCTGGATTAGTTGCAAAGGGCAAAGAGTAGAGGTAGGCAGATTTAGAAGGAGGCTGTTGCAGTCCAGCCTAGAGAGAACCAGGGCTCTGGAGAAAGTGAGCTTCAGGGGGAAAGAGAAAAAGAAAGAATACCTCTGAGGAGGTGCAGTTGGTAGTGTAACTTCTTAGAGATGTCAGAGTTGCGAGGAAAGAAGGAGAGGGTGGAGTCAAGGATGACACCAAGGTTCTTTATCTCACAGGAAGGTGCGGGTAGAGGGCCCAGGGTGGGCGGCCAGAGTGCAAGAGGGAAAGCGGGGTCCAGTGAGAAGGATCTCAGTCTTACTGCCATGAAGGCAGAGATCTTTGGAGGGACACCATTCCTGAATCACAGATAGACAGTCAGGAATGAGCAAGAGATCAGAGGAGGCTGAGGGGAGCCTTAAGGAGAGCTGAGTGTCATCCGCATTACACTGAAAGTTAAAAAAGAAGGTGGAGATGAAGTGGGGCAGGGTGGGAGGTTAGAACCCTGGGGAACACCATAAGCAGAGAGAAAGGTGGAGGAAAGAAAGGACCCAAGTTGGAACTGGGAGGGTCGATCAGAGAGAAAGGAGGTCAGCCATACTATGGCCAGACCCGTGATGCCCATATTGTCATAGAGATGATCGATCACAATGGTGTGGTTGACCTATCAAAAGCAGAGAATAGATCAAGGAGAATGAGGAGAGAAGGAAGTTTAGAGTTAGGATTAGAGAGCAGGTGTTCATGGGTGTTCAGGAGAGCAGTTTATGTGCTTCTGGCTGCTCTCAAGCCAGACTGGTGGTCATGGAGACAGCCAACAGATTCATTATGGAGAGTAAGCTCAGAGATGACCAGCTTTTCCAGGAGTTGGCCCAGGAAAGGAGTGATAGAGATCTCGTGGTATCTTGCTGGAGAGGAAGGATTGGCAGAGTGCTTCTTGAGGTTGGGGTACACAAGGGGGGCAGGGAAGGTTCCAGTGGCAAAAATTAATTGCAGAAATCGGCCAAGGCTGGAGCGAGGGTGTTGATGTGGTCCTTGATGGTTCTAGAAGAGCAGGGGAGCACCTGATTTGACAAGACTTTCATAGATTGGACTTGTCTAGAAACATCATCGGGAGTGAACACTGGTAAGGAGGAGAGACAGCCAGAGGGGGGCCGGGAGTGGTAGATGGAGAGGAAGAGGGGAGAGTGGACAGAATGTCCTGCGTTGGTGATGAAGTGAGAAGTCAGTGCGATGCAAAGGGCCTGGGAGGGAAGAGGAGAGGTGGAAACTGCAGCAGGATTGGCCAGCTCCTTACAGATTTTGAAAAGTTCGGCAGAGTTGTTAGAGGCCGCAGAGACGTGGGCATGGATGCAAGCTGTCTTCAAATGCTCCATTATTTCTAGGTATTCTCCTTTACACATTGTGTGACACTTATAAATGCTTTTGTTAGAGCATGATTATTATTTTTTTTGTATTTTTTTATTGTAAATTTTAGTTTATTACAAACTTTATTTTACATTTCTTTACATTTGTTTCCTTAAATTTCCCTCATTTAATGTATCTTCTTCAATCACTTAAAACAAGTAAATGCGTACTTTTATCAACTTTACATTGTCGTTTCCCGAAAACTAAAACTTCACCCATTTTGGTAAGAATGTCATTACTATTTAAAACAAGGACGTTTCCCCTCTCGATTTCGTCAGTAGCTTATCAAGATAGTCAACTACTGCACAGATCAGCATGAAATTCTTGCCGGACAAGGTTCATACCACCACTCTTCCATGTTTCCATCTAAGGGAACACCTTTCCACAAAAGGTCTCATCTTTGAGATTTTAAAGCTAAGCATTCAATAACCAAATGTTTTAAAGACTTTACTGCAATATTACAAAACCGACAATGGTTATTCAGAGTGTTCTAATCATGTTTCAAAAGCAACATCTCTTTGGTCGAGTACAGGTTTAAGCGTAGTAGCAAAAACTGATCTCGATGATATCTGGATGGAAACTTTTCCAGATATTTCGGGATCAAATTTACTCTGCGTGCTTCGACACCAAGATCTAATGTGGTGGCAAGTTTAGATATGTTGTAGACAGTGTCGATCCAATCACAGTATATTAGCTTTTTCTTTACTGCACAATGGTTGTTCCAAAGTGTCTCTTTGTCAGTGTCGTCATTCGCCAAATGAGCACAGATCTTCCCTGTCCATTCCTTCAACAGGCCTAGGAAAGGCTTTTCAGGCGTTGAATTCAAGATGTGGTGAGGAATTGTTGATGACTTCATTGACATTTTCTTCATCATTGCCACTGATTTCCAGAGCACTGTGGCAAACAAGGACTGTAACCCAAGTTCATAGCGGATAGCAAGGATCGATATATTTCTTGGCAAACTAAGAACCTTGCACCAGAATTGCCCTTCGAAGACATTCCATGTTGCTCTACTGATATTAAAGCCAGCTTTAGTGCCAAAGGTTATGGCAGCTACTACCTTCTGCCAGTAAAACATAATCACAGCTTTGAATGTAAATTTGCCAAAGTCCGCATGTAATTTAGCACCTTGCAGCATTAGGTTCTTCATTCTCATTTTCAGGTCTTGAGTCCACTGCCAATCTCGTATTACTTTATTGAAGAGAATGCCCAGATATCGAACCCTGTCTACGCTTTCTAGTTGTCTCCCAGCTGTAAACCATTTAACACGTTTTCCTTTCTTTCCAAGATTCGAGCCAAGAGCGACAACTTTGGACTTTTTAACGTGTAATTCCAAATTGTTGTTTTGCAAGTATCAACAGTCGCTGAAGGACTATTTGCATGGTATCTAAAAGCACCAAGTCATCAGCATATGTGGCCCAGCTTACCTGATTTCCATTAATTCTTGGAGGAAAGGTGTTACACTCCAGTAATGCTGCTAGCATATCTGCAATGCACAATTTAAAAATTAAATCTGCTAACAGGCAGCCCTGCTTTACCCCTTTTCCCGTTGTTAGTTTGTCCATCTGTTCACCCTCAGCATTGATTCGCACTTGAATCGATGCGTCAGAGTGAAGGGATTTACTACCTTGTAGGAGATCCGTCGGACAATCCCACTTCTTTAGTCTCCACCACATAATTGCCCTGTTCACACTGTAAAAAGCTTGAGGTAGATAGACAAACGCCAAGAACAGGTTTTTCCCTCCTTTTATCATTTCGAGTTTCAACAGATTTGCAGTGTCAAGTTCAGCTCGGCCCCAACTCCTTTTGTAAAGCCTGTTTGTCTGGCATCCATAATTCCAGTGTCATTTGCCCATTTAGCTAGTCTCTTTTGCAAAAATGAGGCAAAGATAACGTCTAACAAAGCAATCGGACGGTAGTTGTTTGGATCTGCTCGATCTCTTTTTGGAAGATCTGCACAACTACCGCTGATTGCCAGGACGGAGGAATTTCCTTCGCCGTGGAGATGTGTTTGAAAAGTGTTTCAATAAAAATGGCCCATTGCTCTTTCTTCTTCTTTAGCATAATGTTAGATAGTCCATCGGGGCCAGCTGCACCTGAGTTTTTTAGTTTAGGAATTGCTTCCGCAATTTCGTGTCTGGTATTACAGACATTCCAAGATACTTTCCTCTCCATACATGTATCAGCGTCTAGTGGTATTGAGTATTTGAACACACTTGAGAAATGCTTCACCCACACATCTGCATTCACTCAGATACTCATGATGGCTTTCTAAGTTAAGGAGCCTTTGTTTATTATTGCCCAAGTATATCTACTCTGAAGGGCACATATCGATGTTAACATTTCCTCTGCTCTCTCGTGATCACGAAGCAAATTAAATGAAATGAGCCAATTACGACATTTTTGGCAGCGCTTTCTAATTGCAAGATGCCTCTGCAGTAGATTGGAAGATTTCAAGGTCTTAATATCATGCTGCATTTTTTTCTTCTCTTCAGCAACCTTTTTGCTAAACGGATATTTACATTTATGGTGATCAACTCTAAAGCCACTTTTTGTTCTTTTAAATTGCGATAATAACGGGCCATGGTCACCGGCTAATAATTTCTTCGTCAGACCCGCAATCTCCTTCTGGCTTATTCTTAGTCGATTTAAACCTCAATTTATTTCTAATTCACACACATGATAATCTCCAACTAAGGTCTGTTGACTTGTCCAAGTCAGATTTACAGCGTCATGATCGTTTTTTCATCTTAATTATTTCCAGATTTTTAATTTTATGGGCAACATTTCTTGAGGACCAAATATAATCAAGAGTTTTATGGCTTCCATTTCTATGCCATGTGTGGGCAGCCAGAATATCGCCTCTCGTCTGGCCATTTAACATTTTGCAATTCCTAATGGCCAGTTCTTGCACCCAACGTTTGCACGCTCATCATGCTGATTTTCATTAATTTCTTTCATTAGTCCATTGCCATCAAACCATGAGAAATTCAAATCACCACACACAATGGTATATGGATTGTTAAATTCCAACATACAGTCATCAATCAACGTCGTGACTGAAGAGATAAACTTCCCTGATGATATTTTTGCAGGGTTCCAGGAGGTATTCATCAAAATCAGGAAATGTTCTATTTTGATGTTATTTTGATAGATGACTTGTATGGTTGTTCCCTGGACAAATATATTTGGGTTTGTGATTTTCATTACTTTTCAGTTCACATTATTTTTATTCATAGTTAAGAGGCCGGAAAAAGGACGGCCAGTCATGTTTTTCTTTGCTGTGTTAAGGAGGACTGTATAACCATCACATACAGGAGTTTCACGCAACCAGGTCTCCTGGAGACATGCTAGTGAATAATTTCCTTTCTTTAGCCCATCTTCTTGAAATAAATGCAGAAAGCCTTGCGTGTATATTAGAGAACACTCATATAAAATATATGTATTTAGCTAGTGTTGCCCCAGTCGTCTGTCCTTCGATTGCAGTCAACCTTTGCAATTTGTTGTCGTGGAATCTATTGAACTCACAATCAGCCTTTCTTCCTTCCTACTATTCCGTAAGAATGACTCTGCTTTGTTCGTTATCGGACAGTCTACTACCCTTTATTGCCCTAGGACTTGGGACTTTTGCTGTTTGTCTTTTCTCAGGCACAATGTAGCCACTTCGCTCATATGCAAACAGTAGAAGTTCATTTCTGGCAGCTCTTAATGTATTTTCAATCAGTTGAGAATGTACGTGAAGAATAACCCAATCAGATTGATTTTCTGACACATACTCCACTATGTCTATATCCTGAGATTAGATGTTCTTAATGAGGGCACACAGTGGAAACGTTTCATTGTGTTCCGTCTGTTTAGGTTCACCTCGTTCTTTTCCCATAGTACATTCTCTAGTTGTAATTTCCAAAATGAATGTTGCTTGTCTGATCTTGAAGTTTTGACATGATGGTTTTTCGCTCCTTTCCTTTGCCTCTGTGACAAGGTAAATTTTGGATTCAGTTTCAAGATGGGGTCATTCATCTGAACTTCATCTCGTTCTCTAAGAACTTTCCTTCTTTCTTCGGGCAAAGTCTTGCCAATAAATGCTCTGACTTCGTGACTGCAGTTTCCAACCCCAAACTTGATACGAGGTAGACTTTCCACCTCCTTTTCCTTACTTTTCTCGATTATTGTCTCCATGAGTACATTGCTTTTCTCAGCACTAGTTGGTAGCTCTTCGAATGAGTTGTCCGACTCGTCATCTTCTATGGAGTATGTAGACAGGTTTGACAGATCAGCTGATGTGTTCATCTCGCTACGTTCCAAATCATCAATATCCATTCTTGGCCTTTTTTTGCATTACTAGTCATTTTTGGTGACTCGTGTAATGTAGTCACTTTACTTTGGTGCCGCTTACTCTTTTCACATTTGTTTTTTTGAGTAGCTTGTTCAAATATTGTTATTGGTGGAGGAGTTGTTAGATTTCTAATAAACATTTTCGAGCCGTTAGACTTACTTTTCGATCTCGCACCTATTTTACCAGTCATTTCCTTAACTAGACCCTTGGTTTGAGATAGTGTCTTTTTTCAGCTTGAGTCACTGTTGGCTTCATTGATTCTGTAAAGATTCCAAATGTAGCTTTTTCTGTTGCAATTGACAGCAGTGAACTTTGACGATTACCCATTTCGCCACAATTAAGGGCGTTCGGATTCATTTGGGTCGCTATGTGGTTCCCAAAAGAAGAAACACTAACACTTGGGGTGATTTCATTGAGGTGTTTTGTGGGATAACTACCTTTCTTGCAATTGGTGTCGATCCAGAGAGGTTTACAGAAATCTCTGCCATCTTCAACAATAGCTGGTGTGAACTTCCAATTGGATCTTTCATAGATTTTGTCTTGACTATGGATTTCACTTTGTTTCTCGACTCCGTTGAAATCACTTTGACAATTGGAATCGCATTTGTTATTACAATGGAAGAGTTGTTTTGATCGACCAATTTCAGGTTTTCCTTATTTATACATTTGCGGGCATTAATCTCAATGTTCGGCATCATTTCATGAAAATTATGCCTCATCCACTTAGTACAGTCTATTACGGCCTGCATTAACTAAGTCTTTTCTATCGTCTCATTTGTGGCCAGATTGCTCAATCAGTTGTGCCGTTTGGAGGAGGTTTCACCTTCACAGTCAAGCCTTTTATGAATGTGTTCTGTAAATGTTTCCAATGCAATGAGTTTGGAATTAATCATCGCAAGTAAGGCTCCCTGATCTTTCAAAGTTTCATTCAACGACTCATAGTTTGACAAATGGCACCATAGAGATTGTTTTAGCTGCCAGAACATTGTTATGAATCTGTAGTCCAGCTGCTAAAGAAAGATGCTTTTTTTATTCAACTCACTCTCTACTTCGATTGGCAGTTGCGTATTTTAGTGCTTTGATGAATTTGCATCAGGAGAGCCCTCTTCCCTTTGAAACTTTCCACTCCCTGCACCTGCATGTTCTTTGGTACTTTTGAGTTGCAATGGCATCTGTCTGCTCGTGTTTAATACCTGAGCAGGTTTCTCTGTCTGCGGAGTGCTTGTCAAATCCTTGTGAAGCCTCAGTGGCTCTAACCTTTTCCCATTTGTCATTTCTGGTTCTAGAATTTCACATTTAAAAAAACATTCTTAAGGCGATCTGTCAAACGAGCTTGTCTTGTGGCCAAATCAGAATAATGGCAGCGAAGATGCGTCAAATCATGTCCAACTTTCACCTTTGTAGTATCAGCGGGGGTGAATTGCTGATGCTCATTGAAGACGTCATTTTCATTTGGCATCTTGTCACCCTTATGAGGCTCAGCTACACGTCTACTTTCCTCAAGCGATGATCGACATCTGATTTTCTCGCTGTCTTTATTTTGTAGCATTCTTGCAGCCTCCAATACTTGATCCTTTTGTTGTTCACTCACTAAGACACCAATCAAGACTTCACATGTGGTGTGTGATCGATTGAACGTATCCACTTCCATAATGCCAACGCCCCCATCATTCCTTGATGCGTTCTCTGATAGTGAGATTTTATTAGTTGATACCGCAGAACGATCAATTTGGCCATTGTAGTCCTCATTACCCTCTTTTCCCTCCTTATTCTGATTAAACTCAACAAGCTCACCAATTTCCACTAGTTCTGAGTCGGAAATGTCAAATCTTGAGTTTGCCTTAACAAGCACGATTATATTATTATAATGTGTTCTGACTTTGCCAGCCAAAAAGCGCACTAAAGAGACAACAGATTTCACAAACTGCGTCTGTCTGCATGATTTATTTATTTACGCGATGGATTTAGAGACTAGGTTTGCCCTCTGATCTCCTCCTACAGTGGCTGCCTTTTGCTCAAACTTTATATCCTTGTGTACAATTCACAGAGCATCCCATCATCCTGGTCCCCACAGTCTTGAAACCGAAGATGGTCCATCTTGCCACTTCAATTGGCTTGCACTGGTCGCCTAACTGTGTCCAATACCCACTCCAAACGATGTGGCAGCATGCTTTTTGGTCCCAATTGTCTCCTCTTTATAGTAGACTTCCTATAACTATCAGTGTGCTTAAAGGCTTTAGGATAAAACCTAAATCCCAGCTGTCCCTAGCCTGAAACTGGGCCTCCTTTCAGGTTATAGTGTGGAAAGAGGGAAAACATGCAGTATTTACGATTAAGAGGCAGAGGGTCTGTTTCCCGGACAGTGCCCGTTGTCTGCGAACATTGCGGTAAAAACATATTAAAAAACACAACATTGCAATCATCAAACTAATGAAACAATCTATAGGGAGGTGTTGGTGATGACATGGGAAGGGATATGGCCATAAGAAGCAAAAAAACTGGTGCTTTTTCATCCCTGAAGTCCACGAACAGTAAGGTTGTTCGGGTACAATCCTGTGATGTTCGCGAACATATCAAATGTTCAGGGACATCCTTGCGATTTTTGAATTGCAGGGTTGGTGAAAAGCAGTTTTTGGGTGCCTAATAACTTTGGCGCCACTCAATGAAACTGCATGGAAATCCGCAAGATCATTTCAGGCCTGACCCTGAATGGTTCTGCAAGGTTTGGTGCCGTTTTGCCAAGAGGGGGCAAATGTAGAGGGGGGTCCCAAAATATTTATAAGGCTTTTATATTTGTTGCCAATTAGACGAATCTGCACACAAGTTTGCAAAAAGATTTTAGACCCAGAATTGAATGGATTTGCAAAGTTTAGTGGGATTGTGTCAAGAGGGGTCAAAATTAGAGGGGCGGGTCTCAATATTTTTAGATGGCTTATAACTTTCTTGCCATTTGGTAAATGTGCACACTAGTTTGCAGAAAGATTATAGACTGAACCCTGAATGTATGTACAAAGTCTGAATGGATTTGTCAAGTGGGGGCTAAGTTATGTGACTATTTTTTGTACGTACATTTTGACACTGGACGGATTTGCAGCAAACCCGTGCAAGGAGCATTGCAAGGACCTGAAAGCATGGTTTTGCAAATGTGTGCGTGTTTTATTTTTTGAAAAGTGTCATAATGCAGGTACAAAAAATAGTGATATACCTTTGGTGACTGAGGTATTGCCTGTAGCCATGGGTAGTGGCCAGGTTGTCTGGGTCATGGCCAAATGCCATGACCCGGACAATCTAGCTACTGGCCATAACCACAATGGACCAGCAATGGGGTTAAAGTGGGCATGGCCACCATGGACCGGCTATGTGGTAAAGTTTTTTGAAATCGGTATAGGTTTGAATGGGAAAATAATTTCTGCTTGTGGCTACAGCCTGAGGTGCTGGACAGGATTGCAGCACACATACACGAGAAGCATCAGAAAGGATCTCAAAGCATAGTTTTGCAACTTTGTCCTGTGTTTTATTTTTTCTAAAGGGTCAAAACGTAAGTACAAAAATGTGTGATATAACTATCGTGCTTGGGCAATGGGCCTGGCCCTGAGCAAGGACAAATGCGTACTATGATTTGCTTATTGGGGCATGCAGCATGGCGGAAGCCCTAGGATTGAATGGGAAAATAATGCTGCTTGCGGCTGCAGCCTGAAGTGCTGGACGGGATTGCAGCAAACTTGCACGAGGAGCATCTGCAAGGATCTGAAAAAATGCTGTTGCAAATCTGGCCTGTGTTTTACTTTTTTGAAAGTGTCAAAAAGTAAGTACAAAAAATGGTGATATAACTTTGCTGCCTGGGCAGTGGGCATGGCCCTCGACAAGGACAAATGCCTAGTCTGATTTGCCTATTGGGGTATGATCTGCTGATAATGCTTCACATAAGTATTCCTTGCAAAAGATATGTTTGTTAAAGAAGTTTTATAGATCGTTCATATATGTTAAGAGAAATTATTAATAACATATACAGTGATGTAACATTATTAAACATTTTCATTTATAGAAACCTATTCGATTGACAGAAAATACTCTGTTAAAGGGACGTTACGGTTAAGATGTACTCCACCCTTGTAGCCTCCCACCTTGGCATGCCTTTGGCACTTCCCACCTGGGCTCCCGGCTCCCAGCTCCCATGAGCACTTGTCCATCCATATTGGCCCTTTTATTTATGCACTTCTGTCACTACACAATGCATATGTGCATTTATAGGCACACTATGTACAATTATTTTTTGGTATACATATGGGAAATGTAGATTTAAAAGATTTGTAGAGCATTGTTAAGTGGCAGTTGGTGGGTAGAAGTTTAATATGTTGATAGGCTATATGTTTTTTAAGTGATTATTGGAAATATGTGTGAATGGTTTAAAGCATGCAATGAGGGCGTGCACTCAGTACATTTCACTCAGTCCATTTCACTTTGGTAGTTTTAGCCTTTGGTACATTTCCAACAGTGGTAATGAACTGTGGTCTTGTTGATTGTCTTGTGAAGTATTGCACTTCTTTCGCTCTGTAGGTCTTCCAGCTGGTGGTGGCTCTTGTGGAGGAGAGATGGAAATAGCTGATGCCATTTTTAAGATAAATAGTAGTTTTTTCTAATATTCTTCCAAGTATGTGCTGTATGCTAGATTGTTAATGTATAAGGAGAAGGCTATTGCAATAGTCAAGTCTACAGAGAACCAGGGCTCTGGTAACATTGAGCCTCTGGGGATAAGTGAGAAAAGTGAGTTACTTTCAGAAGGAACAGTTGAAAGTGGGACTTCTTGGCAATGTCCTGAGTGTGAGGGAGGAAGGAGAGAGAGGAGTCGAAGATGACTCCAAGGTTTCTGTCTTCAGAAGAAGGAGCTGGGGGAGAACCCAAGGACGAAGGCCAGAGTGAAGGTAAGGAGGGAGCAGGGGTCCCAATAGGAAGGATCTCAGTTTTACAGGCATTGTGGCTGAGATCGTTGGACGTGCACCAGGACTGGATGGCAGATAGGCAGTCAGGGATGATGTAGTGTGCAAGAGGGTCAGCAGGGAGTCTGAAGAAGAGCTGTGTGTCATCTGCATCACACTGGAAGTTGTAGGAGATGAGGCATGCAAGCAGCACAAGGTAGATGTCAAAGAGCCAGGGGAAAGGATAGAACCCTGGGGGACACCACAGGTGGAGAAGTAGGAGAGGAGAAGGGGGCCAAGATGACTTGGGAAGAGCGGTCAGTAAGGCAGGATGTTCACCAGTCCAGTGCCCATTCTGAGATACCAAGGGTATTGTGGAGCCTTTGTATGAGGATGGAATGGTTGCCTGTGTCAAAGGCAGAGGAAAGATCGAGAAGGATGAGGACAGAAGGGGAGTTGGAGTCCAGAGATGCGAGCAATTCTTCACAGGTGTTCAGAAGAGCAGATTCCGTGCCTCTGGATGCTTGGAATACAGATTGATGGTCATGGAGACCATCAACAAGTTTGGTGCGTGAGTTGAGTTGGGGTAATGGCAGCTTCTCCAACAGCTTACCCAGGAATGCAGTGATGGAAATAGGGTGTTAATTGGCAGGGCAGGCAGGGTCTGCTGAAGGTTTTTTCAGGAGTGGGCGTAAAAGGGAGTACTTAAGGGAGGAGGGGAAAGATCCAGTGTCAAAAGAGTGATCGCAGAAATCAGTGAGTGTAGGTGCAAGAGAGCCAATGTTATCCTTGATGGTTTGGGATGAGCAAGGGGAAATCTGTTTAGAAGAGACCTTCATGGAGCGGACAACTCTGGTAACTTCTTCATTTGTGAAAGGGGAGAAGGAAGATAAGGAGGAAGGAGAAGGGTGAGAGACCAAGGGAGCCAAGGGGGTGAAGGATGGCTTCAGAGGTTGGCTAGCAAGGGTGTTCAGGATGTCCTGAGGATTGGTGGTGAAGTGTGTGGCCAGGCCTGGGAAGACAATGGGGCGGAGGAGACTGCGCAAGGGTTGGCTAGTTCCCTGCAGATCTTGAAAAGTTCAGCCGTGTTGTTGGATGCACCGGAAACCCACACCTGTATGTCAACTCTTTTCTTGGTGCGGATGGAGAGTCTGTATTGCCTTTGGAGCAGGTGGCATGCCAGTTTGTCAGAGGGTGAGCCTGGCCTGAAGTTTGCCACTTCCATTCCGCAGCCCTGTACTTTTGTTTCAAGGCTGCAAGTTTGGAGTCGTACTAGATTACGCTTAGAGGCAGGTTTCAGGCAGATCCTCATGACTGGGGCAAGAATGTCAAGGGTATTGGTGATGGAAAGGTGGTGGTTGCTGAGAGCAGGGTCAGAGGTAGTATCAGAGGTAGGGGTGTCAGGGGAAATGAAGGTTGAAGCGAAGGCAGCATCTGACACTTGTTTCACCAGGCAGATGTTAGTGAACGAGGATGGAAGGGATTTTTGGGGGGCGGTAAGGGGGCCAAAGGGACCCAAGTGGGAAGAGAGGAGAATGGTCTGACCAGGAGAGAGGGGTGACTAGTGGAGGGGAGAGAGAGAGTGGTCAGAGTGTATGAGGGTGTCCAGAGTGTGTCCAGCTGAGTGGGTTGGGCCAGAAGGGAGAATGGAGAGGGAAAGAGGTGCAGAGATCTGTGAAGAGAGTGGGTGCAGAGCCAGAGGAGTCCAGTTGGATATTGAAATCACCCAGGAGGAGGTTTGAGGTGGATGAAAGTAAGAAAGCAGAAGTCCGCCCACACAGAGAGTGACATGGTGGTGGTGCCTGGGGCTGGTAGATGGTAGCAATGGTCAGGGTGGCAATGGGAGAGATGACCAATTTGCAAACCAGGCTTTCAAAGGAAGAGTAGTGCTGGGTGGGTAAGATGGAAGCAGGAATCCACTCAGTGAATATTAGAGCAACCCCCCGCCAGTTGCGTGCGATCGAGGCTTGGAAATGATTTGAAGCCATCAGGGAGGAGGGAGTCAAAAGCAGTGAGAGAGCTGGCATTGAGCCAAGTTTCGGTAAGAGCGAGAATGTCGAGGTCAATGTCTTAAAGAAGGAGGCAAATGTCAGCGGAGTGTTTGTTTGCAGAGCAGGCATTAAGAGTCGCCAGATGGAGGAGGTCTCTGCCTTTGAATGTTTAAGGTGGTGTACAGGGGCGTGGTACACCAGTCAGAGGAGGGGGAGAGAGAGAGAAAGAGAGAGAGGGAGAGAGAGAGAGAAAGAGAGAGAGAGAGAGAGGTAGGGGGAGATGCAGGAGAAGGACGTTAGTTAATGAGAGAGGCAGTATCCGGTCAAAGAGAAGGAGGTTGGGTTGTGGACCCTGAACCAGGATAGTGCCTGTGTGATAGACATTAACGAAGCAATGAGAGGATGAGAAGCCGGACAAGAGAACTTCCCACTTTGTGCCACCATTAATGGTAGAGGATGTGGAAGGAGAGAGAGTGGAGATGAGATGGGCGGTCCATAGATCTGAAGAGGGGACAGAGAAGAGGATATCCGTGAAAACCTCTCAAGATGCCTTTTTTGTGCTTTTTCCTACCGGACTTTATGAGAGCGGGGGATAGGTGATAGTGTAGCACTTAGAGAAAAGAAGAGAGATGGAGCGAGCCATGGTGGCAGCAGAGGACAGTTCAGGCATTAAAGAAGTGTGGCTGCACAACACAGTTCTAGCTAAATTCACCAGGAGGAAGTAGTCACAAGGCAAAGCAAAAACAAAGAGGTGATGGCTGAAAGGTTTAGACTGAATCTTAACCACTGGCATTGCTCAGGGCAACCCTCCAGACCATCGTTCTTCACCTGCCAAGCCATTACAGAAGGGGAAAGACCATATGCAAATCAGGATTGGCCCCACCCCAAAAGGGGAAGTCCAGCCCGAACTGCTAGGTCACATCCCTTCTGCACGAGACCACAAGCATCTCCAAACATGTTTCACCCTTGTTGGGGCTCATCAGTGAGGAGTAGCTTGGGTCTCTAGACCCAGCAGGCACGGGACCCACGTCTGGGCATACCCGTCCCACTCGGGGTGACAAAGCAAAACAAAATGCAATCCAGAAAGGAATAGAGTGACAAGAAATAAGAGGTGCGCAAATGTAAAAGGTACACACAGCCTAAAATCAAATATTCTTTTTTTAAAAAAGGCACAGATGCAATGCAAGAGAGGTGCACAGATGTAAGGTGCACACAGCATAAATGCAGTGATAGGACAAGAAGATTAGTAGTGTAGTGGCAGAGAAGGCAAAGTATAAATGTAGAGTAGGAAGGTCCAGTAGGATTGATGGAGGAGGCAACAGAAGAGTACAGCCATCACTTCAAGTAATGCAGGGGGCGTACATGTTCATGGATCAAGTCTGGAGGCCGAGGCATAGTTTGAGGATGGCCTTCAAGGCCTTCTTCGGCCCACACAGGCACATACAAGGCCTTAGATGTGGGCCTTGGATCGAGGGACCGGTTTCCGCCTGCCGGAGGCCCTGATTGGCTGAAATAGGAATAAGGCAGCCAATCGTAGAGGGGGCAAGGCTCCAGGCAAAGGATGGCTCCTCTGTCCTAGGAAGGGGCGGCCATCTTTGAGAATGCACTCAAACAGCCATCGAAATGGAGGGAAATATTAAAGTGCCCTTTAGACAAGTTTAGCAACATGGATGCCATTTTAGAAATAAAATGCTATGATGGAAATTCAGCTGCACAGCTACTGCTCCGATTTAGATTGTGTCGCACTCTCGGCAGCGACTTTTGCAAAAAAATGAGGGACAATTTCAAAGTACATGTAGAAGAAGTCCTCAGTGGATTTGAATACCCCCTGGGCTTACCTTGCTGCAGAGCTGCTCCAGATGAAGCCAGGAAGGTGGGAGCAGATGGTTGGACAACGTAACTGCTTCTTCAGCTGATAGTGAGGGAGAGACTGCCTCCATGGGCCTAGATGCTGGCCTTGGGTGGAGGGGCCGGCTTCTGCCTGCAGAAGGCCTTGATTGGCAGAAATAGGAATGAGGCAGCCAATCGTAAAGGGGGCAAGGCTCCAGGCAAAGGATGGCTCCTCTGCCCTAGGAAGGGGCGGCCATCTTTGAGAATACACTCAAACAGCCATCGAAATGGAGGGAAATATTAAAGTGCCCTTTAGACAAGTCTAGCAAAATGGATGCCATTTTAGAAATAAAACGCTTTGATGGAAATTCAGATGCACAGCTACTGCTCTGATTTAGATTGTGTCACACTCTCGGCGGCGACTTTTGCAAAAATGAGGGAACATTTAGGAGTACATGTAGAAGAAGACCTCAGTGGATTTCAAAGCCCCCTTGGGTTTACCTTGCTGCAGGGCTGCTCTAGATGAAGCCAGGAATGTGGGAGCAGATGGTTGCACAATATAACTACTTCTTCTTCAGCTGATAGTTAGGGAGACGCTTCTTCCATGGGCCCGGCAAGGATCCCCCTTCTCCTTCACAGTTCTCGGGGTCCAGCCCGCTTCGTAGCTCTGCTGACAGCCAGACCTGATGGAAATGCTTGGCTTTGGGGGTGGGGAGCACCCAGGCATATGATATATAATATGATAGGTTATATATAGCACGCTTAATACCCAGAGGTTTCTTAGCGCAGACCCGGGGATCGAACCTGTGTTGCTCCATGTCTTCTTGCTTCCATGGTGAGCATTTGGCCCTGAGCTATCCTCCCGAGACAAGTATGATGGCATTACCTGGCATGTAGTGGTAATAATCAGTTTATGTAATGTAATATGGAATTTGTATAGCGCCTATTCCCATTGGTATGGTCACAAGGCATTTTTGGTGAATGCTCTCAGGGGACCGAAGTCCGTGGTCAGAGGAGTTTAGAATGCATGCGTGCATTTAGCCAGTATGAAGGTTGGTAGAGGTGGCTAAGTACCTGATAGCGACCCACGTCGAGTTGGCTTGTGGATGAGTGCTGTGAGGTAGTCAGGAAGGTATTGAGGGGACAGAAATGCGAGACAGACAACTTGGTAAAAGTTTTTTACACATAGCCATTTTATGAACTCAAAAGGGTGTGACAAATGCCTCGCTATAGCTAACCTAAAGAGGATTTCCCTACCTATCAAAATAAGGCTAATGGAAAACACTCTAATGAAAGGAATCTCTCCCTCACACTTGTACATGCATAAAATGCATAATGCAGTCAGGTTTAATAGAAATAACATTATTTTCAAAAAAGCAGGATTTTCAAATCAAGGTTCCAAACAAGAAAGTTCACCTTTTGTATAGTCAATCTCTTTTCATAAAGTTCTTCTTGCTCCCAAAAAGTGTTTCACTCAGCACTTGATAAGTTTCCACAAAATGAAAAGAGAAGTCTTGCCAATCAACAATGCAATAACACTTCTCCATGTAACATAAGCAATTCAACACTTCTTCTTGTTTCACAACAATGTGGTTGTCAGGATGGATTTTACCACACTTCATCAAACACTATAATGGCCTTGTCACTTTCTTTCCTTCAAAACCTTCAACCACAGTGTAGTACTACAATGTATTTTCCTGGCGCACTAACCTGCCAGGACTACCACTAACAATCCCTATCCTGGGATACTCCCATGCCAGGACAAACCTCCTAACACTACTACGAATACTTTGTGGTGAGGCTTGCTTCAAACTTTCAGAAAGGTCTTTAGACCTCATCACAAGTGGGCGTTATCCCGGCAATAAATCGACCGGGATACCGCCCAACCCAACTCCGTTCGGCACTATTAGCGCCGGATCCTGTGTTGTGGTGGGAGCATAAGTCCGTATTCATATTGGGTCCACTGGGCCCAATGGGCATTTTCGGCGCAATTACCGCAGCTATAATAGCGTTGCAGTAATCGTGGCGAAAATGGATGGAAAGTCGGCAAGTTTACCCCCAGCTCAGAGCTGGAGGTAAATCTCCCAACTTTCCACCCAACTCATACCCAAGACAAGATTAACTGGGCATATGATGGAAATGCCTGGCCATGGGTGTGGGGATTACCTAGGTATATGATGGCATTAGCTGCCATGTAGTGGTAATATTCAGCATATGAGAAGTTGAATGTGCAGACTAGTTGTTTGATTAAATAACAAGTGCACAGGACAGTTAAAAATGGAATCCGCAATGAAAGTGAAAGCAGAACGGGAAAGGACCATACCGAAAGAAGTCAAGAGAAGAGGCACTTTTATGTGACAGCTCGCAAACGTGAGAATCACATACCGGGGTGGGGAGAAGAAAGGAGAGACGCAGCGGACGCCTTTGGAGGACCGTCACAGTACCGGGAGCATCAGAGGAGCTCTCACAGATACCTCCGTGCTGAAAGGCCGAGATGCCGGCGAGAGAGCACAGAGCTGAAAGGAACAGTGAAGCAAGGTCTGCAGTGCACAGGAGGCCACCCCAGAGAGGAAGCTTCCTCGCAGAGACACACCACAGGAACACTGTAAATTAGCGGTGAGACTGCCCAGAGGCATTGGAAACCACGGCATGTACCGACAGGCACCTACACAAGTAAAAGTAGGAACATTTGAATACCAACCGGATAAAGAGCAACAGCAAAACTTAAACAATGTGAGAGAAGTTGGAGCAAGTGTTACCTTAAGCAAATAAATACCAATGAGAGAGAAATAGCCTCCCTTCAGCAAGACAGTCCTTTGGAAGCAGACAGATTGTTCCTGGCTCTGAGACGAATGCCTGAAATTTGTCTTTTATTCTCCGAAAGGATGGATCTCTCAAGGCAAGTCCATTGTATTCTGCCAAATTCCCTGCTCTGCATTTTTGCAGCAGGGATGGACCATCCTCGCTGGACGCCCTGTTTCTTTTTGTGTTCTGAAGACTGACTTGTGCGTCTGTTGTGATCAAGACACGCCGGGAGAGCACTGCAAATAGAAAGCACTTTTTGTGAAGTGGGATCCAAAGCAAAGGTACTTTGGACACTTTCACAAACAGAGGGAAGCAACATTTGACGACGATCTAACTTGACTAAATATAGGCTCTGTGCCTAATAAGCACAATGCGTTCACCTGGCGTGATGGTGTGGAGAGGTTAACGGGCATTAAAGGACCGTGGTGGCAACCACCTTTACAAGAAGGTTGGCATTTTAGTGCATTTTTATTCCCTGGGAATTTAGAAATCAAAGAAAACTGATGTACAGTACACAAAAGCATCAGTCACCCCTCCTCTCTCACGTTTGGATTTTTGGGCCATAGTAGAACAAATGCTGTGACCTTTAGTTTAGCCATAGTAAGCATGGCCTACAAGTCCCAGCATGCAAAGCGGTGATGGCTAAAAAGCCTGGCTTGACTAGAGGTGACTCAAATGGCATGGGCTCCTTGGTCTTGCCACGAAACAAATCAAAACGTGTTGCAAAAATGATTGAGTTTCTTTCCAACCTGTTTCCTTTTGCCCATGGGAGACACTCAGGGTCTCCTCATCATTCTAGCGGGTGTGAGACACATTTGCATACCGTGATTCTAAATGTATGCACATTTATTCTCATGAATATTAAAGATCGGTATCCTGAAAACCCGTTAGGATTCCTCATCGAGTGCTGCGTTGGACAACCCTGGGTTATGGAGTAGTCGCCAAACACCCACTGACGCAGAGTCCGACTACTGGCTCATCAGCATAATGCAACCCACACCCCAAAAGGATTAGGTCAATCGAGCAAATGGTGGACAACATAAAATGCCAAACACTGCACGGCTGCTCCCGCAAGGTTACCTTTCCATGTTTCCCCGAGGATTGCAGAGCGACACCAGAGGCCTTCTGTAACGTCAGACCCCCGATGGCCATCTGTACCACTGACTGCATGCACTTGGCCATCAAAAAAACCTGTCATGGGGCAGTTACCTACTGCAACCGGGATGGATACATCAGTCTCAACATACAGCAAAGTCTTTCATCTTCCCTCGCCATTTCTCTCCTTCACCACCTCTTCTAGTGTCCCTCAAAATATTACTCAAAAACAGGAATATGAGAGGCTAGGTGAGGATGGTTATGAAAACTGAAATAATACCACGGTCAGCTCGGAACGTGCTGTAAGTGGGGGCTGTTCAAAATGGATGCCATGGCACGGAACGCAAATGCAGAGAGAGCACCAATGGACTGTTATAGACATTGCACTCACTGCCATTTGGCAATGTAACTGAACGCTCATCTCGGGCCATGTCAGGGGCCTGGTCCATTGTATGGCTGATGTTCTGATGGTTTTGGGGGGGGGAAGAGTCAATCTTTGGCCACCAACAGAACTGGCAGATTCCTTGGAAATCGTTTCCAAGACAATTAAGGAATAGCCGCCCCCTGACTTGCTGATGCTGCAGGCCCCACCCCAGACAGTTGTGTGATGCGGAGGAAGGAAAGGTGTAAGCAGACATTAGAATAAGTACTTGATAACTCAGTGTCACTGGGGTCACCATGCTCCAACCATGGACTTGCATTTCTCCATCAATTGCATTCTTGGAGTTGTAGTCTTGTCTCACTTCAGTTGACTAAAATGGCTCAAGGAAAACTAAAGTAAAATGAAGGCCCATGACTGGAACAGACTGTCCCAAGTGACATGGTTTCATCTGGGAACCTTAGTTATAGAACCGTGGCACCCACCTGGCAACGGATCACCCGAACTAGGTTGCACACACCTTCTGCCCAAAACGCTTTGGAGAGGAGGCATTTATGAACACAGGCAAGTAGAAGGTGCTATGGTAACCTTGCCCAAAGTCCTCCACGATCCTGTGAAATCACCTAAACAGGGGCAAACCATTAAACAGAATTTAAAACTGGGCTCACTGACAGAAATTCTGATCATTAGGAACAACATCCGAAATGTAAAGGTTCTGCAAAATCAAATGAGCAAAAAAGCTAAAAAAAGAATCTAAGCTCCGCCCTAGATTGCAAGAAAGCTGGAAGAAGAGATTTTGGCTCTCCGTGCCCTAGAAAATAGTAATCTGGGAAATCAGTCAATGGAGCAAACCGGAGTATGTGCTGAACCAGGCGCAGCCAGGGTGGAAAGTGGACAAGTGAAAATACCTCCTTCAAATGGAAAACATAAAACAATGATCCCCCTGCCTGAAGCTTGATGAACCAAGTAGAAGATTGGCGATGGTGGAGACGATAGACACTGTAAGAGGGTGTCTACTTTTAAATTCTACGCAATATTAGGGAGATTGATTGATAAGGGATGAAGGTGTGCAAGCGAATGAGAAGCGAATGAGAAGGGGAAGAGAGCAAGGGAGGAAGCCATTGAGAGATGGTGCCATCGATGATGAGCAAGAGTAAATATGAGCGAGAAAGGGTTAGAGTGAGAGGGAAAGAAGTAAAACAAGAGTGTGAGAGGATGGATGAGATGGGGTAGGGTAGTGTAGGTGGGGCGAATAGAGGGGGTAGGGTGGGAGGGGGCTAGAGAGGGGATGGGTGCGTGGGTGAGGGTAAAGAGAGAAAGGGGTAGTGGTGACTAGAGAGAGGGGGTAGGGTGGGTGGTTGGGTAGAGAGAGAGGGGGTAGGGCGGGTGGATGGGGTAGAGCGAATGGTGGTGGGTGGATGTAAGAGTGGGGGTAGGATGGGTTGGGATCTAGAGAGAGTGAAGTGGGTGGCGTAGTGGGGGTGGTGTGGGTGGGGATAGAGGGAGTGGGGTGGGTGCGGGTAAAGGGAGTGGGCATGGGTTGGTTAGCAGTAGAGGGAGTGAGGTGGGTGGGGGTAGAGGGAGTGTGGTGGGGTGGGGTGGGGCTAGAGGGAGTGGGGTGGGTGGGGACCGAGGGAGTGGGTATGGGGTGTGTTGGGGTAGAGAGAGAGGGGTGGGCGAGTTGAGGGAGTGGGCATGGGGTGGTTTGGGGTAGAGGGAGTGGGGTGGGTGTGTGTAGAGGGAGTAGGCATGGGGTTGGTGGTGGTAGAGAGAGTGGGGTGGGGTAGAGGGAGTGGGCATGGGGTGGGTGTTGGTAGAGAAAGTGGGTGGGATAGAGTGAGTAGGCATATGGTGGGTGGGAGCACGTAGATAGGCAGCCTTAAGAGGACTAAAAAACACATCTGCCAACAAATGTAGTCCAAAAATAGCCCAATTATATGCGAAATAGCCCATTATCTCAACCTTACAAATAATGGCGCGGCTGGGCAATGGAAAGCCCAGCATCCAACTTGCTTCTTACAAAGTAGCTGATTTGAGCAAATATTGTTAGGCAATCTTCATTGGGTAGTAAGGCGGATGAGTTTGGAAAAGGAAACATTAGGAGTCCGCGTTTTCATGCCATGGCATTGCCGGTCACTATGCCAACCAGATATTCGATTCCAAGCATTCCTTTTTCCCTCTGTTCTGTAACAATGGTGTCTGCAATTGTGTGGCACAAGAACCACAAAAATTTGCCAAAACGAACATTTTGGAAGCAACCGGAAAATCACACTTATTAGAATTGAATGTGGAGAAAATCTATTTGACTAAGGAGAAGTGAACTAAACAATACTGAAACAGGACAACCCAGGAAAAACATTGAATTAACAGAATGTCAAGTTCGATACTGTATGGCTAAGACCACAGCGAAGGGCTGAACAACCTACCTTTCATGGACAGCAAGACGTAAGGCATGGGAGAGCATTGGAGTCAATAGAACTTGAATCCGATTCTGATGAATTTAAAGATACAGAGGGTGTTGAAGAACCAGTGGTTTACAACTCTATTTTATTTGATACTAATACCACACGGGATGGTCTAAGGCCTACAGGCTCTAACAGGGGTAGCACTAACTAAACAAGGATATGTGTTAGTATAACAGCGCAGCGGTTCAATGAAAACTCAATTAACAGAGATTCAAAACCCCTTGGGCCTCATTACAAGTATGGCGGTAAGACAACAACGGCGTTGGTATCGCTACCGACACCGTTGCTACCGTACCGCCATATTAGGAGTTCGGCTCGCGGGTGCCCTTGCAGCCACCAGGTCTGACCTGGTGGCTGTACCGGCACCCGCAAGCAGAACATGATGGTAGCACGGAACCGTTATTAACGGTACCGGTGCTACCACCCTCCCCATTAGGCTCAATG
Organism: Ambystoma mexicanum; assembly: GCF_040938575.1. Classification (NCBI taxonomy): domain Eukaryota; kingdom Metazoa; phylum Chordata; class Amphibia; order Caudata; family Ambystomatidae; genus Ambystoma; species Ambystoma mexicanum. The sequence goes on along the minus strand of NC_090928.1, from coordinate 1,173,416,139 downwards.
GGAACGGGGATGTACCGGGCCCGGCACCCGCGAAAGGGCAATTACCAGGTCCGGCTCGGCCGGAATAGCCCCGTAATTGCCCATTCACGGGTGACGGACCTGGAAGCAAGTTTGGAGGTAGCCTTGCTGGTAAAACCAACCTCGAAATGAGGCCCGTGTCTATTGTAGGACATTGGTCTTGAGTCCAGATTTCCTAATCTATAACGAGAGTGTAGTGGCGATTGAACCACCATGCATGGTTCACACAAGGTCAGTCATTCATTTTCTGGAAGTTCCAAGAGTTCCAGTGCCCTACTTTTGTAGTTTAATTAAGGTTTGGTCCTCCTGGGCTTGATGTAATGTAAACAACGCTGGCCATTGCAACCTGGATGTGTTGAGCTTCGACTGTTTCTTGCAGGTTTTTGTGGGTGGATTGTCAAGCTGCAGCAAGGCTTGCTCCTCTGTCTCTCGCTGTTAACTCTGGCCCATTGCAAAGGCCAGCATCTGCGATAGGACCGCTAGTAGGTCTTGCATGGGGTTCCCTCTCTGCTCATAAAAAGAGTGTGCAATTTCCATAAGCTTTTGCTGCCTCCTTTTCCTCTGCCTTCTACTCATAGTTAACTCTCTCCGCCTTCCGTTCTTTTCTCTTAACCTCCTCCAACTTCAGTCTCTCCTTTGAAGCTTTCTTCTCTCAGCTCCTCTTTGTTTTTCAGTTCTATGTGAAAATGTCACCAGGAAGAGGTCGCCAGTAAGGCGTTTATTTTCCCTGATCCCTAAAAAGCCTTCCCCAACATATTCCTGGAATGGGATTATTTACTATTTTAAACTTCCGTCCTAGAATATTTGGGTTAAGTGCTTGATTTCCTGCGGGGTGCCAATTTGGTTAAATGTCGCCCCTGGCAACCTTTTCCTATCACTAGATACCGTGTTTTCCTTCCTCCGAGTACAGCCTCTCACTTGCAGATTCCCACACATCCTATCTCGCTCTGTCTACTTGCTCCGAATCTCTCTGCTCTTCACACTGCCAAGCCCACTGCCTCCACTCTGGCTACTGCGAGCCCCTTTTTATATTGTGGTAAATTGGGTCACCAGTGAATGGTCATGCAGAGTGTTTATCTTTTTCACTTTCCGCGTGGCTCTGCGTCTGAGAAGCTTTCAATAGGCTGATCCATTATCTGTATGCTACTGGCATGACCTCTCCATGACTCCCTGCCATGCACGCATGGTGGCATCTCTGTGGCCCTCTGGGTCGCCAGCTGGCTCTTTCAATCTGTGTGGGTCTGGGTATCTGCAGAAATGATCGAATTCGAAAATACCTACTGCAAAATGACGGTTTTGGGTCGAATTTATTGGGTATTTGTTTACATTATTAGTAAAAAAAGAGGGGGGGTGGGGTAACGGTCAAGGTTAACGTAGGGGGAGGTGTGGGCCGTTTCACCCCCCAATATTAAAAAAATAAAAAATAAAAAAAACAAGACAAACAAAAAAATAATCCACAAAAAAATAATGGCTCATTTTGCAGTAAGTATTTTATTTTCGATAATTTCACGTTAATCCTGTGTTCCGACTTTCAGCTATGAAGCAAAAGTGAACAAATCCTGCAGATAGGCTTGCTAACTGCTCGTGGGAAGACCTACCTTTCCCGGTGCACAGCTGGTGGTCCTGACTTGCAGACTACCACTGGTGTGCTGTAGTACCCCCTTCACTCGAATGTAGTCTGCGGGTCTCCGGCCCAGGCAGACAAGAGATGCTCGAAGCCATCCATGATCTACCACCTGTTTCGGTTGCACTGCATATCGGGCTGCTTCGCCAGCCTCCAGTCTCCCTTGACGTTCCAAATGGGACTTCATCACGCACCTCTGCTAATACCCTTGAAGATCACATTTTCTTGACTACATTGTTCCAAACATCGCAGAGACGGCCTTAGGGCAGGGTGGGCCAGGCGACCTCCTGGGGCGCCATTCCCCCCCCAGGGTGCCATTAGCCCCCGCCACGCCAGCTCGGGGGTGGAGTCTTTTAAGGGCTCCCCCGAGCTGGCATAGTGGGAGAAGGCGCGGCAGGCACCCTTATGTTATTAAATGCGCCCACGGTGGTGGGGCGCATTTAATAACAATAGGGTGCTGATAGCACTCTATTCACATGATGACTACCTCCCTGCTCCAACGTGCAAGCGAGGAGGTTTTCATTGGAATAGGACGCGCAAGGCACCGGAGCAGAGAGGGACAAAACAAATGTCTTGCTCCTGACCACCCCCCAAACCTGCCCCCTCAACACCTTTTGACTAGGGGCAGGCAGGGGTGAGGGGGCAATTCGCCCAGGGCGCGGCTGCCTCCAAGGCTGGCCCTGATACAGAGCAGGATTATTTGTATTTTGAAGTCCTTGAGTAGGACATGGTGTTTCGACCAGAAACAATTACATAGCAACAATGCATTAAACTGGGCATTTCAGCAAACAGGTCTCTATTTTACAAGTAATGTGTATTGTGGACATTGAGCCAGGTGATGTTAAGGGAAAGGTAGTAATTAACCAGGAACGTAACCGACGAACAGGAAAAGATATACACACAGGATTGAATCTGTTTAAATACAAAGATGGTAGTGGTAAAGGGTCCATGGGGGTGAATGTCTGGATAGAGAGTGGCCTCCTTCTGGAAGGAGTTGCGGCTTAAGGGCTGACTTCAAGGCATGAATATTGTTGGCGGTGCTTGTGAATGCTGTGGGTAAAGGAATTGTAGTGGATGGGGACAAGGAGTGTGAAAGAGTGGATGTGCAAGGAAGACAAAGGATGAAAATGTTGAGAAAGGTGCGGGGGGTCAGGGGTCAAAGTGAGGAGCAGCGTGAGAGAAGCAGCTGGGTGCAGATGGGCTAGCAGCTGATTAGATCAGAAGACTAATAGTAGATATTTGAAGAAGAATTGGTTGTGCATAGACAGAAAAACCAGTCTGTGGGGGTAGAAGGTGAAGGAGCAAGGAAAGATTGTAGGGAGTGACATTTGCAAAGGTAAGTATTTTATCAAGAATGGGGAAAAGCATGCTGGAGCAGTAATAGCATTAGCTGAGCACCAGATTGGGGAAGAGAGATTTGGTGGAATGGTAGGTGAGAAGGGGGCCCAGATCTTCCTGATGGTCAGTAAATTAATCCCAGGCGTGGTGGCAGTGAACGTGATCACATTAAGAAGAACCATACTGCTGTCAAACAAGACCCTAAAATTGTGTGCTTGGAAGGGGTGTAGGGAGAAGTGGAAAGTGCTGAGCAAGAAATATGGATACATAATAAATAAATAACAAAAAGCAACAAAAAATGGTAGTGCAGCCAGCAAGTGCTAGGTATAAGGCAACAGACAGGGTGTGTCTGGTAAGTGCAGAACAAGGTGAGGGAGAGGGGCTGTATGGTTACAGATACAAACCCCAGTGCAAGGGATTGCCAGGTAGCAGTACGGTTGGGTGGCAGGGTGAGCAGGTACCTGGGCCCAGAAGTCCGAGGATAGACCAGGTGCACGGTGCTGAGAAAGAGCAGATCAGAAGGGGAGAGTAAGAGCAAAGGCAGAAACAAAGAGGAAGGTATTGAGGTGCTTCCGGAAGTAGAGGTGGTTCTCCTCATGTTTCAGGGTGGCAGGGAGGCTGTTCCAGAGGGAGGCCCCAGCCGAAGACAGAGATCTACCCCCAGCTCGTTACTTTGAAAAATGACTGACCCTGAGGGAGTTAGAGGTGGAGGAGCGAAGGGCTCGAGAGGGGAGGTATTTACGGACAGAGAGCTGAAGGTATTTTGGACCCAGGCCCCAGAAAGCCTTCTGGACAATGCAATGGTAGAATGTTGTTTTTGTCTTGTTGGATAGGTGCTTTGAGAGAGAGGTCCCAATCAATGGTGAAGATGAAGGACTTTGCATTAGGGGCGAATTTGGATGAGAAGCTATTGAGATTCATCTGTGTCAGACAATTTTGAACTTGGGTGCAATTTGATGGTGTCCCCGAGGAGGATGAACTCTATTTTGATAGGGTTGAGTTTGAAGGAGCTAATTGACATCAAGGATTGAATGGCGGGAGGCAGTGTTTCAATTGATGGATGTCACGGAGGCAGTTGACCACAGGGTATAGTTGTGTGTCATCAGCATACTGCTGGATTTGGATGTTGAATTTGGCCAAGGGTACTCCCAGTGGATCCTTGTAAAGGTTGAAGAAGACAAAATATTGAAAAATAGTAGACATTTTTTGAGCTGAGTCACATATGTCTGTTTATGGGTGTAGCACTTACGTGACTCATGATAAAGTTGGGGGAACAAAAGAGGATCGAGTGATAGCGAGGTTAGGAGACCAGGCACTGACAAAACAACATGTGGCCACGGGTACCAACCAATCTGCAACTAGCTTTCAGCCTATAGTGATCGCAGCTTCTCTTCTTCCCAATTTACTTGCAATACAACTTTTATGCTAAAGAAGGCACATAGTGCCAATAGAAGGCAGATTCACTTTTGTGTTTCAAACTTACTGTATTCATAGAAAATCACAGCCATGTTATATTACTTTTATACAATTAAATACTTTCATTTTGAATGATTGAGTGAAATATACTGCATCAATGATGCCATTGAAATAGTTTGCTTGTGATCCATTAACAATCAGTCATTTTAACTTTAGCAAAAAACATTAATTCAATAGAATATTTACTCCTGGGTTAAAGGTTTAACTTCCAGAAAAAAGTAGCTCCTTTTCAAAGGTTCCTTCAAGGATTCCTGCTTAGGCCATCTGTGGCTAATGACTGTCCATCCATGGGTTTGATATGATATGATATTTTCTTTATAGCACCTATACACAAGTGTTTCAAGGCACAACGAGGCAAGGGAGGGGAACAAGGGAGGACAAGACAACGATCTTCCTGGGCCAGGTGACATTGAGATCGGGCAAGTGCAGGGGGAGAGGGAAGGGGAAAAAGTGTCAGGGGAAGCAGAGGAGGAGAAGTGTGAAACATAAGATCAAGACATAGAAAAAAAGAAGTGTGGCCAGCAGGTGGCAGTCTATGGGTTAACTGCAGACAACAGGTTTTAGAGAAGTACAAGTAGCGGGACTGTAGGGTTGCAGATAGAGCCCCAAGTGCGGGGTTGCCAGGAGGCAGTGCAGGTGTGCAACTGGGAGGGCAGGGACCTGGGTCTGTGGTTCAGAGGGTAACCAGGTAACCAGGGCAGTATCAGACAGATCATCTGGGGATCAGCAGGAAAGTGGAAGATAGAAGGCAGAAGCAAAGAGGAAAGTCTTGAGCTGCTCCCGGAACCGTAGATGGTTCTGCTCAAGTTTCAGAGAAGCAGGGAGGCTGTTCCAGAGGGAGGCACCGGCCGAAGAGAGATCTGCCCCCAATTAGTGCAACACTCTCATGTTCTTCTGCAACTGTCTGTAGACGGCCACTTATGGCATTAGGGGCATTTAATAGCGTCTACCATCTGTTGGCGTGGCAGCTATGGGGTATTGCATTTCGGTTGCACTATTACTTTGGTGCCGTGACAGTAACACATAGGCTGTTGTAGGTTCCTTACCATAGCTGCACACTCAAAGACATACCTTTGATAGGATGGGTGAAGGCTGTGCTGCTGCCCACAGATCCGCCAGTGCATAGAGCAGGGCTGCCACTGTCCAGGTAGGAAGGGCATTGTAGGGGAGTGGCTCCCACCTGCTTAGACATGGAGGAGAGATCATATGCTTCAGTTTACACTGGCTCTGCCCCTGCAGACAGGCCCAGAGCCAGGACATCTCCACAGCTGATCACTTGCTTACTACTGGCTCCCCATGGCTTAGAGGACCATGGTTTTGTTCTTCCTGATGCTTGATTTTGGCCCCAGGGTATGAAATAGCTGCCGCATTCAGATTGCTGTGCCCGCCGCTGTCACATTGGAAATCCTCAGTGGCACTGCCCAACTTTGGAGTGGATCTTGCCAACTGCCAGAGCAAACCTGAGATTGCGAGCGCATCTGCTAATCTTCATGAATGTATAGGCTGCGTCCTGGCATGCAAACTGCACAGCAATGGGACCAGGAGGCTTGAGGTGATCAGCAACTGGCTGGCCTCCAAGGATGTGAAACTGCATGCACTCTGCGGCATCCAAGGATGTCTATGGTCCAACCCAACAATGCCAAAAAGGAGAATTGCATGGATGGGACCTGAAACATCTCTCCTGCCGGCAATGAGTTTGCATCAGAGCTGGTATGCTAGTGTATATGGCCTGGAGTAGACCTTCAAATGGTCAATAAAAGTGCTGATAAGCACCTCTGCTTCCTGTCCAATTCAAGTGGATTGCACATGATCCCACATCCCACACCGTTTAAAAGCACCTGTTTGAGTATGATATGAAGGATATCAAAACAAGCCCACTAACACAAAGGGACTAATTGGCTGGTTCGTGTCCAGAAGGCAGTCAGGGTATTCTGCCTGTCATAGGGGACCATCTGCAAGGGTGTGATGGCCTTCACTTTGTTTATTTTTAGCCATAAAAGTATGTGGGTAATTCTGTCTCTGAAAGTGAGCTCTTCTAATCAGATTTGCTTTCCTAAATCCTCAATGCCAAAAAGCATGGTGTGCCATGTACCTGGCTGTGGCGGTCTACCAACATCTCCCAGCAGCTGCCCTGCAGTAGCAACAGGGCAGGTTCAAAGGTCACGTGCATTCCTGAACTCAGGTTCTAGAACACATTTCCAACAGGTGGCGGTGGCTTATTAGTGACAAGGCAGGCTTGACAGGAGAAGACCAATGGTCTGTTGGGTTACCCGGAGCAATTGACAGAGGTTTAAGATTAATTCTAAACCTTCCAGCCATCACCTCTTTATTTTGCTTTATCACCCCGAGTGGAACGGGCAGTGCTTTAAGTGGGCAGGGGCCAGGCCCCAGCAGTCTCCTAAAAGTGGGGATGATAACCATAACGTTGGCAGGACACATTATCCCGCTGCGCCCGCCATTAGGTCAGGCAAGCTAACAGAAGTACCAGCTAGCTACTGTAACTTCCTATGGTGACCTCTCACACGAGAGACACCTTCCTATGGTGACCTATGTGCCTTTGTTTCCCCAGGTCGCCGAGGTGTCTTTAACCCTCGGCGAACCTGGGGACTCCTCAACATATTTCGAGGTTTATAAAATGCCGGTCAAGTGGCACACTGAGTAGAGCGCTCGCTTTGGCATCCGAGCAGAGCTTGCTAACGCAGGTTTGAATCCCGGCAGGGCCAAACTCAGCCTTTCATCCTTCCGAGGTCGATAAATGAGCACCACATACCGTGGGTAATAATAAGCAGCGCTCAGATACCTGAGGGTTCGTAGCGCTATATAAATGCCAAATTATTATTATTATTATTATAAAAGATGGCTTTAAAAGTGCACAAGTCAAGCCATCTTTTATAAAGCTTTGCCGACGGACAAAGACGCTTTGGGCTTTGTACGTCGGGAAAGCTTTATAAAAGATGGATTGAATTGTGAACTTTTCAAGCCATCTTTTAGAAACATAGAAATGTTCAACAAAAATGGCTGGGAAAGTACACAAACCATAAGGTACGCACACAAACATACAAATGCTATATATTTGTGTGCGTACCTTACTATGGTTTATGTACTTTTCAAGCCATCTTGAAGTACACAAACCATAGTAAGGCACGAAAATATATAAATGTAGGCATTTATATATTCATGTGCGTACCTTACTAGTTTTTGTAGTATGCAAGCCATCTTTCATAAACATAGAAATATTACATATTTCTATGCTTATAAAAGATGGCTTGCATACTACACAAACCATAGTAAGGTAAGCATACAAATATATAAAATGTTCGCGTACCTTACTATGGTTTGTGTACGTTTTTAAGTCCACGCCCTTCCCACAAGCCACGCCCAAAATGAGGGCACTCCCCCTCGATTTCTTACCCCACTTAAAGCCCTGGAGATGGGTATGCCCAGACGTGGGCCCTGTGTCGGCTGGGCCTACAGTCCCAAGCTACTCCTCACTGATGATGCCCAATGAGGCCAAAACATGTCTGGGGAAGCGTGTGGTCTCGTGCAGAAGGGATGTGGCCTAGCAGTTCGGGATGGACTGCCCCTTTGGGGGTGGGACCAAGCCTGATTTGCATATTGTCTTTCCCCTTTCTGTAACGACTTGGCAGGTGAAGAAAAGCGTTTTGGAGGGTTGCCCAGAGCAAGATCAAAGCGCTATATAAAAACAAGGGGTTTAAGACTAATTCTAAACCTTTCAGCCCTCATCTTTTTGTTTTGCTTTATTAGCTACGAGCACCTTTGATTCAAAATATAATAAGTGTGTGGCACATTAATATTTAAATATAAGCAATGTCTGGTTGTGACAGGGTGGCTACTGAAATCGCACAGTTATAAAGTCATGAGAGTGTCACATTAGTGCCAGCTTGGAGAGGTAACCCTTTCATGACAGGGCTGGTATTAGCGGGCTAGCCTGGGTACAGCCATAACAACGATGTAGTAACCCAGAGAAGGATGCCCCTTATTTGATACCCTGAGGGAGTAGTTTTCAAACTGGTTAGTCATTGTACATACAGCTCCTGTCTTCGGCCCTCATATTGCATCATAGATCTGTTATACAATATACAACGCACTTGTTCTTCAGACCACTTTACAAAAAGGTTCCACATTACACAGCGCCTCCTCTCTGCACAGCTCACAGTACTTACAGAGAGGTTACACATTAAAGAAAAGCTCTAATCTTCGGGCCTCAAAGCGCTTTACAAACAGGTTACACAATGTACACAGTTTTTATTTGCATTATTTTTTTTAAAGCGTTCACACAGTCCGGGGCCATCGAGGCGCTGTTGCAGGAATATGTCTTAGTTGTGTATTTATAAAGCGCTTAATACCCAGAGGTTTCTAAGCGCGGACCCGTGGATCGAACCTGTCTTGCTTTGTGTCGTCGTGTTGCCAAGGCGAGCACGTTGCCGATAGCTCCTATCAGTAGACCTCTCAGCGCTTTGACCTTGGATGCTTTCTGCTGTTTTAGATTGACCGGATAAAATTGTTTATCTGATTATGGCTGTTTGTTATATAAAAAAACAAAGTTGCCAAGGGAAAAAACCGACACATGTATCCGTTGGCTGAGCTATTAAATCGATATATCAGAAATACCCCAGCAACCCTTCGTCAAATGCAAGTAGCCTTTTTATACCACTATGTGTTAAGAATGGATGTCCAAACCAATGATGAACCTTTGTTGCTTTATTAAGCATCAAACGTGACAGCAGGCACTGCCTCCAGACGCCTGCACCAACTGACTAAATACAGAACTCTCTTAAAGCACAACACTCTGAAAGGAATGCATTACCTCACAATGGCATGTATGTATATATGATATGAAACAGAGTACAAACTGATTGTATAAACACATGTGACATTCTGAATCTGAACCTTAGATTGATTGATAAAGTAATATCCCAACACTCTGGCCTGATAGGCTCGTCCTTTGTGGACTGGGGAGGCTTCTGATCTTGCAAGTGGGCACAGTATGTCACCAGCGTGTCTGTAGACAATTACAGGCTCGGAGCAGCGCGTGCACTTGGTGTGCACTTGGCGCGCATTATGCTGCGCCCTCCCCTATCATTACCCACTTAGTGCAGAATAAACGGAAGCACTGGGCGGTAAAGTGCTCTGCCCATAAGCGCCCAGAGGGTGGGGTGGGGTGGGCGTCCGAGTCCTCCCCTATCATTGCACTCCTTCACAGATGCCAACGGAGCAGCAGCCGAAATATGGCTGCATTTCCCCCCGGCTTTTGAACTCGATTCTAAAAATACCAAAACGGTGCTATTTCTGGAGCATGAAACACGTCCTCAACCTTCTGGAGTGAGTCTGGAATTGGCAGTCTGATGCGAACGATTCCTAAATCCCCAACTCTCGGCCGGTTGGTTTCTGGAAGTAATTATCCCGGCCTTCGAGCGCACACTTAATCCTGCCGAGACCCTACAGGGAGCGCCTGGTGTTTGGGGTATGCTCGTTGCCATGGCGACAGTGAGCAAGCGCTCCTAGAGATCTGGTCGCTCTGCCCCGATGATGGGAAAGGTTTGTCAAGGCCATTCATGCTTTCATCGTTATTCAGTTCCAATGCCTTTAAATGGAATTGCTTTTCGGGTCAGCACTGTAGACTGTTTGACTGTTCAGTGAAACGGTTGAAATCACAGGCCACTGAGCAGCGGAGACGTAGCCAGGATGGTCTAACAAGGGGGGCCTGAGGCTAATGTAGCTGGGCCCGCCGCAGTGGCAAAGGCCCCACAGCGCTTCTGAGTGGGCATTGGCAGATTTTGGGTGCGCCTTGCCTGCTCAGGACCAACCCTGTCTACACCTCTGCCAGTGAGTGGCCTGCGTATTTTACCATTTTTATGTTATAGAGTTTGCAGCTGACAGAAATTTTTGGATAACACGGCGATCTTAACAATGTTCTGAAATATTAACCCCTTAAATGCTGAGATCTGTGGAATTCTATACAAATAGGACGAGCATACTCGGCTTTAGCACTTTTCGCACCAGCCACAGGCTACAACAGTAACTTCTGGACTGAAAGTCTTGCATCAAATGTACCCATGTCTACATGGGGCCCGGATGCACTCGGACCCACTGCCCCACTGACCGCGTTTCTGGAATAAATTCATGATGCAGCTGCAGGCCGATGCTGCCGTAATCATTTCAAAATCCATCTCTTCTGGGACATCAGGTAACATAGCATAGGACCATGGCATAACTGAAAGGTTCCAGACTGGCACTGGAAACAGGAGTGCAGACATCCGGCCTTTCACACAGTGTAATGGACCCAGCCTGTAGGCTATATTCTCTCACTATAGATGGCCATGTATTGCGATAATCTGATGGCCTACCCTCAACTAAGGCGCCACCCAGTCTCACTGTGAGCTACAATACAGTCTGCAGGACATGCCATGCATCACACCCGTAATAACAGCTTTTTTGACCGTATGGTGTCAGGCTTTTCTCAATATTACTGTGTTTGGGTATGACTCCATTTTTATTTTGTATTTGGTTATACAAAAACCTTTTACAAAATCTTCTATTTCCATTCACGATAAAAGCAAAAAACAAAAAGAAAGACTATCAAAAAGCAGTCTTCCTTCTCTAGTCACTACTCAGTCAATTACTGAGCTGAAGAAAATGTCCAAGACAAAAATACAGATTTGAGCACATTTCCACGCAATTATATGTGTGGGGGTACATGGTAATAGAAATATAAAGGGAGTATGGGGGTGAGGGGGTCTACCTCTGCATATAATTGTGGGGAAATATGCGGGGAAAACCTTTTTTAAATCTGCATTTTCGTATTCTACATTTATTTTTCCCAGTCATCCTATATCCCTTGTTTGCCCACTCCATTCCCTTCCCCACTGCTCCTTTCTCCTTTATACGCGGCCTAGTGTTCACTACGCCACTCGTGGCTCAGGCTTGGCAGTCGCAGAATTAACATTCTAAAGTTTGACCTGGCGTGCTACGTATAGAGATTGCGAGCAACTCCCGGGATTGCCCACACGTTCTCTTGAGCCCCTGCTGCATCTGCCATCACATCGTATCCAAACTTCGAAAGCGCAACTCTCACCAGCAAGGGAATCCTGGCGCTAAAACTGGACAGGGGAATAGGAGCAGAGCAGGCCTAAAACGGATATGCCTTCAAAGAACGACGGAATGCCAGGCGATTCTCTGTAGCCCGAAGAGAGAAAGGAGCTCTATTCCAAAGGGCAGCAACAGCAACCGAAAAGCCGCGACCACCAATCTGGGACTGACAAAAGTGAGGGACCTGAATCCAAAAGACATCAGAGGGCCGAAGGGAGCGAGGAGGAGCGTATGGACGGAACATTGTGCACTAACTTGCAATTCTGAATCTGCCTTGCAACTACAACCCAATTACTACAACTCTTTAGGACATATCTGCCTCCTCCTCGTTTGGAGAACTATGGTCCACTCAACCGATCAGACTTGCCCGCCGTCAATCACAAAGCATTCTTCACTGCATCCTCCTCCTTTGTAGCCTCCCTTTCCCACTTTCCCACACTCCCATCTTACCCTCCATCACTTTCTCTCCTTCAGCAGTCCAAAGTCTGCATACCCCTGGCGGGGGCACACTTGATAACTCCACGGAAAAGTCTAGGCACTGTGAAACCACCAGAGTGGTGATTTGGCACGGTACTAAAAGCACATAGCGAACACACAAATCCAGCAAGCACAAATCAACTCTGGAGCAGGTGATGCTGGCTATGTCTTGATCACCTCTGTACCCTTGCACATTGATCAGCGAAGCTGCTCACCCTCATGACCAGGGGCCTGCAACCTTTGGCTCAACAGATGTTTTGGACTCCCACTCCCATCAGTCTTTGCCAGTTTAGTCAATGGTGGAAGATTACGGGGGACATAATCCAAAACGTCTAGACAGCCACAGGTTTCTCACCCAGAATAAGAGGAAAGCCATTAAGCAGACCTTCCATTCGACAGGTGGACCAGGACTCAAGAAAATGAATCTGATCTGTTCATTGTCTGATACAATATGGCAGCTACAGGTGACAAAGGGCTAACCTCCAACCTCACCAGCACCTGAACATCCAAAGTATATCTCTGCAGCATCTGTGGAAGGTGGCAGCAAGCCACGGACCTGGTCTTGCTTCCCATTAAAGATTTCAGACCTGGATGGTACTGAAGGGTGGTTGCCAGATGGTCTTGCCTGTTCGCTGAGCTAATCTTTGCCCCATCTGCACTACATGCAAAATGGGCACTGAACAAAGATGAAAGTGCAAGAGCTCCATCAGGCTCCCCTATTATGTGTTGTAATGTCCAAGCGCCTTGATGCCTGCAGGCTACCGGCGCTGAACAAGCATAAATACATACATACATACATAACATTCTGCCTAGTCTTGCTTTGTTAACATATGTACTTCCTGGACCAACAAATGCCTCCTTAGCTGAGTGCATAGGTTTATAATAACTCTACAATAATAGTCTGAAATCGGTCTTGGTCACACCTAGGGCATATCCCCTACTAACTGAGAAGTGTTTCCTGACACTTCTGCAGAGCGCCTACATCCCAAGGAGACACCATTAATGCCCACCACTCCTAGCAGCGTGCTAGATCAATCATCACACAATGTACTGCATTGTTAGCACGTTAGTCCCTAGCCACAACTGCCAATATCTAGTGATCTCGCTGTTTTAATGATTTCCCCAATGAACCATACACAGAAAAAACCTCCTCTCGCCCCCATCCATCTTCGCTAGAATGCCCGATAAGAGAGAGCTAAATAATGTGTAACAATTCGCTTAACCTGTCTCTACCTTACTTAAACATAAAATGGGGCACAATGTGGCCCCTCAAATGGTCAATCACCGACAAAGTGGTCAGGGATACATATTCCATAATATCAAACTACAACAGGAAAAAAAAAACACAAGACAAAGTGGGCCTCATTACTTGCTCTGCAGTGTGGTAAAAAAGTGGCAGTAATTCCGTTATCTCCACTTTTTTACCACACTGCCGAAATCCGACTTTAGAGGTGAAGTGGAGGATTCACCTCCAGCGTTATGCTGTAGAAGAATACTCCACTTCACCTCCAAAGTCGGAATTGCTGGAGATGCATCCCCCACTGTACCTCTAAAGTTGGAATTCGGCAGGGCGGTAAAAACCCTCTGCTTTACCTCAGTGTAGTTACTGTACAGTAAGTATTACTGCTCGCGGTAAATCCGCCAAAAATCCCTGTGCAATCCGATGGACTCCAAAAATGGGGATTTACACCACCATACCACCACTCGTAATCCCATGATAATGCCAAAGGAGTGAGTGGCAGTAAAGGTAAAATGAGTTTGGTGGTAAACCACCTGATTTACCGCCAAACTCATAATGTGGTCCAAAGAACCTAAACCGTTCTTTGAAACCCTACATGCTGATACATACCCCTACCCTAAAACGTGTGTTACCCCTGCCATCTTCAATATTCAGCATGTCCCAGAGTAGAAGAAAGCGTTTCATACACTTTACCCTTTATACTCAGGCTCCCTTACACAGTGAGGGTGGAGAATAAATCAAAAGCAGCGCTGGCATGAATATATATAAATACAGCATTAAGACCAACCTATTATAATGGGCTAATTATAGTTCAAGTTTATACAAAATCATTAAAAAACGTTAGCAACTTGGTAACAGTTAAAACAAATGCTCTACCATTCTCTTGGCGCGAGAAGCCTGGGTTATTACTAACTTTAGGCCTTCAATCTAGTTTATATGGCGAATCGCGGCAGAGAAAAAAATACATATCCACATTACTTGCAATCAGGAAAGTTTCTAATCCGATCACCCTGTCAACCTCGAACCCATCACCCACACAAACACCAGACAAGCAAACCAGCATCTCCCACACAGCCCACTCTGCAAACTAACATGCACACAAAAGCAAGCATTTACCCAGTGGGCATGCAGTGCCTGGAACACCGTACCTCTTCATATCCGTACTGCACCCTCCACCACTACTTTCAGAAAGAGCCTCAAAACGTACCTGTTTCCGAACACATAACCCTGCTGTAGAGAGGCAGTTGTATACGTCATCTCTAGAGCCCGCCCCCACACCTCCGTCATACTGGATGAACAGCAAGAGCATTGTATGTGACAGCCAGCTATCGTCCCAATACTGCATCGAAGATATGAGAGATGTTATGCACTCAGACAATCATATCAGATGTACCCTCGCACTGACGTAGTGGAAGGATGTCTGCATACACCACTGAATATAAAAGAGCTGTAAGTGTAATCAGACCAGTGCAAAGTGATGTCATGAAGAGAAGACACTGAGGCGCACTGAAATGATATGCAAATACATACCTATAGTATGATAATGTAACTGAAGTAACAAGAGAAACATGTAGGCAGAGACAGAGAAATCATATACACTAAGATGATAAGTGAAGAGAATTAATAAATGTATATACACAGAAACACAAGATAGATGACATATATAGAAGTTTGCTGCAGGAGAAAATATGACGCGGGTAAGAGCCAGATGAGAGTCGAAGGTGGCCACAGCGTTGCGTTGCTTCGGTGCAGCTTAACTCGCATCACTAGGTGCTTTCCTATAGTGCCTTTTTGATGTTTTGCAAGGTGCTCCGGTGTTGGATCTGGCATGGTGAAGCGGTGGTTAATCGGAGCTCCGAACCCTTGGAAACTCCGGCAGCACAGTTGCGGCAGTCAAATTTTCCTTGGTGTAAAAGTGCAGAGTAGTGAAGCGTTGAGGTGTGGGGGTTGGTATTCCCCCATCTAACAGGCCGAGTTTGCTTTCTAGGACCGGCTAGTTTGGTGGGAACCCATGATTTCCCCCCGCCCTGGGCATGAACATCTTTGCTTACCCTCTGTCTGAAGTTAAGTGCGCTCCGCTCGCTACTACTCTGCCATATACTACCACTGTTTTTATTAAATCTACATAGAGATATGGCCTTCGCAGTGATGCAATTAAAACAGGGAAGTGCTGCTGGGTCCTGCTAAACACCTTAATGTGCCAAGTGGCACCCCCTGCCATAAAAGAGGTAAACAAGATAAAACGAACAGTAATGCCAATTTGCACCAAAAATAATCGGTGTTTTGGAGACTGCGCCTATGTCTGTGCAGGTTCTACTATCTACAACTACACACTCTACACAAGATGCTGTAATTGCATCTGAACAACCTTTGCTTGCTGACCCCTTGTGCATCCCTGATAATAGTTCCCCACATTGTTCCCCCTCTATGGACAATAATGACTTACTCCTTAATCCCTGATAGAACATAAAAACAAACTCCTTGAGGCCGATCACGGCTAGTTTTAATAATGTTATTGGTATGAACCTTTCAGCCTGTGCTAACCTTTAAGCTCTGATATCCTCCTCAGAGTCTTCATAAAATGATAGCGACCGTGATGATACTTTATCGATTGCCTTGGGAAACACTCCTCCCACGGTGACAAGACTATTCCTTCCTCAGCCAATATCATCATTTTGAATATAGAGGCTTTGACCATGAAAACCATTGTACCCAAAGTGGTAGATGTAATCCTCAACTGTAGCCATGATGGTTCCATCCAGAAAGATGTTGCTGACGAGACTACAATGAGTGTTGATGCAGCCAATGACTTACATCAGATAAAGAGTGCTACGTCTGCAGTGGAACAAGCAAATATATCAAACAATATTCCACCACAGGATTCACTGAATATTATCGCTGCCACGGAAGAAGACACCATCAAAGCTTTGTGCAATGAATTGTCCATGATTGACAGCCCTCCAATCGCACGCAACGTCAAGCAGCCGTTAATTCTTCTCAATCTGCAAAACAAGTAGCTTTTTCTAATGTAATCTCTACTCGTCTAACACGTAGTCACAACACCTATATGGAGTCTTCACCTACATCAAGACAAACGGTCATCACGAAGGACCAGGGTGATGGTACAACAACGCAAGTCATCCTATAGGGTCCTATAGATAAGTGGGTACGCTCCAATCATGTGCAATTATCAAATTCGACACCATATCAGAATAGGTCTGTTACTACCTGCAAAAATCCTGAGGTGAATCTGCAAACTAAAACTGCTGAGCCCTCTCGTGCACCATTAGCTGCGGTTTCTGATGCCTCTAAAGTAAATACAATTTCAATTGATGCGCTTTCTTTCCCTTTCACGAATCAGCTAACTGGCACGTGTTATAAATATGAAGAAATTAATGCTAATCTCCCATTTGGCAAACTGGTAAAGATTGAGGAACTTTCTCCAATAACCGCCACAAGCAGCCATGACGTACAGCGAATTGAACTACGTAAATGGGACAGCGCCTCTAATTGGGTAATAATTGAATGTGTTTCTTCCGCTGTTGTGTCATTATTGTGTGCATGTGCCGGCATTCTGAAATCAATGGGTTACACACCTACAGTCTTTTGTAGGACAGACGAAAGATTATGCCTGCATTCTGGCAACTTTGCCTCCTGCATTAGACATTTTGTCCCCTTTCCAACTGTACATTCTAGGGAACTTAAATTCCAGCCAGACCATTCATGTCCCAGTCCTAGAAATGTTAGAGGAAACTATCAAATCAAGGATCTTACGGTCTTCAACAACTACTGACTCCATTATCACTGTGATTCCCTTAAATGGGTGTGCTAAAACACCCACGGTTTCCACAAATTTCTAGCACACCCTTTGGCCATTACATCGATTAAAGCTAGCAATATTTTTGTATTAAAGAGACCTGGACTATGGAAGCCTTTAATATAGATGGCAATAATATCCTACACACCCCTGCTATTCGCGGTGATAGAGGTCGCCCTTGGGGTGGATTAGCAATTGGAGCACAGACAACATTTTCATTGAATCCTTTCTGTGTCAGAGTTACATCACACTTTCTTATGTCTGCTATCCGTAATGATTTTTCTACTAAGATTCTAGTAGTTAATATCTATAATCCTCCGGGTGATATTGGATCTAGCAGTGATTATGACCATTATTGAGAAAAAACAAACTAAATGGTATGTCTGCTGCCCTAACTGTGTCAACTGTTTAAATTCTTCTTCAGAAGAAATAAATGCAAGAAATGTTTATATAATACCATACTTTGGGCTATTGATTCATCATTTTTTCGAGTCTATTTAGTTTAGAGATTATCGGATGGGGTCTCTGGATACCCACCACTTAACACAGATTGTAAATAAGTCAAGAAATAAAGAAAACTGAGAGGGAAATAGGTGTTAATCAAAAAACAAAGATTTTATGTGGTTTTTCACAAACTGTACTCTCAGTATTGAACAAATACATCAATTGTGGTCACACATACATAAGAATTAACAAATGAGTAATAAGAATAAAGAAGAGAATGAAAAATGCTTCATAATAACAAAATAATTGTTGCACTGACATAAAAACAATGGATGTACTTCATGAACAATTATCTCAATTTGTACAAATCAGGTCCTAATTGCGTGTGAAGTGCTCAATAATGGCTCAAGTAGTCTCAAACAGTAATATTTTGAAAAAATTAAAAGAATAGTAATGTGAGAGAAAATTTGAAATAAAGTGAGAAAAAATGAAATTATTTTGCAAAAAAAAACAATGAACGGGAAAATGTGTGGTTACATCATAAATTTGTACAATAAGAAAATATATGAAAATATCCCAAATTGTGAAATGAACAAGGGGAACAATACTGGTGAAGACTTAAGAAATAATTGATGAAGTTTGGATACAATCAACCAAATACATTTTTGTACGTTATATCCTGTGCTTATTATTAGCACTGAAAAGAATCAGGGTCTGACTAGTACCCAATTAGAAGTTGAGCATTCTGTCAGGGTCTTGGTTTTACAAATATTATCCTACTCAATATTCTGATAGCCAACGTGGGTGGATCTAATGAAACTAGATCTCAGATTTGGGAATCAATTAGATGCTAATAGTTGCCTGGAAATTCCTGCCCTAACTAACATTGCTATCGCTGGTGACTTGAACGCTCCGCAATTACTAGCAACTAATCCTCTGTCCTCTGACACAACTGATTATGACTGCAAAGGTAACAAGTATCTTTCAGCCATGGCTGGTTCTTGCTGGACTTAGCTATTTGACATATTTGAGCTGGTTTGCTTAAATAAGTGCAGAGACAAGACTGCATCATCCCACACCTGGACTAATGGAACAAGTTCCTCCTGTATCGACTATATCTTTGTTGATAGGTCTTACTGGGAGTGCGGTGGAACTTTATCTATTAAATTTAACATGCTCAGTGACCATGTCATTCTATCTTAGTGAACCGGGGGATCTCTTCCAATCAAGCTTTCTGGCATCTGTGAATTCATCTTGAGGCAAGGACAGGAGCAAACGAACAGGCGCCTGGGTGGTTTCCACAGCAGTCTTTATTAGAAGTTACAAGACACTTCTGGAAAAGCATACAGCAACTTTTTCCCTTCAACCTGCGTATGTAGGCTTATTTGGATGACGCAACACCCTCATTCAAACAACTACTTGTTCAAAGTATGCTTCTGATAGGTTCTCTTAAGCGGAGGAAAAAGAACTCACTTCTCTGTGATAGGGTGACGTATCTGGAGCAATCCAAGCCCACATTAGCATACTTGGCATAAACACTTCCTGTCTGACGCATAGACTGATAGGATATTTTGAACCCGGCTGAACACAATTACAACATTCTTCATCTTCTGTCAAAAAACAATTTCATCACATCACTGTCAATGGCTTATCTGCTTCTTGAGGCCTTGCCAAGTTTAGTCAGCCCCTATACCGTGGAGAAAAAATATAAGCTCAATTAGGATGCCAAGTAATGCAGCTATTCTTTTCACATTGGTAATTTCCCTTTCCTTTATCTGACTTCATCATCAATCTTGTCTGCTTTTCCTGCCAAGTTGCAAGATTAACCTTCCAGACTTACTTATCTCACAGCAAGATGCTGCCAAAGACTTTCTACTGTATCAGTGTGAGTCAGAGTTCTCTTGCCCCCCCCGTCCTTGACACTTAGCCACCGTTTTGTGTTTAGGCATCCCTTTTGAAATATCTCTCAGTCTGCCACTGTGCTACCCTGCAGGGAGACATTAATTATTTATTAAAGCATTTCTCACTTTGTATCTCTTTTTCATAATATATTTTTATATATTCATGATATATGTGCAATATTTAAAGCACCCTTCACTTCCTGGGTCATTTTAACCCAGATATCACAGTGCCATGTGCACTTTTTACCTTTAATAAAGGGCGCTATAACCTTGATTTCTGCAATAATAGAACCATTGATCTGCCTATCATGTTATCTGTACTCAGTTTAGGGGTTGGGGTCGGCACCCCTCTACATTGGTCTTCACAGCTTGCTACTTCTCTTAACTATATGAATTTTAAACTCACTGTGAACACCCTTGGGAATCGAATTATGTGCAGTGAGAAGAATATTGCTGTTGTTAGTAACTTTGTAGATTCCAACCAAACTGTTCTCTTGGTGTGGCTCACTCAGCATGATTGGGATCTTTCTAATCTCATGTTACTTCTGAATAATCTTTTGCACCTAAGTCGTGGAGCGACCACCATTCGGAGAGACCATACCAACAATTGTGAAATTGCCATTCATCACTAAGAAATTCCATCGTAAGCAATGCATCGCTATTAAGAAGGTCCAAAAATGTACAATGTATGAGGAGAATGTTTTTTTGCTGAGCTTTCTCCTAAGTATAAGAACTGGTTGCACAGTAGCAAATTATCTATGAAAGTGCCGATTGGAAATTCCTGTTTAGACTTCTGAAAACCAACGATGACAGAAAATTCTGGGCTATGAGCAGAAACTTTGTCAATGGTCATTGTAAACTGGAATTGAAGCCCACCAGCGGGCCGGAATGGTCGGCTGCCTTTAAGGACCTTTATTATCGTCCTACCTTGTCTAAAACACTACTACTATATTCAGCCAGTGTAAGCTTCTTTGATGGATTTGAAAGTGAAGATATAATCAAGATAATTAATGGAATAGTTCTCACGCACCTGGTCCAGACATGCTGGCTAATGTGGTATTTAGGGACAACCTTTTTTTCTGGTCATTAGTATTAGAACAACAGTTTCAATGAATCCTAAAATCTGGTTTAATTCCTGAAATTTGGAGAAAATCTATACTTATACCAGTATTCAGAAAGAGGTTGTGTCACAAATAGTCTCTGCCTTCTCAGACTCCTCCTCACCTGTCTGTTCCTGTACTTCTTCTGTCTTTATTACAGCTTTCTTCTTCTTATTCTTTTCTCCTTCGGTGGGTTTCCTCTCTTTTTTTTGTCGAAGGTAGGGACGCGCTCCTTCGGTAGCCTCCGTGATCTAGCTGATAACAGACCAAGGGAATACCTGAGGAGCGCGCCCTAAAGAATGGGGAAAAAGCCTCCTGGCAAAAAACCCCTATCAGGTGTCCGTGGAATACCAATGTCCGAAAATAACTCGGAGATCTTGATAACTGTTAGTAGCCGAGCTCCGGATACATAGTATGAATATCCACACCTTGCTCAACTATCGTGCCGGCTGAGCTGTGGTTGAGAGAGGACTCGAGTTCGGTCCGTCGGAACACCGGAGAGGCGTTACGAACGGAACAACAAAAAGAAAGAAAGAGGAAAAGAAATAGGTAAGTAAAAGGACAGAAAAGTAAGCTCAGTCGCATACGCTCACAGCGAAGTAACACTAACGCTGAATCGCCGGCTGAGAGAGAAAGGCAGGAAAAATACTTACACGGAAGACGCCGAATAGAGCGCGTCGTGTAAGAAAGGACAGAGGACAAAGACCCTAATCACCTTACCTGAAAACCTGAAATCACCTCCAGTGTAAGGAAAGAATAGGAGGTAAGTAAGCATAGGAGGGTAAGTAACGGACTTGAAAGCAAAGGTAAGATGAAATAACTAGATGCTGAGAGCGACTAGCTGGGCACGTAACGGGAACGATACAACGCGCAGAGCGTTGCTATGGCCGCTAGTTTATAGAGTACGTCGGCCATCTTGGAATAGACTAGACCAACAGAATGGAACAGGCCGCCATCTTAGTAGTACTTCCAACGACTAGCGATTCTCCAGGGCTGGTGCATGACAGTATGCCCCCTTCGATACCTGCCTCCTCCAGGCTTCCCTGGGTACAGCCTATGAAATCGCTGTACAAGTTTGGGAGCGTGCAGATGGGATCTTGGTTCCCAAGTTCTTTCGGCCATGGGAAATCCCTTCCAATGGATCAAATATTGAAGGGTTCCTCTTCTGTAGCGGGAATCTACAATTCTGGCTACCTCGTATTCCTCAGGTTCTTCGGGTGGAGTGATCACCTTCCTTCTCAAAGGTCTGTATAGATCTCTTTGATGGGTCTTGAGTAAAGAGGAGTGAAAGACCGGGTGTACTCTCCGCAGAGAGTGAGGTAATTTTAGTTTGAAGGCTACGGGATTGATCTGGGCCAGGATTGGGTAGGGTCCTATGTATCGTGCTGCGAATTTCCCCTTATGAATCCAACGCGGTAAATATCGCGTAGATAACCAAACCAAATCACCGGTCTTCCAAAGAGGACCCGGAGTACGTTTGGTGTCAGCATAGGTCTTATACCTCTTGCGGCTTTCCTCTAAGGTTTGTAGAGCTTCCTTGTGTGTACGTTTGAGATCCATCAGTATCCTTTCCAAGGCGGGAGTGGGAGTCTGGCTACTGAAAGATAAGGCTCCTAGATGATGTGGGTCATAACCATAGGTGCACCTGAAAGGACTCATCTTAATTGCCGTATGAAAAGTGTTGTTGTAAGCGAACTCTGCCATTGGTAACAGAGCTGCCCAATTGTCTTGTTCCCTGTTACAGTAACAGCGAAGGTATTGTTCTAGACTAGCGTTTAGTCTTTCGGTCTGTCCATTGGACTGGGGGTGATATCCCGAGGATAACGCTCTTTGTATAGCCAACTGGTTACATAGTGAGTTCCAAAATTTCGAAGTAAATTGCGTTCCTCTGTCTGAGACTATGGACCGTGGTAAACCGTGTAACCTTACAATCTCGCGAAGGAAGACTGTAGCGGTCTCTGAGGCTGAAGGAACTCCTGTGAGAGCTACGAAATGTGCTAACTTGGTGAAAGAATCAATTGTCACTAGGATCACCTTCTTTCCCTGGGAAACTGGGAGTTCTACTATGAAGTCCATTGAGAGGTCTTCCCAGGGGCGTGTGGGAGTCTTGGCTTGATGCAGGAGTCCAAGTGGTCTGTGGCGAGGGGTCTTATTGATGGCACAGATGGGACAAGTTGACACGTAAGAGGTGATGTCTCTTCGCATCGACGGCCACCAGAAACTCCGGGACACCAACTCGAACGTAGCCTTCTCCCCTTTATGTCCTGCCAATGGTAGATCGTGGCAAAAGCTGATGGCCTGTCTGCGAAGATCAGTGGTGGGTAGGAATAATGCTGAATGATGAAACCACAATCCTTCGCGTTCCTGTAATTTGCCTGACTGTTTCTCTTCCAGAGCATAATCCTTGAGTTCACCTTGAACCTTCTCAAGGAATAGGTTAGCAATTGTAGAAAAGTGGTTCTCAAGTAGAATCTTTTCCTTTTTAACCTCCGATAGATCTTCCTCCAACCAACTTCGGGATAACGCGTCTGCCACACTGTTCTGGGATCCTGGTATATAGGTGATCAGGAAGTCAAAGCTTGAAAAATAATAAGCCCAACGGGCATGTCTGGAATTCCTGCATTCCATTTGTTGGAGAACCTTGAGATTCCTATGATCCGTACGAATCACAAATTGATGAGAGGCTCCCTGTAACAAATGTCTCCATTCTTGACAAGCTGCCCGCATTGCTAATAATTCCCTTTCCAGAACGGAGTAGTTCCTTTCGCTTCCGGTTAGGGTGCGAGAGTAGTAGGCAATAGGGTGTTCTTCTCCATTGCTTCCTTCTTGCAACAAGACAGCTCCTAAGGCACCCCCCGAGGCATCGGTCTCCAAAATGAATGGTTTATTCTGCTCGGGCTGAACCAAAACCGGGGCAGTGATGAATCGTCTTTTTAGTGTCTCGAATGCTGTTTGTGCTGCCGAGCCCCACTGAAAAACTGTACCCTTTTTGAGGAGTGCTGTGATTGGTAATACCAGATCAGAGAAGTTGGGTATAAACCGGCGGTAAAAGTTCGCCAGGCCTAGGAACCGTTGAATCTCCTTGACTGACGAGGGCTCTGCCCATCTATCTATGGCCGATACCTTCTTGGGGTCCATACGAATACCTCCTTCTGACAATATAAATCCCAGGTAAGGTACTTCTGTGGTCTCAAAGAGACACTTCTCGGGCTTGGCGAAAAGTTGATTTTCCAATAACCTACGGAGTACTTCGCACACATGTAGCCGGTGTTCTTCCAAGGATGGAGAGAAAATTAGAATGTCATCAAGATAAACGACTACCGATATGTATAACATATCGGCAAAGATCCTGTCGACAAATCTCTGAAATACCGCTGGGGCGTTTACCAGTCCGAATGGCATAACACAGTACTCAAACAACCCCAGCGGCGTCCTGAAAGCGGTCTTCCACTCGTCTCCTTTCCTTATTCTCAACAGATGATATGCCCCACGGAGATCGAGCTTGGTGAATACCCTTGAATCCCGGACCGCCTCCAGTATGTCTCTGATAAGTGGCATTGGGTACCTGTCTCGGACGGTTATGCTGTTCAAGCCCCTGTAATCGATACAGGGACGTAATTCCTTGGAGTCCTTTTTTGATATGAAGAACAATGATGCCCCTCCTGAGGACTTTGATGATCGAATAAGCCCATTCCTCAAGTTGGAGTTGAGGTATTCCTTCAAAGCTTCCTTTTCAGATAAGGATAATGGATACATCCGGCCGAAAGGTAAGGAGGTCTCTTCCTTTAGATCGATGTTGCAGTCCTCTTGGCGGTGAGGTGGGAGGAGTCTGGGGTTAATGTCTTCAAACACCTTAGCGAAAGCCAGATACTGCCTAGGTATAGAGGATATTGAGAGATTGCAATGAGTAGTAGGGAGACTGGAATGTATCTCCTTTGGAAATTCCATAGCCTTCATGCAGTGTTCCCGGCAATACTCGGCGTCGAAGCTTAACTTGTTATCAGTCCAGTCGATCCTGGGGTTGTGTCTTCTTAGCCATGAAATACCCAATATCAATGGAAAATGAGCTGCTCTGATAACATCAAACGTGAGGGTTTCAACATGATGTTCCATCTTTACAGTTATAGGTTCCGTTTCCATGGTAATGAGCCCAGATGAGAGTGGACGGCCGTCTACTCCCTCAACCGGTATCGGTCTGTCCTTCTTTCTTAGTGGAATCTGGTTTTCCTGAGCCCATGCTACGTCTATGAAATTTCCGGCTGCTCCGCAGTCAAGCATTGTCAAGACCGAAAGGTTCTGTCTCAGACTGTAGGAAATGGACAGCTGGAATACCATTAGACGATTGTCTTCTATTCCTTCATTAATGGGTCTTGTGAGGTTGCAAGGGTTTGTACGGTGGTCCCCACGGCTTCCCTTGCAAGAACCTGGGGTCTGGCGTTTCCCTGTCTCTTAGAAGGGATGTTAGGGCAATCCTTAAGCATGTGAGTCGATGAACCACAATACATGCAAAGGTTGAGCTCCTGCCTTCTTCTCCTTTCCATCCTGGTTAGCGGTCCCCTAGTTGCCCCTATCTGCATTGGCTCTTCCAACATAGGTCTTTCCCTCCTTCCTGAAGGTGGGCTGTAGCTTGGCGCTGATCCTCTTCCTCGTCTCTTCTCTGTCCGTCTTTCCTGTAGACGATAGTCAATCTGTAGAACTAGCGTAACCAGCTCTTGAAAGGTGTTGGGACGTACTGTTCTAGCCAGTTCGTCCTTCAGTTCCTCATTTAACCCTCTCCGGAAGATGGTTTGTTGTGCCGTATCCGGCCATCCAGCTGATACCGCCAGTGTTTGGAATTGTGCAACATAACACTGTAAATCTTGATTACCTTGTCTGATATCAAGATAGGCATCGTACTTGGAATACTGTACTTCAGAACGCTCAAACCGGTTCTTGAAGCCTTGTATAAACAGGGTGTAATCGTTAACCAAAGGGTCTTGATTGGTTACCAAAGGGGTAGCCCAGGCTAGGGCGCTTCCTGTCAAGTTGGCTATGAGGAACCCAACTCTGGCCCTTCCAGACTCGAATGCCCGAGGTCGGAAGGAAAAGTAGACGGTACAGGCATCGAGGAATTCTTTAATATACTTCGGGTTTCCATCATATTTACCAAATGTGAATGGCATTGGAGGTAAATCATCTCTTCCCACCTCCCTAGAGGCTGCTTGCTGGCGTAGAAGAAGGTTCTCTGCATGCAGTGATTGCATGTCAACTCTGAGGCTCTGAATGGCATTACACATGTCCTGAATTTGTTCTGGTGACGCCATCGTGTCTTCTGGGCGTTGTATACTGTCACGAATAGTCTCTGCCTTCTCAGACTCCTCCTCACCTGTCTGTTCCTGTACTTCTTCCGTCTTTATTACAGCTTTCTTCTTCTTATTCTTTTCTCCTTCGGTGGGTTTCCTCTCTTTTTTTTGTCGAAGGTAGGGACGCGCTCCTTCGGTAGCCTCCGTGATCTAGCTGATAACAGACCAAGGGAATACCTGAGGAGCGCGCCCTAAAGAATGGGGAAAAAGCCTCCTGGCAAAAAACCCCTATCAGGTGTCCGTGGAATACCAATGTCCGAAAATAACTCGGAGATCTTGATAACTGTTAGTAGCCGAGCTCCGGATACATAGTATGAATATCCACACCTTGCTCAACTATCGTGCCGGCTGAGCTGTGGTTGAGAGAGGACTCGAGTTCGGTCCGTCGGAACACCGGAGAGGCGTTACGAACGGAACAACAAAAAGAAAGAAAGAGGAAAAGAAATAGGTAAGTAAAAGGACAGAAAAGTAAGCTCAGTCGCATACGCTCACAGCGAAGTAACACTAACGCTGAATCGCCGGCTGAGAGAGAAAGGCAGGAAAAATACTTACACGGAAGACGCCGAATAGAGCGCGTCGTGTAAGAAAGGACAGAGGACAAAGACCCTAATCACCTTACCTGAAAACCTGAAATCACCTCCAGTGTAAGGAAAGAATAGGAGGTAAGTAAGCATAGGAGGGTAAGTAACGGACTTGAAAGCAAAGGTAAGATGAAATAACTAGATGCTGAGAGCGACTAGCTGGGCACGTAACGGGAACGATACAACGCGCAGAGCGTTGCTATGGCCGCTAGTTTATAGAGTACGTCGGCCATCTTGGAATAGACTAGACCAACAGAATGGAACAGGCCGCCATCTTAGTAGTACTTCCAACGACTAGCGATTCTCCAGGGCTGGTGCATGACAGGTTGTGATAACCCCCATGACTACAGATTGCTTGCCATGATGGATATTGGTCAAAAGATGTTTTCCATGATTCTGTTAAAGAAACTCTCTAATTGGGCTACACACAAAAATGTGTGATGGCCTTTCCATACTGGTTTCCGCAAAGCTTATGACACCTTAAACAATCTTAGTGCTTTACATTCAATCATTTCCATCTGTTAGGGAGAATTCTCATCTATGGCTAATTTCCCTGACCTAGTGAGTCCCCCAGCAGCTTTGCTATACTTCTGGAGTTTATTTTTTTCCACTTGGTAAGAGTGAGAGCTTTTCCCCCACTCTTACCTGTGTTTTGCTATGTGTTTCCACCTGTTTTTGTGATTGTGGGCTCTGGAGTACACCACTTCAGTAGCCCCCTTCTTTGTGTGTGTCACACAGCACCTTCTGTGCAGTGGCACAGGGTTGTCGTTCAGACTCCCACCGACTCCATTTCTAAGGCGACTACTGTCCCCCAGAAAAGGGTAAAGTTACCATTAACTTTACTTTTCTACCACAGATCCAGTACACCCCATCTTCCATGGAGTACTGGAAAGTGTTAATTCATTTCCCTTTTTATCTGTACCTACTAGATCATTGTTTCGCTCTTTGAACATTTAGACATGGCTGGTGGCAGTGGTATCTACCCTAAATTTCTACCGCGGTTATCTTATATAATCGTGGTAATATTGTAGGCTATTGTGTTAGCCTCAAACTTAAATCCGCTTGACCAGATGCTTTTTTTTTTGGCTCTGGTGCGGTTTATTTGCCATTTCTTTTTGTTAAACTCCTTCTTGTGTTTTGCTTTGCGCGGCAAACCAGGTTTGACTTCTTTGTTCGCTGTCTTTTGGTGAGCTTCTACCTAGAAGCCCTCCTCAAGGCGCCTGGCTGTCTAGGTGGGCTGAATGTGAGGGAGGGGTGTAGTCACCCCCTGCACAGGGTATCCTAGGAAACCCAAGTCGCACTTTGTCACGATTGGTCAAGTTGGTTGTTCGGGCTGGACAACCCCCCTGCTGAGTGATTGACAGCCAGGCTGTGTGAATGGGGGTTTTGCACATAAAAGGCAGGTCTCTTGGGCTAGAAGTCAGAGAGTCGTCTCTGGAACTAAAAGGAACCGAAGAGAAGCGGAGAGAATGACGGCTGCTGCAACTACCCCGTCCCGGTGAAGCCCTGCTGCAGTCCTGAGCTATCTGCCCTTTGACGACTCAGAGAAGATCCAGTCCGGAGTCTTCTTCCCTTGAGCTTGGTGGGGATAACCAGCTCATCTTCTACAGCCAGAGGAACCTCTTCCGTAGTCGAAATCGCTGCACACTGCTTTAGTGGTCCGGATAGCCACCTGAAGAGCCTCTCCTGTTTCTAAGGAGCGCACCTTTTATTCCTTGTTGCTGCTGCCGGCTTCATCCCTGTGTGGTGCAGACCCCCTTCAGACGTCCTCCTTCACAGCGAAGCTCCAGGAATCATGGGTCTGCGGGAAACCACTAGGAACAACTGCCAGGGCACCAGCTACACCGTTGGAACAAGGTACTGTGTTCTACCTGAGGAAACTGGGTAAATCCCTTTTCTTCATTTCCAAGGCTTGCCCTTGTCTTCCCTCCTTCTTATAACTTTTGCTTCTGAACATTGACAATATGGAAGTACTTTTGGCTATGTTGAATCTCGAACTATCTGACTGTGTGATCCTCAGCAACAGGCCCCCGTGTCTTTCGACCCTGGCTCCGGCCCTTTGACTTTTGAACTCCTGTCTGAGTGTTTCTTGATTCTGCCTGCCTAACCAAAATATTGCCTGTGATTTTTCCTCCAACTCCCTCTGGGTATCTCAAGTGCAAAGTGTGTTTTTACCCCGTTAGCATTTCATGTCACGGATACGCGTTTAGTTAGTAGACCGAACTGTCAAAAAGTGATCGCAATTATATTTGCGGTCACGTGTTTTGTTCATAACACTGGTGCATTCAACACAGAGTACTTACTTACCTTACTGTACAAAGTGAATAGGTTAGTTGTAGTATATTTAACGTGTGGTTTTTATTTGAGTTTAATAGAAGTGTTGTGCTTATAACGAATGGTTTAAAAATAAATGTACTTATATTTTTACCTGAAACCTTGAGTCAGTGTTTGCTTGAGTCACAGTAATTGTGGTCCCTTTGTGTAATCGCTGCTACTGCTCATATACTCTTGAGATAAGCCTGGCTGTTCCGCTACTGCTCCCACTATAACTTAGTAGTACAGGCTTGTACCAAAGGTAAAACTTGTATTGCCACCTGTAGTCTTAATTGTGTGTAGTGGTCCCTAAGGGCACCGCACAGGATTCTGCCTAACTCCATCCATCAGGGTAAAACCCATGGTGAACTCTATCTGTGTTTCGTGGATTTGATCAAGGCGTTTGACATGATATCACGCCCACTACTTTGGTCTAAATTGGAAAAATGGGGAATAGATACATCTCTATTATAATTCCTTACCTCCCTATACATTAATACATCAGTGGCTGTTCGAATTAACTAGGAGGGTGATCTGTCAGACGAAATAAAGACAAACATCAGTTTGAAACAGGGGTGTGTGTTGGCTGCTCTTTTGTATGATCTATATGTGTCCGACAGGGGCCAAGTTATTGAATCCGCACGTAATGTCCTACCTCAAACAGGCAACATATCAGTGCCCTGGATCGGCTATGCAGATGTCACCATACTGCTTGACAGAACACTGATTGGTCTTCACCGTTCATTGGATGGTTGGGTGCTCTCTCCGCCTATGCTGATAACTTTCATAAAGTGAATACCCTGAAAAATAAATAATGATTATCGGTAAAAACAAATCTAAGAATAAGAGGTTTAGATGGTATTTCAAAGTGTCCCCTTTAAAAGGTGTTGATAAATATGTTTACTTGGGAGTCCCAGTTTGTAGTGTGCCTACACTGCATTTCTATGGCGATTATGTTAAAGCAAAGGTATTAAAGAAATGGCTGCTGCTTAAGCATTTTATTCATAAGAAGGGAGGCCATAATATTGAGGGACTAGTATCCATATATCGCAAAAGCATTCTTCCTGGGATTTCGTATGGCCTTGCTATTCTACCCGAGCCCATGATGACTTGGGTAGACAAATTCGAAGGTACATTTTTGCGTTCTGTCCTGGGTGTCCCCTCCTCGGTATTAGTCGAGGCTCTCCGATGCGAGTTCGGGGTTCCCTCCATTCGTTGTCTTTAGCTGGTACAGCATTGCAACCTCTTTCTTACTAAATATGCAGCCCCCCTTCCTCTAATACTTTAATCAGTTTTTAGCTCGCAAATACTTACATGCCTGTACAAATAATTTCTTCAGGCAATTGTGATCTACAGCGATGGAGCATCTGACACATATTGACTTCGCATTAGAGGATTTCATTTTGGCTCCCAATGCCCCACTTATTTTAAAGTAAAAAACAGAGATCATGATTTTATCTTAAATCTTTCTGTGCTACGTAAAAAGGAAAATGATGCACACGCTAGCACTCCGGGATAACGACAATATCACCTCCCCACCTATTTAACTAAACTTTGTTATTTTAACATTCACAGATTTATCACATATCTGAGTTTTAACATCGTACCCACACGTGAACACACAGGCCGCTGGATTAATTTAGCACGTAACGAGAGGAGATGTCAACTTTGCAACTCGAAGCTTGAATCTGTCCGCCACCTCCCTACTCAATGCCCTGTCTTGAAGCCTTGTTACAATTTATTTTACTACTAATGTTTGCTTCATTGAGACTGATCAATTCTGGAGCTCTATTTTTGGGGAAAATCAATTGTCATCGCTGCTGCGGCCTATAATGTGTGGAGTGTAGCCCTGTGTCAAATTGCTCCATCCAGTGGTTGTTAATTGATTAAATGAATTTTGGATGTCTTTTTAGGTGTTTCTTCAATTTTAATTGCTCGTGTCTTTAGCATTTAAGAAAAAAAATCTGTATTTGTCTATTTTTACTAATTGTGTTTACTTCCATGTATCGTGTCATGTGTAATTTTATTAGGATTACCTTTTTCTGCTGTATCTGCAATTTTAAATTTGCAAAAGGTTAGTTGTATAACCAAACGCATGAAAATGCACGCAATAAAAAAAGAAATTATAAAAGCAGCCATGATGGAACGATGTAGTAATCAATAGGGCTCCTGGCTAAACCCAGGTGAGTCAAATAGTCAAAACAATTGATCATGGTGACCAAACGAAGAGAACACACTCCAATATTCATTGAGTTATAGAAACATGCCATTCTTTTGTGGTTTAACAAATACATTTTAGTTTTAACTAAGTGTTTCAATTCATACATTAACAATTAGACAAAATTTCAACAGGACAAACCGTGGTGAAAGTACAATGCCTATACATAATAGAGTGACATTTTAGTCCATACATTTTGAACAGGACAGGCATAAAAATAACAAGGTCACATGTAACATTCTGGGATGCGGTAATCTTGTTCAAGAAGAACAACGTTAGTGTAAACCAATTTATAATAGTGACAGTGTTGGCGCTAAACATTGAGAAGGATGTTGACACAGAAGTGTTTCAGCCAATTGATAGATGTTCTATTGTGCTGAGAAATGGATGGCCTTCATCAGGACAGAAGGAAGGATTCAGTGATGGAGGCCTGTTTCTCTGTTGAAAAAATTAACGGAGGGAGGTGTATAAGAGCGTGTGTGTGTTTGTTTGGGTAATAGTTCAATATTTTCAACCAGGGCATTCAATGTTCATTATTTCAAAAGAGGACCCCCTCCATGCAGAGGGAGGTGGTTTTCTTACTGTGTTTACATAGTTTCACACGATATTGTTGAAATCCACTTTGTGTATTATGTATTATGCATTGTACTTTCACCACTGTTTGTCCTGTTGACATTTTGTCTAATTGTGAATGTATGTTTTGAAACACTTGGTTAAAACTATAATATATTTGTTAAACCACAAAATAATGGCATTCGCTCTATAAATCAATGAATATTAGAGTGTGTTCTCTTCGTTTGGTCATCCTGATCAATTGTTTATCAACGATGATGGAAAGATGGAAAGATGACATCTGTTTCGAATAATAGTGAGAAGCTTTGAAGGGCGAGACTAGAATTGCAGGTCTGACAGGTGCTGGAAAACAACTTTGTGCGAGAAACAAAGAACATTTGTTTGGCCTGAAATCAAGGATCCCACATCAAGAGGCAACTGCAAGGCACAAGCAGAGTAAAAGGCGATAAGCTATATACGGAGGACATATTTCTCTTGGATTAATTGAAGGAGAAAACATTTGGAAGAGCCAAGTATTGGACAATTAAAAATATAGAAAGCATATGCAGGGCAGAGCAACCGAGTCTCCAGAGGCCAAGAGGAGTAATAGCACCCACCTCAAGTGAATTAAATAGTATTAAATAAAAGGTCAAAATGGACGAAATCATGGTCTCCTCAGATGTGGTGCAAGACTCGAAAACAAGGCCTATTCATTAAGCTACAATAAAGACAGTGATGTAACTACACTCCCTTAAAAGTGCCAAAGAAGAGAACAGTGAGCCAGGTCAACTACAGACAAGAAGCCTTGACTCAGGGTCTAACCGATGAGAGATGGTAGGCTAATTGGCCAAAGTGGCCAGTGGTCTGGCGGTGTTCTCCGTGCCTGGGTTTCGTTTTACTCACGCGCTGCTAAAGAGCCGAATGTCCAAGGTTGGGAGAGAATGCTAACCAATCATGAGGGTCTCTGGAGCAGTTTGTGATACATTGTTGCAGGGGCCATTCCGTTGCTGTTATTCTGCTATTAATCTGTATTACACTTAGTAAGAGGTAGCTCAAGGTGTGCTTACCTGATAGGGAACAGCCAATTATGTTACTAACACGTAAACAAAATATAAGTATATATGTTCCCTTAACCAATCCCCTCCTTTCAATAGGTTTTACTATTTGCCACGTAGGATGCATCATAGTTGAGGTACATTGAGGTATAAAGCCTTTGTATAATCGAAACGTAGTTGAGACTGTGTGAGCTGAAATCTGTTTGTTCATCTGTTTATTTGAGCTGATAATAAAGTAGTACTTTGCCATATTCTTTGAGCCTGTCTGGTTATTTGGGTCTGAGATCATTTATTGGTAATTGCATCTGGCACTTGGAACGCTCCAGGTGCTACTGCACACGGCAGCTTCATCTCTTATGCTGCCACTGGTCTATCCAAATCTATCTATCCTATCCTACAAACATTATGTAACTTCTGTTTCACCGCCCACCTTTTTAAACTTTGAACCTTGTAAGGCACTCCTAGACCGTCTGGGTATGGGCAGCGCGGAACAAAAATTTTAATTAAATAAATAATAAATACCCCACAATAATAATTCATTTCAAAATGGCTGCCAGATCCGTTTTCTGCCCTCCCTGTGCGACAGGAAGAACAACCCAAAGACTGATGGGAAAAACTGATGGGTGGAAGGCACTCAAACCAATCACCTGTGGAACAGGGTGGAGGAAATCCCATTTCCAATGGGATGCCAATCCAAGGAGTATAAAAAGATGGAGGCACTGGTTGAGAGGTGTCTGCTTTTGAGAAGTACCTCCAACTTGCAGCATCTACGACAAACCTGTGCAACAGCCCGCCAGAAGCAGTACCAGGCTCGCTGATAAATGGGGAGAACGCTGCATCGTTGCACAGCTGGAAGCTCTCACATGCGGTCAGGCTCCTCTGTCAAGCACTTGTCTGACAAAGCCCAGAGGTTGATACAATTCTCTGCTGAATCGCTACCTGCCAAACTCCAAAGACAGGTGGCAGCCTCTGCTGCATGCTTGCCTGGCAATACCCTGAACCAGATGCAAGAGGTTGTATGTGATTTTAACGAAAAATGTTTTATCGAGGTAAATTTTTGGGTGGGCCTCGGCCCACCAAGCACCCGTTTCCCCATTTTTCTTTACCCATCCACACCCACTGCCTACCTGTTTTAACACCTTACCAATATATATATATATGTATATATATTTATTTATTTTCAGTATTTGTTCGGTATTTTGGTATTTTGGTAACAGTAAAACATGTCTCGTTAAACATGTTTTCATTAAAATCACAGGATACCGATGCAAGAGCCTCCTGCAAACTTGCCTGGCAGATGCAAGAGTCTATTGCAAGCTTGCCTGGCAAAACCAGAGACTGGTGGAAGTATCGAATGAATGCTTCCATGACGAAGCAAAGAGATTGCTGAAAGACTACGAAGAGAGTGCAGGAAGCCATAATGGAGAATTGAGTAACAGTGAAGAGACTAGTGACAGCCGTTAAGAAGCATTTGTGTATAATTCAAGAGTTTGTTGGTAGCAGCCCATGGTCAACAGAGAATTGAGAAAGCTACGAAAAGGTGAAACGTCTAGGACTGTCTGCTTTCGAATGACGCAAGCCTGGCCTTTAATATTGGTAATAAAGAAAAGAAAATTATTTCCCTGCTTTATGTTCTTATTGATGGTGATTTCCTGATCACTGCCTGAGTATACCCTACAAGTGCTCCAGTCGCATTCGTCCTTACAAAGGCCTCACAAAGGAGATCAGTCAGACGTGACTCTCCTTTCCTCCATAGAACTATCGTATAAACCTATCACAAAACATAGGTTCCGGACAAGGTCCATACCTGCCTAATTCAGAACCCTGTCAACCCCACCAAGTTGTGATGATGGATGAGGAAAAAGAGGCATAGCAAAGGTGCCAATACCTGGTAGAGGAGCACAATAGATCTAAAAGCCACTTCTGGACAAGTGGGGTTGAGGGTCGGGGGTAAAGGTGAAATAGCAAAGGTGCCGACACCTGCCTGAGGAACACAATAGCTCCAAATACCTCGTCTGGCGAATTGGTGACGAGGTCCGAGGTAAAGGTGGCAATGCAAATGTACCGACACATGCTAGAGGAGCACAATAGATCTAACAGCTTCTTCTGGCCAAGTGGTGATGAGGGCTGAGGTAAAATAGAGTGTCAGGGTACCGGTGCATATGAGTCAGCGGCATGTACCGTGGCCAGGGTGGCGTTTGCCCTGGCAGCTTGATGCTCGGCACAGTTAGGGAACTACATTTTCCATCAAGAAGTCACGTCAGACTACACCGTGACATCAATACGTCCCGTGGCTCTGCCGACAACAGGAAACACTGAATCATAAGGAAGTTCCTTTATAAACATACGCTTATGAGCGTTCCGTGCTCCTAAACTGTTTCAGCAAGTGTCCTCTCGTCGTTGTGCTCTTCCTTGCTGATGTTCTGTCTCCACCTTGCCTATCTTCAATTTCTACTGGATTCCTGCTTGACTGGCCTTGGATTTGATATACCTGCTGATTTATTCGGACTGCCTGCTACCTGGATTTTCTAATGGATCTGACATTCCTGGACTATTTTCATGATTTTGGTTTATAGTTTGCCGATTGGAGTTCCATGGGATTTCCTGGCCCTGTGATGGACTGTTATTTTTCCCATTTTCTTTAGCACACCATACTCAGGTAAGACAAGGAACCATTTGGGGGGAGGTGGTGGAAGGTTACAGGTTTGTAGGCATCATCTGATTATTGTCTCCTCCTCTAGTTTTTCCTTACATCTGGTGGTGTGTGTTCTGCTGCCTTTTTGCTTGAGCACCTGGCCTAGTGGTGTTATATTACATCCACAGGCTGCGCTCTCAGGAGAAATGTCACCCTCAGGAAGAGGAGACCCTTGTGCTCACCTTGTGTGTGCCATGGGCTTGGATTTGGTTATTGTTCAGGAGTTCGGTAGGAACTCAGAACCACAACATAGACATAGCAAAGGTACAGACACCTGCTAGAGGAGCACAATAGATCTCACAGCCTCTTCTGGCCAAGAGGTGATGAGGACTGAGGTAAAGTTGACATAGCAAAGGTACTGATACCTGCTAGAGGAGCACTATAGATCTAACAGCCTCTTCTGGCCAAGTGGTGATGAGGGCTGAAGAAAAAAAAGAGGCACAGCAAAGGTACTGACACCTGCTAGATGAGCACAATACATCTACAAGCCTCTTCTGACCAAGTGTGGGTGAGGGTCTGGGGTAAAAGTGAAATAGCCAAGATACAGCCTCTTCTGGTTAAGTGGTGACGAGTGCTGAGGTAAAGGTGACATGGCAAAGGTTCTGACACCTGCTAGAGGAGCACAATATATCTAACAGCCTCTTCTGGCCGAGTAGCGACAAAGGCTGAGGTAAAGGTGACATGGCAAAGGTACTGAAACATGCTAGAGGGGCTCAATATATCTAACAGCCTCTTCTGGCCAAGTGGTGATGAGGACTGAGGTAAAGTTGACATATCAAAGGTACTGATACCTGCTAGAGGAGCACAATAGATCCAACAGCCTCTTCTGGCCAAGTGGTGTCGTGGGCTGAGGTAAAATAGACTGTTGGGGTTGCAGTGCACATGTGTCCACGGCATGTACCGCAGCCAGCGGCATTTGCCCTGGCAGCCTGGGCAGCTTGGTGCTCGGCAACATTGGGGAACTACGTTTCCCATCAAGAACTCATGTTAGACTACACTGTAACGTCATCACAACTTGCGGCTCTGCTGACAACAGGAAACACTGCATCAAAAGAAAGTTCCTTAATTATACACATACGCACATGAGCATTCCGGTGCTCCTAAACTGTTTCAGTAAGTGGCCCTCATTCTTGTGCTCTTCCTTGCTGCTGTTCTGTCTCCATGTTGCTGATCTTTGTTTTCTACTGGATTCCTGCTCGATTTACCTTGGTTTTGATATACCTCCTGATTTATTCGAACTGCCTGCATGGTTAACAGAAAATGGTTTGCTTCCTGGATTTTCTACTGGATCGGACATTTTGAGCACAATAGATCTAATGGCCTCTTCTGGCCAAATGGTCACAAGGGCTGAGGTAAAGGTGACAGGGTAAAGATACTGACACCTGCTAGAGGAGCACAATATATCTAAGAGCCTATCCTGGCCAAGTGGTGATGAGGGCTGAGGTAAAGGTGGCATGGCAAAGGTACAGACACCTTTTACATGTCTCGGGAGGATAGCTCAGCGGCAACGTGCTCACCTTGGAAGCAAGACCTCACGGAGCAACACAGTTTGGATCACCGGGTCCGCAAATAGAAACCTCTGGGTATTAAGCGTGTTATAAATAACCTATCATATCATATCAATGCTAGCCACAGGCTGCATGAAAATGTGTTCTTACGTGGGCAATATTGAAATAGCCAGCATGAAGGTGTTCTTATGGTAGGACACTAGTATATATTGAGCACATGCTGCATGTTCAGAATGAAGATATTCAACCAGCTAACGCCTGTAAATGTGCTTGAAACCGCAAGAAAGCTAAGAAAACATTACGTTTTGCTAAGCCAAGTAGAAGAATAGCATGGCAAGCGCCATTGTACATAATCTACCTCAAAACTAAGCACATTATTATAAGTGCGATTCCACTTTACACGAAAAGCAGAATCAACTCAGGTTACTAGAGGCCAAACAAGATAAGATTCATATTCTAGCAAAATGAGAAGAGACGGCTGAATCGAAACTCAACAGATGCAACTCGTGCCAGGAGAGCCAAGGTCATACCAATAGAAGGAACTAACAGTAGCTACATCTAATTGAAACTTATGAACAGAATATCCTGTCTCTGAAAGGTCAAGATAAGGAAGCGTAGGCAGGTGGCAAGCCAAATAAGAATTAAATGCATGAATGGAGAGAACCTAGGGAAATTCACGGTGTCCGCATCACGTGACCATACGGGTGAAGAGAAGCACATGTTCACACCTAGGCTTGGCATCCGCCCAGGAGGAGATATCGGAACTTTCCCAGACAGAAGATGCAGTTTCGAGACCAACCACAGAAACATAATTGACACATTGTTGTTGAAGTGATGATTGATTGTAACCTTAATTGGAGGAAGACCGGGTAGCTGAGGGGGCACCCTGCACCTGGCTGACCATTCTGCATGCTGCTAAGTAAAGTGGAAATGTATGCATGGGGTTGGTGCCAACCCAATCACAATAGACCAAATAATCTAGGGTCCTATAGTTAGTAGAATGTTGGGTGTCCTGACCCACGTTTGAGCTATCATGCTGCAACATTTGGTGCTGTGGGCTTAGAAAATCCAAGATGGCCAAAAAGCCCACAAGTGCGCCAGAATCCAGGAGAACCACGCAGTTTGTGCGCACACCAAAATGGTTACCTCACTTGCCACCCACACAGTAGCCTGAAACCATTGGGAATGGCGATGCTGATTGCCAAAAGCAACCTAGAACTGTGGGGAATTCATTTTCTTAAATCCCCAAAATGGTTGCATTACCAGTACTCACCACTATCAGAAAGCCGGCGTTTTAAAACCACCAGACTTTGTGTAAAACTGAATAAATGAACCCAAAGCAGGCCAAAGAAAGACTTACTGAGAGGTGGATACAATGTAAAGTTATATTCTGAAGTGACTTGAAGGTTTATAACAAGACTGGCTGAGCTGTGGATTTCAGCAGTTTAAGTAAATTTGGACTGAAAGACACTAAAAATCTAAATGTTTAAAAGAAATGAGTGACCTACTTTGAGTGTCACATAGGTTGCAATTGTTTAAATGTCATAGTTTTAAACTTAGAATCAGCATTCTAGCTGCATATGTAAAAATTGTTAGTTTTATTTGAATGCAGAAAACTATGTAACTAAAAGTGACATTAGCTGGGGCCTGGCTTAAGGAACTGAATTCTGCCCACCAGCTACCCCCGACAGGAGATGAGACTTGCACAACAGCTGTGTTCCCAGGCCTAGCTGCCTTTTGCTGTTCCCACCAAAAGGGATATGACACTTCTCTGATTGAATTACCTGGGCTCTGCAGGAAATTGAACAAAGCCCTGTCCTGACTCAGGCAAATGTTTTATTGGTGGGAGTCGTAATGTGGCTTCCTCCTGGAAGGAAAGGGGAGGAGCACTGCATGTGAGAGCAAGCTGGCTTGGCAGAACTGGAAAAACCAGAAATTCAACCTTGTGCTGGGGGGAAACCACACCCCTTTGGGGCCAGAACATAACTCTAAAAAGATGGATCATTCATAGAGCGGACTTGTGAAAATTTTATAAATGATACCATAATTCTTGTGATTTTTCTGCCCACATTTTAAGAGATTTTTAGAACCGGTGGTATGATCTGGGGGCAAGCTAGCAGTTAAGAGGGTATTACTTAAAATGTATGCATGTTAAAAATCTGACACTTCATCAATTAATGTCCATACTCCTTGCGCACATGTGTGTAAATTTGGGTTGATGTCCGATATTGCAAAACCAGTTAAAAAGTGCAAATGTTGCCATTTCTCAATGCAAGCTCTCAGGAAGAGCAGATTTGGACAGGGTATACCTCCTGTGATATGTGATGGGGGCATGTAATTTTAAACAAATGTGTACCTGTGCAAATATGTCTTTTGGGTCAAAATATAGATTGTGTGTAATTTGACAGGGGTGGGTTCTCTGTATCATAAACAGACCTCATCATGATGACACTTCATTTCATTCCCCCAATCAAGGGGAAGAGGATGAAGTGGCCAATGACAAGTGGAGAGGGGTAGGGTCTAGAAAGCTAGCCTCTCCACCCACTTTCAAAACACATAAAAGCAGACAGTCAGGACAGATAGGGACATTCAATTCCATTTGCTGCAACGCGCTCTGCCGGACCACACAACATCCAGAAGATACTAGATTCAACACTTAGACTTTAAAACTCCAAAGAACTTGATTCAGAACTCAAAGCAAGGGCCTAAACCCACAAACTGAGAACTCTTCTCAGTGGGCCTCAGCATCCAGCAAACCTAACAGCGATAGCAGCATCCAGGAGCCGTGCAGATCAGCGCTGGGTCCAGAGAAAGCTGTGCAGAAAGATCCAGAAGCAGTGCTGTACCCAGAGAAAGCAGAGCAGTATCCAGAACCAGAGGCAGAGCAGAGCTGACCCAGACCGCTGTTCGCAGAACCAGAGAGCTGACCCAGACCGCTGTGCACAGAGACCGTCCGTGGCGAGTGAAGAAAACCTGACCAGATCCGTGGCGAGGCCCATTCTATTTCTAAATATATTGTGAGTACCTAGCAGAACTGTGCAGAACCAATCTCTTAGTTAAAATAATATAATTCAATCTTTTTTAATCTAACCAGAACTGTCTCCTGTCACCTGTCATTTGCAAAGCTGTCACCTGTCATTTCTAGTTGCTAGCTGTAACTTGTCACTTTGAACTTTTAAAATTTCAAATCTGAAAAACGACCTTTACCATATCGCTCATATCTCCGTGACCGTTTGTCTTAGAGACTTGCAGTAACTTTCCTCTGAAAGCTGGGAATCTTGGCTTTTCAACGAACCTAGAACCGCATTCCTACTCCCTATACTTTTGCCGCAATCGCGAAAAACGCACTTGCGAATTTGCCGCGATTTGCAAATTTCTCCACGTGTGAAAACAGCAGCTTCCTTGCTTTCATTTGCCAAAAATTCGTTTAACCTGCCAATCATTCCTAGAACATTGCTAAAGTAAGCCTGAACTAATTTAAACCAACTAATCCTCAACCTGAACCTCCAGAGGGAATTAAAATCATTTTAGCACATTTTCCAATATATTGCTATCACATTTTAAAGCATTTTGAGCCTGTGAAAAAATTCATATCTATTCTCCTCTAAGCTTGCTGGGAAACTGGAACTCTGTATTACATTGTGATTGTATACCTGAACTGTGTGCTCTTCCTTCCATCTCCTTACATTGTATAGGGGGGGGGGGTGAATTGCCACAAATGGAAAGTGATTACCTTGTCTTTTGTGAAACCATATCAGTTTATCTTCTATACTGCATTTAATTCATTCAACCTTGCATTTCCTTGAACCCTATAAAGCATTCTCTACCACATTATTCTTCTGTCCCTATTTACCAGTGTGCTACCTTATCCATTTCATGTCAACTCCTTAGTGATTATAAAGAAGTGGGCTAGTGCCAGATTCTCCGTTGTTAATCTTTATCATATCAGATTAAGTGTGATATTCAATTATTAATTTATTATAAAGTGTGATATATATATATATATTGTTTAAATTCTCAAATAAACCTTTTAACTTGCAAAACAGAACTACTTCTTGGCTCAGTGGGGTCAGGGGGATTCCAAGAGAGGGGTGTTATATAGGGGTAGTCATCCAGAACGCATGAACTGGACATAAAGATATATCAATAAGGGTTTCCATTCAGTATCCCAGACTAGGCATTGACTTAGCTGTAGTGTTGAATTGAATCCTCTTACAAATTGGGGGCTCGTAGCCGGGGATTCCGGATTAGATCTATCACTTGTGCAGATTAATACAGTGTGCCAGCTGACCAGATACACATATCCGGTCGGATCACCACGCTGTGTTACGCTGTAAAGCACTCCTCAAAGGAACCCTCTAAGGAAAAGGTCTGTTTTGCAAAAATAAAATACAAACTTCTGTAAGTCAGGAAGGAACTCAAATTCCAGAATGACGACCTTGGTAGATATGAAAATAGCCAGAGAGCACTTCTTACATAAGCTATTTGTGAGAGGTGAGTGGACTCATCAGGACCAGACGGTCTGGTTGCAAGCAATCGCACCCCAGATCACGGAAACAGGGTCAGATATATGGAGAGACCAGGGTCCCTTACATGTGGCCCTGAGTGAACTATATATGTCCTCTAAGGCCAAGGATGAGCACAACAAGATTGCCAGGGTAGCGGCATATTTATATTTACATATGGGAGCCATGCAGGACAAAAGTGCTGAAGGCCAAGATCTGGCGAGTAGGCAACTGCTGGCATTACAGAAGGCCCAATCTGATCTGGACTCTTCTGAGCAGAGGCTGCAGAGGAGCCAGGAGTCAGAAAATGATAGTAGGCAGTATATCATTAAAATAAAAGAGGACATGGATATACTGCAACAGGAAAAGGCTGACCATGATACTAGACTTCTGGCCCTGCAGAAGGAGCACCAAGACAGTTTGGACTCCTTACTGCAGAGCCAGAAAAAGCTGGAGCAACAATTAGACTTTAACAGGGCATGCACGGAGCAGGTAGCCACCCTGCAAAGTCATCTAGATAGAGTGAAGGCAGAGAGCAACAAGCTGATTTTGAAAGACCTGGATACCCAGGCAGAGTTTGATGAAGAACGCCAGAAAGCTGGTGCCTTTCAAAGGCAGAGGGACGATCCGGCGGCACAGATGCAGGCTCTTAGTCAGGAAAGAGACGCCTTAGGCCAGGAAGTCTGCCATTTAAAAAGAAAAACAGAAGAAAATCACTTGGCCCTCCAAGGGCTGGGTGACCTCCAAAAAGAACACCAGAACTTGTTAGAACACACCAGGAGGGTGGAGGATGCTCTGGCAAGAAAGGAGCAGGCCAATAGGGACACAGCTCAGGAGGTAACCCTCCTGCAGCAAAGACTGGCCCAGTGCTCCAGGACCAATCAGGAGGCACAGAGAGAGAATGAGGCTCTCTGCCAGCACAATGATAGACTCCAACAACAGGTAGCGATGCAGGAGAGACTGATAGAGTCTAGTAAGGCCTTAACTGAGGAACTGAAGGTGCAGGCTCTTGCATTGCAACAGGGAGCAGGGGCGGATAGAGATGAGGTTCGCTTGGAAAGAGAAACTCCTGAGCATAACCCCAGGAGCCCTAGTACCAGAGGCCTTTATCTCTCTCAGTCCCTGGACTCTGCCACCCCCATTTCCCCTGGCGCACATGAGCACAGGGCCACAGGGATGGCAGATTACTATCCAGCCAGAAGCATGGGGCTCATAGGCCAGTTCCACCCAGGAATGGAGGGGCGGGCATCTGGGTATGGGCACCCAAGCACAGTGCAATTTAATGGGGAACCCCAGGAGAGTAGGCCCATTAAGGGCATCCTGAAAACCTCTGCCCAGTTAGGTCAGTGGGGGGGGTACCCATCAAATCCCGGCAGCAAGGAGGGATCTGAAGACTCCTCTGAGCGGTACAGGACACAGGAGACCAGGTCCCCACATTCTGCCAGCCATTCCCAGGCTCGCAGAATCCGGGAAAACCTGGAAGAACAGACGGGAACCTCTGGGAGCAGTGCCTCTGAGTCAGAAGATGAATGGACCAGGGTTACCCGGACCAAAAGGGCCAATAAGACAAAAAGGGCCTTGCTTAAGGACCCCTTAAAGCAGATTAAGGCAATCAGGAGCGTCATCACGCCTTATCATAAGAACGCCAAGTATTCTGTTTGGGAGCACTTAGAGTTGTTTGAGCAAATGATGGAGACTTTCCATTTGAAGGACAGCCAAAGCTGTATTCAATATGTAAAGTGGACCTTCTCCCCGGAATACTCCAGTTTCTTTGCGGGGCTGGAGGACCAAAATCATTTAAGATGGTCCACCTACTCATAGAAATCCTCAAGAGGCTCGCAAGGCAGCCTACAATTTACAATGTGGGGAGGATCAGGCCCCACAAGAATTTGTGCAGGAGTTAAAGCGTGCTTTTGCACAGACCACAAGAAGGGTGCGCACGGATAGCAGAGAATGTATTAATACGTTTTTCCATGCCTTGCCCAAATACATAATGACCCAGCTCGTGAGGGATTTTCACGAGAAAAGATCTTTAGACTGGGTCATTGAACAGGCGACCCAGATCTATGAGGTGCAGAAGCCAATAGAAAATAAAAATAATTCGCCCAAAAACCCCAAAGCAACAACACCCCTGCTGCTGCCAAGGTGGCAGAGGTAAAGGTCACCCCCGTTTT
Organism: Ambystoma mexicanum; assembly: GCF_040938575.1. Classification (NCBI taxonomy): domain Eukaryota; kingdom Metazoa; phylum Chordata; class Amphibia; order Caudata; family Ambystomatidae; genus Ambystoma; species Ambystoma mexicanum. The sequence continues at coordinate 1,173,372,651 of NC_090928.1, read as the reverse complement.
AGATTTGGAGATGGGGGGCCTAAAAACCTACCTGCACCTAATAATGCTAGGCCCAGAAGGTCCTCGGGCCAGTCACAGACAGGGAGCCAGGGAGGCAGCCCCACAAATGGGGTCCCTCGCTCGCCTGATTATGTAAGCCCCCGTTACAAGGGAAACAGACCCATCCTGGGTTATGTGTGGACTCCTCCAGCCCAAGGGGGGGATCCAGCCAAGCACCTAACCCAGAGAACTTCCCTCCCAACTTCTCACAGGAGGGCAGAAACTCACCAAACCCTGGGCAGAACTTCTTCCCCAGGAATCCACCCAACTTCCAGCCCCAAAATCCTCCACCCTTCTTTCCCCAATTCCATGAGCCCAGACAACCGAATCCGGGAGAGGGGAGGCCAAGGGTGGAGGGGTATCCAAATCTTCCCAACCAGGGGTACTACCAAAGAAGGGATAGCTACCCTTCCCGGGATCAGCCCAGGGGAGAAAACAGGGCCCCGTATCAGCCTGAGCGGGTGTCCCAGTTAGAGCGCCACGTTCAAAACATGGCGCGGGATCTGGGTCACATACTGAGGGCTCAGCAGAACCCTCAGATCGGCATGCCGGCGCAGAACGCACCCAACTCTGGACCTGGTGCTCCAGAACAATGACGGGGGCAGCACCCCGATAACACACCGGTTCCCAGGGAGGAGGCACAAGGGGAAGGGGGGTGTAAACCCTTGGAGGAAGCTTCCTTCCCAACTTGTAAACAGCCCCTGGAAAACCAGGAACCGGAAACAAAATCTCCTGCCCCTGAAAGCCCGCCTCCCAAGGAGCAGAGGGGGGGTAGGAGAAACAAAGGACCCAAACAGACCCACTTTGTGGAGGAGGTACACGTCTTCCAATTTGAGGGAGAGGGATCCTCAGAAGATCCTGGGAAAAGGATCTTCTCCTTCAGAGATGGGGGAACTCCTCCCAAAGAAAAATGGGTCCCAAGGGATGTCAATTCAGATTGGGGAGATATGGAGACTGAGCTACCGCCGCCCACCATCTCTTCCCATAACCAACAGCAAGAAAATCCCCTGGTTCAAACCCATCCTGGTGACTGCCTCCAAAAAGGGGGGGCGGCCCGGAACCGGAGCCAGGGGAACCCACAATGGCTCTGATCTCCAGTTGCCAATTTTTTCTTTCAGATTCCCAAGGCTCTCCACAGAATTCTGCCCAAATCTCTTCGCTAGCGATGTCCAAAACCAGAAAGTTAGCCCACCAGTTGTCCAAAAATGTGCATTATCTGTGCCCCCTTGAGGAGAAGGAGGGAAGATAGTATGCCCCGGTACAAGTACAGGGGCAGGGTACAATTTTGGCACTGGTGGACACTTTATCTCAAGCTACCCTTCTGTCCAGAAGGGCCTTTGACGAACTGAATGCAGGAAGGGGAGAGAATTACCAAATTCCTCTAACCTCTCTTCCTGGACAACTGCAGAACTTTGACGGGAAGGAAATTCCCGTTGAGGGGACTGCAGACTTGGACATTAAGATCGGGCGACACAAGGTGAAACACCCGGTCATAGTAGTGACTCCAGAGGGCACCCCTTGTTTACTGGGGAATGACCTCCTGAGGAGGTTGTCACCCTTAATAGATTGGGTAAACAAGGTCCTCTGGACCCAGACTGGCCGACCAATAAAATTAAAACAGAGTGTCAACCATGTTAGTTTAAACGGCACATGCCACATGGTTGAACAAAAATCTGACCAAGTAGAATTTCACTTCCAGAACAACCAGATTCCAGACGTGACAGTAATAGCAGTAGGACAACAGACTGGTGATGGGGGGTCCTCTCTATTTCTGAAAATCAACCTCCCTTCCAGTTTAAGGTGGTATTCCACACTGGAAGGAAACACCCTGAAATTCGTTACTAATCCACAATCAGAAACTCCCACTCCTATAGTCCAGAAAGATGTGAAATCAGCTCAGAGCCTGGCTGATATTCAGCAAATTGGAGAGCAGTTGTTCATCCCTTTTCAGTTAAATGATGGGAAGGACTCTGTTCTCGCTCGAGTGTGTGTGAACAACGGTAAGAGCTTCATCAGCGAAGCCATGTTCCGCCAACTCCCAAAAGATCCAGCCATTCCCACCTTCAAACTGATAGACAAATGGGAAATGGACCTGGAAGCACCTAATTCCAAACATCTCCTGCCAAGCAGGTGTATGCTCAAAATCTCCATTGGCAACAAGAGCATAGTCCACAATTGTTGGGTCGTGCGAGACGTCCCTGCCGCCTTTTACTTAGGCAGTGACATTCTCAATCGCTTTGCCATTAGTTTGGACCTAATAAACTTCAAAGCTTGGTCCCGATTAGCGGATAATCCCATGGGCTTTGATGATCCAGAAAAAGCATTTAGGTCAGCTCAATTGCTACCTTATGCAGTTGAAATTCAGATCAAAGAGGAAGTCACCATCCCAGAAAGGACCCGACAATTCTCCCTGGAAGTGAAAGCTAAAAGAGGACAATATTTGCAAAACCCTGATGCTTACATACATCTAAATGCTTCTCTCCAACAGCAAGGGTTAGGGGTAAACCCAACACCAGTAGTCAACATAGAACATGACACCATTCTAATAGAGGTGGATAACAGCGACTTAAAGAGTATTACTCTAGCCGCAGGCACCATTATTGGAATGGCGGTTGATGACCGACATTTTTCCATTGATTTAGGTAATGAACTGTTAGGGCCAATCCCCAAGGACTGCGTTGACAGTGACAGTGAGGACAATACAACACCAGACAGGATTTTTACCCGGCATGGGGGGAACTTCCTGGTGTACACTTCCTGCCCCTATGGTAAGGAAGATGTGACTTGTGACTTCAGGAGGGATGAGGTGATTTTCCAGGTCCATGAGGGCTGCCTTTCCCACCTGAAGCCTCCGGTCCAAATCAGCACTCTGACCAGGGACTTCTCCACCCAGCTGGAGGAGGCCGCGGAGATAGCCAAACCAGAAGTCTTTCCAGGCTTCAGGCAGATGGTGGAAGAGAGAGTCAACCTAGCTGATGCCTGTGTGACTCTGGAACAAAAGCAAAAGTTGAAACAAGTTTTCTTGGATTTCCAAGATCTCTTTGCGGTAGACTCATATGACTGTGGTCGCACTGACATCCACACAACAACAATCCCCACGGACCCTGGCATGACTCCTGTGTTTGTGAAGCAATATCGCTTGCCTCTCGCATAAATGGAGTCCCTTACTGAAATATTTAAGACCCTTGAGTCCCGGGGAATAATCCGTCCAGTCCACAGCACCTTCAATAATCCGGTGCTGGGAATATTGAAGCCAAACGGCCAGTGGAGACTCTGCGCCGACCTCAGGGAGCTCAACAAACGGGTCCATACTTCCCGATGGCCTCTGCCCTACATTGACCAAGGGCTGGCCCAGATCCAGGGGTCACAGGTATTCACTGCAATAGACCTGACCAATGGATACTGGACCGTGCCGGTCAGTAGGGAGGACCAATACAAGCTGGCTTTTACCTTTGGGGGCCAGCAGTATACATGGACCCGGACTCCCTTCGGATACCTTAACTCCGTTAATGAGTTCAATATTTTCCTACATAAGGCCATGCCCGACCTGGGTGCGAGGGGTAACCTGGCTTATGTAGATGATGTCCTCATCAAAAGCTCAACTGTTGAGGAACACATAGCGGAGATCCGTTATGTTCTGACACAGTTGAGGGCCGCCGGAGCAAAACTTTCCTTTCAAAAAGCACAGTGGTGCAGAACCCGTGTTAATTTCTTGGGGCATGAGATTACTCCTCAGGGTCTCTGTCCCCAGGAAAAGAAAGTGGAAGCACTTCAGAAACTGAAAGACCCCACAACTCTGCGGGAACTAAGGAGCCTCCTTGGACTGACTAATTACAGCAGAAAGTTCATTGAGGGCTATGCAGAGATCACCAGACCCCTGATTCATCTCCTGAAGGGGGGGTCAAGTGGGAATGGGGTCCAGAACAAGCCGAGGCAGTAAAACAACTCAAAAGAAGCCTCTCTAAAGCGCCTTGCCTAGCTTACCCTGTCAGAAACAAGGAGTTCTTCCTGGAGACGGGGTTCTCGAATACGTGCTTGACGGCAGTATTATACCAAAAGCATGACAAGGTCAATAAAGTAATCTCCTATGTGAGCAAAACTTTATCCTCTGTGGAGGAAAAATTCAACGATTGTGAGAAGGCACTCCTGGCAATGGTGTGGGCATTGAAGAATTACCGCCCGTTTATCCAGGGGGAACACATCATAGTGGAGACTCCACACCAGCCTCTGCAATATCTCCAAAGTGACAGAATCCGGGCCGAAAATGTGAGTAATTCCCGAATTACTTCCTGGATTCTGTCAATGCAAGGCTTTCCTGTGGAGGTCAAATATGGCCAAAACAAGAAGAGTCCCCTCGCGCAAGGTCTGGCTGACTTGATGATTGTGCCAGAGAAAACTGTCTCGAGGACGAAAGTCTAAAAATAAAGGACAACATGGAGGCATACCTTAATTCCCCCCACAAAGTCTTTGAAGAAGACAAGTGTGAGGGAATGCCCACTGTGTATGTGGATGGATGCTCTTACCATGTTGACAACGACGGGGAGAAAGAACTGGTGGCCGGCGTAGGGAATGCATGGGTGAATGAGTCCCCAGAACCCTTCGCTGGATACAAAATTGGTCCCCGAAGTAGTCAGGTGGCAGAATTGATGGCTGTGCATCAGGCCATCCTCACTGCTGTCCAGCATCAACTCCACGAACTGTCATAATCACAGATTCGGATTATGTACGGAACGGGTTCGTGGAGCAACTGGTTAATTGGAAAACCAGAGGCATGTTATGTGCTAACAACAAACCCTTGAAACATGGGAAGTTGATCCAAAACATTGATGATCTGGTCACCTCGAAAGGAATGACCATCTATTGGAAGAAGATCAAGGGTCATTCCAAAGTAGAGGGACCAGACAAAACTGGAAATGACTTAGCTGATCAGCTGGCCGAAACCGGGGCCATCCAAGGGGATCTAATTGAGATTGAGTCCCTGTTGGGGGAAATCCAGGTCACTGCTATCACTAGGTCCCAGACAAATGCTCACAACGACCTTTCAATTGCACAATGGAGTAAGGAGACCCCTGATGCTGATTTGATTACCGCTCAGAAGGGGGATCCAATTATTGGTAAGTTTTACCAACACCTTGAGGACCCTGAGAACTTTCCCCTGACGGATACCGATTATATTGGGAAAGAGGACCTAAGAGTGTTGATGAAATGTCCAAAAATGTTCCGAATCCAAGACAGTTTGCTGGTAAGGAAATCCAAAGCTGGCCACGATCAGTGGGTGGTTCCTACCTCATTCCGAAGCCTGATGTTCAGTCACGCCCATGATGTGGCCACCGCCGGTCATAGGGGGTTTCACACAACACTGGAAATCTTAAGAGAGGTTGCATACTGGCCACACATGGGGCAGGACCTTGACCAATACTTGAAGGAGTGTCTTGTGTGTGCGCAATTTCAGCCGACGTCCCTCACACACCGCGCGCCTCTCCAAAAGCGGGGGATGACACTGCCATGGTCAGATTTGCAAATCGACTTTGTAGGCCCTGTGATTCGCTCGTCTAGAGGAAACAAGTACATGTTGACCGTTACATGCTTGTTTACCAAGTGGGTGGAATGTCTCCCAGCCCCAAATTGCAAGGCAGAAACTGCAGCTGCCCTGATGATTAACCACATCTTTTCCCGTTTCGGTCTACCTCAAAGGATTGAGTCAGACAGGGGTAGCCACTTCACCAGTGAAGTAATGACAAAGATGTGGGAGATACTGGGGGTCAAAAGGAAGTTGCATATTGCTTACCGGCCAGCTTCTTCTGGGGCAGTAGAGAGATATAACCAAACCATTGTGAGCATATTAAAGAAGTTTGTGGCAGATTCTGGGCCAAGTTGGGATATCCGATTACCTCTGGTCCTAATGGCCATCAGATCTACCCCTTCATCTGCAACCAAAATGTCACCATTTGAGTTGATGACTGGGCGCAAGATGGTGCTTCCTCAGCATTTGCTCTACAGGACCCAAGAGCAGACACTAATAAATGCCTCCACAACTCATGAGTATGTGGAGAATTTAAGGAAACACCTTCAACATGCTTTTGCTCAGCGGAATCTAGAAAGATCAGCTGATAGCATGAAGACCCACTATGACCTGAAGACTTCCAGGAAGGAATATCAGGTGGGGGACCGGGTCTATCTATACAATTTCCAAAGGAACCAGGCCAAACAGCGAAAATTTTTGCCTACATGGAAGGGACCCTTTGAGATTATAGACAAAATCTCCCCTGTGGCCTACAAGATCCGCATCCCCAAAGGCGGTTTGGCAGAGGGGGAAGACAAGTGGGTCCACATTAACCAGTTGAAGTGTTGCCCATCCCAGGCACACTCTGCAACAACTGGAGGAATCCTCTGGAATCCTATGGGGTAGTGTCTCAGATTAATTCAATTTCAACCCTAAAAGATCCTACATATAGCCTATCAAATTCTGTGTTTCTGTCTCTTAATTTAAAAAAAAAAAAATGTGCATGTTCATATCGGTTGAGTTCTAAAATATATATGCCACCCCACTATATCAATGGTGGGGGAGAAATGTCCATGAATAGGTATTGCCGATCTTCCTTTGTCGTCCTAGGAGAAAGAAAACCTTGAGACTGGCCAAGGAAGAAGATCCGGAGACCGGGAGCAGAGACGCAAGGGGCCCAGGGTACCGCCCAATATTCTCATCAGGACCGGCGAGGAGAACCGATCGATCAGTACCGGATGGAGGAAAAGATGCTGAACTGTGCCATTTGCAGAATTGGAAGAAGATTATGCGGACAGACCAGTGCGTGGGTCAAAACCCTTGTGCACCCGACTCCCCATCGACTCAAATTAAAAGGGCAGTCACGTGGGGGGATTTGTTGGGTGTCCTGACCCACGTTTGAGCTATCATGCTGCAACATTTGGTGCTGTGGGCTTAGAAAATCCAAGATGGCCAAAAAGCCCACAAGTGCGCCAGAATCCAGGAGAACCACGCAGTTTGTGCGCACACCAAAATGGTTACCTCATTTGCCACCCACACAGTAGCCTGAAACCATTGGGAATGGCGATGCTGATTGCCAAAAACAACCTAGAACTGTGGGGAATTCATTTTCTTAAATCCCCAAAATGGTTGCATTACCAGAACTCACCACTATCAGAAAGCCGGCGTTTTAAAACCACCAGACTTTGTGTAAAACTGAATAAATGAACCCAAAGCAGGCCAAAGAAAGACTTACTGAGAGGTGGATACAATGCAAAGTTATATTCTGAAGTGACTTGAAGGTTTATAACAAGACTGGCTGAGCTGTGGATTTCAGCAGTTTAAGTAAATTTGGACTGAAAGACACTAAAAATCTAAATGTTTAAAAGAAATGAGTGACCTACTTTGAGTGTCACATAGGTTGCAATTGTTTAAATGTCATAGTTTTAAACTTAGAATCAGCATTCTAGCTGCATATGTAAAAATTGTTAGTTTTATTTGAATGCAGAAAACTAGGTAACTAAAAGTGACATTAGCTGGGGCCTGGCTTAAGGAACTCAATTCTGCCCACCAGCTACCCCCGACAGGAGATGAGACTTGCACAACAGCTGTGTTCTCAGGCCTAGCTGCCTTTTGCTGTTCCCACCAAAAGGGATATGACACTTCTCTGATTGAATTACCTGGGCTCTGCAGGAAATTGAACAAAGCCCTGTCCTGACTCAGGCAAATGTTTTATTGGTGGGAGTCGTAATGTGGCTTCCTCCTGGAAGGAAAGGGGAGGAGCACTGCATGTGAGAGCAAGCTAGCTTGGCAGAACTGGAAAAACCAGAAATTCAACCTTGTGCTGGGGGGAAACCACACCCCTTTGGGGCCAGAACATAACTCTAAAAAGATGGATCATTCATAGAGCGGACTTGTGAAAATTTTATAAATGATACCATAATTCTTGTGATTTTTCTGCCCACATTTTAAGAGGTTTTTAGAACCGGTGGTATGATCTGGGGGCAAGCTAGCAGTTAAGAGGGTATTTGTTATAAATTACTGCAAACAGTTTAAAGCGGTAATACACCTCAACAAAACCGCTCACCTTGACAATACGGAAATCCAATGTGGAAGAGTCAAATGCAGCAGTGAAAGCTCCCCTGAAACAATCCTGGCCCCTCCGACCCGGAAAGAAGTGAAAACCGGGGGAGAGGATAGGATCGCCAGGGAAACCCTCTAATGGGAAGAAAACCCTGGTCGAGTCTGGAAGCTCGTCGATCGGGAAGTAGTAGTAGCAGGAGAATCCTTGAGAGGTGGTTTCAAACGGAAATTGCACAGGATATCCTTTCTGAGTAAACGAGAGGAATAGATAGTATCAGTGAAAGGTAAAAAGGGAAGACCAAAAGAGAAGGCAGAAGGGAAAAGTTCTCACCCTTGGAGGAAAGGATTGGGACTGAAACTTCGGAGCTGGGCTTCGGAAGAACAACGGAAGAGAGGCAGGAGATCTGCAAGAACAGACAGGTAAGTGATTCTAATCGGGGCTGGAAGAGAAGACTCAGGGAATATGAAGCTTACCCAAATGGGGTTCAAAGCAGAAGATAATGCCGTGGAGGAGGTGTTATAGACGGCTAAGTTGAGCAGGGTTCGCCGGGTTGGATTGGAGACGAAGGTAGCAGAGATTGGAAAGGTTGAATGGAGATAATCTCTGAGAGATAGATAAAGACAAGATTTGGACAGTTTAAAGAGTAATCAAGGACTAATAGACACGTAAATCCAGGATTCAAATAACGAACTCACGGAGCGTCTGTAACAGAAGCGACGTGATGAAACCTTGGCTTGGAGTCTGGATATAGTATCACGTGAGCGGTCCGTAGTCTCTCGGAGGGACGTGAAGAGACTAGACCGTAGCTGTCGGCTGGAGAAATCCGACAGGCATCCATCTTGGAACTGCACTTCCGCACGAAACCGCACAAGCGGGCACGGGACCACAGAGTCCATCTACCGCAATGTGTAACAGTATACCCCCTCCTCCTGGGGGGCGCCCCGGGTTTACCTGGATGGAGCCGGAAAAAACGCCGCACCAACCGGGGAGCATGAACCCCAGAGGCAGGTTCCCAGGTCCTTTCAGCAGGAGAATAACCCTTCCAGTCAATCAGAAACTGCAATCTACCTCTCCGAATGCGAGAGTCACACACACCGGCCACCTCAAATTCAGGACCCTCATCAGTAAGGACAGGAGAAGGAGGAACCCTTCCCGTCCGAAGAAAACGATCCGGTACCACCAATTTAATTTGAGACAGATGAAATACAGGGTGTATCCGAGACCAAGAGGCTGGTAAAGCCAGTTTGACATCAGCTTCGCCCACCATGGCTAACACTTTAAAGGGTCCAAAGTATCTCGGCGATAGTTTAGACGGAACAAGATGACGAGGAAGAAAACGGGAAGCCAACCAAACCGAGTCACCGATGGTAAGTTTCGGGGCAATGCGGCGATGAAGATCGGCGTTCCGCTTAGCACGGTCTTGAGCCTCCACAAGAGATCGCTTAGCCAATCTCTGACCATCCTGAATGTCCGCAATAAATTCATCCACTCCTGGGCAACAGGAAGAAGGAGACGACACCATAGGAACAAAGGAGGGATGGAAGCCATAAGAACAATGAAAGGGGGTGGTCCGGAGGGCAGAGTGACGGGAATTATTGTAGGCAAATTCAGCAAAAGGGAGTAAACCTGCCCAATCATCCTGGGCCACTGAAACGAAGCAACGTAGATATCCTTCAAGTGTTTGATTCAAACGCTCCGTTTGCCCATTGGTCTGGGGATGATATCCTGACGAGAGGGCTCGTTTTATCCCTAAGACGTGACACGTCTTTTGCCAGAAAAGTGAAGTATACTGAGGACCTCGGTCTGAGATGATGGTGTCTGGGAGGCCATGACGGGAGAAGATTTCAGATAAAAAGATTTTAGCCATCAAAGTTGCCCCCGGTAGCTTCTCTAAAGGGGTAAAATGTGCCAATTTGGTGAAATAGTCAATTGTCACCATAATGGCTGTCTTGTTCTCCGAAGGAGGTAGATCAGAAACAAAATCTGTAGAGATGATTTGCCAAGGCCGATCTGGAATTGGCATCCTCGTTAATAACCCCAAAGGAGGAGTACGAGGAGTCTTTGCGTGCGCACAGATACTACAAGCCGCAACATAATCCTGGACATCAGATCGCATATTTGGCCACCAGAAGTGATGTGTACGAGTTCCAATGTTGATAGAAACCCTCTATGACCTGCAGCCTTAGAGTCATGACACATTTGTAACACTTTGAGTTGTAAAGAGGGAATGGGAATCAACAGCTGAGTGCCGTGAAAGAAATATTCCTTATCTTTAGAGAGATGGTGGGTGGATGCAATGTCTTCACAGAACGATTTATTTTGATCAGTGGCTGTTCGTACTTCTTGGAGAAAGTTAGTTAAGACAGCAATAAAACGAGCATTGGGAAACATCTTCTCTGAACAGAATGTCGATGTAGGAGAGTCCTTACGAGACAGAGCATCAGCCTTCTGATTATATTTTCCCGGCAAAAAGGTGAACTCAATTCGAAAGGGAAGAAAAAAATAAGCTCAGCGGGCCTGCCTGCTGTTGGTTGTGTAGGCATTCTGAAGGGCTCGTAGATTCTGATGATCAGTGCGAACCTTGATAGGATGGGTAGATCCCAGGAGTAGGTGTCTCCATTCTTTGAAAGATTGTTTGATAGCCAGAAGCTCTTTCTCAAGTACTGAATAATTTTGTTCTGCCGCATTGAAAGTCTTGGACAGATAAGCCACAGGTCTTTCTTCTCCCTGTTCTGATAATTGTAATAGTACGGCACCCAACGCAAATTGCGAAGCGTCTGTCTCCACAATGAATTGTTTAGTTTGATCAGGGTTTATAAGAACTGAAGCAGAAGTGAATATCTCCTTTAGCGTTTGGAAAGCGTTCTGAGCCGTATCGTTCCAGACGAACGGGACCCCTTTCTTAAGAAGCCTGGTGATGGGTAAAATGATTTCCGAAAAATCCGGAATAAATTTCCGGTAGAAGTTGGCAAAGCCAAGAAATCGTTGAATGTCTTTTATGCTAGAGGGAATTGGCCAATCCAACACAGCTGACACCTTCTTAGGATCCATAGAGATGCCCTGAGAAGATAGCACAAATCCGAGGTAATTGACTTGCTCCTGGTGGAACTCACATTTAGTGGACTTACAGTACAGATGATTGTTTTGAAGACGTTCCAACACTGTGTTGACATGTCGGATATGTTCCTCTGGGTTCTTGGAATAAACCAAGATATCATCTAAATAGATGATGACGAAATGAAACAGAATGTCGGCAAAGAGGTGGTCCATGAACCACTGAAATATTGCCGGTGCATTGACCAGGCCAAATGGCATGACATGGTACTCATAGCGCCCGAAAGGGGTGCGAAAGGCAGTTTTCCATTCATCTCCTGCAGCTATTCGTATGAGATGGTAAGCACCTCGGAGATCCAGCTTAGTGTAAACAGTAGCCCCTCGAACCGCTTCAAGGATGTCTGTGATGAGAGGCATAGGATACTTGTCAGCAATGGTTATCTTGTTTAATCCTCGATAATCAATGCAAGGGCGAAGTTCATCCGAGTCTTTCTTAGGGATAAAGAAGAGAGAAGCTCCGGCTGGAGACACAGATTCGGTTATTAGCCCATTGCGTAAATTGGTTTGAAGATAATCTTTCAAAACAGTCTTCTCCCGTTGTGAAAGCACATACATACGGCTGAAAGGAATGGGCTGTTCGGGGTGTATATCTATATGACAATCATCCCTTCTATGAGGCGGTAAGGTAGGAAATTCGGGATTTGCAAATATAGATCGGAATTCCCAATGACATTTAGGGATCATTTCCAAGTGGTTAATAGAAGAAACAGTAGGATGATGGTCTTCAATAGTGGGGAGACGTATGCCTGCTGACTCCTGAGAAAGGCAATGGAGAGTACAATATTCTGATCCCAAGAACAGAGTACCTGCTGACCAGTTGATATATGGGTTATGGAGTCTTAACCAGGGAAGGCCCAAAATGATAGGAAAATGGGCAGTTCTGATCAGATCAAAAACCAGAGTTTCTTTATGGCCGGCGATCATGCAAGTGATAGGATCGGTCTGTTCTTTTACCGGTCCTGAACTTAAGGGACTACCGTCCACACCCTGAATAGGAGTAACCATGTTCTTGGATACGAGTGTAATCCCGTGTTTCTTAGCCCATTCATAGTCCAAAAAATTCCCAGCCGCTCCGCAGTCAATCAAGGCGGGAATACCAGGTAGAATGTGTTCTGAAAGTATCATGGACAAGGAAACTACTACCATGGTCTGATTGGTTGAGGCATTGTCTACTGTCAGACTCGACTTACAGGGGGAAACAGAATTCCGTAACTCTACCGTTCTTCCCCTCTCGGTAGAGCTCTGGAGTTTCCCGACTTCGGAGTAGTAAAGTGACGAGGAGGAACAAGATGACAATCTTTCAGTACATGAGAAGAGGACCCACAGTACATGCATAGTCCAAGATTCTTTCTTCTTTCCTTTTCGGTTGCAGATAACGGACCTCTAACGGTCCCTATCTGCATAGGCTCTTCAGTATGGGGAAGAGTCCTATTCCCAACATAGGAATGATCAATTGAAGGTCGAGATCCTTTGATCTTCCTTCTTTCATGAGACCGTTCTTGCATTCGATAATCTATCTGCATAGTTAGAGTAATCATGTCACCCAAATTAGCCGAACGTGGTACCTTAGAAACCTCATCTTTAAGGCCTTCCATTAAGCCTCTACGAAAAAGGGTAAGAAGCCCTTCATCTGGCCACCCTACTTCTGAAGACAATTGTTTGAATTGTGTTATGTATCCTAGCAAATCCTTACTTCCCTGTTTCAAATCAAGAAGTCTTTCTTGTGTGGAAACTGATATTTCCTTTCTGCCGAACATAGACTTAAGGCTATTGGAGAAGGCGGGGTAAGAATCTAGGATCCCATTATTAGAATTGACTATAGGCGTGGCCCAAGCCAATGCAGGGCCAGAAAGATGGGAAATCACGAACCCCACTTTGTCCTTGTCTGTAGGAAAAAACCGAGATTTGAAAGTAAATTGGACCGTACAACTATCTACAAATTCTTTGAGCTTATATGGATCTCCGTCGTACGTTAGGGCATGTAAGGAAGAAGGGGGGAGTGTCTGAAAATGCCCTAGTGACTTGCTGTCGCAGCTGAGCATTATCTTGTTTTAAAGATTGCATCTCTAAGGACATGGCTTGCATAGCTGCCATTAATTGTTGCATTTGCTGCTCCATAAGGATTCCGAATGTCAATATTTTTTGGCGTCGCTTATTGTTATAAATTACTGCAAACAGTTTAAAGCGGTAATACACCTCAACAAAACCGCTCACCTTGACAATACGGAAATCCAATGTGGAAGAGTCAAATGCAGCAGTGAAAGCTCCCCTGAAACAATCCTGGCCCCTCCGACCCGGAAAGAAGTGAAAACCGGGGGAGAGGATAGGATCGCCAGGGAAACCCTCTAATGGGAAGAAAACCCTGGTCGAGTCTGGAAGCTCGTTGATCGGGAAGTAGTAGTAGCAGGAGAATCCTTGAGAGGTGGTTTCAAACGGAAATTGCACAGGATATCCTTTCTGAGTAAACGAGAGGAATAGATAGTATCAGTGAAAGGTAAAAAGGGAAGACCAAAAGAGAAGGCGGAAGGGAAAAGTTCTCACCCTTGGAGGAAAGGATTGGGACTGAAACTTCGGAGCTGGGCTTCGGAAGAACAACGGAAGAGAGGCAGGAGATCTGCAAGAACAGACAGGTAAGTGATTCATATCGGGGCTAGAAGAGAAGACTCAGGGAATATGAAGCTTACCCAAATGGGGTTCAAAGCAGAAGATAATGCCGTGGAGGAGGTGTTATAGACGGCTAAGTTGAGCAGGGTTCGCCGGGTTGGATTGGAGACGAAGGTAGCAGAGATTGGAAAGGTTGAATGGAGATAATCTCTGAGAGATAGATAAAGACAAGATTTGGACAGTTTAAAGAGTAATCAAGGACTAATAGACACGTAAATACAGGATTCAAATAACGAACTCACGGAGCATCTGTAACAAAAGCGACGCGATGAAACCTTGGCTTGGAGTCTGGATATAGTATCACGTGAGCGGCCCGTAGTCTCTCGGAGGGACGTGAAGAGACTAGACCGTAGCTGTCGGCTGGAGAAATCCGACAGGCATCCATCTTGGAACTGCACTTCCGCACGATACCGCACAAGCGGGCACGGGACCACAGAGTCCATCTACCGCAATGTGTAACAGTATTACTTAAAATGTATGCATGTTAAAAATCTGACACTTCATCAATTAATGTCCATACTCCTTGCGCACATGTGTGTAAATTTGGGTTAATGTCCGATATTGCAAAACCAGTTAAAAAGTGCAAATGTTGCCATTTCTCAATGCAAGCTCTCAGGAAGAGCAGATTTGGACAGGGTATACCTCCTGTGATATGTGATGGGTGCATGTAATTTTAAACAAATGTGTACCTGTGCAAATATGTCTTTTGGGTCAAAATATAGATTGTGTGTAATTTGACAGGGGTGGGTTCTCTGTATCATAAACAGACCTCATCATGATGACACTTCATTTCATTCCCCCAATCAAGGGGAAGAGGATGAAGTGGCCAATGACAAGTGGAGAGGGGTAGGGTCTAGAAAGCTAGCCTCTCCACCCACTTTCAAAACACATAAAAGAAGACAGTCAGGACAGATAGGGACATTCAATTCCATTTGCTGCAACGCGCTCTGCCGGACCACACAACATCCAGAAGATACTAGATTCAACACTTAGACTTTAAAACTCCAAAGAACTTGATTCAGAACTCAAAGCAAGGGCCTAAACCCACAAACTGAGAACTCTTCTCAGTGGGCCTCAGCATCCAGCAAACCTAACAGCGATAGCAGCATCCAGGAGCCGTGCAGATCAGCGCTGGGTCCAGAGAAAGCTGTGCAGAAAGATCCAGAAGCAGTGCTGTACCCAGAGAAAGAAGAGCAGTATCCAGAGGCAGAGCAGAGCTGACCCAGACCGCTGTTCGCAGAACCAGAGAGCTGACCCAGACCGCTGTGCGCAGAGACCGTCCGTGGCGAGTGAAGAAAACCTGACCAGATCCGTGGCGAGGCCCATTCTATTTCTAAATATATTGTGAGTACCTAGTAGAACTGTGCAGAACCAATCTCTTAGTTAAAATAATATAATTCAATCTATTTTAATCTAACCAGAGCTGTCTCCTGTCACCTGTCATTTGCAAAGCTGTCACCTGTCATTTCTAGTTGCTAGCTGTAACTTGTCACTTTGAACTTTTAAAATTTCAAATCTGAAAAACGACCTTTACCATATCGCTCATATCTCCGTGACCGTTTGTCTTAGAGACTTGCAGTTACTTTCCTCTGAAAGCTGGGAATCTTGGCTTTTCAACGAACCTAGAACCGCATTCCTACTCCCTATACTTTTGCCGCAATCGCGAAAAACGCACTCGCGAATTTGCCGCGATTTGCAAATTTCTCCACGTGTGAAAACAGCAGCTTCCTTGCTTTCATTTGCCAAAAATTCGTTTAACCTGCCAATCATTCCTAGAACATTGCTAAAGTAAGCCTGAACTAATTTAAACCAACTAATCCTCAACCTGAACCTCCAGAGGGAATTAAAATCATTTTAGCACATTTTCCAATATATTGCTATCACATTTTAAAGCATTTTGAGCCTGTGTAAAACTCATATTTATTCTCCTCTAAGCTTGCTGGGAAACTGGAACTCTGTATTACATTGTGATTGTATACCTGAACTGTGTGCTCTTCCTTCCATCTCCTTACATTGTATATGGGGGGTGAATTGCCACAAAGGGAAAGTGATTACCTTGTCTTTTGTGAAACCATATCAGTTTATCTTCTATACTGCATTTCATTCATTCAACCTTGCATTTCCTTGAACCCTATAAAGCATTCTCTACCACATTATTCTTCTGTCCCTATTTACCAGTGTGCTACCTTATCCATTTCATGTCAACTCCTTAGTGATTATAAAGAAGTGGGCTAGTGCCAGATTCTCCGTTGTTAATCTTTATCATATCAGATTAAGTGTGATATTCAATTATTAATTTATTATAAAGTGTGATATATATATATATATTGTTTAAATTCTCAAATAAACCTTTTAACTTGTAAAACAGAACTACTTCTTGGCTCAGTGGGGTCAGGGGGATTCCAAGAGAGGGGTGTTATATAGGGGTAGTCATCCAGAACGCATGAACTGGACATAAAGATATATCAATAAGGGTTTCCATTCAGTATCCCAGACTAGGCATTGACTTAGCTGTAGTGTTGAATTGAATCCTCTTACAAGAACCAATGGGACGTCATACTTTTAGTGACGTCTACAGTAGTCATTTTGAAGGAAGGGCTTAGACGCCCACCTGACAGTATTTACCCATTCCCCTCACTCCATTACCATATAGATGTATAGCACCTATATTAAAGTTACCTTTTCCGAACCAATAGAAATGCATATTAACTTTTGAGTGTTACACGTCACTGACGTGACGAATTTTCAGTATAAATGACAGACTATCGCATCACTGCCATGACTCCCCGTTTTTTGTACTTGTCATTAAACGGACTCCCTTTGCCAAACTATTCAGTTGTCCTTATTGATTGGTGTTGGAGTAATAGATCTTCACCCCCATCCATCTCAAGGTGCATCTATCTCGTTTTAAAGTACTCTCGGAGCAAACCTCGGCTATATGGGTCGGCCGGGGGTCTCCTGAGTACAACATGTTTTTACAGTGGCAATACAGACATACATTTTTGGTCACAGTAGCATAAAAATGTGGTTTATAGGGATATTCAAGCATACCCTATTCACTCTATCCTCTTCCTTTGGCTCTTTAACATCTACCTTGCTCAGCTTGCATGTCTCATCTCCTCCTTCAACTTCCAGTGTTACACAGGTGACACATAGCTCTTTTTTAAATTTCCTGCTGACCCTCTTGCACCCTCCATCATCCCTGACTGCCTATCTGCCATCCAGTCCTGGTGCACCTGCAACAATCTCTGCCAATGCCTGTAAAACCGAGATCCTTCCCATTGGGACCCCTGCTCCCTCCTTCTCTTCACTCTGGCCTTCCTCCTTGGGCTCTCGCCCTGCTCCTTCTTCTGAAGCCAGAAACCTTGGAGTCATCTTCGACTTGTCCCTCTCCTTCCTCCCTCACACTTAAGACATTGCAAAGAAGTCCCACTTTCAGCTTTTCCTTCTCAAAGGAATTCTCCCTTTTCTCACTTTCCCCCCCAAAGGCTCAATGTGACCCGAGCCCTGATTCTCTCTAGGCTTGACCATAGCAAAAGCCTCTTCCTGAATCTACCTTCTTCCACTCTGCAACCCCTCCAGCTAATCCAGAATAGGGCAGCAAGAGTTATCCTTGGCCTCAAGCCAAGGGACTGCATCTCTCCCGCACTAAAACGTCCTCACTGGTTCCCAGTTGCTGCATGGATTAAATTCAAATTCCTCTGCATCATGCACGATGCTGTCTGGGCCTAGGGTCCACACTATCTTCAACCTGATCTTACTAAATATTCTCCCTCTAGACCACTACGTTGTTCTGGCACCAACTCTTTGTGTGTAACTTATTTAGCTAAACAGAGGTCAGGTGGTTGATCACTTTCCTCAGCTGGCTCCCTCCTATGGAACAGCCTCCCCCGCCTTGAGCAGGACTGTCTTAAATTCTTGAAGCTCCTCAAGACCTTCCTCTTTACCTCCTCCTTCCCTTCTCTCCTCTGCTAACCCCACAGTTGCTGTGATGGACGTCTGGGGCCCTTATGCCTCCTCTGGGCCCCTGACCTCCCACACCCAATCGGCCCAGCTCCTGTCTACCATCAGCACTTGCCTTCGCACACCCTCCGCCCTGGGGGTTTGCACTTACACCGAACATGGATCCAGGCCGTGTAGCACTCTTCAACCCAAGCACTTCATCTGCGCCCATGAGCCCGGACTTCCCAGCATTTACCCCCTCTGCCCTCTTCCTTGCTGAACTTGCACATTCTGAATACTCACAAGGCATAGTAAGTTCATTGTTTCTTTCTTTATCCCTCCACTGCTCTTATTAAATATTGTGTTTTGTAATGTATTTCATTCTCTTGTCCCCCCCTCGCCCTGTGCGTGCTTTGAAAACATATTTTACTTGCTGTATAAGAGCCTAACAAGCACACAATAAATTAAATAAATAAGTATTGTGGTGCACTGGGAGCATGAAAATGTGGTTTACAGGGCAATACTGCAATGTAATTTTGAGAATGGCATCATGCTTTTTCTTTGGACACAGCCAGCATGAAAATATGTGGCAAAACGCTCCTCCATACTGTTGACAACCTGTCATCTGTTGGAGTTTGCATGCGTTCCCTTGCAGAACCAATTGAAGTTAGACTTACTTTCTTAGCCCAATTTTTAAGAAATTTGGGCAGAAAAATGCTCCTTTTCATACCATTGTTTAAAATGTTCTCAGGGAGGTGGGGAGAGGACTGCCCAAACAACTCTAAATGTTTCAGCTAGCACCAATTCTGTGAAATCTACACCCCTAAACTAATTCACCAACAACAAATAAAGGACTGCTAGGATCACTTCTAATGTGGGGTCCCGTGGAAAGGAGTCACTAGCTTCTATAGGGCAGCTAGAATCACTCCAATGCATGGGTCCCTCCAAAAGGAGTTGCCATACCAGGGTGTGTCGAAGAAATAGGGCTGTTTACCTGTTCCCTTTTCAAGTTGATAAACCACTGCACGTGATCCAGAGGCAGGGAGCTGAAAGATCTCCTCACACCTCTGGAGTTGCGTCTTCAGTGGCGTGAGGGAGTCACAAGCCATACACGTTCTCCAGCCGTGATTGAGGCCCGGGCGCCCCAGACGGAGCGAATTGGGACCACTTGCTCAGAGCAAGCAAGTGCATGTTCTGCAGGAGGGAAATCAGGTTTACCCAAACATAAAACACAGGAAAGCGGAAGGCAGCCCGCACGAAAAATAATAGAAATAAAAAAGAAAAAGACGTGCGTAAAGAATAAAGAAACAAATAGAGATGGCTGCTGTACTGGCAACTGATCCCCTCCACATGGAAAAGGGGACTGGCAGGAATTTCCAGGAAAGGGGGTGGGGGTTCAGCTTGCGTGGGGGTTCCACTCTACACACACACACACACACACACACACACTAGTTCCACACTCAAATTGACATGTGGAGGACTTTGCGGTGCTAATGGATGCGGTAATGTCTGCGGGAGACACCACCACCCTTCGGTATGGAAGAAAGGGGACAGGATATAGCAGTACTTCAGAGGAACCACTTGGGATTCAGGCACGTGTCGCAATGGCTGCTCATCCGTCCAAATAGCAATTCCTGGATTAATAATCGGATAAACATATCTGAAAGGAAAACAAATGAGTAAGCAAACACCTTTTAAATATGGGATTTAATTAACACAAAGGCCCTTGGATGAAAAGAGGAATGTTCCAAGACTGTGTTCCATCTCGTTACTTGAGCAGCAATGTGTTATTCTTGGTCCATGCTCAGAAGCGTATCTCTTTGCAGAACAGTAAATAGGCCTGAGGCAGTAATCCCCCGGAACGCATCGACTAGGCAACTCCTCCCTGGGTCCATTACGGCTCCTCGCAGTTCATGGCCTTGCGGCGCGTACCCGGACAGCGTGATTCTCGTGAAGGCATCTCGCCTCTGAATCCCGCGAGATCTCAATTCACCATTCAGCGCTCTTGGTTGGGGACACGAGCCGGCTTTTAGAATCCCAAACAATTCGCGGATGCAGTGAGTCATTCCAGGGCTCTTCGAATGTGTTGAGTGTTTCCAGGTGACCATTTGGAACACGCACTCCAGCAACATAAAAATGCTAAAACCGCGGAGGTTTTAAAGAGAACAACCTGGGCCAATCCTGTTTTAGAGTTCAACAAGCAATAAAACAAAAGCAGACTCAACATAAAAAAATATAAACTAACTTTGTTTCTGGCTTGACTGGGGGAATTTTGAGAGCCATTGTACTACAGACACTCGGGTGAGTCATGAATTAGGATTTATCTTGCATTACCAACATCGCAAAGGGAAAGCTGTGAGGACCAACACAAGATTATTGAAAAGCCCAATAGAGTGACTTGTGTGCACAGAAGAGGTCACGTTGCATGGCTGGCACATACTGTGGGTCTAGCTTTTCTTTTAAACATGAACTCAGTACTACATGTGCATTGTGGCAGCATAGATGCATCTAACTAGAAGTGTTTCTATGTGCAAATACAGGCCGCACAAGTAAAGACTACAAAAGTAAAAAGATCAAGTTATCTATGCCACATTACCTACTGCTCTGCAGAGTAAGTGCCATCCCGAAGATGGCACCTGTGCATTGTGGTGTCCGTGTGATTGTTTGTGCTTCATAACCAGAGCACTGGTAGTGAAGATGATCTGAAACTACAATTAGCTACAATGGAGCAGTCTTGTGAGCCTGGTCCACACCTCTAGGACTAGTACTCTACCTTTCATTAAAAAGAAAATGTACTACATTGATGACCTAAAATGGCCTAACAGCACAAGATGCTGTGCAAGAGACATATGCTACTTTCTTTTTTTAACCCTTTATTTTCAAAAGGAAAACCTCAACTGAACAACAATCAGGGGTAAATCATGAACCAATCCGATTTTACATATACCAGGATTTTCAAAATAAAGGTTAGCAATCCTAGAAAGAAAAAATACATTGCAACAATCATCCAAACCATTACACAGTTAGCAGTAGAATTGACAAGGTTCACCCTGGCATCAGATTTAAACATATAACTCCCAAACAGAACCAGAACACACGAACGAACGATCACGCACGTGCGCGTGCGCGCGCGCACACAGACACACAAATCACAAAATGTAACCACACAATTCATTAAAAGATGTCCACATTTCCAAATATGCATCCTTTCCACCCATCCTTGAAAACAGGACTATCAACGCTAGACAACATCTGCAACTCAGTCCCACAATCTTCCACTTGTGGCCTCTTTCTTGGTGTCCAAACTTTCAGTATCTGCTTTACTGCCACCACTAATGGCCTATCAATCTATCGAGTATGACTGCGAGCAACCAGACACCTGTCCTGCTTAGATAACAGAAAATCCTGCATAGGTGATCTAGGGAAGGACACACTTACTATCATATCCACTCTGTCTAACACATCCTTCCAGAAATACTGGACTCTAGAAAGTACAATCCCACAAGGTTGGCAATAGAGCAACTCTCTCCTTACCACATCCCCAGCATAGATCATTATCCAGTAATCCCAACTATATAAGCTTCCAAGTATCTTCTGTTGAGTCAATCTCATATTCAGATCCAATTTTGCTCTGTAGCCTGCCTTCATAATATAATCCCAATGGCCCCTTAAGATATTGCAATTCAATTCCGTCACCCAAACCTGTCATAGCCTATACCAACGCTCAACATATTCCAGTTTCACAGGCATCAAACTAGGAAATGTGGAGACCATTTGCAGTGGTGAGCCAAAAATCCAATGCTTATCTGGTTTGTCTGCAAGTGGAGCACTTAGAAAACCTATCCCGGGCAATAATAAACTACTACTTCCTAACATCGCAAATGCACATAAAATGGGATTTGTTACATTGAATGCGAGCTGGTAGAAGAAGAAACACACCCATTCACCCCTCATTAACAAGGAGAACAGTGAATATGAGCCTTTGACCACAAAGCTCCAGAGATAAATGGCAATGAGTGCAGCCTGAGCTTCAATGACCTCTTCATTGGAGAATATGTAACTAGAGGCCAGAAATACAGGTCCTCGGGAAGAACAAGTTACTTGCCAACTGGTAACGTTCTTTCTATTGGATGTTCCGCCAACGTATTCCTCATTTTAGATGTATTCCATTCAGCTTTGCTGCTCTTCGGAAATTTGTTCGGCAGAGGGCGCCGTGCATCGTTGTCGAGTCGATGGTCCCTCGAAGGCCTCCGTCGAGGATGACGTCATCGGGTGTATAAGTAGCACACGCGGCGCCCATTGGCCTCAGTTATGTTTTTCCCCTCTTTTGTATCTGTGATCTTGTACTGTATAGATTGTGCCGGCAGACAGGTATCAGCCTTGCGAGATTTGAGATGGCAATAACCCGGTAAAAATCTACAGAGGGGTAGGTTGGGAGGGCGATGAGGAATACGTTGGAGGAACCTCCAATCGAAAGAACGTTACCAGTTGGTAAGTAACTTGTTCTTCGAGTGGATTGTGTCCTCCAACGTATTCCTCATCTTAGATAGGCTCCCAAAGCAGTATTTTGCATAGTTCCTCTGGATGAGGGGTCAGATTTTTTCCCACCAATGCGTTTAGATGGCGGAATAAAGTGAAGTGAAGTGAAGACCAAGTTGCTGCTTCGCAAATGGACCTTATTGGGACGCATCTTTGAAGGGCTGTGGAAGAGGCGATGCCTCTGGTGGAATGAGCCCTTAACCCTTCTGGTGGGTCTTTTTGTGCTAGTCTGTAGCATTCTGAAATGCAAAGCACGATCCAGCGTGAAATTGTCTGTTTTGTTACTGATTAACCCAGTTTTGTTCCTGTGTAACATATAAACAACTGGTTGTCCACTCTAAGCCTAGAAAGTCTAGAGATGTAAAAGTTTAAAGCTCTTTTTGGGTCCAGTCTGTGTAATCTTTCTTCCTCCTTAGAAGGATGAGGTGGAGGATAGAATGAGGGTAAAAGAATTTTCTGAACTTAAATGAAAATCAGATATTGCCTTCGGTAAAAATGATGGTTTAGCCCTCAATACAACTCTGTCCTTATGGAACACAGTATAGGGTGGCCCAGAAGACAGTGCCTGCAATTCGCTCACTCTTCTTGCTGATGTTAGAGCAACTAAATAGGCTGTTTTCCATGTTAATAATCTTAATGGACACGTGTGCATAGGCTCAAAAGGGGCACACATTAAGCATTTTAAGACTAAATTTAGATCCCAAATCGGTACTTGAAATGGGTGAGGAGGAAACACATTAGTGAGACCTTTTAAGAATTGTGTTATCAAAGGAATTCTGAAGTAGGAGCATTCTTTCGATGAGCGCTTGAAAATGGAAAGCGCTGCAAGGTAACCTTTTATTGTTCCGATATTCAGACCTCTATGTGCTAGGGTCAGAAGGAAAGATAGTACTGCCGGAGTAGAACATAGAAAAGGATCGACATTCTTTTCCCTCCACAAGTTGCAAAACATTTTCCAACGGCAACGGTACAGAGACTTTGTTGCTGGCCTTCTTTGCGAAAGCAACACCTCCATAACATCATCTGGAAGGTGCTAAACCCTGTATCTCAGCCTTTCAGATACCAAGCATGAAGGTTGAGTGTTCTGACCTCTGGGTGGAGAACCTGACCTTCCATTTGAGAGAGAAGGTTCTCTCTCTGAGGAAGACGTACTGGAGGACAGATGGACATACCTAGAAGGCCCAGATACCACGTTCTCCTGGCCCAATCTGGAGCAATTAGGATCATGCGGTTCCCGAAGCGTCTCAGCCTCCTGATGACCTGAGTAATGACGGGAATCGGAGGGAACGCGTACAATAGTGGGAAATTCCAATCCACCACGAACGTGTCCCCCAGGGCTCCTCTCGGGGGAAATTCCCTTGAGCAATACCTTTCGCATTTTCGGTTGGTACTGGTTGAGAATAGGTCTACCTGAGGGCTTCCCCAAAGGGCGAAGATCTCTTGAATGACTTCCTGAGCCAATTCCCATTCGTAGGATACCGTGCTCTGCCTGCTCAGAGCATCTGCCGTCATATTCTCTTCCCCGGCTAGATGAATTGCAGTTAAAGAGATTCCTTCCTGGATCGCCCAATACCAGCGCTGCATTGCCTCTCTGCACAGGGATAGTGACCCCACACCTCCTCTTTTGTTTAGGTAGTGCATGGCCACTGTGTTGTCCGTCATTATTAAGACATTCTTTCCCCTGACAGATGACAGGAAGGCCTTCAGAGCTAGTCTGATTGCCCTCAGCTCCAAAAGGTTGATATGTAGTTTAGACTCCGATGGAGACCAACGACCGTTTATTGTCAAATCGTTGGCATGTGCTCCCCACCCCAGGAGTGAGGCGTCCATCACTACTGTGATCTCCGGCCATGGTTGCCAAAAAGGTTCTCCCTTTAGGATGTTCTCTGCACAGGTCCACCATAGAAGGTCTTGTCTGACCTTGTTCGGAATCTGAAGATCCGTCATTTGACCCGAGAACTGGAACCACTGAGTCTTTAGGGCCCATTGAAGTGATCTCATCCTCAAGCGTGCCTCTGGCACCAGAAAGATGCAGGATGCCATGAGGCCAAGCAACCTTAAAAAGTCATAAGCCTGGAGATTCTGGGCATTTTGGAATTTGGAAACCATCTGAAGAATGTCTTGAGCCCTCGTCTTGGGAGGCGAGCTCTTTCCCAAGGATGTGTCTAATACAGCTCCTTTGTACTGAAGCTGTTGGGAAGGTGTCATTTGAGACTTCTTTAAATTGAGGGAGAAGCCCAGTTTGTGGAGGAAGTGGCAGGTGACTTTCAGATGAACCAGTGCTTGCTCGGCAGAGCGCGCTCTGATCAACCAATCGTCCAGGTAGGGGTAGACATGAATCCCCCCTCTCCTGAGGTGCGCTGCCACCATTACCATTAACTTGGTGAAGACCCTCAGGGCGGAGGTCAACCCGAATGGCAGGACTCGAAACTGATAGTGTGAGTCGCCAACTACGAACCTCAGGTATTTTCTGTGTTTGGGATGAATCGGCACATGAAAATAAGCATCCTGGAGGTCCAATGACACCAACCAGTCCAGGAGTTGAAGGGCCTGAAGGATCTGAGAAAGGAACTTTGGAACTTGTTCAAGTTTCTTAAGTCCAAGATGGGTCTCAGTCCTCTGTCCTTTTTGGGGATCAAAAAATACGGGGAGTACCAACCCTTGTTCCTCTCCGCTGCAGGTACTGGTTCTATAGCACCTTTCTCCAGCAGGGTTAGAACTTCCTGCTGTAGGAGCGGGTTTGAAAGTTTCAATGGGTGTCTCCCTGGTGGATTGCTTTGAGGTTGTTTTGGAAAAGGAAGGCAATAGCCTTGGGCTATTATTTCTAGAGCCCAAACATCTGAAGTAATGGCTCGCCATTCTTGCAGCTGCTGCGACAGCCTGCCTCCTACAGGTGTTTTGTGGTGCAAGTCCTCAAAGTGGTTTTGTGGCGGATGTTGCAGCTGCTGATGGCAAAGAGGCTGCAGCTGGAGCTGGCTTAGCACGTTTTCCTCGTCCACCACGAGTGGCCTTTCTGTGGCCCCTTTGACTGGCCATTCCTCTCGTCTTCTCGTATGAGGTGTAATAAAGATAGGATCGTCCCCTCCATGATTGCCCTTGAGCACGAAAAGGCTGAGGTTGCCTAATAGCAACTCCTAAAGATTTGGCCGCTGCTTTTGAGGTCTGCAACCTCTCAAGGCTCTCGTCAGCCTTGTTGCCAAAAAGGTGAGACTCGTCAAAAGGCATGTTCAGGAGGCGGTTCTGTACGTCCGGTGCAAAACCCGACTTCCGTAACCACGCAAACCTGCGCATTACCATGCTAGTGCCCATGGACCTGCTTACACTATCTGCAGTGTCCAATCAAGATTGAAGGGATTCCTGCATGGCCTCCTTTCCATCTCCAACAATGGCTAGGAAACCTTCCCTTTCTTCCCCTTCTGGTATGTGCTCCGCCACCATTGCGATGCACTCCCATAGAGAGTACGAAAATTTTGCCAAGACACATGTGGAGTTGGCAGATTTTAATACCATGCTCCCGGCTGAAAATACCTTCCATGCCCAACCATCCACACGCTTATCGTCCCTGTCTGGAGGGATAGACGGGTACGCAAGTTTGTTGGAAGCTGTGGCTGCCTGTATGACCAAACTCTCAGGAGTTGGATGTTTTGACAGATAGCCGGGGTCGCTACTGGATGGGCGGTATTTTGATGCAAGGGATTTATTTACCAGAGAAATAGAATCTGGAGTTTCCCAATTCTTGGCCACCATGTTTTGTAAGACTGCATGAAAAGGTAGTACTGGGTCTTCAGTGGGACCATGGTCCAATTTGTCTGTTAAATCGTCCTGGACGAATTGGACTGGTGGTCTAGCCCATCCCAAGTAATCTAACACCTTGGTCATTAACTGACGGTAAGATGGACTAGCATGCTCTCCTGGATCTGGTCTACCAAACTCATTCTCAGGAGAGGTGTCAATGCCACTTGCATTATGTAATGGCTCCACCAAATCCCTCATTGTGCTTTCCTCTGATATCAAGCATTCTGGGTCATTTTGGGTACCATATTCCAGTCCAAAAGGTACATCATCCTCCTCGGATCTCTCCTGTTCCTCAACAATTGAGGTCAAGGATTTGAAAAACTCCTTCCTAGGGAGAGGCTTGAAAACCTTCTCTGGGAGAGGAGGAGGAAGAGGTGTAGTACCAGGTTTTGAAGAAGATACATGTTTTGTAGTTTTCTCTGTCTCTTTTTCTGGCTGCCCTGGCTTGGTTGGAGCCTTTGGCACCGAAGGTTTCGGCGTTGACGTCGATAAAGGCATAGAAGGCGGCGATGACATAGTGGTCGTCGACAGGGTCTGCTTCGAGGGTGTCGAGGCGGCCTTCGACGGTTTCCCCTTCGAGGTGTGATAGGTCTCGGATGGCGTTGGTGACCTCGAGCGGTCGACTCGCTTCGGCGTCCTGGAAGGTTCCCTATCCTTCCTTTTACGATCAATCGGGCTCAAGGGTGCGCGAGTGTCGGAGCGATGACGCTCCCGGCCAGCTTCCGAAGAAGGCGCGGACCGAGGCTTCACCTTCTCAAACACCTCCATCATTTTGACCCTGAATGCTTCCCACTCTTCGGTAGACAAATGTTTTGTGGGGCATTTCATTTTCGGAGACTCGTCTGACGACGAGGTGGGAGACCTATGGCGTCATTTCTTCGACTTTTTTGACGAAGACGACGAGCGATGAGAATCGCTTCGGGATCTAGATCCATGCCTTTCGCGTCGAGGAGATTTTTCCCCATGGGGTCTCGACTCGACGCTAGAGGCTTTTCGATCCTTCCGACCTACCTGTAGCTTTCCTCTCCTTTCTCGCAAGGTCTTCCCCGTCATCGCCTGACACTTCGAACAGGCCTCCATGTCATGGCCTTCCCCGAGACACCACAAACACTCGCGGTGCGGGTCCGTGATCGACATTTTTGAGCCGCACAACTTGCTTTTCGTAAAACCCGATCTCGGGGTCGTGGTCGGCGTCAATGACGAGGACATAATTACTTCTCGTTATATTATATTTCTTGACAGAACTCAAGGCGCGCCGAATGTCCGAAGCAACATAACTGCGGAAAAACGGAACTGAGGCCAACGGGCACCGCGCGTGCTACTTATACACCCGATGAAGTCACCCTCAATGGAGGCCTTCGAGGGACCATCGACTCGGCGACATCAACGCACGGCGCCCTCTGCCGAAAATATTTCCAAAGAGCAGCAAAGCTGGATGGAATACATCTAAGATGAGGAATACGTTGGAGGGCACAATCCACTCGAAATAAAGATATATCACAGACCAGAAGAACAATGTGACCAGTGAGAATATGTCATGGAAGAGGTGACACAAGGCAGCAACCTCTGAAGCCTGAAGGAGAAAAGGAGAGTGTTGTGAGCAAGGAGCACCCATTTAGAAGACTGCAGCAGAAAGTCCTGGTTGTTGAAGGGATAATGAGACCCGTAGGCTGCAGAAGGCAGGGAGAAGACAATCTGGGAGACAGAGCCACCCAAGGAGTAAGGGACACCAAGACACAACCTCGAGATCAGTCATAGGTCATTGGAGGACTGAAAGATGGGACTACTATCCAGAGACAAGAATATGCTATGAGGAGCCAGATCTTCCAACAGTGTTGAAAGTGCATTTGCAAACCCCAGAGAGAATGCACATAAGTAGAAGAACTAGACAAAGTGGAAGAGAGACCATGGCAATACGGTTACCAGAGCTTGGACTGACATTGCAGGTTGGGAAAAGTAGTAAAAGTACCAAAGTATATAATAAAGGCGGAGAGATGGTTAGTTTATACACTTCATTGTGAAAAGTTGTGCTGGTAAGACACAGAGACAAAGAGCCCTCATACTGCATTGTGCGATGTGGAGAATGGGGTTGTTATAGGGAGGTTTCACTGGTCTAGCACATCACTGTTACAAACTACAGCTTTTATACTCTATCGCACCTGTGATAAATCAAGAGTATTAGTCCTTCTTCCCAAGAGGGAGCCACCCCCTTTAAGGCTAGGGAGGTAAGCCACCTCGGCAAGACCCTACCTAGGGGTCCGGGCAAGTGGGACCTCACTAGGAGTAACTCCCCCTTAGGGGACAAGGTCTCTCATTCTCACAGGGAATTCTCAATGCAAGCCAACCTATCTGCATATATACGGGACTGCCTTCAGTAATGGAAAACATACCTTCCTTTCATTTGGCTCCAAGCAATGCTGGATCAACCACGATGCCTGAGGAACAAGGGAATATCCCTTTATGAAGAGACTTGTATGTAACCAGGACGAGTACAACACAAGAGAAGAGAGAGAAGCATCTGCAGGGGAAGACCAATGACGTAGCTACGCCTTGGAGGGGCTGAGTTGCCTGGAGCTGCAGAGTTTGCAGCAATCTCAGAAACCGAGAACTCCAGACTGGTACACCGGAGACCCTGCAACCCGAACAAGCAGAAAATAATTCTCCTTGGAACCAGTCCTACTTTCCCTGCACTGAATTAGAACTTTGAGATAGAAGTTCTGATTACATCATCACGCAGTGGAATAAAGTCTACTTTAAATTGCATCTGGCCAATTCTGTTACTTCATTTTCACAAGTTTATCTGATGTTGCAGTGTGAGCACCTAGAAGAAATCTTTACATCAATGGCCAGTGGGGTTGCAAAAAACAAATATAAAAAGGAAAAAGGAGGACTGGTGAGCTAACAGACACATTATTTGACAGATGGAGGGAGTATAGCATCTGCAAGAGCCTTCACCAGATCTCCACTAGACATCAAGAAGGGATTGAACACATATTAATGATAACATTCGGTGGCCTCAACCGGTTTCCTTGGACTTTCAACTCTGAAAATCTCTATACATTTCATCAATTAATTATAAAGGGCAGAAGACAAATTACGTATATTAAATAATGGGAGATCACTGGTGGGGAGGATCAAACCCACAACTACTATGGTTGGTCAATTCCCAGGTGGGTAATCTTAACATCTGGTGCACCAATACTCTAGCAATGATACATGTATGAACGTACATGAAACTACATTCAACTCAAGATGTACATGCATATTGTGGAGTGAACATGCATGTCGACAAAAGAGGCTGCACCGAATAACGGAGCCACCTAGTGGTGAAACAATATATAACGTCTCAAGCAGCTGTAGTGCCCACACCTCATGATATGGATCTTGTGCTCATATGTGTTGATGAAAGAGACAGAAGAAAGAAGAATATGTGCAAAAAGTGCTCTCAAGTACAGGACCTCTTTTTTCTTCAATTTTAAAATGTAAACAATATGCATTTGGTTTATTCACTTAGAAATGTCTAACTACCAACCACTTGTCATTTTCTGCTGATGTCTACCTCTATTCCTAGGTATTTCAAACTCTTACAAACACTTCTCTTTTACGGTGTACCCCAATACCAAGTGTGAGAAATCATTGGATGTCATCATTTCTCCCCGAAGGTGAGCCCCTTTTCTCATGAGATCTGAGAAGTGAAGCCACTACCCGATAGTCCCCCTGTGGGAGGTACACAGTGGGAGGATCGCATGGCCAGAGAATCCCCCTCCGGGGACAAGGATGACCATCCAAGGAGAACATGGTATAGTCACCTCCAAACTCACCTTCCAAACAACACACCCATCCTACACCCTGATTCCATACCTAGCTACCCCATTTTTACCTGCAGAGCCAGTAACCTTTTAGGCACTGGTATGAGGAAGAACCCAAAATTCCCACTAGGAACTAGTAGCATTAGTACTGGGACAAGGAAGAGGTGAGGATCAATGAAGAGCACCATGCAGTACCAAGGTGAGCATTCTTCTATTCAATATGGACAGTGTATGAACACCACAGACATAAAAAGGAAAGAAAGACTCTCTGCAGAGTTCAGTACTCCCTGGACGAGCCACAAGCAGCACAGTGGGCGGCGGGGAGAAATGAGGCAAACCGAGACACTGGGCAAAAGGGTGAGGTGTCTCGATAGGGTCGGAAGCAGAAGGACTCTTTTCCCGACAGGAGACAAGCTCCAGTATCCGATGGAGTAAGAAGGACTGAGAGGTCCATGTTCGAAGCGGAGGCCAGAGGGAATGAACAGCTGCAGAGCCGTCGTAGTTGGATCAGAGCACATGGATGGTGTAAGAGGACAAAAGCCAGGTCCCAGGAGCAGCCAGCACCCATGGCAACATTCCCGAAAGGTAGGAACCAATTTGGGCTGGCTGGCTGGAATGGCAGAGAGACAGGCGGTCCACATAAGAAGAGTGGAGATACCCTGGGAAAAAAGGACTGGCAAAATAGCCCTGGGAAGAGACTATCAAAAAGCCAAGAGGAGTGATGTACTTGTCTGGGACCCGCCCCTTGATGTAGGAAGTATATTAAAGGAACCAGGGGAAGAGATGCATTCCCCCTGGTCTTGGAGTCTTAGCTTTTGTTTGTATTGTGTGGATACTCTATCCTGGGAAAGAGAGTCATTCCCCCAGGTTGCTGGAACTTTCTGCGACACGTCAGGAGGAGGGAGGCATCCTCCTGACATTGAGCCAGAAGGGGGGAGTCATTCCCCCTGGAGTTGTGAAGTGTGAAACTGAGAATGAGAAAGGCCAGCGGGGGTCAACCCCCTGGTGTTGTGAACTGTGAAACTAGGAATGAGAAAGGCTAGGTGAAGGGAGAAATTCCCCCTGGTGGTGTGAGCTGTGAAACTAAAGCCAAGAAAGGCCAGGGAAAGGGAGCCATTCCCCTGGCATTGTGAAATCGTGAAACCAAGTGAAAAGTTCAGGGGAATAGTCATTACCCTGGCTTTGTGTGGCGAAAACACTGAGATCCAGACACCAGTAGAAGGGAGTCATTCTCATGGTAAATGAGTTTACTAGAACGATCAAACCAGTCATCCAGGGGAAGGTAGTCATTCCCCAGGTGTTACGACACTGTGCTGCTGGAGTACCAGGAGAATAGAGGAATTCTCCTGGAACATACAGACCAGAGGAAGGGAGTTACTGCCCCTGGTGGTGGAAAACCAAGGGACAAGAAAACTGGGATAAGGGAGCCATTCTCCAGGAACCCAATAGTGAAGAAGCAACTATGGGAAATAAGGAATTTTGATGTTTGAACTGGAACTTTACCTTTTTAGTTGAATTGAAAACTGTATTGCTTGTTGATATTACAACCTGGAATGTTGCTTTGTGCCTTGGAAAGGGATTTAGACCTGGGGAAGGGAATCATTCCCTCAGGTAAAGATCCCACCCAACAACTGGAGCTTGTTCATTCTTCTGGACCAAGGCGATCCACTGCCTCTTTAGTTTAGTTCTAAGTGTCAAGGACATAAGTAGACTTTTTGACACAGGACTGTGGACTATTGATTTATATGGACATCCTGACCGAAACCTTAGTATTTTAGTTGAGGTAAGGAAACCGCTCTTAGAGTTAGAATAAGTTAGGATTTCTCTTTATTTTCATTACTAATAAAGGTTTACATCAACAACAATGCCACCTGTTTGCCAGTCTCCTCCTGCACTCTTTCACTAGACAGAGAAAAGCCCTCCAGTAACCCACTCTCCCTTAGAACAGAGGCCAATACCACATCTTAACTAGCAACCAATCCCAAATTAAGATCTATATTTGTAATCACCTTTGTAGGTTAATATTTCCCATCTATAGTTTGTGAACCTTTATGTTTGCACTGAACATTTTGACTAGAGAAACACTGCAGTCAAAGCAAAAAAAGTGCCTTCTGGAGTCTCAAAAACTTTGAATTAGTTACATGTAATCAATTAATGCAACCACTGCATCCAACAGTAGCATGTGACATGTGCCCTATGCCAAGGGTATGGGTATTTAAATTGACCTCAAAATATCTGAATTCCTGTGAAAAGAAATAGAGTCCCTATTCACTGTACTGAGTGTAATGAGTCAACTTTGCTTTGCAACATAACATTTTCAGGCCACAATCTTTTCTATAGTTGTGCATTTTATTCTGAGTTACAATATTCTGTTGATAGCTTTTGCTCATCCAACAAATTAATATTTGCTGTTTAGCAATTATGCAAGTGAGGAGAGCCGCAAAATGACAGGAAAGGTTCTCCTGTTGTCCCACTCAAGGAAGAACAATTTCTGGTATCCTGGTAAGATTTTGAGGTGGGAGTACTGAAATACCATAGATTTCACCGAATCTGATTTCATCTACTCAGAAATCTTCTAATTTATTTTTATTCAAATTGGTTAGGTAATTAGCTACATTTTAAAACATAGATGGGCGTGGGGTAAGAGGATAGGATAAGGTGGGGAGAAGTGGGGGGAGGGATAAGCAGGGTCTCCCCCTGCATAATAAAATAAAATGAGAAGAAAACAAAATGAGAAGATTTCACCTTTAGGTGAAGTGGATTCGGTGAAATTACAGACATCTGGAGTACTGGACACCTGGCTTTTGGAAGCTGGGAAAAAACACATTTTTAATGAGTGAAAAGTAGTTTTCTTTGTTGATGGTCATTTTTAGGGAAGTGAAATCAGGGGCAGACAGAGAAGAGGAGTAAGTGGGCAATTGGCCCCCTGATTATCAGAATCCAGCCTGCCTCGAAGGAGCCGCATGCTAAAAGGCCTGCTTGGCTTCTGTGTGGATGGAGCAAGGAATTTGTCTCGATTTCAGCAACGTTGTAGATGGGCCTGGGTGCCCCCATATACGGGCATTCACAGTGAGTGAGGGGGAAGAGAGTCCAGGTGTCAGTGGCATGTTCATGCCACCCAGCTGTAATGTACCATTTAAATGACAGGTTCGGGGACCCGCAATGGTAATGTTGCCACCACTGCACCACATACACCATTGGTCTGTTGCAATCATTACGACTACTACTTGTCAAGGAAGCAAAGGTCCATATGAGAGTGTACCCTCAGTTTCATTCTGTAAGAATCCCCATTTTTCGGGTGAATTTCTTGATCACTAGTGACTTCCCTACAAAAAAAGTTTAATAGCATCATGGATGCTACTATATGGTGGCTATAGAAATGGCTTTTGGATTGTTTGTCATACTCACTTTTGGGTACAGTTGAAACACACAGAAAGCAGTAACATTCAGGTATGAGTTATTACTAGACTACAAACTAAGTGGGTCATTCATAGTTTTTAATTGAATACCGCTGGAGAAAGTTACCACCGCCTGTGAGGAATTGCCATCTGGCATTTGTGCAGAAGCCAGGGCTTTTTTGATTGTTTTAAATTTGTAAAATGATGCAGGTAATTCCATCTCAGAAAGGTTGATCTGCTAATCAAATCTCCCTTTCATAACCTCCATGACAAAATCATAGTATACACCTCAGCTCTGCTGGATCAGTAACCGGATCTGCAGCGCCTGCTCCCCAGGATGCAGTCACAGTAAAGTCTCTGCAGCGCAGGGGCTGCATTTAAGATATACACTGTTGTTCCCAAACCACATACCTATGAGAGTTATTATCCTGGTGGCAGTTGTACACTTTAAATGTAAGCCATAACTGAATTTAGGCCATGTGGCTAGCAGCTGCCATAATTATTACAGCCACATCAAACTGATATTATACACGTCTCAGCATTGTGGGCCCAGCTCAGCTGTGGAAGGGTTATGTGTATTGTGGTCAGACAGCCTGGCCTTGCAAAGTGACAGGGCAGGAGGCTGGATGGCTACGTCTCGCCGTTTGATCCTTTGTGAGGTTGGGAAACAGCTCTCTGAACTGAACCAGCCTCACAGCAGGAGCTGGCCTGGGAAACCGGAATCAAATGGCAAACCACAATTGTCTCGGGAGGATAGCTCAGTGGCAATGTGCTTGCTTTGGAAGAAAGAAGACACAGAGCAATAAAGGTTCAATCCCCGGGTGTTGCGCTCACTTGTTCTCTGCGGAGGCGTTGGGGCACGGTTGCAGCCCTCCCAGGGATTAGTTCACCCTTATCTGGCTTCTCCCTCTGCGCTTGTACAGTTACTGCGGTAGTGCTGCTCAAGACTGCTCCTATGTAAATGTAAAGAAGGCCTAAGTATGCCAGTCTGTGACCAGAGTTCCCTTCCAGACCCCTTCCACCCAGGGTGTAGTTCCCGTAGGTTGCGCTGCCCATAGAAGGGTCACCTGCTTATCTTGAATGATGAATTCTCCATCCTGCTACTTCCGGCAGGGGTGCTTGCTTAACTAGGACTGAGTTCCTTCACTGGTCCCTACGTGTGGCCGCCCAGTCTAGCTGTGACTAATCCACTTCTCTCTGTAAGTGTTTTTGTTTTTATAGTCTGTTTTGCTTTCAACCTCCTTTACGGTGTTTGATTTGTCTGTTCCGGCAATGTTGTTCGTTCTTTCCTTAATGTCTCTCTTTTGCTCTTTCCCCGTGTAGGTGATGTCACGACCCAGCAGCTGCGAAGATGAAGATGACAGCCGGTGTGAACAGGGAACGAGTTCACGTTTGCCTGGCAACAGATGAGGGACTTCTGAGGATGCATGCGTGGTCCCAATGCGGCGCGAACCCCAGCTGCTGAGTTTCAACTGTATAACCTTGTCTTTCTGCTTCTTTACAGGGCCTGACTCCATGGACGATGGGCGCAGCGTTGGATGATGAGCGCAGTGCCGGAATCAGGGTTGCTGGTTTCCAGAAGGTGAGTATGTTAATGCGATGCGATGGTGAACGCTGGCTTCCAGAAGGTGAGTATGCAGATGCAATGAGATGGTGATCGCTGGCTTCCAGAAGGTGAGTATGCATATGCGGTAAGCTGGTGATCACTGGCTTCCAGAAGTTAAGTTAGCTTATCCAAGCGGCGGTGAGTGTCACGTTGCATGGATCAGTGTGAGGGCGGGGCTTCTACAGCCCTGGGCTGTTTAGCCACGCCCTTGAGCAGCCTGGCTGGGCACGCCCTGCCACACCTAATACTAGATGCACGTGCAGAGTGGGCCTGGAACGTTCCCAATGATCTGGTCTTATTCATGAGCCTGGCAACCCAGAGACGCCAGGACAAAACCCACCTGGCTCCATGTTGTGCCCCATAAGTGGCTCTGGAGTGCCCCATACGAGGGTGGATGGGCAACAACTGTGTCCCTGCTTGAGTGGCAATGACAGCGGGTCCGCGCTTAGAAATCGCTGGGTATTAAGCGCGTTATAAATAATCTATCATATCATATCACCCATCCCAAAAGGACTGGCCTCACACCAGGGTGCTGCATACCAAAAGGGCAGTTAATGTTATTGACAAGGAAAGGGGCAGGGCTAGTGTAGACCGGGGGAGGGGAGCGGGCTCAGACTACTTGAATGATGATTCCACCATCTTGTTTTGTGCCTTTATCTCCCTTCCTTTCCCCTAAAAATCCTTTAACACAAAGCACTGTGTGTATGATGTTAGGAGGCAATGTCTACTTGTTCCAAGGACAGGGCTTCCTTTAGTCCAATCACCTGTGTTCTTTTGCCTTTAAAAGAATGAGCCTCAACACACCCTCTTTGATTCATCTCTGCATTTCAGCCCTTGAAGAACTCCTCCTCCCAGGTAATCCAAGGCAGAGGCACGCTCTGTTCCATTATCATCCCCAGGGCATATGGTGTGACATGCTGCTGGAGCAAACCTGCCTATCTGCCAGCCACATGGATACCCAGGACCTCACTTTGCTGCAGGACCCATGCAGGTATATGCCAGCATCTCCCGTGTTTGGGAGCCCAGGAACAAGGACTACTCTTGCCCATTAGATCCTGGAGTGGGACTCACAGTGCCTGAGAGCCAAGACCGCCAAGATTCCTGCACTTTAACCGTCAAACCTCTGCGAAACATGATTCAAGCATGTTCATTCCTGTTCGAACCAAAAGGACCCTCTAAAGCTGCCTTTGCCACTTGCCGACTTTCGAACAACAATACTGCACATTCAAGTAAGTTCATCTTTGCACTGCACCAGATGGAAGTGTGTCTTTGCCTTAGCTGGAACAAAAAAACATTGCTGCACCTGCAATGCTCGAACCGCCATTTGAATCTCTAGTCTTTTCGGCACCTTTGAGCACAGCATCAAACTAATTTGCCTTGCGCTTCCTGACATCAGCCCATCTGCGTCAAACCTCTACAATCACACAGAACCTGGTGATTGCCAGGATCTGTATCACACGAGCATTGCTCCCAAATGTAGCACCCTTCATTTTGACCCTGACTCAACATCTGTTTGCCGTCTGAACTAAGATGGCCACATTCAAGCCCAAATTGAACCGCCAGCACAGCTCTAAGAAGTCTGGTTCACCATCTATGAACCACCAAGACACAGCAATGGTATAATTGCCCGATAACTGCCCCGGGTCCATTTCTGGGCCCTAAAGATTGGCTATATTACTTTAATCTAGCCCTTCAGCTAATCCAGAATAGAAAAGCAAGATTTATCTTGGCCTTCAGCCCAGGGACTGCATCTCTCCTGCCCTAAAAACTCTCCACTGACTCCCGGTTGCAGCAGGGATCAAATTCAAATCCCTCTGCATCATCCACAAGGATGTCTGGGGACCACAATATCTGCAACTCTCTTTTACAGAATACTCTCCTTCTAGACCTCTATGTTCCTCTGGCACCAACTCCCTGTGTGTAAAGCGTTTCGATAAACGGAGAGTAGGAGGTTGGCCGCTTTCTTCAGCTGGATCCCTCCTTTGGCACAGCTTCCCCCTCCCTCTGTATCTTGAGCAGGACCTTTGTAAGTTCTTCTCCTCCTCCTTCCCTTCTCCCCTCCTCCGCTAATGTCACAGTTGCTGTGATTGGTGTTTTGGATCCTTATGCATCCTCGGGGACCCTGACCACTCACACCCAATCTCCCCAGCTTCTGTCTACATTCAGCACTTGCCTCGGCAGACCCTCCGCACTAGAGACTCGCACTTTCCCACTCAATGTAGCTTCTGGCTGCATAGCACTTACCATATCATACCTTGAACTTTATCTATGGCTCACCCTCTAGCACGGACACCCCTGCAGCTACCCCACTGGCCTCTTCCTTTCAGCACTTGCACGTTATAAATACTCACAAGGCATAGTAGGTTTGGTCTTTTCTTCCCCCACTGTTTTTTTGTGTGGGTATATTGTTAATTGTATTGCAATCCCAGGTTCCCTCCCTGTTGCCCTGTGGGCGCTTTGAAACAGAATGAATTTGCTGTATAAGCGCCCAACAAGCAAACAATAAATAAATAATCCCTTTTGCATTCAGGAACATATCCTTTTTGAAGAACATTGTAGTTTTTATTGCCTTTCTCCCCATGTCTCATCGCACAAAGTGCTTCTATCTTTGCATATTCTGAGTAGAGCAGTTGATTTTTGTAGAGTTTTCTATTTCACTTTTATTGTATATGGTGTGTTTAATTAAAGGATATATACTTTTATAGCGATATTCCTTTATTTTGGACTGTTGTACTTTGTCGTTTGCTACTGTTTCACATTGACACACCTCTTGAGATTATAGCCTTCCCTCGGCCCACGTTACCAAAAAACGCAACAGAGGTATATCTCTTAACTGTGCCTGTTTTACATTTATGATTGGGTCCCTTCTTTTTTTGGAGAAGTCAGATAATGTATTAGCCACTTCTCACCCTTGTACTCCTGTAGGGCAGACGTCAGTGTATCACACCTGTGACCTGTGACACTTTTGTTCAGCCATTTTATCCATCAATGTGAAGGTAAACATGCACTATGTACAGTGGTGGCTCATACCACTACTGTAAGTATTATTATGCACAATAGGGTCCTTTTCACCCCCTTAACACGGCCCTTTGTAAAACAAATATGCCACTCTATTGCAGCTTAGCGCCTGCACTTCCCTTCTGTACAGTGAAATGGTTAAAAGAAATGTGGGACCAATTTGGATTTTGTACCCCGACCTCTTAAGTGAATATAAAAATATGTGGATTATCTGCAAAAAGTGCACCTTCAATATCGCCGTCAGTATTGCTGATTGTACCTGATCAAACCTTGAACTGGGTGCATGGTAAAATGGCGGTTTTTAACAAACACTGTTTATTTTACCATTACAACCCAACTCTGGCTGGTCCCCTAAATCTGAAAATCGCTTTTCATTGTCTTATCCAGAACACTCTTACCTTATGTGACCAACAAAAAGCACACATGCAAATCAACAACAGATTCAGATATATAGCTATAAAGGGACATGAACACAGATACATCTGTCCAACAATTCCCTACACAGTCATGCATACACTCAAGCACAAAACAAGAATCACAGAAACTGAAACACAAACATACACACACCACATTACTTGAAATCACTCAAATAAAAGAGGTCGCTCTTGCTCCCTCTCCATCACCAGATCCCAGGCGGAATCCCCTTGAGGTTCCCTCTGCTTCCATGAACATGCAGCCGACATTCCAAAAAAGTGCACCTTGGGAGCACAATAAAAGCCAAATCTCAACATCTTTCACTCTGCATTTTTCAAGTGCAAACCCCATAGCCACAATTACCACAAGACCCCCGGCCATGGCTTCTTGTAATGTCTGGCAGAGAATGAGAAGCAAATGAAGGTGGTGTACCAGCTACATGTGAGCAAGGGCAAAGGAAGGGGGTGAAGGTTAAGGAACAGACTTGGTGTGATGGGCAATTTAAGTAATTGTGTGGCAAGGAATTGGTGACTGAGCAATGTGGGCAAGGGAAGGGGATTGAGGTTAGGGTAAAGTCCCCCTTACAGCACAGGCAATGCAGGGGATTGAACCCACAATTGATAGCCTGTTGGCTCAAGGGATACTTGTGTATACTATTTCTCCCTGTAACATGCTGATTATTCCTGTGTGAAAAGGTGGGGTCTCACTAGAGGGCAAATGAAAACTAGTGCAGGAGTTAAGGGCAATTAATCATATTGTGAGCCCTATGGCCCCCCATTGGTGCCCAAACCACAGACAATTCTCTTAACAATTCCCTCGGACACCGCTGATTAACAGTGTAGTTGATTCATGCTCAGCATTTTCTCTGTGCCGGTTACACCTGAATCTCAGTTCCTTTTTGCCTTCTCCTCCCAAATACAAAAATTGCCAAATGAGCTGGACTATGCACCCCTAGGGATTCATAAATTCCCCTATCATCTTTTCAAGAATACTGCATGATGATATGGCATCTCTTTGGTTTCTGGGAGACTCAACGGTCATTCAGTACGTTGATGACCTACTACTTTGTTCCTCTGATCAATCTGCAGCACAAAGCGATGTTAATTATTTGTTGAGTAACTTGGCAAAGTCAGGCTGTAAGATGGCCACATGTAAAATACAGTTGTGTCAACCTGGTGTACATGTACTAATGACCATTGTCCCCACCACACACAAAAACTAAGTTAAGATCATTTTTGGGGGTGCAAGGATATTACTGCCAATGGATTGTAGATTTCGCCATTCTGGCAAAGAATCTGCAGGGAGACGCCCCAAATGAGATTGTCTGGACATCACTGTTAAGGGAAGAACTTGATAAAATGAAAACAGCACTTTGCACTGTCCCGGCATTGGGCCTACCATCCAACGAGAAACCTTTTTTCTTTATTGTCATGAGTGTTCAGGGGTAGTATCTGGGGTCTTTAATCAGGATCATGGGGGCACGCCCTGTAGCATATTTTTCTACACCTCTGGTTACAGTGGCTCAGAGTTTTCCAGCATGTTTGAGAGCAGGTAAAGTGACTGTGTTGCCAGACCCCCAGGTGGAAGACCACTGCTTTAGAGGGAGGGTGCACTATTTTTGTGGATGAATCTCACTTGCGCCTCCCCTCTTTGGGAGTGCTCTCATCTGCATATCCTGTGGTTGAATTGTTAAATGATGAATTCATGGTTTTGTTGGCGCAAATGACATAGGTTTCCATTTCAGTACAGGTAGCTGAGCTCATTGCTTTATCATCTGCATATCATGTTGCATCTGCTTACTACATCACCATGTATACAGACAGTAGATATGCTTAGGGCATAGTCCATGATTTTGGACACATTTGGAAAGAGCACAGGTTTGTCACTTCGGCAGGGACACCCATCCTTAATGGCCCATACACCATGGCCATCCTTGATGCTATTTTATTACCCAAAAGCATTGCAATTGTCAAATGCTCTGCACATACAAGGGGGGGAATGTGGTGTCCAGAGGTAATCAGGCAGCTTATGATGCGGAACAGGGAGGGGAGCCCTAGGGATTATCCCACTTATGTGTAACACCCTGTGCACCCCTGAAACCATGGCTGCAGTATATGTGAATGAAAGAAATGTGTATATGTCAGACAGTTTGACCAATTTGCATGTGAATAAACATGCCATCGTGTCACAGGTGTATTGGGCATAGAGGGCTTCAGGTTTCCCAATGGCAGCACAGCAGATTGTTTGTCAGTGTTCTAAGTGCCACCAGTTCAATCCGGGCGGAGGGGCACAAAAAATCCCTTTATGAATTGCTGCACCCCTGCTGGCCCATATCAGGTTTTGCAGATTGATTTCGCCAACATGTCACCATCTGTTAACTCATGTACCTACCCTCCGTATGATGGTTGGCATATGCAGCGGTTGGGTTGAAGCGTATACCTGCAAGAGAGATGATGCCCAGACAGTAGCTAAGCGCTTGTTGCAAGATTTCATACCGAGATGGGTATCCCTGTCTCTATAGATAGCAACAGGGGCCTTTACTTCGATAATGCCTTATGGCTCTTATTTGCAAAGCCTTATCAATTGAACAAAAGTTGCACACACCCTACCTCCCACAAGCGAGTACCCGGCTGGAGAGATGCAATGCAGACCATAAGTGCAAATTGACATAGATCTGTGCAGACACAAAACTAAATTGGTTCCAATGGCCTAGCTTTGCGTTAATGTACTTGCAGGCGTCCATTAACAGAACCACTGGCCTCTCCCATCATGACATATTTATCGCACGCCCTATGCGTTTACCTGTCAGGAGCTTTTTCATCCTTCACATTGTGTGATGACAATATGCTGCAGTTCTTTATTTCCTTGAACTCTGCCCTTTAGTCTCTCCATTAACAGGTCTCAGCCACCTTCTGAGAGCAACTAGATGAGCCACTTCAGAATATCCAACCTGGGGGTATTGTGTCCCTCAAAGCTCATGCACAGAAATCAGAGCTGGAACCATGATGGACAGGATCGTACGTGGTCCTCCTGACATCAAACACAGCAGCAAAGTGTGAGGGCATACCAATGTGGATACAATGATCACACATGAAGAAGCAGAAGGAGCTCACCACCCTCACACCAGCAGCAGCAGCAGCAGCAACAGCACCCTTACCAGCAATGCCAGAGCTCTGGCGGAATAAGGAGGTATCAAGAACTTCACATTATAATCCGAAGAAGAGGAACGTGGATGGACAGTGAAGACCAGCCGCCCCCAGCAGACCTATTGGGACAATTTAGAAGACTCAAAGATATTAGGGAATTGTTAGAAGCACGTTGGTGGGAGAGAACCACCGGTACGTGCACACACCAACAGGTATGTTATGCGTGCAGGGTTTCGTACCAGGCTACGCACGCTTCGTGCAGTCAGGAAACGAGTACTTCAAAACCCGGCTTTCCGAGGCGGCTGTAGGTTGCCATGGAAGTTAGGCAATACGTTGCTAGGGAGACGCAACGTACGTGCTGGGTCACGTCGCTGATCATGTGTTCCTGGTTATTTAACCCTGCCTCCCTGCTTGTTCGGTGCTTCTGATCAAGCATTGATTTTGGAGCTTTTGTGTTCTTGACCTTGTTTCCTGAT
This sequence comes from Ambystoma mexicanum, assembly GCF_040938575.1. Taxonomy (NCBI): domain Eukaryota; kingdom Metazoa; phylum Chordata; class Amphibia; order Caudata; family Ambystomatidae; genus Ambystoma; species Ambystoma mexicanum. The sequence continues at coordinate 1,173,330,625 of NC_090928.1, read as the reverse complement.
TCCCTGGTTTCTTGACTCCCTGCTTTTGAACCCGACCTTGATTTTTGGATCTTCCTGGTCTGTTTCGGTACTTCGGTGGTATCCTGGTTTTTTCGACCTTCGCCTTCTGTCCCTGGATTTGAAATTGCCTACTCCTTGGTCTATTCTGCCTGTGTGGTTCCGACCCGGTTTGTTTAAAGGATTGCGTTACTAGTTGACTTCTTGTACTTCTTTGTACTGCAACGGCAACGTGGGAAGCGTTAGCCATCCAGCAACACAGCCTCCGCTGCGCCATGGGACAGCCTCTGCTGCAACGTGGGAGGCGTTAGCCGTCCAGCGACACAACCTCTGCTGCGCCGTGGGACAGCCTCTGCTGCAACGTGGGAGCGCTTTCCATCCAGCGACACAGCCTCCGCTGCTCCGTGGGACAGCATCGGCTGCACCGCGGGAGTGGTAACTTTCTGTTGATGCATTTCGTGTAAACCATACAGAGTTTGGTTTCCTCGTTTATCTAGTCTGTGTCAGTGACTACGTGTGTAACAATATTGGAGTCTCTGGTAAGAAGTTATTGTACAGTTAAAGTATTGTTGGCAGCCTTGTACTTAAGGGGTTGTAACCAGAAGGGTGGTTTGTTTTGCAGTATTTACTAGGAAATACGACCCATGCTCAGAGATCAGCTCTTTCCTTGATCAGGTTAGTGGGGAAGGAGTGTTAGTAACTGCTTGAAGCCTAAAAGTATACTTGGATACTAATTGTGCTTCTTTCCTTCTACAGTTACGTGGGTCTCGACGGGAATTCCATACATCTTTCAATTAATTGATCCCTCTGTATGTGTGATTGGTACCATTCAGAGGGGTACATTGGTGGGAAGAATTCATCTTCTACACTACGGGGTCAACCAGTGAAGAGGAATTCTGACATAATCAGAAGCCTTTAAACATGGACCCCAACGAGACCTTAACTAACCTCCTCCAATTAGTGGCAGATCTGAGAACAGATATGGCTAATGCTCATGCCACTACTCAACAACAAATTCTGGAACTCCAAACGGCTATACAGCCAATGCCTCAAGCAGCACCAGTACTACCGGCTGCCCCGGTACTGGAACCTGCACAGGCGGGGGCCGGGCCAGTATATGTTACGTCTCAATTTCCTTTGGCCCCACCGGAGAGATTCCATGGGGAACCAAAACATTTTAGGACGTTTCTGAATCAATGTCGCTTACATTTTTTATGTCGACCTGGCTCTTTTCCTGATTCTGCAACAAAGGCAGCCTTCCTACTGTCCCATCTTGGAGGTACTGCCGCTGCCTGGGCTAACCCTCTTTTGGAAGTGGGAAGTCCTTTACTGTTCGATTGTGACGCCTTGATTGAAGCAATGGGGAAAGTATTCGATACTCGATACAAGGCCCAAGTCATGGAGTTGGAATTGTTAAGTTTGCAGCAAGGGGATATGACGCTCTTGGGCTATTTAGCAAAGTTCAATCAATTAGCGGATGAGACGGGCTGGCCTGATGATAAGAAGGCCTTTTTGTTTTACAAGGGATTATCCGAAACGTTAAAAGATACCCTTGCTATGGTTCCAGTAGTACCAGCTTCTTTTCCAGAATTACTGGAACTAGTCCTTCAGATAGACGCCCGCAAGGCAGCTCAAAAAGGGGAGAAACGAGGTGTGGCTCCTGACGTCCACATCAACCCTGCATCGTCTACTGTTGCACCAGAACCAATGCAGATCGGGGCAGCTACACGAGGTCCTCTTTCACCAGAAGAAAGAGAATCGTAAGAAAAACAATCTGTGTTTCTATTCTGGATCATCGGAACATCTATTGAAAGCTTGCACCAAGAAGCCCTCCAAAAGACAGGGAAACGCGAAAGCTCGGCAATGAAAGGAGTCCAATTGCCGAGTAATTACGTTTTCAAGGACTCCCTGCTAGTTCAACCTGTTGAAATGGAGGTGTATTTCAAGCTATCACAAGACAAGATTGTTCAAGCCACAGCAATCATAGATTCTGGCGCTACTGTCAAGGATGGCTCTCTATTAAGAGTGGCACAGGACACCCAGAAAGGGTTTGGGTGGTTGTGCCAAATAAAGTGGACAGATAAGAACACACACAGTGGAAAGGAAAGAGAACGAAGAGTAGGCAAGAGAAAAGATACAGAATGAATACCCTCTTGGGGTGTATGCAGATATAGGAAAAGAGTATTCCACGAACCTTGGAAATACTCTAGCCTTCTGCACAGTTTGCTATAACAGAGGCCCACGCTATTTGCTCATGACTTGGAACAGCAGCTATGGGTGTCTGTAATGTAGAAACGAGACAAGGGAAGGGGCAGAGGTTGACTGATGGGAACCAACAGACAAGCTCTGTACAAAAGGGTCTACAAACAGTACAAGAGAAGATACTACAGACAAATCCAGGAAAGGAGGTGATAGCAAACTAGCAGAAGGATATGAAGGGAAAGTCGAGTAATAGGATAGGATAGCAAAGGACAGTAAGGTACAAGGTAGAGAGCTCAGAGGAGCAGGAAAGCAGTGAGTAAGCCCACAGGAGTAGGACTGTAAGGTAGAAAGCCCAGAGGAAAAGGGCTTAGGGCAGCAGAGTAAAGCAGACTGCACGGCAAGGATCCCAGAAGGGCCGGCAGTAAGGAGTGAACCCTGAGGGGCAGGGTCGCTGAACGAAGAAGGTAGCAGAGGACTGTAGAGGGCTACTAGGCCGAGAACCCAGCGTAAAAGGTAGGTAGTAGGCAGCGGAACGTGATAAGCTGCAAAGTAGGAAGGCCCAGAGGACAAGGGCTAAGGCAGCCAGAGTGAGGTAGGCTGCAGAGCAGGGAGCCCAGAGTACAAGGGCTAAGGCAGCCGGAGTGAGGCAGCCTGTAGAGCAGGGAGCCCAGAGGACAAGGGCTGAGGCTGGGAAGCAGCAGAGCGTGATCAGCGGCAATGTAGAGAGCCCGCAGGGCAAGGGCGGAGACTGGAAGGCAGCAGAGCGTGATCAGCTGCAATGTGGAGAACCCGGCAAGGCAAGGGCGGAGGCTGGAAGGCAGCAGAGCGTGATCGGCTGCAATGTGGAGAGCCCGGCAGGGCGAGGGCGGAGGCTGAAAGGCAGCAGAGTGTGATCGGCTGCAATGTGGAGAGCCCGGCAAGGCAAGGGCGGAGGCTGGAAGGCAGCAGAGCGTGATCGGCTGCAATGTGGAGAGCCCGGCAGGGCGAGGGCGGAGGCTGAAAGGCAGCAGAGCGTGATCGGCTGCAATGTGGAGAGCCCGGAGGAGCAGGGCTGTGAGGAAGGGAGCCTGGAAGGCTATGGCTGGAGGCAGCAGGGTGGAGCAAGCAACAAGGCAGGGAGCCCAGAGGAGCTGGACTGAGGCAGGGAGCCCAAAAGGCTAGGGCTGTAGGCAGCAGGGTGTAGCAAGCTGCAAGGCAGGGTCCAAGCAGGAGTGATGGTAAACAGCATACAAGGATCCGAAGACAGACGCGAAAGGTGGAGGAAGGACTCTCAATGCAAGAGGCTGAGCCACTGCAGACAGCAGCCTTATATACTGCCTAGCCCAGCACAGAGGCAGGCTAATTGGTTGCACCTGGCTAAGCACACCTGCAGGCAATCGGCCATCTCCCTTTCTGTTCCTAGGCTGGTGGAAGCAGGGCAAGTCCCTAGGGCTTCTGGGGGGTGTAGTGCCTTTGATGACAAATAGGAACAGCCAGGAATCGATGTTTGTAGCCAGGTGCATTGTGGTATACGTAGTTTGTTGGAGTCTGTTGTAAATAAATGATAAGCAAATAGTCCATATTGAGCGTAAATGGATGCGCCCATGGCGCAAGCATGACAGCTACAGGAAACTATATTGATACCTTGTATGCCAGAGATCTGGGTCTTCCTATTATTGATAAAGTGAATCTTATAGCCGTGAACGCTGTGGATGGCTCTTCCCTGGTTTCTGGAATGGTGATCCAGCAAACAGAGGATTTGGCAATGGAGACTATAATGGGACATTCAGAAATTATTTTCTTTGATCTTATAACTGCACCTCAGTTCAAGCTCATATTGGGGATTCCGTGGTTACGGTTACACAATCCGTCCATTGATTGGCACTTAGGCAGGATTGAGTTTATGTCAGAATATTGTGAGAATCTGTGTTGGAAGAACAAGCTCCCAGCAAATAGTCCTTGCCATTCTCTATTGGATATTGCCTCTACTGTTGGAGCGGTTATAACCAGTGTTTTGCCTACGGAATATTATGAATTCAAAGATGTGTTCGATGAAGGAGGTGGTTCGGTTTTGCCCCCGCACAGACCCTACGACTGTCCTATCGATCTGGTTCCTGGGGGTAAGCTACCGTCAGGGAGGATCTATTCCTTAACCCACAAAGAAGATCTCGTTCTAAAAGAATACATAGATCAGTCGCTAAAATCAGGGTTTATACGCCCCTCTCGTTCACCGGCGGCTTCTCCTTTATTTTTCGTGCCCAAAAAGGAGGGGGATCTCCGTCCGTGTATTGATTATAGGGCTCTCAATTCCATCACTGTTAGGAATCAATATCCCATCCCTTTCATCTCTGTGCTCCTGGATCAACTGGGTTCGTTGGTTGTATTCACCAAATTGGATCTACGCGGTGCTTACAATTTAGTAAGAATCCGTAGCGGAGATGAGTGGAAAACGGCCTTCAAAACCAGGTATGGATTGTTTGATACAGAGTCATGACGTTTGGACTCTGTAATGCCCCCGCTACGTTTCAATATTTCATCAATGATGTTTTTCATGACATGATGGACCAATTTCTGATAGTTTACTTGGACGACATCTTGATATATTCCACATCCTATGAGTTACATGTAACACACGTTGCTCGCGTGTTGCATAGACTGCGTGAAAACAATCTGTTTGCTAAGTTAGAGAAGTGTATTTTCCATGCTTCGGAAGTGGAATTTCTCGGGTATGACATAACCAGTAAAGGAATTCAAATGAGTCAATCTAAGGTTAAGGTGGTTTTAGAGTGGCCCCCGCCCACCTCGTTGAAAGCTCTACAATCCTTTTTGGGGTTTGCACATTTCTACAGGAGGTTTATTAGGGATTTTTCTACTTTGGTCGCCCCATTAACAGCCTTAACAAGCAACAAAAAGGTTTTTTTTTGGGACAGGGTTTGTGATCAAGCCTTCCAGAGTCTCAAAGCTGCATTTACTAGCGCTCCGGTGCTTCAACACCCTAATCCTGGTCTACCCTTTGTGGTAGAAGCTGATGCTTCAGACATTGCCCTTGGTGCCATATTGTGTCAGGAATGCCCGGAAACCAAGGGGTTGCATCCGGTGGCATTTCATTCAAGGAAATTGACATCCTACGAACGAAACTACACTATTACTGAAAGGGAATGGTTAGCGGTACGGGACTCCTTCTTGACCTGGCGACATCATTTATTGGGTACAGCATACCCAGTTCAGGTTTTCACCGATCACAAAAATTTAGTGGCTTTACAGTCAGTTAAGTGTTCTACTGCCAGGCATGCTAGGTGGCATGAGTTCTTTTCAATGTTCAACTTCACCATAACATACCGCCCCGGTTCTTTGCACACGTAGGCCGATGCTCTTTCGCGCATCCATGGCGAGTCATCTCCTCCAAGTACAGATGGTCGTCCTTTATTGCCATATCAGGTGATTTGCGCTTGTACCTTACAACCTACCTTGCGGGATGAATTACAGAAATGGGTGAGAGTCAATCCTACGGAAGCAGCTAAACTTAATATTGAAGTTATTAACGGTTTGCCTCATATCAAGGGTGTGCTGTTCCTTCCAGATGGTGGTATTCGTAAGAAGGCCGTCAAGTGGTGCCATGATTCGATGTTAGCAGCACACCCGGGTACGAAGAAGACCCTCGATCTTCTACAACGGTGGTGCTGGTGGCCTTCTATGGCTAAAGATGTTGCAGAACATATCGCTTGTTGCTATGTATGTGCTCAATGTAAAAGTCCACATTCCAAACCTGTAGGCTTACTTCAGTCTATGCCTGTTCCTGACTATCCGTGGTACATGATTTCCATGGACTTTGTGGTGGACTTGCCCCCGGTTTCTGGTTTCAACACCATCTGGGTGGTCATTGATTATTTTACCAAGCTGGCGTTGTTCGTACCTTGTCAGGGTCTCCCTGCCGCCCCAGCCTTGGCGGATCTGTTCCTAAAGAATGTTTTCCGTTTTTTTGGCCTCCCTTGTATTATCATTTCGGATAGGGGCTCGCAATTTACGTCTCGTTTCTGGAAATCCCTTACCGCTTCTTTTGGTATTGATGAAAGGTATGCCAGCTCGTACCATCCTCAAACGGACGGACAGACCGAGCGCCTCAACTCAACTATGGAACAGTATCTTAGGTGCCTTACTCATCAGTATCAGGACACCTGGCTTTCGTTACTTTCTATGGCTGAATTTGCCTATAACAACTCTCTCCATACATCTACACGCTCTTCGCCATTTTTTGCTTTATATGGTAGGCATCCTAGGTTGATGCCTCTCTCTCCGGCTCTTCCTACACGTCACCCCACGGCTTCCACTTGTATTCAGCAGCTTGTTTCAATACAGACGCAGGTCAGACTTCATCTAAAAAATGCTCAGTCCAATGCCAAACGTTTTGCCGACGTCCGTCGTTCTCAGGCCCCTACATACGCAGTGGGGGGTAAGGTTTGGCTGTCCACGAAGAATTTGCATATTCCTGGTATACGGGCACTTCTCCCACGCTACATCGGGCCATTTGTCATCACGGCGGTGATAAATCCTGTTGTTGTACGGCTGTCTCTTCCTGCCAAGTGGAAAGTACACCCTGTCTTCCATGTATCTCTTGTTAAGTTTTTTCATCCTGGTACCACGCTCCCTTCCCGCCCGCCTCCTCTGTCTGTGAAGGGTGAAGATGAGTATGAAGTCCACAAAATACTGGATACCAAGGTTTCCAGGGGTGTCAGGATGTATTATGTGGATTGGAAAGGATACGGTCCGGAAGAGAGAACCTGGGAACCCGTAAGTCATATTCATGCTCCTCAATTGGTATCAGAGTTCTGGTCCTCGAGGGGACCGGACCCGTCTTTAGGGGAGGGTACTGTTATGCGTGCAGGGTTTTGAACCAGGCTATGCATGCTTCGTGCAATCAGGAAACAAGTACTTCAAAACCGGGCTTTCCGAGGCGGCTGGAGGTTGCCATGGAAGTTAGGCAATACGTTGCTAGGGAGACGCAACGTACGTGCTGGGTCACGGCGCTGATCATGTGTTCCTGGTTATTTAACCCTGCCTCCCTGCTTGTTCAGTGCTTCTGATCAAGCATTGATTTTGGAGCTTTTGTGTTCTTGACCTTGTTTCCTGATTCCCTGGTTTCTTGACTCCCTGCTTTTGAACCCGACCTTGATTTTTGGATCTTCCTTGTCTGTTTCGGTACTTCGGTGGTATCCTGGTTTTTTCGACCTTCGCCTTCTGTCCCTGGATTTGAAATTGCCTACTCCTTGGTCTATTCTGCCTGTGTGGTTCCGACCCGGTTTGTTTAAAGGATTGCGTTACTAGTTGACTTCTTGTACTTCTTTGTACTGCAACGGCAACGTGGGAAGCGTTAGCCATCCAGCGACACAGCCTCCGCTGCGCCGTGGGACAGCCTCTGCTGCAACGTGGGAGGCGTTAGCCGTCCAGCGACACAGCCTCCGCTGCGCCGTGGGACAGCCTCTGCTGCAACGTGGGAGGCGTTAGCCGGCCAGCGACACAGACTCCGCTGCGCCGTGGGACAGCCTCTGCTGCAACGTGGGAGCGCTTTCCATCCAGCGACACAGCCTCCGCTGCTCCATGGGACAGCATCGGCTGCACCACGGGAGTGGTAACTTTCTGTTGATGCATTTCGTGTAAACCATACGGAGTTTGGTTTCCTCGTTTATCTAGTCTGTGTCAGTGACTACGTGTGTAACAATATTGGAATCTCTGGTAAGAAGTTATTGTACAGTTAAAGTATTGTTGGCAGCCTTGTACTTAAGGGGTTGTAACCAGAAGGGTGGTTTGTTTTGCAGTATTTACTACGAAATACGACCCATGCTCAGAGATCAGCTCTTTCCTTGATCAGGTTAGTGGGGAAGGAGTGTTAGTAACTGCTTGAAGCCTAAAAGTATACTTGGATACTAATTGTGCTTCTTTCCTTCTACAATTACGTGGGTCTCGACGGGAATTCCATACATCTTTCAATTAATTGATCCCTCTGTATGTGTGATTGGTACCATTCAGAGGGGTACATTGGTGGGAAGAATTCATCTTCTACACTACGGGGTCAATCAGTGAAGAGGAATTCTGACAAGGTAGAAGTAGATGATAGCAATAAATGTGAGGTGGTTGTTTTGAGTTTTCCTCACAGACATTTATATATATATCATTCCAACTGAAGACTGTACTTGCACAGCCCTAGTTGAGAAATATATAAGGTCAGCCCTAGATGATGTAGTACCCAACACTTACCAACACAGGCATGTATTAGAGACATGGGTAGTACATGAATATTATTGGGATTGTGATAAATGCCTTGCTGCACGCACCAGAACAGCATTGATTATAGCAGTACCCAAGGATCGTCCTTTCTTGAAATTTCTGCCAGCTTGGAGGAGGAGGGGTCGGAGGGGTAGGCACACTAACTCATTTAGAAGACACACCAACACTCGCAGTATACACTAGATGGTAATGTGCACTGCCAGACAATTTTGAATTCCATCGAGGTGAAATCACCCACCATTGTCATATCTGCAAGGTCCTTCTTCAACATGACTGCACAGTGCCAAATTGCACAGCCTGACTAGCTGGCCCTTCAGTGGGACAACACTGGGTTTACACCAAGATACCTTGCCCACAGTTTGAGGCACACAATCCCATCACTTATTGGCCACCGTTCCCGCGTTATTATAGGAGGAATAAATACAGGCAGACCGGCCAGGATATTCGTCTGTTGTTGTAAGCCCTGGCAGAACTGCACTTGTAGGTTACCTGAATGCTCTCCCAGTAAACCTGAGTCAAGAACAGGTAAGGATCTGTGTCACTGACTGGCCAGTGAACATGTAGGGGGAGGTGGAGTGAGGTTCCACAGAAGAGCATGGGTGTTACTTGGGTTACAGAGGTAGGGGTTACCTGCCTCCTCTTTGTCCAGTTGGGTGGCATTGAAGTTATCACCTTCATTAGAGGGAAACTCGTAAATGAAATGGGCATACATGACTACCTCTGAACTGAACGTCAGTGACTGTTGGATATGTAGTCATCTGCCACACCATTCAGAAGGCCCTTATCCCTGTCTTGGTATTATGGAATGAATCAGATTTACTCATAAGGCCTACAAACATGACTATCTCTAAGGGACAAAAAATCTATCAAGGAAACTTGTCCATCCCTCACACCACTTCCCTCTATGTGTGGAGATAAGTGAAAGGGAGTGGAGAATGGTGGGGAACACAAAATGGATGTCATATCACAGCTGAATTGCTTTCGGCTGGCACCACCCTGTTGACAGGGAAGGAGTGGGAGAACGATAGTCTTAGGGATAAGTGAACAAATTCTACTGATCCTGTGTTACGCCTATGGAAAATTCAACACTGGTATAGAACGTGCTGGCCTGAAGAGTTATTACGTAAATCCCTTATATTAACACTAACCGCGATTTTACCCCGATTAAGGTTGGTATGGCAACACCACTGTGGTACAGGCAGCACAACTTTGCATTTCAACCTGTGTATCCTCAGCAATAGCAGCCTTGCTCTGGGATTCACAAGGGGGGTTTTGGGTGTGTGGTACCAAAGTGTGCAAAGCCCTCCCCTCCATGTGAATAGGACGGTGCACCCTGACATGTTCTCCCTGGGCTACGGGTGTTCAAAGATCTCCCAACAGGAAGGATTTGGAACGCCCACCTGCTACACAAGTGAAGCACAGTAGATTGTAGACACGTAACTCCCATTGACAATGGAGGAGGTTAATGGGGGAGCAGTAGGGTGTGTCCTTGGGGGACTTGGAGGTTGCACATATGCTGTTACACAGACATGAACCGCTCTTTTGAGACTCCAGGCAGTGGCTGAGCTAGTGGCCAATGAAACCAGTTACATGCTAGGTAACCTGGCTAGGTAACATGGGGAACTAATGACAAATGTCCTGCAAAATAGGATGGCGCTAGCAGCACAAACAGGTGTGTGTGCGCATTGATAAAAGATGATGGCTGTGTATTTGTATCTAATAACGAACAAGATATCCACGATCATGCAGCAAACATTGGGAACATAGCCTATGTCCCTATAGACCACTCTATGGACTGGTGGGCAACATTCACGAATATGTTTGGGGCTTGGGGATCAAAGATGTTCATGTTTCTTTTGGCAGGAATATGCATATTAGTAATACACTGCTTATTTTTCAAGTTGTTCACTGCATGGTGCACCAGTGACATGAAAGCGATAACTAAAATAGCTTTAAACCCATTCCCTGCCACAGGTGTGGGAAAAAACAATCACAAACTTACTCAAGAAGAATACCTTAAGCTTACTAATATTGTAACATAAGGGTTTAGAGCAGCATACTCTAAAACGGGGGACTGTTAGGTTGCCATTTTTGTCTTGCTGCATTCTGCCATCTTACAGCTTTGCTCATATAACCTGACCAACGCTTGCCCTTTGAAATGTTTTTAGAAACATGCTCATGACCACGGGCTGAATGAAGACTTTACGTCACTGCATAGTTTAACTGCCAGCAGATGATAAAGCAAGGAATCTCCTAGAAACTCAGTAGCCTAATGCAGGACATCATTCTGTTAAATAAATAATAATGTCACGGTGACTCATAAATCCTAAACACAGTTCACCCTCTGCCTTTTAGATAACAATTACACAGTCAAGTAGTCTCGTATAGTACACCCATCAGCTTATTTCCTTTGCAAATGTCATCATGTGATGGGTGCTGGTGGGAAGACACGTTACCTATCTGTTCCAAACAAGTACCTTCCTTCTGTGGATTTTCGTATAAATATACCTTTAAAAATAAACTGCAGCGCACACTTACTCTGGTTATCTTTGTATGGTGGTTATTACAGAAGGTGTGTGTAGCAGTTTCTCCTAAAGAAAATACTGACAACTGCAGAGCTCTCGAACTTGACACTACCCATCAGGGCTGACGAAGATGGATACAAGAAAAGAAGGAATTCTGAAGGAGCGCGAGTCATTGCTTGGAGCTGAAGGAGGAAGCATCAAGCTACTGTACCAGGAGACTGATGAGGAAGCCTCTGACCTCCGTTATGGGGCAGCAACATACAGAGGCTGTTGCTGGGAGAAGCTCCGGAGATCTCTGAAAGCAGTCTAAATCCGGAGTACGGCAATAGGGCATTTAGAATGCAGCTAGAGGCTGAGAGGCACTGAGAAGTCTGAAGGACTCCTGCAACTCGAGAGGGGCATTGAGAGGTTTTACACAGTGCAGAGAGCTGGGGTGGTGACGCTAAGAAGCCTGATAAAGGGACTGGAGCCAGGGAGGTATGTTGAACTCTGAAAGAGGTCTAGAATGGAGAGGGTTGCTGAGAGGTTTTAGCAAGTGCCTAGGGCCTGAGTAGGGTGCTAAGACATTTCAAAGATACCTGAAATGTGAAAAAGAAATAGTGGCATGTTTGGAATAAACCTAGAGCCAGAGAGAGGCTCTGAGCAGCGTGAAAGGGGCCTGTAGCCTGAGTGGGCACTGAGAAATGTAAAATGCACCTAGAGACTGAGGGTTGTTGAGAAGCCCAAATGACCAACAAAGCCTGAAAAATGTAAAAAAAAGAGCATAGAGTGTGAGAGAAGTGTTGGGAGACCTGGTAGCATATGAACCCGAGAAGGATTAATAATTGTAAAAGACTAAGAGACATTGATAAACAAACTAGAGACTGGTAACTTTGAGAAACGAGTAAAGAATTGCAAGATCCGATGGAGCAATCCTGACAGATTCAGCAGAAGGAACTCTCAGGTTCATCATCCTGCACAGAGTCCTTAAGTGAGACTTTCTTTCATGTATGATCTTAAACTGGATGGTTTGCTCTGTGATGCATATAGATCGAGCACGATTGTGCAGAGAGATGCTGCCACATCAATCCATGAGGACTTCAGCGATGTGTGTGGGCCCAGAACCGGTACTCTGCGACTGCTAGACCCTTACCATGTAGCTCTCAAGCAATATTGAGCACTGGCGCGTATCTGATCTTAGGGTCCATTGGGCTGCAGTCGCCACAATGTCAACTGGGACCAGAATCAAGCAAGAGTGATGCCAAAAAAAACCACCATGCACCCGCCAACCGAGAACACAGTCTCTTGGATGCAGGAGGCAGGATAAGTCTTCCTGCACCACGAGAGGGCACCCCAGATTTAACGGTATGCAGGAACAGTGCAAGTCACTGGTCTGTGGCATCACTGAAAGTAGGTAGTGGAATATAGGCTGGCAAGAATCACACTGATTGAGAAGGAAGCAAAGACAAGGATGGCAGAAGAGAATCAGCTGGAAGCACCCAGGACGGGAGAATAGAGAAAAACAGAATGGAGAGGCAGGAGCGCAGTCAACAGAGCCGATGAGACGCACCAAGGAAGTGGCGCTTCCTTTCGTTAAACCCACGCATGGGAATGAGGATGTTGAATGCCGGTTGCCAGGAAACGCTGTGCGGATGTGTATGCCGGGTCGTCATGTGGCACACCAGCTTCAGTGTCCCAAGAGAAACATGGCAGCTTGAGCCGCTCGTAGTATCCGTAAGCAAGACGCCCCATCACAGCAAAGCAGAACAGGGTAGAACCGCTGCATACTGCCCAGAGGATGAAGAGCTAAGAGACAAAAGGTGGGGGGGGGGGTTAACAAGGACACTCTGGGAGCTGTAGTCAGCCTTGGAATCAGGCCTGGATGGGAACAAGGGGAGGAAGATACCTTTTTAGGACATTGACACAAAGAACTTGTATGCTCAAGTACGAGATAGGGGAAACCATAGGTAAATGCACTCTATGGGCATGCCAGGGGTCGGGCTTCACCCGGAAGGCCCACTTTGAACACATGTCCCGTGCACCACAGTGTATGGAGGGTGGAGGGAGGGTGGAAGCTGAGCTTGAGCTGCATGTCTCTAGCAGACCATAGTCGCTGAGACAGCACTGGGTGATGTAATCGAGGTCGGTGAGCCAATCCCACGGCTGCTCGTGGGCTCTGGGTAAGTCGCCCTGATCCAGAGAGGCGCTCACATAACACCAAGGCAGTCTTAAGAGCCCTCTGGCCAGCGGGTCTGGGAACCGGGAGGTGGAATGGAACTGCGTTCCTTGAAAAGCCAATCAGACGATAGGTTCTGGTGTCCCTGGGAAGTAACCAGCCCTCTGAGTGTCCACTACAGTGTTTGTGAAGGGTGCTATCTTGCAGGTACCGTGTGAATGTCTCCCTTCCTACTAGTTCAGTGTGTCTCATGTTCCTTTCACTGTGGTGCTGACCAATGGCCGGTGAATAAAGGCCCAGAGGTTAGCAAAAATATAGGAAGCAATGTGGCGCCACATGGGGAGGAGATGAGCTGGGAGAAGGCAGATCGGTTTGTTCCAATCATGTTTTACTAATGTATGTCTAGTTATAGGCATATGACGTATTTTAACCAGTAAGCTTTGTGGGACATGAAGTTTGAAGCAAAACTGTTTCCAACAACGTGAACATTGTATTAGCAGTATAAAAATGATGTTCGCTGTGTACCAGTTTGTCAGCTCTCATCAACCAGTTCTGTTCCACTGGTCTGTTTGATTTGTGCTCGCCACGCTGAAATAAATAGCGTTACTTCTTGCCTGATATGCGCTCCTTTTTGGACTACTTGTGGTAACTATTCATTACGAGCTTTTGGAGGATCCCTGATACAATTCTCAGAAGCTGAGAAGTCTGTTGATGGCCATCACATCTCTAATACTGAGAGAACGTGTTCCTGAAGGGATCTCAGTGTGTCTCATACTTCAACATAATAATTACATACTTCCTAAATCTTTGAAAATATCAGAACAAAAAGAAAAAATATATAAATTCAAAGTATAACATTTATTGAATAGCTTTATGACTACATCATACAAACATTAATAAGCCTGCATCATGTGAAAGGCTTAATTCAAGAAAACAATGCCAATACCCTTGAATTGACAGCTCATTATAAAAGGTCTCAACCATACAGGTTAGTCCTTACACTAAGTAACAATCCTCCATTTGCAAAGTTAAGTTCCTAGTATGATGACTCAGACATGCATTCATATTCTTAAATACATCAAGCACACCTTGGTTCCATTCATCATAAAATCCTCTAGATGGATGGTCTAGTTCAAAAACAGTTAAAAGAAAAAACCTTCATAGTCCTGTATGGATAGTATAGCTCAGTGGCAACCCATTCTTCTTGGAAGCAATACGATGCAGAGAGACACAGGTTTGAATCCCGGGACCACGCTTAGAAACCTCTTTGGTATTAAGCGCGTTATAAATAGCCAATTATACTTATACTTATAGTTGTTTATACATACTGCTCGGAACTTAGCTGTGCTCCTCACCATAGTTTTGGTGGTTGTGCCATAATGGAGCATTTAAAAATGTACTTGGTGTGTGCCCTAAATTGAAGGATTTTACCCATCTACGCCTTAGATATTTAAATGGAGGAACTGTGATATTGTGGCATTAGATTATTGTAGGGGCTACACTGCAAGGGTGTAAGCCCAACAAGTAACTTGACCAGATTGGAACACATTTCATAGACACCCCTGACCAGAGATCTTAACTGCAAAGCTTAGGTGGTATACATTGCAATCATGTTGTTAAAAATATCCTCTCTTTTTTCGTCCTTTTATGTTGCCATACATGGATGTGTCTGTTCTCACACAGACCTCTGCAGTAAACTGTTAATGAATTAACTTTATTACGATTCATGAGGATAAAATAGTTGATCTCAAGTCAAGTATTATTTCAATTTAAATAATGCCAAATTCACCTTCAAAAAGAGAACTTGAGTTCTGAGTATTTCTCTATATGTTCTAGATTTGACTTTAACTCTTCATTTAAAACAGTTAGATTTTATTGAAGCTGTGTTTACTGTTCCCAAAAACAATTTCCGGAAATTCAATTTTCGTCCAATACCCCCTCAATTACATTGTGCAAATTCAGTTTTGCTGCAAAACTTGATAGGTAAAATGTAACTGTAGATGAAGCACATCAATGGCACCAGAATGTTATGCATAAAGATTTTCATTCATTGCCCATAGTTACAAAAATTACTATCAAATGTTATAAGCCAATTCAATAGATAATAAAGAGCAGAAGAATGGTGAATGGTTGCTGTGATGAGCCCCTGGGTATTGTCACTGCTCCCATGGGGGTAGCCCCTTCCCAGAGGCCAGGGAGGTGAGGCTGCTACCCAATAGTGCCCCTGGGGGTGGTGCTGAGCGGGTGGATCTCATGGGGAGGGAAACACTCCATGGAACCAGTGAGGACTATGGTGGGAGGACATGGTATGCACCTCCACCTTTTCTGTCCCCTCACTCCTCTCACCCCACTTCCCCTTCTATAAATCTCCTAAGTCCATCTATTGCTGTAAGGTAGCAAACACCAATACTGACATGAAGAAGATTGGGCAAAAAGGAAATAGCTCACAGCGGACCCAACATACAAGGTATAGTCAATCAAACTTAATCCCAATCATAAAAAGGGAAGAAGGCCTGGAGGAACTGACAGCAGGCGAAAGGCTTACCGGTAAGAGCAGCTGGCTTTGGTGGAGCCTTGAAGAACACACAAGATGTTCAGAGCTGTCCTGGGTGGCGAATCAGAGGTCCAGGAGCAACCGGGAGACGGACCACGTGACCGAGGCAGGAGGCATAAACAGAGAGACCAGAGCTTGAAGCATGGCAGGGAGAAGCCATGAGAGACAGAAAGTGCGCAGAAGCCCACACCAAGCAGAGACTGCCCCACAAAGACATCTAAGGCAGACGGTAATGCCACAAAAGGTACCTGGATTACTGTGATGGGTGGCAGGGATCACAAAGAGCCAACGAGGCATTTGGGGAAAGCAAAGTAACCCTTTCTCCTGGCGAGAAATACAAAGCGGACATATAAGAAACAGTGCCTGGCAGGTTGGTGAAACAGGCCTGGCAAAAAGGGACAGCAAACCTGAGAGGGGTCTGGGACCCATATGAAACCCCAGACGGTGCACAAGAAGAGTACAGAAGGGTCCAGGACCCACTGCAGTCTAAGAAATCACACAGAGTGCTGGGCTACAAGAAAACTAGAGAGAGAGAGAGAGAGAGGGGTCTGGGACCCATATGAAACTTGGGAAACCGCACGAGAAGAGTGCATTGAAGGTCAAGGACCCATTGCAGTCTAAGGAAGCATGTGAGCCAGGTGCTGAGATCCAAGACAAGTCGGAAAAACACAGAGGTCGCCTAAAATGGTCACAGACCTACAAGAATGAGAGAAAAGCTATAAGCAGGTCTGGAAGACCCCAAGGTATCGCAGAGGGGTCTGGGACCCATATAAAAAGTTGGAGAAGTCCCAAGAAAGTTTAAAATGCTCATGTACCTACCTGAAAGAAAAAGAAGACGCAGAACTAATTGCGAAGGCTCTGAGGCGTCCCAGAGGGGTCTGAAACCCATACAAAAAGGCAGAAGAAATAAAAATGAAGGGGCGACGGCCCATTGTTAAACACATTTTTTTTTCGGAACAACAAACTACAGTCAAGTCTGGCAAGGGAATAAACCAGACTTGATGTTATAAACGTGAACTTTACTTTTTGATGACTATTTTGAAACACTGCTGCGCTGCAGTCAGTTCTGGAAAGGGAGTAAACCAGACTTGATGATACATTTTTGTGCTTTTGACGATTGTTTTCTTGTGAGACACAGCTGCTGTTGAAGAAAGAAGGAAGGAATTACAGACAAATCCGGCAGGAGAGTGAACCGGATCTGCTGTGAGATACTTGTTTTGTGAAAGTACTCACATTTTTAAACATGAGGGCTTACAGATCATGTATGGTAGGAGCAGGAACCAGGTTTGATAAGACAATTGTGAGGTGAAAAAAGAAGGGGTGAAGGGACTCTTCCCCCCAATGCTTGGAAATTGTGTTTTCTTTTCAAGATTTGAACATTAAGAACTGAACATTATAATAAATATGTAAGTACAGAAAAAAGAACTGAACATTTTAGTTGAGTCCAGAACAGGAGAAGGCTTCTTCTGGATCCAGAAGGTCACCGTTTTCTTTAGTGTGTAAGACATGGAAATAGGTTTTGACACAGGGCGTGGACATTTTATGTTTTCAGACTTCCTGACAGAATCCTTAATCTTTTTGTTGAGGTAGGGAAACCCTCTTAGGAATAGGGCCAGATAGGCGTTTCCTTTTCTTTATCATTAATAAAAGTATTTGCCAACAAATATACCACCTCTGTGTCAGACTCATACTCCGGCACCCTAACTTTGTTGACCAGAAATCATGGACAGGTGTCAAAGTAGGTCTCTGAGGTTTAGGGTTCAACGGGTGGTTGCGTCAGCAATGTCCATCTGATGAAAAAAGATCCACTGAATTGATGTCCCCACTCCCCATTTCCTGATGCCTTGTCAAACACCATTCTGTTTGATGTTAAACTACTCTTCCATATGACGGAAAAGAGTCTTTGTCAATGTAAGACAAGGCCCTAAAGAATTAACAGGAACTGTGCCATTGTCTGGGTTCAGTCCACATTAACCCTTCCATTCTTTTAAGACCGTTCATACCTTCAGTCCACAATGGCAATTTTCTACAGGTTACCAAGAATAAAAAAAATCAGAAGATGGTCCTCCAGAGAGACCAATAATTAGGAGACAACCCACATATTCTACAAATAGCAGCACACAAGAACTAGACACCACAAATAGAGGACAGTCCAAGAAGTAATAAGTGTTGTTGTTTTCCGGGTTTAACCATGAAATAAACAAACTTACAAATATAACATGCCAGCAGAAAATGTACAGGACAGGTGTGCACCCAGTGCACTTGTATTTCGGGCCAATACATATTTAGGTTCAGTGCCTCATCCAAGCGCAACCATACCAAAAACAAATTCATGCTCCTAAGAAACCCCACGAAACATGCCCAAGTCAAGAATTAGCTGACTGACATGAAGCTCAATGGATTCACATCTCAACTCTCACGAAGTGCAAAATCTTTTGTTTTCACCATAAACTGCGACAACTCATTCAAAAGACACATTGCCAAAAAGTAGCATGGTATTAGCTTGCACTCCTCTGCAAAGTCAAGACTTTCATCGCTGCCCTGAGATTCAGAACGGTTGTCTAAGTCCCGTCTAACTCCTATCTTGATGGTTGCAAGAGATTACTCGCAGGATTCCCAGATGTCACTTTAGCCCTTCTGACAGCGTCCAGCACACTGCAGCATGCCTTATCAAATAACTAAGAACATGTGACTACAACCCCATCTTCAAGGAGCTGCTCTGGCTACTCCTTCAAGAATTCATCATGTTTGACACTGCCCACATCACCTAAATAACAGTCGCAACCCAAACACCACTCTACTTAGCAGAGAAACTCACCATTATCAGAGGCCAGTTGTGGTGGCAAGGTATGGAGTGACTGACCAAGTGGTGACATGGTGATTGTTATGCACTTTTATTTAACAAAAAAGATAAACCTTTCTGCCCTTAACTCTAATGGGTTTCCCTACCTAAACCAAAGAAGTTCGGGTGGTCGTCAGGAAGTCCATGAAAGTCTAAACCAAAAGGCACCATCCCAGTCCAAAAGCTCCTACTCTATTCCCGCCACTACAATAAACAATAATAAAGTTTGGGTTCTGATTGTGACCCCAGAGAATGAATCCCTTCTCCTGGATGCAAAGTGCCTCAAAGATGCCAAATCTTCTCAAAGTAAAAGTTCCATTAAGGTTCCAAGCTTTTAACAAACCAACAGTTCTACAGGATCCTCCTGGGGCTAGGAGAATGACTCCTTCTCCTAGCTGGTTCCCCAATTTTCCTTAGGTTTTCAACAAAACTTGTAGTTCCTTCAAGGAAGTCTCAACACATTTTGCTTTCTTTATACTCTTTGTTCTGTCCCCACTGGGACAAGGAAGATGCTACCCGAATCCCTCTCGACTCTCCAGCACCACATCCAAGTGAACTTCCCAGGGAATTGTGCTACAAAGTGATTCACTACTTCAACTACCTCTTCACGATTTACAGTGTCGACTATTCCCGGCCCCATACTTGTTCCTGTTACCTTCTCCCATGAACTCTTCACCGGCTTTGCCTGGGGTCGCGGGTCCACTTTCTCAGTTTCGTCTTTCACGCTACTTCTGCAGCCTTCTTCTCTCTATGGCCAATTACTGTTGGCGGTCTTGGTGCTGTTGTTGGACCACTCAATCCACCCACAACAGGTCACGCCACCACCACCACCATCTTTTGTACTCTCTGCACACTGGTCTAAGTGGCTCTGCTGTAGGTTACAGTAGGCGTCTCAGCACTTTTGTCAGACCGGATGTTCCACCCACTACAGGTCATGCCACCACCTTTCCATCTATACAGTTCTACTGCTCTGGTTCCCAAACGACTCGAAAGATGCTTTCCTGTGAATGCCACTGTTTGTCTTTTTCATTTTGGAGACGTGCCTCGCTGCAGTCTCTCGCAGCCCAAGTTTGACCTTACCGGCTCCAATGCAGCCACCTCACTCAGTGGGTTCTCCTTCTTGATGTACAACAGCTCTCAGCATACCAGCACCACAAGGTCATTGCTGGTCGGGTCAGAAGACTACGAAGAACTCACCCTTCCTTTGCGGTTCAGTTTAGAGGGATATCTCCACCATAACATCAGTCCAATTGACAGAAACTGGTCGAGCATTCCTCCTGCTCGATTGTAGCATTCTTAAGCTCTTCTTTGTCCCTGTACCTATTACATCAGAGTGGTTTGATATTTCACAATAACACAGTTTCGGACGTGATCTTATGTGTCGAAGATTAAGACATTAACATCATCATGTGGGGTTGGGGTTCAAAGGCGCTGTGTATCCCACTCACGTCCTTTATCCCCAGGAGAGGAGTTCCTATCCTTGTGGTCCTCTCACATGTTACCACCTCTGGGGAGACTATTGGTTAGCGCCTCCACCTCTTTAGCTTCATGGAAAGGGGCTTTGCTCTGGGGAGAAGTGGCTCTATCTGAAGGATCGTCACACAGTGCACCACCAAAAGCCACCACATTGCCATGCTGGAAATAAAAAACTGCTAGGGGGAAAAACAGAAAACAGGACTTTTTCTACTATCCACTGGAACAAGTTACCAATGCAGACAAGACTGGCCCCCTCCATCCTACACTTCACCCTGACCTGAAGACCCTACTCATCTAAGACTATCTCGCTCCACTCAACCTTTTCTTTCCATCTGGAATTCTCCCTCTCCCCTGCTTGCGCTACCCATCCCCAGCTCCTTCATCTTGTAAACCCTGGGTACGCCCCCTTTGTACAGCGCGCTGCTGCTTCCCAGCTAGATTGATGCTTTATAAATCCCATACATACATACACAGACATTTTACAGACGGAAATCACGCTATAACTCAATTAGAATTCACAGTTACTGATCCTGA
Source organism: Ambystoma mexicanum (assembly GCF_040938575.1). Lineage (NCBI taxonomy): Eukaryota > Metazoa > Chordata > Amphibia > Caudata > Ambystomatidae > Ambystoma > Ambystoma mexicanum. The sequence continues at coordinate 1,173,310,079 of NC_090928.1, read as the reverse complement.
CATTTTTACAGACGGCGCGACAGACAAATGGCTCGCAAAAGAAAACAAAATGATTTACAAAGTGTCAGATTGAGACCCTGAATTTTACCCATTTCATCAAAACTTGATAACTATAATGAATTAAAGAATGAAAAGCTTAACGAGGTGTCTACATTTTTTCCAACAAGGCAGACTGCAATGCTGCACTGTACTCCATGTACAACGAAGTTGCCGCCCCTAAAATTAAATACTTTTGCGGTCCAGGAACGTACACTTTGAAGGCACAGCATTTTGGTAGCAAACAGTCACCACACATGATTCCTCAACATTTTTTTTATTAGTGTTTTGGTTTTAATATGAACCTTTTCACTGTATAAAATTTAACCAAAAACTTTAACATCTTCACATACGGCATAAAAAGTGATCCGAAAACAAAAAAAAAGACTCATTTTTATCTCCCCGAAGTCTCAGTAAGAGCATAAAAAATGGGCTAAACCTGCATAAAACAAGGACTTCACACAGATGATTCCATTTTCTAACTTAGTTAAAAAAAAGTGTGTTCGTCACTGCTGAAATGTAAAAGGAATGCAAGTCTGCATTTTAGAGAGCCAAGAGGCGGAAGATGAAGGCATTCAGATTCCAAGCGCTTTCAATAAGAACCGCATTTACGATAATCCAAAGTGTGCCAATCACAATAGCATGTGAAAGAATGTTCATTGTAAACATATCACACTGAGGTAGTGCGATCGGAGACATGAGAAGGAAGTTAAACGGCTCTGACGCACTGACGTGAACTGCGCGTGAACAAAGGTAACGGAGATGCTGCCGCGTAAAGGGCATTTCAGTTACACGCTCTTGCCCTATTTATTGAACTTATGGAAGTTGGCACACGGTGTGGCTCTTGCCCTGTCTGAGGCACGTACGGTTATTTCTTTGGAGGACTGTGCAGAAGTGTTGCTTCGGTCGGCTAATCGCCCCGTCATCCTTAAATGCACTCATCATGGGATGTTAAAGAGAGGAACAGCCAGGAAAGACTTTCAGCACAGGAGAATGCCCGTCGAATGCCTCTGACATACCAGACACTGATCTTTAAATTCAACTTGTCAGCCTTGCTTTCCTGAAATGTTCTAAGTGCCTTTGCCTTAGTTTAAATAAACTGCATTTTCTTTTTCTACATTCTGCCTGAAGAAGAGATTTTATTTTACCATAAACGCCCGGGGAATATAGTGGTTGCAGGCGCTTAAACGTGCACTAAATTAACCCAAAAAGAACTAACTTTTAATACTGGGAAATCAGTTATATCATCAAATAAGTCGCAACAAATGAATTGTGCAGAAAGTCTTGTCATGAGTGTGAGGGATCCACGGAATTGTGAATTAAATACTAAACCCCAAAATCGGGCGTTTACGCGTCCGGCGAGCAAAGGCCTTCAGGTGGGCACGGGGCATCAATAGACCCGATAATGCCTTCCCATTGACGGTGTATTGCTATTAGCACGCCAGCATGCTTTTAGGGGCGCACATTCTTTTTTTTAAGCTGAGAAATGACATGATTGCTGTTTCTGTCGCCATGGACAAGGGAGAAGGGAACTCTGTGCACTCCCCGTCTCCCTTTACATGACGCCCATTGACGGTGAGGGGAAGGGCGGGATGTTTCCACTGCTTCATGTAAGTGAGGGTTGGTGCAGTATTTGGTGGGGGGGTTGAGAGAGTGGGGTGCGGGCATGGGGTCAGGCCTTTGAAGGGAGTTTGTCAGCATTGTGAGTGCAGGCAATAGTGGAGTTGTGCCCCAGAGGTAAGATGGTGGCCTCCCACTGCTCACAGGATTCAAAACACGGGCAAAACCATGAGGTAAAGACTGCATGCGAAGATCCCGAATTGGCTGTGAGGTCCATGACACCCATCTGAGGTGATAATTATCAATAAACCTTTAAAGCCACCAGGATCACTAAGAGAATAATGGCCACTAGTTTGTGTTGTCTGCCTCAGTGAGATAAAGATGGGAAGGAGGGAAAAGAATGAACTCCTGAAAATGAGGGAGAAAGATGCTGCCCAGCCAAAGCTTGGAGGCCTGGAACTTCTCCAAAGACTCTGCAGCCTCCCAGCCAAAGCGTTGGAGGCCTGGAACTTCTCCAAAGACTCTGCAGCCTCCCAGCCAAAGCGTTGGAGGCCTGGAACTTCTCCAAAGACTCTGCAGCCTTCCAGCCAAAGCTTGGAGGCCTGGAACTTCTCCAAAGACTCTGCAGCCTCCCAGCCAAAGCGTTGGAGGCCTGGAACTTCTCCAAAGACTCTGCAGCCTTCCAGCCAAAGCGTTGGCTTCCAGGAATTTGACCAGGACATAAAGAGCAAAACCTGAGGACTGTATCTACAAATAACTGCTACTTTGGCAACTGATTGGGCCCCGACGATCACCATGTCAAGGTCTCAAAGATCTGATTGGTCTCTGGTCATACATTGGTTGTAGCCTCCTTAGTGATGTGTTAAAGTGTATGGCAGTGAGAAAAGTAAAGTGTTCTAGCCTGAGAAACCAACTTCCTACTCTCCCCTCCCTGGAGGTTCAAAAATTAAGCCACCTGAGGACCGACCAGTGCGGCTTGCACCACAAGGCCTTCTGGGGTAAGCTGGTTAGACAGACAACTGGATTGGCTGGCCTGTGTCTCTGGTGAGTCCTGGCACAAAGCGGGGGATGAAGCAGATTTTTCAAATCCTAAAACCTAGAACAGGAAGGGCAGCGCTGTATGGGTGTGCATTCTCCTTGGGTAGGCCTTGCTTTGGGATATCTGTGAGAGTGTGGTGTTTCTTGTTAGAGGAAAGGGCTATTATCCATAGGCACTCCACTGCTTATGTGGCAGTGTGCTGAATGGGCACACTCACAGTTCCATAAGGGGTAGACTTCATGAAGTCCAGATCATGAAAACTGTCCAAGCCATTGACTTCCCCCTAGCTTATCGAGCAGATAAGGAACTTCTTCATCATGACTATAGTTATGGGGTAGACTCAAACTCACGCTTATTTAGGAAAAAAGGAATACATTCACAACCTGTATCAAAATGAATCTCAAATCTTGCTGGGGGACTGGCTTTTGGATGCCAGGATGATTTTGAGAGCACTAATATGCAGAATCAAGAGACGGTACAGATTGGTACGAAAGGCATCATGTAGGAACTCAATATCGAAGCAGTGGCTCCAGGTTGGAGGGATTCAGCTTCGCCACTGTGACTGAACATGGAGGTTTTTTGACACGCTCAAGAAGGTCCTGTATTTAGGAAGGCACAGAGGTCCTTACCGCACACCACCAATGTCTTAGCAAAGTTGTGACCATCTTGAGCCTGAATTCTTCACACCCGTTGTTCTGGAGTGGAGGCAGCTGTAGGAAATGAGGCCTGTGCCGGAATTAGCATAGATGGCGATTCCTCTTCAGAGACCCCAGCCAGGCCGTGGTGCAAGCGTCTACAGGAGGAGGATGGGGATTGGTTATTGGGACGAGCATGGAGTGAGAGCTCTTGGCCATCTTACTGTTCTATTTACCTTTCTTTTCAGAGTTCTAAACTGGGCTCATGATGTCTCTGGGTTTTTTGGGACAGTAGGCATTGAAGAGGCTGGAGCCCTTGCAGAGGGCTTGCCAGCCTTGTTGATAGTGGTGAACACCTTTTCCACCCTTTCCCAAATAACCTTAGGGTGCCTGGACTGACTGGAGCCCCATTAATTGGTGTCCTGGTCTGGGCAAAGCCACTAGATGGAGGATTGGTGCAGATCCAACACTGTCATCAACTTCCCAAAATCCTTACAGGGGTTAGAGCCCAAAGCCTTCGATGGGACATGACTTCCATTTCATTGAGAAAACACCAGTGATGTCCCAACGGCAGCATCAGAGCATGCGGAAAAAACAAAACTGAGGACATGGGTTTTATGAGGGTCCACATGTCTCACCCATGACTGACCATCCGTACTCACAGGAGCCAATGATTCAAGAGTGAGCCGCAGTGCACCCACTGGTGGTTGAAAACGTTTTCCAAGCCAGTCTTGTGCCTAGAAGTAATACTCTAACACGAGGAATCTGTGGAAGGACGGTAGAACAAAACACTGCTTCAAGAATTGCCATGATAGAGAAAAAAAAGACAAATATACTTTATGAAGTCACCATTTACCCCTTTCATGATGTACATGCGCATAACACTAAGGGCCTCATCACGAGTTTGGCGGTAACCCTTAAATGTGGCTGTAGCACTATTACCGCCACATTTGAGGGTCCAACCAAATCATGATCTTGGCGGACTTCTCCCCAGCTCTGAGTTGGGGGGAAATCCGTGGCAAATTTGCCGATTTTCAGCATGTTTACCGCCAGCGGGAAATCCGCCGGCGGTAATAGCGTGAATCTTCCCCATTGGGCCCAATGGGGAATGAGGAATTCCCGAATGGGCTCAATGGGGAATGGGCAATACCCGTTCCGCCAAACCCGTGATCCGGCGCTAATAGCTCCGGGGGGTTTGGCGGTAGGGCTATTAACGCCAGTGCTAATAGCACCGGCGTTACCGCCCAACTCGTGATCAGGCCCTAAGAATGGGAAGAGGCTGATGAAAGGAGTACAGCAGTTGTAATAAAAAGTGTAAACGATCTTATTTCAACACATGTTGACAATACGCTAACCAATGAGAAATGACTATGATCTAGTAGAAGCAATGCAATCTGTTACAGCTCTATCAAGCAAGAATACTAAGAGGAATGTGCCCTTTTTGGGTCTGCCTAGAGAGAGGTATATCTCACGGACAGAAATGCAGCAGTATAATTTAGGGAGAGAGTTTCTTTCCCAGGCTGCCTGGTGGTGTTTTTTCCCCATTTGCGTTGCTATAAGAAGTTCTCAATCCTTAACAATCATCTGCTCTGTGATGCAGAGAATGGCTATATTTGACTATTGAACCTTAACTAAAAGCAGTATCTCACAGGCACCATCTTGGAGTGGTGGAGCATTCCTGACATCATGTTTACTGGCGTGTGTCAGCTCTGTGATAATGTTTCTGTGCAGTGCATGTTTTCTCTGTGTAATTATACATTTTAAGGAAAGAACCACTTCTTCAGGGTCTTTGCGAGCATTTCTCTGTTTGTATTTTCCCTGTGTGTTACAACTTTGAAATGTGGAACATTTGTAATGATCCATTACAGGAGAACGCATTCACTTACTGATTACTGTTTGCAAGCTGGTGTAATTGGTCGTATGATGTTTTGGAAGCCTGCTGGGTCAGAGTGCAAGTTGAGGCATTTTCTGCTTCAGTTAAATCAGCTTATCAGTGTATTGTGCGGCACTCAACAAGCATTTCCAAAATAGGACAAAGTGGGACCAATTTACATATAAAGCACTACTTCTGAAAAATATAGTTATGGTGAACTTGTTTCCTATCACAACACTGGGCCTCATTAAGAGTGTGGCGGTCTGGTAACAAGGGTGCCGGTAAGCTTACTGACACCCTTGTTACCGGACCGTCACATTACGAGTCTGCCTTCCGGGGCTGCTGCGCCCGGCAAATCTGACCCTGCCGGGTGCAAAGTTTCCGGTAGGTAGACTCATCATGGAAGCACTGGCGGTGCTTCTGTCTACACACTACCATAGAGTCCTAGGAATGGGGACTTACAAAATCTGACGCCTGACTTCCTGTGCCGCTGGGACTTGTAATGTCCTGGTGGCACCGGGAAGTCAGGCGCCGGATTCGGTTGTACGGGGTTGCCGGCAAACAGCCACTCGCACCAGCGGGTTACCGTCAACCTCGTAATTAGGCCCACTGTGTATCCACTTAACCCTCTCCACCTGAAAGCTTGTAAAGCATCATGCATGGGCCAGAACATGATCTACAGGAAGAAGGCAGCAGTATCTAGCCCAGACGAAAGGCCGTCCAAGGTATGTAAATTACTGATTTCTGGAGCATGACCATAAATGCTGGTCACAAGAAGAACGGGGTGCTTAAGAACCTAAAAGACATTATGAAGTAGAAACATTGGGAATTCCCTCCAAAGGCAAATCTACAATAGGCTTGTGTCTCGTGAGGACATTACAAAAATAATCTTACCCTGAACATTTACAAAGTCAGACCTATTTGCTTTACCAGTGCTTCTTCTCATGGGTTCCTCTAGCGATGAAGTGTGCTGCAGTGAACCACAATGATGCACCAATCAAATGTTGAAAACAGGATCAGATTTAACCCTAACCTGCCCTACACCAAAAGGTTCAGTAAATCACAGTGAAGCTGTAAGGGAAACTGCAGCAAGTATTTGTATTATTTTTCATATATTTTGTATTTATGGAGCGCTGTACGCCAACACGCTGCACAAATCATCATAGTACTATAATAAATGAACACAATGACTAATAACCAAAAAAGGCTAAATAAGAGAGCGAAAAAAAGAATAAGAAGAAATAGAGCGAAGAGATAGAGGAAGTGTAACCTTTTCAAATGTTTGTCTGGTGAATGATGCTACCGTAAGTTTTAAAACCCAAGCGGATAGCTTCAAACAAAGGAACTTTCTGGAATACTTTTTCCCCGATTAAGCAGTACTGAGCAAAGATACCTGGAGTATTTACCTTCCCTATATGCCCTCTTTAGACATAATGGTTCCAACTATATACCTAAGCCAAAATAGGACAGGTTCTGCAGAATAGGTTCGTTTTTATGTAGAAATCTCGCTTGGTCAGATTTGTTCCTGATATGGGGAACCCTTTTCATGATAACATCTACCAAAACTAGCCATGTTTCAAGAGCTTAGCATAAGCTTCTGCCCACAATACGGTAAACATTGCATGAGAGGAATTCCTTCACGGTCCTGGTAAACATGTCTTTCTTGCCTGGTTTTTGATGAGGGAAAATTGGCTCGTGCACCGACGCGCAGTCGTCTCTGAACCCTTGGAGTTTAGCAGGTGTTGGTGACCTGGGACCATTGTCAGACACAATAAGACCAGAAGCCTTCAACTGAACAAGGGCATCCTGCGCCCTCTTCTTCTCCTTCTTCAGCATATTTACCAGAATATCTTAAGGCACTGTTAAGGAGAACCCATAACTGTATCTATTCATTAGAAATATGATGAACTGTCGAAAGAAACACAACACAATATTTTGTCCATCAATGCATACATGTTGGCCCATACACGTACATTTTTTTTTTAAACAATTTTTATTATTTCAAAAAAACAAACAACATTTCAACTTTTGTGGACCTCCATAGTCCGTATCACATGTCATATTACACAAAAATATTTACTGTCCATCCCCTCCCTCCCCCTAAACACTAGCCGTCACATCTGTGCCATTTACATAAGTGTCTACGGGGATCTCAGTGCTCATTGACACATCCGAGTCTTCCGTTTCGTGGTTATCCTGGTGAGGGTTCGCCATTGAGGTCACCAGTTGCCTCCAGGCTATCAGGGGGCCTACTTCCTCCTCTCCTCCCCTGGTAACCGCTTCAAACCATACCACAGTTTCTGCCTCAGCCCATGTTAAAAGGCCGGCCACCAAATCTCCACCCTCGGCCTGTGGGCCGCCTTCCACCTCATTGCGATTCTGCGTTTGGCCAGAACATAGGCTAGATCTTTCATTTTACTTATATGTTTTAAAGTACGTGGCCTGGAAAAACTCCCAAGCATGCATGCCCAAGCAAGCCTCACATCCAGCTCCACACCCCCGCCAGCCATTCTCATCCTTACTTCTTCACAGAATTTCCGTATCTCAGGGCAGGCCCAGAACATGTGCAGCAACCCTGCCTCCACCTCCCCGCACTTGGGGCATTTCTGTATAGCAGAGCCTCCAAACCTGGCTATCCTTTCGGGGGTCAAATAGGCTCTATGGGTAATATACAGCTGGATCTGCTGGAGCCTTGCGTTCCGGGACACCTTCTTGTGGTACTTTTGGGCTCTTTCCCACTGTCCCTCTGTCATGGGTTCTCCCACCTCCTCCTCCCAAGCCTCCCTCAGTTGGGGCAACTCCTTCTCCGTCTTCGTTCTTAGGAGTTCGTATATCCTTGATATTTTGTGACCTCCCTCAGAGATGTCATACATCATTTCCAAAGTGGCATCAGGTTCTTCCATTAACACCGTCTCGGGCCACCTCTCCCTCACCCGTTTCATAAACCTGGTATAAGTAATATATTGGCCTCCATGCACCCCCGTCTCCTCCTGCAACCTCTGAAATTCCACCGCTTCCCCGTCCCGCCATATATCTCCGAGAGTAGCTATGCCCACCGGTTCCCAGTATCTGCGGACCCCTTTAAGCAGTTGGAAGTCCGCCCCACATAGCGCCCCCAGTGGGACTTGCTGTGAGAGCGGGTCTGTGTCACCCACTGTTCTCCACGCTCTGCGCCAGATCTCCCAGCCCAGCATCAACAATCTCCCCCTCTCCGCCACTTTTGTTCTATGCAGCCATACTATCTCGTTTAGGAAGTAAGGGGCAGAGTCACCTCGTAAAAGCCTAGCTTCCGCAGATTCCTCTGTAGATAGCCACCTAGCCACATAACAGCTGTCCCGCCAAGTAATACAGTTCAAAATTCGGCAGGTTTATGCCCCCCTTATCACTCGTGTTTTGCAGTTTCCACAGGGCAACCCTGTTCCTAGAGTTGCCCCATAGGAAGCCCCTACACATGCTGTGGAGTATCACAAAAAAGCGTCTGGGAACCAAGAACAGGATATTCACAAAAAAATGTAAAAGTCTGGGCAAAACCACCATTTTGAGCAGGGCTGCTCTTCCCATCATGCCCAGGGGTAGATGAGACCAGAACCCCATGCTGTTCTTAATGCCCTCAACTGCCTTCGCTGTATTGTGTTTGTGTTCTGTCTCTAACTTATGGTAGATGTTTACGCCCAGATACCGAAATGTCTCAGGCTGCCAGGGTATCTGTAAGACGGGTAATCTCTCCAGTGGGGTGTTCCTGTATCTGCCCAGGGGGAACAAACTGGACTTCCTGGGGTTTACCGATATTCCAGAGAGGGTGGCATAACGGTTCATCACCTCCAACACATATTGCAGGTTCTCCTCGGGGTAGCGCAGATAGAGAAGCATATCGTCTGCGTACAATGATATCAGATGTGTTCCGCCTTTCGTTTGGATCCCAACCTCCCCGTATTGTTGCCGCAGGCATATTGCCAGCGGCTCTAATGCCAAGATGTGTAGCATGGGAGACCAGGGACATCCCTGTCTGGTCCCCCTGCTGAGCTGCCATTTATCAGAGATTATGGTTCCTGTTTTAACTCTAGCAATCGGAGAGCTGTATAACATCTGGACCCACCTGGTATATCCTGGCCCAATCCGGTAACCCTTCAGGGCTGCTTTCAGCCATGGCCACCGCACTGAATCGAATGTTTTACCGCATCCAATGATACAATAGCCAGCTCACCCTGGTCTCCCTCAGCCTGGTCAATAATATGGTGCAGCCTCCTATGGTTGTCGGTGATGTTTCTACCGGGGACATAGCCTGTTTGGTCCGAGTGTATCAGTTTACCAATTACCCTCTTTAACCTATTAGCCAGCACTGCCGTGAGTATTTTACTGTCTTGGTTGAGCATGGACAGGGGCCTGTAAGACCCACAGTCCACGTCTGGCTTGCCTGGTTTCAGGAGTGGGATGATTACTGCCTCGCAGAGAGACGCTGGCAGTTCCCCCGCTCGTATGCCTCATTGAGCATGGCGAGTAGCGGCTGGAGCAGCTCTTGCTTATATATTTTGGAAAACTCACTGGGTAACCCATTCGACCCAGGCGCTTTGCACGTGGGTAGGTATTGGATCACCGTCTCCAATTCGTCTGAGGTGATGGGGGCGTCTAGTGCCGCACGTTCCAAGTTATCTAAGGTGGGCAGCCCTATCTCCTCTATTGTTTCCTGTATTTCTTGGCTCATTTCTCCTCCTACATCCTCATATAGTCGTCTATAATATTTGAGGAACTCCCCGTTTACTTCTTCCTGGGTATTATAGATTTGGCCTTCCACGTCTTTGATCTCGCTGATCATCGGACGGGGGTCTCATTTTTGTATAGCCAAGCTAGTAATCTACCTGGCTTGTCCCCCCCCTGCATGTAGTCTCTCTGTATATTTCTTGTAGTTTAGTCTGCATAATCTATCCCAGAGTTCACTACAGGTCATCTGTAAGTCCCTAATCCTGCTGCTATCCTCACTGGTGATTCATCCACTTTGTGCTAAGCCCTCTAGCTCTTTTTCCATTTCTTGCAATTCCCGTTCAATACCCCCCTTGGATTTGGATATAGCCACCCCGCGCACCACCACCTTAAATGCTTCCCATACCGTTCCCTCAGAGCGTACACTACCGGTATCAATTTCGAAATATTCCTCAATGGCCTCCCTAAGGTCTTCTCGAAATCCTGTATCTTGTAAGGCCTCAGTTCTGAGCCTCCAAGTCGGGATCTGCGCTCTGGGGGGTTGATGTCGCCATTCGACGACCAGAAGTGAATGTTCGGACAGCACCCGGGCCTTGTATTCCGCGCTCCCCATTTCTCCTATCCCGATATTCGCAAACACATAATCCAGCCCCGTGTAAAGGTCCTGAGGTGCTGCATAATGCGAATACTGCCTATCCGCTGGATGCAATCGTCTCCACACATCCTCTAGGCCAAGGTCTGTCAGCAGTGACAACAGCGCCCTGGCTGCCGGTGCTGGCTTTCCTAGTTTATCATCTGACCTATCTATCCTGGGATGCAGGGTGCAATTAAAGTCCCCACACCACACCATCGCGCCTCCCACCATGGGGCTGATTTTGCTATATAGGGATCTGAAGTATGCCGCTGTGTCATGGTTTGGGGCGTACAAATTTATGATATTTACCTCTCTATTTTCCAGGAGTCCCGCCACCACAACCATCCTGCCCTCTGGGTCTATCGTCAAGCTGAGCAACTGAAATGGCATGTGTGGTGCCACCCATGTGATTATCCCTCTTGCATATGCAGAGTATGTGGCCCCTATGACTTTGCCTTTCCATTTTCTCTTGACCACCTCCAGCTTCTCTTTAGTGAGGTGGGTCTCCTGCAGCAGAGCTATGTCAATCTGCATCCTCCTCAGGTACATCATCACCTTATTACGTTTCAAGTAACTATTGAGGCCCCGCACATTCCAGCAAACAATTCTGAGATTACTCGATGCCATTGGCATGATGCATGCAACACAGATCCCACTTCTGTCCCCGTGCCCCTAGGCTCGTTTCCCCTCCACCTCTCACTCCAATATTTTCTTCAATGGCCCGCTGTCCGACTAGTTTCTCTCCCAACCCCAACAACTCTACCCCTCCCCTATCCCCAACACCACCCCACTGCACACAACCCTTCCCCTCCCCCCACCCTACCCGGCCCCAACAAATGCCCAGCTCCATCCCTGGATCTCAGGCCCACCCGTGTCTGTTCCTGTCTCGTAAACGAGAACTAGGATCCCGCGGGTCGTCACCGTGCTACCAGTGACCTAACTAAATATACTACTAAGGGGAATAAGGATTGCCCCTCAGGAGCCCCCATTCACCTGTACTAGGATTATTGCGTTTCACGGGTCCCACCGGCCCATAATTGTACAACACATTCTCACAGGCTTTATTCTAAAGCACTATATTCAAGTCCCAGTGACTGGGCCATGTCCCGAGGGAAGGCCCATTTGTGCACTACTTATCTCCTGTGATTCCTGTCTGGATATCCGATTCCTGGGGACGACCTTGCATGTCCAGCCAGGCCATCGCATCTTTTGGCGTCTCGAAAAACAGGGATTTGTTCTTGTAGAACACTTTCAGTTTGGCTGGGTAGAGCAGGATGTAGCGGTGGCCTGCCTCTCTCAGCCTCCTTTTCACCATCCCGTAGTTCATCCTGCTACGCTGCACGTGAAGAGTATAGTCTGGGTACGCCGTGATGGTTGCTGACCCCCTTTCGATCTTCCCTCCCCTCCGGAAAAATTCCAGTATCTTCTCCAGGCCTCGGTAATTCAGGATCTTAGCAATCAGCGGCCGTGGGGAGTTCCTGAGGGCGGTCTCCTCGCCAGGGCCATATGAGCCCTCTCAACTGCAAACCCCTGGGTCAATGTACCGCCAGTTATTTCTTGCAGGAGCATGGTTTCCACATATTCTGTCGGAGTAGAGCCCTCTATTCCTTCCGGCAGGCCAACAATACGAATGTTATTGCGTCGGGCGCGCCCTTCTGCTTCCTCCGCCCTGCTTTCCAGGTTTCCCACCCTCTGCACAAGGGCATGGAGTTCCGATCTGTGGGCAGCACATGCCGCCGTGTTCGGGGCCACTTCCTTCTCCAAGTTTCCAGTACGCTCAGCGAGCATCCGCACATCTTGTCTCAGCAAAATGACCTCCTCCTGGACTGCTCCCATCTTTAGGTCCAAGCCCTCTTTCAGTTCAGTCATTGCCTGTCCCAGTTTGGTTTCCCAGGCAATTTTCAAATCCGCTATCGCCGCCACCACTTCCTGTATCGTGCCCGATGCCTCCGCTATTTCCGTAGCACTATCCTTGCTTTTACTCCCCTCGGTGCCGGGGGATGATTTAGCATAAGCTTCCATCGTGGGTTGTTTGTTCCTGGGTCTGACCACTTTAGAAGTCGCCATGCTGTGTTGTGCCAGCAGCACATCCCATCGTGTTACGTGTCTGCGTGGGGTCGTGCCTCTCTAGGCGTTGCAGGGGCCGTTGTGGTTGTATTCCGGTGTAGCCCTCTACCTGCTCCACTTCCAAAATGGGCTGTGTCCTCCCACGTATCTTCGCACGCTCTCCCGCTGCGCCACTTGCCCTTGTTGCGCCACCTCAGAGGCCAGACGTCGTGTACACCCAGTGGCCCAGCGCTCTCCTCTTTCGGCCCTCCGTCGGCCCCAGGGCCGTCAGGTCCGCAGACCAGCCCAAAAATGTTGGCCTCGTTGTCCTATGCTGGGTAGTCAACCTTGTGTTATGTCCGGGGGACAGCAATTGCCCCAGATTGGTCTCATCTGTTGTCTAACTTCAGCCATGCCATCTGTGCTTTGGGAGATGGCCCTCCCAAGTGTGCCTTGCTTCCAATGTTTTGGCACAACTCGCCTCGCTGGCCACCACACTTCCCACAGGCAGCACTGCTTACTGCAGTATGGGTCGAGTGGGGCTTCTGTGCATAGTTGCATACAGCCCCTCCAATGTTCGAATCAGGTCTTCAGTGGCTCTGTGTGCTGCCACTGTTACTCCTTGCTTCAATCCTGGGGGTCCCTGTTATATTGTAGCTGTTCTGCCTGCCAGCGGCATTATCCCGGCCATTCTCCCAGCGCAGCGCACATCCGCTCATCTCTTCGGAGCTTCTGTTTCAATGTATCCCATGCAGCTTCCCTCGGCGGCTTTACCGCGGGTCGCCGCTCGCTGTCAGTTCACTTTCTCAATCCACGGATGTTATTGAGCTCCAGCCGTGTGTGCGCCCGCTCGGGGTGCACACGTCTTTTAATGCTACAACGAACCACGGGGCTCACGTTCCGTTATTGCAGCTGCCTCTGCAAGTGTCTTAGGTTTCCTTTGTGTGCGCCGCCATTTGGTCTCCCGATCTTCGCTGGCTCTCCTGAAGTCGGACGCCTAAATCTTCACGGCAGTACGACGTACATGTCCCACATTTCCAGCGAGTGTGCTCCCCACGTTCATGGGCAGGAATATGGTTTTCCAGCGCCGGCAGAGACCCGCAACCACTCCTATTCTGACGGATCGACACAGGATCACAGGAGCTCCCACGGAGCACGTCCCTCTACATGGCCGCCTTAGCCACACCCCCCATACACATACATGTTATTTTCAAGTTTATATCACACTGCATTAAGTAGGCACCGTGGCTAGGCCGGCACATTGCTTATCTGACCTGACCCCACTCTCAGGGGTACATGATTGGTGGCAGCATTTTGTTCAATTTTATTGGGCACAGCACAGCTGTACTCCATCGGAATCTTCTCTACTGGAATCTACTCTTTCTATAATTCAGGCCAGGGTCCTGTTTGGGCGACCAAAGGTCCCAATCCTGCCATGCAGCTGTGATGCTCCTGGGAGTTTTGCTGGTTTCTATGACACTTTCCCTGCAGTGTCCTGATCTGAGGCCTCATCAGAGATGGGCTCCTGAAGGGACTATACGCCCCTCGGGTCTGTGTTTGCTGGAGGGTGGCCACATTTGTGTGATTCTAGTAAGGCACAGCCTGATGTAATACAGGGCTAACCCTACCAGGAATCCAGGCGAAATGCAAAACCAAACCCACAGTCAGACTTTGTTTTACATCATCATCATCTCACTTTATTTTAGAGTTGAAATAACCATTACAATGAACTTCAAATCAACGTGTGCACCCTAATACAGAATGTAACACATGGATCCAAGGGTTAAACGTTATGTATAAATCAGTTACTTTAAAACTCATGCACTCCTAAATACAATCTTGAACAGCAATGCAAATAATGGAAATTGGTTAGAAAGTAGTTGCTTTAAGGAAAGGCTTTCTAACATTTAAAGCATCTGTGAGAAACAATTGGCACCAAATCACGCCAAACCAATTGGTCATTCAATTACAATGATCATTCAAACATTGGTGTAATGCAAAGAACAATGGGCCTCATTCAGAGTTTGGTGATAATTCTGCAGTTTTTCTGTGGAATTGTCATCAAATCTGATTATTATTGCTGCCACTGGGTTTGGCAGATCCAAAGTGGCAGCATGGTGGAGTGAAAACCCATTTTTGAAGTGCATAGGACTCCATAGGGATATTGGTGGAATGAACCTGATAATCCTCTCCGTGGTAATACTGACAATCTTTGGCATTACAGTGAAGGAGTAACCTGCACACCTTTGCTGGAGGTTAATCATCACTTCAAGATCAAACTCGAAATTGGCACTGCCATACCAATGGCAGTAATTCAGTTACCACCTTTATTAAAAATTATTTCAATTTTTTTACCACACCACCCAACTCAGATGGTCCAGAATGTCTTCTCCTTATTGTATCATGCAGTGGACACAGTTGGTTGATATCACCATTTCTTTAACTGCAAAAGCAGTCACAATTCATCTCTCTCGTCCAATCTCATTGGTCAATCACTGACAATAAGGATCATCTATGAAAATTAACAAGTAAAATGAGATCTGTTTGGGGATTTCCCATCCAGGTTATGTACTTCTCACATCTCGGATGATTTTATTAATGCAAATCCTCCAACGCTGGCTCAATAATCTCTGGTTATAAATAGAGTCCATTTCCCATGTTGCTAGGTAACAGCTCAAGCTAGTGGAACCAAAGCTCCAGTCTGGCCTTTTCTAAAGTAAATTGTATCTAGACCAACAACGTATTCAACTGCCTCCTACTTATTTCTGAGTAAAGGAAGCACTGTAATTCGTATAGAAAGCCGGAGTCTAACAGAAATAGAATATGCAAGCTAGCAAAACCCTAGCTCTTGATGGATTGCAGTTGGTTTAACATGGATTGCTAGATGTCATGCTCAGCTTCTAGCAGTAGGCCACACTCCAACTCCAACATCCTGCACCATATGTTGCCATGGCAATGGATATGACATGATTGATCTTCACCACTCCATCAATCAGGTGACAACCAATCTTGTGTGCAGCTCGGGTAATTGTACTGTTCACCAGGCTCATTTGGAAGGAAGCGTTACAGTAGAGTGAGTAAATTACGCAAACCATTTAAGTACATGGTTTGTTACTACGGTCTGGTTGCAGGAAGAACTCTGTTTGCTTTGAACACTTCTACCAAACACACGATAATGGATATGATGTGTCAAGGGTTTTGACCCATGTTGAATTATTAGACGGGGTAGATGTGGGGATGAGCTGTCGCCGCCCATCATTCTATCCCAGAACAAAACTAAATCAATAGACTGGTTGGATGTGGGGATGAGCTGCCGCCGCCCATCATTCCATCCCAGAACCAGGAAAACCGCGCGGTTGTGCGCACACCAAAATGGTTGTCTAACCTGCCACCCACCAGTGCCAGCATGATGGACCGGAAGCGCCAGGGGTGAAAGGTGGTGTCAAAGGAAAAATAACAGTGTTGTTAGACCAAAAGCGCCTTACAATCACCTTTGTTTTCCTGAATGCAAGCTCAAAGTGCCTATTTCGAACATTGCAGGATATTCAAAAATCTTACTGAACACCAGCAGACATCTGGCAGAATGAAGTGTTGTGTGCATACAAAATCTGGGAAGATGAAGAGCCCAAAACAATGTTTATAACAAACCTGGCTGAGCTGTGGATGTCAGCAGCTTAATTGAAATTGATTTAAAACCACTAAAATCGAAATGTTTAAATTAAATGAGTGACCTACTTTTGAGTGTCACATAGTCATGGTTTTGAACTTAGAATCAGCATTCTAGCTGCATGTGTAAAAATTGTAAGTTTGATTTAAACTGGGAACTAAAGTGACATTTAGCTGAATTCTGCCTGACAACTACCCCCGACAGGAGAAACCTGCTCAGCCACTCTTCCCAGGCCTAGCTGCACCCTGCTGCCCCTGCCAAAAGGAGATAACACCTCTCTGATTGGGTTAGGGGAGGAGTACCTGGGGACTGCAGGAAGTTGAACAAAGTCCTGTCCTGGACTCAGGCAAATGTTATATTGGGGGGGGTCGTAAATGGCTTCCTCTTGGGAGAAACTGGGAGGGGCAGTGCCTCTGCTAGCAAACTGAACTTGGGGGAAGTGGATAAACCAGTTATTCCAACATGTGATGTGGGAAGCCACACCCCTTTTTGACCAGGGCATAATTTTAAAAAGATAGATAACTCATAGTGCGGACTGGTCAAAATTATATAAATAATATCATTATTCTTGTGATTTTTCGGTGCACATTTTAAGAGGTGTTGGGACCCTGTGGTATGTTCTAGGGAGTAGTAGCAGAAATAAGGTTGTTACTCCAAATGTCTGCATGTTAAAAATCTGACACTTCATCAATTAATGTCCATACTCCTTGCGCACATTTGTGTAATTTTTGGTAAATGTCTGATATTGGTAAACCGACCAAAAAGCGCAAAATGTTGTCATTTCTGAATCCCAGCTCGCAGGAACCTGGGGCTTGAACAGAGACCTGTCTTAATTCATTTGTAATATGTACATGTAATGTCAACCACTTGTGTATCTGGGAAATATGTATTTGAATCAAATATAGATTTGTGGGCAAATTGACCAGGGGAGGATCCTCTGACCCATAAACAGACCTCATCATGATGACAATACATTTCCTTCCCCCAATCATGGGAGAGTGGAGAATTGGGCCAATGACAAGTATAGAGGGGCAGGCTCAGTTATGCCACGCACACACCCACTTTCTAAACACATAAAAGCAGACAGTGCAGGACAGGTGGGGACATTCACTTTCCACTCTCTTGCGGGATGCTTTGCCGGGAGACTTCAGACTTCACATCCAGAGATCCAGACTTCAAATCCATCAATCTCCAGAACCTGTAGCAGAATTTAACTCCAGAATTTGTAGCAGAGAGGCCTGAATCCACAAGCTGAATCCTCTTCAGCAGGCCTCATAACCAACTATTCAACAGCCGGGCGAGCTGTTTGAATTTTTTGCCAAGAACTTTTGCGAGAACCTGTAGCAGTATCCAGAAATCAGTGCTGTATCCGGAACCAGAGAGAATCACAAACCAGACCGTTGTGTGCAGAACCGGTGCTTGACAGACCGAGAGAGCAGAGCTGACCCAGATAGCCGGGACTTCAGAACCACCCGCCGGAAGTCCCGTCCAACCTGACCAGACCTTGACAGCTTATTTCAAAAATATAGTGTGAGTACTCACTGTGCAAAACCAATCTCTCAGTTTAATATAATCTAATTAAAACTATTTTCACCTATTTAGAACTACCTCATAGGAATCGTGTGTGCCATTCTGTCCTTTTTAAAGCCGAAAACTGTCACCTGTCATTTTGAACTTTTACATTTCAAATCCGAAAAACTACCTTCACAAAACAGTCCGTATCTCCGGAACCGTTTGTGCTAGGAGCGAGATTTAACTTTCGAACCTAGAACCGACTTCCTACTCCTTATAGTGCCTCCGTAATTACGCTCGACGCACGCGATTAAATTTGCCGCGATTTGACATTTTGCACAATTTCAGCCACGTGTAAAAATCAGCAGCTCCTTGCTTTCCTTTGCTAAAATTCATTTCAACCTGCTAGTTACTCATAGAGCATTGCTAAAGTGAGCCTGCACTAATATAAACTAGATATCACCCACCCTGAACCCCCTATAGGGAATTAAAAGCCTTTTTAGCATATTTTTCACTTAATTGCAACCACATCAAAGTATCTTGCCTGTGTTAAAACTCATACCTGTTTTCCTTCTAAACTTGCTAGGGGGAACATAATTATATTTGATTGCATTCATGAGAACTGTGTGTCTTCTTTCCATCTCCTTATATTGCATAAAGTGGGGGGAGTGAATTGTCAAGGAAAAGTGATTACATTGTCTTTTGTTGAAGCCATATCAAGTTATTTTCTATACTGCATTTCACTCATCATTGCGTTTCCTTGAACCATATTAAGCATTCTTTCCCACCTCATTCTTCTGTTCCTATTTATAAGTAACCAAGAACTGTGCTATTGTAGGATTACCTCTTGCTGATTACTGCTCATTTTCACAAGTGCACTATCCATTATCAATTTATTTATAGAAGTGTGATATATATATATATATATATATATATATATATATATTGTTTAATTTTTCAAATAAACCTTTTAAATTTGCAAAACAAGCCTACTTCTTGGCTCAGTGGGGTCAAGGGGGATTCTAAGAGAGGGGTGTTATACAAGGGTTCATCATCCAGATTATAACTTGCCATAAAAATACATAAATAAGGGCTTCCCTTGGGCATCCCAGACAAGGCACTGGGGGTCATTCCTAGTTGCGTGGTAAGGGAAAAACGATGCCGGTAAAAGACTACCGGCATCGTTTCCCGTTACGGCCCATTCTGACCCACCAGACCGTTATTTACGGCGCCATAAAGTACGAGGCCGTAAATAGTGGTTTAGTGGCACGCGCCCGACACGCCATGCCGAAATTAGCAGCATGGCGTACACCGGAGCTGATCCCCAAGTAAAGCGGACATGGAAAAAACGGCCTCCACATGACCGCAAAGTACCTTACCGCCATGGAGTAAATACCGGCATCGCCGAGAAGGTGTTAAGAACCCTGAGCAGTGTTTCCAAGAGGAACAGGTGCACTCAATCAGCACAGGTCGAGGCAATGGAGTCTGGCACAGCACAAAAGGAGCACACCCACACACCACACCCCCTCCTACACCAAGATGATACCAATTGTAGCAGCGTTCCTGGAGCTGGAGGCCCTGCTTGCAAGGCAGCAACTACAACAACAACAACAACAACAACCACAGCCCCCACCACAGAGGATAAACAGGAGGAGAAGGAGGGTGAGACAGGCACAGCATGCCCTACCGGTGCAGCCACCATTACCACGCCGGCAGCCCCTAAACCCCCGCATCAGAGCCACCCCCTTCAACCTCACACCAGAGCAGATCCACACCCTGTACCGGCTTGACCGGGACACCATTACCACCATAGTGGACCTGATACATGACGATATAGTGAGCCGCATAGAAATCAGCACTGCCATCCCTCCTCTACTGAAGGTAGCGCCTGTGCTCCACTTCCTTGCCACAGGCAAGTTACTGCTCATTTTCACAAGTGCACTATCCATTATCAATTTATTTATAGAAGTGTGATATATATATATATATATTGTTTAATTTTTCAAATAAACCTTTTAAATTTGCAAAACAAGCCTACTTCTTGGCTCAGTGGGGTCAAGGGGGATTCTAAGAGAGGGGTGTTATACAAGGGTTCATCATCCAGATTATAACTTGCCATAAAAATACATAAATAAGGGCTTCCCTTGGGCATCCCAGACAAGGCACTGGGGGTCATTCCTAGTTGCGTGGTAAGGGAAAAACGATGCCGGTAAAGGACTACCGGCATTGTTTCCCGTTACGGCCCATTCTGACCCACCAGACCGTTATTTACGGCGCCGTAAAGTACGAGGCCGTAAATAGCGGTTTAGTGGCACGCGCCCGACACGCCATGCCGAAATTAGCAGCATGGCGTACACCGGAGCTGACCCCAAGTAAAGCGGACATGGAAAAAACGGCCTCCACATGACCGCAAAGTACCTTACCGCCATGGAGTAAATACCGGCATCGCCGAGAAGGTGTTAAGAACCCTGAGCAGTGTTTCCAAGAGGAACAGGTGCACTCAATCAGCACAGGTCGAGGCAATGGAGTCTGGCACAGCACAAAAGGAGCACACCCACACACCACACCCCCTCCCACACCAAGATGATACCAATTGTAGCAGCGTTCCTGGAGCTGGAGGCCCTGCTTGCAAGGCAGCAACTACAACAACAACAACAACCACAGCCCCCACCACAGAGGATAAACAGGAGGAGAAGGAGGGTGAGACAGGCACAGCATGCCCTACCGGTGCAGCCACCATTACCACGCCGGCAGCCCCTAAACCCCCGCATCAGAGCCACCCCCTTCAACCTCACACCAGAGCAGAATCACACCCTGTACCGGCTTGACCGGGACACCATTACCACCATAGTGGACCTGATACATGACGATATAGTGAGCCGCATAGAAATCAGCACTGCCATCCCTCCTCTACTGAAGGTAGCGCCTGTGCTCCACTTCCTTGCCACAGGCACTTACCAGCATACAGTGGGGCACATGCATGGCATTTCACAGCCCATATTTTCCCGGATACTCAACCAAGTGCTGGATGCCCTCCTCAACCACACAAGGGACTACATATCCCTACCCCGGACTCCCCAGGAGATATATGACACCAAAGTTGCCTTCCATGCACTGGCAGGCATGCCAAATTGCATAGGTGCCCTCGACTGCACCCACGTTGAATTGGTGGTCTCGCATGTCATGGAGGTGCCGTATCGCAACCGCAAGCAATACCACTCCATCAACGTCCAGATGGTGTGTAATGCCAGTAAAGCCATCACACATTGCAATGCCCGATACCCCGGATCAACTCATGACTCCTTGATCCTGCGGAACTCAACACTACCACACTACATGGAGCGACATGCTGGACGACGTGCCTGGCTGCTTGGTGAGTAACCTGAATGGGCCATGGCAGTGCATTGGGGCTGTGAGTAGGTTGTATGCATACTCCACCTGGGTGGGAAATGGGGGGGGGAGATGCATACTCCACCTGGGTGGGAAAGGGGGGGGGGAAGATGCATACTCCACCTGGGTGGGAAAGGGGGGGGAGATGCATACTCCACCTGGGTGGGAAAGGGGGGTGGGGAGATGCATACTCCACCTGGGTGGGAAAGAGGGGGGAGATGTATACTCCACCTGGGTGAGAAAGGGGGGGGGGAGATGCATACTCGACCTGGGTGGGAAAGGGGGGGGAGATGTATACTCCACCTGGGTGAGAAAGGGGGGGGGAGATGCATACTCCACCTGGGTGGGAAAGGGGGGGAGATGCATACTCCACCTGGGTGGGAAAGGGGGGGGGGAGATGCATACTCCACCTGGGTGGGAAAGGGGGGGGAGATGTATACTCCACCTGGGTGAGAAAGGGGGGGGGAGATGCATACTCCACCTGGGTGGGAAAGGGGGGGAGATGCATACTCCACCTGGGTGGGAATGTTCACGCCAGTGCACGATGTGCCCCTCACAGCACACTGTGCCCCAAGGCAAGTGACACGGCACATGATCACATAACCACACAGTGATGAATTTGAGCCGACACCTAACACTACATGACTAACAGGAAACCTGGCCAGATACCACAACACATGCACCACTCATCGGCGGCCCTTACACACCGTAGGGGCATCCTGCACCATGCAGTGCAATAGCACCATGTTCCTGACTTCTGTATCTCAACACACAGGACAGTCATCCCTGGCAGTGCATAGAAGTGAGTCTAACAGGGATCCTACAGCGTGTCACTGGTCCTGCAGCCCCATAGGATTGCTGCAAGTCACCATGGTAGGGATCCGTGCAGAATGATGAGTATGCTACCAACTGCAGCCAACACCCCCTTTCACCAAGTCTCGCGCAAGACATCAATGAATGCAGTCCAACACTGCTGCATGCATATACGATGCACATGCAACAAGACGTGAGTGCACACTATGACCCATCAGGGAGAAGCTACCCCCTCCATCATTCCATTGCACATGACACATAGCCGGGCCAGTAATGGGGTGACTGTATCCTGGGACATGTGTGTATGGCCAGTAATCACCTGCGGCCATGTAATACTAGTAAAATTCTCCACCATGAATGCACAAACACTTACCTTCATTCCACTCTCATGCAGGTGATGCTGGCTACCCTTTGAAGCCGTGGCTCATGACCCCGGTCCGCAACCCACAGAACAGGCACGAGGAGGACTACAATAGATCCCATACCCGTACACGGGTGGTGATAGAGCAGACCTTCGGCCTGTTGAAGGCACGATTTCGTTGCCTCGGCCGGTCGGGTGGGGCACTCATCTACAGCCACGAGAAGGTGTCCAAGATCACCATGGCATGTGTAATGCTGCACAACATGTGCATCCATCGGAACGTGTAACTGCCCCCTGACGTAGAACTGCTACCACCAGATGATGATGATGAGGGGGAGGAGGAAGGAATGGCAGGACAGCATCACGGTGCCGATGCACAGGAGGGACGTTCCGTGCGGCAATCATTGATCGGACAATATTTCTGACTCACAAGTCAGCTGAGGGTGTGAGGATGACAGGACATTGGGCACTGGGTGTGGGGATACATGTACACCATGCACTGTGAGACATTAAAAGACACATGCACAATGATCAATGTCCACTCTGTTTTTTAGGTATGATCAACCAGTGTATTGAATAATAATGTAGAAACGTGTACAACAAAACCTCCACCCTCACCCCCTTCCCCCTCCCCCCCAACTCCCACACACACCCTCACCCCCCTCCCCCCATCTCCCAAACACACCCTGCCCCCCCAACTCCCACACACACCCTCACCCCCCTCCCCCCAAACTCCCACACACACCCTCACCCCATTCACCTCCCCCACAACAACCCCACAATAGTCCCATCAGTGTAACATAGGCCACATGTGTGTGGCAGTATGGTCAATGTGCACTCCCAGAGCCAGGGGGATCCATGTCGTGGCGGCGCAATGTACGCAGTGACCGACGGACAGGGCTGGTCTGCGTGGAGGAGCTTTGGGAGGGTGGGTACTCCCACTGGGGCTGTGGTCTGGGGGGTGCTGCCTCCAGGGCATCTGCGATCCGGCCCAGCACCTCACAGAGCCGGTTTCTGCTCGCAGTGATCACCTCGCCCAGAGCCTGAAGGTCATTGTGCCACTCCAACCTTGATTTGCAGTTGTCCCGGATGAACTCCTCAATCAGGCCCGTGAGGTGCTCGGAGCGCACTGCATCCATGGCCGGTGTGGCCGATGTGCTTGGCAGGCTTGGTATTGAGCCTGCAGCCCTTTCGGGACTTTCTGCAGGGGAAGTGGATCCAGGACAGGCAGGTGGTACTCCTTGGCCTGTGAGCCCTGGGGTGTCACTCTCCCCGGAGTCGCTGTGTGCCACCTGGCTGTATGATGGAGTGTCTGGGCTATGTCCAATGTCATTGGGGTCCTCCACGTTGGCCATGGAAATTGATGTGGGCATCTGGCACATCAAGGAGGCACATGGCAGCATTCTCCCCTGCCACACTGGACTCCTCAGAGTGCACCATGGGGCATGTGTCCGGCGGCACTGCAGGCGTGGGTAGGGGTGCGGGTGGGGGTTGTGCACCCTCCATGGGGGTTGCTGGAGCAGGTGGTGTTGCATGTGTTTTCTTCCTGCTTGCAGGTATACGGTGTCCCCTGGCTCTGCCCCTGGAGGTACTGGCCCGGGTGGCTTCCTGGTCCTCACTTTCATGCCCGCTGCCTGTGGGGGGGAAGAGACAGACGGCATGAGCAATGATTTGGGGGTCAGCATTTCTTCAAGCCTATGGTATCACAATGGGATTGCAGCGTTTTGTTGACATTTGGGTGGTGAGTGGGACAGTGATCTGGGCTTGGATGGAAAATACATGCAGATGTCTGGGTCACTCATGTTGGCGGAGTACTGTGGTGACTCACATTGACAGCCTCTGTGTGTGGTAAGGCCAATATGGGTTGCAGCCTTGCACCTGACATCAGCCTGGGTCCCACTTGTTACGGCATGATTTCATTGGGGGGGGGGGGGGGTTCCCATACATGATTTGACAGCTTGCCCAGCCCTTGGCGGTGCCTTACATTAGGAATGCATTTACTGTCTTGACTCATGACACTCACCTACATCAGCGGATGACGGAGCACCGCACTCCATTTCGCCAACCCCTTCTATGGCTTCTGTGCCCATCATGTCCGCACACGTTTCCTCCCAGGGCATCATTTTGATGGGAGAAGCTGGGCCTCTTCCTGTCTCCAGGGCCTGACTTCGGTTGGCCGATAGGATGGCCCGCACCCTGAGATGGAGGTCATCCCACCGTTTCCTGCAGTCCTTCGTGGTGCAGGGGGGGTTTCCTACGGCGCTCACCCTCTGTGCAACCAAATCCCAGATCTCCTCCTTCCTGACGACGGTGGGCCTACGCATGTCACTGCTGAATACTATCTCTGCATGTTCGTGCAGAGTGTCCACCTGTACCTGGAGCTTGTCCTGTGTAAAGCGCTCCTTCCTTATGCGGGCGGCACCCTTTTTCAGTGCTTTCGGCATGATGCTGGTCTCTAATGGCTATTTTTCCGATCCAAATATGCCTCCGGGTCCTGTATGAAGAGGATGGCAATGGATTGTGTTTTTAAAGATGGCCGCCGGGCTCCTTCCCGTTCCTGTGCGATGACGTAATTTCTGTATCCGTTAATTAGCGGTGACCGTAATTTACGGTATCCTTAAATTACAGTCACCGCTAATTACGGACGGCGAAGCTTCGATGGCGGTGTTAAGAACGTCTCGCTTCATGCCGGTAAGGGGTTTAACAGGCCCTTTAGCGGTATGCCGCTAGGGGATTTACCGGCATGGCGGAAAGCTCGTGCCCACGAGGTCGGAATAGCCTGTAAATAGCGGCGTGGTACCAGATCGGACTCGCTCTTTCCGCAAGCCGGTAAAAACCAATACTTACCTCCAACCTCGGAATGACCCCCACTGACTTAGTGGGATTACTTGATTGGAGTTACTTACAGATGACAACTAGCAGGATGTTCACATAAGCAAAAGAGATCACCATACTCACGAAACCTCTGTGGGCCCTTTCGCAAGGCTAGCTAGGACCATCCCAATAAGTGCATATAACTGTCACGCAGTAGACTTCCCTAACTGTCCAGTGCCTGTACATCTCCATCGTACCCTGCCCATGCCCCCTACCTTCAAAGCTCAAGCACATCTAAATGGGTATGCAATGTCCCTGCCCCTCCACTCAACCACCACCGTTCATATGATGCCAAGACCTTGCCGCAGTGCTCTACGCCATTAGGCTACACAAGCACAACCAATGGAGAACATAATGAATCCCTTCCACCTGGCCCTCCCACCCCTCACAGACAGACACAAAGTTAACACCCGGGGTGGAAGCAAGCGTCTAGAACCCATGGCTGGCATTGCACGCTTCTGTCTTGATGCCCAGTGCTCCTGCTCAGCAGTGCTGTTCCGGCTTCAAGTCATGGAGTGCATTCATGCATAATTCATAAGATGCACGTCGGAAGCATCCGCTGGCTGATGTGGGATACATCTTTGGCTAGCCAACACTATCCTTGGGGAGGAGGGTCAATTACTTTTTTGACTGTGTACCGCTTTTAAGAAAGACGTTGCATCATCACCACCGGCCAAAGCCACACAAGCAACCTAGATTTAGACTCCTTCCTCCTAGCAACACAAGGTAAGAGCTTCTGGGAGAGGCAGATGTGAAATCGAATTATTGTGGAAACTGGCAATCATGTAAGTGCTAAGTGAACATATGGGAAAGTGGAGATGCTATGATAACTCGGCGTAATGGGGACATGCTAGAAGATAGCAATGGGTTAGAATGGAAACTTCCACTGATGTTTCACCAACAAGCGGTTGAGGGTTCATGGTTGGTCCTACCTACCCTTATTAGGCAGCTATGGCAGCAATGGTAATAGCCACTGTGAAGAGTTCGAATGGTCCTCATCAAGTGGTCCGGTAAACTGTTGATTTGCATTTGTCTATGCTTCATGTGCTGCATTGTATGAACAGTTAT
Organism: Ambystoma mexicanum; assembly: GCF_040938575.1. Lineage (NCBI taxonomy): Eukaryota > Metazoa > Chordata > Amphibia > Caudata > Ambystomatidae > Ambystoma > Ambystoma mexicanum. Next base: position 1,173,283,873 of record NC_090928.1, on the reverse strand, counting down.
CTGGTAGGCATTCAGTATTACTACTTGGGACACCACTGCGTCGCCTTGCCTCCAAGTCCCTAGCACATCTGGCACCATCCATCTGTTATGGAGTCATGTGCATACGGTTGCCGTCTCATGGCTGGATATAGAGTTTACATAATGTTGCTTTTCTTTGTACTTAACCTTGTGGATGTAGTAGGGCACGGAAGTGCTTTGACAGACTCCTCAGGACCACAACCGCATTGATCTATTTGCCATTGGTGCCGCTGTGTGTACAGCAGATAACTAAAAAGCCAGAACATTCCCTCAAGAGGTTCAACAGGACTGCAAAAATATGAAGCCATCAACAGAAGAGAGATATGGCCACGTACATTCAACACCTTCCCTCCCAGAGATGACTCCTATACTTGATTCCACTGCACTTATACCTTAGGGCCAGCGCTTCAACGTCACGGCCACATTTTACCATAATCCGATAACCTTGAATTGACCTGCCTTGTCTCTGTGACACGTTTTGTGACTAGTTTCTACATCCACTTGCTTTCCTGCAAGCGCCAGAATTTCAGTAACAAGCGTCACATTAGCAAAACCATCATGCGCACTATGTAACCCAACTACCAGCTCAGATCTCTGATACCGACTGTATCTGACAGACTACTTGGACATGTAACCTCATACCATGCTTCCTCTTCTATACTATATATATATATATATATATATATATATATATATATATATATATATATATATATATATATATATATATATATGTCAAACCTTTTTAATGTGCTCACTTGTCCGGTTTCATTTTTCCCAGGTGGCAGCACCCTGCGAGTTAAGATAAATAAAGATTTCATGCTCCACCATTGTGAAAAACCTTGGGGTATTGTCCCTTTTGGAACCTGATAATCCTCTGTTCGGCTGGCCTGGGGAGTGCCGTCGCTTTCGGATGCCAACCCTTGGGGTGAATGAGCATGGGAGGATCATCTGGGTAGGGGAGTCCGGGGTCATTCTCATGGGAATACCCTAGGCGAGAAGCGGTATTCCTGACTTTCCCGCACACCTAACCCATCCTATTTCATAGAATTCTCTGATGTCCCAACTACCCCCTTTTCTACACAAACACTGGGCAGAGGAAGAGGGCTGAAGAGGCTAACCCTTGCATATCGCGTAGGACATGTCCAGCTAATTGGGCCAGGCAAAGTCAGGCACTCGACTTTAAGTGCATACATCTGATACTAATTAGCTCTCACATGGATAAAAGGCTGAACATAGACACACACTTTTAGCAAGGCGGAACACGAGCAACATCAGAACCTCCGGCGCAAAGGTAAACCTACTGGAGCAGAGTAACGGACCGAGGGACGAGAGCAAAGGGTGGTGAACCCCAGGAGTTCCCTGCAGGAGTTTTTTGCCTCCAAAAGGCTGTGAAAGACACGTGGAAAAGGCTGTATCCCAAACAAGAAGGCTGCATTGTGTTTCAAGGATGCCAGCGACCCTCCCGGATGAAAAGCACAGTTGGGGAGGCAGAGCCAAGCCTGTGGTACTAACCTTGACGACAAGAAAAAAATGCACACAGCCGGTGAGTTGGCAAGTGACATTAAAGACCGGCGTGTGTTAAGGAAAGATTGAAGTTGCAACATTATATCATGCAATTGAAGGCTGTACGCATGTGAATGAGATGCGAAGAATGAACTTTGAAGTAAGAATAGCTATGAAACCAGCGATACAGAGTAATGGAATGGTCCGGTGAAAGCAAGTAGCCCACTCGAAAGTCTCAGTGAAAGTTGAAATGTTTGTAGTGATAAAGTGAATGAACTGGATTAGCAAAGTGTTCAAACTTAACCCATAGAAAAGGGGAGAGTAAAAAGGTGAACGTTAAACTTTGGTGCTTATGACATAGAACTACCCAGACCAAGAAGCACTGGGGCAAACAACACAAGAGTGTGAGCTGAATGGCAAGTCGAGGTGGTCCTGAAGAGGGCTGTAGTAAAAGCCACTCACATTCGAAAGTCTTTGATATCACGAAACGGTCCGAGTGTGACTAAGGGGAACCGGATGTGTAATAAGTTAGGTGACGGGAACCCCCATTTAAGGATGTGAATTAAGCTTGGGGAAGGGAGCCCCTCCAAGTGTTGTTCAACTTTTGCTTTAAAAGGTCTGAGCCCGACAGAGGGGGACCGGAGAGAACTTTTTGTTGAACTGTGTTTTGAAAGCTGGAAAGAGAGACTTTAACGTGGAAGGCCAGTCGGGCCTCGATCCACGTTTTGAACTGCCTTGTATCAAGAACTTGAGACAGAGTGCGTTATTCGGTCTACAGGGACCACCTTAATCTGTGCTGTCCAACGTGGGGAGGAGAGCTGACTCAGCCACATTTATTCTTTATATTTGAACACTAATTTTCATTGCATACATATTCTCCTTTACACACTTTTTGTATAAGCAAGAGGGCAGGCATTAGGTTTTGTTAGTATAGGCCATTTAGATTTGACTGACTCAACTAGGACTGTTTTATTTATTATTTGATGGTCGAGACTACTCCCATCCTAGTTATAGAGCAAAGTAGGAGTTTTTCCAAACCCAGAAACTTTAATTAAGGTTTTACAAATTGTACCTTTTGTGTCAGTGTCATACTTGTGATACCATGCCTCCCCTATAGCATTCAGTACAGGAAACAATAGGTGCTTGTTATAGTGAGAAACTAAGGCAACGTCTAAATGGAACCAGTAAATGCATATGTTGGGAAGGTTGTGGTGCCACCAAGAGTTCTGCCTCAAGACCAAGTCAAAATTAGGGCACATCCTGCACTGGATTCTATTGCAGCAGCAACAGAGGAAATATGACAACTTATTTTTGACAGTCCCGTGGTGCAGCTCTAGTGTTAAGTCCCTAAACCTTTTGCTTTTCTGAACTGACTCACAGACCCGTTTTCAACTAGTGAGTCCTAACCTACAGTCTCTCTACGGCCATAAATGTCATGTGCCTCCTTAAGGTTCTTGACGGACGAAGGGCTTGTTTCAAATGTACGTGTTGCCCCTGGGCAACATACCCTGCTGAGTTCTACATGTACAACACTGCTTGGTGGCACTATTGATTTTTCCCAATGCATTTAACTAAAGCCTGGCTTCCAGAAAGAGCCCTAGACTGTGCTTCATGTATAGGAAATGTTAAAGGACTTCCACAGAAAGCAGGGTTGGCCAGGACCAGATTTGGGCAGCGACTGAACAGGGTGTCTGCGATTCATGGCTGAATTTACATCCTGTGTGCTCGCCTTGGCAGAAGCATGCATGTGCAGAATGTGGCAGCCCCAACACATGTATACCCTCCTCACTACATTTAACCCTAGTCAGTCTTCCCCGACTAACCAACTCGCATCTAACATCTCCTACCTCCTTTACCATACACACACAAATCACACACCCTCTCACACAGCGATCTCATGCCTATCAGTTACCACATCGACATTAATGAAGCTACAAAACTCCACTTACGTGGATGGGAACTGGCGCAGCAGGGTCCTTTTAATATCATTTGTTTTTCATTCGCTTTATTTTATGGAAAGCGAGAGATATCCCTGCAACCCCCGATCCCTTTATAGCGAACCAGGGTGAGGGGGACCCCTCTGCAACCCCGGCTCCCCATGTTTGCTATAATTGGACCGTATGGTAGAATTGTTCGAAATAATGTCGGTCGTACGTAACTTTAGTACCACCAAAATTCAAACAATTCTACCATATGAACATTTTGTAAAACAAATGTGGACGGCTTCGTTCCATGCCGGGGCTAAGCCTTCATCACTGCTATGGAAACACAATTACTAGGGCTTGCTTTCTGGTACTCAGCTTCTGGAATCTACAGTGCTGAACCCTGAGCCAACCAGACAAGTACCTAATGTCAACACATACTGCCAAGTGCAAGAGAACCCTCAACACTTCCATGGGACGGCAACACAGCACAGCATGCACCCCAGAGGCACAGATCATCTGTGTCCGACCGATCCCTCAAAAGGCATCAACCATGGACTTGCAGTGTGGTCATGGGGAGAGATCTATCTGAACCATGCAATATCCAGCTACCACCAATCATGCAGAATCATGCAGAGGTTACGGCAGGGACAGAGCAATCAGCCATGGTTTGACCAATCTAAAGACCAGGATGCTAGTCAAGAGGAATGAGAGCAACATGCTCACGGAGACCAACGGTTGCTAGGGAGGCATTGAGGTCTGGGCAATGGGTGCACAATAAATACAACAACGGATGGGATGCTTAGATATTCGGACCATGCATGAGGAATAACAGCCATATACCCTCAAACAAAAGGCAGCTCAGCAAACACTGCCTGGAGGATTCTACGGCCCTTGGTCTATGCCTATAGCAATTCACGATTCCTCCCTCAACATTGGAGAAGGTGGCAGCAACTCGACGATTGTGGCTTGTAACGTAAGCAGATTAAATATTCATTGATAGGACCTGAGATATGGATAATGAAACGGCTGGTAAAGGTAGGTAGGATAATTGGAAGAACAGCTGGTTTACTTTCCCTTAAGCCCTTCTCATGAGTGTTGCAGTAACACGTTACAAGGTACGGTGTAGTTACTGCATGCAATTTGTGCAGGAATATTCGCACCCCACATTTGGTAAATACCATCCGCGTAGGAGATGAAATCACTCCTATTTAACTCCAATTTTGACCTCTAATTAAGAGGTGGAGGTAGACGTGGTAAATGCCACCTGAGTAGGAGGTAAAATTACTCGTATTTGACTCCATTAATTCTTTTTTTTATTACCTGGTTTAATTGTTTGTACAATTTTTACAAGATCATTTCTTTTAAAACAGAACAGAACTTGCAAATTTCAGATCCAGCACTTTTGGACAAGGGTCGAAAGGACAGAAGAGAAAATGCCAGTAGGAGCAAGAGGAAAGTGGTAAAAGGGAAGAAAAATGTTTAACTCCAATGTTGCCTCCAATGTTGTTAAGAGGTGGAGGTAGACGTTTTGAAAAGATTGACCTGAAGTTAGGTTTGTCATGTAGTTAAAGTGCCTCCCATCATTGCAGAAAAGGGAATTCTGCATGGTGACCCGCTAAGGGACAGAAAAAGTGGGCATCTCGGCTGCCAACCTTCTCACCCTCTTTGCAATGTAATGCATAGCAGGGTGAAAAGTGACCCTTCCCTCTAATGGAAACAATGGCCCAATAACGGTACGACCGCAACCGTGTAGAGGCATTTCCATCCTCAAAGCGAGAATGGAAATGCATTAAAAAAAAAAAAAGCAATTCATTCAGTGTTTCAAAAAACACAAACAGGATTTTTGTGACTATGCATCTCTTACCACCAACCCATTGGATTAACCCCAATCAGGCCTATTTCAAGGACGAACGTGGAAACAGTGGAGTAGCTTTGTGGAAATGTTGGTCGGGGTGGGGGGCATGACATCTAAAGGAAAGGGGACCCTGGCAAATGATGGGGGCAAATTGGTGTGCCACGAAAGTTGAGGGCAGCGGTGTCGGATTGTTAAGTAGGGCTATGCAGCCCGCCCACATCGTTGTGTGGGCAGACCGCCGTTGCGGTCTCAGTTCCCGGGCAGGGAAGTGACGTTGGGCTAGGGAGGGGGCGGGACAGGAAGGGAGGTTGGAGTAAAAGGAAGAATAAAGTGGTCGCACGAATCCCCGGCTCCCGCGTACATTATTCCGCGGTTCGGGGGACCCGCGCAAAACCCCACAACTGGCGACGAGGAGCACACGAACCCGCAGGAGAAAGGGTGAGGCGCTTTGGCGCAACGCCACAAAAGCTCCGCGTAGGTCCGCAGTCGAGCGGCGTGGCGCGTCGGCGCACCTCTCAGTGCCAGTATTCCCGCTAAAATGACACCCATATGTGGTAAGGTAATTAGCAAATGCCGTATTTAAAAAACAAAAAACAAATCGGCCACATATCACACATCACGGGCCTTGATAAGGGCTGGTGGGGTGATCACGCCGCTTATTTACTGCAGTGGGTAAAACAGATGCACCCAATGCTTTCATTAAATGCAGTTGGCAGAGAAAGTTTAACTGTGTCTTAAAATGAAGTCCTGTGCCCAGCCAGAAGAGCACTTACACTAGGCTGCTGTGTAAACAGATACATATGAAAAAAGAATGGAGCATTGAGGAGATGAGGCTTTGCAGGAAAGAAGTACTGTCTTACCGGCCAGATGTTTGCTTCCTTGACTTGGAGTGACACAGAACCTGGAATATATTGATACCCAGTGCCCGATGCGAAAGCCTCCCTAACTATAGGGACCCCAACAGTGGCGTGTCCAGACTCTTTTTACTTGGGTGGCCCAAGTGGGGCACTGACCTACGCACGGGTGGCATGAAGCGTGAGCGCACACACACATAATGAGCATAGTTTAGACTAGGAGTGGCACCTGGGGTGGCCAATCGGATTGCAGGGGTAGCACGTGCCACCCCAGACCAGCCCCTGAACCCCGAACCGCATTCACAACGCACCTTCGGCACATTTGCACCTATTCAGTGGCCTGGAAGGTCAGTTCCTACCATGTGTCCCTATTGTGCACTCTACTGAGCCACATTACTCATGCAGATATGCAATATGCAGATATGCAATATGCAGATACCATGCCAGGTGATTATATAGCAGGCTGCCTCCTTTCATTTCCTTGCCATAGCAGATCAGAAGTAATGACACTGCGTTCAGGCAATGATGAGGAGCTATCACCACTGCAATTGAGGGCAACTGCATTATGCACCCAGAGGCGGAGTCGCAACGCGGGCTTCGGGACTCAGCAACAGAGCGAGGAAGACTAACAAGGAGTAACTGCAGAGATTGCAGCCAGGCCAAGCCTGCCCAAGGTCATGGAAATTAATATTGACCAAAGAGTATATCAAAAGGAAGGAAGCGCTTTGATCCAGTAGCAGCAAAGCTCCGGGATCGGATGCAAGAGGCCGCCAACATGGCAGAACTTGTGCTTTACAAAACCACTTACAATAAATCACTTTCAGCGGAAAGCAATTAATCAAAATCTGAATAAACCAATGACCTGTAAAGTAATGGAATTAACTAAATGTTGTGTTAGCTGCATTTGTAAAGACACTTACACCCAGGGATATCATGGCGCTCAGGAAAAAGACAAACAGTATAGGCTCATTGTAGAAGCCGGTCTGATAGCACAGCAGTAGAGCACTCGCTTTGACATCCCTGCAGAGCCTGATGACGCAAGTTCGAATCCCGAGGTCGATAAATGAGCACCACACACTGTCGGTAATAATAAGCAGTGCTCAGATACCTGAGGGTTCGTAGCGATATAGAAATCCTAAATTATTATTATTATTAGAAGACTCTGAACAAAAGGGTTTTGAGGTGGCGTGGAAAAAAAAGGCGCGCGGGGGGGGCGAGCGAACTTGTGGAAGCCACAGAGAAGAAGCAGCCGCCAGTCGTTATCTGTTGAAACCTAGGAACCTGAATCAAAAAATCAGAGGCAGACCAGGTAGGTACGGACACAACTTCCTCTGCAGGAACTCCGCTCCCGACCACAAAAGGCACGGTGCACAATACAGAGGAACTTAAATTCAATACTGCGTCCAACAGGAAGCCAATGAAGACGGTACAGAATGGGAGAGATGTGGTCCCAAACAGTCTCACAGTAGCATTCTTAAGTATTTGAAGATGGTTAAGTAGGAAGGCTGGCACAAAAAAAGAGCATTGCAGTAGTCTGGGGTTCCGAAGATGGAGGAAGCCACTACTGCGGCACGCATGCAAGGGCATAAACGGAAAAATCTTCCGCAAGATTTTAAGCTTGAAATAGCCTCCCTGAAAGACCAAACTCACTTGCGCATCCATAGATGGAGTAGCCGGCAACAGGTTTTCTTATTTATTTATTTTATTTCTATAGCGCTGAAGACAGAAGCCCTGAGGCATGAGAGCGCTAAGACAGACATACAACAAGACACACAGAACAGTGACATTAGAAGGCGATTATAGTATCAGAGAGTTCACTATCATTCAAATAGGAATGTTTTCAGGTTGTTTTTGACGCTGGATAGACTATGAACTAACCTCAAGTCAGGTGGAACGACATTCCTCAGATGTGGGGTTGAGAATAGAAAACATCCCTTCTTTACTTGTGACAGTTTTGCCTTAGGTATCTGGAGAAGGCCAGTGTTGTTGGATCTCATGCTGAGTCTGTCTGGTAGCCATTTGAGCTATGCTACCAGGTAAGACGGACTCTTACCATACAGCCAAGAGTGTGTAATGCACAGAGTACGAAACATGCCTCTCTTTGCTATAGGCAGCCAGTGTAGTGATCTCTGTGCTGCCCACACATGATAAGTTGTGTGCATACCTACTACGACCCTCACTGCGTTGTTTTGAACAACTTGCAGGCGGTTTATTTCTTTTTTCCCCACCACAAGTAAAACACTGGCACAGAAGTCCAAGCAGATTACAATGTGCGCCTTGGCTAAAGTGTTGCAGCTGGATACATCAAGGTATGGTCTAATCTGTGGCAGAAGTTTAATGAAATACAAATAATTTGCCACCAGACAGCTGATATGAGCCTTCATTGAGAGTTCTTGATCAATGGTAACACCCAGGGTTTTCACTTTCTTAAGAAAACAATCAGCAACTTAGGACCAGTGCCCAAGATCATGATCTCTGTTTTGGAGTTGTTTAGGGCTAGACCATTATGCGGCATCCATAGGTGTATTTGATTATAACTGGTGTTGATGACCTCAGTGTCCTTGATGTAACCAGCTGAGAGTCGAAAAAAAAGGTACTGAGTATCATCAGCATAATTAGCATAACAAGTGCCTTCAGCATCTAGTTCATCAAACAGGGTGAGCATGAAAATATTGAAAAGAGTGGGGGATAGGCAGTCCAGTCTGACTGAAACGAAAGTACCCAACTGACTGCTTCATTACAGAAAGATGCTCCTTCTAACAGTGTGTTGGCCAAGATGGGGTGATCCACTAAGTCAAATGCTTCTGTAAGATCTAGAAGCATCAGCAATGATGTTTTACCCTTCTCCATGAATTGTAGGATGTTGATCTTAAGATCCAGCAGGGTGGACTCAGTGCTATACGCACTCCGAAATCCTGATTGTATATAGCCAAATATGCTATGTGTAACCAGGAACGCCTGTATCTGCTCAAGCACAATTTTGTCCAAAATCTTCAGAAGAAATCAAGAGTTAGTAATTGGGAGAGAAATACCCACTATACATGGCTCCAATGAGGGCTTCTTTAGAAGAGGTGTGATCCATGCTTGCTTGGCAGCTATAAGGACTGACATTTCTCTGATCAATGCATTTACAAATTTAGTGATCAGAGGGGCAAGCGGCTGGGCGCAGGCTTTGACTATTTTAGCAGGGCAGACATCTCCTCTGCAGCTAGTTGGTTTGATCCTAATTAATATACCCTGTACCTCAGTTTCAGTCACCTCTAAGAAGGTAAAAGGCTTAAGTGGAGCTGGCCTGTACTGGACCTGAACAGTAGAGGGAGAAGAATTCACTTTAGCTAGCCTAGTTGTGATGCCCCCCTTAACGTCCCCCTTAATCATGAGAAAAGGACCTAAAGAGGAGGGCCAACATCGGGATGTCCAGACCGAGGCCATTGAAGAAGCACCGACAATTAAAACCTCGGTCTTGTCGCTATTCAGTCTAAGCCAGTTCCGGCTCATCCAGTTACCAACAGCAGTCAGACAATTCCTAAGATTAGCAGAGGTTTCAGAAAGGGGAGGATTGAGGGGCACTACAATCTGGGTATCATTCACATGGATATAACAGCAGAGACCATAAGACGGAATGAGCATAGCCAGTGGCTGAACGTAAATATTGAATAGATTCAGCGACAACACAGAACCCTGAGGGACCCCAAAGGTAACAGGTACAGGAGCAGACCTGAAAGGGGGCAGAGCCAGGGACTGAGACCGGTCGGCAAGAAAGAATGGAACCAGGTCCACATCAAACCGGAGATGCCTGCAGCTGCCAGTCTAGCAGGATAGAATGCTCGATGGTATCAAATGTGCTGACATTTCAATTAAAATCAGCACACCAATACCATCTTGGTCGGCAAGCATGGCAAGGTGATCCATAACCGAAAACAGGACCGTCTACGTGCCCCAGCCAGGCCAAAGCCCAGACTGAAAGGTATCAAAGAAAAAAGATTCTTCCAAGAAGGAATAAAGCAGAGGGGCGACTAAAGATTCAAGTATCTTCATTAAAAAGGGAAGAAGGGAAATAGGGAGGTAGTTAGCCGGCGAAAGGGGATCAAGGGAAGTCTTTTTTAAGTGATGAATGACCAGGGCGTGCTTCAAAACCCGGGGGAACAAAAACAGTGACCAAAGAAAGATTAATTGCCTCTGTAAGTAAAGGGGCAATTTCGGAAATACATGCTTTCCAGAGTGGAATAGCAGCTAACGGAGAAGCCGAATTAAGCTTAACCGTAGCCTGCATATCGCATCACTGGAACCTGTAGAAGAGGAGCCAAGTACCCCCACTCTACCGGCCCCGTCTACATTACCTGAAAAGTATGAACCAATGTATGTGAAGTATACTGAACCAATAGGAAAGCAAGAAGAACAGCAACGACTCTGAAGTACCTATAAGAATACCTATACCTAAGAGAATATGGGAAATGAAGTACCCATTGAGGAAACCATACCTACATCCAAGACAATATGATGGCCATTTGAATGCAATTCCTGATGAAACAAAGAAACGGAATGACCAGGATGAATGGTGACGTCATACAAAACTGAATGGACTCCATATCGAAGATAACCAGACCAGAGAGGCAGACAATTTATGACGAACAAAGAAGTACCAAGGATAAGTGATGTCTTGGGATGAAGATGATGAAACCTATGCCACAAACCTGATGAAGAAACCTAGTTAGTTTAAATGTGTACAGATGCAATGAAACGCAAGCAGCAAAGCAATCATAAAGCTAGCCACATGCTTTTAATAGTGAATAGACAGCGATAAGCACCAACATATACATATATACCTCATAGATACATATAGGTTGAATAAAGAATTAATGTTCCACTACGTATAAAGCAGGCTTGAGCAACGAGGAAGGCCTCAATTCAGTGTCGCAGTTACAAAAGCAATTGAATTAAAACAGAATATAGTGCAGCTAAGGAGTTGGCTGAGCCAAGAAAGCCATGGTTTTATCAGAACTAGAAGTTGGCTGACATTGGATACAATTAACGTAAAAGAACAGAAGCTCCTGTTCAAGAAGGTCAAGTGAAAACATAAGACATCAGAGGACTATTGGAGAATAAAATCAAATACGCGAAAAGGCTCAAATCGTGGTGTCAGTTGGACGCATCAGAAGATCACACCTACGCATGGAATCAAGACAATACCTATACTCCTTAAAAAATCCCAGAGAACAGTACAGACTCAAGTCCAACTTCAAAACACTAATTGACACTGAACCATTGAGGTGATGATGGAGTGTATTTTTAATTGGTGGGAAGCTGGTATCAAGACAAGCTCACCTGCACCTGGTTGTTCAGTCTGTGTGCTGCTCACGTAGGTGGAAAGCTACTGACGGGGGTTAGTAGCCAAACAATTGTAGAGGACCACGTAGTTGGGAGTCTTATAGTTTGTGTAGCCAATGGGTCGTCGTACATTTAGTGACGTTCATAGTGGCCAATTTGAAGGGAGGGCTTAGTTGCCCCACCTGATGTTAAATATCCAATTATTTCTGTCTATTACTCTATACAGATATAACACCTATGCTTAGTTATTCACTTAGAACCAATCCCGCTTCCCGATATGTTTTAGTAGTTTGCCACGTATAACGACGCTGGTAATGATGCAGGTCAGCACGTCAGCTATGAGCAATTCTGGGTTTAAGAACCCAGCTATTTTATGAAATGATTGAGAGTTGACTATCGAGCAATTGCTGATGTTCGTTGTACTCCCCATTTTAATTAATTGCATTAAAACAGACTAACTAGTTAAGCTATTAGTGTCGCCTGAATTATTGAAGTTTGATTAAAATCTGCATCCCCACCCATCTACAGGGTATTGCTACTCATCTTAATGGGCTGCAGGTCTCCAGTTCACTTAGTAGCAGAGATTGATGGTTAGATAAGATACCATCGGCCGTCGACATAAGAAAAAATATCACACAACCTTGACAGGACGTGAAGCTCCCTGCAGATCGTGGTTAGAACAGGACAAAATCTTTGCAAGGAGGATGTGACAGGACCCATATTTTCAATAGAAACCCCTCTCACATCTACGAGAAGCAGATCGGAAAGCGGCTCGAAGAGGCGGTAACTAAGGCAGTGATCCAGAGGTTCCGAAGATGAAAAACATGTTAAATGTGAGTGAATAAGACCAAACAGTATGGCAAAAGGGATGAATGCGTAGTAAATAACGGAGAGTAAAGGAGGGAGGCGGGATAAAATATAATGCAAGAGTAAGAGTGTAATATATATATATGTATATGGGGAAAAAGATATTGATTTGAGAGTTGGCAAATAATATATGAGGAAAATAGTCATTAGGTATAGCCACGCTACAAGGATGCACCCTGTTCCTAGACTTTAAGAGTGCTAGCAGAAGCTTTAATTAAGAGCCCTTATGTGGGACCTGTAGAAGACGAGATTAGTTTAAAGACTTTCTTAAAGGAATTGGCTTAAGTTCCAATCAGAGCCGAATAAAGAGGGTAAGACGAGGCCTAAGAGAGGATCGTAAGGGGCACGTACATGTGGCCGGTCGAGTCTGTCTGTTTTGTTTTATGTGGTTGCAAGGGATGATGACGCGAAAATTGATTATTTTAAGATGAAACTTTGATGGTTGTTTTTTTAGCAAGGTTGAAGTAAAAAATTGCATTGTGACGGGATTGGAGCTTGCGACGATTTGTGCTCGCTCATACGTGTATGTTGATTGAGACATAAAATTGAAAACTGTATTTAAAGCATAAGCAAAGTGGTAGTAAAAAGAGAAGTAAAAGTTAGAAATGGAAAAAGTTGTGCTATTAGTGCATCTTTGGAAACCGCTACCAAAGCACACGCTTAAGCTTAAACAATACAGTGCAGAATGGGTTAAAGGGACCGCAGACAAAATGTTTAAGCCATGGCCACAAGGCGGATCATTATCGAGAGCAGTTCTACAGCATATGATGACATATTTGGATGCTGCTTATACAGGTAAAAAGTTAGAAAAGTGCCTAGCGAGCCTAGAGCTTTGGAAAATGTATGAACACGAGAAGGAGGAGGAGCCTCCTTTAGATTAGATACTGAATATATGCAAAGAGGGGGGTGAAGAGCCTTCTGCACCACCCGCCCTGTCTGAAATGAAAGACGAGATTAAGAAAGAAGGATTATACCCATTAAGAGAACCTGAAACAGCAATGGGATATAGCCATTCGTCATACAAGTCACCTATTGCAAAGTAGTGATAAGGGCCCAGAGAAAGATGTCGAGAAAGATATAACTTACAAAGTCCAGAGGGACAAGGAGAGATACAATAAGGAGAGAAATGATCAAGCAAGTACATCTCTAGACATAAGGATAGAAATAAAGAGATAGAAAGGAGACAAGGATAAAACTGATGAGATAGCGCTCGTACAGAACGAATGGTTGGGAGGTCAGATTTTACTTAAACTCGATGGTAAAGGCATCAAAGATATAAGACAAAGGGGAGATCAAGACAGAAAAGACACAGAAAAGGAGGAACGATTGAAAGTTGAGGGAGTCAAAAGAAAAGAGACAAAGACGAGAACAGTTATGTCAAGATGAGGAAGCTAAAAAACAAGAGAGAGCAGAAGAGCAAAGAAAGCATGTAAATAAAAGAAGGACAGCCGATGAAAAAGAAAGGCTGAAAGAGAAAAGAATAGAAGCCGATGAACAAGAAAGGATAAGAGAGAAAATAATACAAAAACGAAGAGATGAGAAAAAACGAAGGGCATATGAACGAAGGGATATGAAAAAGAAAGAGGAAGATAGAATAGGAGAACAAGCGAGAAAGCGCAGAGAAGTCGATGATGACGAGGAACGCAAAAGGAGACAGAGAGAATGCGATCTTGAGTATTTGGAAAGGGAAGTAAGAGATCCCAATCCATGGGTAGCATGGGAAGACAGAGGAATTCTTTCCAGAGTCTGAGTCATTACCAGGCACACCTAGAGTAAATCTAGGAGACTAATTTGACTCGCAAAGCATTGGGGAAACGATCGATAAAGTATACCACAAAATTCAAGCCCAGAAAGAAGCACAAAGGAAGGGAAAAAATTATCGTCTCGAGAGTACTCAGTTGTATGAAATGTAGGAAGCCTCAGGTAGTATGAGACAGAAGGAGCTGTCTTTAGACAGATTAACATTAAATCGAGATGATGATGAGAGGAGTTGCACGAGTTGGGCACAAGAGGTATCAGACAAAGAAAGGGAAACCTACCCGAGGGAGGTTAGGAGTGATATATGTAATCGAGCAGAACATCCACCTTTGGGTAAGGAAGTAAGATGGTCAAATTTAAAGATACCCATGTCCAAAGCATCAGAGCCACTGACACAGTCAGACCTACATAAGGGGCAACCCCATGGTCAGATAGGGGAGTCCCTGCCCTATGTAAGCAGTCTAAGGTCATTGCCAGGTAGACGACGATGTGGGAATATTACTCCAGCAGTAAATAGACAAATGATGAGAGATGAGAATGAGTTTGGAGCATCACAGTTCCCCTTGTTAGAAAGGGGAGGTGTCAGGGCACAGTATATACCATGGCCCCAGATGGACAGGGAAAACTTAAAATGTAAACTCCAAAATTTAACTTCCGGCGCTGGAAAATGGATCCATGAGTTAGAAAAATGACGGGAGGGAATACATTAGCTATAAGGGATATTAAAGGTCTTCTAATCGCCATACTTGGTGAGAGAGCTGATGACATATGGACACAAGCAGGTTACCCTGGTGTGACTACAGTCACCACAGCGCATGATGGAGCATCGTTTAACAATTGTAGAGCAGCAATTTGGAAAACGATTCAAGTACTATATGCAGATACTTCCGATATGGGAGCTACAATGACAAGAAAAATGAAAGAAGGAGAGGACCTGTTGCTTTATATTCAACATTTTCAAGATGCATGGGCACTTGAAACACGTGAGACTTGGGGGAAGGCTATACCTGTATTTTATCCTATTTATGCCAAGGGGTACCAGAGCAGGTGCAGACAGCTCAAGAAATTAGTAGGGATAGAAGCAAAACCATGGTCGGAAATTCAGTTAACCATTGCACATTATTGCAGACTCCTGCAGGAAAAGAATCGCAAAAAAGCTGATGCACGAAAAGGTGAAGAAGCAAAGTTAGTGCAGAAAAAGTTATCCAAGTATGCCATCGGAAGGGGCAATGTTAACTAACTTGGGTGGATCAAACTCGCAGCAGGCAGTAACTATGCCGCAAGTAAATAACCAAAGACAGTTTGATCAGATAAATAATGGATATGGTCCAAGAGGAAGGGGATATCGAGGGAGAGGTTGACAAGGTAATCAAGGGTATTGGCAGAATAATCAGAGTAGTTTTCAGAATAACCAGCAAGGGTTTCAGAATATGCAAAATGGTCATCTAAACATGTAATATGGGTAGATGTGAAGACAACCTCTTGTATGTTGGACATTTGGAATGACAGGGCACATAGCTCGCATGTACAGAAGCCAAAGGATGGTGCAGAATGCTCAGTTTTCAAGACAGGGAATGCCAAATCCACCTCCATATTCGCAGCAGAGCAGAAATGGAGTTGTGCAAGATAAAACAATGCAGCAGCAAGTGCTGAGAGCGCAGCAAAGCTTGCAACCACAGCAAGTGACAAGTCATCAACTGCAAGGTCAATCACAGAAATCGCCTATGCAACTTCAGCAGAACACAAACACAGAGCAACCTATGACGCGTAGAATAGGAGGTGTCACTGTTGATGGAGGACATCCATTCACGAGTGATGGAGTGAGGCTGTACCCGCAATAGGACAGCTCACTGGGAGGACTGATGTGTTCAGTCCTAGCTATTATGCCGAATCCTCATGCGGAGCCAAGGGTAGACGTAATTGTAGGCGGCAAAGCTTTTTCCTTCTTAGTGGACACTGGTGCAACACGCTCGTGTATACTTGAGGGCACATTTTCAATGTCTGGCGATGCAATGAATACTCAGGGCTTTACAGGAGCTGTGAGTCCAGTTCCTTTTACAGAAGAATCACCAGTCTCGATAGGAGAATGTGATATGAAGGTGCCACTGCTTTATTCAAGGCAAACACCCGTCAACATATTAGGACGAGATTGAAAGACAAAAATGAATATGACCATTTCATTTACAGACGATGGTATAGTATGCTCAACACCGGGAAAGCATTATTTGAACATATGCGAAATGATCCGGGCATACGCAGGACAAATAGCACCTAGAGCAATACCATTGGAGCCCAAACTATTCCATTATGGGATACGCATTCTGATAACATGGCTGCCAGGTCTATTAAGGAGAACCATGAGAATACCAGATAATTTTCTATTTAGACCACAGATACCTATGAATGAGGAAGAGGGGCACATTTTTCCCTTAGTCTTAGAAGCAGCTATAGTCCCAGGAAATATGGTTTTGCTTGATGCAACTGATGAAACGGGTAGACAATGGAGCACAATAATTGCCATTGAGGAAGGCTGCAGAGTGACTGATGTCACTGATGAAGATTTGTTTGGAAATGACAGATCTGACGATTTTGTGATATTTGAAATGTGCATTACTTATTGGGTCAAAGCGATTAAGAGAGGTCCCGCAGAGAATGAGGTTAGTAAAGAAGCATCCTGAATATTTTGATGAAGATATGGCAAAAGTGCCAATTTCAGTATGGACCACTGGCCCTTATGACACAGGCTTACTGAAAGGAGTTGGGGAAGTGAAGATTAAATTGAAAAGAGGAGCAATTTTGTCTCGAGCATGGCAATATCCCATGTCTCGGGAGGCAGATGAAGGAATTTTCAAGACAATTTCCGCCATCATGGACCAAGGTATCTTAGTGACATCAGAGTCACCATGTAATACTTCAATTAACCCAGTGAAAAAAAAAGGAAAGGGCGGTTGTGGAGGCTAATCCAAGACATTTGCCTAATAAACAAGATTGTAGAGGCCGAGCTCCCACTAGTCCCGAACCCGTCTATGATTCAATGTAATATACCTGATGCACGATATTTCGCAGTGATTGACTTGAAAAATGCATTTTTCTCAATCCCACTGCACAATATTTGACATCATTCACTTTTAGACAAGTGCGATTAAAAAGCACGGGGCTGCCCCAGGAGTACTGTGAATCCCCAACAATATTGAATAGAGTCCTCCAGATGGACTTGAGCAATATTGCTTTAGAGAGCATTGTGTTGCAATACGTAGATGACATTTTAGTTTGCAGCACCACAGAGAAAGAGTGCAGACGCGATTCTGTTCAGCTAATGATTATACTTGCTGACAAAAGGTTGATAAGGAAAAGTTACAATATTGTCAACAAGAAGTGTTGTACATAGGCCAATTGATTTCACATGAGGGAAAGAAAATTACTCCTGAAAGAGCTGAGGCCATTTTAAAAACAGCTAAGGCACACACGATAAAACAGATGCAGAGTTTTCTCGGACTATGTAATTATGTCAGAGCATGGGTCTTTGACTACAGCTCACATACTAGGCCACTCTTGTAGGCCTTGAAGAAAGCACAGGCAACACAAGAGAAAATCATGTGGACCGAGGCAATGGAAGAAGGGTTTGATGAATTGAAAAAAGCCATTTGTACTGCTCCAGTTTTATGGATTCCCAATTATGAAGAGGAATTATTTTTATTCTCGCACACAGATGGTACTTTTATGACAGCCGTACTCACACAGAGAACTACATTGGGGTATACACCCCTTGCATATTACAGTGGTATTTTAGACCCAGTAATGAGAGGTCACTTTCCATGCAAACAAAGTTTAGCAGCCACCGCGTTCGCAACAGAAAAGGCTACAAACATAGTGATGGGATGTTCCCTGACATTATTTGTTGAACATGCTTTATTTGCAATTTTAGAAAAACCAAAAGGCACGTTGACTACTCAAAGGGCTTCTGCATATGAGGTAATCATATCACCTGAGCTTATTTTCGAAGGAGAACCTATATACTATTGGGCAAACTATGAAGAGTTCTGTGATGAGCTCCCTAGAGTAAAAGAGAATGCACTCGCGGGGGGAGAGATTGTCTTCATTGACGGCTCTTCGCGAATCGATCAAAATGACTGGCAAAGATATACAGGCGCCGAGGTAGTGAAACATTTGACAAATGGAGATTTTCGAGTGCTCATGAGTACTCGATTGCCATCACATAATTCAGCGCAAGCTGCAGAATTATTGGCATTGATACTCGCAGTCGAGAATCACGCAGACCAGGAAGTGACAGTGTACAGCGACTCAGCCTATGTGACGTCGACAGTGCACGCAAGATTAGCGCGCTGGAAAAGGAGGGGGCTACCTCCGAGCAGGCGGCATGCTAGTGCAGCACGCAGCCTTATTGGACAGGCTCATTAAGGCACTACAACTCCCAGTGGGCATAGCAGTCTTCAAAAGCGTAGCTCACACGAAAATGACAGATTTTATCTCGCACGGAAATCAAGCAGCATATGCTGAAGCCAAGCGCAAAGCAAATACAGATATAGGAATTATAATGATAATGATGTGTTATTTATATAGCGCCTTAATCCAAAGCGGTTTACAGAGCACATATTTACATACAATATCACCCAACTGAAATTGGTACTCATTTATCAACCTTGGAAGGATGTAAGACTGAGTTGGCCTTGCTGGGATTCAAACCTGCGACCTGCAGTTCACGCTTAGATCGTAGCAGCAAGCGTTCAACCTGCTGAGCTAACTTATCGGCTTAATGATGATATAATCATATGCCTAAAACACAAATAATGGAGCTCCAAGGGTAGGCACCGCAAGACGAAAAGAACTTATGAAAGCGAAGAGGGTGTTCTTTAATCCCCTCTGAAGCATTGTGGCGACAAGACAGCACTGTTAAACCAGTGATGCCTATAGCCATATTAAGGGTAGCGCTAGTGACATGATGCCTGCCCCCGGAAGACCAGACCAGGCCCAGCAGCCCCAGAAACAGGCATCATGCCACTTGGAGCATGCCCAAAAGCCCCAGTTAGGGGCTGTTTGGGTGCAGTCCTGGCGCCTATGGCGCCAGGCTCATAAAGATAAAGTCAGTCCTGGCGCCATGGGCGCCAGGCTCATTATTGATAACTTACCTGAAGCAGACCATGCTGCATACTCACCTGAGGCAGACCATGCTGCATGAAGACTCAAGCCAAATGAGGCTTAGGAGGAACTATTTCACTGAAGGGACTATTTTGTTACTTGGGTGGGGCTGTGGAAGAATACTTACCTGGAACTTCTTCCAAGGCTATTTAAACCACGCCCGGACAGCCACACGTGCTTCGCGTTATTCTGCTTGCTGCAGCGTATCGCTCACCGTGTTTTCAGCAGCTCCAGTCTTCCGCCACGCCCGCTTCAGTCCTGGGACTCCTGAAACAAGAAGAAAATAAGGATAAAGGTTAGAACAGGAGTTTTAACTTTAATCCTTACCTGAATCCTGATCCATTTCGCCACAGAGCTGAAAGACAGAAGTCTTTGAAGCATCGCTTCGCATTCCTACGGCGCCGCGCTGAACTCACCTGCTTGGCGGTACTTCAGCATTCCATCACGCTCTCTCTATCTCGCGGCCGCCCTCCGACACCTAAGGAGACAAAGACAGCAAGGTGAGCAAGGGGACTCTCTAAGGCTATACAAGCTACCCCCAAGAACTTGCCTGATTTACCACGGGGGTACTCACCTCATCTCGGGTCGGCGCAGTCAATTCTGCTTCATCGCTGTACCCCGGCCCCTAAGGGGAGAAAGCAAAGACAATACAAGTTACCCCCCACAAAACTTACCTGATTTACCACAGGGGTCTCACCTCATCTCGGGTCGGCGCAGTCAACTCTGCTTCATCGCCGTACCCCGGCCCCTAAGGGGAAAACCACAATAGACTTACCTGAATCTTACCAATTGACAGTTGGAAATCTTCGAGTGGATTAATCAGCAACCTGCAAGGAATCGGACAGAGTGAAGATCAGACATTTGAACTCTTATGAACAATCGGACTTTAGAGTCAATACTGAAACTCACCAATTCCTCTACGCCAGTGAAGTAACTGTCATCAATGCGCCCCTGCGGTCGACGCAGGATGGAGAGCTCATCCTTCCAAACCATCAGGTGAGACTAAGGAGGGGACATCAAGAGTGATCTGTGGGAAGACAACGGGAGTGGGGAAGGTGGGTTGACACTCAATTCCATGGGTGGTTAATTCCTCTTCTCCTTTGCAGAAGAATATTCCTGCGAGCCAGACAATCTAGGCTGAGCGGGCCAGTCCAGTCAGTCATCTCGGCGCTACACGTCACGCTGGTGGAAACAACAGCGGCCCAGTTCCGGTCGACGCCCCTGTGGGAACCAGGTGAGCGTAACAGCTAGAACAGCTACACTACCCAGCGCATACAACTAGGGCGAATCTTGCTCTAACCTTTGCTGAGGATTGTTTCGTACCGAACCTAATGGAGCATGTTGCATTTTTTATGTTAAATTGTATTATTTGCCAGCAATTCACAGCTGGGCATACACTACGCATAGTGAGGGGGGTCATCCCAAGTCCCAATGGCCCGTTTCAGCACTTGCATATCGACATGATACAAGTTTGTAATGGATATCGATACCTATTAGTTGTAGTATGTCCTTTCTCCAGATAAATAGAGGCGGGTCCATGTACGCACCCAGACTCTACCTGTGCAGCCAACTTCTTGTTGAATGAAGTGTTTCCTAGATGGGGAGTGTGTGAAGTAATGAGATCAGATAATGTATCCCACTTTGTTAATACAGTTTTCGAATAGATCACCTCGCTGCTTGGTATAAAACACATGTTTTCTTCGGCTTACCATCCGCAAGGAAACGGTATCAGTGAAAAGCTCAACGGCCTGTTGAAAGAAAGAATAGCTAAGTTGAAACTTACTTTGAAAGTAAGGGTGGTTGGACTTGAATTGCAAAACTACTTGAACTGTTTAACATCCAGTTTTTCTGTGATTTCAGGACAGTTGCAGAGGCGAGGGTGTAAACCAGTACAGAACACAGACGGAGATGCTTCAACAATCCAAACTCCCGAATTTATATGCCCAAGAACCTACCCAGTAGATCACGTCCTGATTCTTAATCACACAAGGAAAAAGTGGGATGAGCCCAGATTCCACGGTCCTTTTGTTGTAGAGGATGTGACACCATCTGCTTTCAAAGTGCAGGGTAGGCGAGCTTGGATCTTCCTGGGAGACAGTAAAATCCACGCCGGAGAGACGCCTTTGCTTACACCCCACAGCAAAGAAGCTACAAACATTGGGGAAGAACCACAGCACGTGCAGACAAGATCCATGACAAGGAAGAAGGATACATAAGCTGACTACTGGAAAGCGTGAAGAACTTTTTAGTTGGGCTATGGCTTAATTTGGACACTCCCTTTTTCAGCTAGAAATAAAAGGGTAAAAGAACATATTCGAACACTCTGTGCATCTTAGTTGCAGAGTAACAGAAGATCTGCATTCTTGAAAGCCACAGTAGGTTATTAACTTTAGACTAAGGCATGCTTAAGCCTTGATAACAAGAAAAGTGAGAAAGGTTTATTAACTTTGGACTGAGGCACACTTAAGCCTTGATAAGAATAAGGATATGCCAAATTTAGATCGTGGACACAGCAATTGGAAAAGGATACAGTACCCTGATTCCTTCTATACAGAGCTCTTGTTCAGTGTTACTCATGGTATTACTCAGGGTTGACCTTTCTATGCATATACTTATGTATTTTGAGTTGGTGTTATGTTCGTATCCTTCCCTGGTGGGGAGAACTTGCTGCATTCAAGATTTTATTGGTAATTCTGATAACGAAAAGCTCATTAGAAGATTGCTTATAATCATCACTGAAGAGTTTTTGAAGTTGCCTGAGTACAGTGAGGAAAACACAGATGCCCCTATGACCCAACGCAGCACATAGACTGGTCAATGTAGTATTCTTTTGTTTAATTGAAGACCTTCCGCATCTCGTTGGAAGACACACTGATGTGGTAACATTTCTTAGAGACCCAAGAAATACTGCAAATTTGAATGTGATCCTGGAAGGAATCATCATCCAGGTGGTGATCTATTCTGTGTAGAAACTGTCCTCCGAGGGACAGATCCAGGAAGTGATAAAAGCTAAAACTTTGTTCATGCTGACAGGGAAGCTACAATGTCATCTGGAATCAAGCAAATTTGAGGCATCGCTTGGGAACTAGTTAATGAAGCAGAATTTATAGAAGCTCGCAGAAATCATCTTTTTTCACGATAAAGGAACATTTGCACCGCGACTGGTGAAGGAATTGGTTCCAGAAAGCAGAAAGTTGATCGAGGATGAATGCTGAAGAAGACAACAAGCTTCCAAAAGCAATTTAAAAATGCAGTGTAATTAAAAGTTGTTTTTCCTTCCTTAGCATGAAATGATCGAGATGGGGAATCAAAGCAGCAACTCTGTGTTGCCCCAAGAGGACAGACGAGCAAATTGTCTCGGAAGCAGATGCTGTAGGAGCACCTACCACTGCATTGTTTACACATGTATTGTATTCATACTCATATTGCTTTCACTGACAGTTAGAACTGCTTTTTATATAGGAGCACATGATTCAAAGATTCCTGTATATGTTTCTGAGCAGAAGGAAAAGGTAAACGTGGCAACTACAAAGCAACCCAGGCCATTCATAGTCATTCCCGTCCCTAGAAAAAATGGACAGATACCTGAGATTGAAATGGATGGTATTAGTAATACATCACACACAGCACCTGTTTCAAACACTACTTTTGAACGCCGGAGACAGGGTCGGCGGAACAGGCCAAATAAGGGGTTGACAAAGGTTGGGCCCAGACAGAAAATACATGCGGACACACCTGGTCCAGTAACATGAAGCCCAAGCACAAGTCCCACAGAAAAATCACGTGCAGAGATGATAGCAGGATCCATATGGCCGATTTTAGCTATTGCCAGAAAGAAACAGAGGGATAAAGAAAGACTTGCTGAACTTTCTTTTACGCAGCCCAGATGGATGTTCCTGCAAATCGACCAGCCAGAAGAAGTTATACTGATGTATTTAGAGATGTGGTTATAAAGATCTACAGGAAGACTTTGAGAATTAAAAGGAGCACCCAGGAAGACAATTATGAGCTGAATAATTATCTAGACAGCACAGCACATTTGAGAAACGACATATGGTATGAACACATGAAAGAAGTTGGAAGAAGATGAAGACCGCTTTGTATGTGCACTCTTGCCATACAGCATGGGAAAGTCAAAGATCTTCATAGCAATTGAAATTGATGTCCAGACAGCACATTGCCTTTCGCACATAGCACTTTGCAAAACCAGAGGTCAATTTATGGGAAGCGATGCTTCTCTTAAATTGGCAACTGAAAAGACAGATCCAGATGAAGATGACTACATATAAGATATAAAGACAAGAAACAGAGCCCATACAATAAATCATGTGATCAGATATGAGAAACCAGGAGTGAAAGGAGCTAGCATTAGATGGGAAGTGAACAAAAAACTTGATGTCAAAGAAAAATCTGCAGAAGACACTCGAAGATGGAAGAACAGAGGTCAAATGCAAATTTGGGGAACAGTACTCTCACCAGACGGATGGGAAAAAGGAGTGGTGATCTGCAGAGCCTGGATGGTAACTGATCGTCTTGAGTCCTCCACTGTGAAAGTACAGGAGATATGTAAACCATTATGGCAAAAACTTTCTAAACTATTGACATGGGTTGAAGACAGAGGAGGACCCCTGCACATAGTGTCTTTTGACAGCTCGAAGTTGTGTTTCAGAGGAAATGGTACAAGAAAAGTTGGAGGAAATCAAAAGTGTGATTGAATCTTTGATACACCAGGAATGATGCATGAAACAGCAGTAATCATGGATCACTATTGGGCTTGTGGATGAAAGGCCTACATCAAACTGCCTAAAAATTGGGAAGGAATTTGCACATTGGTGAATGTCCATATTCCTGCATTAGTGATTCCTAAAGGTGACCTGAACATTTATAGTTTCCCAAAAGCAGATGCTCGTCTAAGAAAGAAGAGATCTGTAGAACTGATAAGTCGAACAAAGAGAGAGAACTCATTCTCTGCTAAATCAAAAGAAGCCTTTGATGCTATCCCGTATGAACACAGGCTGTTCAGCCAGACCATATCAGTGTTCACAATTATCTTTATGCCAAGAATCCAGGTTGGAACAAATACCAAGTGGTTACAAATCACCAGATGGTAATTGCTGCAGACAATTAACGCAACTATAAAAAGGATTCAATGCAGTCAGAGAAGAACTGAGAGCTGTAACACTAATGGCTCTCCAGAACAGATACGTCATGGACATGATCACAGCCATGGATGGAGGTGTTTGTGCCGAAATTGGAGAATCATGTTGCACATTTATACCTTCTCATGATGACGAGAATGGAACTTTGACAGGGGCTATAGACATGTTGACGAAACTCCATGGGCAGATGATAGAAGAAGTAGAAGATATTGCTGATGACAGATGGATTGGATCACTCTTCTCATGGGTTCCACAATGGATGGCAGATATGTTCAAATTTCTTGGAGCTTTGCTATTATTAGTGATGCTTGGATTCTGTGTGATCAAGATAATAATCTCACAATGCAAGAAGACAGCAAAGAAAGCCATAGGAATGAAGATAATGATCGATGTTGAACCAGGATGGAAGCCTAAAGACTTGGACTGATGAAGAAATTAGAGACTTTGTGAAGTCTAGTATCCATGCACCCGAGGGAACAAAGTTCTTGTATCCAAAGGATCACAAGAAATATGTGGGAAGATGGATCTACTGCAAGTGGACAGTGCATGCTCATGACATGGAACAAGGATGAGCATGTGAAATCAGCCGGATGCCTGAAGGGAGTCATACAAATATGGGTCCCTAAGAGGCACTTCTTCAGACAAGGAGGTCTAGGAATAGAAGACGATATGAGAGTGGTCGATAAATTGCCCAGAGGGGGGAGTGTAGGGGAGGAGCCAAGTACCCCCACTCCACCGGCCCCGCCTACATTACCTGAAAAGTCTGAACCAAAGTATGTGACGATACTGCACCAATAAGAAAGCAAGAAGAATAGCAACAACTCTGCAGTACCCATACGAATACCTATACCTAAGAGAATATGGGAAGTGAAGTACCCATTGAGGAAAGCATACCTACTTCCAAGACAATATGATGGCCATTTGAACGCGATCCCTGATGAAACAAAGAAACTGAATGACCAGGATGAATGGTGACATCATACGAAACAGAATCGTCTCCATATAGAAGATAACCAGACCAGAGAGGCAGACGATTTATGAAGAACAAAGAAGTACCAAGGATAAGTGGCGTCTTGGGATCAAGATGACAAAACTTATGCCACAAACCTGATGAAGAAACTTCGTTTAAACAGAGGCAATGAAACGCAAGCAGCTAAGCAATCATGAAGCTAGCCACATGCTTTTAATAGTGAATAGACAGCGGTAAGCGCAAACCTATACATATATACCTCATAGATACATATGGATTGAATAAAGAATGAATGTTCCACTACGTATAAAGCAGTCTTGAGCAACGAGGAAGGCCTCAATTCAGTGTCGCAATTACAAAACCAATTAAATTAAACAGAATATAGTGCAGCTAAGGAGTTGGCTGAGCCAAGAAAGCCAAGGTCTTATCAGAACTAGAAATTGGCTGACATTGGATACAATTAACGTGAAATAACAGAAGCTCCTGTTCTAGAAGGTCATATGAAAACAAAAGACGTCAGAGGACTATTGGAGAATAAAATCAAATACACGAAAAGGCTCAAATCGTGGTGTTCAGTCATGTGATGAAGAAAGTTGGACGCATGAGAAGATCACACCTACGCATGGAAGCCAGACAGTACCCATACTCCTTAAAGAATCCCAGAGAACAGTACAGTCTCAAGGTGAACTTCAAAACACTAATTGACACTTTGTGTAGCCAATGGGACGTTGTACATTTAGTGACGTTCATAGTGGACATTTTGAAGGGAGGACTTAGTTGCCCCACCTGATGTTAAATATCCAATTATTTCTCTCTGTTACTCTATACAGATAAAACACCTATGCTTAGTTATTCACTTAGAACCAATACCACTTCCCGATAGGTTTTAGTAGTTTGCCATGTAGGATGATGTTGGTAATGACGCAGGTCATATCACATATGACCAATATAGGGTTTAAGAACCCAGCTTTTTTATGAAATGATTGAGAGTTGAGTATCGAGCGATTGCTGATGTTTGTTGTACTCCATGTTTTAATGTTTTAATTACTTGAATTAAAATAGACACACTTTTGCCAAGCTATTTGTGTCGTCTGATTTATTAATGTTTGATTAAAATCTGCATCCCCATCCATCTGCAGGGTATTGCTACTCATCTAAAAGGGCTGGAAGCCTACAGTTCAAACCGAAGCAGGGAAAAGAGAACTATGAATGGGTGATCATAGGGGTCAGAGACAGGTTAGAATTAGAGCCTGATAATTAGAGCCTGATTCAAGGGGGGGGTAGTCGAGCAAGATATACTTTAGCGGATAGTCTCAATTTTGTTAATAAAAAAGGCTGTAAGAGAGTTGCAAAGATCCTGCAACTGAGTCACGGAAGCCGATGAAGAGGCCCCAACAGAAAGAGTCTCAAAACAGTTCCTTGGAATGGTTAAGCGCTAGCTCAATTTCACCCGTAAAGTATTTACACTTGGCTTAAACAAATGGGCCGATGGTAGACCCGTGTGGCTTGTTGAAAAGTCAATTTAGCCAGTAGGCAGTAGTTAGCACACTACCTTCTTTCCCCTGACGGCGGCATAGACAAAGCTCACCTAAACGAGAAGAAATCAAGGGTTCTGAGAGACGAACCCGGGGTTTAGAAGTTTGGAGTGTGGCCAAGTAGTCAGCTACTGTGGCAAATGCCTGAGCGATTGATGACATATCAATAGAGGCGGAGATGCATGCTTTTTTAATCTCATCCGGGATCATACCTATATCAATAGTCTCTAAGAGTGCGAGGCAGAGCGTGAGTCAAAGAAGGGTGAAATACAAAAAATGTCAAAAGTCAAAATCATATGGTTAGTCCAGGGGGCAGGCATGAAAGGAAACACTTATCAAAGATGGGAGGGACAAAATCAGATCCAACGTACTGCCCAACTTATGGGTGGGATCAAAGACTAGTTGAATAAAATGAAGTTCCCTCATAGCAGACAAAAAGCTATCAAGCGCTAGGGCCGACAATTACAAGGAGTGCAAATTAAAGTTGCCCAGGAAAATCACATCAGAGAAACAGTGTGAAAGATCTACAACAAATTCCAAGAAAGCGGGCCGAAAAATGTGTCACGGCCAGGGTGACGATACACCAGCAGAATAAGCATGGTACGGGAGGCCGAGATAGAGATCCAAATAAGCATGACTTTGATCTGGATATCGTGAACACAAGGAGACAAAGTGCAAGTAAATTTAGTATAAAAATATGAGAGCCAACCCACAGCCTGGATGTTTAGAAGCCCGGTCAACATGCATAATGTCATAGTCACAAGGACGAGCTTGCAGAAGGGCTGGGCCCGAATAATCCAGGAGCCAGGTTTCGGTCAGTAAACAGAGATCCGGAGAGTGATCATGCAACAGATCACGGCAATAAGAGGCATGGGCGGGTGTTGAATAAAAAGCATTTAACATTACCCGAAACAGGGTAGACCGTCTCTGAGAGATTCCTCGGCTTAGGAGCGACACACAGAGTAGGAAGCAGTGAATCAGGTGGAGCCAGTTGTCGAAAAAGCGAACATGAATGTGAACGATCCGAGACAGTGTTCTCTGTCCATAGCCCATCCAGGTCCCAGACGGGCAAAGACGGGCTTGCCTTTAGCACACCCATGGCGCAGCCGCCAGCTACTGCACATAAGTGCAGCATGTCACACGTGGGCGGGCCGGAAAGGTTAGAGGAAACAGAAGAAATATTTCTGAGTGATAAAAACACACTAATGCTTAAAAGCAGTGATGGGAGACCCGAAGTCCCAGCAATTAAAATAACCCAACAGGAGAAGAATCATATAATAAGCAATTCACAGAAAACAGAATAGAAATTACTATGAAATACATCAGCTTCTTATTTGTATTGATCGATTCAAAGTTCATTACCAATCATACTGTTCCTTGGTGGTCTTGTACCGGTTTCTTCTTCTCTACTTAGGTGCTTACATGTGTAGGGGTAACCAGAATGGATCTGTTCGTACAGCTACCTGATGCGCCATCATATTACTGTCAGCCCCACCATGCCTGCAGATGCACCTGTGCTATTATGTAGCAGTGCCCCCATCAGTGTGATTCAGGGGTGACCCGGAAAAGGGTAGGCCAGGCTTCTGCCACCTTTGACTCTCCAGATGTTTAGGACTACAACTCCCATCAGCCATAAAGAGCCAAGGACACATAAGCTGCACAGTCTTCATTTAGTGAGTGTTCATGTACTTTTACTATTTAGTACACCTTAATCTGCTGTGGCTATAAACCCGTACAATTTGATTGCAGATGGGCTACATTATTTGAGTGACGTAAGCAGGATCTCCTTTTACTCCTGGTTTACTCCATACAGAGCATTTACATTCAGAATCTTGTGCATCTGTTAGGACATAGGGGCTCTGTTTTTCTTTAGTGTTTCACTGACAATAAGAGACTGAACTGCTACAACATGTCCTGGTTATTGTATGATAGTCAGTCTTTGAAATTATATGTTATCAGAAGCTTCTTTGATGTTCTCCAGTCACGCATGGCCTGCCCCAGTCATTTTCAAGTTGATCCTCAGTACACCTATCTGGATAATTAAGGATCAGGGTCATGCCTATTAGATAGGATTTTAGATTCAAGATTTTACTGTTTGGAAAATTAAGGAGCAGGCTCATCCCTATTCTGTGGGATTTTAGATGCAAGCTTTTACTATTTGGTAATTTAAGGGGCAGCGTCATGCCTATTTTGGAGGATTTTAGATGCAAGTTTTTACTGGTGTTAAATTAAAGGGCAGAGTCAGGCCTATTCTGTAGAATTTCAGATGGAAGCTTTTACTATTTGTTAAATTATGGAGCAGAGTAATGCCTATTCATTAGAATTTTAGATGCAAAATTTTACTGACTGGAAAATGAAGGCGCAACATCATTTCTATTCTGTAGGATTTTAGATGCAAGCTTTTACTATCTGGAAAATTAAGGAGCAGTGTAATGCATATTCTGTAGGATTTTAGATGCAAGCCTTTACTATCAGGAAAATCAAGAAGCAGAGTCATGCCTATTCTGGAGGGTTTTAGATGGAAGCTTTCACTATCTGGTAAATTAAGGAACAGTGTCATGTCTATTCTGTAGGATTTTAAATGCAATATTTTACTATCTTGAAAATTAAGGAGCAGCGTCATGCCTATTCTGAAGGATTTTAGATGCAAGCTTTTAAGATATGGAAAATGAAGAAGCAGAATCACGCCTATTCGGTAGGATTTTAGATGCAAGCTTTTACTATCTGGCAAATTAAGGAACAGCGTCATGCCTATTCCGAAGGATTTTACATGCAAGATTTTACTATCTGGAAAATTAAGGAGCAGCGTCATGCCTATTCTGAAGGATTTTAGATGCAATCCTTTACTAACTGGTAAACTAGGGAGCAGAATCATGCCTATTGGGTAGGATTTTAGATGCAAGCTTTTACTAACTGGTAAATTAAGGAGAAGAATCATGCCTATTCTGAAGGATTTTAGATGCAAGCTTTTACTATCTGGTAAATTAAGGAGAAGAATCATGCCTATTGGGTAGGATTTTAGATGCAAGCTTTTACTAACTGGTAAATTAAGGAGAAGAATCATGCCTAGTCTCAAGGATTTTAGATGCAAGCTTTTACTATCTGGTAAATTGTATTTATTTTATTGTATTGGTCATTCATAAGGCACTTCTAGTGTTTCAAAGCGCCACAAGTCACAAAGGAAGGGAACAAGATAGAAGAATAGAGAATGGAATTAACAATGAATAAACAGAAGAAAAAAACAGCGGTCCTACTAAACCTTACGATATTCGGAGCGTGCAAGTGCAGTGAAAGAAGAGGAGAAGGGTGGGTGGGGTGAGGGTAAATGCTATTAGTGTCCCATAGGGGAGGAAGTGCCAGAGCTGCCCAATGGGGGGGGCAACAGGTAAGTGCATGGGTGGAGATAACCCAGGGAAAGAGGGTGTCTACCGCCCAACATGTAAGTCCAGGGCAGAGGAAAAACCATCCGACAGGCAGGTGTGGGCTCAGTGGGCAGTGCAGGGGGATGCTTGGGCCGACTGGGCAGAAGGTCAGGACCCAGTTGGTCTCTTGAGGGACCAGGCAGCCAATCTCTCAGCGACAGAGGAGATGGTTAGCACAGGAGAGGGAAAGAGGAGGAAAAGAGCAAGTTCTTGAGTTGTTTAGCAGGAGAAGCAGGGTCATGCCTATTCTGTAGGATTTTAAATGTAAGCTTTTACTATCTGCTGACCTTGCAATAAATGCAATCTAGCAAAATCCCATTGTAAGTTATGGGGATTCCTGCCACAACCACCCATAGAGTACAGCACGTTTTAATGGTGTTTTGTCACTGAGGAGGCCACATTCTGCAGTTCTTGTAGCCCTTTAGGCTAAATCAATGACAGAATACATTGGCTGTGTTTATTTGCAGAGGATCAACCAATGTGCTTGGACTTAATCCATGGGCCACTTGGAGTTTCACCTGAAGTCAATGGGGGAACATAGATGCAGAGTGCTTTTTCTCTCCGATTAGAGCACACTTCACCTAGCTGAGAATGCCCAAGGAGGCACAGACATTTCTGAGTCTGCAGCCATTATTCTTGTTGGGAGGGGATTGACTTATTTTGTGTGTGTGGTCAAACTGATATAGAAATGGGCGTTATCCTGCATGACCCAGAGCTATGACTGTGACAGAGGTACTCTTGAATGGGTTATAACCAGAATAGCAAGCTACTTGAAATTTTCTTGTTCTTAGAAGAGCGCTTGTCATAGTGTTGGCTGATTTTCTGGACGCAGCTTGAGCACATAGAATACATCAGGCCATTTGCCTCCACTGAAGGTAGGGTTTGGTTGCGTGCTTGCCGATAGATCTTCACAAGTGGATGGAGATGGTCCTTTGGGAATGGAGGCAGAGATGCTTTTGAATGATGCAAGGCCCAACCTACACCTCTCCTCCCCCTTCTATGACTCACTGAGGCGTTCACCACTAGTGGCATGGAGGTGTGTTACTTTAGTAATGTTTTCTTTTTGACTTGACTTGGTTTATTCCATCAATCCCAACCAAAGAAACACTTTTTGGTCTGATAACCGAGTCAGATAGACGTTGGTGGATATGCAAGCAGAACTTTGAGGAAGGATTCAGTGCTCAACTTCGAGGATAAGGCAATGTCCTTCATTTCATACATTTGATATCTTTATCAAATCCATTACTTTCGTACAGCTGCCACAATGCAGCAAGATGGCATAACGATGGTCAGTTACATAAGCGTCATTGATGGTCTACCTTCTATCCCGAATGTTGCCTTCTTCCTATTGGATTCTGAAGGTTCTATGTGATTTCTTTGCATTTTTTTCATCGGAATAGAAATCATCGAATTTTCTTTTTTACTGGAAGATTTTGCCGCACAAATATGCAGAGGGTGGGGGGAGGGGAGCTCCCGCAGACCCACTCCCCTAATCTCCCTACATTAATTATACTAATTATACACCTAAACCCCGCCCCCACATATATTTTTCGGCAAAATCCATTGTACAAAATTCGATGATTTCTACCTCAATAAAATCTACTGTGCCAAAAACTCCCTATCCCAAAGCTGTGACATTAAGAAATATGCATTCCTTTAAAGAGTCATCTTAGACTTTCTGCACTGGCCATAGAAACATGAAACCGAGATGCTGTTCTACTCCCAAATTGGAGTCTAGATACAATCGTTGTCATTACTAATAGTCAGTTGCATCTACCATTCCAAGATACCAGGCACATTTCTGTACAGGCACCATGTGATTAGACTGCACAATGACACACGAGAAACTGTCTTCTTGTTGTTAAACAAGAACCTTCATTAATGCACTTTTGTCGGGTAAGGGTTGGATAAATGGTCCTAAGTGAAAACATATTTTTCATTTACTCGAAATTACTGCTCGGAGACCGGTCAGATCGGTCTTTCTAAAGTAAAATGACACGGTCCTCACCACCATCGAGTGAACGTTGCTGCCGACAGGCCGGCTTGGCTCCAAGACAGAAGTCACAGGCGTCTCAGGTAAGTCTTAGATGTGTATCTGGATTGAGGAGGGAGGGAGGAAACGGGTGGGTGTGGACGTGCGTGTGGTTCTGTTTGTGCGTGTGTGTGTCTTTGAGGGGAGATGGTGTTTTGGTAGGAATGTTTATGGTGGCGGGGGACAGGGGTTTGGGTGGTGAAACCTCTGATTTAAAGGGTGATGGTGGGAGAACAGTTTCCAGGGGAGGAGGGTAAACCCCCAGTCCCAACAAAATTATATTTGTGAATATCGAAGGCTGCAGCAAATCGGCTGAAAAACAAATCTGGCTTTTTGGCCTTCAATGTTCATAAATATCACATAAAACTGGATAAAAAGCGATTAGTCCTAGAGGATATTGGGCCTCATTTTGAGTTTGGTGGTGTGGCTAGAAACAGTGGTAAAAGAGTTACCACTGCATTACTGCGACATTACCACACCACCATACTATGGGTTTGGAGATAAGGTGCAGGAAAAACCTCCAACAAAATGCCAGAGGTAATTTCACCACCTTACTGCCAGAAAAAGGCAAATTCAACAGAATTACTACCGGTGGTAACTCTGCCAAAATCCCATGGACTCCATAAATGGGGACTAACACCACTATACCACCACTTGTAGTCAGGCGATAATTCTGCCGCATCCAGTGGTGGTAAATCAGTTTGGCGGCATCTCTGCAGATTTACCATCAAGATACCACCAAACTCATAATGATGCCCATAGTACCAACAATAGGGATTGTCCTAAAGCAGACAGTGGACAGAGTAGAGCAACACACATTCGGGTTCTCATCAAGGTGTCCAACATCTCAGTTCTTGGTACAAATTATATGAGACGCCCAAACCTACACAGTTAAGTCTCAAAGTAGTCTGCCAATGAAAAGTTCCAACACCTAGGGCCTCATCACAAGTTGGGCGGTAACCCCGGCGGATACCGCCGGGGCTTTAAGCCCTACCACCAAACCCTCTGTCGCTATTAGCGCCAGATCACGGGTTTGGCGGAACTGTTTGTTCCCATTCTCCATTGGGCCCATTCAGGAATTTTCGCGCTATTACCACCGGCGGTATTAGCGCCAGCGGTAACAGTGCTGAAAATCAGCAAAATCCGCCAAGCCCATGATCTGGCGGTCCCTTTACTGCAGCAGTAATAGCGCTACCGCCGCATTTAAGGGTTACCGCCAGACTCGTGATGAGGCCCTAATCTTAAGTCTTTTAGCCTCTTGGTTACCATAAACTAACACCACAAATGGTTTCATGTGTGTCCAAACATAAAGGTTCAAAATAATGTAAACATCAAAAGAGAAGCATTCCACTGGGAAGATTCTTCTATAAGTTGCGCACAGTCTGGCTTCTCCTTCAGGACTCCTGGCCTTCATCTTTGTTACTCAAGTCCCCTCCTAAGGCTACAAGCTTCACTGCTCCCTCTCCTTTATGCCTTTCCCCAGCCTTGCAATGATCACTTGTAGGCTCCTTCCAACACCTGGGCTTCTCAGGGTTTATAGCGGGGCTTTCCCAGATCTTAGATTTATCAGGCTTCACCAAGCTCCCTCGTCCAGATCTTGGGTTATTCAGAATTCATAATAGGTCTCTCCCAGACCTTGGGTTTCTCAATATTCGGTGAGAAACCAAAGGGTGTCTCATCTGCTAGTCCCTGGGGATCTCTCTCTCACAGTATAGCCCCATTTCCTTTAGCCATGACTCATCCTATTTTATAGGATCCTTCAACGTCCCAACCCCCCCCCCTTTACTACACAAACACTGGGCTGAGGAAGAGGGCGACTGAGAGTAAAGAGGCTAACCCTTACACATGTCATTGGACATGTCCCGCTAATTGGGTCAGGCAAAGTCA
Organism: Ambystoma mexicanum; assembly: GCF_040938575.1. Taxonomy (NCBI): domain Eukaryota; kingdom Metazoa; phylum Chordata; class Amphibia; order Caudata; family Ambystomatidae; genus Ambystoma; species Ambystoma mexicanum. Next base: position 1,173,249,600 of record NC_090928.1, on the reverse strand, counting down.
GACACTTGACTTTAACTGCATACATCTCTCACCCATTAGCTCTCCTCCCACGGATAAAAGGCAGAACACAGAGAAACACTCTGAGCAAGGTAGAAAATGAGAAGAAGCAGAACTTTTGGGGTGGAGGCAAACTACTGGAGCAGAGCGACCGAGAGAGGGACGTGAGCAAAGGGTAGAGAACCCCAGCATTGTGTTTCAAAGGTGCCAGCAACCCTCCCTGGTGAATGGCCGAGTTGGGGAGGCAAGGCCAAGCCTGTGGTATCAACCTTGACTCATGAATGGAAACAGAAAAGACAAGAAAGGAATGCACACAGCCGATGAGTTGACAAGCGACATTAAAGGCCGGTGTGTACTTTAGGAAAGATTGAAGGTGCAACAATATATCTTACAATTGAAGACTGCGCGAGTGTGGATGAGACACAAAGGAAGGCAGACCTGTGAGGAACTTTTAATTATTGATAACTGTGAAGCTAGCGATACAGAGTAGCGGAGTGGTCCGGCAAAAGGAAGTAGCCCACTCGAAAGTCTCAGTGAAAGATGAATTGTTTTTGTGAAAAAGCGACAAAGTGAATGAACTTTAAAATGCGTACCAATGCTGAATAACCCTGACTAAAGGGGAAGTGAACAAGGTAAATGTTCATCTTTTGTACTTGTATTACTAAAAACTACCTAGACCAAGAGACACTGGATCAAGTAACGCAAGAGTCTGAGTTAAAGGGAAAGTCAAAGTGGTCCTGCGGAGGTCAATAGCAAAAGCCTTGCACATTTAAACATTTTCCACATCAGGAAGAGGTCCGAGCATGACTGAGGGAGACCTAAAGTGTGATAAAATAAGGGAAGGGAACCCCGAAAGAATGCGAATTAAACTTGGAGAAGCGAACCCCTGCAAGAATTGTGATTGATTGAAAGGTCCGAGCCCAACCAAAGGAGACCTATGTGATTTTTTTGCTTTGAAAGGTCTGAGCCCGCTCGAGGGAGACCTGTCTAAACCTTTGTCGAACTGTTAAAGAACTTTTTGAAAGCCGGACAAGGTGATCTTGAGATGGAAGGCCAGGCAGGCCTCGTTCCACGTTTTGAACTGTCTTTTGTTTTGAGAACCTGAGCCAGAGTGTGTCATCCTGTGTATGGGGACCGCCTTACTCTGTGCTGTTGTGGGAAGGAGAGCTGACTCAGCCACATTGGTCAGTTATGCTACAACACTGATTTTCCTTTGCATACATATTCACCCTTTACATGTAAAAAAGAGGGGGTGAGTCGCGCGCTCCAATTCCTGGCCAATATACTACCTGAAGAAAGAAAAAATATATAACTGGGTTAAATCCCAAAACTGTCCAATTCACTGGGTTAAATCCCAATTGTTGCCAAAATGTTCACAGGGTTGGATCCCTTCTGCTGCATTTGTGCTGCTGTTCTCCTCCTCCTAGCGCTTTCGTGTCCCAACACTCTTCAGGGAGGCTGTGTTGCCTTGCTTTTCAGGTGAATCCAATTAAATTGCTAATGCAGTCTCTAAGGATTATGGGAGCTGTAGTGAAACAAATGTGTTCAGTTCAGGTGACCAAGGAAAGACTCCCCTCCAGGAGCACACATCTTACCCTTAGCAGGGGGAGAAGGGAAAACCAGAACTATGGTTCTCCACTGTAGGGCAAAATATCCACGGTGCTGCAGACTCAGGAGTCCGGATATCCACAAATTACATGTAAAAAAGAGGGGATGAGGGGCGCACTCCAATTCCTGGCCAATATACTACCTGAAGAAAAAAAATATATAACTGTGTTAAATCCCAAAAGTGTCCAATTCACTGGGTTAGATCCCAATTGTTGCCAAAATGTTCACAGGGTTGGATCCTTTCTGCTGCATTTGTGCTGCTGTTCTCCTCCTCCTAGCGCACCCACCTTTTTTTACATATTACCCCTTTACACCTGTTTTGTATAAGAGAAATGGGGAAGCTTTAGGTTTTGTTAGTATAGGCCATCTTTGATTTGACAGGGACTGGCTAGGACTGCATTTTATTTATAATTTTTTGGTAGAGATTACTCCCATCCTAGCTATAGAGCAAAGTAGGAGTTTCTCCGAACCCTGAAAATTGAATAAAGGTTTTGAAATTGAATCCATTGGGTCAGTGTCATACTTGTGATACCATGCCTCCCTTACAATTCACGGTAGGTCTCTACCAGACCTCAGATTTCTTAGGATTCACAGTAGGTCTCTCCCATACCTTGTGTTTCTCAAGATTCACAGGAGGTCTCTCCCAGACTTTGGGGTTCTTAAGATTCACAGTAGGTCTCTCCGAGACCTTGGCTTTTTCAGGATTCACATTAGATCTCTGCCAAACCTTGGCTTTTTCAGGATTCAGAGCAATGGCTATTTTTCCCCTCACCCCTCTTCCCTCATTATGATTCTTTTCAGGCAGCCAATATTGTGTCACCCTCCTGACATTCCTAAGGGCCTTCTCCCTTTTACCTTACATTGGTGGGCATTAATTTCTCTCAAAGTTCTAGAAGGTTTTTTTTTCAAACTTGTCAGCCTCTTCCTCCGGGGCTTCCTGGTATTCACTAGTTGCAGCTTGGCTTCTCTTATCTTTTTCACAGTTTTCCTTCATGCAGTAGTAATCTGTTCCTGGTTCCTTAATGCAGGGACCTCCCTTGTGTCAGTGAAAAGGTGGGCATGCCTGACTTGTCTTGTGAATTTTCACTGTCTGAACTTTGCCAGCCCCGGAGCTTGGATTCTGATAATGTTTTTGATGCTCATTCCTCATCTCTGTTTGGATTCTCAAACCAGATTGGTTATTCCTTAGGGACTCCTTAATCTCTCTCATTATTCTATTATTGGTTTAGCTTTCATAATGGGTAATTGCCTTACAGTCTTATTGACAGTTTATGAGGCCTGGTTAGGTTTCAAAGGCATCTGCATTGTGTGGCGCCATCTTGGAATTCCATTCTGGACAGTGAGAGGTTTGCACTTGCGTGCATTTTTCCCTGCCCTGACGAAGATTGCGCTGTGCTCGAAGCACTGCGGTGGACTGTATGCAAGCAATCATTTGTTTGCACTGTCAGGTATGATTCAGATACTGTTTCATTGTGACTTGTGAACGCTGTGGGTTCACCAAAACTATTCCTCTCAAAGTGACATGATAGGTCTATTTCAGTTGATGGGCTGTAGGACTAGTCAGCAAGGCTTCCTGGGATCTGTTGTCTTTCAGGTCAGCATCATCAGTGGGGCTTCAGCGATTGATTTACTAGATCTCTGGGGGGAAAGGAGCTGGCAAGATCCCTCCTCATCCACCATCTTGGAGACAAATCAGGTAGGTTCCAGACCAGGCCAGTGCCTAGTTGCTCACTTCCCCAACATATTAAAATGGGAAGTTCATTCAACTCACCACACAAACTACAGTTATTGTTTTTCTCCATGTTAGCAATTGATATTATGGTTTGTCCATGTTTGCCCTGGTAATAAGGTATGCAATCTTCAGTAGGGTGGACCTTTGCCGTTTTGCCACATTGCCTCCGATACCCCCAAAAAAGAGGCAGCAGTTATGTGAGTGGTTGTGTTTCGTGGGCAGCTCAAATATAATTATCCCACCCTCAGCTTCCTATTTAATGTTGGAAAGACGTCCACGCCAGAGGGTCTTACCTGTTGGTTAGTCTGGTAAATCATCTCCCCCCCAACCCTCAACAAGAGATCTGGGATGCCATCTCTGGAAGACTCCACCCACCTTTCAGTATTTTAAACATTTCCTCACCGTTCAGTGGTATTGAGAGTGGAAAGCCAGATTCAATATTGAGTCTATCTTGGTGAGTCCATCAATTAGATGGGATGTATTTTCTTCAAATAATTAACACCTGTAAAAGCAAGCAACCCCAAACATATGTCGGCCTCATTGGGCATCATCAGTGAGGTGAAGCTTGCAGTTCTAGATCCAGCAGGCTCCGGGCCCACGTCTGGGTATACCCGTCCCACTTGTGGGGACTTAGATATGCAAAAGAGGTGATGTCTGGAAGGTTTAGAATTAATGTTACCCTCTTGGACTGCTCTGGGCAACCCTGCAGACCTTCGTTCTTCAGCCTGCCAAGCCCTTACAAAAAATGGAAAGACCATATGGAAATCAGGCTTGGTCCCACCACAAAAGGGGCATTCCAGCCCAAACTAATAGGTCACATCCCTTGTGCGCGAGGATAGGAGGGTTTGAGTTACATGTAGGTGAGTGGGATTGTGCCCGAGTGTGCAGAGCAAAGAGGGCATGTGGTTACTGGGGATACCCCCTAATTGTTCTGTGTGCAGTTTGTTGGATGCTTCTGAGTAATGGTTGTGCCTGCGCTATCTTTGGCATGGGGAGGAAGGATAGCTCAGGGGCAACACGTTTGTCTTGGAAACAAGACAAATCCCGCGTTTAGACACCACTCGCTGGTATTAAGCACGCTATAGAAGAACAATTATAATTATAAAGATTAATAAGTGTTGATTAGCATAACATACACTGTGCTTTTTGTGAGATGGGGTGTCTTGTGGTGACAAGTGGGTTGTTGCTGTGCGAGAAGCATCAGGGTGTGAAATGCTGCTGGGTCTCTCTCCAAGAGTACGTGAGTGTGGCGATATCGTGTGCAATGTGGCACATGTTAGTGAATTACCAGGCATATAATATTTTGGGGTACTGACCCTTGGCCTCTTCTGATCCGACATGTCCAAACCGGAAGTACCCATAGGGGCAACGGCCCAAAATGTCGCCTCAGAATTCCGACTCCCGAAATTCCAACTTTTTTTTTTCCGACCCCCCTTCCACCACATATATATGTGGGGAGGATATGGGATATAATAGTAGTGTGGGTGAATGCGGGCGGTCTCCCCCCGCATATGTATGTAGTGTAAAGGGTGTTTAAAAAAAAATAACTAAGAGAAATTTCGTCATTTCCAGCAGTCTGGATTCTGGGGGTCGCAGTGATCACATAGATCCCCCAAAGGAGTTACCCTTCCATGTGGCACTTAGCTGTTGGATGCCCTAGGAGACCCGGTGAGAACTGTATAACATGACCACCGCGCCGCTAATCGTGGCACTTGAAAAGGCCTTTGGATGTTGGAATAGAGAAGGTTTTGCTTTGTGACTAGCACTGTGCCAAAGCATAGGGTCCAACGCCTAATCTCAGAGGATCTGAAAAGACTAGTTAGTAGAATTCCATGCAAGGTTTCTCGGATCTGCATTTATCTGAGACCAAGCGTTGCGAAGAAAGTGTTTTGAAATGGCCTTTGCACTAAAAAGTGCAAATCACGCCTAATGCACAACTGTATAATACATTCTTATAGATGTCCACCCCCACTCCATAAACATGAACTGGGTTGTTCTGTTTATGGGCAAAAGCGTTGCTAAAGAAAGCGGCAATTTGAACAAAAAGGAGGTCTCCAGCCAGGCACTACTCAAAGAGCAATACATGTGTTTACAAGAGCCCCCTTCACAATGGACTTGTATTTATTTGTAGTGGCTTGAAATGTATCTTTTGGGATCAGCACGTGGTGTTGCCTGAAGTGTAAACCCTGGCCTGTGCTGTTTACACCGACTGTCAATTTAAACCATTGCTTTGCTGCCACGAAAAACAAACCAGTTGAAATGTGTCTCAACCGTCCCTTTGTTGTCAAAGAAGTAGATTAGAAGTCCGTATTTTATGAGCAATAAATATTGGGCACCTATTTTTAGTAAATGGCCAGACTACAGTCTCAAAAGGTCTATGGGTTTGCGGCAAAGCTTAAAAAGTATAACATTCCAGTTCCAAAGAGTTCACGAAGTTCATGATGCCTGCACGCCACAAGGAACTGCAAACCACACTCTGAGTAAGAGAAAAGGGAATACATGCATACTTTGATCTCTTCTGAACCCAGTTTGCAGAGTCAAGATACATAGAGTGGGTCATTTTGAAAGAAATGCAAATTGCATGCAGTGATACACCAACATTAGCACTTATGTGGGGTCGGCCTTGAAGGCACAGAAAGGAAGAAGCGGGCCTTCTTCCTAGGATTGGGGGGCATTTACCATCCGGAAGATGTTCACTACTCGAGCCTCAGGCGGGAATTCCCTGCCCAGACAAGTGTCCAAGACTGCACCAAAAAATACAAGAGACCGAGACTGCGAAAACTGAGACTTTTTGAAGTTCAGAGAAAATCCCAAGCTGGGCAATAGAGTGCTTCTAGGGAGGGGACTTGGAAGAGCCAGTCGACCAGGTACGGAAATACATGAATGCTCTCCATCCTGAGGTGAACCGCCACCTCTGCTAGCAGCTTGGTGAAAACCCTGGGAGCTGAAGAAAGACAGAACGGCAGGACCCTGAACTGATAGTGATGTTGGCTCACCACAAACCTTGGGTATTTCTTTTGTTTTCAGGTGAATCGGCATATGGAAGTAGGCAGCCTGAAGGTCCAGTGATACCAACCAGTCCTGCAGATCGAGAGCTTGCAGAATCTGGGCTAGTGCAACAATCTTGAACTTGCCCTTGCGCAGGATCAAATTCAACAGCCTCAGCCCCAGAATGGGACGCAAGCACCGGTCCTTCTTCGGCACCATAAAATAGGTTGAGTAAAAGCCCTTGCCTCACACTTCGACAGAAGCTGATGGTCCTCCTTCAACAGGATGGGATCTGGAGGTAAGTTGTTGGTGTAAGGGTCGTGGTCCCGCGGACGTGGCAAAAAGGGGAGACAGTAACCCTGTTAAACGACCTGTAAGGCCCAAGCATCGGACATGGTTTTGACCCATTCCATGCTAAAGAGGAAAAGTTTCTGTTCCACCACAGGGTAACCATACCAGAAAACCTAACAGGGGTTTGGCCCCTTGTGGTGCTGAGGGGATGGTGACTGCAGCCGCTCCTTCTCTGGGTGCAGGTGCTTCTCAAAGCGTAAACCTCAGCCTCTTCCTTAAGATGCAGAGGGTGCTGCACGGGTAGGCCAAATGACTTTGCCATGGCTTTTGATGCCTGTAATGTCTGGAGGGCGCCCTCAGACTTCGCCCTAAACAGGTTTTGGCCATCAAAGGGTACGTCCAGAAGTTTAGCCTGGACATCAAGAGCAAAGCCAGATATTCTCATCCACAAATGGCACCTGAACATCGCACTTCTTTGCCAATCACCTGCCCACACAGTTAGCCGCATCCAGCCCAGATTGTAGAATCTGGTGGGAAACTTCACTACCGTCTATCACCATAGACAGGAAGCCATCCCTCATATCCGCCTCAGTGACATTCACCACAGCAGACCATAGACCAAAAGAGAATTTTACCACGGCGCAAGTTGCGTTAACTATGCAAAGGGCGAAGCTGCATGATGCAAGTACCTTCTTCCCCAAGCGTTCAGTCCCTTACTTTGCCTGTCAGGTGGAAGAGAGGGGAATGTGGAAGACTTCACATTGGTAGTCGTGGCCTGCACCACCAAGCTCTCTGGGGAGGCATGAGCAGACAGAACACTAGGTCAGAGGGAGCAGGGCAATGTTTCCTGGTCAGCTTCCTGTGAACTGGCTAAGATGAAGCAGGCTTCTCCCATACCTTCAGTACAGGAGTTTCTGCTGCCGCATTGAAGGGTAGTAGGATTTCCTTCCTGGGACCCTCATACAGGATGCCTGTTAATTTAAACAGAATTGTCGGTCTGGATGGGGATGCGAGCCCCAGGGTAACGGCCATCGTTGGTTTTAACCTTTGAAAAGACACATGAGGCTTACCGGGGGATGGGTATTCGAAGAATATTCAGCTACGAGGAGGTGTTGAGGCCACTGGTTTCTTTTCGGAGGTATGAGGCCAGATCCTGGATGTCTTTACCCTCCTCATACAATTACTCCAGATAGTCTGTCTATTCCCTGGAGACCAAGGGTTCAAATCCAAAGGGTACCCGGTCCCCCTCTGTAAATGTCACACATCTTCAACATATAAGGTTTGAATGGAAGAGGAGCATAATCCAGAGGTTCTGCCGTGTCTGCAGTGCCGACGGCGAGGACAAAGTTGGGGCCGGCATCAAGATCTTGATGGCCAAAGGCAGACTGTAGTGGAGGGGAAGCTCTTCCCTCTTCTTGGCCAGGCCCAAGCCCGTAGGCATGCAGCTGTGGTCTACAGGGGGCATCCTGTGGGTCACAAAATATGCGGTGGGGCCCTCTGGTGCTGGGGCCAAAGCCAGCGGCACTGATGTCAGCAACGAAGGCGCCAAGGCCGAAGCTGTGGCGCCTTGGCGAAAAAGTCTAGCATCTTCTGGTGAAATTGTTCACATTCTTCCGGGGTGGAGGATTAGGTAGGAAAAGGCACCTTATTCATCGTTGGAGAACCTCTGGATCGGTGGCTTTTCTTCTTGGAAGAGGAGAAAGAATACTGGTGTGAGGATCCACTCCAAGAGCAAGATTTCAAGCGTTGCTGCTTCTTCTTTTCATTAAGTGGAGGGGATCTCTACTCGGAGCAGAGCTCCGTGCCGGTCGTCCTTAAACTAGGCCATGCAACATCACCCTTCGTCTTGTGGACAAAGATTAAAAGTTTGTTCTTAGGAGGACTTCAGGTGTGCAGACGGACACAACCCACAATCCTGGGTGTCATGCTCCTCGCCCAAGCCGTACAAACAAATATTGTGAGGATCAGAAACCGACATCTGACAGCTGCAGTCCATGCACGGTTTGAACATCAGGGTTGGCGACTATGAATCTGAGAAGTCAGATGGTGTGTTCTTGAAGCAAAACAACAGCGACTGGATTTCAAATCTTTAGTAGGACAACAAATTAAGTCCTCTGTTATATCCCATCATCATATAACACACAAAAACGGGTTATGGAGCACTATCTAGTATACAGCAGTTCGAGCCAGAGTTACTCATAAAGCCACAGATGCTGTCCCTAAGCAGAAGCACACCCTGTCCCTATAAGGGGGTTCTGTCCCTAGGGAGACGGAGATGCGACGCCTATCTAAAAGAAAAGGAGGAGTGGGGTCCCTACTTAACAGTACGCAACCAATTTGGCATCAAAGAACATTTTCTAAAAACCCGCAGACATGGTAACCCATGACAGGATAAAGAATGTCCCTATCTCAATTTGCTCATGAGATGAACATTGCTAAAGTCATATTTGTTTATTAACCAACAAAGCAATATGTTATCAGGGCTTATGTGCGGGTTACTGCGGTTAGTTAAAATATCCTGCAACTATACTGGGGGAGAGCAAGGTCTATGATGCTCAAAACACCTGTTTACCAAAAAGGTATCAAATCCTTACAAAGTAAGTATCCTATGAGCTTTAAGTGGATATTGTGCAAAGAAAAGGGTCGAACGGTTTCGATGACTAAGGCAGCCGATATCATCTTCAGTACCAGTTTAGTAAATCATAGGCATTACTTCCTTAGATCCATATTTTAGGGCTAGGCCGTCATCCCGTGCCCTAGGGAGAAGGGGGACAAAGATAAAGCCAAGTTAGCTATATCTTCCAAGTGAATAGGTTTTGAGTGGCTAACAACCAGTTAATGTTATTAAAACCTTTGTAGCAAGGAATATGTCATAGTTGCAGACACTAAAAATGGCTCCCACCAGGTATCTGCTGAGCCTTTCTTAAAAACACCTCCCATTCATCATGTGTTTACTGCCATTCACCATGTGTTCATTATTGTCATTCTATTAGTACACTAGACTAAGCTAGTGTCATTCACATGTGCAGTACCTCGGTTCCATTGATTTATGTAGGAGGAGAAAAGTGAGGACCGGAAAAGTTATGTCCTGGCCCGGATGACAGGTCCAGGGATTTTGTGTGTTGCCCGTGGCCAGCAGTCTCGTCTCCTCAATGTGGATCTGCCACCACCGTCAGGTATGCCGGCAGCGTAGTGAAAGTAAATTGCTGTGCATATTCAACACGGACCGGCTGATTTGTGTTCTTGAAGCAAACCGAGTGTATGGAAAAAAGGAACTGAGGTCACTGGACGTAGCACATCGATATATATTGGCCCCGACATGTCCAGCGCGGGTCGCATAGAGACATCGGGCCGATCTGACAGGGAGCTGCGCTGAGCCCCCTGGCGGCAGAAAAGATACCAAAGAACAGCTCCCTTGTGGACCTATCACAGATGAGGAGTCGGTGAGATAAAGAAATCCATTAGAAACCTTCTCTTCATCCCCTGCTAATTTTCACCCAATCTCTCTTCTTCCATATCTATCTTGATTTTAACTTTCTACTCTCTACTCTCTCCTTCACAATCAGGCTTTAATCCTGTCGGCTTGCATATTGTTTCTCTTCGCTCATTCACTCTAAACATTCTTCTATTCTCATACTTCTTAATCTATCGGCTGCCTTTAACACTGTTGTGCATCCCACCCTTCTCTTTACCCTCTCGTCTCTTACTTTTTCTGGTTCTGTCTTGCAATGGGTACTTGATGGACGCGCTTTCTCAATTTCTCAAGCTGGCAAATGTTCTTCTACTTTTGCTCTTTTCTATGATATTCCACAAAGCTCAGTCCTTGGCCCGCTTTTTGCTCCTCTCTCTCTGTACCTCTTGCCTCTATCTACTTTAATTTCCTCATTTGGGGTTTCATCCTATTCTTATGCTGATGACTCTCAGATCTTGGTCTCTTTCTCCTAATTTTCTGAAGCTCTTCACACTACTTTTTCATCCTGTGTTACTGCAGTCCAATCCTGGATGAATGATCATTTTCTACACTTAAATTCTTCAAAAACTGAGATTCTTTTCTTTGCCTCCACCTCTATCCCACCCCCCCTGCTTCCTCTGCATCATATCATTTGCCACCTCTTCCCTCTACCTAACTATACTGCTGATAGCCCAAGTGTCCTGTATGGCACTTCTCTCCCCTTTGCTCCTTATATTTCCTTTATTGCTCATACCTGCAGATTGCTCCTCTACAATATTTACAAAGCTTGGACTTCTCTAAATTACCATGCAACTTACGTTTTTCTGTCCACTCTAGTTTTCTCACACCTAGACTACTGTTCTTTTCTTCTATCTGGTTTGCCCGCCTACCAGTTTTCCCGGCTATGATCGATCTTTAACTTTCACACCTTTTCTCCCATCTCACTCTCCACCTCCATCTTCCCATCTGTTCATTCTCTCTCTTGGCTATCCTTTGACAACCACATACTTCTTAATTTCCCCTGTATTGTTTACAAGAGTACTCATGGTCTTTCCCACCCTATCGTCCCTCTCTTCTTTCATTCTATGTGCCCCAGTGTCTCTCCGTTCTGAATCCAAGTTCCTTCTATTTGTCCCAAAACCTTCCTGTGCGCAATCACGTTTTCGGTCCTTCTCATTCTTGGCTCGCTAGCACTGGAATTCACTCCCTCTTGATGTCAGATTCCCCTCTTCTCAACATCTTTTCTGCTCTAGGCTCAAACTCTTTTTTTTGTTTAACTCTGAATACTAGTGCGTCATTATTTGTCTCATGTGTTTTGTACTGGTTCTGATTGTATGTGCAGCGCTTTGACAAAAGCACTTTATACATCTAATAAAATACAAATAAAATACAAACAGGGGACAGTACTGCATTCTTGAGTCCTAAAGAGGAATGAGGTCCACAGCCATTGGTGGCACCTGATAATTTCATCCTCAAAATTAGGGTGCTGGGCTGAAACACCGGAGAGGTTTCCCAAATGTCTTTTTCCAACAGCACAATTATGTGCCTATTACAGTGAATTACAGTCAACGGAACGGTGCAAACTGAGTTAGTACTATTTGGAACTTTCCCAAGCTGTGGATTTCATTCAGATTGCATATTTCAGCACCTTCCCCAAGGCCCTGGACGACAGACTCTAGATAACATTCAGAAGGCAAAACTGTACACCTTCCCTCACACCCGGGCATACGACTGTAGACTGTGTTCAGTTGGCCCACCTTTGCACCTTCTCTCAGACCCTGGACATACAACTGTGGATTTTATACAGATGGCAGACCTTTGTGCCTTCCCTGACACACCAGACATCCTACTGGATTTTGTTCAGTTGGCAGACCTTTTACCTTCTCTCAAACCTCAGACACCAGACTGTGGATGTTGGTCAGACGGAAAACCATTGTGCCTTCTGTGATGAATCAGATGATTCTCCCAGAAAACCTGGCCTGGGACCCTTCCCATGTGGCCAGAGAAAGGCAGACGCTTCCTGATCCTGACCCTAGGAGTGGTGTTTTGCGAGAGGATCACATTAGGCCGGAATCAGGTCAAGAAGACTGGGAGAACCCCTTCACTAACTTCCCTATTGACCCTACAATGTTGTTGGCCTAATGTAGAATTGACTTCAAGTCCCACAACAGCCAAAGTACTGGGACGAGGAAGAGGGACTCGAAGGCACTAAACTGCAAAGAGCAGTCTAGTGGTTCTAATGACGCACACCTGAGCGGGACTTTTGAATAGATAAGGCCCAGAGCCGCCCGTGCTACCGATATCTACTGAGCTGATGCCGGTACTGAGAGGGTCTGCATCTTTGATGGCCTTGAATGTGAAAAGCTTTCCCCCCTGAATGCAGAGGTTGTGCGGCGGGAAGCATTGTTGTGCAATGCTGTTCCCCAGGAGAGAGAGGCTCCCCTCATTGTAAGTTGGTGGCAGAAAAGCACCAGAGTGTTCCTGGAGCAAGGAACGCTCCTTTCTAGACCGGCTTGGGCCACGGGAAGTGAAACAAACAGTTTATCATGCAGGAGCAGGCGCAGGAAGAGAAGACAATATGGAGGAAGAGAAAGCAGAAGACACTGTGGCAGTGGAGCGAGTGTGTTCACCACTGTTCGGTAATCCCGGTACGCTCCTAAATCGCCCGCTGCCATTAATAGTAGTTTTGAATGCCAAACTGATATAAAGAAGTTAAAGCGACAGAATAAGAGTAATTTTGAATACCGAACTGATGCAAAGAAGTTAAAGTGGCAGAACAAGAACTTTGTGAATAGACAAGAAGGTTATATTGTACTTATAAAGGTCGAAGACGTTGCCAAAGCCAAGAGAGGGCAATACTAAAAGAAATTAACAAGAATCCTCATTGCCAAAGCTACGAGAGGGTAATTATGAAGCAAGCTAAGTAGAACACATATTGCCAAAGTGAGAAAGAGTCAATAATTGGAAAAGACCTCAACAAGCATTGCCTAAGCCAAAGAAGAGCAAGTGTGGTAGAGAACCATTATCAGCATTTGGTTGATGTAAGAGTGGGAAAAACAAGAGTGGCAGGAAAGAAGCCCTCCTGATAAAAGGCATTCAGGAGGAGAGGAGTATAAACTGCATTGCATGTGGCAATCACAAGAGTGGAACAACATCATCAGTGTGTGTCATGTCTTCCCAGCAGATGATGTAAATTCTGATGTTGCTGAAAGTCAAAAACGTTACCAAACTGTTTGGCATAAACTTTACCACAGAAGTACTTGTGATTGTGTTGGTAGCTGTTGGTCCTGGCAAGTGAGTATATCAGGGCTAGGACTTTGTAGTGGTAGTCCTGGAAGGTTAGAAGACCAGGAAGAAATCATTAAAGTACTGTGTTGTGGAAGAAGAAGAAGCAGCAGAAGCAGCAGAAGCAGCAGAAGCAAAAGAAGCAAAAGAAGCAAAAGAAGAAAAAGAAGAAGCAAAAGAAGAAGCAAAAGAAGAAGCAAAAGAAGAAGAAAGACCACTGAAGTATTTTGCAAACTGTTGTGGAATCATCCAGACAAAACATCTTTGTTCATACACATGAATTATGGAAGTAATTGTGTTTCCTAAAACTGGAAGTTGTGTTGAACTCTTTGCTACAAGTGGAGAGATAAAGAGGTTCCATCTAGTTGAACTGTTGGTTAAGTCCAAGTGGAAGACGTTTGGAGCAAGAAGAACTTTATAATCAGAACTTGGTTACAAAACAGAACTTTCCTATTTTGAATTTGTGATTGAAAATCCTGCTTTAAATCATCTGGGGAAGGTGAACTGACCCAGGTTACAAGGATATACGGTTATTAGGTGTATGTTGGATATTACTGTTATTTCCGTTATCTTTGAATTGCCATATATTCCCTTCATGAGTCTGATGTATGCCTAAGTATGAGGGACAGATTCCTTTTTATTAGAGTGTTTCCTTTAGTTTATATTGATAGAGAGGGAAATCCTCTTTAGGGTAGGGATAGAGCGGAGTTTATCAAACTCTTAGGAGTTACTAAAATGGCATCTTATGAAAAATCCTTACCAAGTTCTCCGCCTCACATTTCTGACCCCCCACACTTGCCTCAGACCCAACTGTGAATTTCATTCAGATGGCAGACTTTGCCCCTTGCCTCAGCCCCCAGACCCAGGACTGTGGATTGTGTTCAGATGGCAGGCCTTTGTACCTTTCCTCGTGCCCTGACCACCAGATAGCGGATTCTCTTCAGGACCGTTCCACCTTGTCTCAGACCCCAAACACGTGACTGTGGATTTTTTTTGTTCGGAGGGCAGTCCTTTGCACCTTCCCTGAAACACCCAACTGCGGATGTCACTCAGGCGGCAAACATGTGTGCCTTTCCTCAGCCAGTATGCTTGTAACTCAAATTATGCGCCCGGATGCCCTGGGGCCAGGTGCGCTTATAAATAAATACAATACAAATACAAAATACAAAATACAAGACCCTGGACACTGGAAACAGAATTGTGGATTTTTGGTCAGTTGGCAAACATTTGCTCTTTCTCTCAGAACCCAGATACCTGATAGCAAACCTTAGTACCTTTCCTCAGGAAGTGGACACCAGACAGTGGGTTTTGTTTACATGGCAGATCTTTAAAGCTTCCCTCAAGCCCCAGACACCCGACTGTACTATGGAAAGGATACTGATTTCATTGTCTCTCTGCTTCAGCAAATCCTGGAGTTTCTGAATTTCTTCCTTCACTCCTGGGCTATGAACCGGATTCTCACCCACATTTTCCGGTGCTTTGTCTCGTATGTTCTTGCCAGTCAACATATTCTGTAAAACAAGTAAAACTAGAATATAAAAAAATAGATCACTACATACCGTAGCAACCTGCTTTTCCAATTTCACAAACTGAATTTAAAATAAGCACACATTTTCTCTCTGCTTTCTTTCCTTACTACCCGCCAACGACAATTTCCCAAAAACAAACACTGTGTTCACTGTACCTTCTTGGTTTACACTTTTTACCGGTTCCAAAATCGCATACACATACTTCCTTGTCCCCCCTTTGCGTCAACATTTCAAATCAATGGAGTCTGCATAGAAAAATGTAAAAAAATCGAAAAATAATTTTCCACTTCCAAGCATCACCTACTGCCAGAAATGTACAATGAAACATCTGGATCCAGAACGTCTCAGCGCCCAGTTTTTAAGAGCCTATAATTCATTTCTTAGAAATGCCCTCATGTGCAGGTTGAACAACCACACTCTGCCCATAGTCTGACGGTGTGATAAGTCTATATGTTAAGCAACCAAAATTGGAGAGAATTCGCAGTCTGCTTACATCACCAGTTTAGTTACTGAGTATTAACTTGCTCCTTGATCGCCTTGCTGTTTGTTGTGTGTCTGGATCGCCAATAACCATACACACATGCATGCCTCCGCCCATCACACAGCACCATGTAAACTTGCATACACTGAATAGATTCAGTCGATACTTTATGGGTTTAAGATGTCTACTTCGATGCCCTCAATAGTGTTTTAATTAGATGTGATGTAATGTGGCCTTGTACAGCACACCACTGCCTTTTTGGCAGCCTTGCCCTACAAAAGGGAGGGTGGTTGTTAAATTTGACACAGCTGAACAGAAACGACAGAGAGAGATAGAAACTGCAGCTACATCCCACTTGTTTGGACGCTGTTTGGGACACCGGAGGTGAGTGTACTGCAGAACGCAGTACAGAGGCTGACGAATACGGCGTGCAACGAAGTCAAGCTGGGAGAAGTTTGCTGCTTCCTTATCATGGCCAGCTGGAGCTGCCAAATGCAGAAGGAGGCAAAGCGGGACCAAAGCAGCTCACGAGATGCACTGCCAGTTAAGGGGCCAAAAGCAAAGAGGAGGGGGAAATGCGAGGAACGCTGAAGATGCCACTAAAGACCAGTAAGCCCAGGGAGTGTGCATGGGTTACAGAGGCGTTTCGGGGTGAATACCGCTTACCGCTCACAACGCGAGAGAGCCCAAATGAAGGAGGTGAAATAATTGATGCAGCTACAAACATTGGAGAAAGTCAAAGTAAAGACAGTTAAATTGATGGGAACATTGTTGCGAAAGGGTTGGTGATCCAATACTGGAAAAGTATTGTTTCATGGATACAAGAGAGTGAACAGAGACTGGAAAAACCCTGGCAGGATACTGAACAAGGCAAACAGTGAGTCTTTGACTTACCCCCAAGTAACAAAATTGTAACTCCCTGGCAGGAGAGTAAACCAGGGCTAAGAAGAGAAGTGAGAATAGACACAGGGTCAAAACCCCCACCCTGAAAGTGTGGAACAGTAATAAATGTAACCTTGATAAAAAGGATAAGTTCTAATACCCTAGCAGGAGGGTATACCAGGGATAGAAGCAGGATGGAGAAAGCTCAGGGGTCCAAACCCTTCTGGAAAAGAATCATACCCCTTTGAAAGATAAAGGAAACAAGAGAAGTAACAAAGACGCGAGACCCTAGCAGGAGAGTAAACCAGGGATAAGAAGATAATTGAAAATAGTCAAGGGTAAAAACCCCTACCTGAAATTGTGCAATAGTGACAAAAGGGGAGCCCATACCCCTTTTAAAGAGGGACGAGATTCAGAAAGAGAGTGAAATTAAATATTCCAAAATACTGTGCTATTGAAAGGAAACCAGGGGAGAAACTAAGCATCCCCTTTCCTTTCATTGCCAAGAAAACCATCGAAGAAGTGAAAACTAAAGGAACAAAGGGAAAGAGTAATTTTCCTTTAAATTGTGAGACAGTGAAAAACATATGGGAAGTACTCCTTGCACACTTCTCGTCCTCCAGGTGCATCATTATTGTCTATCACAATAGCACTATTATGGCCCAAGGTTCTCTCATCAACTTCCTCCCTTCTCCTGCAATCACTTCTTCCCCTTCCCTCCCTTTACCTCTCCACCACAACCAATGTGAGTACCACACCCCTGTAAACCCCCTTGGACAACCTTCAAAGGGGGTAACCAGCTTCACCTAGCTACTCTGAATGCTCGCTCTGCTGTCAAACACACCTCCAACATCTGTCCCCTTCTCAAAATCTTGACATGGACATCCTCGCTCTTACCGAGCCGTGGTTCAATGCCAGCTCTGTCACTGCTCTTGACAATCTCCTTCCTAAAGGCCACAAAATCCTCTCCAACCCCAGACCCAACAGGACTGGAGACGGAGTGGTCATGGTCTTCCCCGAGTTGGTCCCTGCTTCCATCATTCCTACTCAAACCTACTCCTCTTTTGAATGCCTCGTCTGTAGGCTGGGGGTTCCCCTAATCTCTTCTCTCACCCTTGCCACTATCTACAGACACCGTGGGCCTATCTCCCTCTTCCTCTCTGAATGGGCCGATCTTGTCTCATCCATTTCAACCTCTTCTTCCAAACTCCCCCTCCTTGGTGACTTCAACATCCACCTCTGCTCTCTTGAAGCATCCACCTCTCAGTTCCGGGTACTCGGACTCCCTCACTCTCACTATTCTTCCTTCCGGACCAACCCACTCTGCTGGCCACACTCTTGATGCCCTCATCTCAGGTGACATTCCTATCTCTAATCTGGTCACCACCCACCTCTCTTGGTCTGACCACTCTCTCCTTTCCTCCTGGCCCTCTATACGAGCCAACCCCTACACTGCCAGCCTGCTTCACCGGATCTACGTGATCGGACCGTGGCTGATTTTGCCACGGTCGGAACGTTTGCATGAGAAAGGTGCGAAGTACCGAATGTTTGCACCTTTCTCATGCTAACACACGTACATACTATGGGGGATGCAGGGGTTTCCCCCGCAACCCCCACTCAATATACTGTAAAGTATAGTGAGCGGGGTGTTGTGGGGGACACCCCCGCAGACCCTGTTTTTTTGGGGATTTTTTGGTTTTTTTGCAGGTGTGCTGTGGGGGTGTCCCCCGCAACACCCTGCTCACTATATCACACAGTACAGCGAGCGGGGTGTTACAGGGGAAACCACCGCAGCCCCTGCAGCCTTTTTATTTTTTTAACTTACCTGCAATGCTACCACCAAAGGTGCGAACTTTTGGTGTTTGAACCTTTGGTGGTAGCATTTTTAGAACTTTTGGTCCTTGCAGACCTTTATTGTCGGTAAAAAGGTACAATCCCGCTTCACCCCCATTCGACTGAGTGTCAGTTGCTGCGTTGCCTCCACCTTCTTCCCCCCTCTGACCCCTGCTCTGGACTCTCCCTCTGACTCTGTACTTGCTTATCTGCTTCTTGCAATCTGTAACACCCTTGACGTCCTTGCCCCTGACATGAGGATCCGCCTAAAACCAAGAAAAACAGCTGGCACAACTCCGATCTAGCATCTCTGAAACGCAAGTGTAGAGTTGCTGAATGGAAGTGGCAGACCTTGGGTTCATCCTCTGACAAACTGGCCTGCCGCTTGGTCCAAAAGCAATATAGCTTCTCTATCCACTCCAAGAGGCATGCCCACATCCAAGCACATCTCCGGAGCCACTAACAACACAGCCAAACTTTTCAAAATCTGCAAGGAACTCTCAATTCACTTGCGGTTTCCACCTCTCTCCTTCCTTCCCATGCTCTCAGTAGTGTCTTGGCCTCCCATTTCATATCCAAAACTCAGGAGATCCTGTTCTCACTCTCCTCCACATCATTTGCTCACCCATGCCTGCTCCCCTGCCTCCCCTTGCCCCCCTCCTCTCTCCCTCCTCACTCTCCTCCCTCCTGCCCATAGCACCGGATGAGATCTCTATAGTGGTCCACTCTATGAAGCCCTCCTCCAAACAGGTGCTCCCCTGCTCCTCCAGAAACATTAAGGACAACATCTCTCTCGCCCCGGCTCTTGCTGACTTCTGTAATCACTCCTTTGCCACTGGCTCTTTCCCTCAAGCACTCCCTCATGCATCCTCTGTTAAAAAAAGCTGTCTGCTGACCGCTCCTGCCCGGATAACTATCGCCCTATCTCTACTACCCCATTCCTGGGTTAACTCTTGGAAAAATTGGTCCTCCTCCAACGGACCCTCAACACTGATCTTGTGGGCTGCATTCATGACCATCAATCTGGATTCCGGCCATGCAGAGGCATGGAAACTGCTCTCCTGAACACCCGTGAAACCATGCTCGCAAATCTCGACTCAACTCTCCTGCTGTTCTTATTCTTCTCTCTCCTCTGCCTTTCATGGTCAACCATTCCATCCTCATAAAATGAGGATGTGGCGCTGTCAGCATCACTGACCAGGCACTGGACTGGCTGACCTCTTTCCTCACTTACCACCCCTCCCAGCTGCAATTGGGCCCTTTCTCCTCCACCACCACCCTCTCTACCTGTGATATCCCCCAGGGCTCTATCCTATCGCAATGGCTCTTCAATATCTATCTCTCCCCTCTTGCTCACCTGATCTCCTCCTTCTCTCCTCATTGCCAGTGTTATGCCGATGACACACAGCTTTCCTTCAAACTTCCCTCTACCTCCTCTTCTTCCTCCTCTCTCATTTCCGACTGTGTGTCCACCATTCAGGCATGGTGTGCAGCCAACAATCTCTGTCAATGCCAGTAAGACAGAGATCCTCCTAATCGGGATACCCGTGGCCCTCTTTTCCTCCTTCCGCTGCCCACCCTCTTTGGGCCCTCTGCCCCACCATCTTGTGAGGCCATAAACCTCAGGGTCATCTTCGACTCCGCTCGCTCCTTCACCCCTCATATCTTGGACCTTACCAAAAATGTCCCACTTCTAGCTCCACCTCCTCAGAGGCATTCTTCCTTTTCTCACCTTCCCCGAGAAGCTCAATGTCTCCAGAGCTCTGGTCCCTCCAAGCTGGACTACTGCAACAGCCTCTTTCTCATTCTCCCTCTCTCCTCCCTTTGCCTACTCCAGCTAATCCACAATAGGGCTGCAAGACTTATCCATGGCCTCAAGCCCAGTGACCATATCTCTCCAGCGCTAAAATGTCTCCAGTGGCTCCCAGTGTGTGCGCAGATCAAATTCAAGACCCTCTGCATCATCCACAAGGCCTTCTGGGACCTGGGCCCACGCTATCTCCAACTTTCCCTCCCTAAATACTCCCCTAAATTCCAACTCTCTGACTGTCAAACTCTTCTCTAAGCAAAGAATGGGGGGTTAGGGGTCTCTCCTCGGCTGGTGCCTCCCTTTGGAACAGCCTCCCTGCCCCTGTCAGACTTGAGCCGGACCTCCTTAAGTTCCAAAAACTGCTGAAATCTCTGCTCTTCTCTACCTCTTTCCCCTCCTTGCTAATCACCCCACTGTCGCTGTGCCCAATGGCCCGATCCTCATGAACCTCACAGGATCTCATCCCTTTACTCCCAGTCAATACCATCACCACTCCCCCCCACTGCACTGCCCTGGTGGCTCCACACACCACCCCCAAGAATCGCCTGTACTAGCACTTAGCCGGAGGCTCTTCTCCTGCTCCCTTTAGCACTTCCCTCCCAAGCCCTCCCTCCAGCACTTGTCCACTCCTCTGCTCCCCCTTCCATCTCCCTCCCCTGCACTTCTCTTCAATGCACTTGCACGGTTGAATGCCACAAGGCCTAGTAGGACCACGACTGTATATATATTACTGTTGTTTTTTGCCACTGTTATTATTTACCCTGTTCCCTTCCCATGTAGCCTTGTGGCGCTTTGAAACACAACTATGCAGTGTAAAGAGCCTTACAAATGCTCAATAAAATAAATAATTAAAATAAATAAAATATAAGAGGAGAAACTACAACATGGTTCCATCTCCCTTGAAACTGAGATAAAACGTTGGAGAAAAAAAAGAAGGCAGGGAGAGAGCCACCCCCCTGTGAAATGTTGGAACATTAATGACTTTTCCAGAAGTACGGGCAGATCGTGGGAAACCAAAGGGAATCGAGGGGAAGGGAGTACACCCCTTTCCTGGGGGAACTTTATTTCTTTTCTGTTTGGCACCTTAGAACTTTATGTTTGGAACTCTGAAAGAAGGCTACACGTGCATAGCTTACATAAATCCTCATTTTCAAATTGTTTTGAGTTTAGAATGTAAGGGTCAGTTTAGGGTTTCTGGGCACAGGACAGAGGACGCTCTTTGGTTTAACATCCTGACACAGACGTTCCTTAGTTTTGTTGAGACAGGGAATCCTCCTGCATTGTTGTAGTTCTGCGCACAAAGGTCAGGTAGGACATGATGTCTCAGATCATTCAAAATTGAAAGAAGCAGCTCCTTACGATGGCGTTAACCTGTGGTTTGAGTATAAGGTCACTGTCCATGAAGATTCCAAGAATTGTCCCCATTTTTGCAGGCAGAGGGGAAGATCTAATTTCTTCTGGCGAAGGGATTGTCTAGGGTTTGGTAGTGTGGTGCCGCCAATCCTTAGCTTAGTCTAAGATGGATTAAAGTATCTGTGTCATTACCCAGGAGTTGATGTGAGCGAGGCATGGGGTACAATCTGGCAATTCAGATGAGTTGGTTGTGAGCTCGTATAGGATTTGGGTACCATCAGCATAGTTGAAGCATGTGAGGCACGAGTTATCAATGCGCTCCAGGTGTAGGTCACGTAGTTCTTGAAGACAAACAACAAAATTGTACAGTGTATTCCAGTAAATCGGTCTTGCTGGAATATTAGAGTGTGAAGTACCACTGAAACCATTCAGGTTTACTGCAGCTGTGAACTAGGCCTTTAAATAGAGTTAGTATGCTCCCAATCTATTTTGAATTTAAAGAGTAGACTACAGAAGGGTCTACTTTGTGATATTATGTGAGGTGCGCTCCAAAAGCCTAATGTGATGAAGATGGGGAAAATGTCTCTCAACATTTTCCCCATCAATTACAAGACTGTAAAACATTTGGTAATAGACATAATCCATATTACAGACTCATACTTTACAAGCAAACCATGATAGAAGACTGTTGAACATTTGTGTTAGGAGATACCGCCAACCATAACCTTACTAGAATCATCTGTAGCTTTTATCATGATGAACCATACTATTTCCATTCAAATGTTAAACACTCGCAAATGTTTGGGCTCCGTCCAGGGAGATGAGGCCATCTGAGAGAACCTACCCATTCTTCTATGCAGACTGCACGTGGTGTGGCTTGCTGTGAAGGCTGTACAAATAGTGAGCTACGTTGAGCTATAGATCGACTATCCCTCCGACACAGATTGGAGTTTTTCAGCCCTTGTGGCCTTTTGACGCAGCTCCTTCCCCACTCCTTCTGCATGTGCCTACTGCATACGAAAACCGAATTGCAGCGCCACAGATGTTCAGCCGCTGTCTGTTGGAAGATGGGTATCCTGGCTGTTGATAATAAGGCAAGGAGCATTCAAAGTCCAGGTGTGCGCAGTGGCTGTTGCATGACCATGGTCAGTTCCATGTTGCAGTGCCACTGCTGTTGTTGTACAGCTACATATTTTGACCACAGAGTGGTCTAGGGAAGCACCAACCTATGCGAACACATTTTGGAGCGGAGCGTGCAGTTCTGTTGACTGTTTGACTCTTGTGGTATCCTCGTTTTTGCACCATATGGCTTTGGCCAGGCTGCCTGAAGAACCTGGTTTGTGGTGTGACTGGGAAGGGAGAAATGTAGGGGATGGGTCAGAGGCAGCATGGAACCAAAAGCTGTACTTGCATCCACTCATATTGTGAGACAGGGCTTGTTGAAGCAACAGGCGAGACCCAGGCATAACTTGCGTTTGGACTGCTCGTGACACAGCTGCACAACTGGAGTGCACTCCGTGAACTCTGGTTATCAAATTGATAAGAACTTGCCAGTAGCAGAGTAGAGGCAGCTTTTGGTGCTGGGCGTGGCTAACGGGGCACAAGCGAGAGGCTGGGAGGTGCACTGAGCACCATGGAAGAGCCAGGGGAGGGGGCGGGGCAGCCACCCCTGTGGCCCCCACCCTGGCTCTGCCGTTGGAACTTGCAGTACTGTCATTGCACCCCTTCTCAGGCAAGGGCTAGCCACTTGCTGACTATGGTACCAATTACTTAAACGGTTCAGAGAACACTCCAGTGACTGCAATGTTCCTATCTTTTAATGCCCTAGGTTCTGCTTCACACTCCTTGCATGCCTGACAGCAGCGGTCACCGTGCAAAGTGCCTATCCAGGGTGACCTCGGAATTTCTGAACTTTAGGACTAGAGTCGAATTTGGAGAATGAAACTGGCAGGTTCCTGGACCTGCCCGCCATTTTGTTTCAGGATTCAAGGAAGCAATGATGAAAGTTAAAATCCTCAATATATTTGTAACATAGCCCCTATTCTTGAATGTATGCATTGGTTGAAAAGCAGTCTAGTTATCCTATGCCAATTTGGATATAATCATTATAAAACTAACAAAATAAGTCACACATAGGATATTCTGTGATTTGGAATCAAAGTTGACAAGGAATTTGGGGCTGTGGAGAAATGATGATGTGTTCTGGTGTGATGCTGGGAACGCATTGGAGGGACAGGGCCTACATGTCCTTGTCCTGTACTCCCTTATGTGTGTTCTGTGTTGTTTTTTGCGCAGGAGTCCATATGGGACTCCTGGCAGTGCAGCGCTTCCTCTTTTTGGTTGTGGTGAACAGAGACCTTTGGGATACCCTTATAGCACCCATGGGTGGGGGTACAATCCTGTGCCCCTAGTGTATGTTTTTGGGCACCTGTGTGTGGCCCACAGAACAGGGTATGGGCTGGTGGCAGCTTCATGCTGAATGTGACAGGTGCTCCGAGTATCCTCCATTTTGGAATACCCAGACCCTGCCATAGGAATCAGTGGATTAATGATAGGAGACAAGATGGCCCCTGTGGTATCTTAATAATAATAATAATAATTTGGCATTTATATAGCGCTGCAAACGCTCAGGTATCTGAGCGCTGCTTATTATTACCCACGGTGTGTGGTGCTCATTTATCGACCTCAGAAGGATGAAAGGCTGAGTTTGGCCCCGCCGGGATTCGAACCTGCGTTAGCAGACTCTGCACCGATGTCAAAGCGAGCGCTCTACTCACTGTGCCACTTGACCGGCACTCGATCTTGGTTTCGTTTACCTGTTACCTTGTTTTGCCGAAGTCCTGGGAAGCCCTGACTCTGTCCCTTCCCCTGACTGGCTGTTGGGTGGAAGAACCATATATGGTATTGTGGGCAAGTCCAGGCCAGACTGGCTGGTGCCTTCCCAGTGACTATGTTGTGGCTACGCCCTTGGGGTGGGACCTGGGTGAATAGAGTGAGGGACCAATATGCATTCCAAGTTATGGGTGTCTGGTATCTGTGTGTGTGTCACAAATAATGAGACAGCATTGGCCGAAACTGACATGAATGCAGTGTGGGGTGCCAAAACCCTGGCTGCTTGCCCCAATCCACATTCCTTGTTATGGGTGTCTAGGTAGAAGTGACTTGCCTGAATGCACTGTGAGCCTGATTGGCTGCCTGCCTGCATGAATGCCCTTCTGACTACTTGGCTGACTGAGCTTGGCTCAGCAGTGCGAATGAGGGACAGATGTGTATATCTGGGGACCTCTCACTTACCAGAATTGTTCAGAAGCTGAAGTTCAAACTTGAAGCTGCTTATCCTTGAAGCCCAGATGGAAGAAGAAAAATAGCTGCACCTTTCCTTCGACCCGATCCGAAATCTGTCGAGTCTGTCGAGGACTGATCCGAGAGAGGACCCATTTAGGAGACCTCTCCCCAAGCTATGACGGAACATTGTGCTGGAGCTGATCTTCATTGAGGCACCTTGGAAGCTAGTCCCGAAAGGCTGTCGACCGAAGACTCGGTCTGCCGAGAAATCTGAAGTAAAGCACCCGGATGCCGAGGCCGTCGAAGTCCATTGCCGTCTACCGGGGTTCAGAGGATTTCTGTAACCGCTGGAAGCCAGTAGAGTCATGTTGCCCAGAAGCGGGGACAGCTTGGCGCTGTGCTGTTCGACGACCGGAGCCGCAATGCTCCACCTTTTGCCTAGGAATATTCAAATTGAGGACTCCCTTGCCATCACTGTCGACCCCTTTGTCCCGCCGGAGAAAGTCAAAGTCACCGAGGAGAATCTGCCGGTGGGTTTCCCGCCACCCGAAGTCCACTAAGACACCAACAAGGAAGATCGGAAAGCCAGCTGTGGTCGAGTCACGATCGCTGATGCCGACATCCGACACCGACACCAGACTCCCTCTGCCGGGACTACGTTCTTCATAAAGAACTGTGTTATCACATAACATAGTGTGTGGACATTCCTTTGTGGGGGCTTGGGGACTACACTGTTCTTAAGAACCAGCCTGCATCTCCTCCTGAGAGCTTAAGCCTTGGTTGCTCGCCCATTCTACCATATAGAGAATATTGGCTGGGTTGCTTGATGCTTCTACTCTGCCATATAGAGGGCAGGAGTACAGATACCCCCCTCCAGTCTTTACATATGGTACTTTTTCTTCTGAGCATAATGTTTGGCACTGAAATCTTCTCTTGACCGTGTTAACTGAAGGGGCGTATCGGAGTAAAAAAATAACAACTAAAACTTGGCAATGTAGGAAACAAGTCTGGTCTGGTAGGTCGGTGCACTTAGGAAACAAGTGCCGTCTCCTGACTGCTCTTTTATATTACAAAGATTTGCAAAGAGCTAAAAGTCTGGTGCAAGTCATCTTTGTTGGCCTGCTAATTGCCTCCCGATTCCTCTCGTGATGAGCAATCACACAAGCATAAACGAGCCCCAAGTGTCTACATTCTGCTCTTGTGATAGTGGGTCATTAGAAGACCTTTCCCATTTATTTTTTTGCCCTGTAGTGCGTGACCTGAGGAAAAAGCCTTCAATTCCATTGCTAAAAAAAAAAAAAGTGTTGTCCATGGCAAAAAATATGTATCCTCAATACAGGATAAGCAAGCTGCATATGCCGCATACTCTTATATTGAACGAGCACGCATATTGAACACCTGTGCTGTTGAATAATTTTCTTGGTTTTAATTTTTGGCCTATTGAAAGCTTAATGAGTATGTCATTTTTATGTTTAATGTATATTACTTTATCCGGTTATGATGGCCTTTAACTTTAGAAATAAAGAAAGAGATTGGCCCACAAACGGGGCCCATTGCCAAACATGTCTCTGTGCACTGTGCACAGAATCTTGAATTTTAGTTTCCTGGAAACAGGGAGCCGGTGTAAAGAGCACAGTATAGGGGCGATGCGTCCTCATTCAGGAAAATGACGAAAAAGATGCACCAATGCTGATTGCACATTTTGAAGATTTGATGGCATGTTGAGGGTTGCAACACACAGGTTGACAAAGCCAGGCAGTGACCAGTTACATTGTACCAGTGTTTGATTATTTTGATAGTTTGTCCATTGTGAGTGTCTGGGTGGGGTCTTCTTCGGCCCATGTTGAGCTCCTCAGTGGCCTATCTGGTGGCGTTGCTCCTCCTGTTTCAGGATAAGCCTGGTTAAGTTGAGGCGAACTACGAGGAGCTATGCAGTTATCCACTCATGTGGGACAAAGGGTTCATGGCATACATTCTATGGCAGCATTCATATGATCAACATTTTGAGTCACTCATGTTGGCACCCAGGCAATGCTTGTGAGGTCCAATATCCTGGCACATACCCAACCAGGTTAAACCGGATGTCACTAAGTGCACATCTGGCATGATGAAAAGACAGTGAGTATTATGCTGATGAACACCAGGTTACATGTACACAGCACCCTTTTGGTGTACACTGCCATGGTCATGGGTGGGGAATCTGGTAAAACTGGCTTATTTTGTGGCTGCACTATCTTTTCAATGACCAGATCTTTGCCAGTATAGACATGCTGACTGCCCCAAGGGATAGCATGAAATGGGGGTCGGTGTGGTATTCCTATCTGACATGCCCAGTTCTGCCTTTCCTAGGCTGAGGGTGGTCCTATTGAGTAATTTACCATGCAGTGTGCCATGGTGGAGAATTAAAGTCTGTACTTCACTTTGGTATATAGACTGCCTGGCGTGCTGTCAATACACTCCATGGACCCTGGGAAAACAAGAGGACGCAACAGCACAAATCAGGCAAGTACAAACTGCACATATGAAATGTGAGTTGAGATAACAGACATTGCCTGAAGAGCCATGCATAACCTAAGGTCACTATATCTCAATTCTTTGTGTGGAAGTAATAACCTTGGAGCAGGGAATAGATGAGGAACTCATACAGTGGGGACGCATCATTAACTACCTCTACAAATAGGGCCTGAGCACCATTACAATATTAATAGGTAAGCATTATTACCCGGGATGTGTTTTGTACAGCATTTTAGGTTAAGCACTGTGAGCTGTCCATGCACCATTTAAACAACCATTTAAGCGTTTGTGCTAATGGGGCTACCTTCTAATTTAGGCACTCTTCCTCCAGGTCCAATCCCAGAGCTAACTCCAGACGAAAGCAGGCAGAGCGCAGAGACCGGTTGCAAGATAAAAACCAAGTAGGAACGCAAGAGTAAAGTAAACATCACTCCTTATTCTGATTTATATGATAAACGCAAGCCCAAGGAAGCAGGATATTGGACTAGACATATGTAGACTAGTTTAGCCCAATACCCGAGCGTAAGTCTTGCTAAGAATGAGATAATCTGAGGAGCAAAATGTCCAATGGAAGTAGACAGACTCTAGCAAGTGAAGCCGAAATCAAATGTCTTGCAAACTGCGCCACCAACGAATTAGATCAGCTTTAGGTGACTGATGCCCCGATTAAGGTGCTGTGGAACAGTGAATATTGAGAAGTATGCACATATCTGGTCATTAGCAACCATATAAATTCTGAACACTGAACAGTTGGCAGGTTATATGTAATCTTTAGAAAACGAGTAGTAATTACTCAGACTGTATTGATATCAATATGAATACATGGTAATAGATACCAATGTAACTGTCATTTCAGGAGAGAAAATCGGCCGTCAGTATTGAAGACACCCACATTTATGGAGTGGAAGACCATTGGGTGGTCTCTAGACTGAGAAATAGACTCCAGTTATTGTTGTTAACAGAAACAGCAGATAGCAAGCCCCTGAAGAAATTCCTGCAGATTGTGTTTGTTAATAGATTAAAGGGAATGAAACATGTTGGGTAAAAGAAGTTTGAAATGGATGAATGGGTGAAATTGAAGTTTTAGAATGAATGAGGAGTGTTGTGTAATTGTTTCACATAGTACTGCACAAGGCACTTTTTCTATTCCAGACGTGTTATAGTATTGTGGCTGTTTTCTATGTGTTTTACCATTTTAAAATGTTAAATTAAACCAAATGAAATACCACATGATTTTTAGTACATCAAGAAATGGAGTGATCTGTACAAAGATTCTTCTACATAAAATGTATATTATTACACTGTAAGACGTGACCCACACTCTTTTGAAACGACATAGACCCAGGAGCATTGTTGTTTGGTATAAGGTTAGTAACCTATAGAGGGGCTGCTCAACCGTATCGTTTGATTACCCTCAAGCCTCCATTGTGTTGTAGAGAGTCAACACAGCTCTCTCTCTCACACCTGTCAGAGGTGATCACTCTCCTGATGTTGGATTTCCCATGCACGATCGTGTTGGGCGATTAAAACAGACAGGTAGGCGATAGCCCTGAGGAGATAGCACTTTTTAACATGATGGGGAGCAAGGGATTCAACCTGTTTGCTCAAGACCTCATGCAAGTATATGGATGTACCCACTTCCTAATTGTTACTAAAGGGGTTTCCGAGGGGGAGATTAGCTTCTATACCTCTAGGGATTGGTCGAAACTAGGATCAGAATCACCAAAGGAAATCTCAAACAGAGCAATAGTGTAGAGGCATCTTAACTGATGACATTGACACCCACCTGGAGAAACAATTTAGTTCTTCGGGCAGACAATGAAAATGCATCTCTTTTCAAAATGCCTGCTCAAAAGTGCCTGTGGATTCCACGGTATTCCAATGAATGCAGACCAACCCTGTGCTCAAGTTTGGGAAACAAAGAGCACAACAGGGTTAGGAACAGAACACAGCTGATAAGACAGTTCTTAGGATTGGTCAACAGTGGCATACAGGTTAACTTTTCAGGGCTGAGGCCATTAAGAAATACCCTGCTGAACTCTTCAGAATGGCGAACAGCCCGATTTATCCAGTTGCACCAACTCAGTAGCAATACAGTGAATTCTATCAATTCTTTGAAGATACGATGGAGCACACTAGGCTGTCATTAACAATATCCATCTATTCCTAAGCAATTCTTACCATGGCCCGTCACAGACACCAAGCTTCAATCATGAAGTGATGGCATTAATGGGATTCTGGAGGTTCCTCAACATGCAGAATCACAAATGGGCATTATTGTGACAGAATTGCGATAAGGAACATTGGTTCAAAATATACACTATTCCCCTCAAAACTTGGGTGGGCAGAGGGGATGTAGTAGGGCATGGTAGGATGTAGGAAAGAGAAGTGAGGGCTAAAAATGGATTCACAGGAGGGGACCCACACATTACCAAACCGAAATGCAAAGTTAAATTCTGCACATCAGAATTGTGCAGGTTGATGACGGGACCTCGTACAGCATGGGTGAGAAACCAGAAGGTGTCTCACCCGCTAGTCCACACAGCTCTCTCTCTCAGGTAACCGGGGCAAGGCCATCACCTTTGGACCCACACCCTGGGAGTGGACCAATGTGGGAGGATCACCTGGATAAGGGGTCTTTGGGAAGTGGGATGCCGGTTCCCTTCCCCCATACCAGCTTTACCCCATCCTACTAGGTAGAATACATGGAAACCTTAACCCCGCCCCCTTTTCCCTTCTCCAACACTTCCACATGGAAAGCCCGCTCTGGGAGAAAACAGACTAACACCTGAGCAGAGCATCTGACACATGTCCCACTACAATGGTCAGGCAAAAACTGGCGATTACTCACACCTGACTTCCATTAAACTTCCCCACACTGATAAAAGGCAGAGCACGAAAGCACACTCTGAGCAAGGCAAAGCACATGAAGGAAAAGTAGTTTTGTGTCGACAGCAGAGCGAGGGGAGAAAGACGGGAAACCAATAAGGGTTTGCAAGGAAGGCAATACCCTTGACCTTTTCAGCAAGAAACCGTTACTTTCACAAAACCTTCGAGGCAGAAAGCATAAGGCCAGGAAACCAGACTGAAGAATCCTGCACTGTGTGTCAGAGATACCGAAGGCTGTCCTGCGCAACTGATCAAGGCAGGGAGGAGCAGCAGCAACAAATGTGGTATCGTCCTTGGCTCCAAGAACAAAGACGCCTCAGAGATCAACACAGCTGGTCAGTTGGGGAGGCATATGCAAGACCGGTCTGTGTTGAAGTCAAGGTTGCAAGCGGCAAAATTGTAGAACGAGCACTGAAACGAACATTGTTAAACTTGTGTGATGAAAGACGCGAGTAAAGCTAAACTGCTGCTGAATGTTTAAACTTGAGAAGGATAACGTTGACAGAGTGGTCTGGCACTCTGAATGTGCCCAATCAAAGGTCTCTGAAAGGTATCCCGCCAAGAGAAATGAAAGTAAAATATTGTAAGAGTATTGTGTGAAGTGAATCGAAGTGGTCCTGCAACGGTTTAAGCAAAACCCATCATACATTTAAAAGTCTTCGATTTTGATACTAAGAGGATCCAAGCCTGAACAAGGGAGATCCATATCCAGAGGATCTGAGCCCGAAAAAGGGAGATCCATATCAAGAGGATACGAGCCCGAGTAAGGGAGATCCATGGTCCAAGCTCGAATGAGGGAGACCAAGTGTGAACATTGTGATAAAAATGGAGTGTCAGCCTGAAGAGGGATACCCATGATGCACATTGAAAGTGAGAACTTGTGCATGTGTAAATCCTGATAGGAATGGAACTTTGAGACTTTGTGTGTTACAACAGATCCTCTGCAGTAAGAGACTGCAATTGGAAAAGAGGCTTTGGCAGGAGGCCCTGATGTCTGTGCTTTGAACTGTATCCTTATTGCCGAGAAGCCAGAGTGCGTGCCGTCTTGTCCCGTGCTGAAAACATAGGGAAGGGGAGCCAACTGCTCAACTATCATGACACATCATTTCTTGAACACTTTTCTTTTGCATACATTGTTGTCCCACACCATTTTGTATTTACAAGTAAGGATTGGCTATAGGTTTATTAGTATAGGCCCTTTTATTTTGACAGAAATCCTTGAACTGTGATCACTTGTGTCTTTCTTCACTGTTTGATACCATGCCTTCCTTACACATGGTAGGAATTGCAATACCCACAATGAGAACCCAAGTCAATCAGATCTCTAAAAATGTACCCTTGAAACAGTGGTACCCCGGAATTGTCGATTTTAACAAAGTGGTTTTCTACCACACTTTAGGGGGACATGACTTGCCCTAACTTTAATCTTTACCTGCTGGTGAAGATTCTTGAGAAGTGGTATTCACACATCCATAAAATGTTAGGAAGAATTCAGCTTCTTTGAAATCTTTAAGTCAGGCTTTAGAGCATTCATGTAAGAGAAGCCAATCTGGTCTACGTTGCAGAAAACATGCTCCTAGGCATGGGTAAAGGGCTGTGTATTTGAGGCCCGTTTCACTGACTGTTGACACTACAGACCATGCTTGGCTGTTGGCCTAGAGTCCTGGCATAGAACCAAGAAATCGTTCTTAAATGGATCGAATTGTTCTTGCAGGGTAGGAGGCAGCAGGTAAGCCTGGCCCACCTGCCAGGCTGTGGGTCCTACAGAGTTCGATCCTCTCCCCATCCGTTTTATGTGTATGTTAGACCTCTGAGCGATATCATGCTAAGGCAGCGGGTACTCTGAGGTAAGGTTCAGGACATTGTGATCTGCAACTGGATAAAGACACCCGACCTCTCCCCATTACACGATATGAACACTGCTGTGTTCTGTTTGACTATATCTTTAACATATGCACACAACTTGCTGCATTGGCCAAGGCGTGGTTATTTTATTTATTAGTATTATTATTTTTTAATCGCAGAACAGTTAGAGGGTTGCATCCCCTTATGTAATCCTAGAATCATTGTTGTATGCTTTTGTATCGACACAGCTGGACTACGGAAGGAACTTTATACAAAGATCTCCATGTGCATAACCTCAAGACTGCAGCTGGTGCAAGACATGGCTAATTACATTTTGAGACAAAGTTTGTACTTCACGCACATCAGCCTCATTATCTGCAGTCTGCTCTGGCTACCAATAGTCTTCTTGTAAAGTCAAGTTGGTCACTATGGCCTTCAAGGCTTTAAAATGTAAAAGGCCACTTTTTTCAGGCCTGTCTGGTGAGCAAGAGAAACACTGCAAACAACCTCCGGTTTCACCGTGCCATGGGTAAATGTGCCTTCTCAAGGGCAATTCCAAAAGTTTGAAAAACAGTGCCACTTGCTTTAAGAAGCACGCCATTCATGTCCCTGTTCCTGCTGTGTTGCATAACCTCTTTTTCTCATTTGTCCTTCACTTAGTAATGTTTTAGGACACTACTTATGTCCTTTCAGGTGTGTTATTCGGTTTAGTGTTTTCTTATCCCCATTAGTGGGGGATCTTTAGTCTCAATCCTGGTACCCAAAGTCGGCGACCTCAGACTAAGATTTAACCTAGCATTCTAGATCAGGGATCAAATTCACCCGGCGACCGAAATAACTCAAGCTTAGGTCCTCTGCTTGAATAATGTACTGCTAATCTTTGCACCTGACTACAATGCAGGCCTAGGAAGAATCACAAATGCGTGGAGGCCATCTAGACAGGACTCCCCACAAAAAAATATCTACAGGCAGTCTAAACATTCCATGGTATTAAGGAAACCGGACAATGTAAAGACTGTTCTACGAGTGCTAGGCTACCCAGCAAACAGAGAATACATTTTCAGCTGCTCTGGACAAGCATTTACTGGTCCCGGGGAACCTACTACGTTCACAAATGATTAAGCGACTGCATATCACATCTAGCATTCAGACACCACACAAATTAACAATTTACTCTTCTGGAGCAGGACATCCTGCAATGCAAGGAGCATTCAAGCTTCTTGCCCCTCAATCAAGAGCACAAAGCAACCATACTCAATTTGGAAAGATACACACGCCAATGCCCTCAATAGGCCTCCAAGCAGGGTGCAATCAACCGACCAACAGCATACAAGGCCCTTCTTGCTGATTTCCTTTCCTGCATCCAAACCTGTCCATTTTGTACAACTTGATGTAATCGCTAGATGGCTGCTAGATATCTAGAGTGGTCCTTTGGTACTGTAACATTATTTCAAATATGCAAAATGATATTAATATTATATTAATGATAGTTGTGTCAACGGCAAGTGAATAAGTAAATATATTCATCATCTAGCTTCGACCATGTCACATATAAAAATCCCCAATTATCAATCCTTGAAGGAACTGTGACAAATCTGCATACAGGAAGAAAATACCGGAGGAAAAAAAAAGCATGCACCAAAATGCCGGATTTGGCAGTGGAAATAAAACCTGAAATCCCATAATGTCAATGAAGAGGAGCAGGGTTTGAGGGGTTATCCCCCGCTCCGCTTGATCAACATTATGGGTTCAGGGGTTTTGCTGGGGTGGACCCCTTTCCATTACATGGACAGGGGGGGTAACAAAAAATAAAAGGGACCCTGAAGCATCAGTTTACACCCATAATTGGGAGATGGAACTAACGTTGCAAAAAGAAGCCTGATGCAGGGAGGCAAAGGCAGGTAAGTGGGGGTATTTCAGGTTAATTCTAAGGGGTAAAGGGGTGGTGCGTAGAGGGGATAAGGGTATTTGAAATTCGAAAATGTCAACCTTGTTTTTTCGCGCTGTGGTAAATCTGCCATAAAATGATGATGTATATCCACAAATCTGGGCTATTTGTCCCTTCTCCCTAGGGGGAGCAATCCCCTTTATGGCTAGGGAGGTGGGCCCACTAAGCGAGACCCTCCCTGGGGGTCTGGGAAAGTGGGACTTAACTGGGAGTGACTCCCCTCGAGGGGACAAGGACTCCATTTCCTATAAGGAACTCTGTATCAAGAATCCACGGTTGGCATATATGGGAATGCAACAGACTAATATTACTTCTGTTTTGAATCCAACAAATAGTGACATTGCCTAAACCTATTTGGCTTCAGGTAGTACTGGATTCCCCTTGAACTCAACAATCGAAGAGGAACAACATGCCCCTTTCAAATACGGCAGCAGAAATAAAGAGACGAGAAACCTTGAAAGGAGGAGAAAGAATCCTACGCTGAGGCAAGTCTTTGACGTGAGAACGTCCTGGAGGGACAGAACTGTACTGCACTGCAGAGCCAGCGGTAGCGTGGGGGAAGAGTGTGTTGGGACAGACTCCCAGGTATGTCAGAGCGATGCTGGAAGTCCACAAACTTAGGAGAGCCCAACTCTCTACCCAGTATATACGGAGGACTCAGTCAACGGCAAGTGCAAACTGCGGTTTATTGCAAGTAAAACCAACAGGCATCAGCACAGGAACATTCATGCACATCTCAACTTCCCCTAGCCCGCAGGCCAGTTTTGATTCAAAAACACGTCACTACTCCGTCATTACTTGGGCAATCCTATTGCTGTGTGGGATTGGCCGACAGGAGTATAATAACCTATATGGGTACCTATATGTGTTACTCTACTAGCTCTCACATGTATAGTGGCTGGCCTGTCCCATCCTCAATTCACTACCACATTGTTGCAGGGTAGTGGACTTACCATTGGTTCTTGCCCGTTGTAATCCACCCCTAGGATACTAAACTGTGATTGCCTAGAGCTGACGTCCCCAGGCCTGGGAACCAAAATGGTGCTCAGCTCACTGTGCTCCTTTTCAAGGTGATGTGAATGACTATGTGTTGGTATTCTAACGTGTGTGTATCACCTTTGCCTTATGAGAATATTCTTCTACGGTAGCAACACCTGTTGCACTCTTGTTGCAGCCTATGTCTGTTTCCCACCGCTGGTCACTGTCCATTGTCTGCTTCGGCTGCATCACATGTTTAAAGACCTCAAAAATGAGCTCTGCAGCTCTGACTTAGAAGGATTTATTAAATTTCTCTGCTGCTGTTCCTCTGTCGTCTGAGAATAGAAATGTGTCCATATCTCTTGTCCTTGACTGTGAGCCTCGTCTCACATGTCATGCTCTCTGTGCAGCCTGAATCGGCTCAGCTTGTCTCTTGCTCAATTATTTGAGGCTTGTTGTAATTATCCTAAACCTTATAATGCGGTTTTTACATTGTCCACGTTATACTATATTCTTTATAGGTAGTCACACTTGGCTCCCGTTAGGTCATATAGGTGCTCCTGCTGTTCCATAGCGTTATTCGTGGTAATAAGTATCTGCAAGCTTTGCTCGGGATCTCTTGTGCAATAAGAGCAATGACAGCATGTATATGTATCTGTCCTCTGACTTTAGAGCTGTGCGCTCGTGTTCTTCATGTATTCGAGAGTGTGTTTGTGCCACGCAGTGCGGATTACACGTATGCTTCATGTCTAATGTTGCTCTGTCGTGACGTCAGCACCGTGGCTCCTTGTTTTTCAGTCGAGACTGTCCATATATGACTCCTTAATTATGGTCTCAGACTCTTCTCACCTGCACTTGGGATATGTCCGAAATAGAATGGATGACTGCAGTGTTTCCTAGCCTTCCGTCTTGTCATGAACTTGGTGGGAGGAGGCAGAGGGGGTTGTCTCAGGATCCCGACTCCCTCTTCAAGAAAAAGCAATAAGGTTGCCGGCAGGCCGGCACAGAGCGGCAAGTCAGCCACAACTGAGACAGGGATAGAAGTACAGTCTCTCCTGGTGGCATGACCATGCTGCAGATGTGGTGGGTATGGGGCCTGCAGAATGACACCGAAACCAGGGTTACATGGAGGAACTAATCTTGTGATCCGAATACGAGGAAGGAGACTGCCAGGATGAGTAGAATCTAAGGAGCACGCATTGCTATACCGGAGGAGCTGGCGAAGAGGACACATGAAAATAATCACGCTGAGATGCTATCCCGCCAGAGCAGAACTGACTAACAGCGGTACTGGGATTGTCCAGCACAGAGGGAGGCGAGTGGAAGGAAAAGAGCAGTAAGCCAGAATGGGTACAGGATCCCTAGAAACCAGAGTCCTGAACATTGGCCATGCCCAAAGAGATCTTCATCGTAGCACACAATTACCCTCTGTTCAATAGACAATTATCCAAATAATATAGGATCAGTGATGGGCGCTCTGAAAAGGTCTGCTAGAACTCAACTGGCAATGCATCTAAACGCAGAGATTTACCCGCTTGCAACTAATTAATAGCTGATGATCCCTCATTTGCTAAAATCTTTCCCTTCAACAATAAACTATTGTCTTCTGACAATGCTGGTGAGTCCATTTTATTAAATAATCTGTCCAGATAACTGAGTTGGATTCAAATCTTCAGCAATCGCACATTTCCTTATTCGTTATAACTGATGATCCATCATCTTTAACAATATTTGTGACCTCAGAATGGGTTGCATAACCCTTAAGAGTTCTAGCTCTAGCTGTATCTACTGTTATTACTTCTAAGCTGGATACCTTACAAAGACCTTGGATTGAGCCCCCACGTGGTGCCGGCTTTCTTTGCCTCCAAGGTCAAAGGTGCCCTTAACCAGCCTAGGGCTCTATTTCAGCTTGTCCAATCGCTTCCACTCCAGCAATGTACAGTTCTGAGCCAACCCCGTCTCAAGCTATTTGTGATTCCCTCTCTGCCTTTTTTGTATCTAAAATCTCTTCTATTCGTACTAACATTAATACCGGAGCTGCCTATGGCCCTACTGAGCCCGCCCACCCCTGACTCGGGGGTCCTGGTCATCGTTTCCCACCTTCATGGAACCTGACATTCTGGCAGCTATTCAACGTCTGATATCTGCCTCTCAGACTGATGCCATTCCCCAGGCCCTGTTGAAGGAAAAATCACAGCCCATTATTTTGCATATTACTAATGTAGTAAATGCTTCGTTCATGGATGGAGCAATCCCCTCCTCACTTAAACATGCTCTTGAGATTCCGCTATTAAAAAAAACTTAGTTAGATCCTGAAGTATTGGCCAATTACCAACCTATTTCACTGCTTCCCTTCCTCATGAAATTGTTGGAAGCCTTGGTGTATCCCTTACTGTCTACATTTCTTGAATCTTCTGCTTATTTTAACTCTTTTCAATCGGGTTTTCGGCCAGGCAGGGGCACTGAATCGGTCCTTAACTCAGTGATGGATGACCTGGCTCGCCTGGTGGATCAGGGTGGTGTCGGCACGGTTGTTTTATTAGATCTGTCAGCCGCGTTCGACACAGTTGACCAAGCCCCACCCTGATCCCCAGGCTGTCCTCGGCCGGGCTGTCTGGTAAAGTTCTTGACTGGTTTATATCATTCCTCCCCGATCGCTCTCAATCTGTTTCCCTTCCATCTTTCTGCTAGAGTCCAGTCCTACTCTCCGGTGGTGTGCCACAGGGATCTGCTCTTTCACCTATCATGTTTAATCTCTACATTAGGCATCTTTTGTCCCTCATTCCGCACCATGGCTTCCGTTACTATTCTTATGCTGACGACACACAAATCCTGGTTCAGCTTGACTTAAATCAAGCTGAGACGGCCACTCGGTTTAGGTGTTGTCTTCAGGAGGTCGGGGAATGGATGACATCCAATTGGTTGAAACTTAACGCCAGTAAGACTGAGGTGTTGGTGGTCGGTACCACTGCTCCTCTCCTTCACTGGACAAATGAATGTTGCCCCTGTACTTGCCCCTCTGCCGGTACCTGTGCTATCTGTGAAGAATTTGGGCGCGACCATCTCATCTCTTACCATGGATGGTCAGGTTGCGGCAGTATGCAAAAGCAGGCATTTTAAACTTCGCATACTTAGGAAAGTTCTTCCTTTCGTGCCAGAAAAATGCCAGGCTCCGGTGGTAGCTGCGCTTGTCATGAGCGGTTTAGACTACTGCAACTCGCTGTATTTAGCTCAGCCACGCTATCTGATTAACAGCCTTCAGCCGCTGCAGAATGCTGCTGCTAGAGCTGTTTTACGGCCTTCTTTCGGCACCCACATGACCCCTTTACTGCAGCAGCTCCATTGGCTCTCGGTAGAAAAGCGGATCTTGTTTAAATCTTTGTGCATGGTACAGCGGGCATTCAACGGTGTGGGACCTGAATACATTCAGGACAAATTCCAGCACTACATTCCCACTTGATGTCTCCGCTCACAATCCGCATTTCTCGTCGTGGTACCCCATTTCAGATTATGCGCAGTGGCGGTTATGCCTGTTCAGTAGCCACCGCTAAGGCTTGGAACGCTCTCCCATTGCTGCTGCGCAAGACCACAGATCACCTCGTCTTTCCTCGCCTACTAAAGACATCTGTATTTTCAATCCTGGCTGCTAGGTTCTTGATCGCTTTCTTAGCGTCTGGGTGCCTTAGGGCGTTTGTGCGCTCTCCAAATATACATAACATAACAAATTACCTGTTAGAAGATGATTGTTTGAGTCGTTTCAATGTTTTATGTGATAAATAAAATTTGGAAACAAGGGATATGGAGGGCTTCTTATAAATATGCAAGTTATTGTCTGAGAGAATTGCTTTAACAGAGGCTCCATTGCCGGGCAGATCAGGGTTATGCGCGATGTTTGCTACTCCGCCCTGAAAGGTGTCCATGTTTTTGAGGCGTATGCCAACTGGGATTTAAATAACCGATGGTTGGGACAGACTGCGACAGAAATGGTCCATTGAAATTTTTTTTTTGTTTTGTTTTTTAATTGTAATCTTTAGTTTATACAAACTTTTATCACAATGTTACATCCATGAATCTCTTGAACTTTCAAAATTAACACAATTTGTTACGTTTAGCCAGCGCGATGCGCTATATAGTCTCAATTTTTTCTTCTATGTGCATACTGTTCTAAGCATTCTGATCGTCTTTAAGTTTCCTTCATAATCGCATCCATAAAATCAATAGTTGCATAAGTTATTTTCATATTATGACCTGAGATCACCCGGGACCACCATTTGTCAGTGTTTCCGTTTAACGGAAATGAAAATCCCAGGTGGCATGTCCTTTGATCTGAAATTGATCGACATTTTATGATCAAGTGTTGCAGCGATTCAATGTCTTTGTTGCAGTATCTACATAGATTGTCTTTAGTTTTCTTTTCTTTCCTTAACCACTGCATCGCTTTTGGTTTCAGCCGAAGCCGCAAAAATTTATTTCGATGGTAGCGAGATGGACATTTTAGTAAATATTTTGGTTGTACATCTAGTCCATTAGTTGCGCTTCCAAGCGGAATTGCACTGCGTAGGGACACTCTTTGCTCCAAGTTTAAGATCCAACTCCAGGTTCAAAGTCGTTTCTTTACTAATTGTGGATGGACCTGGAGCGACTCTTTCTTGATATCTGCCATCGCCAAAATGTTATCTATTTTGTTGGCCCAATCAGTTAACATGTTTGACTTTACACCAGGTGGGCTTGGCTTGAAGATTTTATACGCTGGTAGCACCGGATTTTCCCTCATTTTGCACAGTACTGCACATGATTTCCAGACTATTATACTTAGTAGAGAATGTGTCGCCAGTTCGTGGTGCAAATTCGTCATTGAGACATAACGTCGCAGTTTGAGAATTTTTCCCCAAAATAGGCCTTCAAGTACCTCCCAGTATTTGGAATCAAAGTTCCATGCTGATTCTGCGCCAAATGTGATCGCTGGTACTACTTTGTTCAGGTAGAACGATAAAATGGGGTGCAGTGAGAATTTTTCATAGTCGTTATGCAGTTTGGTGCCTTGTAATCCATACATAGTCATTCTACTTCTCAAGTCCTGGTACCATAGCCATTCTAGAATCGATGTACTAAATATAATTCCAAGATATCGGATTGAAGTTGATGTCTCGATTATTTCGTCTGTGACATACCATCTATAATTTTTGTTTTTTGACCCTTCTTGTGGGCCCAACTGCATTATCTTGGTTTTTGTAGGATTTATTTCCAAGTCGTTCTTTGTCAAATAGTTGTTTAATTTCGACAACAGCCGCGTAAGCCTATTTGTGCAGGTCTACCAGTACCAGGTCGTCGGCGTATGTGATGCAATTAATAGGTTGAAATGGTCCATTGAATTGGGTTATGATTTGTCCAAGGGCGAATGGGATGCAGTGACTAAACTTGCCGCTTCGGCAAAACTGAATCTTAATCTATGCCTTGTATGGCAAAACATTCTGAGAAGGTTGTGCTGGACACCTGAAAAGATGCATTCTTTGGGTCTCTTAGACAATGATTGCTGCTAAAGATGTGGGAAGGAAAAGGGGACACTAACACATATGCTATTGGACTGTTCAAAGTTTGAAGGTTTCTTCACAAGTGTGCTTTAGAGGGACATGACTTGGGGGTTACTTTTGGTACCAAACTTTGGATTGTAAGAGCGCTTGTTTTAGCTCACAAGCAAATCTTTGAAAACAAGGAAAGATAACTGGCTGAATGACTTGCTTATCCTTTCTAACTATGAGAAAGTCATGTACACGAAAAGGGGGAATTCTCACTTGTATGATGAAATATGGTCATTGTTCAATGACCTCTATGGTTAGCTTTGGTTTGTTTTTTCCGAGTCATGTGATGTTCTGTTTTTGAGTATGATGTGGCAATTTAGTTTTTTTGTGCATTTGTTCAGTGTTTCTTTGTCCTGTAGCTTGGGAATGTTAAAGCTCCACTTTACTATGTTTTAGGTAGAGATGGAAGTTTGACATGTCCTTTGTTTTTACTTCTTAAGCCATAAATGTGTTAGCCATGTTGATGTAGGTTATATCTATGAACTGGTTTATGGTACTTTGAAAGACTATGAGTTAATGTTAAATG
The DNA here is from genome assembly GCF_040938575.1 of Ambystoma mexicanum. NCBI lineage: Eukaryota > Metazoa > Chordata > Amphibia > Caudata > Ambystomatidae > Ambystoma > Ambystoma mexicanum. The sequence goes on along the minus strand of NC_090928.1, from coordinate 1,173,208,796 downwards.
TTTTTATACCCCCGCTCTGCTGCCACCTACCTGGTCTCTGGGCGCTCAGGTGCTTCTGTAAAATAAGAAGGTGGTGGGAAGGTTAGTGGGAGGAGCGGGAAGAGGGCAAGAGAGCTGTGATGTGCTGTTGGCAGCTTCAGATCGGAAACACTGTTCGCTGAGCCTGGGTGTGATATTTGGATGGAGGCTGTCATGTGGTGTTGTGCAAGATTCTGTGCATTTTGTTTCGTGGTTGTGCGTTATGAATTACGTATGGTTTGCTGTATTGTATGGCTCTGGTTGTATTTAGGGTAGAATGTGAGGGGTGTTTGCAGAAAGATTTATTACGGTTTGTTAGTGGTACTCATGATCCTTCCTTTTCAATTAGTCATACCTGCCTCACCCCCTGTTGCCCTTCTAGGTTTAACGATGGCTGGTCCCTCAGCGGCCATGGTTCCTGTGCTTCTCTGGCATTCCGTAAACTGTCCGCTTTCTTAGTGCAGGCCCTATTTCTAGCTAGGTGACATGTTCCCTGCCCTAAAGGGGGTTCGAGAGGACACCATTATTATATTTGTTATAGCACTTGCTGTACACGAAAGTTATAAATACATTTTTCTTTTTTTAAAGACACTGACATACCGGAGAGACCAGAGAAGAGAACGAGCGAAGACCACCAAGCTGAGACCATCTCGCTGCAGTATACCTGACAGTAACGGAGGTACCAGGATTGGCCAGGGCAGAAGGAGGTGAGTTGAAGAAAGAGCGTGTAGCCAAAACAGGTTAAGGGAGCCCTAGAGACTTGAGTCCTCACATTGGCCATGACCAAAGCGATCCCCCAGGCTACATAATCCAAGGGGTCAGGAGAGCCCTATTGAAACAAGTAGCATTATACAGTATATGAGTAGAAGCGAACCTTGAGGGTTCAACAAGCAAAACAAAAGCCCAGAGGAAAACTACCAAACTGGTAGAAAAGGGAGGTAGGAAAAATCCCTCTGTTAAAAGCCTATAAGACTTTGGATTTTTGTCCAGAATTAAAACCTTTCCTAAGGAGGTTAAAGGAGGTGTTAAAGAGTCTTCTTTGGTGAAGTGACATTGAACATTTTACTTTGAACTGAGAACAATACCACAGAAATATTATCAGAACCTGGGATGAACAGAACAAAGCCTGAGCCAGAAGCATAGAGCTCTGGTTTGATTTGTTATTTCTTCACAGTGGTAGGGCTAGATAGCAATTAGTATTTTAGGACTAATTGGTATTTTGACATTACATGAGCATCCTTAACTTAGTTTTGCATGCACAGAAATACCTCTTAGTGGTAGGGATGGTTAGGCATTTTCTCTTTTAGTTTAGTAAACACACTTAAAATTTCCTCCTTTACTCCTTCCGTTTCTCCACAGAACCCTTCACCGAAAAGGCCCATATGTACTCAGTTATGCTAGGTCTTCAGTTATTAAAGAAAGATGACAGCATTTACACACCATAATTGTTTAAAACTTGCTCATAATACAATGATGGAACATTCACCTTTAGGTTTTTAAAGCAGTGCTGGATCTTGCGCATGTCGGCCCCAACATCTAACGTGCACTCAGGATCTGTGTCTTCAAGAAAACATTTCAGAAGCTCTTCCAGCCTGAAAGGATAAAGGAGACAAGAATGAAACATCTCCCTTTCGATGACTTTTATACATAGTAGCTATGTTTCCCTCAATGCCTGCAAGTTGATAAATAAAAATGCAAATCGGTTCAAACATGGTGAGCTCCTTGTGTCTTCTTCAAAACTAACTAAAAAACCCACATATGCGTTAAAAAGTGCCCACAAATTTGCCAAAGGGAAAGAAAGCACTACATCAAATCTACTGCCACACCATCTTGAGTAGGTCTGGCTACACACCAAATCTCCCTCCTACCACACTATATGAATAGGTCGGGCGGGCACCAAAGGGAAAACAATGAACCTGAAAGGTAGCCCTGCTCCCTGTTTGATAGCGGGCAAAGTGCACAACTGTTCCCTTGAGATGCTGATCAGGCACAAGGAAAAAGGTGACCCAAACAAATACAGACATAACTCAGTAATAAATTATCAGTCAGTTAAATTTGAATAAAAGAAAAACAATGTACTACACCTGAAATAGAATTAGCATCCAAACAGGACATTCAGATATCTACCTATCCCTCTAATAAAATGTCTCACACAGGAAAGCAGTATGTGAAATTTCGAGAGTGTATCAAAATCGCTTGCTAAAAATTATGTGGGGGGGCATAGGAGTCCTTCAAATGTGTCAATCACAAGTACCCTGTCCCTTCACATAGTGAACTGAAGCACAAGAGAAGGTGAATTCCAAAAAGGGTCTCACACATGGTTGTCACCACACTAACACATCTCCTTGAAGCTTGGAAGGTCCCATATAATATGAAGAGTCTGTGGGGGTGGGTTCTTGCCTTTGAGCCAAATAAAAGGAGGGAAAGAAAAAGAAGACCTTTTCTGCCAAGAAGTCCCTTGAATAATCTGTTTTTTCAGAACAAACGCACCCTGGCTACTGGATGTGGCATCATGGAAAACACAGATCCATCAAAGGTTGCAAATAAATGCAGAAGCAGGGATGGACGAGCCCTCTTTGAAGTCTGATGAGCTCCTCAATTACTGTCCAAACACCCACCTTGTTTGAGGAAATTGCAGAATAGGCCATCTGTCTCCAACTGCAGGCCACATTCACCACAATAGTTTTCTCCATTTCTATCAGTAGGTCATGTGCCGTATACTCACCTTTACACTGCTTCCATTCTGGTAGTGGGTGATGCACTTAGCATTTCCAATAGAGGAAAGCCCAAACCATCCCTCCCTACTTACCTTGCTTGATTTATGAGCAACATTTGAAACTGTCAACCACTATCCCCTCTTGATTACCCTTTCCGATTGTATTTTTATTTTCCCAAACGGGTCTAAAATGGTACGTCCCATGTCTGGCAGGTCTACAGCAATTCATCCAAATGTAGATATTCAGACTAGTCACCTGGCGCGTCTTGCCAAGGTTCCATACTTTCCCAAATATTATGCACTCTTTACATGAAACCATAAGGGGTGTGAATACCAGAAGAGGACATCATTAATACCAATAGTTTTGACTACCAAAAAAAGAAGGAGACACAAAGGATTATTTATTTTTTATTTGCAAGGTCGCTCAAAATTCAGCATGAAAAGTGTATAAGTCCTTACGTTGACTATTCAAACAACAATAACCATGGAAAGGTACTAAGAGGACAGATTACCCTAGCCCAGTGGTCTTCAAACTGTAGGGCTGGTCCTTCTAGGGGGGCTGAAAGGAGGTCGGGGGGGATTTTAGAAAGTGTTTAAGGGAACTGAGAAATGTCTATAGAAAACATGAGGAGTAACAGTGTTGGGGGCAGAAACAATAGTTCTACTCAATGAGTGCTCAGCCACAATGATTTTACTCAAGAGGGTGACTTGGCATAAAATGTTTGAATACCACTGACGTTGCCATCATTTATATATATCAACACTGCTGATTACTCCTGTCATCTTGAAAATAGTCTCAACTGCGGTGAGAGAATACCAGGGGAAAGAAATGTCAAAATGGTAGGGTATCTAGAACAGCACACATTCCCACCAATAATTGGCAATATTGAACCAAACGTGAACGAATATATATATATATATATATATATATATATATATATATATATATATATATATATATATACATATACATATATATATATATATATATATATATATATATATATATATATATATATATTCAAATACGTTGTATGTAGCGTAGATGAAGCGACATCCTATGGGTGCTTGGCAAGAGGTGTATTGACTTGTACTTACTACACGGTCGATTCTGTGATTTTGCCTTCTTATTAGATGTGTCACCCTACTTACAATCAGCCGATACACTACTATTCAGTTTGTTTTGCGACTATACAGACACTCTGGAACTTCATGTATCACATTTTCTGGATGAAGTCTGGCCAGAGAATGCTGGATGACAAAAATGTACCAATAAAACTATCCCAAATTACTGTGGGCCTGGTATTTAAGTTAATGTGCTTTCAACATTTTCTGAATTTAAGCAGTAGGCAACATACAAGTGTACTTTGGGATATTCTTTGGGATAGGCTCTGTAAGAAACCAAAGGGTGTCTCACCTACTAGTCCCCTGGGAACTCTATCTCAGGTGGCCAGGGCACAGCCATCGCCTTTGGATCCAGACCCTGGGAGTGGACAAGTGTGGGAGGATCACCTGGGTGAGGGGTCTTCAGGGAATGTGGGTGAGTCGACCAATGGAAAGATGCAGTATTCCCCCCTTTCCTGTACCCATGACCCATCCTATTTTATAGGATTTTCCAAAGTCCCAACTCCCCCACCCCCTTTTCTACACAGCAGAGGAAGACGGCAACAGAGTAAATAGGCTAACCCTTACATATCTCATTGAACATGTCCCTCTAATCAGGTCAGGCAAAGTCAGGCACATGACTTTAATTATATACATCTGACACCAATTAGCTCTCGGAACACAGATAAAAAGCGGAACATAGAAACACACTCCGAACAAGGTGGAACACGAGAAGGAGCAGAACGTCTGGAGAGAAGGAGATCCCTGCAGGAGGTCATTTCCTCCAAAGAGCCATGAAAAACATGTGGAGAAGGCCAAATCCGAGACAAGAAGACTACATTGTGTGTCAAGGATGGTGAACAACAGAGTTGGGGAGGTGAGGCGAAGCCTGTGGTATTAACCTTGACTTGTGAATTAAAACTGCAAAGACAAGAAAGGAATGCACACAGCCGGTGAGTTGGCGAGCGACATGAAAGGCCGTGTGTGTTAAGGAAAGATTGAAGTTGCAACAGTATATCGCACAATTGAAGGCTGCATGCATGTGGATGAGACGCGAAGGAATGCAGGCCTGTGGTGAACTTTAAATTACCAATAACTGTGATACCAGCAATATAGAGTAGCGCAGTGGTCCGGCGAAAGGAAGTAGCCCAGTCGAAAGTCTCAGCGAAAGGTGAAATGTTTTTGTCATGAAGCAATAAAGTGAATGAACTCTAAAAAGCGTAATGATCAAAATTAACCCTGTAAAAAAGGGGAAGTTAAAAGGTGAATGTTGAACTTTTGTGCTCATGATATTGAACTTCTCAGACCAAGAGAGACTAGGGCGAATAACACAAGAGTGAGAGCTGAAGGGAAAGTCGAAGTGGTCCTGCAGAGGTCTATAGTAACAGTCTCGCACATTCGAAAGTCTTTAACATCAGGAAAAGGTCTGAGCCCGACTGAGGGGGACCGAAAGTGTGATAAGTTAGCAGAAGGGAACCCATAAAGGATGTGAATAAAGCTTGGGTAAGGGAACCCCTGCAAGTGCTGTGTTTAAAAGGTCCGGGCCCCACTGAGGGAGACCTATGTGAACTTTTTGCTTTGAGAGGTCTGAGCCCAAACCGAGGGAGAACTGCACCAACCTTTTGTTGCACTGTGTTTTGAAAGTTGGAACGAGAGACTTTAACGTGGTAGGCAGTCAGGCCTCGATCCACTTTTTGAACTGCCTTTGTTTTGATAACCTAAGCCAGAGTGCCTCATCCTATCTACGGGGGCTGCCTCTCTCCATGCTTTCCATTGTGGGGAGGAGAGCTGACTCAGCCACATTGACTCTTTATATTCTAACACTGATTTTTCTTTGCATACATATTCCCCTTTACACCATTTTTGTATAGGAGATAGGGCAGGCATTAAGTTTTGTTAGTATGAGCCATTTTGATTTGAAAGAGACTAAAACTATGTTTTCTTTATTAATTGATGGTATGACTGCTCCCATCATGGATATAGGGCAAAGCAGGTGTTTTTCCAAACCCCCGAAAAATTGAATAACGGTTTTACAAATTTTACCTCTTGTGTCAGTTTGATACTTGTGATACCATGCCTCCCTTACAGCTTCAAAGTCCAAACTAATGCAACGAAGATGAGGAAAATGTTTAGAGACATTTTAGACATCAATTACAAGACTGTAAAACATTTGGTACCTGGAAAAATATATAATACGGACCCCACGCTGTAGAAGGAAATTAAGTGAACAGTTGAAAGCATCCCAGAAGACTGATGAACATTTTTGTTTGGGATAAAACAATGTAAGTTAGTGTCTTGGTAAAGTCATTCATTTGAACACTATCTCTATTCAAATAGTTACACCTATATATCTTTGGTCGGTGGCCAAGCAGAAGTGGCCATCTCCAAGCGCCTATACCTTCTGCTGTCTAGACTGCATTGTGGTGTGGTGTGGCTTAAATTGTGAGAAATATATGGCTGCACAGTGACTATCACTCCCGCACATCAGCCCGAGCAGGTTGTGTTTTTTCGAGTATTGTAGCGACCTTTGTGGCCTGTTAGCGCAGCACCTATCCAACTCCTCCCGCCTCTGCTTACTGCATATGAAGACTATATTGCATCACCACGACAGACACTCTGCTTCTAGTTGGCCTCCTCTGGACCGTCAAGTATTGCATTTTCTGGATCCATTGCAGTATAACAAAGAAATTGCTTAGAAATGAACGGCTTGAGGACGTCTTCTGTGCACCACCCTTCACCTATATCTATAGGCTTGTGACCGCAGCTGGATAAGGCACTCAAAAACCACCCTTGCATCTTTATTCATGGAGACCTCTTCTTCCCATGCCAGATCACACAGGTTACAAAAACAGGTATTTTCTACCTCAACAAACGGATCAGTCAGCAGAAAGGTGCATCAGTGAACAAATATAGCTTAGACCTGGTCTCGATGTATTGCTTAATGCTTTTATCAAGTGGATTGCGGTTGCTTGATAAAAGTACATGGAACATAGTTGGCTAAATTCATTTCGTAGGTGTCTTTGTGCAAAGATGAAAGTCTGAACGTGGATTGCATTCTCCCCTCTATCCCTTCAAGAAGATCAAATATGCCATTAAAAAAAGGAAAAAAGGAAAGCTTAGCTATGTCTATCAACATCAATTTGTCACAGTGTTCACTGTACTGTGCCTTTTATCACAGATGCACCTCCAGGCTCCCACCACCCCTTAGCTAAGAGAGCTACAAACACCCAGTGCCCACTAGCAGCCTCAGTTACACACACCCAAGTTACTAAAACCAATAGAACAGACGTTATTCTCCATCACACAGCCCAACCTGAAGGAAATGAAAAGGTCAACGGAGGGCAAAACCCCTGTGTGATCAGAGCATTGCTTTAAATAAATCTCCTTGAACCGAGACAGTGTCTGTGGTCTTTCAGCAGATGTGGAGTACCACTTTCTCGCATAAAAATACACGGGAGACACAAATCAGCTTCTTATTGGCTGAGTAGGATACCAGTTCTGGTGCTGTGGTACCAGAACCTCCCCATGCTAAGTAGAGGATCAATGATACAGACATGTGTGGTAAGTCAGGCATAAGAGACAGAAATGAAGCCATGATTCAAATAACTCATTATTGGTCAATGAAAAGAAAAATCTTCTCTAGTCCCTAGTACTAAGATGCATTCCCTAGACCACAAAACAATAAACGGGTGCTCGTCAGGATGCCACAAAACAAATACAGTCCTCGGTCCAAATCCTAAAATGAACTATCACTAACCTGTTCTGGTAGAAATAAATAAGATGGAAAACAATCGTAAGCTTAATATGGGGTTATTCTACCCAGGGAACTTAATGGAGGCTGGTTTCTGACCCCTACCCAATGGTGCATAAAGTCTCTGAAAGTGCATAAGTTTGATTTCTTCAAAACAACAGAAGATCTAAAAATCCCCAAGGAAAAGTGTTATATTGTGCCTACTCATATAATATGTGTTGGTCATACGGCCAGTACATGGAATGTTGGGGGTGGCTGTCATGGAGTGGGTCTCAGCGGGGGAAGTAGAGTGAGAACTGGCAGTTGGCGAGAGAAGCTCTGGGGAGGCACCTCTGGGGGATCGTCTTGCCCACTACATGTACTGGCGGATTGCCTAAATACACCAAGAACGTATACCGGTTTCCTGCAAATTTGTTTGTAAGTGCTCACCTCATAAAAAGTTTACAGTTTATTCCCCAAATGAAAAGTGTCACTAAAGGTTTAGCTAAATAAGGCTTCTGATCAGTACCCAAGTTTTATCTCATCTCCAGGGATAGTGCTTCAACTGGGCTGAGAGCAACACTGAGTCCATTACAACAGAACCAGGAGGTACTCAATACATCTTCCCGAGGCTGCCTGCAGAGGTCAGGGGGCCTACAAGAAGCATCCAGGGTCAATCTCGTACTGCTCACTTGACCTCTAACCCCAAAACTGCTATCATTTAAATGTCTTTCCACCCCCAAGTGGGGCTTAAACTGGGCTGGGAGCAACACGCTCATAGGAACAGCACCAGAGGCACTCATTTCATCTGCCTAAGGCTGCCTGCAGTGATCAGGTGACCTACAAGAAGGATCCAGAATTGATCCGTGGACTGCTCATATGACCTCTGACATGAAAACCTCCATCTTTGAAAGTTATTTCACCTCCAAAAGGGGCTTCACCTGGGCTGAGAGCAACACAAACCCATAACAACAGCACCCGTGGCACAAATTCCATCTGCCAGAGGCTTCCTGTAGAGATCAAGGGACCGAGAAGAAGGATCCAGAGCGCTCACATGACCTCTGACCCCAAAAGCCTCAATCTTTGAAAGATCTTTCCACCTCCAAAAGGGGCTTCACCTTGGCTAAGAGCAACACAGAGCTCACAACAATAGCACCAGGAGCACTCATTCCATCTCCCTGCAGAAGTCAGGGGACCTACAAGAAGCATCCAGGATTTGTATTTATTTTTTATTTATTAATTTGTATGGCGCCACAGCCCGCAGGCATCAGGGAGCCCAAACAAACACACACACGATAGAGAGAACAGGACGGCGGGAGAAGTCATCACAGTGGGTTAGTGAAACAGAACGGTCTTCGGTTTCCGACGAAACATGTTGAATTCCTTCAAAAGTCTGATATCTAAGGGGAGGGCGTCCCAGACTTTAGCAGCCATAACAGGGAAGGATCTACCTAAGCTGTTGGGAAGATTGAGTTTAGGGTTTTTAAACAGCGCTAAGGCTTATGAGCGCAATTTTCTTGGGGGATCATAAGGAGAGACAAGCTCTTTGATGTATAACAGGGGTGTGCTGTGTAGGTGCTTGTGGACAAGTGAGGCTGCTTTGAATTCTAGGCTCGCAGTGACAGGAAGCCAGTGGAGATCTCTATGGCTATCTGAGATGTGGTCTCTTTAGTCTTCATTTTTACAATGCAGACATTTGTGAATCCTGGATATTCTTCTTATGGGCCCCAATCAGGAGCGTATTTCCAAAGTCGTGTCTGGGTAGAATAACTGCCCGAGCCACAGAGGAGCAGTTGGATTCGGTCAGGAAGGGACAGAGGTTCCTCAGAAGCCTGAGGTAATAGGTGCGTTTTTCACGACCTGATTAACGTGTGCCCCAGCACTTAGCAGAGTGTCCAGGTAAAAAACAAAAGTCTTAACACTCTTTGAGACCTGGATGGGGCATCCATGAATATGGAAGGACTGATAAATGGGGTCAAGCTTAGATCTAGAATGTGCAGTACCAAATATCAGTAGCTCGGTTTTATTCCCGTTGAGACACATCCAATTGGTGTTCACCCAGGCTTTGATGCGATCATAAATGGTTTGAAGTAGGGTTGCATCGTGATGGTGATCTCCTGTGAGTTCAACAACCAACTGGGTGTCATCAGCGTAGTTAGTGAAAAACACTGAGTTCATCTAGAAGGTTGCAAAAAGGCTGGATGTATAAATATATAGTAGGGTTGACATGCACACTCCCTGACCTGAGGGACCCCACAAGAATGGGAGTGAAAGATGAAGTGGCAGTGCCCCAACATACTCTAGAGGAGCGATGTGAGAGGAAAGATTGAATACATTGGATGGTATCTAAGCTGCAAATGCCAGTGTTTTCTAAGGTTAGCAATAGCCGATCGTGGTCTAGGAGGTCGAATGTAGCTGATAGGTTCAATAGGATCAGCATGCCGGTGTGACCTAAGTCAGCGATTCTCAACATACGAGTTTGAAGGTCCAGAAATGCTGTTTCTGTGCCATAGTGGGGCTGAAAGCAAGACTGCCTGGGGTGCAAAATATTAGATTTTTCAACGAAGGCTTGAAGTTGGGTGGTGGCACATTTGTCTAGTATTTTTAGAAGAATATGGCAATTTGTGATGGGGCGCAGGTTGTTAGGGTGTTTTTAATCTAAACTCGGTTTCTTGATCAGTGGGGTAATGGTAGCCTTTTTAATGGAATCGGGGACCTGATTGTTGGCAAATGACGAGTCAACTAGTCGAACAAAGAAAGGTGCGAAGATTTCTTTATGATCCAACAAAAGGTTGGGCGGGACAATGTTTTCCGGCACTGGGAAGGGCGTAAAGAGATCAGAATGTTCATCATGTCTGAAACAGTGATGGATGTAAAACTGAATTTTCAATTGTTATCTTCAGCGTCTGTAGCGTGACGGGGAGAGGGCATTTGCAAATCTTTATGGGGTTCAATCTTAATTCTAGAACGTGCATTATAGACTTTAGCTTGAAAAGCACATTGTATTTTCACACACACTTGGTCACTAAAATCAATGGGCATGGAAAGAGTACTAGGATTTTCTAAAGATTTGACAATATCGAAGAGCTTTTTGGTGTTCTTGCTAGCCTCTTCAATCTGCTCATTCTACAGGTTTTTTTTCACTTCGTAAATGGCTAATCTATACGCTTTATCTAGAGCCTTCCATAGAGTTTTACTTTCTTTAGAGGGGCATTTTAGCCACTTGGACTCAGCTTGTCTGTTCCCGGTTTTCATTAGGCTTGGGTATATCAATTCTTATGCAAGGCATTGTCTCTTACTGCTTTATTCCTTGTAGGGGCTACTTTATCCAACATAATGCGCATCGATTGAGTAAAGTGATCAATTCATGTGTTAGGGGTGTCTAGATCTGAGGTTGCGGTCATGATATCATCCAGATAATCTTCCAGATCTTTCACTGTGGCTTTTATTAAAAAGTTACGGTTCTTTACCATTTTTACAGGGTTCTTGCTTTTGGAAGGTGGATTTTGGATAAAGATGTCAAAAGTAATGAAGTGATGGTCAGACCAGATACAAGGAAGGGTATCCACAATATTAACTTTGAGGTTTCTAGCCACTACCCAGCCAAGATTATGACCTTTATTATGGGTAGGTGTGTTGTTGAGTACATGGTAAGCAATGATGTTTAGTGATTGATCTACGGACTGCTCATGTGACCTCTGACCCTAAAAACCACCATCTTTGAAAGGTCTTTCCACCCCCACAAGGGCCTTCAACTGGGCTGAGAGTAACGGGTTCAAAACAACAGTGCCAGAGGCACTCATTCCATCTGCCTGGGGCTGCCTGCAGAGGTGGCCAGGCTCCTCCACCGGCTCCTACTGTTAAATCTGAGTGCGGCACCTTCCGTCTAGCCCGCTCCAATCAGCCAACTGCACCGCCATCAAGCGACGAACAGGACAGCCGTGTCAGGACTCCATATACCGGCCTGCCCTGCTCTGTAGTCCAGCCTCCCCTTCCCGCCATTTTATGATCCTCAACACTTTCAGTAATTGACTCCTTTCTTTGGGGCGACTCAGCCCCAGGCACCCAGCAAAGGGCAAACAGCTACGGGCAAACAGCTACGGGAAAACCTCCAGCCTTTCAACCAGCCTCTTCAACTTTCAGCTATTGCTTTGTTTTGTCCTGCTACTTGCTTATGAGTACCAATTAAGTCTTTGCTCAGCCCCACCTTCACTATGCACTGTTCTTACTATCTCTTCCTTACTCTTCTACTTCTCTCTTCATTTGGCTCTGTTTAGAATCATTTCGAACTCTCTTCCTATCCCCATCATATGTTTTCCTTAACCCCACCCCTCTTCTCACTCACCTACTTTCTTCATTCACAAACTCTTGAACCCTAACTTTCATCACACTTCCTCTTCTCACATCCACCCCCCAGCGCCTCCCTCGCAGACTCAACATCAGTATGCTTCTACATCTCACTCTTCATATTGCTCTTTGGAAAGCAGAAACTGTCTGTAACAATACTTCCTTTACCTCCAAATACCTTCTCTCCCATTCTCCCATTCTCCCTCTCTTGACCTTATAACCCTTACAGAAACCTGAATTTCCCCCTCAGACTCTGCAAACCTTGCTGCCCTTCATGCCCTGCCTATACCTTTACCCACTCTTTTTTATCTCTCTCTAGCAGCCACATGGTCCCGCTGGTGAATTTACTGACCACCTATCCCAACTAACTGACAACCTTCCTCCCCCTCATCACCTCATTGCCACTGGTGACTTTCACCTCCCCTCTCTCTCCACTCCTCTACCAACTGACTTTAGCTCTCTTCTCCTTAACCACCAATTCAAATGGTAACTTCCTTGACATTATTCTCATCTCCTTTCAACTCTCTGCCTCCAATATCTCCACAGCTCTTTCTCCCTCTGATCATTCCATTCTCTTTGCCTCAATCTCCACTCCTTCTTCCATCCCACTCTCTCCATCTACCACTTCCATTACCAAGCGCAATTTTCCATCCTCCAAATTCCTGCTCTACCTATCTGACCTATAACACTCTCTCTCCTCCAATGCAGAATTCACTGTTCCATCCACTGATAAAGCCTTCACTAACTTTAACTCTGCTCCGAATGCTACATTCTCCTCTCACTACACTCACTCCTAAACCCTCCCCCTCCACGGCTCTTTGGATTACACCTACCATCCACACCCTGAAAACAACAAAGGAAAATCCTTCGCTCTTGACAAAGATCTAGACATCCTTTCAGATCTCCACCTCTACCATACTGCTCTTCAAAACTACTCCTCTGCTCTCAATTATGCCAAACATGACTTCTTTCTCCCTCTCATTTTGTCTCAATCCTCTCACCCTAGGTGCCTCCAAAAATCTCTCAACTTTATTCTCTCACCTCTTGGATGTCCTGGCTCTCACCGAGACATGGTTCATGGCCAGCTCTGTCACAAGTTTGGACACGCTCCTCCCTGAGGGCAACTAGATCCTCTCTGAGCCCAGATGCAACTGGCTCTGAGGTGGAGTGGCCCTGATCTTTCCAGAGTGGGTCACTGCTTCTGTCATTCCAACGCAGGCCTATTCCTCCATTGAATGCATAGTCTGCATTATCTCTATCTCTCCTGACCTCTCTCTGACTGTGGTCACCATCTACAGGCCACCTGGCCAGGTCACCCTCTTCCTCTCAGAATGGGCTGACTTCTCGTCTTCTCTCCTTGCCTCGACCTGTCATCTTCCTCCTCCTCGGATCCTTCTTATCCCTCCTATGGACTCTCCCGCAACCTTTGCCACTTTACTTCCATTTCCTTTCTACCTCTGGTCCGACACACTCTGCTGGACACACCTTGGATGTTCTCATCTCCTCAGACATCTTCCTCTCTAACCCTCGCACCACTCCTCTCTCTTGTACTGACCACTTTCTGCTCTCCCCTCACCTGAAATTCTTGCCCCTCAAGCAAATCCTACCCAGCACTGCCAACTTCCTTCTCGGTCATTCAACCCATGAAGCGAGTGGCAGTGGACAACTTTGCCTCTACTTTCTCTGCTGCAATTACTCCTGCGGCTGACTCGTACTCTGACACAGCCCTCTCTAACCTGCTTCTTTCTATCTCTAAAATGCAGGACATCTGTCCTCACTTTCCTGTTACTCTCCCACTACCTCTCTCAGGACTCCTTTCGCCACCTCTCCATCTCCACTTCCTTTTTCCTCCTTCTCTCTGACAACACCTGATGATGTCTCTAGACAAGTCTGATCTACGAAAGTATCATCCAAACAGGTGCGCCCCTGCTCTTCCAGAACCTTCAAGGACCGCATTGCCACCCTCTCTACAGCCTTGGCCGATTTCTGCAATCACTCTTTCGCCACTGGATCTTTCCCCTCTCTCCTCAAGCACTCCCTTGTGCATCCCCCTCATAAAAAAGCCTTCAGCCGATCCTACATGGCCGGCAAACTATTGCCCGATATCGATCACCCTTTTCTTGGGCAAACTCCTGGAAAAGCTGGCTTCTCCCAGCTTACTGTCCACACTGAATCTGTTGGTTGTCTCCATGACCATCAATATTGCTTCAGAGCAGCCAGAGGCCCGGAGACTACTCTTCTGAACACCCGTGACGATCTGCTCTCCACTTTCGAATCCAGCTCTCCTTCTGTCCTCATCCTCCTTGACCTTTCTTCTGCTTTCAACATGGTCAATCACGCCACCCTGATCAACCAACACTGTTTGAACCTGGTCATCACGGATCAGGCCTGGCGTGGCTGAACTCCTTCCTCCTGGACCATCCCTCCCAGGTCCAACTTGGGCCCTTTCTTTCCACCACCTCTCTCTCCACATGTGGCGTCCCCCAAGGCTCTATCCTCTCACGCTGGCAATTAAATGTCTATCTGGCCCCTTTGGCGCACCTGATCTCCATCTTCTCTTCTAACTTTCAGTGTTATCTGGATGACACCCAGCTCTGTTTCCTCCTTCCCCCAGCCTCCTCTCCTCCCTCGCTCATTCCCGACTGTCTTCCCGTAATTCAGGATTGGTGCGCCGCCACCGATGTTTGCCTTAATGCCAGTAAGACAGAGATCCTTTTAATTGGGACCCCTGCTCCCACTTTCCCTCGCTCATTCTGGTTGCCTTCCTTGGGCCCTCTACCCTCGCCATCCTGTGAAGCAAAACAACTTGGTGTCATCTTCAATTCCACTCTCTCTTTCTCTCCTCACATGGACCTTGCCAAAAAGGCCCACTTCCAGCTGCACCTCCTCAGAGGTATTCTCACCTTCTCCCAGAAGCTCACTGTCTCCAGATCCCTGGTTCTCTCCAGGCTGGACTAGTGCAACAGCCTCTTTCTCAATCTGCCTACCTCTACTATTCGCCCCCTGCAACTAATTCAGAACAGGACTCTGAGAATTATCCTTGGCCTAAAGCCCATGGACTGTATCTCTCCAGCCCTAAAATCTCTCCACTGGCTCCCGGTGGCTGCAAGGATCAAGTTCAAGACCCTCTGCATCATGCAGGAGGCTTTCTGGAGACGGGGCCCACACTACATCCAACTCTCTCTTCTGAAATACCTTCCTTCTAGAGCCCTTTGCTGAGCTACCTCCAACCCTCTGAGGGTCAGACGCTTCCCCAAGCAGAGAGTATGGGGTAGATCTCTCTCCTCTGCAGGTGCCTCCCCCTGGAACAGCCTCCTTTCCGCTCTCACGACTTGAGCCGGACCACCTGAAGTTCCAGAAGCAGTTCAAGACCCTCCTTTTCTACTGTGCCTTCTATCTCTCACTCCCTTGCTAACATACCGGTCTGATGTGCCGACTGGTTGCTTGTTTCTGTATGGCAGGCATGGTATCAAACAGTGAAGACAGACAAGTGACCACAGTTCAAGGGTGTTTATTGAACTTCAATTGGGTTTGAATAACACCTATCTAAAGCTACGACCATCAAATAATAATGAATGCAGTCCTAGTAGAGTCTGGTTAAATAAAAGGGCCTATACTAATAAACCTATTACTAATCCTTACTCCTAAATACAAATGGTGCGTAAAACAATGTTTTACAAAAGAAAAGTGTTCAAGAAATGATATAGCAGGATAGTTGAGCCTTTAGCTTCCCTTCTCCATGTTTTCAGCATGCGACAAGGTGGCACACTCGAGCTTAGCACATACTCTGGCTTTTCAAGCATGAGGATGCAGTTCAAAATGTCAGTATCAGGACCTTCTGTGCCAAAGTCTCTTTAGCATTCAAAGTCTCTTATTTCAGAAGGCCTGATGCGACAAACAAACATTCAAAGTTCCTTTCAATTCATGATTCTCCTTTACACAACTTCTGGGGTGATTCACTGTTCACCCCTGGCCCCCCTCCACCGGGCTCAGACCCACTTTAACACAAAACCTTTAATTGGTCTCCCTCCGCAGGGCTCGGAACAAACTTCTCATTTTGCAAACGTTCTTTATCATATCAAAATCAAAGACTTTCGACTGTGCGTGGGATTTTGCTTGACCCGTCGCAGGACCACTTCGATTCACAATTTTTTAATTTATTTTTAATCATTTTATTTATCATTTAGAGACTAAAACATACAAGAGAAAAGTTACATGTACATATCCATTACACCAGAGATATGCATTCAATTTGTATAATACTTGTTAAAACAATTGACTAAACTTAACCAAACTTAAATCCAAAATTTAAAACCCAAACACACTACCACAAATCTCTTTCTTATAGTAGAAAACCAAACATCTCAAGACAAAAGACAATACAACACCAACAAATACAACACACAACATCGAGTACGAAAATAATAACATCCATCTATTCCAGTCAAAAAATGAAGCATGCAATCAGTAAACCTCAACTGTATAATTCATTGAAGGAACACCAAGTTCTAAGGTAATGCTCCTCCCTCTTCTGTTTCGCTAACATAATTCTCTCGTAATCAGACAAAGTACGGACATCACTCAGCCATTCATCCACAACCGGCTTTTTCCTTGACTTCCAAACTTTTAATATTTGTTTAGCCGCTACCACTAATACCCTATTAATTCATCCCGTTCTCACACTGGCCATGTCCCCTCTCTCTCTACTCGACAATAATATCGTCAAGTAAGGTGTTCGCGGTAGGGAGTCCCCTATCACAATATCTAAACTGTTCAAAACATCCCTCCAAAAGATGGACACCCTTGAGCATGACCAAAGCATATGAAGCAGGGAGCCCCCACTAAGACCACAACCCCAACAGAGATCATTATCCAACAATCCTAGCTTGGCCATTCGAGTAAAGGTCCAATGCAATCTACATAAAATTCGTCTAACATACCTCAACCCTAAATCCAATTTGGACTGCTCCCCTATACCAAGCAGACTTTCCCATTCCCCAGCAGGAATATCTATTTCAAGTTTCTCTACCCAATCCAGGCGCAAATTTTTCCCATGACTCAACATGCGAGTTATCCAACGGCATAAGTCTCATGTATGTTGACACTGCGCATGGAAGAGAACGCAAAACATCACAAACCATAGGTCTATTCTTACAATTCTTAGCTGGACACCTTATAGAGCCCTTCGATTGAGCACCCACACAATGCCGGACCACTCCATGAAAGATATCTATCAAAATCTCTTCAAGGTTCAAACACTCATCAGCAGTTCAACTTTGCTTGTGTCTTTTATCACACACGTTTTAACAACGTTCATTCCAGCGCTAGCCATACAATTTTGCTCCTTGCAACCTTGGCCCCAACACAGACCGGTCTTGTATCGGTCTCCCCAACTCACCAGCTGTGTTCAATGATGCTGCTTTGTTCTTGGAGCCCAGGACGATACCACAGCAGCTACTGCTTCTCCCCACCTTGATTAGTGACGGGGGAGGGCCCCGGGTATCTCTGACACACAATACAGGATTCTTCAGCCTTGTTTCCTGGTCGTATGCTTTCTAATCTCAAGGGTTCTTGAAGGTAACGGTTCATTGTCGGAAAGGTTAAGGGAACTTCCCTCCTTGCGATCCCCTCCTGTCTTGCCGTCTTTATTCTCTCGTTCAGCCGCTGTCTCGAAACTGCGGTTTCCTTGTGTGCTTTGTCTCGCTCAGAGTGTGCTTTCCTCCCCACCTTTTATCTGTGTGGGGAAGCTTAATGGAAGTCAGGTGTGAGGGATAGTCAGTAATTGCCTGAATTCGTCTGACCATTGTATTGGGACACGTCAGGTATACTGCTCGGGTTCTGTTTCCTCCCAGAGCGGGCTGTCCGTGTGAAAGTGTTTGTGCAGGAAAGAGTGGTGGTGGGGGGGTAAAGTTCTTATGTATCCTATTTGATAGAATGGGGTAAAGGTGTTACAGGAAAGAGAGGGATACCACGTCTCACCATCCGGTGTCCCACTCCCACTCCCCAAGGAACCCTCACCCAGGTGAACCTCCCACACTTGTCCACCCCAGAGTCTGGATCCAAAGCGATGGCTGTGCCCGGACCACCTGGGAGAGAGATCCGCGGGGACTAGTGGGTGAGTCACCTTCTGGTTTCTCACAGTTCCCTCAAAGTCTCACTGGGTACCATGCTCCTACATAACCAGTCTTCCTTTGCACTGCCTCCTGGCCTACGGCGCACTTAGGGTCTGTAACTGTTACCCCTACAGCCCCCTGCCTCCTGGCACTTACCCAGAGCCTCACTGACCTGGCTGCACTTACTCAGAGCCTTGCTGCCCTGATTGCACTTCCCCCTATCCTCTGCCCTTGCTATCCCCCCATTCCTTCCCCTTGCACTTCTCGTTGTCGCACTTGCACGATCCGAATGACACAAGGCCTAGAAGGATCGTTTGTCTTGGCCTCCCCTATGTCTTTCCTCCCTTGTCTTGTGACGCCTAGAAACACTTATGTAAAAGTGCGTTATAAATACTATGTCGTATCATCTCCTCTGCTCTTTCTGCTAATGATCTAGCTCTCTACTTTGCTTCACAAATTTCCAACATTCAAAATATCGTCATAAATGAACTTTTAACCTGTCACCTGTTCACATTTCCTGACCACCTGTACCCTCCTTTTCTGCGACAATGTCTTCCTTTGTTTCCCACTAACCCTGATGAGATTCCTGCACTTCTCCTCAGGGACAACCCTTCATGTGCCCCCATCGACATCTATCCACACTCATAGTGAAACTCATAGTTCAACGTGTTGTTCCATATCCTACTTCCCTCTTCAGCTCCTCTCTTAACAGTCCACATTTCCATAATCCTACAAGTCGGCTTCTGTCACCCATATCATTAAGAAACCTGGCCTAGATCCTAACTCTTCTGCCAATGTGCCTGTGTCTCTTCTATCTCACTTTCCCAAAATCCTAGAGCATGTCATTTTCAGACTCCTCACTGAGTTTCTTGACACACACAACTTCCGGGATCCTCTTCAATCTGGATTACGACCTTTGTATTCTACTAAGTCAGCTCTCCCCCATGTCAGTAACTACATCTCTTCCACTCATCATGCTAACCGTTGTGAAAAACCAGATGGCGTTTTATGACCTTGTCCCCGGGGATCCCATACTCAGGTGGCCAGGTAAAGGCCATCTCTTTTGGATCCCAACCCTGGGAGTGGACAAGCGAGGAAGGATCATCTGGGTAGAGGGTCGTCATGGGGTGGGGGAGAAGCACCCAATGGTGAGACATGGTATCCCCCTTTTTCCACAACCAATCTAACCCCCATCCCTACTTATTTCATGGGAAACTACAACTTCCATAATTCCTCCCAACTCTATCTTAACAACAGTAGTGCACCGAGGAAGATGAGAAATGAGCCCAGAAAGATTACCTCCGCAGACTTGCATTGGCCATGTCCCTGTAATGGTCCAGGCACATAGCTCTAACAATGTAAAATCTGCCACTTATTAACGCTCACTGTGAAGATAAAAGGTGGCGCACACAAGCATACTTTGAGCGAGGCTGGGTACAGTAAGGAACAGCTTTTCCGAGGCTGATGCAAACCAGGCTGTGGGAATTGGAAGGCTAAAGGGTTGATCGGCAGTTGAGAGGATCAAGAGAAAGCCAAGCAAGATTTCCAAGCTTTCGGGAAGCCG
The DNA here is from genome assembly GCF_040938575.1 of Ambystoma mexicanum. Lineage (NCBI taxonomy): Eukaryota > Metazoa > Chordata > Amphibia > Caudata > Ambystomatidae > Ambystoma > Ambystoma mexicanum. The sequence continues at coordinate 1,173,189,204 of NC_090928.1, read as the reverse complement.
TGAGCGTTCGAAGAGCAAAGCCAAGTGAGCAGAGGAAAGAAACCTTCATGTTGCCAGAAGGTGGCACGCGACCCTCCCCGGTGAACGGCAGATTTGGGAAGGAGGCAGAGGAGGCGTTGGTAACAGCCTGGAGCTGCAGGAAAAAGATTAAAGAAATCCCATTAACATGTCCAGTGAGTTATTGAAGGGAACAAAAGTCTGGTTGATGTTAAAGGGAAAGTGACTGTAATTTGAACGTTGATGGTTGCGCGTGTGCCAATAAAACGCGAATGAAGAGAACAATTGATGAAAGGGAAGGATGCAAAGTAACAGAGTGGTCCTTAGAGGCAAAGTCGCACATTCGAAAGTCTCTGTGAAATGTTATGAGTTTTAAATGATATTGCAGCAGAGATCAAAGGAAAGCAAGTAACCGCAATAAAGAAAGAAAGTTGAATAAGAGGAAAGTGAAATGTATGAACTGTGAATATGCCAAGAGGGCAAAATATAAGAACTTTGGAAAAGGCCAAGAAGGCAATTTAAAGAGAATAACAACTACAAGTACCAAGAGGCATTGGTGCTGCAAGAGAAGATTGTGAATGGAAGGATTGTTGTAAGAGAGGTTGAAGTGATCATGCAGAGGTTTATATTAATTCCTTGCAGTTTTTCGAAAATCTTCGACAGTGAAAGGATACTTCAGATAAACTGTGGGGAAGGGACCCCTACGAAGGAGAGACAGGCTTGAGCCCGGCAGAGGGACGCCTGTGCAGAACCAGAACTGTGGGATAAAGTGAAAACGAGACAGGCTCGAGCCCAGCAGAGGGAAGCCAGTGCAGAATTGTGAGAAATTGAGAAAGTAAATGCCAACTGAATATTGAGGGCAAGCCGGGCGAAACCTTAAGGAAGTGATTGAACTACAAGAAGATGAAAGTCTAAGATTGAACTGTTGAACTGTACCAGTAAGCCAAAGTGTGCGAGACTGATAGAATTGTGTCATCACCTATCCTTCATTTTTTAAGAGGCTCTTTAGGGACCATGGGGTTGAACCTGGGGAAGGGAGTTAATGCTGAAGCCATTCTGAAATCTTTTTTTGGAGACACCTTTTTTTTTCTTTTATATTCCCTTAACACATCATCATTTTGAGAAGGAGGGCAAGGTTGGTTTTATTTTAGTATAGGCCTCTTTATTTTAACTAGACTGACGTGGACTATTTTGTTTTAATGGTCGAGATTACTCCCATTCTAGAGATAGGGCAAGGTAGGCAGTTTCAAAACCCCTTGGAGTTAAATTCAGCTTTTAGAAACTTGCATCCATTGTGTCAGTGTCTGCTTTTGATACCATGCCTTCCTCACACAGTTGCATCTATTCTCATTATTCTCGACCTCTCTGCTGCCTTTGATACAATCAACCATTCTTACCCTCTCTCAACACTATCTCTCCTAGGCATCAGGGACAAGGCTCTATTACTATTATTAGTCCTAAGAGCCCACTTCTCTTCCCTCTCTATACCTATGCTCTTGGCACCCTGCATTCACCCTATGGCTTCTTCTGGCACCTCTTTGCTGATAACACTCAGATCTCCTCCTCCATTCCCTCCTTATCTGATGAACTACGGTCAAATATTTTTAACAGGCTCTCTGCTTTGAAATACTGGATGGCATCTCACTTGCGCATGCTCAACTCCACTCTGACTGAAGTTCTCTACTTCCCATCCACACTGGCTCCCTTTTCCTCTCCCCCTCTTCTATTCTTCTCTCCTGACTACTTTCTATACTCTGCTTCTGCTCGCATCGTTAGTTTCATCTTCGAATCATCTCACAACTTCTTGTTGTTCATTTGCAATCTGCCACCTCCGCCAGACTTAATCTCCTCAACATCAGAAAAATATCATCTTCTTTCCTTCAAAACGTCTAAGCACCTAATCTCCTCGTTAGTACTCGCTCAGTGTGACTACTGTGCCAGTCTACTCTATGGCCTTCCCAACTATGGTTTTTCAACTTTAGGCCAAAGTCCTCAACTTTGCTGCCTGTACACTCTTCAACCTTTCCCACTTCACCTCCACCTCCCTAGCCCATCGTCAGTTAGGCTGGTTATCTATAAGACATAGGGCACAGTATAAACTCATTTGCATCATCTTCAAAACTCTACAAGGACTTGCCTTACCCTACATTTAGGCCCACCTCACTCCCTACTCTCCCCCCTCGCTCCCTACGATCATCCTTGGCTCACCTCCTTGCCCCCTATTGTGCCCCTTGTGCTCCCTCTCGTTAATGCTCTCTTGCTCTGCTCACACCTTTACTCTGGAATACACTTCCTCTCTGCACTACTCCCACGCCATCTCTATTTAAATCCAACTTCCTAGTACACTTCCTTTCTGAAGAACTATGTGCATAGCATTCTAAGCACTACATCTCCCTGCTCTCCTCACCACCTTCCTCTCTATGAGAATCCCACAGCAATTATCTCGCAACCCTTCATCCTAAAACTTAGCACTTCCTCCACTATCCCATTTCTATATCATGTTCTACTGTCCTGGCCCCTGGTTCATGTTTCTACCTCCCTTCAATATCCACATCCTCGCACCCATTGTCAAGGGCAATGATTCTACGCTCATTAAAATGAATGTTAAAATGTTTTGAAGGCATTCTTTCGCCAAAATTACATTGTTGTCCCTATACTTTTCATTAAATAAATAAAATTAATACAAATAAAAAGTGCAACTTGTCCGGGGGATGCTTGGTAAATCCACTTCCAAGGGTATTGGTCTCAGAACCTTAAGGCTATGGGCGTCTCTTGCCCCCGGTGGTTCCTCGGTTTGCCCCTTGTGGGCTAGAGGGTTCTCCAGCCTTTGTGGTTTCTTAAATCGCCCCTCGCAGGGTATCTGCTTCTCTCGCCTCTGCAGTTCTTCATTTGGTCGCTCACGGGCTAGGGGTGTCTCCCATCTCGGCAGTTCCTCTATTCACTCCTCGTGGGCCAAAGGCGTCGCTAGCAGGGTCCTGCAGTGGCTATTGCCCTGGGTCTTTTGGTTGTAGCCTGGGATAGAAGTTCAGGGGCTACAACAAGAAGGATAGCTAGCCTAGAGTCCAGACAGTCCCGGCATTAGCATAGCCCTGGATCTTTTCCAGACCTAGCAACACCCCTGTCGTGGGTTATAGGCTTCGCCAACATTTGTGGTTTCTTGATTCGTCTGTCATGGGCTGTCGGCTTCTCTCTCCTCTGTGGCTCTCAATTTGGCCCCATGCGGTTAGGGAAATCCTCTCCTCCCGCATGGGCTATAGGCTTTGCCAGCCTTTGTGGTTTTTTGGTTCTCCCCTCATAAGCTGTCGCCTTCTCTCGCCTCTGCGGTTCTTTGTTTGGACCCTTGTGGGCTATATGCGTCTCTCTTTTCAGCGCTTCTTCGGTTCACCACTCATGGACTGTAGGCTTCTTCCGTCCTTATGGTTTCTAGGCTCGCCCTTTACCGGCTGTAGACTCTGCCTACCTCTGTGTTCTTCATTTGGCCTCTCGCAGGCTATGGTTCAGTTGGCTTCCCAGTTTGGGTAGCCACAGCGTTGCCAGACACCAGTTCCTTTCACCTTAGGTGGTGTTGCTCCCTGCCTCAGCGGCATCGGAGTGCTTGGGGACTCTGCCATCATCAGAGCTCCAGCCTTCTCCTCCCATCTCAGCATCTTTCCTGATTGAGTCTCCTCCATGGCGTGGCTCTGCATGCCTGCGGCTTCACGGCGGATGTACCTCTATCATCCAGCTGGCTTTAGGTTACTCCCTCAGTCAGAAGGAACAATCCAGTTGCTCCTGGCATTGGAATAAATGTGTCACTATATACAGGTCAGAAACAAGGCCTCTCACCTTTAAGGGACCCAGTAGATGATGGTCCGGATACGTTCCCATATATCTAAGAAACAGGTGGACAGTGAGGAAATGGGAGGATGGATGTTGGTGTCACTAGAGCATTACTTGTCCTCAAAGGGGAGGGTCACCCCCAGTGGGATCCCACTTGCCCTGTCCAGTAGGGAGGGTATTGCATACCGGGCTCTTCTCCACAGTCCAAAGGGAGGGCTCCCCTTAGGGAGAATGAAAAAACTCCCTGGATTTGTCACATACCCTTCCCCTCAGATCATAGATCCCTTCCTGGGTTAGTACTCGGGAGAACACACCTTTCTCACAAACCCATCCTGGTTAATTTTCACCCTCTGGAAATTTCTCCCTTGATGATAATGGGGATTATCCATATGGGTTTACCTCTGAGATTTGGTTGTAAGAAGCCAGGAAAGGTGGGGAATTCGGTCCCGATGATTACTTTCTCTGGCAGACCTGGCACAGCGGCTACATAAGTCTGTTAGATCTCCTCTCCAAGGTGAGGGGGATTTTGGGGTAGATGTTTGCCTCCCCATGGCTACAGGTAGAAGGGACGAACTCCCTGGATTTGTCACACCAGGCTTAATTCTGTGGACCTGTGTGTGGTAGGCAAGCATGGCTGTTTCTTTTTTTTTTTTAAACTTTATTTAACTTGCTTGACAATACAACCGTGAGTAGCGAGCATTGTATGAACTGTCGAAATTTGACAGAGTACACAATTAGCCAATGTGACCACACAGGGTCTTTATAGAGAAACTTATAAACATTACATCAAGAGGGTAGGCACTCCAATGCATATGTGGAAATATTAACCAGGGCTAAGGCCAGGGGATAGAGGATTGTCACCGTCTTCGCCATCCTCAACAGTCAAGGAGAATGCATAGGATCGAAAAGGGGCCCAAATGTTCCTGGGTCTACTCGTTGGTGGCTGCATGGTGGACCAGCGCTCCTCCACATCAGAGGCCCAGGTGACAGCCTAAAGCCATTGGCCGAAGGTGGGGGCGCTAGGGCGCAACCAGATTAACAACACGCAACGGGTTGCGAGCAACATGCAGAGACCGGCCAGCCTCCTGAGGTAACAGCCGGTGCGGGGGAACTTGTGGAAAAAACAAGTCATTGGGGACGGTGTAATAGTGCAATCAAGTATTTGAGATATGGCTTCCCATACCTCCTCTCCCAGAATGAAATGAGTTTACGACAGGACCAGAACATGTGTACATGATCATCATTGTCTGTTTTGCATCTCGGGCACTGAGAAGGCTGATCACTTGACATACTATACAGCCTGGTTGGGGTATAGTGGTATCTGTGGAGTATTTTAAACTGGATCAGCTTGAATCTAGAGTTGAGAGAGACTTCCCGGGTGCGGGCACACAAATTCACATTTTTGATCAGTTATATCTATACCCAAGTCATTGCTCCACGCCACCCGAAGCCTATCCCATGTGCAGCCTTCCCTTCCCAGGAGAAGACCATACAGTTTGGCGACCCTCCCCCTAATTGTGGTAGCCATCATAATTTCATATAGCATTGAGTTATCAGGGGGAATCGAGGAGAATTCATGCCACCTGCCCTTGAAAGTCCGGCGCAGGCACGCCTATTTTAGCCATCGGGACCGACGCTCCCTTAGAGACTCCGGTAGGTGCTGCCATTTTGCAAAGGTACCCATGGTGAATACATCCCGTATATACAGTTGCAGTTTACGCATTTTAACCGGGTTACCTAATCCTCTGATATTCCTGCTCATACACACTATGCCATCATCCGTATCAGTGGAATTATGCCCCAAAGCACATACGCCCAGCAAAATTATAAACAAGCTAGAATGGGTCGGATCCTGGTGTATTCAATATAGGGCTGAATAGCAACTCAACTTCTCAATCGCACGTCAAGCAGTTTTCCAAACATTTGCCCCACCCCTCCCTCTCCCCCCTCCCAATTAGGAGGGTGCAACCCCAATAGAACCTCAAACCAAAACAGCAACAATCGCAGCACTGCATGGGGCTGTACGCTGGCCAAGAACGGCAACGCTTCTGACGTAGAGCTTGAGAAAACATGGTGTGGTCCACAATTTGGAATTTGACAATGAAGAGTTGTAGGGGGCATAGACAAAGCCGTAAGGGTGAGAGGAGTTCCAACAGGAGAACCTAGCGTCGATCTCCCGGGTAAGCATGGAAGGATCATGTTTCCAGGAAGGCCCACTAGGGTGATAGGATATAGCTCTTAGCCAGGAAAATTATTATCTATGAACTTGGAGGCCTCCTCCGGGATAGTGAAAAAGAAGACCCTGTCCGCATGTGCAGTCCTCCATTTAGCTGGGTACAACATGGAGTATTTTACTCCTAGCTCTCAGAATCGTTTCTTAGCGGCTAGGAAGAATTTACGCTTCTGTTGGATAGCCACAGAGAAATCCGGATACAAATTAATCCTGGCGGAGCCAAGTAGTAGTTCGCCTTTGGCTCTGCCTGCACATAGCAAGGCGTCCCTGTCCTGATAGTTTAGTAATCTGGCTATAATAGGTCTGGGGGGAGTCCCGGGCTTAGGATTCAGGGTGAGGGAACGGTGGGCCCATTCAATCGCGAAATGAGGTGAGAGCTTCACAGATTCCAGCAAAGAGAGAAGGATGTGTTCCACGTAATCCTCCATGTGGCCGTCGATTTTGTCTTCAGGAATGCCAATAATTCATGCGCCTGGACCTAGACTCCAGATCCTCATTCTTCTTACTGACCACCTGAACCTGTCTAGACAGCGAGGCCACATCTGTTCTTAGCATGTTGATATTGTCTTCTGCCATGCCAACCCTAGACTCTACCTCTGTTATCCAGGTATCGGTCTTCTCCATCCGGGCTTTGTTAGAGCCAATTGTCCCGCTCATATCATAAAGCTTTGTGTGAAGTGTAGTGAACCTATCCCGCATGTATTCCATCATCCTTTGGAGTTCTGTGGGCACAGTGGACCGCCTGAGGGGCTTCAGTTTCTGGTTGGGACTCATTTGGCTTTGGTGTTGCCTTGGTGAACTTATTGATGGAGCTTTGTTTTCTACTGGCCCCCTTAGTTAAGGCCACACCAGGATCTATATCGATCTGCAGTGGATCAAAGTAATGGGGTGCGAGTTAAGTAAAGTGGAAGCCGGGGATGGCCAGAACCGCCTACCAGTGGTCAGAGCGTAGCCCTCAGCAAATAGACCAGAACTGTGCATTAGAGCAGGGGATCCATGACCCCGGAAGAGACATGGGGGGAAACCGGTGCTCCCTGTAGTGGGTTGTATCCTCCCTCATAGTCAAAGCAGTTATAGTTACATTCAACTGACTATGTGAGCCTTTCCGCCACTCCATCTGAGTAAATCATGTATTGTAGAATCCCCCAGCCTGCAGGCTCCGGACGCAACCAGAAGGGGCTGGGCGGCAGCTCAACCTGCAAGTCTAGGTATCTGGAGGAGCCCACTGGTGCTATGCCTACCTCACAGCAGAGAACGCAGCGGCAGTGGAAGCCAGACAATACTCACGCGCTGCTGCAATCCGTCCGCCGCTCATCCATCTCGCTACGTGGTGGCAGAGTCCCTTTGTGGTGGTAGGGCAGATTGTGGCCCTCCACAGCTTGTATTTGTGCTCTTTTGCGGATTCAACAGGATCTGTCCGTTTCCCCACCTTCTACGTCTCAGGACCGAATATATTGAGGCGGGCGGCACAGTAGATGTGGGATCAGGGACGTCACAGTCCATAGCTGGATCTACACCGCCAACGCCAGTTTACAGCAGGGCCAACCCAGTACCCTCCAGGATCTGTGAGGGGCTTACTTCATTAAGGCCAAGAACTACACCACGGCAGCAATAGGTACCCCCACGGTGTGGTTGCATGGGGCAAGATGTATGGAAATGTCTTTGTCCCCGGGAGGCCTGCCAAAAAGGAATTGGATCCGCTCTGCCGCGGTGGCCCTCACATGCATAGCCACGTCTCGGTTGGAGGCAGGCGGGAGGGCAGGGTACCTTCAATCCGGGTAGGGCGGGAGCCTCCCGCTCTCCATGACTGCCGACTGCTGCAGCAATGTTGAGGCAGATCACCCTGCGTAGGCAGCAGGCAGGGCGGCCAGGGTAACCCCAGGGAAATTCTTCACTTCAGACCACGGCCCCCTCTCGCCGGCATCGGGGCCACAACCACAGTCCCTGGGTTAAAAAGGATCAGCTGCTCACACCACATGATCCTCCAATCTCATTCCTAAGGACCCACGGCTGCAAGCAGTATGGGCCGGCCCACAGGTGGGATGGTGCTACAGTCACCGGAGGGATGGGAGATCATTTGCCGCCCAGCTCTTCCACGGTCTCATCGGTGTCGGCTCCCCCAGCCCAGGGACAACGGTAGAGAATGTCCCACTTTCCAACACGGCCTCACATTGGTAACTCCTCCCCCAATGCGGTATCAGGAGACTCGCCCTAGTCTCTGCATGCGATCCGCACAATCGGGACGTCAACGGCAGGTCGCGGATCGAGTGTCAGCGGCATGCTGAATATGAGGATTTCGCTGCTCCAATGCCACAGAAATTTCTGGCAGCAAGACAGCCTCTGCTACAGGCCCTTAAAAAGCAATCACACAGCCTTCCGTAGAGTAATGAGGCACCAATAAGGATTTTTTGTTCTGTAGAAAGTTGCCCAAGACGGAGGTACTTGGACAGGCAGCCATCTCTCAGCTGCGCAACAGCAATCCTCCCCACTCCCACGAACATGGCTGTTTCTGACTGCTTGCTGTGAAAGTCTTAATACTTCAGAAAGTCAAAGTCAATGGTGGAAGTCCTGGTTGGTTAGCAATTTGCTGGCCATTCTGCTGGCAAGCAAGATAAGGCACACTGGAGAAAGTGCTGCTTTCGCAGCGATGAAGGCCTTCTGGGGCTTTGTGGATACATCTGTGCTGTTTGTCTCCCATATCTAGCTGATACGAGGGAGGTGAAATCAGTGTCCAGATGTTTAACTCTAGCTCGTCTCACACCAAAGTTCTTGATTGTTGCTTGCCTTATTCAATGACAGGCCTCCAGTGCTAGCCGCTATCTATCAGTTTTCAAGGTGCCTTGTGCTTCCGCCTGCTTAGAATAGGTTTCTGTAGCAAAGACTAGCAAGGCTTTTGCTGGAATCCACTGACCCCTGGAGCATAAAATCCCCTAAAAGCCTGCAGGCTCAAGGGACATGTTAAAATAGTTCCTCTTCCCTGTATTTAAGGGTTGAAAGAAGCCAACCAAAGGCTGAGCAACAAGTTTCCCAGAAGCTTTCCCTGGCTCATCTAATAGTATACGTGCCAGGGCAGTCAAAGGCAACTCTTAGGAGGACAGTGGGGTGGCTGAGTTATAGTATAACACACACATAACGTTCAGTAAGGTATTGTCCACACAAAGATGTAATAAAAATAGTACTTTTTCTTCTGTGACCATAAAAAGATACTATGAAGGTAACAAGTAGGTATGCATTTTCAAGAGTCTTGATCGTGTTCTACGATTGTGACCCAACCAGTAAGGGTAATTGTGAATGTCCAAGTCCTGTACATAGAATAGACACCAAATCTAGTGCTCAGTCTATCACCAACCAGATCACAAAAACCAGCTACCAGAACTGGTGAGAGGGGTGTGTGTGTGACACCGGTTAGCGTAAGAAGCGGCTGAGCATGAACGGACTGTGAACTGTTGGGCACTAGAGAAGGGCAAAAAAGGGGTGGAGGGGGAGGGAAGAAACATGGGGCCCGTTGCTTGTTTGCTGCGTTCTTCTAGGGATATTCTCGGGGTGGAAGTAGCGGGCTACCGACATAAGCTGGCGCTCTATGCAGATTACCACCTTTTCTAAATGTGGGACTCCTTGATCTCTTTGCCTCACATCATTTCACTACTAGACAGATTCCGGGAGGTCTCAGGCTTCAAAATTAATTATTCAAAATGAACGATCTTAAATGTAACCGAATCACGGGAGCCGGTTCAGCATCTGAAATCTAACTTCCCCTTCTCGTGGGCCTCTCAATCGGTGAAATATCTGGGTGTTCACATCACATCGAAATACGCCGATCTATATGCGGCCAATATACTACCGCTATTTGCAGGGGCAAAGCAAGATTTGCTGAGATGGGGGGCCTCTGAAATCTCCTAGTTGGGCAGAATAACGTCAATTAAGATGACTATTGCCAAGGCTACTGTATAAATTTCAAGCGCTATTGGTCAGGATTCCCATGGCGGCACTGACAGAATTACAGGCACATATTTTTAGATTCATATGGTCCAGAAAGCTCAGATCGTGACAGTCCTGGAGAGTCAGGCTACACAGAATAACCCAAAGCACTGGGTCGCCACAGAGCGGGAAGCCCTGGGGTCGCCCGTGCATCACTGGTGTTGGATCCCCAAGAGGGTAAGAAGATTAGGAGCGGGGGGCTCTCAACAACAAGTATCACATTGGAGTACTGGGACAAGGCTGCACAGCGATATGCTAAAACTACCTTCCCCTCTCCTATGATGGGAATATGGGGAAATGGCGAGTTTCCCCCGGGATTAAGCAAGGGGCATCTCCTTCGGTGGTCTGAGGGGGGGTGGAATAGACTGGGGCAACTGTTTCGCGATAACCTCCCTCTCACGTTTGATCAGTGCTACTAGGCCTGTTTTGACTTGGATGGATATGGATATATCCAACAGCAACATTGGGTGTCCCAATCACACGTAACAACCCAGGCAAAGAGGGATACAACCCTCTTTGAGGATCTATTCATGGGCGATCCCCCAGCAGCGAGGCTCGCATCCCTATATAAGGTGTAGAAAACTCCAGTAGATTCAAAGCCCCACACAGGTACATGTCCAGATGGGAGGAGGATGTGGGAAGGCCCATAGATGAGCTCACATGGTACAACATCTGGACGAGGGCGGGTAGGGCATCCCAGGCGGTACAGCTCAAAGAGAACAGCTTTAATCTATGTTGCTGGTACTTGACCCCGGAACCGTTACACAAGATTAACCCGGAACTCCCCGCCCCCCCCCAATGTTGGAGATGCTGGACATCCCCCGACTCCTTTTTTCATATGTGGTGGGTGTGCCTGCAAATCCAGGGGTTCTGGAAGAAAGTGGTCACTCAAATTAAAGAGATCTGTGGGTTTGAGCTCGAACCGGACCTCTTGGTATTGCTTTTGTGCAATGACGACTCCCAGGGCCATTATACACTGGCAGCCATAGGCTCTCGTCTGGTAACTCATTTCTTGGTTGCGGCAAGACTGGTGATAGCAAAACACTGGAAGGGCCGGGAAGAGCCAGATATTAATGAATGGTGGGCACGAGTTTGGTATGTAGCCGCCATGAGTAAAATAGATGGGGCAATGCAGGGGCGGATACCACAATTTCTTTTTGACTAAATGCATATGTAAGTGAACACGATAACCCCAATATCCACCATAGACCTCACGAGATGACATCATTTTCATTGATATAAGTTACGAAATGCGACTTCAACCGTAACCCGGCACCACCGGCACTGAAATGTGCACGTGAAAATGTTTTATGCAGGTTTCATAATTAATGAGTATTTTTTTGCACCATGTCTTTGTTTATATTTTAATGCTATCTCCTTTTTCATTACGGTACACTGTTCTCATTCTAACGTTTACTACCTATTACATTGCACCCTGAGTACTAAAGGAACTGAATGATGGCCATAATAGAGGTGTGGACATGTTACTCACATTCTTGCTATTTTGTTTCTTCCCTTTTGTTTACACTTTTTCGTGTATAAGACCATCTATGATATGCTTGTTTTTGGTGCAAAGGGAAAATAGTTTAATAAAGTTTAAACGGTAGGAAAAAAATGCAAAAGTCCCTTGCAAGTAGAGCTGTGACCTAAGTAGGTTACAAAAAGTCCAAGCATTTGTAAAGCCAACGAAGGGCGAGCCTAATATCTGGGTAACCAGGCAGATCGCCCTTTCGCTGGAACCGGGCCTGCTCCTACTTTCCTGCAGGCACATTACATCAAGCACCATTCTCCCCATCTTTTACTCTGTTTCCTCGCCCCCACACTCTCTTCAAATCCACTCCTTACGGGCCTGCTCCTACTTTCCTGCAGGCACATTACATCAAGCACCATTCTCCCCATCTTTTACTCTGTTTCCTCGCCTCCACACTCTCTTAAAATCCACTCCTTACGGGCCTGCTCCTACTTTCCTGCAGGCACATTACATCAAGCACCATTCTCCCCATCTTTTACTCTGTTTCCTCGCCTCCACACTCTTAAAATCCACTCCTTACGGGCCTGCTCCTACTTTCCTGCAGGCACATTACATCAAGCACCATTCTCCCCATCTTTTACTCTGTTTCCTCGCCTCCACACTCTCTTAAAATCCACTCCTTACGGGCCTGCTCCTACTTTCCTGCAGGCACATTACATCAAGCACCATTCTCCCCATCTTTTACTCTGTTTCCTCGCCTCCACACTCTCTTCAAATCCACTCCTTACGGGCCTGCTCCTACTTTCCTGCAGGCACATTACATCAAGCACCATTCTCCCCATCTTTTACTCTGTTTCCTCGCCTCCACACTCTTAAAATCCACTCCTTACGGGCCTGCTCCTACTTTCCTGCAGGCACATTACATCAAGCACCATTCTCCCCATCTTTTACTCTGTTTCCTCGCCTCCACACTCTCTTAAAATCCACTCCTTACGGGCCTGCTCCTACTTTCCTGCAGGCACATTACATCAAGCACCATTCTCCCCATCTTTTACTCTGTTTCCTCGCCTCCACACTCTTAAAATCCACTCCTTACGGGCCTGCTCCTACTTTCCTGCAGGCACATTACATCAAGCACCATTCTCCCCATCTTTTACTCCGTTTCCTCGCCTCCACACTCTCTTCAAATCCACTCCTTACGTGTCTCCATTTTGTAGTGATAAATATAGGAAAAGGGGGATTCCATGTATTACTTGGTGGACTGGAACATGTTCGACTTTCTTTAATGTCACCTTTCCTCTTTGAATAAATAAAGTTGGGGAAAAAAAGAAATGTGTATCAGAGAGAAGTGGTTCATGCCTCTGCATTAGGTTAAAAGAAAATGCATGCAAGGAGCAGTGCTTATTTTTGATGTGCCAGTCTTTGGAGTTTTTAGCTCGCATTTTAATAATATATATATTTTTTTTTAGAAAATCTGTATTTTGCTACTTACTGTAATGACGATAATGATGAATTGCCCTTTTCTCTTTTTTGACTAAATATTGTTTTATATAATTACTTTTTGTGCAAGGTTTGTAAATAAATCATAATTCCGTTTTGTCAGGCTGATTCCACAATAGTTCACAAAGTGTTTTAGTGCTCTTGTTACTTCGACACAGCTTTTAACCACAATGCAGTACTTTAATAACTTCTTCCTGTTGCACTCACCTGTCAGGGCTCTCACTACAAAGTCACATAATAAAAAAAAGAAATGCATGCAAGGATCACTAATCATGCTCTCATGCATTGCACACCCCTATGCTCCTGTTCCAAGCAGGCACAGGGGAACGCTTTTGCTTTCTGTGCATTTCAAAGCACTGCTCAATTCAGGATGTACTTTGAAATGCACAGAAGTGCTCCCTTGCTTTTCACAATTGTGCACAGAAGTGAGGAAGGGCACAGAATATGTGCAGTTGTGAAGCACCCATTTTGATGAACTTTGTGAATAGGGCGCACATTTTTGTGGTGCAAAGAGATCCGTTTAATTGTGCTAGAAACACATTTGCAATTCCGGCCCATTGAGCTTAACTTTACTGTTGTTCGTTGGCTAAAATGAAGCAAGGAGACGAGAACCGGATCTTGCAACCATGAATTATGAAGTTAAATGGTGCCCAGCACCAGTGGCCAAAGTGTACACAAGGAAGTAGAGGAACTATGTACCCTGCTGGCATGCTCCTGCGCCCCACAGACCCCATCACCATGCCCACTCCCACGCACAATACAAACCCCCAAACACGCCTGCTGTTTAAGGGAATGTTCGGTGCAATGAACTGAAATGTACGTTTCTACTTCTTCCTACACTTTTATTTTAAAACGAAACCTTTCCGGAACTCTTTGTTTTAAAAATAAAAGTATAGGAACGGTAAAACCATTTAAATTTAGAAAAGTCAAGGAGCACCGCTCCCAACCGTTCCCACCCACTTCGACCACTGCCCAACACTTCGATCTTCGCAAGCTCTGTCTAACCACTATTATAAAATACTGTCTGAACATTTGTTTGCGTACTCATATTAATCTGAACATATGTGTGAACGTGGTAAAAGAAAGAGTGACTGGCTAGTCGTCCATGTGTTTATAGAATATCGTGACTCAGAATTTACAAACTTATTTTTGGAACTGAATAAAGTAAACTGTGGTTCATTGTTAACGTGGCATGTCTGGCCAAGTTCTCCAAATCTGATCGCAAGATGAAAGGTGCAGAGGTTAAATGTTTTTCTTGACAACCAAAGAAAGCTTTTTTGAAGTACTGCCCATAGAAGGTGAGCACATAAACCACACTAACTAGAAAGTAATCATTTGTTTATATGTTTTATATAGAGCTTCATAGCCCTGATTACGAGTTCAGCGGTATGTGGTAAAAGTGACGGTAACAGAATTAGGGCTGTCTAAAAATGTGCAGTAGTTCGAACAGCGGAGTTAACACCAGTGGAATTATCGCTGGAGCCAAGTCTGCGATGTTTCAGTGCTAATTCCACAAGTGGAATTACAGCCAAAAATCGCTAGTAATTCTGACAATACAATTTCAAATACTGTCGAAATACCATAAAAAAGGGGACTAATTACGCCAAAAACACAATGCAGTTACCTCCACCGAAGAGGTGGAGGTAAATGTAACCAGGTGAAGGAAATAAGCCACAGTTGAGTCCAATGCACTTAGAAAGGGTGCATACGGGCCACACATCACCAAACACACTTTTGAACACCATGCTGCCACTGGATGTATGTGATTTATTCGAAAATATTTTACCTAATTGAGATTTCACCAAAAAACGAAATTAGCCTTTTACTGTTTCTACTTTCACAGCCTCCCCTCACTTATACCCTTGCCCCACACCCACCTATTATGCATTACACATACCACTTCACCTACCATTTTCGGTGAAATACTTTCAGTGAAATCCCATTAGGTAAAATGGTATTCAATGAAGTGTATGGTAACGGGTGCCAGTAGCAGTTTAAAACTTGGCTTTTCACTCAGGATATCAAGCATCAGCCCACCGACTGTTAGGAATCTTGGTTTCGCCCCCGGTCTGGTAACCTGCTTTCCCGTACACAGACCTTATTCTGTACTTGTATTATGCCGTCCACTGCTTGACTAATCTATGAATTGACATTTAAAACTAATTAACCAACATGTAAAATCTAAGTTGTATTATGCCTGCTACCGTATGACCAATCAACTGACTTGTAAAACTAAGGACCAACTGCAACCATATTCTTAAGCTCAAGCGCCCAGATTCCTGTGGGTTTGGAGCGCTTTATAAAATGTAATAAATAAATAAACTTGTTGCTTGGATAAACGACTGACCCTCAAGGAGTTGGAGGTAGAGGAGCAAAGAGCTCTAGTAGGAAGATACTTCAGAAGAGAAAGCTGTAGATATGTTGGTCCCAAGCCCCAGAAGGCCTTGTGGACAATGCGAAGGGTCTTGAACTTGATCCTTGCAGCCACTGGGAGCCAATATAGAGATTTCAGTCCTTGAGAGATACGATCCCTGGGCTTGAGGCCAAGGACAAGTCTTGCAGTCCTGTTCTGGATGAGTTGCTGTCTGTTACAGTAGTCAAGCCTAGAGAGAAGCAGAGCTCTGGAGACAGTGAGCTTCTGGGGGAAGGAGAGGAAATGAAGAATACCTCTCAGGAGTTGCAGTTGGTAGTTTGACTTCTTAGAGACGTCGGAAATGTGAGGAGAGAAGGACGGTGTGAAGTAAAAGATTGCCCTGAGGTTCTTAGCCTCACGGGCAGGAGCAGGAAGCGGGCTATGGGAGGCCGGTCAGAGAGTGGGGAAGGAGGGGTACAGGTGTGCTGATGAGGGGGATCTCCGTCTAACTGGCATTCAGGCAGAGATCATTGGTGGCGCACCACTCCTGGATTGCAGACAGACAATCCAGGATGAGAGAAGGAGAAGAGGTAGCAGAGGGGAGCCTGAAAGCAAGCTGGGTGTCATCCGCATAGAACTGGAAGTTGGAGCAGAGAGCAGCAATGCAGTGGGCGAGTGGTGCCAGGCATTGGTTGAACAACCAGGGAGAAAGGTTAGACCCCTGGGGAACACCACAGGTGGAGAGAGAGATCGAGGAAAAAAATTAGCCAAGATTGACCTGGGAGGGTCGGTCAGAGAGGAAAGAAGTCAGCCAGGCCAGAGCTCGATCAGTGATACCCAGTTTATCACAGAGCTGGTTGAGCAGGATAGCATGGTTGACTGTGTCAAACGCAGAAGAGAGATCAAGTAGGATGAGGACAGAGGGGAGATTATAATCAAGTTTAGAGAGCAGGTCTTCACGGATGTTCAGGAGAGCAGTTTCCGTGCTTCTGGCTGCTCTGAAGCCATACTGATGGTCATCGAGACAACCAACAGATTCAGTGTGAAGATTAAGCTGGGAGATGGCCAGCTTTTTCAGGAGTTTGCCCAGGAAAGCAGTGATGGGGATTGGGCAATGATTAGCCGGAAAGGAGGGGTTGGCTGAGGGTTTCTTGAGAAGAGGGTACACAAGAGTGCTTCAGGTGGAGGGGAAGGTTCCAGAGGCGAAATAGTGGTTGTAGAAGTCACCCAAGGATGGAGCGAGGGTGTCAATGTGGTCATTGATGGTTTTGTAAGAACAGGGAAGAACCAGTTTTGATGAGGTTTTCATAGATCGGACTTGTCTAGAAACCTTGTCTTGGGAGAAGAGAGGAAAGGCACAGAAGGAAGGGGGTGGCCACAGGGGGGTCAGAGGACAAGGAGAGGAGTGGACGGAGAAGCAGGAGAAGCCGAGAGGGTGAACAGGATGGATTTTAGAGATGATGTGAGGAGGCAGGGCCATACAGAGGGCCTGGGAAGGGACAGGAGAGGTAGAGACTGTGGCAGGATTGGCCAGCTCCTTGCAGATTTTAAAGAGTTCGGCTGAGTTGTTACATGCCACAGAAACGTGGGCTTGGATGTGAGCTCTCTTCTTAGTGAGGAAAGCGAGTCAGTATTGCCTTTGGGGCAGGTGGCAGGCCAGTTTGTCAGAGGATGTACAAGATGCTAACCATTTCCTCTTTGCCACCCTACACTTGCGTTTAAGGGTGACATGGTCTGAGTCGTACCAGGAGTTGCACTTGATTTTAGGCTTCATGCAGATCCTCATGACAGGGACAAGTACATCGAGAGTATCAGAGATAACAGAGAGGAGCATGGAATGGGCTGTGTCAGGGTGTGAGTCAGCCAGAGGTGCAGGAGGGGGGAGAGAAAGACTTCATGGGTGGTCACTCCAGGAGAGAGGAGTGGTGACAGGGTTACAGAGGGGGAGGTCTGAGGATATCAGAACATCAAGAGTGTGCCCTGTAGAGTGAGTTGGGCCAGAGGGAAGTAGAGAGAGAGAGGGTCGCACAGATCGCAAAAGAGTCCTGTGGCAGGACAGGAAGCATCCAGGTGTATGTTGAAGTCACCAAGGAGGAGGAGTTGAGTGGTTGAGGCCAGGAGGGAGGAAGAGAGGTCGGCCCACTCAGCGAGGAAGGAGGTGATCTGACCAGGTGGCTGGTAGATAGTAGCCACTGTGAGAGAGCGGCCAGGAGAGAGAGAAAGCCAACAGACTAGGCATTCAAAGGAGGAGTAGGCATGCATAGGAATGATAGAGGCAGGAATCCACTCCGGGAAGATCAAGGCTACACCCCCACCGGAACGGCTGGATCTGGGCGTGGAGGGGATCTTGTAGCCAGCAGGAAGGAGAGTGTCAAAGCTCATGACAGAACCTGAAGGAGCTAACAACTAGAAATGATATTTTCACCAAGGCTAACCAAACCACACTCACTGAACAACTGGGCTTAACTAAACCAATTGGACACAGTCCGTGTGGCTCATGCAGCTGTTGTGCACAAACTAAAAGGACCAAACTAATAGACTTAGGATTACCTAAATTGTGGGAACAGATATCCTTCAGTAACTGTAATACCAATATGGTGGTATATGTAATCTGGTGCCCCTGTGATAGACTATATATTGGTAAAACGGAAAGAAAAATAAAGGTTAGAATTGGTGAACATAAAAGTTGTATTAGAACCAACACACTAAATGCACCCGTAGCAGGCCATTTTAACAGTGTTGGCCATAAAACTGAAGATTTGAGATGGACTGTTGTAATGAAAATTGGACACTCTGACAATGAAAATAACAGCAAGCATAGGCTCAATGTACAAGAGCAAAAAATGATTTTTCTCACGAAAAGTCATGTGTCGGGTCTAAATGAAAATATCGATTGGAGCGTGTTCTTGACTCACCCATGAGTAATATTGCTTTATTCCGTTACTTAGACCCTCCAAGAATTACATACATCACTACGTGTTGTATTTTGGCACATGGATGGATTCTGTGTACCTTGCCCACCTAATGCAAGTTTACTATAGTTACCCTCCACATTTATGCCTTACTTCACCTTTAGGACTGACATAAGCAAGCTGGCGACCCTATACCCAGAACTGATCATGCCCACAAGTATGCTAACTTATATCACTATATGACTTTGTACTGAGTGGCTATCAGACTTATCGTCACAACCCTGCTGTGATCGAGGGTCCAATTATTTTCACCCCCAACGGTTTTTCTAACACCACTCCATCATGGTGGATGTACCGCAACGAAGAACGCATAGTCCCCGTGGTTTCTGTTTACTCTTGTGACGCCTGATGCTATGCACGCACAGACGTATTCTGACTTTCAGTCTCCATTTATGGCGCTTCTCCCATAAGCGCAGAGCACGTCGGTGAGAGCGGTCCTGTCCCATTCCTTACTACCCGCCGTGCCTTTCTAGAACTTTTACCTTTGGTAAGCACCTTTTAATTTGGCAGCGGCTACTTTGGTGTGTGTGTGTAATCTCACCTGCGACGTCCCCCTTTACTCCTTACTTACGCTTGCATAGCACTCGATTCAAACCACGCCGAAGTGACACTTTTGTAGCCAGTTCCAGCAGACGCATGAATCACTCGGTGTTGACACACCACCCTTACTTACTTTATTTAAGCACGGTGTTGTGGGCTACAGATAATCTCTCTTTAGTTTGCTTATACCAATTATCTGCAAACCCTGATTAGTACTAGCTGTGCTGCACGTGTGAGCGCCAGTTTATGACACTAGTCCAAGACACTGTATTTACCTTCTACTACATACTGCATGTTACAGTCACTAGCGATCTTCTGCCACCCGCGTGACTTTGACTCCCATTACCACGGTGCTCTCAACAATCATCTAGATGCGTGTCACGACACAGTGAGGTGCTCTCTTCATTCACCCACGTGGTTTTTGAACGCTGTTCGATTTGGACCAATATGTGTATATATATATATATATATATATATATATATATATATATATATATATTTACCCTTTACAGGTGTCCCCAACATCAATACTCCGTATAAAGTTACCTGTACACACAATGCAGTACAGCTACACAGTGAGTTTAATATACCTTCCCTTATTGAGTGTTTGTGCTATACCAGCCTCTTTACAGGCACTCTAATTGACTGCTATTTTTCTCGCACCCATAGATGACAGACAAACCTATATGCCCCCCCCCCTTTTTTGTATCCACAGGGATTGTGGTGACTGTGTTGCAGCACTTCTGCCCAGCCATCCCTGGACGCCTTTCCTACCCAATAATATGGTAAGCGTCCATGTTATACCACAACTAATTACTGCTGTGGTTAATTAGTTGGGCAACCCTCAGTAATTAGGTCCCTTTCTTGTGTTTTTATGTACAGGTCTGGTCTAGACGCCCTGACTCTACTAAGCAGAGAAGAGAATTGTGAACAAGTTATATTGCTACTGTTCTACTGGGGAATTACATCTTCCATGTTAACCCGCTCTTTAAACATCTGACATCCAGTTATTGACGACTAGACTGTTCTGTAACCACAATTCTAGTAACATACCCCCCCTGGGTCCTTACCTTTTGGAAACGCTATACCCCTGAAGAAGTTCCTGCAATAAGTGCATCTTTCAGAGGAACGAAACATGTAGGGTTTATGTCAACATTAATAGTAAACGTTTTGAATGAGATTAATACCCTTAATGGTTGCTTATAAGATCAGTACAAACAAAAGTACCAACCATAGAGTAAACAAAACTGTTTAGTACTCTGCACTTTTGGGTTTCCTTTTGTTTCTTCTACATGTGGTTTCTTTTATTATGGTTATTAGACCTTTGCTCTAATTTGACATTATTGTTGCATCCAAGTATTTGTACCTGGAGTGTGTTTGGTAAATAGGTGTGTTTCTATTTACCTTTGCTCTTTACATTCCTTGCACCTTACACCCTGTATAGGTAGACCCCTTGGAAGCTTTCTACCATTATAAGTTTGCACTTGCACTTTTTTTTTATTATAACTGTTTTTTATAAATATGTATTAAAAGTGCTATAGTTTTTGACTAATTCTAGTGTGACTTGGTTGAATTCTCCATACACACAAATATCTTATGCTAAGAGTGTACACATGTGACCTATCCCCTATAAGTCTAGTGATCTGTTTTACTGTACTCTACCTGACCTGAAGAGGCAGGGAGTGTGTTTTTCTCATGTTCGATATCTTAATATCTGGTTTACTCCCCCCTCCTTGATACTTATAGTCCCTCAAGTGTTGTGTAAGTTGTGAGCACGGCCATTGGTCGTGGGACTTCTCATATCCTTCCCATCAGAATAAGTGTGGATAATTTAGAGGCATATAAAAACTGTACATCTTAGTGCGAAATAATGGCAGCAGATAAAGTGAAGAGCTACGATGACAAATATGTGCTTGATCTTCTAGCACGAGCAACACCTCTAGACCCAGAGAATGGAACTACATCATTGAGTAATGTCAGTAATTGGGATGAGTTGGCCCAATTAAAAAAACGGTTCATCAGAACCGAACTACACGGAATTATAATGATTGAATACCTCCGTAATGGGACCCTACCTCAAGGATTAGTGGTAAGACACGAACCACGACTATTCCTTGACAATAAACAGTTTGTCTTACAATGGAGCTATATAGCCAATCAATTCAGGAGAGATTGACTTATTTTAATCATAGATACAGCCAAAGAAATGACAGACAAATTTGCTAAGGAATTGATAACCCTGGAAGATGAAATAAATAAGCTCGTATCCCTTGATATTTATAAAAAAAGACTAGATGAAATCAACAAAGAAATCGATGATTTCAAAGACTATACTACTAGGCATCGAGTAAGGAGAATGAAGAAAGACTTAATGAACTTTACTCATGAAAAGGCATTCTTATATACACAAGACAACTACAAACCTAACACCCAAAGAGATAGAATTCCACCTAGAGGACGGAAAGTTAGGTTTGGGAACACCTCATACAGCTCACATGGGTCAAGTGACGAAACGATGGGTGATGATCTGCACCCCACAAATAGAGGTGCCTACAGAGGTAGAAGAGCATCTAATACCAGACGTGGCCAATCCCAGAGACCTCAAAGAAAAAGAGGTAGAGGTAACACACAATCCCAATCTCCTTTTTTAGATCAGGACCAAGCAACATGGGACTTCGAACCCAGACAACAGTGCAGCAAGACACATTACTAGCCAATCTATCTAATTACCTACCGAATGAAGTGGAAAAATCGGTTTTAGAAAAAGGATTCAGCCTTGGGCCAACTGAAGCTATGATAAATTCAGGACCAGAACAGAATTGGAACAATTGTTCAGAAAAATACACCTCAAACAGTTCTTCATGGAGAACGTATCTACTGGTGAAGAGAATGAAACAGGCCTACGTAGACATTCGAAATTCAATCCACCGACTGCTAGCTACACTACAGAATCAATAGTTTTAAAAAAAAGAGTGATGAATGCCTTGGAGACACTTGAGGCTAAGGATAGAACACGAGGATTCCAAAATGTCTCCAGAAAAGAATGAGAGGTGATCCTTTCACTTAAGATGAACCATGAGATCATCCTCAGAAAAGCCGATAAAGGAGGCGAAATCGTGATATTGAACAGACAAGACTACATTGTCAAACGTGATCGCCAATTAAGCGATACCTCCTTTTATGAACATCTATCGGGAGACCCTACACATAGATTACAAACATTGATCAATACCAAAGTAAAGAAAGCTCTCGACAGGAATTGGATTAAGCTCTCGACAGGAATTGGATTTTGAAACAAGAAGCAGAATACCTTATGCCACCCCAACCGAATGTACCAAAGTTCTATACTCTGCCCAAAATTCACAAAACCCTAATAAATCCTCCAGGCACACCAATAGTCTCAGGAACAGGTTCCCTTCTGGAACCTTTATCCAAATATGCTGACCGGTATCTGAGCCCCTATGTTAAACAAATGACGTCATATATACAAGACACCACTGAGGTCATTAGACTAATAGAAAGATTGAAGCACTTCATTCATTAGTAAGTTTAGACGTGGTCTCCCTCTACACTAAAATTCCGCAAATTGAAACTCTAAATATGATTGAAGAGAAATTGTTAGAATCCAGACAAACTGGCAGAGTCCCGAACTCTTATCTTGTGGTGCACTGAAATGGCACTTTGTGAAAATTACTTCGTTTTCAGCGGTCAATTTTACAAGCAGATACATGGGACAGCGATGGGGTCAACAGTGGCCCCAACGTTGGCTAACTTGTACGTTGAAACAATTGAGACTAATGTGATATTGAACCAGATGAATCCTTACCTACAACACATTAAACTATGGAAGAGGTATATCGATGATATTCTCATGGTGTGGTCTGGAGATGATGTTAACTATGATTTGTTTATTATATGGCTGAATGTACAAAATCCATTCCTTAAATTTACTAAGACTAGAAGTCATGATAAAATCAACTTTCTAGACTTGTCCATTTATATTAACAAAACTGAAGCGGTACTGGAAGTTAAACCTTATCATAAGGAAACTGACAAAAACTCCTTACTGTTATTCTCCAGCTTCCACCCCAAACATACCAAACAAAATTTACAGTTTGGACAATGCCTCAGATTGAAGAGGAATAGCAGTAATAAGCAGGATTTTGTACATGAAGCTAACCAACTGCAGGATAACTTAATCAGAAGAGGCTATCCTAAGAAAGTTGTTAAGTCTTCCTGTAAAAGGGCCACTAATAACAACAGAGATCATTGATGGAGTACAGACAAAAAAAAAGGCGCCAGACGACAGTCTAGTCTTTGTGAGTACGTTCAATCCATTGACTAATGAAATCTCCAAAATAATTAAAAGTAATTGCCACATTTTAGAAGAAGGTGATTATCCACTTCCACAACTGAAGTGTGCATTTAAGAGGCGCATGAACCTGAAGGAGCTAACAACCAGAAATTATATTTTCACCAAGGCTAACCAAAGCACACTCTGAACAAAGGGGCTTACCTGTAGCATGGTAAACTTATGCTACACTGATGTGGAATCTCCAGGGATTCTGGAAGGAGAATGTGGAGGTGGAGTGTGGACACTAAGAAGACAGTTGGACAGACTGAAGCATCTCCCTTCAGAGACTCCTTCCATATCCCCTTTTTAATATATATATATATTCAGTATACTTAAATTCCTTACTAAATCCCCAATGATATATTTATATTTCATTCCTGTTGTATCATTCCTGCTACATTTGGCGACGAGGAAGTTTGGAACACCAGTCACCTGGCTGGAGTGAAGAGACTGAAGTCTGCAGGTGAGCTTGAAAGAACCCTGCCCTCATGCATAATTAAGAAACTTTGGCAAGTTGATCCGCAACAAGCAAGTCATTATATATGTATATATATGCTGAATTGGACTCCCGATTCCAGTTTGGGGCACGCGCGAGCATCTCGAGCAGCGCATCAAATGTAAACACTGCCTCGAGCCGTTCGCGAGCTCGCAGTGCAAAGTTAGTGCTTTAGAAGAAAGGACCTGCGACGTTGTGATGCAGGTTGCGCACAGGCGGCCATTTTGAATAGGTTAACGAAGCGGTTGCAGCTTTGGAGTGACAAGGCTCAGACTTCATTGATAGATTGTATGCATCACATAATCAGAAATTGAAAATAAGCGAATTTTATTTATAACAACAGCGTTTGTGGCAGCACTTACATTAGGCTATAAAAAAAAAAAAGAATTATCCGGTTGAGGATTGAATGATCCGCTCCTGCTCCTACTCGTCGCAGTACCAGTACAGTAGAGAGCAATAATAGACCACAATAAATATAGAACAGTGTGATATTTAAGGAGCTACGCACCAAACAAACAAAGCGCTGTGCTATAGGTGGGAATAAAAGAGTCATACAGTGCTATTACTAGGAGGTCCGTAGCAGTCATTGGTCACAGAGGAGCAGGTGACCAGGCTCTAGCTGGCAATATGACAATGCACACGGTCCCACCACCTGCTATGTTTCTACTGGAGGCTGGAGAGCCTAATTTACCATGGAAGAGATGGTTGAAGTCATTTGAGCACTATGCTTCAGTAGTTTGCGGAACAAACTACAGTGTGGAGAGAAAGAAATCATTATTGCTTCACTGCTTGGTCCAGCAGGACAGGAAAAGTATGAGGACTTGCCAAACTCGCCTGATGATGATGTGGGGGATATGAATGAATACGAAAAGTGTATTGCAAAATTGAATAAACATGAAAAGAAACTGAGTACAATCTTGGAAAGGTATAAGTTTGGCAAGAGGTCGCAAGAAAGTGGAGATAGTGTGGAGCAATTCATAACTGTCCTGATGGAACTGGCAAAGAATTGCAAATTTGGACCGCAATTGGATGAAAGACTCAGAGACCAATTCATGTTGGAGTGTAATAGTGCTAAAATCAGGGAGAGACTATGGGCCGAAGATGATCCTGATTTGGATACGGTACTACGCATAGCCAAAGAGGTTGAACATATGGGAATTGTGTCAAAACACTAGAAGAAAGGGTGAACACTACTACTGTAAAGTCGGAAAGTCCTATTAATGCAATTCAAGTGCCAAAAGTGGACAATTTAAATAATCAAAATGCTGTGGTGAGACGGAAAGAAGAACCTAGAATATAGGGCACGTACAAATACAGTAGTGATGAGAAGCAGAGGATTTGCACGTGGTTATGGGAGTTACAACAGAGGACGTTTCACGAGCAATAGACGCCCTCAAATGAGTCAGAGAGGTAGAGGAAGAATCAGGATGTGCTTTAGGTGCGACAGTCCCATGCACTGGGCTAACAGTCCTGAGTGTCCAGCTATCCATATTATATGCAAGAACTGTAATGGCAAGGGCCATATGGCCAAATGCTGTCGAGTTGATAAGGCAAGCATGAATTGGATTGGTAGTGCAGAAGAATATGAAGAGGAGGAATGTGTATTTGCTGTCAGTGACACAGTGAATGGCATGGAACTGGAGAGTCCAAAGACTATCATTATGATAAATGATACACCAGTAAGAATGACTGACTGATTCGGGAGCGAAACATACGTTGTTGCCTGAAAAGATCTGGAGGAAAATTGGTCCCAGATGGCTTAATGAATCAGACATTAATCCAAGTGCTTATGGAGGTGTGAAAATAGACATTGTTGGATGGTTTGAGGCGAAGTTGGCCTTCAAAGATAGAGTTGCAAAAGGGAAAGTTTATGTATCAAGAAGAGGAGCAACGCCTCTACTCAACTGGACGCATCAGGCATGGCTGAAAGTTAGACTGGATGCTAGTGCTGAGGAGTCTGTCTATGTGATTGAATCCAATGAGATGTCTACAGAGGCAGTGAAGAAGGAGGTGTTTAAGGATGAAATAGGCTGTGCAAAAGGGATTACGCACAAAATACAGCTCAGAAAGGATTGTACTCCAGTTGCACAGAAGCTTAGAAATGTGCCTTTAGCAATGAGAGATGAGGTCAAAAGTGAACTGAAGAAACTGGAAGAACAGGGTATAATCGAAAAGATTGATGCTTCAGAGTGGGTATAACCCTTAGTTGTGGTGAGGAAGAGCTCTGGAAAGGTGAGAGTATGTATCGACCTCCGAGAACTGAACAAGTGCATCATCCCTGAGAGACATCCTCTTCCCAACATCCACAAGTTGTTATCAACAATGGGGCCAGCAAAGGTGTTTTCGACTCTTGATCTCACTTCAGCATATCATCAGATTCGCCTGTACAGGGATTCAAGACATTTGACAGCGTTCATAACCCCAGAGGGTTTGTATCAATATAAGAGGATGCCGTTCGGTCTTATATCGGCAGCTTCTGTGTTTCAGAAGACCATGCAACACATTTTTGATGGTGATAAGGGCATTATTTTTTTCAAGATGATATTCTTATATTTGCCAGAGATCAAGTAGAGCATGATAGAATTCTAGATGGAGCATTAAGGAAATTGCTTAAAATGGGCATGACATTGAGCAGAGAGAAATCAAAGATCTATAGGAAGAAAATTGAATATTTAGGCCATGTTATATCAGAGCAGGGAATTACACCCAAGCCGGACTTGATGTCTGCAATTAATGATATGGCTACACCTGGCAACAAAGAAGAATTGAGAACATTCCTGGGAATGGCTGAGTATTACTCTAAATATGTTAGAAAGTTTGCTGATCACACGGCTGTATTGAGGGATCTCACCAGGATGAATGTCAAATATGAGTGGAATCAAAATTGCGAGAAGGAATTCATTTACATAAAGAGTGCTCTGACAACTGCACCGGCACTGAAGAATTTTTTAAGGGGACAGCGAACAGTAATCACAACGGATGCCAGTAATGTGGGCCTAGGTGCGGTGTTGGCGCAACTGCATAATGGAGAGGAGAAGATAATTGCGTTCGCTTCGAGGCTGTTAAAAGGAGCAGAAAAGTCGTATGCGACTATTGAAAAGGAGGCTCTAGCCATTGTGTGGGCAGTGGACAAGTTCAGGAGTTTTGTCTGGGGAACGCAATTTGAGGTAAACACAGACCACAAACCACTTGTAGACTATTCATGAACAAAAGACTGGCCAAAGTATCGGCTAGGATACGGAGATGGGTCCATAGAATGCAGGAGTTCAATGTAGTGGTCAAGTATATCCCAGGAGTGAGGAATTATGCTGCAGATTGTTTATCTAGACTTACGAATACTCAAGAGGACAAAGGAAGTGATGGTGAAGAGAATCAACAGGATATGTATGATATGTGTGTTACAGGACACAGCTGTTGCTAAGGAAGAATGGTTTGAAGGAATGATTAAAGATGTAAAGTTGCAGTTTATGATGGAGAATATAAACAGAAAACATGTTCCTCTCAATAAGATCAAGGAGGCAGATGTGCAAGGACTGTGGAGTGTCAGGGATGAGTTGAGTGTACAAGATGGATATTTGCTTAGAGGAGATAGATTAATTCCACCTGAAGATCTAAGGAAGAAAATAATTGATCTGGGTCATGAAGGTCACCAAGGCATTTCCAAGACCAAATGCAGGATAAGAAATAAATACTGGTGTCCGGGATGTGATGCAGAAATCAAGAGGGTCATAAGAAACTGTATCCTTTGTAATAAGTCTGATAAGGGTTGTGTGAGTAGTGAGTACCCGATGGTTATGACTGATGTGCCGAGCAGACCATGGTTGAAAGTTGGAATTGATATAATGGGTCCTATATAGAGTGAAGGCAGTCAAACATTTTGTGTGGTTATGATTGGCATTTTAACAAGATGGGCAGAAGTAAAAATGATGCCTAGTGTCACAACTAAAAACATTATCAATTTCATGGAAGAGGTATGTGGTAGGGAAGGATATCCAGGAGTTATCCTATCTGATAATGGCCCTCAATTCGTCTCGAAAGAGATGGAAGATTATTTAGAAAAGAGATTGATTAAGTATATGACCAGTGCGGTTTATCACCCACAAACCAATGGATTAGTTGAAAGGTACAACAGGGTTCTCAAAGATGCCATTAGATGGGCATGGGCCAATGGAATGGGCTGGAAAGAAGCAGTCAGAAATGTCATTATGGCACACAGATTTACTCTGCACAGTTCTACAGGTATATCACCGTTTGAATTGAGCAGAGGTAGAAAAGCAACCACCAAGCTTTGTCCTGGATGGATGGGTGAAGTGATAAATATGGGAGTTGTAACTAGTAATGCTGTAGATATGATTAAGCAGAGACAATTCAGGAATAAATCATGGTATGACAAGAAAAGATTTAGGTGTAATGAAACACTGGAAGTAGGGTGTTTTGTGAGAGTGAAGCTCCCGGAAGCTTTGAGAGTGAGAAGCATTAAGTGGTCTGATCCCATTCAAGTTATTGAGGTGTTTAAACATGCGGTAAGAACAAGTGATGGAAGGATATGGAATAATGGAAGAGTTATGGGAGTGAATGGTAAGGTTGGTGGTGGAAGTGTGGACAAAAGTGATGTTGGTGACAATAGAGAGAACCAGGAATTTTCCTTACCAATGAACTCCATACATGCACCGAATGTAACACAGTTGCCGGTGTCAAGGTTCAGGAGAAGATACCAAAGACCGAAGTACTTAATGGACTATGGAGAGTGAAGATTTGTTTAGAAAGAAAAGGGATGTGTAGCATGGTACACCTTATGCTACACTGATGTGGAATCTACAGGGATTCTGGAAGGAGAATGTGGAGGTGAAGTGTGGACACTAAGAAGACAGTTGGAGAGACCGAAGCACCTCCCTTCAGAGACTCCTTCCATATCCCCTTTTTAATATGTATATATATTCAGTATACTTAAATTCCTTAATAAATCCCCAATGATATATTTATATTTCATTCCTGTTGTATCATTCCTGCTACATTACCCAAACCAATTGGACACAGTCCGTGTGGCTCATGCAGCTGTTGTGCACAAACTAAAAGGACCAAACTAATAGACTTAGGATTACCTAAATTGTGGGAACAGAGATCCTTCAGTAACTGTAATACCAATATGGTGGTATTTGCAATCTGGTGCCCCTGTGATAGACTATATATTGGTAAAACGGAAAGAAAAATAAAGGTTAGAATTGGTGAACATAAAAGTTGTATTAGAACCAACACACTAAATGCACCCGTAGCAGGCCATTTTAACAGTGTTGGCCATAAACCTGAAGATTTGAGATGGACTGTTGTAATGAAAATTGGACACTCTGACAATGAAAATAACAGCACGCATAGGCTCAGTGTACAAGAGCAAAAAATTATTTTTCTCACGAAAAGTCATGTGTCGGGTCTAAATGAAAATATCGATTGGAGTGTGTTCTTTACTCACCCATGAGTAATATTGCTTTATTCCGTTACTTAGACCCTCCAAGTATTACATACATCACTATGTGTTGTATTTTGGCACATGGATGGATTCTGTGTACCTTGCCCACCTAATGCAAGTTACTATAGTTACCCTCCACATTTATGCCTTACTTCACCTTTAGGACTGACATAAGCAAGGTGGCGACCCTATACCCAGAACTGATAGTGCCCACAAGTACGCTAACTTCTATCACTATATGTGACTTTGTACTGAGTGGCTATCAGACTTATCGTCACAACCCTGTTGTGATCGAGGGTCCAATTATTTTCACCCCCAACGGTTTTTTCAACACCATTCCATCATGGTGGATGTACTGCAAAGAAGAACGCATAGTCCCTGTGGTTTCTGTTTACTCTCGTGACGCCTGATGCTATGCACGCACAGACGTATTCTGACTTTCAGTCTCCATTTATGGCGCTTCTCCCATAAGCGCAGACCACGTCGTTGAGAGCGGTCCTATCCCATTCCTTACTACCCGCCGTGCCTTTCTAGAACATTAACCTTTGATCAGCACCTTTTAATTTGGCAGCGGCTACTTTGGTGTGTGTGTAATCTCACCTGCGACGTCCCTCTTTCCTCCTTACTTACGCTTGCATAGCACTCGATGCCAAACCACGCCAAAGTGACACTTTTGTAGCCAGTTCCAGCAGACGCATGCATCACTCGGTGGTGACACACGACCCTTACTTACCTTATTTAAGCACAGTGTTGTGGGCTACAGATAATCTCTCTTTACTTTGCTTATACCAATTATCTGCAAACCCTGATTAGTACTAGCTGTATTGCACGTGTGAGCGCCAGTTTATGACACTAGTCCAAGACGCTGTATTTACCTTCTACTACATACTGCATGTTACAGTCCCTTGCGGTTTTCTACCACCCGCGTGACTTTGACTCCCATTACCACGGTGCTCTCAACAATCATCTAGATGCGTGTCACGACACAGTGAGGGGCTCTCTTCATTCACCCACGTGGTTTTTGAACGCTGTTCGATTTGGACCAATATCTGTATATTTATATATCTTTACCCTTTACAGGTGTCCCTAACATCAATACTCTGTATAAAGTTACCTGTACACACAATGCTGTACAGCTACACAGTGAGTTTAATATACGTCTTTTATTATGGTTATTAGACCTTTGCTCTAATTTGACATTATTGTTGCATCCAAGTATTTGTACCTGGAGTGTTCTGTTAAATAGGTGGTTTCTATTTACCTTTGCTCTTTACATTCCTTGCACCTTACATCTTGTATAGGTAGACCACTTTTCAGGCTTTCTACCATTATAAGGTTGCACATGGTCACTTTATGAGATTTTTAATGCTTTTTATGATGCTTTATTATAACTGTTTTTTATAAATATGTATTAAAAGTGCTATAGTTTTTGACAAATTCTAGTGTGACTTGGATGAATTCTCCATACACACAAATATCTTATGCTAAGAGTGTACACATGTGACCTATCCCCTATAAGACTAGTGATCAGTTTTACTGTACTCTACCTGACCTGAAGAGGCAGGGAGTTTGGTTTTCTCATGTTAGATATCTTAATATCTGGTTTACTCCCCCCTCCTTTATACTTATAGTCCCTTAAGTGTTGTATAAGAGCTGGCCGTGAACCATGTCTTGGTGAGACCAAAGACATAAAGGTAAAGTTCTTCCAGGAGACAGTACTCTTTCTCCTACTCTTGAACTGCCGTGCTGAGTTAGCTCTCACGTCGTGCGGTCTGCCTTGCTCATATTGCGCTCTTGTGCTCCACCTTTTATCCCTGTGGGGAAGGGAAAGGCCAGTCAGGTGTGTGCGGTCCTGGTCAATTGCCTGACTTTGCCTGACCCTGGTATTGGAACATGTCAGGTAAATGGCTCGAGTGTTAGTCTGTTGTCCTTTGTAATATGCAAACGTGTTCGCGTTGGAAAAGGGGGGGTGAAGTGTTTGTGTATCCTACATGGTAGGTTGGGGAAAAGATTTTTTTTTAAATTTATTTATAATGCACTGTAAGCCTGCAGGCATCAGGGTGTAACAGTGAGATGTGGACAAATGCTGGGAAAATAACCAGCTTACTTACAGAACGGGACACTTGGCATGCCAAGACAGAGAGGGACAGTTACTAAGTTAACGTTCTGTTTTCATTTAAACGGGAAGGTTTTCAATGTTTTTCTGAATTTGAGATGATTAGGTTGAAGTCTCAGACTCAGAAGTTTATTCCAACTGACGACAGATCGGATGGGAAAGGCTATGCCTAAGCTGCTCGCTTTTTTATGGGGGTTCACTGCAATGAGGCCTTGAGCCTCAGACCTGAACGAACAGGTTGGTGTGTAGCCAACAATTCTGGACTTCAGGTAAGCTGGAACCTTTCCGTACATACACTTATGGGTGAGTGTCAAGGACTTAAACATAACACGGTCTTCAACCCTAAGCCAGTGTAGCTCTCTTCTGGCTTCACTGATGTGATCTGTCCTTGCTTTTTGCTTGATAATCCGTACAAAATGGTTTTGGATATGTTGGTATTTTATAAAGCATTGTTTGCTTGCACCCAATAATAGTGCAATACCATAATCCAGGTGGGAGAGTATGGTGGCTCTAGCTATTGTGGCACAGTTGGTTTCGTTGAGTAGGGGTCTAATCGCTTTCAACAGCCTCAAATAATATGAGCAGTTTTTACTGACATATGAGGCTTGGGCTTCTGAGCACATGGAGGCTTCTAAGGTCATGCCAAAGGTTTTGACCCTGCCCACTGCTTTGATGGAGGATTCTTATCAGGAATGAGTCATAGTCGGATGGTAATTTCACCCTAGCTTGGTTGTAGCCGAAGACCATCAACTCGGTCTTTGATCCGTTTAGGCAAATCCAGTTTTGATGTTATAAAGGTCATTTATGGGTTTATTGTCTTTTTTTCGTAATCCCCGCTTAATTCCACCACCAGCTGATGTCATGATTCCTGCCCCTCAGGTCCCCAGCCCTCCAAGATGTCAGGCTGGAGCCAGGCCACGATCACCTACATGGCCCTCAAGGGCCTCTCCATCCCTCCAAAGACTCACTTGGAGTCAGACTTGGCGCTTGTGGCACCAGACTCACTCACTCCCATAGGATAACATTGGGGATTGGACTTGTAGTGCCTTGATGGGGTCAAGATGGAGCCCCGAAATATTTCGGTTCCCAGAACTGCATGTGCAGTTTAGTCTTTTGGGTGTGGTTCAGCCCAGAGACACCTGGGATACCCAGAGACTATTTAAGCCACGCCCAGGCTGCGAAACATGCTTTGTGTTTTCTGCACCTGCTTTGTGACACTCACCATGTTCGGATCGGTCTCCAGTAGGCCTGCATCTTTCTTCTGCGCTCAGCTCCTGCAAGAACAAGAACAGCGTTAGGAACAGCCTTACCTTGCAGCGCTTCTGCCCATCATTCATCGCTCCATCTGTTCTGTGGGCATCTACGGCGGTGTCATTCCCATCCCGGCACGCCGCTTCCTAAGGAAAAGGGAAAAGAACAGAAAAAAGGCATTAGTAAGCATTCTGCAAATCTTCGCTTATTTTTAAAGACTGTACGAGCTTCAAACGCTTACCTGAATCCCAGCCGCTCTGGGGGAACTCTGTCTCTGGAACTTCTCATCCATCTGTAAGAGGGAAAAGACACTCCAGGTTAGCGTGGAAACATCTAGAGGCGCTGCATACCGTGCTTACTCACCGCATTTTTTCTTCATAACCGGCATCCATGCTGAATATGTCGCGGCACCTAAAAGACACAGAAAAAGAACTCAGTTCAATACAAATACGAAAGGGGTGCATCGTGCATCGTGCTGTCACTCACCTTCAGTGCTACTCATCCCCCTACGCCGGCCATCATCTAAGGAAGGAAAGGAATGAAGTTAGAGAACTGTTCAAAAGACTCATACTTACCTGTCAGACTCTTGCCAGTGAAGTAACTAGGCAGCAACGAGCCTGCATCAATCAATGCGCCCCTGCGCTGAAAGCAGGACGGAGAGCGCACTATCCAAGAAAACAAGGTGAGCTGTGGATCAAAGGGAAGGGTTGGACCCCGGGGAAGAAGGGGTTCAAGCACACAGAGACAATAGGGAGTTAAACTCTACCAATCCTGTGTTTCAGGCCCAGTCTTCAGTCGAGTAGCCTCCAGGGAAGGGTTCGAGGTTGTAAGAGGTCAGAACAGGCTGAGTGACGTCCCCGTGGATACCAGGTGAGCGTTACAGAACGCAAAGACTCACATCAAAATCCACCTGGCCGTCATGGAAACGTCAGAAACCAACCAGTTAGCCCACATGTTGGGGCAGCTACGTTCCGAAGTACATGCAGCCAGGCAGCAGACCAACACCCTGAGGAGAGAGCTGATAGTAGCCAAAGAACGCACTGATGATTTAAGCCGGAAAATGTTCCAGTCACAAGCAGGGCATTCACCATTGCCGGGAAGCGTGCCCTCGATGCCAGCACCATCAGCCAATCCCATTCAGATAACCCTTCCTTGGGCAGTTCCTTTGGCCCCGCCCGAACGATTTACGGGGGATCCCAAGAGGTTTGCAACGTTCATGAACCAGTGCCGCCTGCACTTCCTTTGTAGGCCAGGGGCCTTTCCGAATGACCAATCACGGGTCGCTTTTGTGCTATCCTACCTGAGTGGTAGCGCCGCGGACTGGTCTGTACCCTTTGTGGCCCAAGACAATCCTTTGCTGCATGACTTCAGGGGCTTTCAGCAGGAGATGGAAAAGCTGTTCGGCAGGCATTAGACAACGAACTTCTGTCCCTACGCCAAGGGAATCAAGAGCTATTAACATACATAGCCACGTTCAATAGATTCGCAGTTGAAGCAGAATGGCCAGTGGAGAAGAGAACAACGTTATTTCATCAGGGGTTGCGGGGGGAGCTCAAGGATGTTCTCGCACAAGTAGTGAACCCCCTGAAAGACTGCTCAGAATTCATTGACCTTGTTGTTCAACTGGATCATAGGTTGCAGGACCGAAGAGCAGATCGAACCAGACCGGACCCTCGCCCTATGTATGTGCGTTCAAAGGACAATACTGTCCAAACAACGGAAGGTTCAGAAGAACCAATGCAAATCGGGGGGATCAGATCCCCCTTGACTAAAGCGGAAAGAGATAAAAGGAGACAGCAGCAGTTATGTCTGTACTGTGGAAGGTCAGGTCATTTGCTTAAAGAGTGCCCTGTGAAGCCACCGAGGAAGACGGTAGGGGCCACGGACAAGGAATCGGAAAACTCCCCAGCCCGGCAAGTGTAGTGGTCCACTTGTCGAGCGAAGAAAGTGAACTACAGACCTCCCATTTTGCACTAACTGTGGTGTTGATCAATCACCAACAACCATCTTGGATGCACGCAGTAATAGCGTACATAGACAGTGGAGGCGTTGGGGAATTACATCGACCAGGATCTTGCGGCAAAGATGGGGCTTCTGTTACGCCCTAAATCAACCACCGACACTGTTATCACTGTCAACGGCACGAAAATAGCTTCTGGTCCAGTATCCCAATGCACTGCAGCTTTAACCCTTCTGTGCCAGGATGGACCCCAAGAATCTATCGCTTTTGACCTCATTAAGGCACCACAGTTCTGGTTGATTTTGGGAATGCCATGGTTGGTAGCTCACAATCCTCGAATCGATTGGCGAGCAAAAGAATTGGCCTTTCACGAGACTTGCGCCCACAAATGTTATCGCCAAGAGAAACAACCAATAGACACCAGAACCTCCACGCTTGCGACTGTGGCAATCGGCACCCTACCAAGTGAATACCAGGACTTTCAAGATGTTTTTCAGAAAGAACAGGCTAATACCCTGCCACCGCATAGACCATACGATTGCCAAATCAACATGATACCTGGCGCACAAATCCGTTGTGGGCAAACTTACGCACTCACGGTACCAGAAAACCAGAACCTGAAAGGCTATCTTGCCCAATACCTGGCCAACGGGTTCATCCGTCCCTCGAAGTCTCCAGCAGCCAGTCCTCTATTCTTCGTACCGAAAAAGGAGGGGGACTTGAGAACGTGCATCGACTATCGTGCACTGAACCAGATTACCGTAAAAAACCGCTACCAACTGTCACTGATCCCTGAATGGCTTGATCAAGTCAAAGATGCCCAAATCTACACAAAACTAGACTTGAGAGGGGCATATCACCTTGTTCACGTAAAACAGGGGGACGAATGGAAAACCACTTTTCGCACCAAATACGGCTTGTACGTGTGTCATTCCCATCCCGGCACGCCGCTTCCTAAGGAAAAGAGAAAAGAACAGAAAAAAGGCATTAGTAAGCATTCTCCAAATCTTCGCTTATTTTTAAAGACTATACGAGCTTCAAACGCTTACATGATTCCCAGCCGCTCTGGGGGAACTCTGTCTCCGGAACTTCTCATCCATCTGTAAGAGGGAAAAGACACTCCAGGTTAGCGTGGAAACATTTAGAGGCGCTGCATACCGCGCTTACTCACCGCATTTTTTCTTCATAACGGCATCCACGCTGAAAACGTTGCGGCACCTAAAAGACACAGAAAAAGAACTCTGTTCAATACAAATACGAAAGGGGTACATCGTGCATCGCGCTCTCACTCACCTTCAGCGCTACTCATCTCAGCAGCACGCTGCCATACCCGGACGCCGGCCATCAATTAAGGAAGGAAAGGAACAAAGTAAGAGAACTGTTCAAAAGACTCATTATACTTACCTGTCGGACTCTTGCCAGTGAAGTAGCTAGGCAGCAATGAGCCCGCATCAATCAACACGCCCCTGCGCTGAAAGCAGGACGGAGAGCACACTATCCAAGAAAACAAGGTGAGCTGTGGATCAAAGGGAAGGGTTGGACCCCAGGGAAGGAGGGGTTCAAACACACAGAGACAATAGGGAGTTAAACTCTACCAATCCTGTGTTTCAGGCCCAGTCTCCAGTCGAGTAGCCTCCAGGGAAGGGTTCGAGGTCGTAAGAGGTCAGACAGGCTGAGTGACGTCCCCGTGGATACCAGGTGAGCGTTACAGCCGAGTATCATCAGCATAGTTGGTGAAGAAAGCGTTTGTTTTCCAGGGCTTCCCAGAGGAGGCGTAGGTAGAGATTAAAAAGAAGTGGTGAGAGGCTAGCTCCCTGGGGGACACCACAGAAGATGTTAGACTCATGTGAAAATGTGTCACCCAAGTGTACTATAGATATTCTATCAGCAAGGAAAGACGTTAACCAGCCCATAGCCTATTTGGGGCCGTTAGCGATTTTCTCCAGGGCCTGCTGCAATAACTGATGGTCTAGCAGGTCAAAGGGTGCATTGAGGTCAAGTAGGATTAGTATACCTGTCTTGCCTTTGTCAATGATGCCCAGCATTTTAGTTTGCAAATGAAGCATGGCTGTTTCAGTACTGTATGCAGTACGAAAGCCTGACTGTTGGTAATTCAGTATCTCATTAGTCTCCACATATGCTTGTAGTGTGCTGTGGGAATCTTGTCCATTACTTTCAGGATAAAGTTACTATTGGTGATCGGTCTTAAATTCACTGTTGTCAAAGGTTGTCATAAGAAAGGGGATACCGCGTCTCAACTGTCGGTGTCCCACTTCCACTCTTCAAGGGCCACCCACCCAAGTGATCCTCCCTCACCGGCTCACCCCCAGGAACTGAATCCAACAGCGATGGCCTTGTCCTGGCCACCTGGATGACAGACCCCCAGGGACCAGTCCGGGAGACACCTTCAGGTTTCTCACAGCACCCAGCACTGCATATCCTGCATAGCCTGTAAGAGGCCCGGTTGCTCCTGAGCAATCTGCTGCATCACCTCCTGGCGCTGATACATCTGGGGGAGCCTCTCCCAGATAGCATCAAAGGTGGGTTGTTGCACTGTCCTGGAAGACAGACAGAGGTGCCTTCCCTCGATGCCAGACACCTGGTCTCCATGCACCTCATCATGCTCAGGTGGAGATTTTGTGTCCTTTCGATGGTGCCAATGGTGGGTCTGACGAGGGGGAGAGAGTATAGTGCATGGGCCATATGCTGGGCAGGAGCAATGATTCCTGTGACATCTGCCTCACACGGACAGCTGGAGAGGTGGAGCCAGTGGTTCCAGACTCAGGTGCTGTTGTGTCAGTGGGTGCAATGCCTGTTTCCAGTGCAGTGGCCTGGGCCACTGCCTGTATGGTGTATGCACTTGGGTGGGTGGGTTGCATGCCAGACTCGCAAACAGTGGTGGAAGGTGGCTCTGTGGTAGGAGGTCCTGCAGGCTCTGTCTTGGCCGGAGTTGGGGCCACGACCATGGCAGGTGTGTCTGTTCACCCAAAGATGCCAGAAGCAGTGTCCTTGGACAGGGAAGTCCTGATGGTCTTCTTCTGGGTAATTTCCTTCCTGGGTGCAGCATGTCCTGATTCTTTCTTGGCACTTCCAGGGGCAGGTGTGCCAGATCTGCTGGTGCCTTCCACAGGAACCTGGGTGCCTTGTGTGCCTGTTGGGGGACAGGAAACAGTGCCTGATTACCCTTGTTGGAATGTTGTAGGGTGTGCCCTCATGAAGTATACTAGGTAGTATGGGGTAACAGGGTGCGACTGCCCATGGGGGCCTTTTTCTTGGGGCAGACAGTATGATGGAGTCTTGGCTTGATGATTGGGAGTGAATGCACACTGTTGGGAATGTGTGCCTTGCCTGGACTGTAGTGCCATATTCTTCACAATTGTGCAAGGTAATGGGGTGTCCATGTAGAGCTTGCTCAGTGTTGTATGCGTATCCTGTACTACTGCCAGCTGTGGGGTGCCCTTCTAGCCATGGTGGTATAAGTGAGACATTAGGTGGGGCACACTATTCATGGAAGCCTTGCTGCTACTGATCTGTTGCACTTGTCAGTTTGACCCAGACATGTACAGTTTTTGAATGTGTGCCATACGTTACATGTGTGGCAGCTATATGGTTATGTTTATACATGGGTGCTTAGCATGCTGGCAAGAGGTGGAGGCGATGTACCATGTGATTATGTGACTGTCCGTGACACTTGCTGTTTCATTGCAGTTGAATAGGTCCTGCACGAGGGCCTCCTCCTTCTCCCATGGTGAGTCTTTTAGGGTATTCACACCTACAATGCCTTCTGATGTACAGTCCTTAGGGGTGTCATTAACTTCTTGTGCATTGTTCTGGGTAAATATGTGCTGGGTGACTGCAAGTGTATGCTGACATTCTTTTGGTGTTGTTGTGCAGTAGGCCCATGATTCATTCATGTACTCACTGGTGTCTTCCTGGCTGCTGGTTCCAACCTCTGCCATTCCCACGCCCTCCAGGCCAGCATGTGGAAGATGCTGCTCACCGTCTCCTCCCAGGTTGTGAGCTGCGGCGGGGCACTTTCTCCACCAGTGGCTGCTGTCGCCTGGCAGTGGTTTGAGATGAGGGTGTAGACCCTGGCTTTGAGGAAATTCTACATCTTGCGTATGTCCTTGCAGTCCCGTGGGACATTTCCTATGGCCACCATCTTGTCCCAGATTTCCCTCCAAATGCCGTTCTTCCACTGCAAGGACGTCTTCCTGTTGTGTGAAACATACAGCTCCTCTGCATGAGCCACCACATGCTCTGCGACCACAATGAGCTCCTGCTCAGTGAATTTGGGCTTTTGCAGCCGCATTTCGGGGCACCTTGCCTTTGGCTTTCCCTCCAGATATGTTTGTGTCGTGTTGTAGTGTTGGATGGCACTTGCTTTATGGCGATTATGATAAATTGAGTTTTTAAAGATGGGCGCCGCTGAACTATTTCATCATGACAGCTTCCCGTTGGGCAGTAATTCTGTCAGCAGATTTACCGTTTGGTAATTCCACCAATTTACAGTGATAATGGTTATTCCACCGAAAATTGCGTTTTTACCATTGGTGTACTGTTTTCCAGCAGAATTACCGTTACTGTGACTACATGATTCTACTGTAATTCCGCCAGGATGCTTGGAAGTAAAAGTAATTCCGCCCGGCAGAATTACTGCTATATTCACTGCACTACTCGTAATGAGGCCCATTGTCTTGGAAGCAAGACAGCGCATAGCAACACAAGTTCAAATCCCAGTCTTGCGCTTAGAAACTGGTCTCCGGTATTAAGCGTGTTATAAAAGAACAATTATAAAATAACAATAACAGTAAAAGAACAATTATAATTATAACTTCTAACCACTGTCAGAAAGTCGAAATTACACAGCGTCACAAAGCAGAGCAGTATTATGACAACTTTCTTTTCAATAACAGGTTTCAGTTTTCTCTATGCACATAAGACAAATAATTAATCTCCCTGTGTGTATCTCTCCCTCACTCACCATTTCTCCACTTTTTTTCTCTTCTGACCAAGGACCTCCTGGTGTCTCCTCTCCCACCTGTACCACTATCTCCTAATGATATATCCTCTCCAACCAGTTGTTTTGCCACCTACATCTCCTCTCCCACAACTGATTTCCCCCCTCCCCCTTCACTAACTGTTCCTTAACACCACCTCTATGTCCTCACCTCACTTCCTCCACTCTCCTCCAGCATCCTCCACACCAGTCCCCTTTCTATACAGCCTCTCCATCCTCCACATTGATGTTTTGCTGCATCTATAATAATAAATAATAATAATTTGGCATTTATATAGCGCTACGAACCCTTAGGTATCTGAGCGCTGCTTATTATTACCCACGGTGTGTGGTGCTCATTTATCGACCTCGGAAGGATGAAACGCTGAGTTTGGCGCTGCCGGGATTCGAACCTGCGTTCGCAGGCTCTGCACTGATGTCAAAGCGAGCGCTCTACTCGCTGTGCCACTTGACCGGCTATGTTCCGACTATGTTCCTACTGGACGCCCACATGATTCTAACTTCAATAAGGGCCTTCTTTGGTGCCTTCCGGCCTTCCCACAGAGATCGTTAGCAGGTGGGTGAAATAATTATGCAGAAAAGGTGATTTGTCTATTTGAGCTCTTATGTGGTCATCTGCCCACGGTGTGTGTTTTCGGAGCTCTCCCTCCGTGTACCTGCATGCGGAGAAGATATCCGAGGCCGGCGACAGAGAATTGCTATTGTGCATGCACATAGTCAGGTTTGCTTGGCGGAGAGAAGCGTATCTCGGTTC
The DNA here is from genome assembly GCF_040938575.1 of Ambystoma mexicanum. Classification (NCBI taxonomy): domain Eukaryota; kingdom Metazoa; phylum Chordata; class Amphibia; order Caudata; family Ambystomatidae; genus Ambystoma; species Ambystoma mexicanum. The sequence continues at coordinate 1,173,148,926 of NC_090928.1, read as the reverse complement.
AGTGGACATGCGCTCCTAGGTGCGTTTCTGAGGACACGGGTCTTACAAAGTCCAACTGGGTATGATATGATATGATGTTGTAAAGGAGGTTCCAGACATGACCTGCCCCCCATTTCGAGCTACCAGGAAGGAACTCGCCAAGGCACGTGACGTATGAAGAGCAAATGAACCGACAAAGAGCTGTACTAGGACTCTGCCCAGTATACATCAGAAGATCCATACCGGTTGAAGCACCCATAATCAGACAACCCTGGGCAGCACGGTACCCTATTAGACAGCCATACCAGCCTCTGATACGAAATGAGGAGTACCTACACACGGTCCACGAGGAGACCCCAAAAGCCTTAATGGAAAGCCAGTGGAAATGACACAAGGGCCTAAACAGATCCGAGAATGAACAAGAGCAGCTATCGCAGATAACACGCCAGTGCGAGTTACTAAGAAATTGAATGGAATGTACGCAGAGAAGAGACAATGTTAAAACGTAAGGAAAAGGTGCTACGAGACAAGATGGAAACAACCATCCTGTTCAACGTTTGTAAATAGGCTTGAAACGCAAGATGCTAAGAAATTGGTACTGCCTGCAATGCTTAGTAGAAGATAGAGCGGCGAGCGCCAACCATATAACTACCTCAATAAGGCACATTATACAAGTGCGACTCCATTTTGTAAAAGCAGAAAGGTACCCAGGCGGCCAGAGGCTGACAGGCTAAGTTTCGAAACCCAGCCAAAGGCAGGAGAAGGAGCGGAATCGAAACTCAGCAGAGAGTGGCTCATGTTTAGGAAATCGAGGTCAACCAGAGAAGGGGAGGAGAGCATGAGCTCACGAGAGTCCAACTGCAGAACATACCAGCCCATCCGTGAAGGTCAAGATAAGAGAGGCCCATGCAAGTGGCTAGGCTGACACAGAATTAAATGCATAAAAGGCTAGAAACTGAAGCAGATTCACGGTGAACCAACACGTGACCAGCCAGGCGCGAAGAGGTACCACCGCCTGATGTCATCCAGAACCCGAGGATGCCATAACCTTTCCTGATAAGAGGCTACAGTTCCGATACCATACCCAGCCAACTAATTGACACATAGCCCTAAAACACTGATTGATGGAAAGGAGGAAGGGTGAATCTTAGGGCACTAGGCACCTGGGCCTGGGTGTCTATTCTGCATGCTGATAATTAAAGTGGAGATTTATGTTTAGGGGTGTAACTTGCCCAATCACAATGGACCATGTATTCTAGGGTCCTATAGACACTGTAACCAATGAGACGTCGTACTCACAGTGACGTCAATCACGTGTGTTATAGAGGGGTGGGCGTAGACGCCCACCCGATAAGAGTTATCCAATCCACATGCTTTATTTCTCTATACAGATATGGCACCTATACTTAAGTTACCTTTCCTAACCAATTATATTGCATGATGATTTTTTATAGAAATTAAACGTCAGAGATGACGATGTTAGCCTATAAGAATTGCTGTTCTACCAAAGTTCGTGGAAGTCGTAGCGAGACTGGTGATCGCACTACAGCTGATTCCCATTTGTTTCCCCGTTTGATGTATGTATAATTAAACAGACTTCCCTTTGCCAAACTACCTCGTTATTGAGTCGTGTCGGAGTAAGTGAATCCTGCACCCCCTGTCTTCACATGGTGCTGCTATCTTGTCATACAGGTTCTAGAGGGTGAGTGCTGACCAATAGGCCCGTCAGCGAATTCCTCTCCTTTTGAACACTTGGTAGCAGAGGATGGTTCAGCCATAGATTATAGATTATCGATTGATACAGTGTAAGACACCCTTAGACCGAAGGCACGAAGTAACTCTGGGCCTTCGGTAAGATCACGAGTCCTTTCGCCATTCCGGCTGAGTAGTCTGAGAAGCTGTCACACCACTCCCCGCACAAGCTACGACTCTTCCTACAAAGACACGCCCCCCCACGTCCACAGCCTCTTCTCAACCAGCACCCAAACACACACGTCCCGACAGGGGTACCTTATTACCTTATCAGGTGTCACGCTATGGGGCACGGCGTGGCATGCTCGGCCGGGCTGGAGTTTATCGCCCTTCATGTTTGTGGCAAGCGAGCTGGAGACTTCATCACAGAAACACACGGAGGACTGCATGACCCAGCGTGGCTCGGAGCACGTGACTCGTTGCCTAGCAATCCTCAACACTTGGGTACACGTGTCACGTGACAGTGGTCACGTGTTTCCTTTCCATGGATAAAAGGAGTCCGGTTCCGGAAAGCGTTGCTTCACAGCTGTTCTCTCTGGATCACGTGTTGCTTACGCTTCGTTTCTAGACTCCTTACTTCATCTGACCTCGGCTTTGTTCTACGGATCGCTCAGTGCCTAACTCTTGTCTGCTTTGGAACTTTGGACTAATTGTTGACGAACTATTTTGCCCAACGGATTGCTTGTGTCATGCCCCTTTACTACCTTGGAATTTGGATCCACTGATGCCGACCTAAGCTCTACCCTACGGACTGCCTTGTGTTTAGCCCCTCGGACTGCTCTGGTGCTCTCTACGTTCATATGTTACAACAGGACTCCTGTCCTGTCTTAGGTGGTTACCTGCCCGTCTCTGCTACCACGTCTGCCCGGACCCGCTGCCCCTTTCTGAACAACTGGCTAACGCCTACTTTCGATTCCCTGAGACAACGCTCCAGTACTCACAGGTATTTAGTGCCCTGGATATTCTTACTAAGATTACTACATTCGGTACAGTTACATAACCTTATAACTTCCTTTGCAGCGCTCCAGGGGTTCTTCCGGTTGTTCCCGAGTCCTGGCTCTACGGACTACCTTCTTTGACCCTAAGCATCACTCTGGCGGTATTACCGTGATAGTCAGTCTGATACTTGGGAACAGAGGGATAGCCCATACTCTGCACGACCAACAGCTGCGTAACAGAAGCTTCCCGTGGACAATGATAGAGTAAAGTGTCAAAAAATCTGCAGTGGGTCTGAAGGAACCCGCCTTTCCAAGCATAACCCTTCTCATTCCCACGGGCAGCGGATCGGACGAAAACCTTAAAGCAGGAAGAGGAAGGGGCAGTGATCACGAAGTTCCAGAGAGGAAACGATGCGATCAGTGAGTAAAACAATAAAACCCGTTACTTTGGCAAATGTCGTGTAGGCATTAGAGCCAATAAGGGAAAGGTAATGGAGGGTGGCGGAGAAACAATAAAATAGTTAAAAGTAGAGAAAACTATATATATATATATATATATATATATATATATATATATATATATATATATATGGGGGGTAATGACTCGAGCATAAGAAATAAAAACGTAAAGAATATCAGGGGGGCACCTGAAGTAAAAACATAAATAATATCAGGGGGGCACCTGAAGTAAAAATCGTAAGGAATACCGGGGGGGCACCTGAGAAGAATAAAACGTAAGGAATACAAGGGGGGCACCTGAGCAAAAAAGTACAGATTTGCCTTGTTCCTGCGCTTTAAAGATGGTCAGAAGGAACGTGAACCCAGAACCCACAGAGCGGGGACATTTAGGCTACGATAACGTTTAAAGACGTAATTAAGGGGGTTCGTTCAAATCCCATGGTGGGGTAGTGATTAGAAGGCAGGTATATGTATGACCAGCTGGCGTCCGTTTAGTCTGTCTAGTCTGTCGTATATGTCCTGTGTATGTCAAATGTGAAATTATTGTACTGTTGATTGATTGCAATGTATTTTGCTTTACGCGATTTCGTAACGAGGGAATCGCCTTTGAATTGATGAGTTTTGAGTAAAATGTTGATACAGAATTTGGCGGGAAAAGGTTGGATTGGAGCTTGCGTATGTGGTGCTCGCTCATACTAGTGGAAAGCTTAAAGAACTGTGTGAATAGTGTTGGTGACAAAATTAAGAATGGAGGAAGTTACCCCACTTGAGCATTTATGTAAGCAGCTGCCCAAGCATGCAGTAAAATTGAAAAAATACAGGCAGGAGTGGGTTAAGGGTACCGCCAATAAGATGTTTATACCTTGGCCCCATAACGGGTCACTCTCTAAGGCTGTTTTACAGCACATGACAACATTTCTACACGCCACATATACCGGCAAGAAGCTTGAGAAACGCCTTGCTGTTCTCGAACTTTGGAAAATGTTCGAGCAAGCGAAGGAAAGAACCACCCGCAGACTGGATATTAAATGTATGTACGGAGGAGGGTGAGACGCCTACCGCGCCACCAGCCCTGCCGGAACCAGTAATTGAGGGAAGCAAGTGAGAGGGCCTTTACCCGTTGAGAGAGCTCAAAGCAGCCACAGGGTATAGCAACCCCGCATATGAGTCACCTACATGCAGTAGTGACGAGACGAAAGAGAAGGAACCGGAAATTGATTTGGCCTCCACAGTCCCGAGGGACAAGGAGAGGCGCGGCGATGGAAGAAAGGATCAGGCACAGACTAGTGCACCTCAAGACAGAGAGAGAGAGAGGGAAAAAAGCGGAAAGGAAGAGATGAGTTAGCATTCGCAAAAGACGAATGGATGAAAGGACAGATATTATTGAAATTAGATGGAAAGCGAAGTGATGACGTAAGACCGAGTGCACGGTCTGATGAGGCGCAAAGAAAGGAAAAGGAGAAAGAACAGGACATGAGAGACGAGAGGGTAAGAAAGAAGGATAGGCTGAGGCGAGATCAATTATATCAAAAGAGCAGGGAATACCGCTCAGTCGCACAGAATACGCTGCCTATGAAAAGTACAGGCAGAACATTCTAAAGTTGGAGGAAGAAAGGAGAGCGCATGAAAAGAAAGTGAAGAAGCAAGAAGATGAGGAGATTAGAAGAGCAAAGGAACGTAGAAACGAACGAGTGAGAGAAGTAGATAGGGCTAGAGAAGAAGCAAAGAAGCGAAAAGAAATAAATGAGGAAGCAGAACGCAAGCATAGACAGAGGGCACGAGATCTTGAGTATTTGGAGCGGGAAGTCTTTAAACCCAATCCGGTTGTAGACTGGGAAGACATAGAAGAGTTCTTTCCTGCAAGCGATGCGGTACCAGGTACAAACGGGACAAATATTGACGATGACTTCGACACCAGAAGCATCAGGGAAACGATTGATAATATCTATGACGAGATGGGGCTGGAACTAATTTCCCAAGGGGGAAGGGAGGATGAGCGCTTAGAGAGCACTCAGCTATATGACACTGAGGATGTCACCCGAAGTAGCGGGAGCAGGGGACTGTCCCTAGATAGGCTAGAAATTGGGCAGAACGAAGATGATGCAAGAAGTTGTGTAAACTGGGAATATTCAGAGTCTGACTCCGGTGGGGAAACGGAGGAAGTGGCACATGACGAAGGGAGACGGTGTGAAAAACGTCTCCCAAGGGACCAAGAGGTACGATGTTCAGATGCTAGTGGGTCCACAAGTAGGACACCGAAGTCTGCTGGACAGTCCAGCCGTCATAAAGAAGCACCCCACGGTCAGAGGGGGACGTCAGCACCTGCCTATGCGGACAGGTTGAGGGCATTGCCAGGTAGACGGCAAGGCGGGACGCCACCCCGGCGAAAGACCGGAGAGGTACGGGGAGGGAGAAGGAGGATAGCGCATTCCAAATCCCACTGCTAGAAAAGGGGGGAGCAAGACCACAATATATCCCATGGCCGCATATGGACCGAGAAAACCTGAAAAACAAGCTTCCAATGCTGACATCGGGAGCTGGAAAGTGGATACATGAGTTAGAGAAAATGACGGGGGGTGTCACCCTAGCCATAGGGGACATTAAGGGGCTCCTAATTGCTATACTTGGTGAAAGAGCAGACAAGGTGTGGAAAAGGGCGGGATACCCTAGAGTAACCATAACTGACACCTCCCATGATGGAGCGCCATTTAATAACTGTAGAGCAGCAGTGTGGAAAGCGCTAAATACGCTATACCCAGATACGTCTGATATGGGAGTCAGAGGATCCGTTGTTTTATATCCAGAATTTTCAAGATGCATGGGTGCTTGAAATGCATGATCCTTGGACGAAATCCATCCCTGTGTTCTACCATATATTGTGCCAAGGGTTACCAGAACCGGTGCAAAAACAGCTCAAGAAATTGGTAGGAATAGAAGATAAACCATGGGCCGAAATCCAGTTGACAATTGCACATTATTGCAGATTGCTACAGGAAAAGAATCGGAAAAAGGAGGCAACGCGTAAGGGGGAGGAGGCAAAGCTGGTGTAAAGGAAGCTCTCGAAGTATGCTCTTGAGGGAGCAATGCTCACCAGCCTGGACGAATCAAGCATACAGCAAGCAACTAACCTCTCGAAGAATAATCAAGGAAGCACAGGAATTCACCGGAGGGGAAGACGGTTTGGAAATAGAGGATGGCAGAGTAATCAAGGAGGGTTTCGAGGTAACCAAGAATGTTCAAGGTGGCTTCCAGAACACACAGATAGGCAATCCAACTATGCCAGATGGACAGATGGCACGACCACCGTCAGTATGTTGGCTGTGTGGAATGACTGGACACGTGGCGCGCATGTGCAGAAGCCAAAGCATATGGCAAAACAGCCATGGGACGGGGGCAGGCATGATGAATCAACCTGCTATCCCGCAACAGGGCAATGCACAAAATTATACCGTGCAGCAGCAGGCGGCAGGCTTGCAGCAAGGTGCACAGGAAGTGGTTCAACCACCGAACATGGGGAATTTGCCACATGGACAACCCCAGCAGGCACTGCCGCAAATGGCTCAGGGCACTAATTCCGGTGGGGGAATTTGTCATGATGCCTACCCCCGGGGACCCAGACCAGGTCCAGCAACCCCAGAAGCAGGCATCAAGTTATTTGGAGCAAGCCCAAAAACCCCTGCTAGGGGCTGTTTGGGTGCGGTCCTGGCGCCTATGGAACTATTTTTTACTCGGGTGGGGCTGGGGAGGAATACTTAACTGGGACTACTTTGGGCGCTATTTAAACCACGCCCGAAGAGCAGCACACGCTTCGCGTTATTCTGCATCCAGCAGCGTAACGCTCACCGTGTTTGCAAGCCTGCATCCAGTCTTCTGCCACGCCCACCTCGAGTCTGCAGCTCCTAGAAAAAGGGAGGAACAGAAGGAGAAAAGGTTAGAACAAGAGCAATACCTTCGATCCTTACCTGAATTCCGGATCCACCGTGCCTTCGAGCTGGAAGAAAGAAGTATTTTACGCGCGCCGCCTCGCCTGCTGCAGCGCCGCGCTGAATTCACTGGCCTTCGCAGCATCCTCACAATCCACTGCATCCTTCTGCACGTTCCCGCCGCACTCCGACACCTAAGGGGAACACAAGAACAGCCAAGGTGAGCAAAGGGAATAAACAGAGGCAATAGTAACTACCCCCATAGACTTACCTGATTACCGCCGGGGGCACTATTCCTCTTCACGGGTCGGCGCAGTCTCCATTGCATCCTCGCCGTACCCCGGCCCCTAAGGGGAACAAAAGGACAACAAGGTGAGACAAAGGGACAAACAAGGGGAATCCTTCTCACCACAATAGACTTACTTGATTTTACCGCCAGAGGCATTATTCCCCGAACTTCATATTTTCTCTCCGCACCAGAATAAGGGAGCAAGCAACATGTTACATTCTGGTCTTATTTTATTTAACTGTGTTGGATAAGACAAATCCTTACCTGAACTTCGTCATCTACCACGAGGAACTCTTTGCTGGGGTCAAGCTGCAAACTGCAAGGAATTGGACAAGAGTGAAAGTCAGGCATTTGAACTTTTACGAACTACAAGGATCTGAAACTCACCAATTCCTCCTAACCAGTGAAGCAACTGATTATCTACGCGCCCCTGCGGTCGATGCAGGATGGAGAGCTCATCCTTCCAAACCATCAGGTGAGACTTTAAGAAGGGACATTAGAGGCGATCAGTGGGGAGAACAGCAGGGGCAGGTGGGGGTTAACTCAACTCCACGGGTGGTTAATTCCCTTTCTCCATTTACAGAAGAATACTCCTACGGGCCAAGCAAACCAAGCTGGGTGGGCCAGTCCAGTCTGTCATCTCGCCACTACACGTCACATTGGTGAAGACCGCAGCTGTCCAGTTCGGATCGACGCCCCTGTGGGAGCCAGGTGAGCGTAACAGAATTAACCCTGGAAATGGGGGAAAACCACAAGTGTACAGTGGACCGAACCTATATATAAAATAGGACCGCTCACGGGAGACTCTGATGTGTTCTATCCTACCAGTGACACCAGACCCTAACAGGGAACCTAGGGTAAATGTCACCATAGGGGGGAAAGAATATTCCTTCTTAGTTGACACGGGTGCAACGTGCTCGTGCATACGAGAAGGCAAATTCTCCTTGTCCGGTGAGGCTATAGACACCCAGAGTTTTATTGGAGCTCATAGCAGAGTTCCCTTTACTGATGCACTCCCAGTCTCTGTAGGAGAGCGCAAAATGAATGTACCTCTATTATATTCACATCAATCCCCAGTAAATATCATGGGTCGGGACTTGATGACAAAGTTGAATATGACCATCTCGTTTACTAAGGATGGTATAGTGTGCTCCACCCCAGGAATTCATTGTGCGAAATGATCAGAACATACTCTGGACGTGCAGCCATGAGACCTATACCGCTGGAGCCAGAAGTTTTCGCATATGGCATAAGGGTGCTTATGGCAGGATTGCCAGGCCTCGCAGACAAAACTATGAGAACCCCTGATGAGTTTCTGTTCAGACCAAGAATACCCATCCACGAAGAGGAGGGACAAGTATTTCCCTTAACGATACAATCTGCCGCAGTATGAGGAAAAGTGGTATTGGTTGAAGGATATGACGATGAAGGCAGATAATGGTGTGTGATCATTGCCATTGAAGAAGGGTATCGAGTGACTGACGTCACCGATGACGATCTGTTCGAAGAACACCCTGACCTAGAAGAGACAAGAGTGGAAGTGATTCTCATATTTTGGGTCAAATTATCAGAAGGGAGGTACCACAGAGAATGATGTTGGCACTAATATGTCCAGAATACTTTGATAATGACATGGCCCAAGTGCCCGCCATAGTATGGACTACAGGGCCCTATGATGTGGGTCTCCTGAAAGGGGCAGGTGAAGTGAAAATCAAATTGAAACCAGGAGCAATTTTACCACGAGCGCGACAATATTCCATGTCCAGAGAGGCAGATGAAGGAATCGCGAAAACAAGCTCTGCCATGATGAAGGAGGGCATCCTAGTGACATCAGAATGACCGTGCAACACAGTGATTTACCCTGTCAAAAAATTAAAGGGAGGGTCTTGGCATTTAATCCAAGATTTACGAGCACTAAACAATATAGTTGAAGCCGATATCCCGCTAGTCCCAAACCCCTCCACAATTCTGTGCAACATACCCACTGAGGCAAAATACTTCACAGTGATCGATTTGAAAAATGCATTTTTCTCAATCCCGTTGCACCGTGACTCTCAAGACCTGAGGTCATTTACTTTCAGACAAATGCGCATGAAAAGTACGAGGTTGCCACAGGGGTACTGTGAGTCTTCATCCATTTTCAACAGAGTCCTGCAGATGGACCTAAGCAGTATTGCGGTGGACGGAGGTGTTTTGCAGTATGTAGATGACATTCTGATCTGCAGCACCGCTATTGACTATACTGGCTGAGAAGGGATACAAGGTTGATAAGGAAAAGTTGCAGTACGGCCAACAGGAGGTGTTGTACATAGGGCAACTGATCGCACATGAGGGAAAGAAGGTAACCCCAGAAAGGGCTGAAGCCATCATGAACACGGCCAAGCCGCGCACGATAGAACAAATTCAAAGCTTCTTAGGCCTGTGCAATTATGTCCGAGCATGGGTCTTACTACAGCTCGTATACCAAGCCCTTGCTACAGACCCTTAAAAAGGCCCAAGCAACAAGAGAAGAAATTGAATGGAATGAAGCAATGGCGAAGGGGTTTACAGAACTCAAGGGGGCAATTTGTAAGGCCCCAGTTCTCGGGATTCCTAATTATGCAGAGGAATTCTATCTGTTCTCTCATACTGATGGTAATTTTATGATGGCAGTACTCGCACAACGAACCTCGCTGGGGTACAAGCCCATAGCATATTACAGCGGGAAACTGGACCCGGTCATGAAACGCCACTTCAGATGCGAATAAAATCTAGCTGCTGCTGCGTTCGCCATCGAGAAGGCGTCATCCATTGTGATGGGGTGCTCCATGACCCTGTATGTTGAGCACTCGCTGTTCGCCATACTGGAAAAGCCAAAAGGCACACTGACATCTCAAAGAGCATCCGCCTATGAGGTGATCATCTCTAATCCATCGATCAAAATAGTGCGATGTAAAACTGTGAACCCTGCTACGTTCATAGCTGAGCCAGTCACTGAGGGAGAACCTGTGCACGACTGTGCGAACTACGAGGAATTCTATTGTGGGATGTTTTTACCCATGCATCCAAGCCCTACAATAAAACTGTGCAGTACTGGCATGGAAAACATCATGATGGCCAGAACTCCCCAGAGAGTGCACAGGGAAAACATGAAGAATAGGCTGCCACCCATTTTTGCCTATGTTGTGAGCACAGGAGGGCACTGCCTAAAACCACCAGTGGGCTACACACACAGTAGCCTGAAACCATTGGGAATGGCAATGCTGATTGCCAAAAAAGCAACTCAGAACTGTGGGGAATTCATTTTCTTAATCCCAAAAATGGTTGCATTACCAGTACTCACCACTATCAGAAAGCCAGCGTTTTAAAACCACCAGACCTTTGTGTAAAACTGAACAAATGAAACAAAACCAGACCAAGGAAAGACTTGCTAAGAGGTGGATACAATGTAAAACTATATTCTGAAATGAAGGAAGTAATTATTTAATGTATATGTAAAAATTGTCAGTTTGATTTGAATGTAGAAAACTGGGAACAAAAAGTGACATTTAGCTGAAACCTGGCTTAATGAAACTGGATTCTGCCTGACAACTACCCCCGACAGGAGTTGAAACCTGTTCAGCCACTCCCCTTGCCAAAAGGAGTTGTCACCTCTCTGATTAGATTAGAGGTGGAGCAGCTGGGGACTACAGGGAGTTGAACAAAGGCCTGTCCTGGACTCAGGCAAATGTTATATTGGGGGGCCGTAAAGTGGCTTCCTCTTAGGGGAAACTGGGAGGGGCAGTGCATCTGCTAGCAGCTGTGCTTGGGGGAAGTGGAGAAACCAGTTATTTCACCCTGTGATGTGGGAAGCCACACCCCTTTTTGACCAGGGCATAATTTTAAAAAGATAGATAACTCATAGTGCGGACTTGTCAGAATCATATAAGTAATATCATTATTTTTGTGATTTTTCTGTGAACATTTTGAGAGGCGTTAGGACCCTGTGGTGTATTCTGGGGGGTTGCTAGCGGAAAATAGGGTCTCACTCCAGATGTCTGCATGTTAAAAATCTGACACTTCATCAATTAATGTCCATATTCCTTGGGCACATGTGTGTAATTTTGGGTAAATGTCCGATATTGCAAAACCAGTTAAAAAGCGCAACATTTTTGAATGCAAGCCCCCAGGAAGATCAGAGGCGGACAAGCATGGACCATAAGGAATATATAATGTGCACATGTAATTTCAACAAATTGTATATCTGGGAAGGATGTATTTGAATCAAAATTAGATTTGTGGGCAAACTGACCAGGGGAGGATCCTCTGACCCATAAACAGACTTCATCATGCTGACAATCCATTTCCTTCCCCCAACATGGGAGAGGGGAGAATTGGGCCAATGACAAGTAGAGAGGGGCAGGCTTAGCTAGGCCCAGGCACACACCCATTTTCAAAACACATAAAAAGAGACTGCTGGGACAGGTAGAGACATTCAATTCCATTTGCTGCGGAGCATGCTGACCGACGACTTCACATCCAGAGATCCAGACTTCAAATCCATCAGTCTCCAAAGACCAGAACTTTACTTCAGAACTTAAAGCAAGGGCCTAAACCCACAAACTGAGAACTCTTCTCAGCACGCCTCAGCAACCTTAAAATCATTTGAAAACTATTCCACAGCCGGACGAGCTGTTTGAATTCTTTTGCCAAGAACAATTGCCAGAGACCAGACCAGAGTACCAGAGTGACCCAGACCGCTGTGAGCAGAACCAGAGAGCTGACCCAGATCACTGTGAAGTGCCGAGACCAGAATCGGAGTCCAGTCCAAAACCAAGTACCTAGCAGAACTGTGCAGAACCAATCTCTTAGTTAAAATAATCTAATCCAAACTATTTTAACCTAAGTAGAACTGCCTCTTAGAAATCGTATCATCTGTCATTTTTAAAGCTGCACAACTGTCACCCGTCAATTCTGCAGCTGCAAGCTGTCACCTGTCATTTTGAGTTTACTTTAAATCCGAAAAACTACCTTTATTTAATTGTCCGTATCTCTGAGCTTAGAATCTCAGCTTTCCAACGAACCTAGAACCTAGAAACTGTGTGTGTTACTTCCATCTCCTTCCATTTCTTACATTGCATAGGGGAGGGGGGTGAATTGCCAGAGAAAAAGTGATTATCTTATCTTTTGCTAAAATCATATCAAGTATTTCTGTACTGCATTTTATTCCTCATTGCTTTTCCCTTGAAATCATAAAAGTATTTTTGCTACTTTATCCATCCTATACTAACTCCTCATTGATTATAAAGAAGTGTGCTAGTGTCAGATTACCCATTGTTTATTAACATTATATTTATAAGGGCGATATCTATTATTAATTTATTATAAAAGCGTGGTATCTATATTTTGTTTTATTTCTCAAATAAACCTTTTAAACTTGCAAAACAGAACTACTTCTTGGCTCGGTGGGGTCAGGGGGATTCTAAGAGAGGGGTGTTATATAGGGGTAGTCATCCAGAACTCATGAACTGGACATAAAGATATATCAATAAGGGTTTCCATTCAGTATCCCAGACTAGGCACTGACTTAGCTGTAGTGTTGAATTGAATCCTCTTACAAAAGTGGGGGCTCGTCCGGGATATTCTGGGTTAGGTTTATCACTTGTGCAGATTAATACAGTGTGCTAACTGTAACGCTCACCTGGTTCCCACGGAGGCGCGGCGTCGAAGGCGCAGAACTCTGAAGATGGACAGGAAGGGCCCCTCTATTCTGGCTTCCCTGGCTCGTTGGATACCCTCCTGTGCGTGAAAAGGGAGTATTACCAACTGTGGAACAATGCTCAAGCCTCCCACTCCCTTCCAACCCTCCACGATACCTCCTCCACGATTCCCCGTGAAGCCTCACCTTAGGGTTTGGAAGGATGAGCTCTCCATCCTGCTTCTGATGCAGGGGCGAGTTGAAACCCAGTTACTTCACTGGATTGAGGATTGATGGGAGTTCAGGTAAGCTTGACTGTTCAGGTAAGGCGCTGTAAAAGTTCTGTTCAAAAGTTCAAGCTTAATAATAATGTTCGTTGTCTAATTGCAGCAAGCGCTAATGCTTATGTCTTTTTCCCCTTAGGGGCCGGGGTTCGGAGTGCCGGAGATATGGCGCCGACCCGAAGTGAAACAGTTCTGGATGAGCGCTCAGGTAATGTCTTTGCATTCGCTCATTCAATGTCTTTGTCTTTTTTCCCCATAGGGGCCGGGGTCCGGAGATGCCAGGAAGCGGCAGGACCCGAAATACAGTGGGAATAATCCAACAGGTAAGACTTAAAAGGAAACTGAGCTTTCCTTATTCCTTTTCTCCCTCTCACCTTTGTTCTCGTCTTTTTTCCTCTAGGCACCGGGGCGTAGCTGAATCCGGAAGATCGCTGCTGAAGATGAAAGCGCCTTGCAAAGGTGAGTAAAATGCAGCGCTGAAGCGATCGAAACGAAATGCCTTTAAAATGATGTCTTCCTTTTCAGGGCCGTTGGAGAAATGACTCCGGGATGCAGATTTAGCAGGTAAGGGCTTTTCTTCTATTATTCTCTTCCTTTCTCCCCTTGCAGGTGTTCCAGGGTGCTGGCAGGCGTGGCTGAAGTCAGGATGCTGGAGCTGACACGGTGAGCGTCCAGCTGCTAGGTGCAGAACAACGCGAAGCATGTGTGGCTGTTCGGGTGGGGTTTAAATAGCCTTGGAAGAAGTTCCTGGTATGTATCCTTCCACCAATCAGGTATGTATCCTTCCCCGACCACACCCGGGTGGTGAAGTAGTCCTACAGGTTAAGTAGTCCCATTCAGGCCTCAAGAGGGCCTGGATGAAGCAGCAAGGTCTGCATCAGGTAAGTGTGCACCCAAGCACTTAAACACATATCCTCTTCTATGAGCCTGGCACCTAAGGCGCCAGGACTGGGGTCCGCTATGAGCCTGGCGCCTAAGACGCCAGGACTGAGTCCAAAGGGCCCCGACTTGGGCCCGCTGAGACTTCCCTGGGGAAAATGATGTCTGCCTCTGGGGTTGCTGGGCCCGGCCTGGCTCCTTAGAGGTAGGCATCATGACACTAACTGACAGGAGACATACATCCGGTCGGATCACCACGCTGTGTTACGCTGTAAAGCACTCCTCAAAGGAACGCTCTAAGGAAACGGTCTGTTTTGCAAAAATAAAATACAAACTTCTGTAAGTCAGGAAGGAACTCAAATTCCAGAATGACGACACTGGTAGACATCAAAATAGCCAGAGAGCACTTCTTACATAAGCTATTTGTGAGAGGTGAGTGGACTCATCAGGACCAAACGGTCTGGTTGCAGGCAATCGCGCAACAGGTCACTGAAACAGGGTCAGATATATGGGGAGATCAGGGTCCCCTACATGTGACCCTGAGTGAACTATATATGGCCCCTAAAGCCAAAGATGAACATAATAAGATTGCCAGGATAGCAGCATATTTGTATCTATATATGGGAGCCATACAGGACAAATGTGCTGAAGGCCAAGATCTGGCCACTAGGCAACAGATGGGGTTAGAGAAGGCCCAATCTGATCTGGACTCTTCTGAGCAGAGGCTGCTCAGGAGCCAGGAGTCAGAAAAGTACAGCAGACAGTACATCACTAAAATAAAGGAGCATATGGATGTGCTGCAACAGGAAAAGGCGGACCAGGATACCAGATTTCTGGCCTTGCAGAAGGAGTACCAAGAAGGTTTGGACTCCCTACTGCAGAGCCAGAAAAAGCTGGAGCAACAATTAGATTTCAATAGGGCATGTGCCGAGCAGGTAGTCACCCTGCAAAGCCACCTAGATAGGGAGAAGGCAGAGAGCAATAAACTGATTTTGAAAGACCTGGATACCCAGGCAGAGTTTGACCAGGAGCGCCAGAAAGCTGGTGCCTTCCAAAGGCAAAGGGACGACCTGGCGGCACAGATGCAGGCTCTTAGTCAGGAAAGGGATACCTTAGGCCAGGATGTCTGCCACTTAAAAAGGAAAATGGAAGAAAATCACCTAGCCCTCCAGGGACTGGGTGACCTCCAAAAAGAACACCAGAACTTGTTAGAGCACACCAGGAGGGTGGAGGATGCTCTGGCAAGAAAGGAGCAGGCCAATAGGGACACAGCTCAGGAGGTAACCCTCCTGCAGCAGAGACTGGCCCAGTACTCCAGGACCAATCAGGAGGCACAGAGAGAAAATGAGGCTCTCTGTCAGCACAATGATAGGCTCCAGCAACAGGTAGCGATGCAGGAGAGACTGATAGAGTCTAGTAAGGCCTTAACTGAGGAACTGAAAGCGCAGGCTCTTGCATTGCAACAGGGAGGAGGGGCTGATAGAGACGAGGTGCGCTGGGAAAGGGCAACGCCTGAGCATAACCTCAAGAGCCCTGGTACCAGAGGCCTTCATCTCTCCCAGTCCCTGGACTCTGCCACCCCCATGTCCCCTCACGCACATGAGCCCAGGGCCACGGAGACGGCAGATTACTATCCAGATAGAAGTATGGGGCTCATAGGCCAGTACCTCCCAAGAATGGATGGGCGGGCATCCGGGTATGGGCACCCAAGCACAGTGCAATTTAGTGGGGAACCCCAGGAGAGTAGGCCCATTAAGGGCATCGTGAAAACCTCTGCTCAGTTAGGTCAGTGGGGGGGCGGTACCCATCAAATCCTGGCAGCAAGGAGGGATCTGAAGACTCCTCTGAGCATTACAAGACACAGGAGACCAGGTCCCCACATTCTGCCAGCCATTCCCAGGCTCGCAGAATCCGGGAAAACCTGGAAGATCAGACGGGCACCTCTGGGAGCAGCGCTTCTGAGTCGGAGGATGAATGGACCAGGGTTACCCGAACCAAAAATGCCAATAAGGCAAAAAGGGCCTTGCTTAAGGACCCATTGAAACAAATAAAGGCAACAAGGAGTGTCATCACGCCTTATCATAAGAACGCCAAGTATTCTGTTTGGGAACACTTGGAGCTCTATGAGCAAATGATGGAGACTTTCCATTTGAAGGACAGCCAAAGCTGTATTCAATATGTAAAGTGGACCTTCTCACCAGAATACTCCAGTTTCTTTGCGGGGCTGGAGGATCAAAACCATTCAAGGTGGTCCACATACAGGGCGGCCATCTTGAAACATTTTTCTGTGCACAGAAATCCTCAAGAGGCTCGCAAGGCAGCCTACAATTTGCAATGTGGGGAGGATCAGGCCACACAAGAGTTTGTGCAAGAATTAAAGCGTGCTTTTGCGCAGACCACCAGAAGGGTACGCACGGATAGCAGAGAATTTATCAATACGTTTTTCCATGCCTTACCCAAATACATAATGACCTAGCTTGTGAGAGATTTTCATGAGAAAAGATCTTTAGACTGGGTCATTGAACAGGCTACCCGGATCTATGAGGTGCAGAAGCCTATCGAAAATAAAAATAACGCGCCGAAAAACCCCAAAACCAACAGCACCCCTGCTGCTACCAAGGTGGCAGAGGTAAAGGTTGCCCCCGTTTTAGATTTGGAGATGGGAGGGCCTAAAAACCTGCCTGCACCAAATAATTCACAGCCCAGAAGGCCCTCGGGCCAGTCACAGACAGGGAATCGAGGAGGTAGTCCCACAAATGGGGTCCCCCACTCCCCTGACTATGTAAGTCCCCGTAATAAGGGAAACCGACCAATCCTGGGTTATGTGTGGACTCCTCCAGCCCAAGGGGGGGGATCCAGCCAAGCACCTAACCCAGGGAACTTCCCTCCCAACTTCCCACAGGAGGGCAGAAATTCTCCAAATCCTGGGCAGAACTTTTTCCCCAGGTATCCACCCAATTTCCTGCCCCAAAATCATCCATCCTTCTTTCCCCAATTCCCTGAGCCCAGGCAACCTAATCCGGGAGAGGGGAGGCCAAGGGTGGAGGGGTACCAAAATCTTCCCAACCAGGGGTACTACCAGAGAAGGGATAGCTACCCTTCCCGGGATCAGCCCAGGGGAGAAAATAGAGCCCCGTATCAGCCTGAGCGGGCTTCCCAGTTAGAGCGCCAGGTCCAAAATATGGCACGGGATCTGGGTCACATACTGAGGGCTCAACAGAACCCTCAGATGAGCATGCCACCGCAGAATGCCCCAAACTCTGGACCTGGTGCTCCAGAACAATGACGGGGGCAGCACCCCGATAACACACCGGTTCCCAGGGAGGAGGCACAAGGGGAAGGGGGGTGTAAAGCCTTAGAGGAAGCTTCCTTCCTCACTTGTAAACAGCCCCTGGAAACCCAGGAACCGGAAACAAAATCTCCTACCCCTGAAAGTCTGCCACCCAAGGAGCAGAGAGGAGGTAGGAGAAACAAAGGACCCAAACAGACCCACTTTGTGGAGGAGGTACAGGTCTTCCAATTTGAGGGAGAGGGATCCTCAGAAGATCCTGGGAAAAGGATCTTCTCCTTCAGAGATGGGGGAACTCCTCCCAAGGAAAAATGGGTCCCAAGGGATGTCAATTCAGACTGGGGAGATGTGGAGACTGAGCTACCGCCGCCCATCATCTCATCCCAGAACCGACAATACCGAAATCCCCTGGTTCAAACCCATCCTGGTGAATGCCTCCAAAAACGGGGGGGGCGGCCCAGAACCGGAACCAGGGGAACCCACAATGGCTCTGATCTCCAGTTGCCAACTTTTTCTTTCATATTCCCAAGGCTCTCCACAGAATTCTGCCCAAATCTCTTCGCTAGCAATGTCCAAAACCAGAAAGTTAGCCCACCAGTTGTCGAAAAATTTGCATTATCTGTGCCCCCCTGAGGAGAACGAGGGAAGATACTATGCCCCGGTACAGGTACAGGGGCAGGGTACAATTTTGGCACTGGTGGACACTGGATCCCAAGCTACCCTTCTGTCCAAAAGGGCCTTTGAGGAACTAAATGCAGGAAGGGGGGAGAATTACCGAATTCCTCTCACCTCTCTTCCTGGACAACTGCAGAACTTTGACGGGAAGGAAATTCCCGTTGAGGGGACTGCAGACTTGGACATTAAAATTGGGCGACACAAGGTGAAACACCCGGTCATAGTAGTGACTCCAGAGGGCACCCCTTGTTTACTAGGGAATGACCTCCTGAGAAGGTTGTCACCCCTAATAGATTGCGTAAACAAGGTCCTCTGGAGCCAGACTAGCCGACCAATAAAATTAAAACAGAGTGTCAACCATGTTAGTTTAAATGGCACCTGCCACATGGTTGAACAAAAATCTGACCAAGTAGAATTTCACTTCCAGAACAACCAAATTCCAGACGTGACAGTAATAGCAGTAGGACAACAGACTGGTGATGGGGGGTCCTCTCTATTTCTGAAAATCAACCTTCCTTCCAGTTTAAGGTGGTATTCCACACTGGAAGGAAACACCCTGAAATTCTTTACTAATCCACAATCAGAAACTCCCACTCCTATAGTCCAGAAAGATGTGAAATCAGCTCCGAGCCTGGCTGATATTCAGCAAATTGGAAAGCAGTTGTTCATCCCTGTCCAGTTAAATGATGGGAAGGACTCTTCTCGCTCGAGTGTGTGTGAACAACGGTAAGAGCTTCATCAGCGAAGCCATGTTCCGCCAACTCCCAAAAGATCCAGCCATTCCCACATTCAAACTGATAGACAAATGGGAAATGGACCTGAAAGCACCTAATTCTAAATATCTCCTGCCAAGCAGGTGTATGCTCAAAATCTCCATTGGCAACAAGAGCATAGTCCATAATTGTTGGGTCGTGCGAGACGGCACTGCCGCCTTTTACTTAGGCAGTGACATTCTCAATCGCTTTGCCATTAGTTTGGACCTAATAAACTTCAAAGCTTGGTCCCGATTAGCGGATAATCCCATGGGCTTTGATGATCCAGAAAAAGCATTTAGGTCAGCTCAATTGCTACCTTATGCAGTTGAAATTCAGATCAAAGAGGAAGTCACCATCCCAGAAAGGACCCGACAATTCTCCCTGGAAGTGAAAGTTAAAAGAGGACAAAAATGGAAAAACCCTGATGCTTATATACATCTAAATGCTTCTCTCCAACAGCAAGGGTTGGGGGTAAACCCAACTCCATTAGTCAACATAGAACATGACACCATTCCAATAGAGGTGGATAACAGCGACTTAAAGAGTATTACTCTAGCCGCAGGCACCATTATTGGAATGGCGGCTGATGACCGACATTTCTCCATTGATCTAGGAAATGAACTGTTAGGACCAATCCCCAAGGACTGTTTTGACAGTGACAGTGATGACAAAACAACATCAGACAGGATCTTCACCCGGCATGGGGGGAACTTCCTGGTGTACACTTCTTGCCCTTACGGTAAGGAAGATGTGACTTGTGACTTCAGGAGGGATGAGGTGATTTTCCAGGTCCATGAGGGCTGCCTTTCCCACCGGAAGCCTCCAGTCCAAATCAGCACTCTGACCAGTGACTTCTCCACCCAGCTGGAGGAGGCCGCTGAGATAGCCAAACCAGAAGTCTTTCCAGGCTTCAGGCAGATGGTGGAAGAGAGAGTCAACCTAGCTGATGCCTGTGTGACTCTGGAACAGAAGCAAAAGTTGAAACAGGTTTTCTTGGATTTCCAAGATCTCTTTGCGGTAGACTCATATGACTCTGGTCGCACCGACATCCACACCACAACAATTCCCACGGACCCTGGAATGACTCCAGTGTTTGTGAAGCAATATCGTTTGCCTCTCGCATCCATGGAGTCCCTTACTGAAATAATTAAGAACCTTGTGTCCCGGGGAATAATACGTCCAGTACACAGCACCTTCAATAATCCGGTGCTGGGAATATTGATGCCAAACGGCCAGTGGAGACTCTGCGCCGACCTTAGGGAGCTCAACAAACGGGTCCATACTTCCCGATGGCCTCTGCCCTACATTGACCAAGGGCTGGCCCAGATTCAAGGGTCACAAGTATTCACTGCAATAGACCTGACCAATGGATACTGGACCGTGCCTGTCAGTAGGGAGGACCAATACAAACTGGCTTTTACCTTTGGGGGCCAGCAGTACACTTGGACCCGGACTCCCTTCGGATACTTCAACTCCGGCAATGAATTCAACATTTTCCTACATAAGGCCATGCCCGACCTGGGTGCGAGGGGTAACCTGGCTTATGTAGATGATGTCCTCATCAAAAGTTCATCTGTGGAGGAACACATAGCGGAGATCCGTTATGTTCTGACACAGTTGAGGGCCGCCGGAGCAAAACATTCCTTTCAGAAAGCACAGTGTAGAACCCGTGTTAATTTCTTGGGGCATGAGATTACTCCTCAGGGTCTCTGTCCCCAAGAAAAGAAAGTGGAAGCACTCCAGAAACTGAAAGACCCCACAACTCTGCGGGAACTAAGGAGCCTCCTTGGACTGACTAATTACAGCAGAAAGTTCATTGAAGGCTACGCAGAGATCACTAGACCCCTGATTCATCTTTTGAAGGGGGGGGGTCAAGTGGGAATGGGGTCCAGAACAATCCGAGGCGGTAAGACAACTCAAAAGAAGCCTCTCACAAGCGCCTTGCCTAGCTTACCCTGTCAGAAACAAGGAGTTCTTCCTGGAGACGGGGTTCTCTAATACGTGCTTGACGGCAGTATTATACCAAAAGCATGACAAGGTCAATAAAGTAATCTCCTATGCGAGAAAAACTTTATCCTCTGTGGAGGAAAAATTCAACGATTGTGAGAAGGCACTCCTGGCAACGGTGTGGGCATTGAAGAATTACCGCCCGTTTATCCAGGGGGAACACATCATAGTGGAGACTCCACACCAGCCTCTGCAATATCTCCAAAGTGACAGAATCCAGGCCGGAAATGTGAGTAATTCCCGAATTACTTCCTGGATTCTGTCAATGCAAGGCTTTCCTGTAAAGGTCAGATATGGCCAAAAGAAGAAGAGTCCCCTCGCGCAAGGTCTGGCTGACTTGCATGATTGTGCCAGAGAAAACTGTCTCGAGGACGAAAGTCTAAAAATCAAGGACAACATGGAGGCATACCTTAATTCCCCACACAAAGTCTTTGAAGAAGACAAGTGTGAGGGAATGCCCACTGTCTATGTGGATGGATGCTCTTACCATGTTGACAACGACGGGGAGAAAGAACTGGTGGCCGGCGTAGGGAATGCATGGGTGAAGGAGTTTCCAGAACCCTCCGCTGGATACAAAATTGGTCCCCGAAGTAGTCAGGTGGCAGAATTGCTGGCTGTGCATCAGGCCATCCTCACTGCTGTCCAACATCAACTCCACGAACTGGTCATAATCACAGATTCGGATTATGTACGGAACGGGTTCGTGGAGCACCTGGTTAACTGGAAAACCAGAGGCATGTTATGTGCTAATAACAAACTCTTGAAACATGGGAAGTTAATTCAAAACATTGATGATCTGGTCACATCGAATGGGATGACCATCTACTGGAAAAAGATCAAGGGTCATTCCAAAGTAGACGGACCGGACAAAACTGGAAATGACTTAGCTGATCGGCTGGCCAAAACCGGGGCCATCCAAGGGGATCTAATAGAAATAGAGTCCCTGTTGGGGGAAATCCAGGTCACTGCTATCACTAGGTCCCAGACGAATGCTCACAATGATCTTTCAACTGCACAATGGAGTAAGGAGACCCCTGATGCTGATTTGATTACGGTTCAGAAGGGGGATCCAATAATTGGTAAGTTTTACCAACACATTGAGGACCCTGAGAACTTTCCCCTGACGGATACCGATTACATTGGGAAAGAGGACCTAAGAGTGTTGATGAAATGTCCAAAAATGTTCTGAATCCAAGACGGTTTGTTGGTAAGGAAATCCCAAGCTGGCCATGATCAGTGGGTGGTTCCTACCTCATTCCGAAGCCTGATGTTAAGTCACGCCCATGATGCGGCCGCCGCCGGTCACAGGGGGTTTCACACAACACTGGAAATCTTAAGAAA
The DNA here is from genome assembly GCF_040938575.1 of Ambystoma mexicanum. Lineage (NCBI taxonomy): Eukaryota > Metazoa > Chordata > Amphibia > Caudata > Ambystomatidae > Ambystoma > Ambystoma mexicanum. The sequence goes on along the minus strand of NC_090928.1, from coordinate 1,173,126,700 downwards.
GGTTGCATACTGGCCACACATGGGGCAGGACCTCGACCAATACTTGAAGGGGTGTCTTGTGTGTGCACATTTCAGCCATCATCCCTCACACACCGTGCGCCTCTCCAAAAGAGGGGGATGACACTGCCATGGTCAGATTTGCAAATCGACTTTGTAGGCCCTCTGATTCGCTCGTCTAGAGGAAACAAGTACATGTTGACCGTTACATTCTTGTTTACCAAGTGGGTGGAATCTCTCCCAGCCCCAAACTGCAAGGCAGAAACAGCAGCTGCCCTGATGATTAACCACATCTTTTCCCGTTTTGGTCTACCTCAAAGGATTGAGTCAGACAGGGGTAGCCACTTCACCAGTGAAGTAATGACAAAGATGTGGGAGATACTGGGGGTCAAAAGAAAGCTAAATATTGCTTACCGGCCAGCTTGTTCTGGAGCAGTGGAGAGATATAACCGCACCATTGTGAGCATCTTAAAAAAGTTTGTGGCAGATTCTGGGCCAAGTTGGGATATCCGATTACCTCTGGTCCTAATGGCCATCAGATCTACCCCTTCATCTGCAACCAAAATGTCACCATTTGAGTTGATGACTGGACGCAAGATGGTGCTTCCCCAGCATTTGCTCTACAGAACCCAAGAGCAAACGTTGATAAATGCCTCCACAACTCATGAGTATGTGGAGAATTTAAGGAAACACCTTCAGCATGCTTTTGCCTATGCTCAGCGGAATCTAGAAAGATCAGCCGAGAGCATGAAGACCCACTATGATTTAAAAACTACCCGAAAGGAATATAAGGTGGGTGATCGGGTCTATCTATACAATTTCCAAAGGAACCAGGCCAAACAGCGAAAATTCTTGCCTACATGGAAGGGACCGTTTGAAATTATAGACAAGATCTCCCCTGTTGCCTATAAGATCTGCATCCCCAAAGGCAGTCTGGCGGAAGACAAGTGGGTCCATATTAACCAGCTAAAGTGTTGCCATCACAGGCACACTTTGCAGCAACTGGAGGAGTCCTCTGCAATACCAGAGGGGACCGCTCCAGATTAATTCAGTTCCAACCCTAAAATATCCCACATATAGTCTCTAAAATATTATACTCTTGTAAGCCACTGTCTTTGAATGATAACTTGTATCTCAAAAGTAAAATGTTAGGTATGTTAAAGTATAAAATGTATATGTCTGCCACACCATTAGTAGTGATGGAAAAATGACTATGAATAGGTATTGCCGCTTTTCCTTTGTCGTCCTAGGAGAAAGAAAGCCTGGAGACTGGCCAAGGAGGACGATCCGGAGACCGGGAGCAGAGACCCAAGGGGCCCGGGGTACCGCCCAATCCTCCCATCAGGACCAGCAAGGAGAACTGATTGATCGACTGGAGGGAGGAAAAGATGCTGAACTGTGCCACCTATGGAATTGGAAGAAGAGGAGGCGAACATCCCAGATCTTGCGAGTTCCATCAGTGAAAGGACAGAATGGCCATCGCCAGAGGGGGGGCTTGTGGGATGTTTTTACCCATGCATCCAAGCCCTACAATAAAACTGTGCAGTACTGGCATGGAAAACATCATGATAGCCAGAACTCCCCAGAGAGTGCACAGGGAAAACATGAAGAATAGGCTGCCACCCATTTTTGCCTATGTTGTGAGCACAGGAGGGCACTGCCTAAAACCATCAGTGGGCTACACACACAGTAGCCTGAAACCATTGGGAATGGCAATGCTGATTGCCAAAAAAGCAACTCAGAACTGTGGGGAATTCATTTTCTTAATCCCAAAAATGGTTGCATTACCAGTACTCACCACTATCAGAAAGCCGGCGTTTTAAAACCACCAGAATTTTGTGTAAAACTGAACAAATGAAACACAACCAGACCAAGGAAAGACTTGCTAAGAGGTGGATACAATGTAAAACTATATTTTGAAATGACTTGAAGGAAGTAATTATTTAATGTATATGTAAACATTGTCAGTTTGATTTGAATGTAGAAAACTGGGAACAAAAAGTGACATTTAGCTGAAACCTGGCTTAATGAAACTGGATTCTGCCTGACAACTACCCCCGAAAGGAGTTGAAACCTGTTCAGCCACTCCCCTTGCCAAAAGGAGTTGTCACCTCTCTGATTAGATTAGGGGTGGAGCAGCTGGGGACTACAGGGAGTTGAACAAAGGCCTGTCCTGGACTCAGGCAAATGTTATATTGGGGGGCCGTAAAGTGGCTTCCTCTTAGGGAAAACTGGGAGGGGCAGTGCCTCTGCTAGCAGCTGAGCTTGGGGGAAGTGGAGAAACCAGTTATTTCACCCTGTGATGTGGGAAGCCATACCCCTTTTTGACCAGGGCATAATTTAAAAAAGATAGATAACTCATAGTGCGGACTTGTCAGAATTATATAAGTAATATCATTATTTTTGTGATTTTTCTGTGAACATTTTGAGAGGCGTTAGGACCCTGTGGTGTATTCTGGGGGGTTGCTAGCGGAAAATAGGGTCTCACTCCAGATGTCTGCATGTTAAAAATCTGACACTTCATCAATTAATGTCCATACTCCTTGGGCACGTGTGTAATTTTGGGTAAATGTCCGATATTGCAAAACCAGTTAAAAAGCGCAAAATGTTGTCATTTTTGAATGCAAGCCCCCAGGAAGATCAGAGGCGGACAAGCATGGACCATAAGGAATATATAATGTGCACATGTAATTTCAACAAATTGTATATCTGGGAAGGATGTATTTGAATCAAAATTAGATTTGTGGGCAAACTGACCAGGGGAGGATCCTTTGACCCATAAACCGACTTCATCATGCTGACAATCCATTTCCTTCCCCCAATCATGGGAGAGGGGAGAATTGGGCCAATGACAAGTAGAGAGGGGCAGGCTTAGCTAGGCCCAGGCACACACCCATTTTCAAAACACATAAAAAGAGACTGCTGGGACAGGTAGAGACATTCAATTCCATTTGCTGCGGAGAATGCTGACCGACGACTTCACATCCAGAGATCCAGACTTCAAATCCATCAATCTCCAAAGACCAGAACTTTACTTCAGAACTTAAAGCAAGGGCCCAAACCCACAAACTGAGAACTCTTCTCAGCAGGCCTCAGCAACCTTAAAATCATTTGAAAACTATTCCACAGCCGGGCGAGCTGTTTGAATTCTTTTGCCAAGAACAATTGCCAGAGACCAGACCAGAGATCCAGAGTGACCCAGACCGCTGTGAGCAGAACCAGAGAGCTGACCCAGATCACTGTGAAGTGCCGAGACCAGAACCGGAGTCCAGTCCAAAACCTGACCAGATCCGTGGCGAGGCCTATTTCAAATTTATATTGTGAGTACCTAGCAGAACTGTGCAGAACCAATCTCTTAGTTAAAATAATCTAATCCAAACTATTTTAACCTAAGTAGAACTGCCTCTTAGAAATTGTATCATCTGTCATTTTTAAAGCTGCACAATTGTCACCTGTCAATCCTGCAGCTGCAAGCTGTCACCTGTCATTTTGAGTTTACTTTAAATCCAAAAAACTACCTTTATTTAATCATCCGTATCCCTGGAACCGTTTGGGCTAGGAACGCAATTAACTTTCATCTGAAAGCTTAGAATCTCAGCTTTCCAACGAACCTAGAACCGACTTGCTACTCCTTATACTTTTGCCGTAATCACGATTCACGCACTCGCGGATTTTGCCGCAATTTGCGATTTGGCCTGATTTCTTTACCTGTAAAAAGATAGCAGCTTTTTGCTTTCCTCTGCTAAAAATTTGTTTGCCTCTTAATAACCATCCGTGAATCATTGCTAAAGTGAGCCTGAGCTCATCCCAAGTATCTCTCACTCACCCTCAACCTCCTAAAGGGAATTAAAAGCATTGTCAGCATATTTCTCACTTCATTGCCACCACATTCAAAGCACTTGGGCCTGTGTTTTAAAACTCATACCCGTTTTCTCTAAGCTTGCTGGGGTGGGAATTGAATTTCGTATTGTATTTGATTGCATTCCTGAGAACTGTGTGTGTTACTTCCATCTCCTTCCATTTCTTACAATGCATAGGGGAGGGGGGGTGAATTGCCAGAGAAAAAGTGATTATCTTATCTTTTGCTAAAATCATATCAAGTATTTCTGTACTGCATTTTATTCCTCATTGCTTTTCCCTTGAAATCATAAAAGTATTTTTGCTACTTTATCCATCCTATACTAACTCCTCATTGATTATAAAGAAGTGTGCTAGTGTCAGATTACCCATTGTTGATTAACATTATATTTATAAGGGCGATATCGATTATTAATTTATTATAAAAGCGTGGTATCTATATTTTGTTTTATTTCTCAAATAAACCTTTTAAACCTGCAAAACAGAACTACTTCTTGGCTCAGTGGGGTCAGGGGGATTCTAGGAGAGGGGTGTTATATAGGGGTAGTCATCCAGAACTCATGAACTGGACATAAAGATATATCAATAAGGGTTTCCATTCAGTATCCCAGACTAGGCATTGACTTAGCTGTAGTGTTGAATTGAATCCTCTTACACTATGATGAGATCCCCAGGGTAAAGGAAAATGCCCTGGCAAGTGGAGAGATCGTCTTTATTTACGGGTCTTCAAGAATTGACCAAGAAGACGGACAAAGGTATACAGGCGTGGCCGTGGTAAGACACATAGCGAATGAAGAGTTTCAAGTACTCGTTAGTGCACGAATACCTTCTTACTATTCAGCACAAGCTGCAAAACTATTGGCATTGATACTCGCCATTGAGAATCATGCAGACCAGGAAGTAATGGTGTACAGTGACTCCGCCTATGTGACGTCTACAGTACACGCAGGACTAGCGCGCTGGAAAAGGAGGGGCTACCTCCGAGCAGACGGCACGCCAGTGAAACACGCAGCCTTATTGGACAAACTGATTAAAGCACTACAGCTCCCAGTGGGCATAGCGGTCATGAAATGCGCCGCTCATACCAAAGGGACAGATTTCGTGTCACGTGGAAACCATGAAGCGGACACTGAAGCCAAGCGCATGGCATCCAAGAATTAAAGAATCATGGACGGGGAGGTAGCACGTACCCATGAAAGAATGATGGTAGCACGAGCCACTCCAGAGGCCTATAGCAACATGGGGCAGACTCAGCTAATGGAGCTCTAAGGGGAGGCACCTCAGGAGGTGAAGAACTTGTGGAAGCATTGAGGGTGTTCTTTAAACCCCTTTAATGGACTGTGGAGGCAAGACAGCACTGGTAAACCAGTAATGCCTGTCACCCTTCTAAAGGTAGCGTTAGAACAGCTTCACTACCCCATACACATGTCAAAGGAAAATCTTGCTAAGACTGGTTCACACCGAATTTAGCGGAGCACGTTGCATTTTTTTTATGGTAAACTGCATTATCTGCCAGCAATTCACCTCTGGGCACACATTAAAAGTAGTGAGAGGAATCATCCCCAGACCAAATGGACCTTTCCAGCACCTGCATATCGATTATGTCAATATGATCCAGGTGTGTAATGGGTTGTCAACAATCTCGATGTCAATATCCCCGCTTCCCTCTTCCACCTCCTCACCTGTTGAATCAGAGTCCTCTTCAATAGATCTGAGAGTTCGATGTGCTCTGTAGTCCTTTTCTTTTTTTCTTTGTTGCGGATATCTCCCACGAGAAGAAGCCACAGTGAGAACGATAGAAACGCCCTGACTGTGACCCCCTCCCGGGAGAGACCGGAAAGGAGAAAAAAGCCAAGTGTAGGCAAAAACCCCAGGAAATCACAACGGCAGGTGGGAATCCTGATGGAGGTTGTAGCAGTTGAATTCAACGGAAATCAGCAATACTCAGTAATAGAAAGCGAGGAAGGAATAACAGGAAACAGGAAGTGTAGGAAATGCAATAACTCCCACAACAAATAAAACGGAAAAACTGCAAGCAAACAGGATGGTTAATAAACCAAAGAATAAGAAGGAAAATATAGAGAGAGAACGGTCCCGGGAAAACGGAACCCAAAAGGACGAGGAGGAGTAGAGAGAGGAAAGCTCAGCTGAGCCAGAATACAGCGTACAGCAAACCGCGGCAGCAAAAGAAAGCACAGCTGACCGGAAGGGTTGCAACGCACAGAAGGAAGATAGGGTGTGGCTTAAATAACGCCACGTTCGCTTAAACGGAGAAAGACTAGACCGTTAAGTGGACGTGACGTGAAAGACGTGACAGGAATTAGGAAGTGCGTAATCGGAATCAGGGCCACAGACGCCAGGTAGGAACGCGTCACATGACATGGGTACAGGTATTTAATTGTGGTGGTGCGTCCCTTTTCAAGATGGGTAGAAGCAGGTCCCTGTACACACCCCGATGCAACCTGTGCCGCAAAGTTCCTGGGTAGGTAAGTGTTCCCTAGATGGGGGATGTGCGATGTAATGAGATCAGATAATGGGGCTCATGTTGTAAATTCAGTTTTCGAACCGATTAGCGTGTTGCTTGGTATGAAGCACAAGTTCACGTCGGCGTATCATCCAGAGGGGAATGGAATATGTGAACGAATCAACGGCTTGCTTAAGGAAAGGATAGCCAAGTTGAAGCTCACATTAAGGAAGGGATGGTTGCACAGTTCAAAGAAAAGCTAATGATGAAGCAAATTACTTAAATTTGAATGTAATCAGTAGCGATACATATACACGTGAGGTGATGAATGGAGAGAAAAGCTGGACAGGGTCAGCGCGGAATGAATGATAATGTAGCACTGGCCACGGCACGCACCCACACACAGAATGCACACAAACAAGGGCAAGTGTCAATGGCTACAAGGCCTCCAACGAAGGCAGCAGAGAAGGAGAAACTGCCTGCCGAACACTCAATTCCAGAGAATAGTGGAGATAACCAAAAAAAGTCAAATGAAATGCCAAAGAAGGAGGAAATAGCAAAATCCCTTGAAAAAAACAGAAGTGGCCACGAAAGAACTTGCAAATGCTAATAGAGTATTTGTTCCGATTTATAGTCCAAGCAAAGAAACTACACGAGGAGCTGAAAAACAGAACTAAAGAAACTATAACTGCAAGCACACCTGCTCCAATGCAAGAAACAAGCTGCAGGCCTACAACACAGCCACAAGTTGGGAGGTTGATGAACCAATGGTGGTTACGGGAGGTTTATGGCAGACTGCAAAAGGGAAGGAAGGGAAGCACAAATCCGTCCCCTACCACAGCGATACAGTCAAGGCAGCCTGCTCCACCGAGATACCCGAAGTAGAAAAGTAGCACCGACGCATTCAGAGACGTAGTAATAGAAAACTACAGGAGAACGCTGAGAATCAAGAGAAACCTGCATGAAGATAACAATGAACTTAATGACTACCTGGACAGCACAGCCCATCTCGGAAACAACATATGGTACCAGCACATGAAGGAAGTAGGACGAAGGCAGTCAGAAGGAGAATGCTTCATCTGTGCTCTACTACCATACAGCATGAGAAAATCCAAGATCTTCGTGGCTGTAGAAATTGATGTCCTTACAGCACACTGTATGTCACATGTAGCAATGTGCAACAGCAGGGGACAATTTATGAGAAGAGACACCTTGTTGATATGGGCCAACGAAAAGGATTACCCAGATGAAGATGGCTACGTCTAGGACATTAAAACAAGAAACCGAGCACACACCAGAAATCATGTGATCAGGTCCGAGAACCCTGGCGTCAAAGGATCAGGGATAAGATGGGAAGTTAACCCGAGACTCAACGTTCAAGGGAAGACTGCAGAAGAGGCTCAAATCTGGAAGAACAGAGGCCAAATGCAGATCTGGGGGTCAGTGGTCTCCCCAGATAGATGGGAAGACGGAGTAGTAATCTACCGAGCGTGGATGGTCCTTGAAGCCTGCAAGGAAGCAATAGAGAATTCACAGAGGTTATGCAAACCTCTGTGGCCAAAGCTAGTAAAATTACTAACATGGGTCGTAGATAGAGGGGGTCCCCTGCAGATAGTGACACTGGAGAGCCAGAAACTATGCTTCGGAAACAATGGCACAAGGAGTATGGGAGAGAATCAAAACTGCGGACGAATCTTTGAAGCTCCGGGAATGACCCAAGGAACCACAGTAATTATGGACCATTACTGGGCGTGTGGATCCAAGGCATACATAAGGCTGCCAAAAAACTGGGGAGGCATATGCACACTAGTGAACGTCCAGGATGAAGAGGGAAAATTACTTTGCTCCCAAATCAGGTCCCGTACGAACATAGGCTGTTCAGCCTCACCTCAACAGTATTCACAACGCTACTCCTGCCCCACATCCAAGTTGGAGTGAATGCTAAATGGTTACAGATAACCAGATGGGAGTTATTGCAGACCATCAATACCACTATAAAAGGATTCAACGCGATCAAAGAAGAACTGAGAGCAATCAGACTGATGACCCTCCAAAACAGATATGTGCTTGACATGATCACTGCGATGGATGGAGGTGTTTGGAGGTGTTTGTGCAAAAATCAGAGAATCATGTTGCACATTTGTACCATCACGTGATGAAGAAAACGGAACCCTAACAGAGGCCATAAGCATGTTGACAACTCTAAAAAAGCAAATGACCGATGAAACGGATGAGGTGGACGATGACAGCTGGTTTGGGAACCTATTCTCATGGGTCCCGCAATGGATGGCTGATATATTCAAGTTCCTGGGAGCCCTACTAGCCATGGTACTGCTAGGATTCTGCGTTATCAAGATAATTATCACACAATGCCAAAGAAAGCCATTGGGATGAAAATTATGGTCGATGTCGAGCCAGGCTGGAAGCCAAGAGACCTGACAGATGAGGAAATCATGGACTTTGTGAAGGCCAGCGAATTTGCACCAGAAGGAACGAAGTTCACATATCCTAAAAAGCGAAGAAGGTATGAAGGAAAGTGGATCTACTGCAGTAAAAAACTGACAGTGCCAGCTTATGACCTGGAACAAAGATGAACACGTCAAAACAGCAGGAAGTTTGAAAGGCGTGATAAAAATATGGACTCTAAACACGCACATGTTCACGCCTTCATGTACCAATCCTGAAGATGATGAACAAAACACTGAGGAAGCCAAAGAAATAGAGGAGAAGAATGAAGCAGAAGTGGTCGATGAACCGACCAGAGGGGGGAGTGTAAAGGAGATTCCAGACATGACCTGCACCCCTGCCCCCCCTTTCGAGCTACCAGGAAGGAACTCGCCAAGGCATGTGACGTATGAAGAGCAAATGAACCTACAAAGAGCTGCACTAGGACTCTGCCCAGTATACTTCAGAAGATCCATACCGGTTGAAGCACCCATAATCAGACAACCCTGGGCAGCACGGTACCCTATTAGACAGCCATACCAGCCTCTGATATGAAATGAGGAGTACCTACACACGGTCCACGAAGAGACCCCAAAAGCCTTAATGGAAGGCCATTGGAAATGACACAAGGGCCTAAACAGATCTGAGAATGAACAAGAGCAGCTATCGAAGATAACACGCCAGTGCGAGTTACTACGAAATTGAATGGAATGTACGCAGAGGAGAGACAATGTTAAAACGTAAGGAAAAGGTGCTACGAGACAAGATGGAAACAACCGTCCTGTTCAACGTGTGTAAATAGGCTTAAACTCAAGATGCTAAGAAATCGGTACTGCCTGCAATGCTTAGTAGAAGATAGAGCGACGAGTGCCAACCATTTAACTACCTCAATAAGGCACATTATACAAGTATGACTCCATTTTGTAAAAGCAGAAAGGTACCCAGGTGGCCAGAGGCCTGACAGGCTAAGTTTCGAAACCCAGCCAGAGGCAGGAGAAGGAGCGGAATCGAAACTCAGCAGAGAGCGGCTCATGCTTAGGAAATTGAGGTCAACCAGAGAAGGGGAGGAGAGCATGAGCTCATGAGACTCCAACTGCAGAGCATACCAGCCCGTCCGTGAAGGTCAAGATAAGAGAGGCCCATGCAGGTGGCTAGGCTGACACAGAATTAAATGCACAAAAGGTTAGAAACTGAAGCACATTCACAGTGAACCAACACGTGAGCAGCCAGGCGCGAAGAGGTACCACCGCCTGATGTCATCCAGAACCCGAGGATGCCATAACTTTTCCTGATAAGAGGCTACAGTTCTGAGGCCATACCCAGCCAACTAATTGACACATAGCCCTAAAACACTGATTGATGGAAAGGAGGAAGGGTGAATCTTAGGGCACTAGGCACCTGGGTGTCTATTCTGCATGCTGCTAATTAAAGTGGAGATTTATGTTTAGGGGTGTAACTTGCCCAATCACAATGGACCATCTAATCTAGGGTCCTATAGACACTGTAACCAATGAGACGTCGTACTTGTAGTGACGTAAATCACGTGTGGTGTAGAGGGATGGGCGTAGACGCCCACCCGATAAGAGTTATCCAATCCACATGCTTTATTTCTCTACACAGATATGGCACCTATACTTAAGTTACCTTTCCTAACCAATTATATTGCATGATGATTTTTTATAGAAATTAGATGTCAGAGATGATGATGTTAGCCTATAAGAATTGATGTTCTACCAAAGTTCGTGGAAGTCGGAGCGAGACCGGTGATCGCACTACAGCTGATTCCCACTTGTTTCCCCGTTTGATGTATGTATCATTAAACAGACTTCCCTTTGCCAAACTACTGAGTCATCGTTATTGAGTCGTGTCGGAGTAAGTGAATCCTGCACCCCCTGTCCTCACATGGTGCAGATATCTTTTCATACAAGTTCTAGAGGGTGAGAACTGACCAATGGGCCCATCAGCAAATACCTCTCCTCTTGAACAATATGATATTTTATTTGTATCGCACTCGTACACAAGGGTTTCAGAGCGCGACAAGGCAAGGGAGGGGAAACAGGGGAGAACACAAAACAACGATCTTACTAGGCCCAGTGACATTGAGAGCGTGCCAGTGCATGGGAAAGGGAAAGGGGAAAAGTGCATGGAAGGGGGAGAGTGGAAAGTTCAGAGCAAACGAGAACAGATTAATAATAAATACAAATAAATACATAATGAATCAATAACAGGGGTAGTGTGGTCAGCAAGTGGCAAGAGCTGTGTTAATGGCAGCAGAACTGGGTAAGTATGATAAGTGCATAAAAGAAGAAACACAGGGGTTTGGGGGACTGCAGGGGTTACAGGTACAGTCCCCAGTGCGAGGGGTGGCCAGGAGGCAGTACAGAAGGGTGGCAGGGTGAGCCGGTACCTGGGCCCGGGGGACAGATGGTGGCCAGTTGCACAGTGCCAAGAGAGTGGATCAGCAGGGCAGAGGGGAAGCAAATGCAGAGGGTTTACATTTAATCCATGCATCCACTGGGAGCCAATGGAGAGATTTCAGACCTGGAGAGATATGATCCGAGGGCTTGAGGCCAAGGACAAGTCTCGCAGTCCTGTTCTGGATTAATTGAAGAGGGCGAAGAGTAGAGGCAGGTAACTTTAGAAAGAGGCTGTTACAATAGTCCAACCTAGAGAGAACCAGAGCTTGGGAGACAGTGAGCTTCTGGGGGAAGGATGGGAAAGGAAGAGTACTTCTGAGGAGGTGCAGTAGGAAGTTTGACTTTTTAGAGACCTCCGAGATGTGGGAGGAGAAGGAAAGTGTGGCGTCCAAGATGACCCGAGGTTCTTAGCCTCGCGGGTGGGGATGGGAGGAGGGCTAAGCGAGGCCGGCCAGAGAGAGAGGGGAAAGGATGGAGAAGGTGTGCCGATGAGGAGGATCTCAGTCTTGCTGGCATTCAGGCAAAGATCATTGGCGGCACACCAATCTTGAATGGCAGTTAGGCAATCTGAGATGAGAGAGGGAGAGGAGGCGGCCGAGGGCAGCCTGAAAATTAGTTGAGTGTCGTCAGCGTAGCACTGGAAATGTGAGCATAGAGTGGCAATGCAGTGGGCGAGAGTTGCCAGCTATTGGTTGAAAAGCCAGAGCGAGAGGTTAGACCCCTGGGGAACACCACAGTTAGTGGTAGAAAGATGATAGGAAGGACCCCAGTTGGACCTAGGTAGGTCGATCAGAAAGGAAAGAGGTAAGCCAGGCCAGAGCCTGATCAGTGATACCCAGGTTCTCACGGAGACGGTTGAGCAGGATGGTATGGTTGACCGTGTCAAAGGCAGAAGAGAGATCGAGTAGTATGAGGACAGAGGGAATGTTAGAGTCAAGGTTGGAGAGCAGATCTTTGCGGATGTTCAGGAGAGCAGTTTCCGTTCCTCTGGCCGTTCTGAAACCAGACTGGTGGTCATGGTGACAGCCAACAGACTCAGAATGAAGGTTAAGCTGAGAGATGGCCAGCTTTTCCAGGAGTTTGCACAGAAAGGGAATAATGGGGATTGGGCGATAGTTAGCAGGACAGGAAGGATCCGCTGAGGGTTTCTTGAGCATAGGATGCACAAGGGAGTGTTTCAGAGGGGAGGGGAAGGATCCTGAGGCAAAGGAATTGTTGCAGAAATCAGCAAGGGCTGGAGCAAGGGTGTCAATGTGGTCCCTGATGGTTTTAGAGGAAAAGGGATAAACCTGTTTTGATGAGGCTTTCATAGATCGGACTTGTCTAGGGACCTCATCGGGGGAGAAGAGAGGAAAGGAAGAGAAGGAGGGAGGGGGGTGTTTGAAGGTGGGGTTAGCAAGTGCAGAATGAGGGGGAATAGGAAGGCAAGGGGAGGAAGTTAAAGGGTGGTTAGCAAGCGCAGACTGAGTGGGAATAGGAAGGTGAGGGGAGGAGGTTAAAGGGTGGTTAGCAAGCGCAGACTGAGGGGGAATAGGATGGGGAGGGGAGGAGAGGGTGAACAAGATGTCCTGGGATTTTGAGATAAAGTGAGAGGCAAGGTTATTGCAGAGAGCCTGGGAGGCAAGAGGAGGGGTAGAGACTCCAGCAGGGTTGGCAAGCTCTGGGTTAGCCACATTCTGTCTTTCTTCTCCCAACGAGACATGCTGTTCCACGACAGCGGCTTCAAAGTTTGTCATGGGGTCAGTACTTGACTTGTACTTTCTGAAGTCTCTTAAATGGGTAGTGCTTGTTCATGGTGTCCAGGGACCTGTCTCTGCCAAGCTATAGAGTATGCCAGGTTATCCTCCCGCAACGACCCTGGGCCCAGCATGACTTAGTATTTATTTTGGCATTTGTAGAGCGCACCGAACCCACAAGCATCTGGGAGCTGGTTACAGTAAAGCATGATCCCGTTGCACACATGAAGGTTACAGTAGACCTAAGACAGACCGAAGGTATGTCTTGCACACATAAAGGTTTTGCATACAAAGAAGAGCGTGGTAGCGTCGGAGTAGATGGCAGTACCTGTCCCCCATGGTCACCCCATACCCGACCCTTAGAACTGGGTGGGGAACCTCATCACACCAGTTTGATGGTACTCAATATATTAACCTCAGACGGATATAGGGCATACTCCACCCTGCTGGATTTAAACCCATGTTCAAAGTATAGGGGATCCACAAGTATCACATTCTAAAAACTCCAGAAATGTATCCTCTTCACCAAGAAACTATAATACTTGGTGCAGTTGGCCTTGAAGATGCCAGCTTGTAGCCAAAAGCATAAAAGAAACTAAACTAGAACATAAAGCTGATCTTAACTAATATCAGACATTAGTGGTCACCAATCTAGCTTTTGCTCAAGAAGATGAAGCCAGCAAGCCCAATCTTGCCTTGCAATTTCCCGAACAATTCTAAAAAAAAAAGTACTGATCACATTTCAGCTTCATATTTATTCTGTCCTCTCGTTCCATCACACTATTCAGTTCACAGCCCAGCCACCACTTACCATCCCTACCTAATTCTCATGGACCGTTCCTTTCAGATCTTCATCACCCACAGGAAGTGGTAGACCGCATTCGCCCATCAAATGCAACAAAACCTCCATGTGTTGTGGTAACTGTGTCAATTCCATACATTTGTAGATTAAATGATTTAGCACCATTGACAGACATCATTGCAGCCTAATCCACAATACTCATATTTGTGAGCACCAGTGGCTTTGTGTCTCACTCTAAAAGGAGTTCTACATAATGATCACCTCCCAATGTCTCTGGCATACTGAAACGGCTTGAGGTTTGAGAATCAGTAGATTAGAGGAATGCAGGGTGGTGCTGTTGTGCCAGGGGGACACTTGGCTCTCTGGGAGTCTGCCTATTGTTTTAGAGATCTGAGCTGGCTCGCTCTCTGTGCTCAATGCTAGGCCTAAGGGAACGTCCTGAAATCAAGCTTACTGCTTTCCTCAAACGCACTTTAGAATGCAGCTACGACTATGCCAAATTCGGTCCAGCTGGTCACATGACCGTTTCACACTGAAACGCCAGACTTGCCTTAACACCTCTGCCATTAGAAAACAGCAACAATCTATGACAAATATCGGTCTAGCTGGGTACATATTGAGTCTCCTGCACTGGGCTCTCTGTCATGACCTTCTGCAGCACCCGTCCATATGCCTGACCTCTTGGGTAGCTTACCGGCGCCTAGCCAGCCATCCTATGTCATAATCATGGCCAAATGCACACACACACACACACACACATCTTAAGTCTCCTCTTAGAACTTTCCCATACCTGCACTTAAGTTCACAAGGGTGTTCCTACCACAAAGCGCGTTGAGGCCATACAAATGGGAAAAAGTGCTATATAAATGACTACTACTACACTACAATACATTCCTTGATTTATCCCTTGAGTATCATTGTTGGACTGCATTTATTTTACCTTTGTGTGTGGGAGTTATTGGCAGATAGACCAGAAAAAGGAGTTGCAACAGATCTGATGAGAAGGTGGCCCGAGAGCAGCCTATGATATATGATATGATAGGTCATTTATAACGTGCTTAATACCCAGAGGTTTCTAAGCGTGGACCGGGGGATTGAACCTGTGGTGCTCCGTGTCGTCTTGTTTCCAAGGCGAGCATGTTGCAGCTGAGCTATCCTCCCAAGACAATCAGAGAGGGAAGAAGTGGACGTGCCTGCAGGAAAATGTGAGCGCTGACGAGGTTTGGTGTAGAAGGGCACGCCTGTGGTTGTGAGTTCAGGTTGGGTTTCTGGACAGCAACAGCTGAAGGCAGCTAGGGATCAGGAGGAGGATAAGGCTGTATTGAAGCAGGTTGTGAATAATGATGTGGTTGAGGTACTGTGGAGGGCAGTGTTCGAGGTGGTGAATGAGCGTTCTGGTGATGCAGGAGGAGGACACAGCACTAAAGGGAGGAGACAGTGGCTGAAGTGTACTCATGAGAGGAAGGTGGTGTGTGAGGACGAGGAACCAGCTGAGGTGAAGGAGTTGGCTGAGGTTGATGTACATGTTGTCAATAACGGGGAGAACAGGTGTTGGAACATTGTTTTTGTAAATTGAGAAGAACATGCAGTTTAGTGCCAATGTTCTGTGAAGCGTTGGTTGGGTCTGTGACATGTACTCATTGGGCACTATAGCCACTGACACCCATAGCACCCAATAGTCAGACACCTCTATATCAGCCTCTAATGGTGCAGCCATCACATTCATTGTGTAGGAGGAATCTTCCAGTACCTCTCGGATAGTACACACAAAACCCCATGACAGTGATATGGTGTGGTGGGAACGGTACTAACCCAAATGGGCTCCCCTCCCCACACAGCCAGTAGTAGAGGCAACAAACAGCAATGTGCTGACTTCTTGTGCAGTAATTTTTCAATGGGTGAACAGGCAGCTAGAGGGAGGGACTGCTCCAACTGAGAGCAATTGGTAATCATCAGGAGTGAGCTGGTCTGTAGAAAAGGCTGGTAAAATGTCTGGTACTACCGGCTCTGGCATATTTTCCGGATTGGCTCACTTGCAAGTCTGTTGGTAGGGGCAGTGAACTACTGGCGGGCACGCCCTGCCAGGAGTTCAGGCCCCTACCGGCAGAGTAATCACTGAAGCACTGGCACCGTTGGCAACAATGCCAGTGCTTCATTAGTTCCCACCCCATGGAGTCCTCCGCTGGACTCCAGGGAATGGGAACGTACCACCGTTGCCGGCACCAGTAATATCCTGGTAACACCGGGATATCAGGTCCCGGTAACGGTCAGGCGAGTCTGACAGTAACCAGCAGACTTGTAATGGGGCCCATAGACACTTTTTGCATGAGGGACTCTCCTCTGTACCAGAGTCAGTGAAAACGTAGAAGAACCACTCGACTCGGTTTGAGAGCCTAAACATGTTGAGTGAGGCACCCTTCTTTGTGGAAATCTGTAAAGGTTTTTGATAGGATGATTTGACTTTTGAAGGTATCTGTATTTATTTTACTGGAGCAGCTGTTTATTGTGGAAGAGTCATCACAAATATTTGGAGAGGGTGGCTCAGGTGAATGTGAGAGCCACACACTTTTTTGTTTTTTAGGGAGTGAGCTATGGTCCAGATTCTTTTTTTTATCTCTACATTTTATTGGCATTTTGTCAAATACAACAAACATTCTTCTCTCCCACCCTCTCTCTCCCTCCCCATCCCCTCTTTATCCCCCCTTAACTCCAAAGTGGACACAGCAGAGACATCCCATGAATTCTTTCCCAAACAGCCCCTTAACTTCTCTAGACCCCTCAGCTTCTGATCCCCTAGCAACTTTGACTCCTACATCAGTCTTTAAGGAAGAGCCCCTTTTCCCAGATCAGAACTTTTCCTACGAACCCGTCCCTCTGCCGCCGGTTTCTCAAAGGAATCTGGTCATCTCAGAACTTATGGGCGTCAAGTTAAATTTCCCCTTTGTTGTTCATGAACATATATTCAAACCAAGCCCTGTAAACACAGTCTCCGAGGGCACCAGGTGGTTCTTGAATCCCCATGCAGAAATTGCAGAGTTATGCCCAATTCCATCAGATATTTTTGGTGGTACCCCTGAATCGAGTATGTCACCCATTTGAGCACAACAATATTCTATACCTTACACACCAATTTGTGCTCAGATGGGCGCATTTCTGTTTCCATTTTTGCGCCACCAGCAACATCGCTGCCAGCATCAGAATGCGTTTTTTGAGGGTAATTTCCCCAGTAATTCACTATTCCCAGCTTGTCCTCCCCCACATTGCCCGTGTTATGGGGCCCAAAGATCATTTTTATTGCTGCCCATTCCATGCCCCAGAAAGGCAGTAACACCAAGCATTCCCACAGATGTGTTTCCAGGATACCCCATCCTCACATCCCCTCCAGCACATGGCAGATTTATGTGGGTAGTATCTGTGCAGTTTTTCGGGTTTGGGGTGCCATTGAATCATTACCTTAACCCACATCTTCTGAATCTGAATGGCCCGCGTAAGTTTGGGTATACTTGTCCATAGCTGAGCCCACTGCTCCTTCTCCCATCGGTGACCCACCGCGACCTCCCACTGCGTCATTTATGCCCATTCCGGAGATCCTGGTCCCTCAGCTAGGAATTTATACAGTGTTCCCACCAGGCATTTGTTACAAGTGTCTATTGTAACATATTTCTCGAAGGGGTAAAGTTCCCTGGTGGCTGCCAATTTAATCACTGGGTTCATGAGCCAGTGTCTCAGTTGGGAATATCAGAACCTCTCTTCGTCCCCTAACTCAAAGTCCTGCTTACATCGATCAAAGGACTTAATTCCCCTCCTACCAAACATATCCCATAGCTTATGGCAATCTGCCTTTTTCCATCTAGCAAACGCTTTGTTTTCTTGTACCTGCATAAATTGAGGATTCCAGAACAAAGACGAGGGAAGGGAAGTCAGGGCCACTTGTCCAAAGAGTCCCCCACCAACGCCGTCATCTGACTTAAATAGATATTTTGGTTCTATCTTCCTTAGGCTGCCAAAGCGCTTCCTCTAATGGTCTACCCACCACCACCTATCCACCAGGCACCAGATTTCTTTTGCGGTTGTCTGTCAACCATTCCCAAACCACCCTAATCGGAGCCACTAAATAATAAAGTAAAAAATGTGGTGCCCCCAGCCCGCCCTTGCTTTATGGAGCCATAAGTAATTTCATGGATGCCCTGGTTTTCTTATGGTTCAAAATGATTGCCCCTATATGCCTTTGAAGGTGGAACCACCACTGGTAGGGCCATGAAGTAGTATAATATCTTGGGCAATATCAACATTTTAAAAACAATCCTCCCTAGCCACTAAATGGATAGACCCCAGACGACTACCTGCGTTTGCACCGTTTCTAACAATTGTACATAGTTCGCCTGGTAGAGGCAGTCCTGTGAGCTCGCAATTTGTATCTCCAAATATTTCACATGGTTTTCAACCCACTTGTAAGGCACAGGGATAAAAAGCCCAAGAGGGGGAGTCAAGCAGGCTCATCAGTTCTGACTTGTGAGTGTTAATTTTTAGCTCTGCCATTGCCCTGAAAAGCCCCGGTTCCCTCAAGATCACCGGGAGCGTCCCGACTGGGGCAGCAATTAGGAGGAGCATATCAGCAAAGGCCATAACTTTGTGCTCTTAGCTCCCGAAATTGATCCCCCAATGTCCCCTGTCGTCTAATTCTTGCTAGTAGCAGCTCTTAATGGATCGCAAACAGCAGGGAGAGCGGGAATCCTTGTTTGGTGCCCCTGAAATCACTGATCCCCTGGGAAAGGTGCCCATTAATCGGCAAACTTCATTAGTTGTTTCTCTCTCGCTTGCTTGCATTTGGCGTGACTGGAAATACAAGCAAGTGTCTGCACTGTCTCTGAGTGGACTCACTGGTTCTTGTTGGCATTCCTGGATTCTCCCGTGGTCGCCTGGAGATGCGTTTCCGTCTGCTTCCTTCTCACAACTGCCTCCTCTTGGTTTCTTCAGCTCACACAGTTTCCACTTCACACGTTTGCTTCATTCCAGGCTCCAGTAAGTAAAGCGCTGCTCTCTGTCACCTGCGAATGCCCAGGAGTCTCATCACCAGATCCTGGCGTCCCCAAACCGCATCCTTCTCATGCAACAGCATCTTCCTTCTTCGCTGGTGAGCTGCTTGGCTGCACTACGCCGGTAATTGACCTTCGGTTTATTCAACCTCATGGAGAGACACAGCTCTCTCCCGCCAGCAGCAGACATTGGTGTCCTGCTTCACTTGCCTTTTAAACTTCCCGGGCACAGGTATGTACGAGCAACCACTAGAGCACTCACTGGGCTTGGGCCCTTCCTCGCTACGCATTGCTTGATTCCACTTCCTCGTCCCAGTATTTTTGTCATTCTGGGAAAGGAAGCCCTGTTTTGGGATTTGGTTCAGAAAACTGGAACAAACAGTTTCAGTAGGCTTAAATGGTGAATGATAAGTGGAGCTTGAGAGGGTGATCTCGCTATTCTTCATGGAAAAGCAGTTGGTGTTTAACAATAGGCAATGAGAGTACCTGATGAAGCCATGACATCTCCCCGGAGGTTGACTCCTCCCATGTGATCCTCCCTCAGATAGCCATCCCCAGAGTCAGGATCAAGTAGCGGCTGCCATCCCCTTGCAAATTGGGAGGAGGTCACCGCCGGGAAATCAGTGATGACTCCATTGGATTCATCACAAATGCTTTAATTCTATCCTCACGTTTCCCAGAATGTTATTCTTCTGCAGCTCTTTTCCTTTCATTAGAGCATGCTTTCCTCTCTTTAGAAAATCAGAATATGTGGAGTCCAGGATGTAAGCACAGTAGAAGCCCACATGTTATACTTCTTTGCACCTTTAATAGCTCTCAGTTCTCTAGCTAATCGGCACACTCAGAATGAAGGATCAAACAGCCTGTAAAGGCTGCATTCCAAGCCTTGTGATGTGTAGACACTGGCAGTCGTCCAAGAGAAATTGGCAAGCTGTACCACAGGAAGCCCCAGGCAAGGCTGCCGACGCCAACAGCTCTTGTCTTCAGTTCAATACCACTAACTTGGGTGGAAGTTACCACACATGCTTCATTGGAGGTTTTCCCTGTTGGGCATCCGGTCAATTTCCTCTCACTTCTTCACCGCTTCTCATCACCGTAGGCATCTCCAAGCTACCAGTCTGTGATCTCCTTTTCTCCTTCTCCCCTTTGGGCAGATGTCTACCCCTCTGCAGCCTTGCAGTTCCTCTCCTCCCAGGTTTCCTGTCTTGCTTTCTTGCTTCGGCCCTGGAGATATCTTCAAGCAATCATAATATCATCCGATTTCCTCACCCCACTGGGTAGCTCTGAGAGTATTGCCTTCCACCTATGTTGCTCTCTCCCCTCACTCCAGCGACCCTCAATCTCTTTGACTTCCACTCTCCACCCACTTGCTTCTTGCTTGAGCTCCACTGGCTTCATTCAAACTCTAAAGTCTCTCATCTATTCTCCAGAATCCTTGTTCAAGCTCTGCTCCTTTCCTTCTCATTCTATGATCCAGCTCCAAATGAACTCTTGGCTCTTGAAACTGCAGCTCCTTCTAAAAATCCCAGCCTTTCCTGTAGTGGCCTGACTCCTCCTCTTCAGCCTTTGCTTTCCTGGTTCAGGATGTATCTGTAAGGCTGTGGAGGGATTGGTTATTGCTGCTGTTCCCTGAACTCTAGCCCAGAGAACTGATATAGGTATGTAGGCTGGGTATTGAAGCTGTAGTTCTTTGTGTCTGGGCTGGTTTCTGTCTGCGTTGGCCTCGCCTCATTGTCAGGTGGTGTGCTGGTCGCATGCAGGTGGGTTTTTCATGTAGCAAGGACCTAGGCTTTGAAACCCTACCTTACCATCTGGGATTTAAACTCCCAACCCCTGCGGTCTTGCATATGCATGATGGACAAGACCCAGTAATTGAGACATGTCCTCTCTCATACAAGAATTGACTGCACCAAGCGTTCACCCTACTTAATCCTCTCATTTGCCTGGGTAAGGGTTCGATATACTTTTCACAATGGTTGATTGCACGGTAACAGGATCTGCGCTAATCTTACCACCGATGTCGCAGCACAACTGTAACCAGTGGGGCATCTTAAAGGGCCAGTCTCAGGATGATGTCCCTGGGGATCTTACCCCCATACCATCCCTAATCCTATCATTCTAAAGTTTGAGGAGGTACCTTTCCCACTTGGTCATACACTAGAAAGCCCCAGAACCAGACAGGAGACTTTGGCACTCAGTACGAGGTTGCCGGTAGTCCACCGGTAGTACTGGCGGCCTACCGGCAACCTCTGCATACCGTTGCTGCCGCCCGATATCACGGTAATAGCATAGGACTCCACGGGAATGGGGACACTGAAGCACCGCCACCGTTGTTAATGGTGCCGGTGCTTCAGTAATTAATCTGCCGGTAGCGGCTGTGAACTACCAGCAGGCCAGGCCTGCTGGTAGTTCACAGCCCATACCGGCAGACTCGGAGTGACCGGTCCATAAAAGGTGCTGGTAACCGTTGGTACCAGCACTTTTTTCTGGACCGGGTCACTCGTAATGAGGGCCTTTGTCCTGGAGGTTTAAGAGTATTACAATAAAGGATTATCTTTGATGAGTGGCATCGTGAAGACTAATGCATTTGAGGTGCAGTGGTTTTTACAAGGTGTAAACCTGTGGGAGCTTTACCAACTATTGCGGGTATATTTTGGTATGCCATGGAATGGAAAATTGCCTTTTGGATGCTCATATGTCATTTCCGCTATTGTCTAATACTATGTAATGTTATGTAAGGCAGTTACTAAGAGATTTATGAATTCGTTTTTTTCCCGATACTGATGATTTCACTTTTCCATAACCTTTTGACCTTCGTGTTCCAGAAGTCTGGGAATCGGCTTACTGTCTAGGCTGAAAGGGTGAATTTGAAAAAGGAGAGTATGGGATACATGGAAAACGCATCCCTTTGGAATGGCAATCCTCTGGATCTGTTATGGGAATCCATTATTCGTTGGGGTTACTATATTGAATAGCCAGTTTATTATGAACTACTCAATATGCTTCTGAAATGAGCAGTTTCACGAAAAAAAGAGATTTGGCTTTACAGGTTTCATTGACACAATGAAGTTAGAGAAGACCACTGCAACTGGGCCCGTTTCACACCATCCTGACAACGCCTCATTTTGAGTTTGGAGGAATTTCAGAGGAAGATCCTCGGAAATGCCACCAAACGGATTTACTGTTACCGCCACTTGGTCAGGCGGAATTTCCGCCTGATTGCAAGTGGTGGTAGCGGTGTAAATCCCCATTTATATTGCATTCATTGGACCCAATGGGGCTTTTTTTGCAGAATTACTGCTGCAGAATTACCAGCAATTCTGTCGATATTTTGGCATTGAGTGGCAAGATTTACCTCCAGGGTTTTGCTGGAGGTAAATCTACCACTCAAAGCCAAAACTCATAATTTGGCGTAGTGGTAAAATTGGAGGTAACTATGTTACTACTCGTAATGAGGCCCTATGTCTTTTATCCTGGAGACCGACTCTTGTAATCTGGATTTAGGCAGATAGGCATCATGGCATTTCTTGCCCAACTTGGGCAGTTAAAACATAATCAGTGAGCTCTCGGACACAAATGTAGGACCCGCCAATGCCTGAGTAAAAAACAGGTCCAATGCTCGCCCCGCTGTGTGTGTTGGTATTTGTTACTAGTTGCTAAAGCTTATTGCGAAAAGGTCTTCAGCACTTTCATTGTATTTCCAGACTATATATATCTCTCTCTCTCTCTCTCTCTCTCTCTCTCTCTCTCTCTCTTTCTCTCTCTCTCTCTCCCTCTCCCTCTCCCTCTCCCTCTCTCCCTCCCTCCAAGCACGTTTGGAAACTGAGCAGCACTCATTTGAAAATAATTCGAACAACCCAATTTCAGGGAAAGGCTACAACATCTGAATAAAACATGCACTTTTCTTTCCACACCAACAGACATTTTTTCGGGTTGAAAGAGCAGACTGAGTGACCTCCTCAGCACTTTCTTCTCCTGACATCCAGCTCATCTTGCAGGAAGTTTAAAGAAACCAGACAGCCTTGTGTGGGTCTACACATGACCTGCTATTAGAAGCACTCATTCTTGGCCGACAACCTGTAAGAACGGATGGCCTTCCAAACCACAGATGCATTGCTCGCTGGGGTGAGTAACCGGAGTAATAATTGGGACCTGTCGCCATGACACTTCTTGTGGTTAACAGATCGCTGACCCAAGATTACCAGAACCACAAAACCGTGTGGAATTCTTTTAGAGAAGAAAAGAGAGAACTGCTTTGTTTTGGTCTCATCAAGTGCCATTGCTTCAGTT
Source organism: Ambystoma mexicanum (assembly GCF_040938575.1). NCBI lineage: Eukaryota > Metazoa > Chordata > Amphibia > Caudata > Ambystomatidae > Ambystoma > Ambystoma mexicanum. Next base: position 1,173,103,655 of record NC_090928.1, on the reverse strand, counting down.
ACTTGTCCTTAGCTATAATATGCAGTCCTAAGCACTGCAGCAGTTCTCAGGTATTCTAATACCAGTGAGGAATAGTACTGCTCTCCTTATTAACGTGCCGACTAGCTAGGAAACACAGATCTTCTCAGTGTAAGTGCAACTATATCCGCAATATGCTAGTATATTAACAATGCCCTTTGTGTAGCAGAAACGCTCATTGTTTGGTTGCATTTTAACTATTTACAACGCTGTCTGGTATGGTGACTGTGTGATTAGGTATTATGTTGCATGTGTACTTGGCAATGAGACTGCAGACTGAGATACATATGTGCACGCTTTCTTATGAATACGAATAACACATTTTAAAATAAATAAATGACCTTAAGTCATAACACTCATAGATACAGGAAACGTACCTGTATCTATAATTGTTGTGAATAAAGGTGTATGGCAGGGCCGTTTGCAATGGTGGGGAAAGGGGAGCAGGAGGGACACCCTGTTAAATCCCACAGCTGGGAGAACAGAGTGCATACTTTGCTTTTTTTCAATGATTAACTGCTGCAACACATGGACGAGGGCAGGAAATACTGCCTTGTTCACATCCACCACCCCGCTGTTGCAGTCAAAGGCTTAACTGCTCTGCTCAGAGTTTATTAAGAAGGCTCACTTCTCCCAAATCAGCATCCCTTTGTTCAAGGTTGTGCAACATTTTTAAAAGGTGTTCAGAAATCCAGAAGATGTTTCATTTAACCATGGGACTTAAAACAATCCTGAAAGTATCTACGAACATTTGGCTTAAGGCAATGCTGGTCACTACGAGAACTTAACAGCTGATCATACCCAAAATGCCCCTTCTTGGTCACGGGACAAGAATAAGAGTGTAATCAGGCTTGAATGGAGGAGAAGAAATATGCAGAGGCTCTGTCATGAGTACTGGGCTGGTACATCCTCCTGGTGGTAGTAGAAAGAAGGGACTGGTAGGAGCATCTTGGGTGCATGCTTGGCAGGCCAGGAATAGAACTTCCTGCATACAGCCCATAGACACTCAGTATAAATGAGGCACTTCCTGTTACCATCCAACATGGTTCCCCTGATGCCAGTTCCATTCTTGCTGCTCGTTTCAGCCTCTGGGCGTGTGGGCCTATTTAAGCCACGCCCAGAGGACGAATCGTGGTTCACGTACATTCTGCAGTCTGAGGCACACGCGTACCTGATTTCCCGGTCATCTTTTCCTGTTCGAGTGCCCCACCTGGGCTTTTATGCGAGCTACGGACTCCGAGCACCTGAAAGATAAAGAGAAGCATTAGTACATCTCTGAGTTTATCATTGTTTGCTTACCTCTTCAGTATTTGCGTGCGGCTGACCCGCCAGCAGGATTCTGTTCTCCTCTTCGCACTAACTTTTCGGATTGAGACTCTTCGCTTACTTCCGATCGTCAGAGTCTTCGCTGCTCCACGGAAGCCTGCAAAGAAGAAGAAAGCAAACAGGTTAGAACAAACTAATTGCCAGATTAACGAGTTACTAGAGCCCGCATACCGCATTCCATAACCAGTGAAGTAACTGGTAGAGACTTACCTGATTTAACAAACTTACCCAGATCCGCGTTCCATATCCAGTGAGGCAACTGGAAGGGCTTACCAGACCTAACAAACTCATCTGGAAACAGCAATTCATACCCAGTGAGGCAACTGGGAGAACAAACTCACCAGCACTAACTCCATGCTTAGGACCCTGGGAAGGTTCAGCCAGAGAAGAACTAAGACCCTGAGGAACCAGCACAAGTCCGGCCAAAGAGCAGCGGTGTTACCAACCGTGCCTCACAGAGAGAACATCAAGACTATAGTGCCCCTGCATGTGCAGGAAGGAGAGCTTGCCACGTCATATCAAAAGGTGAGCCACTAACCTTGCACCACCACCGAACACGTTTACAGGGAATCTAGAGGGGAAGGGAGCAAAGGACCCCTGGGTTGTTCCTTTAGTTTAACAGGCCTATCATTCCCTTTCAGGTGATCACTTCACTACCCCGGGGATGGATAGGAGTCACAGGCAGGGACCGAAGGACCTCATCGCTTCTGCAGAGATTCAGATGAGCGTGACAGGCTCAGACGTGTGTGTGTGTCAGTTGGAGGTGGAGCTGTGCTTCACAGCAAAGGCGCAGGGTAGGAGTGGAGAAGGAAAAGAGACGCCACCAAGCAGGCCCAGAGCCCAAGAAACAATGTCGAATCCAGACTGCAAGGGGTGAAACGAGACCTCCGCTCACCGCACTGAAATCGACGAGGAGAGAGAAGTCGAGACGAGCGAGGTACAATACTCAGAATAACACCGGAAAGCGGAGAAGAGCGACGCCACCAAAGAGTCGAAGCTGCCTCACCAGAGCAAGCCCAATGTCAGAGAAGGTACATGAGTTGCTCGCAGTGCAGTGGGACAGAGAAGCCAGAGAGAGAGGGGGGAACAGGAAGAATAGCCCCCGTCTCAAGAAGAGAAATAATACCATAAGCATAAGAATTGTGGGAGGGCAGGACACTAAAGTGTAATAATGAGGCAAATGGTACACAGACACTACGCCAAACTAAGGGAAGAGTATCTGATATGGTTACCAACACCCCTCTGGAATAAGTATAACTGCGAAACAGAGAGCCACAAGCACCAGAAGAGCGTAAGGAAATATAGAACAAATTAAAGAAAGACACAGGGACAAGTGGTGGAAAGGGATTAAGGAGATATCCCTCCATCTACACCAATTGAATTATTTCAGGAACTTGAGATTTTGTGCTTGGTTTTTGGAGAGCCTTTTTGTGAACTTCTTTACAAGGAGAGAAGAGGGTACCATTAAAGAGATACCCAACAGACCGGGGAGAGGCCAAATTACATAACTCGGAAGGCAGGATCGTCTGCTTAGTTTAAGATACCTTGTATTCAGTGTTAGGGTCAGATAGAAGAGAGGGTTATTATTTTGACTATTGCTCAGCACCGTAGCATAGTTTTGTAGGAAGGAAATCCCCATTTCAGCAATAGGTATAGAAATCATTGTTTTCCTTTTCATTTAAAGAAACAAGTTTTAACATGATGTCTTCTTGTCAGAGTCCTCCTTCTGGCTCGCCACAGTCACCACACAAATGCACATATGTGGTAGTCACCCCAGGATATGCCCAGGCTGAGTTTCACCGGACATTGCACTTTCAAAGACACTAGAAATTAAAGTTACTCACTGTAGTGACTAACCTACTCCTAGTCCATAGTCCCTTTTCCGCCATACTGTATGGGCGTCCCCTTCTTGGGGAGGAGATCAGAGCATTATTTCTTCCAAAAAAGAACATTTCCTCTTAAAATGTACAGGAATGCATAGACGTGGCTACGGGCGTGACCAGACCGCCATAGTCCTGCCCTCAAGCGCCTGGCCTCAGTCCCCCTGTACGTGCTGGATGACTAATCTAGCCTGCCCTACTTTAAATGGGGGGGCAGGGGGACGGGTCGTAAGGAGGAAATGGGACTATGGACTAGATGTACGGTGAGTAACATTTAATTACTCCTATGCCCCATCCCCTTTCCTCCATACTGTATGGGCAATTGCAACTGATATAGACCTTAGGGAGGACTGTTGTTGTTCATTTAGAAAACAAGTTCTTGAGGACAGCCTGTCCAAATAGGACATCCGCCCTGACACTAAAATCCAGACAGTAGTACTTGCAAAATGCTGATGGTGAAGCCCACGTGGCCGCTTTAATGATGGCCTGCCATGGCACTGGTCTCTGGAATGCTACGGCTTCCGCCTTAGCCCTCACTGCGTGCGCATGGATACTTTCAGGGCACAACCATTTGTGCAGTCTATATGACTCAGTGATAGCTTCCACCATCCACCTGGCTATAGAAGCCTTGGGATGCTTGATTTCCCGGAGCAGTCCCGCCAAACATGACCGGAAGGGCATCTGACTTCCTGAACTGTTTTGTCTGGTCAAGGTAGAACTTGAGAGTGCTTCTGACATCTAGTAAATGTAAAGACTTCTCTGCCTCAGATTGAGGATCCGGAAAGAAGTACAATTTCCTCGTTGATGTGACATTACCTTAGGCAAGAATATTGGATGTGTCCTCATGACCACCTTGTCCTTATGGAAGTCTGTGGAAGGTTCTGATGCCACCAATGTATCTCTAATGCGCCTGGCTGACTTGAGGCCTACCAATAGCGCTGTCTTCAGCGTGACCCACTTAATGTCGGTAGTTGCCATGGGCTGGAACGGTTTGTGCACCAGTTCTGCCAGCACTATTTTGAGATCCCACTCTCAATGTGACTGAGGTAAAGCCTGGTCCGCCCCTGCAAATGTTTCTTCACCACCGGATTGGCTGAGGAGAAAGATTCTTCTTCCGTATTCCTGTATGCTCCAATTGCCACCAGATATGTGCAAAATGTCTTTACCCGCACCATAGTGCTGGTCAGGTGTGCCGAGAATGACAGGATGTGGTCGAGAGAGCAGACCACTGGATCCACCCCCTTTTCCTAGGCCCAATAGCAGAACCTGGTTCACTTACATATGTACTGGAGTCTAGTGGATCCCTTCCTCATCATTTGAATGATATCTGCATTGGCTTGCAATAGTCTAGTTGTTGCCTTTTCAATTGTTTGGTTACCAGGCCTAGAGTGCTAGGGACTCTGGCTGCAGGTGAACAACTGCCCCACTTGCTGCGAGAGGTGTAACGGAGCGACCGTCTACCGGAGAAATGCTAGATCCTGACTGGGCAGTCTGTTACCACAGAATCATGCGACAGTGTCACATCTTGGAACTTCCTCAACACACTCTGTATCAATGGCGTTTGAGGGAATGCATAAAATCATAGGTTGCTCCAGGGAATTTGGAGGACATCCCCCAGAGAGTGCCTGCCCTTCCCCACCCAAGATGCAAACCGTCTACACTTTGCATTGCTCTCTGATGCAAATACATCCACCTCCGGGTGGCCATAGTCCCTAAACAAGGTATCGAGGACCTGTGAACCCAGTTCAAATTTGTAGTTGTCCGCCTGGGGTCTGCCGAGCCTGTCCAACGCCACGTTGCTCTATCCTGGCAGGTGGACGTCACTGAGATGTATGCCTTGCGCCAGGGCCCACTCCCAGATCAGAATAGTCGTATTGCATACAACCGGAGACCTTGTTCCACTCTGCTTGTTGAGATAAAACATTGAGGTGATATTGTCTGTCTCCTTAGTAGCAGGAGAAAATCCCTTGGAGCTAATTGAATTGCTCTCAGTTCCAGAACATGTATGTGTCCGTCTTTCTGTTAATGATGCCACAGGCCATGAACCCAAAAGTTGTCCAGTGTGGCCCCTGAGCCCTACAATGAAGAATCCGTCATAATGACCACCTCTGGGTCCTGCTGGCAGAAAGGCCCACCCCCCCCATGATATTTTCCTGCTGTCTCCACCATACTAGATATGGCCTGACCTTGCCGGGATAGAGGCCTTGTCTGCCTCAGAGCCGTTCTCCAGGTCCCAGTTTGCTGCTAGATGAAACTGCAACCATCTCATTTTCAGCCTGGCATGCAGCACCACCAACATACATGCCACCATGAGGTCCAGCAGGTGCTGATCCCACCATGCAACATCACCTGCCTGCCCAAGAAATGCCTGAGGATTGCCTTGATCCTTTCATGAGTTGGGAAGATCCTCTGTCTGTTCGTGTCCCACATCAGTCCGAAAAAGATCAAGGTTTGCACCGGGGTGCATTCGAACTTGGTCTGATGCACCAAGAATCCCATGTGGTAGAGGAGACCCATGAGGCATTGCATTGTGTCGTGTCGTGTCGTGTGCTGCCTCCTTGAGCTGCCCCTGATGAACCAGTTGCTCCTGGTGAACCAGTTCGCCAAATATGCACAGACACAGTGACCCCTGGCTCGGAGCAGCGCCGCTATGGTGTGCAGTAGTCTTGTGAAGAGTTGAGGTCAAACATTAGCACTCAATATTGGAAGTGCTGTTCCATCACTGTGAACCGCAGGAATCGCCTGTGTGGCTGCCAAATCGGGGCACGCAGGTTTGTGTCCTTCAGATCCATGGAGCACATCCATTCTTCCTCGCACAGAGTCTACGCAATATGCGTTGGTGTTATCTTGAATTGTTTTGAGTGGAATGTAAAGGCTGAAAGAGGACAGGTAGAGTACCACCATCAGGCCACCCTGGTTCTTTTTGGGGATGGCAAAAATCCTGGAATGGTAACCAGAGCGCCTTTGCGTCGGGGGCCCCCCGTTCCACTGCCTGGCTCTGAAGGAGAGAAGCAATCTCCGCCATCAAAACCGAGGAACTTCTCTGCAGTAAGGGAGGAGGCAGTGGGTGAGGGGACAGCAAGACAAAACCCTCCTGAACCCATGAAAGTACCCATGGGTCTTTTACCAGAGAACGCCAATATGCCCCCCACTGGTGAGGGGTGGACCAGGACACAACCCTCATTGCTTTATGGACTCAGAGGCCTGGTTAGAGGAAGGGTGCTGAAAGAATCCCTTTGGGTGGTCCACTGTTGCTCATGCCTCTGTGGGTTAGGTGACCTGCCCACCTGTCTAGACCTACGGACCTGGAAGCCCCTAATGCCTCCAAATGACCGGTTCAGCTGGTCTGCTCTGCCCTGTGACCCAAAAGGCTTGGCTGCCGGCTTGGCCTGAATTTCCAGCAAGTTATCTGTCTGGGGGCTGGTCTGCTTTTTATTGAGCTCCTTGTCCGTAGGAGCGGAAGAGCTCTGACCCTTCAAAAGGGAGGTCCAGAATATGCTCCTGCACATCAGTTGTGAATTTGGTGGTGTGCAACCATGCTGATCAACAGATGTCTGTAGTCACGCATATTCCTCTTGCTGCCATGTCAATGAGCTCCGCGGTTGACTCCAGCAAATCCTGTGCCACTACTTTTGCTTCTGCAACTCTTACCTTCAATGCTGCCTGCCTGTTGAGGGGGACCTCTGGCAAGAAGTCAGCGATTTCCCTCCACAATTTTTGATTGGCCTCTGCCAAGATAGTGTCCGCATTAGCCTGTCTGAGTTGAAGATCTAAATTCACATACGCCTTCTTCCCATAAGCCTCCAACAATTTGTCCTCCTTGCTGAGGAGACTTGAAGCCGAAGACCCTGATGCCCCTGAGGTCTGTGGATTGGCATATAATGACGCTGACGCAGTTACTGATGAATGTGGCTTGGGATGCAAGCTGAGAAGCGTGGATTCTCCCTCCACTTGTCTGTACTTTGTGTCCAGCCTCTTGTTTAGCGGCTGCGCGGAGTATGGCTTGAGCCAGCGCATTGTCTGTAGTGCAGACAAGTCCTTTTGTAAAGGTTTGCCCGACCTGCTATGAGCCCTGAGAGCCAGCACCTCCACCAGCACTCCTGACTCAGGCTGTTCTTGTTGCGGGCTAGTACCCACAAAAACTCTGCTAGCCCTTCCATGCGGTCGTGTAAGGCCTTGATAGAAGCTGCAGCCTCCAGGTCCTCGTCGTCATTGGTGTCCTCGTCTGCCTCCCCCACCCATATTGCGCATCCTCCTGGACACTGAAGCAGGGGTGCGAGTAGGCTCTGCTGGAGCTTGAGGGTGAGTTTGGGGAGTCCCCAGTCTACCTGAGGTGGGGTAGGTTGAGCCTGCACCAGTATGGGTTGGGTTGGGTGGGCGGCCGAGGGGGGGCCACCTCATTAACTAACAATTTAAGGAGGCCTGACATCTGCTAGGACCTCATGAGCCCCATAAAACGATCAAAGATTGTGTCCAAAGGGCCCTGTGAAGTCGTGACTGCCCCAGTAAGAGTCGGTTGCGGTGCAGTAGGCCTCTGCCAAGTCCTGCTGCTCTGAGTGAACCATAGCATGGTGGACATGGTGGGGTGTGATGTGCACCAATGTACTTGAGCGGCAGACCATTCCATCCTCGGGGGGAAATCTGGCTTCCACATGCTAAAGGTTGCCTTGAGGAGCCACTGGCAGTAGGGATGCTATGCTCCCTGGGAGATGCCATTTTGCTTGTGAAGGATTTATCAGGAATGTGCGAGAATTTCCCTGATCCCGAAGGGCCCTCGAGCGGTAGCTCAGTGCTGGATACGACCTTGGAAGGACCCCTGGTAGGTTTGGCCACCTGGTAGTCAAATGTAAAGGCGCCCCCTCGGGCCCAGGCCCAGTACGAGAGCATCTGTGTGCCTTGAGATGTGTCCCAGTATTGCAGCTTTTCTGCCCCACATCCCCTGTCTCAGGAGGACCCGGAGGCCCCTCGGCTCGGGGACTGGTAACTCTAGGAGTCTTGAGATGTTGGCTGGTGTTCGGGTCCTCAGAAAAGGAATCCCCCTTGCGGGGTGATTCAGGTACCTCAGAAAAGGAATCCCCCTTGCGGTGTGCTTTAGTAACAGGTTTTGCGCTTACCTTGCCCACCTTGGTCTAGGCTGGTGAGATTGAAAAGCAGCAGGGAAATCTGAAAGAATGGCAAACTCCATGGAGCCTGCGGGAATAAGGTCCGGTCCTATCTGCGTGGAAAAGGGGACTGAGGGCAGGTGCCAGAGGGCGTGGCCACACCCATAGCCACACCTACACACGCCTGTACATTTAAAGGGAAAATGCTCTTTGTTGGAAGAAAAAAAGTTTGGTCTCGTCCCTAAGGAGGGACACCCATACAGTATGGAGGAAAGGAGACGGGACGTAGGAGTAGTAGCAAAATCAATTAAGCTCTACTCCCTCCTAAGCTCCGACTCCAACCAACTCTAACTCAAACAATCTATTGCACATCTCGAAGCACCAGTTGAATGACAGCAATAGAACTATCTAAAATTCAGATGTATGCTACACACTGTCACCTGGACTCGGCTGCACACTTCTCACAAGAAGCAATAGGCTGGATACAATCCTTCCTGAATAATAGGGCCAAGTGCGTCTTTTCTCCCTCAGCATCTGCTGACCCCATTCACATTACCAGCGGGGTGCCACAGGGCTCATGTGTCTCCCCTACCATGTACAATATATTCACAAAGCCCCTTTTTGATGATCTCAATGGTCTTGGCATCACCTACACTAACTATGCAGATGATACCCAGATGCTCATACCGTTGACGGGAGATTATGAGAAGGATTTGGCCTTGGTGAGCAGAGTGTACCTCATCATCCAGGCATGGATGGCCACCCATGGTCTATGCCTGAATGATGACAAAACCGAGCTCATAATCCTCGGCACCTCATTCAACCTTAATAAACTCGGCCATAAATACACCAGCTTTAACATCGATGGCAACACCATCAAAGTTGCCAAAGAAGTTAAAACATTAGGTTTCTACTTAGACTCCCCACCCTCTCCTTCACCAAACAGGTGAACTCCATGGCCTGCACCACTGCTTACACCTGTAAGCTAATTAGAGCTACCAAACCCTTCCTTTCCACGCACAGTTGCATCACCTTGGCCAGTGCACTAATTCTATCGAAGAAACTGGACAACTGCAACGCCCTATATCTGAGAGCCAACAAGCATGCCACCAATAAAATCCAGATTCTCCAAAACAATGCACTTAGAGCAGCATTGAGTATAGCAAAAAAAGATCATATTTCAGAGACAAGGAGAATGAATAACTGGCTCACCACCAAGGACAAAATCCTACTAAAAACGGCCTCATTTACACACAAGTGTCTAAACAACGCCGCACCAAGCTATTTGATAGAAAGATTTAAGAGACATTCATCCAACAGTTCAACAAGAATGGCCAACACTAATACCCTGACAATACCTAGGTTTAAACTTTCCAAAAGTGGAGGATGTAGTTTCCCAGTTAAAGCCGCTCAACTGTGGAATTCCCTACCCCTAGCCATAAGGGCAGATCAAACATACCTACACTTCAGGCGCAATATCATTAACTGGATCAAAGAAAATTATCGCTAAAACACAGGGTGCACGTCGGCTCCACTCCACTTCCTCCACTGTATATAATTTTGCTTCCTCGCAACCCATTGCCTGATAGCTCCTCCCTTGAACATATCCCCTACGGTCGGCCACCATATTCAGGCATCCGTGTCGGCCTCTGTCTGTATGTTATATCTAATGTTCTCTCTTATTTAACCTCCTGACTTTTTCTGGAATTGTTGACTCCATCCTTATTGTATATACCTGTACAGCACTGTTACCTAAGCTGAAAATATTCTTGTCTCTCTCTGCGCCCTGATACCCTCGGGTCTGGGGCACATTATAAATAATAAAACAAACAAACCTATTTTGGTAGGGTGATGTCAGACACGTAACTTGCGTCAATTTCTGTACTGCTGTTCTTGAACACTTCAATAGTTCATGATATTTTACAAATGAGCCTGCTTAAAGGGTCATCCGGTGAATGAAGCCACGGTATGTCTCAAACCATCAAATTGGGTGATCCATGACTCAGCAGCCCCTGGAATATGTTTCTCTTAAACATGCTATGTTTTTCTGAACACGGCATTAAACATTCATTTCCAACCCCTATTTAAGGTTAGACATTTGCTCTTGGCCAAGATAGTTCACGGATGTATATAACGCATACTATGTAATTAACAAAACTTGTTTCCACAGAATCATAACAAACAAGTAAAAATGCATATTCTACGAGGCTGTCCCTGCAAAAGTGAACTACAAAAAAAAACCTGTAGAGGCTTGTTGGAAAGTTCTTGACATTAAAATAAGAACAAAATCCTCTAAATTAAAATAAACCACAATGAGTGGGTGACCTGGAAAACGAAAGAGGTGAATTAATAACAGCTCTGCAGCGTTTAGCCAGCATTTCCAGAAATAAGTTGCTAGTATGCCAACTGGCCTGGAATTAAAAAAACTGGGCAAAACCTTCGATTCCCGGCAAACATAGTGGCTTAGCCATAAAGCCATAAGCCCATTGGCAGCACGTCAACATCGCTGATGCAGAAAGTCGACTACCGCATGTTCTATCCCAGGGATGGATCCCACGAAAAAGCTGCATTTGCACAGTTTTCAAGAAGTTAGACGAATAAACCCCTCGCTACCCACAAACCCCATTGCCACGCCCCCTCCCACGCACAATCCAAACCCCCAAACAAACACACCTGCTGTCTAAGGCAATGTTCAGTGCAGTGCACTGAAGTGCAAGTTTAATCTTGTTCCTACATTTTTATTTTACAAGTAAATGGTGTCTTTTTAAAATAAAAGTATAGGAACAGTAAAACTTAAAAACATAAACTAGAGGAGCACCGCTCCCACCCTCTTCGACCTCTGGTTATGCACAATTTAAAAAAAAGAAGAGCAAAGGTCTACTTGAGAAATGAATTAATTCTAACTACTGGTAAGGAAATGACAAGTAGGTACGGACGCAAGAAACTGATGCAGAAGAAAACATATTCACTCCTGATAGCTCCTATAATCTTACAGCCTGCACCCAGCTACATTACCAACTTGTTATGTTATATAGCGCCTTATGTATTATTGGTATGACCTCAAAGCGCTGGTAGGTTGAACGCCCTCAGGAACCGCAGTTCAAGTTAGTAGAGAGAGAGATAGTGTCAGATGGTGCATGGGCGCAGACTTTATTGCAAAGGTAAAGGGCTGCTGTAGGTGGCATGGACCCTGGCATTAGGCACAACTACAAAAGGGTCGGCTGCTGACGATGATGATGATGCGAAGTTTAAAGTTCTGCTCTTGGAGTTTCAAGGGCTACTATGGGCGACAACTTTGGAAGGCCGTTTACTTGGCACTGACCAATGTACTCACTGTACAGTCCACACATGATCCGGGCATGTCTGGTACTAGATAACAGCGCTGCCGCTGGAAAGAAAAGAAATCTTGTCCAAGCTTCCAGTTGGATCCAGTTTTCATCATTCACTGCTTTTCAAGTCCCATTTTGGCTATTTTTAGATTTTATTTTTACAAGTCATTATTTACTTAAAGCATACATTTGGCTTGTAACAGGACTGAAAAAATATCTGTCAATTTCCCGCCAACAGAAACACTGAACCTAGGATTTGTATCAACATTGGAAGAATTGTATGGAATATAAAGTGGAGTCCTTCTGTTGTTAATGTGTTAGTCTCTCTCTCTCTCTCTTATGGATCCGAGCGGTAATCTCTACCTCCCGCAGTTTCATAGTGTTACTCGCACCTGTTGACGCCACCATTTCTACCATGCGTTGGTCTAAGTTCTTGCTTTGTCAGTCTCTGAAGTATAGCAATCTCACAAGGATTCTAAATCATCGTTTCTCAGTTATCGCTTCACCTGGCTTTCGCAATGATTCCTCTACTAGCAATGATCTTAGTCTTTCTACTAGGCCTAGTCTCTCGTGTCATTGAGGTCTTAATGACCCACCTTGTCCTGTGCTGAAAATGTGGGGATGGGAGATCCCTGGCAATTGCATCCTGATTTATGAATTGAGAACACTTGTTTCTTTATTGAAATCCTCTCCCACACTTCTTTTATATTTAGCCTAAGAATTGGCAATAGGTTTCTCTTAGAAAAGGCCCTTTTATTTTGACATAACGCCACTAGGACTGCCTTATTTTCATTTGATGGATGACGCTCACTCCCATCTTAGATTTAGGTTTAGGTTAGGTGTTTTTCCATCCTGCATTCATTGTTCAATTAAATACTCTTGAACTGTGATCACGTGTCTGTCTTTACTGTTGCCACCATGAGTTCTTCACAGTCCTGACAGTGCACCGCACAACACAGCTTTGCAATGTCGCCACACCACGCAGTAGAATGTCAAAACACGGGGCGCGGTATATTAACAGCTATATTTTAATCCTGCAATTAACTGTAAGAACATTGCCCCTTTTACAAATGCAACTTTTCATTGAAGGCTTTGAAGAAGACAATATAGAAAGGGTAATCCGGAGACTAAAGAGTTCAAGAGCCCCCGGCCCACACTCCATACCCAACATAGTCTTTAAGGGCAACCGTTCTCTTTGGGCGGGAATACTAGTGACTTGGTTTGCACAGATTTCTTTGACAGGACGGATACCTGATAGTTGTAGGGAATTCATCTTGGTTCCTATCTATAAAAAACATGGGGCCTTGGTGTCACACTCACCTGATTCCCACGGAGGCGCAGGTCTGGCTTCGAGTGCTGATGCTTCTTCAATGGTGAAGCGCAGGACTCTGATGATGGACAGGAAGGGCCCCTCTACTCTGGCTTTTCTGGCTCGCAGGAATATTCCCCTGTGCGTGAAAAGGGAGTATTACCTACTGACGGAATAATGCTCAAGCCTCCCACTCCCTTACAACCCTCCTCGATACCCTTCCACGATTCCCCGTGAAGTCTCACCTCAGGGTCTGGAAGGATGAGTTCTCCATCCTGCTTCTGATGCAGGGGCGCGTTGAAACCCAGTTACTTCACTGGATTGAGGTTTGATGGGAGTTCAAAATAAGCTTGACTATTCAGGTGAGGCGCTGTAAGAGTTCTGTTGCAAGTTCAAAAGTTCAAGCTTAATAATAATGTTCATTGTCTTATTGCAGCAAGCGCTAATGCTTATGTCTTTTTCCCCTTAGGGGCCGGGGTTCGGAATGCCGGAGATATGGCGCCGACCCGAAGTGTAAGTTCTGGATGAGCGTTCAGGTAATGTCTTTGCATTCGTTCAGTCAATGTCTTTGTCTTTTTTCCCCATTGGGGCCGGGGTCCGGAATGCCAGGAAGCGGCAGGACCCGAAATGAAATGGGAATGAACCAACAGGTAAGTCTTAGAAGGAAACTGAGCTTTTCCTATTTCCCTTCCTTCTCTCACCTTGTTTTCTTGTCTTTTCTCTCTAGGCTCTGGGAAGTGGGTGCGGATCCGGATGATCGCTGCTGAAGATGGAGGCGCCCAGGAAAGGTGAGTGAAATGCAGCGCTGCAGCGATCGAAGCGAAATGCTTTTAAAATGATGTCTTCCCTTTCAGGATCGTCGGTGTGATGTCCCCGTGATGCAGCTTTAGCAGGTAAGGTCTTCTTTCTCTCCAATTCTCTCTTATCTCCCTTTGCAGGCGACCCAGGATGCTGACAGGCGTGGCTGAAGTCCAGATGCAGGAGCTGACACGGTGAGCGTCCAGCTGCGAGGAGCAGAACAACGCGAAGCGTGAGTTGCTGATCGGGAGTGGTTTAAATAGCTTTGGAAGAAGTTCCAGGCGTGTATCCTTCCACCGATCAGGTATGTATCCTTCCCCGACCACACCCAGGTGGAAAGAAGTCCCACAGGTAAAGTAGTTCCATTCAGGCCTCAAGAGGGCCTGGATGTAGCAGCATGGTCTGCATCAGGTAAGTGCACATTAAAACACTTGAACACGTCTAGCTTTATGAGCCTGGCGCCTAAGGTGCCAGGACAGGGGTCCAACATGAGCCTGGCGCCTGTGTCCAAAGGGCCCCAGCTTGGGCCCGCTGGCACTTCCCTGGGGGGAATGATGCCTGTCTCTGGGGTTGCTGGGTCGGACCTGGCTCCTTGGAGGTAGGCATCATGACACTTGGATCCTTCCAACTACAGATTATTGGCCATGATCGATTCAAGTGCAAAGATCTTTTCTAGACTTCTCTTGGCCAAATTGAACAAATGGGCAGAGGACACTCAGAGACTAAGCAAATACCAAACTGGTTTTCGCAGAGCACATAGTACAGCCCATAACAATTGTGCACTGCAATTGTTGGCAATTGATAGTATATCTTGTGGGTGCAAATTGTATTTGTGCTTTGTGGACTACACCAAGGCGTTTCTCCATCAGAGGGAGATAATATGGATTGACACCCTTGACTGCCTTAGCCCCAGAGGCATGAACGTAGAGTTCGATTTGATGTGTTATGTTTAAATTTATGTACATGCAAAACTTGGGTTATACTAGGAAATATGCAAATGTCTCTTCTGTTGAACATACTTTATCCTATCTTCCGACACCTGCTTTTTTAACACCTGTTTACGTAAAACCAATTGTCCAAAGCACATGTTCAAAACATCTTGCATTCAGGGATGTTGGACCATATGGAAAAGCGGAATTTGACTTAATACAAGAAAAATGTACAAATGGTGTTTCTTTCAACCATACCAGTACTTAGCACCTGACATTGGATGTGGCAACATCACTATAAATACGAATGTACTATTAGCCTGGAATCATATGGTGAAAAAACTGATGTATATGTCTAAAAATGCTTTGATTCGAATTGAAATGAACTATCCTTGGTTAGAGGTAACAAAATATGAAACTGTGGCACACAAGTTGCCACTTTAGAATGTGAGCCATCAAAATGGCAGGGATCAACTCATTAGGTGCTAAACAATAGATCTTTCTTGTAGTAAAGATGCAGGAGCTAAAGCTGGTGGACTTTCACTTTAGTAAAATCCGTATAAAACCATGTACTACAGTAGGCAACACTATTTTGAACTGATTATGCCACTTTGAATAGAATCTCTCATTTTTTGAGTAGAACTACCAATACCAAACGCCATTTTTTAGCCACAGCATGGAGCACAAGGGGACCCAAGCAGATCAGTGATCTGCGCTACTCCCCATCTATTCATGCTGTACCACTAAGATACATTTCCCTATTAGGACTTTTTGTAACATTAATAGTCTCAAGCTAACAGGATCCATCAACATATTATACCTTCTTACTTTAATTAGATACAACATGTAACTTCACGTGACATTGGTCAGCACTCAAATATACGGAGCAGTACTCTCCTGAGGAACGTAAGAAATGTACACACGCATGCGCGAGGGTATAGTATATCAGAACCGGGCTGCGATGGGACACGTAGAACGTTGACGCAGCATTGGTTTCACACTACACACCCACGCATGCCCGACGAGACCCTAGTCAGTTCCCACATGTACGCCTGCGCGGTTATGTAGCGGTCTAGTCTGCTCACGC
Source organism: Ambystoma mexicanum (assembly GCF_040938575.1). Taxonomy (NCBI): domain Eukaryota; kingdom Metazoa; phylum Chordata; class Amphibia; order Caudata; family Ambystomatidae; genus Ambystoma; species Ambystoma mexicanum. Next base: position 1,173,087,877 of record NC_090928.1, on the reverse strand, counting down.
GCTAATGTACACACTATGGGAACAGATCATCACTATGCGCATGCGCTAGTAATAAGCGGTCCAGCCCGCTCGCGGGCATGCGCCCTGATTCCCTTAACAACACATAAAACAGTAACTAGGAAACACGCTAGGGACCGGAGAACCGCGATCGATGCTCCATGGACCTTAGGACTTCCGAAGACACACGCATGCCGTGAGCTAAGGTGAGAGATAGGGTCAAGACGAACTTAACGGGCAGAATTTTGGATTAGGAACCACTACTCTACATAAATTTTGTGGAGATTTAGTCTGACTAGTAGCTTACAGCCAGACTACTCCTCCGGGTTGCATGATACAGTCAGACCTATAGCAATCAATGCGTACTTAACGGGCAGAATTTTGGACTATGAACCACATACATTTTTTGGAGATTTCAAGAGGCCAGACTGAATTTAGTCTGACTAGCATACTACAGCCAGACTACCTATCTGGGTTGTTATATAAAGCCAGACCTACTGCATGGGGGAGAGGGAATCTCCGGTTTTTACCTCCCCAAACTTTGCGGTTTACCCAGTAAACTTATAAACACACTCTAGTGATTAACACACTAAGCACACCACTATTTTCTTTCTGTTGTTTTCTTTAGAAACTTGTTTGGAAGAAAAATTCCATGAAGTAGGAGCGTCCTTATACAGCGCAGATTAGGTGCAGCTATTGCTATCAACAAGAGGTTTTCCAAGAACCAGGAAGCAAGGTGCCAGTGGCATTAGAAGAAGGTGCGTTAAGAGAAACGTTTTATATTGTCTGAAATGTAACATTTCAAGTCAGAATCTTTTGCTGTTAAGTTTTCTATTTTTTAAAAAGTGTTGAAACACTTATAGTGAAATACTATCTATGTTTTTACCGTAGGAATTGAATCCAATAACACATGTATTATTGGAAGACGTAGTATCATTAGCCCTGAAGATGGACTGTCAGAAAAGTCCGAAACTCGTTGGCAACATATTTACAAAACTTGATACTATTTTGGTTTGGTGACTTTAACCAGGAAAATTGTTTGATTTCATTCTTTGTTGTTACCCAAAAAGGATTTTGTGAATTCATGTATACAAAAAAAGAACCTTATGGTTTAGAGTGTATCTAGGAATAAGGTTTCGTAAATTGTACAAATTATAGATTTTGAAAGAAAAATCTTATATATCTTTTGATTAAAACACCCCATGAGGGGTCTTTTTACTTTTCTTAAAGTTGTTTTGTCTTACATCAAAGAATCAATATACACATCGTGAAGCTTTGTGAAATGAATTGAAATAGGAAGACATTACTGCTTGGCAATCTAACTGTTAAACAGCGATTATACACCTATCCACCTTATTTACCCAACTAACTTATAAAACTCAGAAAAAAGAAATCGATACTCCCAGCTAAATTTAGAACCACAAGCAGTGAGATGTTCCACTAGAGCTCACGAGTCTGCAACATTGATACTTTTTGGAATTATATTCCCTTGGGAGTGCACTAAGGGTTGGCAGGTAGTAATACATGCCTCTTTTTTCCCTACTCCAAGGCGTTTGACAGAGTGTGTCGTCCAAAGCTTTGGGGTAAATTAGCTAAATGGGGACAGGACTCTGACGTCCTTTACTATATCAAGGCTCTATACAGTGATACTTCAGTGTGCATGTCGCAAGATGGAAGCCTAACGCAAAGAATTAACACCAATTTTGACTGCTCCTCATGTGGTTTCCTTTTCTTCTCATCTATCGCCACCCAGCCCTCTTGGTTAATTCTGTGTTGATAATTGATCACATCCTCTGTCATATTCTTCCTAGCCCAACTACGCTTGCGTTATTAGGCGACTTCAATCTTCATCTTTCTTCAACTCACTCTTCCTCTCCCTTTCTTTCTATTTTCAATTCTCATTTACTTACCCCTCTTTCTACCCCTTCTACTCATGACTCTGGTTCTCCACTTGATCACATTTTTCTCTCATGCTTTACTGCCTCTTCTGTGTCAACTCTACCTGTTTGTTTACTTATCTGACCACTCACTCCTTTCTGTTTCACTTCTTTCTCTCATTTGTTTACCTCTCCTACTCCTCTTGTGCCTAACACATTCTATCGCCACAATTTACGCAACTCATCTCTTCACTTTATCATGATACTTGCACTAATAGTCTTCCTTCACTTTCACACCTTTGCTCACTTTCTGCCGATGAGGCCTCCTCTACTCTCTGATCTGTCAGGTCTTGATCAACTATATCCTCTCTCTGCTTTTCAGCCTACCCGCAATCCTGCCCAACCCTGGCTTTCTTCCCATCTTTGCTCTATGCGGCGGCTCTTACGTTGTCTGGAAAGACGCTGGCTTAAGTCTCGGTCTCCCTCTAATCATTCTGCTTACTTCTCTTATCACGCTCTTTTTGACAAATGCTTAAAATCTGCTAAACGTATGTATTTTTCTAATCTTCTTCATTCTGAATCTGCTCATCCTAGGCGTCTGTTCCAAACTCTAGCTCGTCTTCTTTCTCCTCCTTCTGTTGATCCATCCAGTAACTATACTCTTTTTGCTTCAGACTTTGCTTCCTTCTCTTCCTTTGTTAATTAATTATCTCTTCTCCCTCAGTTTCAGTCTGGATTTCGTCCTCGTTACTCCACGAGACTGTGTTAATGTGTGTGCTTAATTCTCTTCTGTCTGCTCGTCACTCTAAACAGTCTTCTTTTCTTATTCTTCTTGACTTATCAGCTGCTTTCGACACTATTGATAACTCTTTACTTCTCGACTCTCTCTCCTCATTTGGTTTCAGGGGTTCTGTTCTTTCTTGGTTCTCCTCTTATATTTCTAAGGGAACTTTTTATGTCTCGTGGGATGAGAACATTTCTTCCGCAGTGTTCCCCAAGGTTCCGTCTTGGGCCCATTTCTATTTTCTCTTTATACCTCATTTTTTGCTCCTGCGATTACTTCTTTTGGTATCTCGCAGCATTTCTATGCTGATAACACGCAACTTTATCTATCTTTCTCTGCTTTTACACCTGAAATTCACCACACACTGTCTTCTTGTCTTAGGGCTTATTAAATATTGGATGTCATTGCATTTTCTAACTTTGAAAGCTGGGAAAACTGGGAAAACTGAGGTTCTATTTTTCCCTGCCAACTCTTTTTCTCCTCCACCATCCATTTCTTTTCCACCCACGACCCTCTCTATTTCTCCTACTGCGCAAAATATTGGTCTCTACTTGGACTCCAATCTTTCTTTTACCCATCATATTTGTCTCACTTCCCGGTCTTGCCGTTTTCACCTGTATAATATTTGCAAAGTTTGCCCTTTTCTTAATTTCCATGCAACTAAACTGCTTATTTCTTCTCTCATTTTTTTCTCGACTCTTCTATTGCTCTGTTACGCTCTTTGGTCTTCTGTCATCTCGTCTTGTTCCTTTGAAATCCATATATCACTCTTCTGTTTGTTTACTCTGCCTTCTCTCCTATCGTGATTCTATATCAGCATCACTTGCATCTCTTGGGTGGTTACCGTTTCATTCTCAACTTAAATTCTATTTTCTCTGCTCAGTCTTTAAATCTCTCTATGGGCTAGCTCCTGACTATCTTGGTGCTCTCCTGTCCTTTTATACTCCTTCTCAACCTCTTTGTCCTTCTTGTCTTTTTAAGTTGACTGTGCCTCGCCCACCTTGTGCTCCGTCTCGCTTTCGTTGATTCCAGCTTCTTTGCTCCTCTTCATTGGAATACTTTGTCTCTTTCTCTTCGTTCTATCACTGTTTCTTCTCTGTTTTGGGTCTCTTTCAAAAATCATCTTCACTGTCATTGATTGTTTTCTTTCAGTACTGATATCTGATACTCCTTACTTTTCTCATAATTTTGTACGGTTTTAAAATTGTGTGCAGCGCTTTGGACAAAAGCGCTATATAAGCTCTAATAAAATAAAATACAAATACAATAGGGGACTGAAGCAGGGGTGTTTGCTGTCCCCCTGATTTATGACCTTTATGTATCAGATTTTTATTCAAATCCAGATAAGGCAACTCAATTTCCACCTCATATCGGCGCAGTAGCAGTTCCATGGTTAATGTATGCTGATGATATGGTCCTTTTGGACTGTACACCAATTTGGTTACAGTGCTCCATAGATACTTAAGCCGCCAATGCCACAGCCAATAATCTGAGCATAAATATTGCAAAAACCAAGATAATGATCCTTGGTAATACATCTAGGCAATGCTGCTCCTTTATATGGAGACTCAATAAAGGTGAACTAGAAGTGGTTGATTGCTATATGTACGTGGGATTTTTGCTTAGTTCACACCCTAGTCAACTGTGTTATAATGATTTCATAATACCTTGCGTACTTAAGTGAACATGCTGCAGTGTTTCACCACTACTTTAGGCGCCAATCATATAGAAGCTGTACTAAAAATATACCAATCTAATATAATCCCGGCACTTAATTATAGCCTCAAACTATTATCTGAACCATATGTTGATTGGTTGGACCGTTTGGAGGGCAAAATATTAAGGTCCATATTAAATGCTCCGAGAACAACTCCAGTGGAGGCATTGCATTGCGAACTGGGTGTTACATCACTCCGGTCGTGCTGGCTATCTAAACGCTGTAAACTATATTTTTCGTTGGTATTGAGGAAATATGAGGACACTACATTACTGGGACTAATGGCCATGAAGTTGTCTAGTGACTATCCCAATAACTTATTTTTGGCACTCGAGAATATAGCATGCAGTCACTTTAGGAACATTGACTTTGCTATAGATAGTATTATCGAGCTGCCTGATTATTTGCACCAATTTAAGAAGGCAACTTGGATGTGGGTTAGATCACAATCCATACAAAGGCTACATGATAAGAAACACTACCGTGAATGCAGCTACCAGAGTTTTCCCAACAAGGGCACTTGTACATACCTATTGCAAATATGAGACCAGAAGATGAGGGAATTTATAACCTACCTCCATTTCAATATTTTGCCAAGTTATAATTATACAGGACGTTGGATTGGTGTTCCGCTAAATGGCAGAGTTTGCAGACTATGCTCTCGAGAGGTGGAATCGGGCCACCATATTTTAACGCAATGCCCAGTGTTGAAGGCCTACTATCAAAAGGCTTACTGCTTTTGTGAGGGACATCCACAATACTCCAGAGGACCAGATTTGGAGCACCTTGTTTGGTGCTTCCTCACCGGTCGTTAAGGGAGCTGGATTTTAGGTTTGGCTGTTTTGTTGAATAACTAGAATGGCCTTGTAATCTGGACAGTTGAGTTTTCACTGCTAAGAATATGTGGTATGCTTCGAATTAGTAAAAAGACATCACCCATCAATTTGGATTAATAGGAGTGGCAGCAATTGTGTACTGAGTACTCCTAAGGAAACCCAATGTTTATTTTGCTTCTTCTTCTATCACTATTATTACCACATGTTTATAATTGTATGACTGCATAATATTGCTCTAATTTTATTCTTTTAATCAATGTGAAGTTTGCTTTTTTGGATTTTTCTTATTTGCTTTCTTTTTTTAAATGTTACACTGTGCCTAAGGTTTGTATTAACTAAGTGCACAATAAAAATAATTTAAAAAAAAATAGACTTCACAAAGAAATCCAGTTCAAAAGAAAAATGTGTCTTGGCTTTAGTTAACACAATGGTCCTCATTACAAGTTTGCCGGTCCGGAAACAACGGTGCCGGCACTGTTGTTTCCAGACCAGCAAACTACGAGTCTGCTGGCGGCTGCAGACTGTCACAGAAGCACCTGCACCGTTACTAACGGTGCCGGTGCTTCCTTGGTCCCCATTCCCATTGAGTCCTGTGGGACTCAATGGGAATGGGGATTTACAAAAACCGCCCCCTGACTTACCCGACCCCCGGGGCTGTAATGACCCGGTGTTTCCGGCAAGTCAGATGGCAGTAAATCATTACAGGTCTGGCGGCTTCCTACCGGTTTTACCGGCACGGTTATCGCCGGACCCGTAATGAGGGCCAATGACTGTCAGGTATTCTGAAAAGTGTCCCACGTATCCCTTCTTAGGGGAAGCAGTCTCCACCATGCTCCACCATGCCTGCTTTATCCCATCTCTTGTCCCCTCATGGGGTTTCTAATCTCGCAGCCCCGGGTGGACAACAGGCGTGTTCCGCCCTGCTCCGTACAAATCTTTTACCCACTCATGGGGACTTTGGTTTCTCAACGCCAGGTGGGCTAAGGGCTTGTTCAGTCTTGCTCGGTATCCTTCATTCACCCTTCGTGGGGTCCTCAGTTTCTCAGCCATAGGTGCGCTAGGGGCTCCTTCAGTCCTGCTTGGCATCCGTCATTCACCCTTCGTGGGGTCCTCTGTTTCTCAGCTATGGGTGGGCTATGGGCTCATTCAGTCCTGCTCGGTATCCTTCGTTCACCCTTCGTGGGTACCTGGATTTCTCAGCCCCGGGTGGGCTATGTGCTCGTTCAGCAGTTTTTGGTATCCTTCTTTCAACCCCTTCCGTGGTATTCAGTTTCTCAGCCCAAGGTGGGCTAAAGGCTTGTTCAGCCCTGCTTGGTATCCTTTTTTCACCCCCTCACAGGGCCTTCGGTTTCTCAGCCCCAGGTGGGCTAAGGGCTTGTTCAGCCCTGCTTGGTATCCTTTTTTCACCCCCTCACAAGGCCTTCAGTTTCTCAGCCCCAGGTGGGCTATGCACTCATTCAGCCCTGCTTGGTATTGGTTTCTCTGGCCTCCAACCAATCCACCACGGCAGTTCCGTACCTTCATTCCAGCGGCGGGACTAAGTACTGGAGTCGGCATCTCAGGCTCCTTCATATTTGCGCCCATGATTCTTCTTCAGTATGCATGGTCGACATTTTGGTTGTCTTCTTCCCATTCAGGACTTCAGCGTCTATGAGAAGGAACACTGGTACTTCTGAGTGTGTCTCTACTCGCTTTCTACCTATACTGCCCTGCCTAGTTGGGGTCCTCTATTTGGCAAAGCAGAAACATTTATTGGAGAGCCCTCGGTCTCTGTCCACTACATCCTCCTTCGGCTCCCCATCCTTCGTCAGAGGTACTGCCTCCCTCCTCTGGTTCTCTGCGCGGGCCGCAATTCTGCATTCTCCGGCAGATTCTCTCGCTCTACATCAGCTGGCTTTCTGCTGGTTTTAACTTCTTAACTTTTTACCTCCCTGGAGTAAAGAAGAGAAGTCCATTGGTCAGTGGTTTCTCCAGGAGGAGATAATGAGTACAGGTCAGTAATCAAACCATGCACCTTAAAGAGGCTCTGTACATTGTTAACATCTTCAATTCCCATATAGCTAATGAACATTGGGCTCTTCGATTGGAAGGGAAGTGGGATGGATCTATGACTTGCGCATTCCTTGATCCCAGAGTGGAGGTCAACCCTCCTAAGGAGTGTATCACATAGCAGGCTCACCTCCCTAGTACCAAAGGGGGTGCCTACCCCTTGGGACAAGGAATAAAATACCCGGATTCGTCATAATTCGAATATAAAAAAAAGAAAGAGCAGACACCACAATACCTTTCTGTACAAATATATTTCATGGGGACCATGCCCTCCTTGTAGCTCCTTGATATAGCCCTTTGCGCTAGCCACAAAGGAAAAGATGGCCACAGGTGGTTATAGCGTATTAGGTACAATTCTACCACATCTCAAAACACATATAAGGTTTCTTTTATAATGACTGGCCAGGGACATCAAATTAGGTTTTAGTAGAATCTTGCATTAGGGTGCAAGCCAATTAACATATGTCTAAATTTGCTGTGGCACCTATTATTCATATTTAGGGCCTCATCACGAATTAGGTGGTAGCCCTTAAATGCGGCAGTAACGCTATTACCGCCACATTTAAGGGTCCGCCCAATCTCGGGCTGGCAGCATTTACCTCCAGCTCTAAGTGTCCACTTTTGAATCATTCACACGTCTCTCAGTTTACCATCTCTCCTTTCATAAACAATTTCCTTTGTATCTCTACAACAGGTCATCACGTCTGAAAATGTGCTTAAATATACCAGAATCACCGCAACAACATACCTCAATGAGTTCACTGAATAGTGTGATGCACAATCAGAAAAATGGAAATACTATGATTTTACAACAGTTTATAAACCTCCATTGCATCTCTTCATCTTGGTCTATCTTGTGTTTCACTTAGAAGGGCAGTTGTTTCTAATGACTCCAGCTTCTTCCGGTGCTAGCCTCTTGGTCCTTTTCCATCAATGGAGTAGCTCTCTCTTTGCACGTGTACATTTGTCCAAGAACCACAATTTCTCTTAGTAGACAGTTTCTCATACATAAAGATGGATCTCAACAGGAAGCCGATTCCCAGGATTTGAGAAAGTGGAGGCCTTTTGGCATGTCCAGACCCTGTGTGTGAGATCACCATGGCTTTTTTCCCTATGTCCAACATGCATTTGATTCACAGATACCCATCGTCTGCCTTTTCATCGACATCCAAAACAGCTTTAGTCGTGACTTCTGCTCTATCCAGCCTATTTTCAGATCTGCTGACTCTCTCTTTAGATCTAATAGTTCTACCTTTAAATCTCCATTACCTAGCCCGTATTCCTTCTGGAGGTGACCCCTGTGATGAGCTGAGCACACCATAAACCCAGCTATCATCAGGCCCCCTTCACTGACACATAGAATCTTCCTCAACACACTCTCACCACACACCAGATCAGGGAGCTTCTGGGTCAGATATCACAATTTCTCCAGATAGAAAAGCTCATCCTTAGCTACTAGTTTTACTTTCCTTATCACCTCAACTCATTCGCACGCAGACGGTTGTTGCAGCCAACTAGGAGTGCTTAAAGGGGGCCTAAATCTCCTAAGCCCATGTTTAAGCCTAAGGCGGGATCCTTCCTTGCTAAGCTTCCTACTCTTGCCCATCCTCTTAAGCCCCACTGCCTTTCCCAGCCCATCCCGCCCCCTCTCATCACCCCAAGACCTTCACATTTCCCTACTACTGTACGTATGTCAAGACTTTCTGCTTCTAGAAACTCTCGCAGCTTTCTCAAGGAAATAGATTTTGGCCACATTGGGACATTTCTGATTTAGATACAGAGGAAAGGAGTCAAAGTTGCTATTGATGTAGAGTGGGGGCGTGACTAGAACGGGAAGTTCAAGAAGCCAGAATTAAGTTGATATCGCTGATAAAAGCAAGAAACAAAGCTAGGTGCAGATAGGTATCCTGAAAGCAAAGGATTAGGCAGAGGAGTGAAAATAAGAAAGTTTAGAGCAGGTGAGAGATGGCTGGGGTTGTCAGATGGAGCTGTAGACTAGACATTCAATCTTTTGTAAGTCAGAGTGTTAACACCATGCGAAAATAGAAAAAGAGATGGATGACCTGGTATTGTGTAAGCCTCAAACCCATCTATTACTGATCTACTGATTACATCAGGATTCATTGGGATGAACCATATTCAGAACCAAATTCAGAATATATAGAACGCAAAGCAAGAGCTGCCAATAGCGTGGCCATGTCCATGTTATCCACATTGGGAAGATGTACGTTAGAGCTTTCCATCACCCCCTTTGCTTCTAACTGAGACACTGCTCCTGGCGCACTGAAGCTGGGAGGATCCCTGTGCAATGTGCTTCTTTCAATATAACCACAAACGCTGTACCTGGCAAAATGCTGATTTCCAGTTTTTAAAGAGCACTTAATATTGCTTTTAGCTTGTCTGTATGCCCGACCCCCCTCTGGCACATAATGAAAACAAGGTACATAAAGATTTAGGATCATGCACGTGTGCCAAGTCTGGCAAAGGTGGGCTAGTATTCCTAATGAATATCGAATAATGAGTTTCCTGTGCTTAATTACGCAGGTTGCAATGCAAGCTGGGCTGCATTGAGTGCAATTTAGAGTTGGGCACATCATTTTGTAAAATGTGGCTTTCTGCACTCGTGCAGGCTCACTTAGCAAACACGCCCATCACAATGCTTGCCCTGACACAGACAATCCCCTTCCAAAGTCTGCCTTCAGCAGGAGGCCGGAGGAACCCAGCAAGGCGCTGAATGCTCGCAAGGTTGATCATAAAAAAGTGCTTGATAGTCGCTGGGGATGTTGTAAACAGGTTGTTTCCTGCGATGCTGGGTCATTTCATGTAATTGAAACTGCTGCGCTCATTGAGGAGCATGTCAATTGCATGAGTTTCTGCAAACTGCCTGCAGGTACATCAGGGAGCCTTTGTAGGATGCTCTAGAGGCAAGAGAAGCCACATAGAATCGTCTCTCACAGCCATTCACATCCAGGTAGGCACCCTTACTCTCTGTCGCTGCTGGGTGGCAAATGATTCAGAAAATTAGACTAACTGGATGCATGAGAAAGGCAAAGAAAAGGTACACTTACTGTGCCATAAATTCAGAAATCTAATGCCTTCCCCGCATGTGCACTGAGAAAATTTTATCCTGAGCACTCAGGTCTTTCTCTGGTACACACATGCATTGCATTCAAATCTCCGCAACTTACTAGAAGCCAAAGCCATGCGATTTATTTTATGCATGCTACTGTAGATACGTATGGTCTTTTGGGGGTTTCTCTACAGCCACTGGTGCTTTGTAAGTCCCTAGATATGTATGCATTTGCAGCCTGTTCCTACAAAGCAGCTCTGTTGGGCCAGGAAAATGGCTGCGTTCCTTCTCCCCATTTGCTTCTATGAGGCATCCTTCTTGAGTTTTATCGACCGGTTCCAGGTCTGCCGTGTCCACGCTCAGCAGCAGTACTCTTACCGCTGCTCTGTACCCCTTTTCTCCTTGTTGTACTCTCACTTTACCTATTTTTTCTGGAAATCTTTTGACCACCTCCATAGGATATGGGTTGTTTGACCTAAAAAACTTGACCTACTATCCATTTGACCTAATTTTTTTTACCTCTTTTTTTTTTAACTAATACGGGGGGAGATCCCTAAACCTCTCCCCAACTTCCCCCCACCTCAACCTATTCCCTTACCCTACCCCACAACTATTTTTTTCATTAAAGTGTACCATTTGACCTACCAAATTAAGTAAAAAAGATGCAGTCAAATGGGAGTAGGCCAAACTGGAAGTAGGTCAAATTGGACAATACCACCTCCATATACAGTGCTATGTAAAAATGTGCTGGCTTTGCCCTAAAAGGCCCCATGTTCACTTATGTGTGTCTTGTACAAAAACAGCCATAACATGGTATAGCATAATATTAGTATACATTACCATCAATTTGCCCAGACTGTTGATCTATGGTAAATTAGCTACCCTCCTGCTCCTAGAATCTTAATTTAGTTTCATTTCATAAGAATATACAGTAAGCCATAAACAAGTATTATACAAAACAAGCAACCAACAAACATTAGAAGTTAAGCAGATCATACATATTTCAAAGGACACCCGTGTGCATTAGAGAATTTACTGGATGGATGCCAGGGCACGTTCTGATCCTAATATATTGCAGAGTGATATCCTTGCACCTTCTTGGCAGGATGAATTCAGGTAGGGAGCAGTTCCTCGTGATAGTTATCTATGTTCTGTACGCATAGTTGCTATGCTACTGTGTCAGTGGCCTCCCAGCTACGTACAGCCCAATGTACAATCTATTTCACCTGTGCATGCCATTGAGTTTGCCAATATGCAGCGAGGCTGGATGAGGTTGGCTTTTCCCATTGCTTCTAGGCAGACTAGTTATACTGAAGATCCAGATTAGGATTTACCGGTTGGGAAGGTTAGTCCGGGGAGGATAGCTCAGGGGCAACATGCTCCAAGAGGACACGGAGCAACACCGGTTCGATTCCCAGGTCCGCGCTTAGAAACCTCTGGGCATTAAGCACGTTATAAATAACCTATCATATCATATCATAACTGCATGACTCACGCCCCGGCGGTGGCTGCAAAAAAAGTAACTCCTGAAATGTTCCCATGCATGGAAGTAGAATATGGCTGCGGTAACCTTGAAAAGGGAATGTGAACAGGAGCTACTTGTGTGTGTTTACAGGAGGGTAAAGGAGACAGAATGATAAAGAAGGGGGATACCAGAAGCATGGAAGGGGAGAGGGAGGGAAGGGGAAGGAGGAAGAGAGGTCTGGACAGGAGTGGCGTGGTAAGGAGACGAGGTGCGGTGGTGATGTAAGTGGAGATAGTGTTTGCTATAAAACACGGATATAGCATTACTATGGTGAATGGTCTTGAAATTGGTTTCTTCAGAAGGAGGCTTGTAAAATATAGGCAGCAACCACAAATGAAAACTATAAAGTGTTAGTCTGAGAGATGATTAGGTATGCAAGACTGTGCAACCAAAGCGTTCAGGCTTCCTGGCTTTGCCAGCAGACGATACAGTGATCCTGGACAAATCCTCTTATTTCACTGACATTACTGTACTATCTTCCTTGAAAAGGTCTGCTTCTCACATGCTCGGGGTATTGTCTAGCCATTCATTACCTGATCTGACCTTTCATGTAGACCATTTCAGTGGAAGTGGTCCTAGACAGAAGAGAGCTGATTAGATATTGCAGGCCTCTGGATAGCATATTTTAAGGTCTGCTTATATGGCACAAAAAATAGTTTGCTCTGTTCCTCTGGCACCAACTCCCTGTGTGTTAAGTGCTTTGCTAAACAGGGTGCTGTTATGCAATCACTTTCCTCGGCTGGCTCCCTCCTGTGGAACAGCCTCCCTCACCCTCTGTGGCTTGAGCATGACCTCCTTAAGTTCAGAAAAATCCTTAAGACCTTTCTCTTCACCTCTTCCTGTCTTCCCTGCTAATCTTCCAGCAGCGTGACTGATGTTCAGGGCCCTTATGTGTCCTCTGGGCCTTCACCTCCCACATCTCTCATCACAGCTGCTGTCTTTCTGCTGCACTTACTTGGGCTCACCCTACCTATGGGTGGTTGCACTTACGTTCTTCGCCTCTTAGCACTTCTCCCTGAGCACTTCTCCATGAGCATCAAAGCACCCTTCCCTCATCCCTACCCCCTCTGCACTTGCACGTTCTGAACACTCACAAGGCACAGTAGGTTTGTCTCCCCTTCCCTTTATTCTCATTATTGTTTGCACTATTAAATTAATTATTTATCCTTGCTGTAATTCATTATCATCCTTCCCCTGTGGCCACCCTGTTTGCCCCGTGGGCACTTCAAAACAGTTTTGCTAATTGTATAAGCGCCAAACAAGTGACCAATAAATAAATAAATAATCTGGAAGGTTTTTGTGCATGTTTATAAAGAACAGTTTCAAAAGCCTCTGTTTTGGGCCAATTTAAAGCTTTAAAATACAAAGCAGATATCCATATGTAATCTCTTATGTTCACATCCATTAGTATGTTGGTACATATATGCTTTCCTTGATAATGTAGATAATTAAGCTAGAATCATTCCCATTTTGCATAATACGCTTCTATAACATTTTGTTTTTAAAATGGTCATGTTAGGTTATGTGATTTGTCCACTTTCCAAGTGAGATCTATAAAATGGGATTATTTTACTTCATGGTACATACTAGAAAAGCAAGTGGTAAAGTTTAGAAATTGCAGAGTGGGCACAAATCCCAGCATCTCCTTTTAACTAATGTGTAATCCTGACAATTTTTTCAATCTTGCATTGCCTAATCTGTCAACATTGCCAGTCCCTAAACCATTCACAATTGTCACCCTCCGGAGTGATTTTGTTCTCAGTGTATGATTTTCAAAACAGCTGCACTCATGGTTTCACTGGATATAGTGTTGCTTCCTCTATAATAATAGGGAGCATTGACATATTGCACACCACAGCCACTTGCACCTTCCTGGTAGCGTCTAACCTTCATCCGCTATTTATGCTATGGTAGGTGTACCTTTCTCCTTGCTTCCCATTGGTCTCATGTATCCACACTAGAGCACTTTTGCTGTCTCTGAGGGAGCTAATCTGAGTCGTCTGTCTATTCTGGATTATGTGCACCTTTTAAATACGATCTGTGACCTGAATTTATATTATGACTGATGTACCTTCCTCGTGGCTGCTAATGATGAAGAGTGTCCTGTACCGTCCTCGTTGCTGCTAATGATGAAGAGTGACCTGTACCTTCCTGGTGGCTGCTAATGATGAAGAGTGTCCTGTACCTTCCTCGTGAATGCTAATGATGAAGAGTGTCCTGTACCTTCCTCGTGGCTGCTAATGATGAAGAGTGTCCTGTACCTTCCTCGTGGCTGCTAATGATGAAGAGTGTCCTGTACCTTCCTTGCGGCTGCTAATGATGAAGAGTGTCCTGTACCTTCCTGGTGGCTGAGGGAAGGAAAGAGAGTCAAAAGCTACCCCTATTCAGAGACTCATTGTAGCTAGGTTCGGGATTCAGCATGGGCTAGGTTTAACAAATACTAGCCAGGGAAAAAGGGTCGCAGAAAGAGGGATTGTGAATCCAAAGAAAGAACTTTAATTAAATGCTAGACAGACATCTAAAATGGGGAGGCCTATAAACCAACATGAGGCCTACTAGGAGTGATCTTAAAAAACATAATCCAAAAGGTAAAATTACACATTTAGCTACAAATTTTGTGTGGGTTAGTAGCAGAATATTTTGTGCACTTTCATGTACTATGCGACAGTAGTTGTAAGCAATTGTTGTCGACACAAAAAACAATAGGTGTTTCTGGTTTGGAACAAGAGTGCCCAGTACTTTCCTTGTGGCTGCTAATGATGAATAGTGTCCTGTACCTTCCTTGTGGCTGCTAATGATGAAGAGTGTCCTGTACCTTCCTCGTGGCTGCTAATGATGAAGAGTGCCCTGTACCTTCCTGGTGGCTGCTAATGATGAAGAGTGTCCTGTACCTTCCTTGTGGCTGCTCATGATGAAGAGTGCCCTGTACTTTCCTCGTGGTTGCTAATGACGAAGAGTGTTCTGTACCTTCCTTGTGGCTGCTAATGATGAAGAGTGCCCTGTACCTTCCACATGGCTGCTAATGATGAAGAGTGCCCTGTACCTTCCTTGTGGCTGCTCATGATGAAGAGTGCCCTGTACTTTCCTCGTGGTTGCTAATGATGAAGAGTGCCCTGTACTTTCCTTGTGGTTGCTAATGATGAAGAGTGTCCTGTACCTTCCTTGTGGCTGCTAATGATGAAGAGTGTCCTGTACCTTCCTTGTGGCTGCTCATGATGAAGAGTGCCCTGTACCTTCCTTGTGGCTGGTCATGATGAATAGTGCCCTGTACTTTCCTCGTGGTTGCTAATGATGAAGAGTGTCCTGTACCTTCCTTGGGGCTGCTCATGATGAATAGTGCCCTGTACTTTCCTCGTGGTTGCTAATGATGAAGAGTGTCCTGTACCTTCCTTGGGGCTGCTCATGATGAAGAGTGCCCTGTACTTTCCTCGTGGTTGCTAATGATGAAGAGTGCCCTGTACCTTCCTGGTGGCTGCCATTGATGAGTGTCCTGTACCTATGCTAGAATGCAAGTTGCGTTGTCTTGGACTGCTCATGTTGGCCTTGAAATGCTACTTATTTATCATTCTTATTACAGCAAGAATAAAGAGGGTAAGGGGACTGAAAGGGAGTACCATTGGCTATTTTAATCGGTGCAAGTTAACATGCCAAACTATGTGTTGTGATCACAATGGGGGAAGAGGGGTCATGACCAGATATTCTGGATTCCTTAATTTCTTTGGTTCGATGGAGGGGGGCCCCAAGGGTGTTCGTGCCCAGGGCCCCAGAAGTGCTTAAGATGGCCCTGAGGATAGGGGGTGGGGTCGAAGGAGAAGAGCTCCAGAGGGGAGTAAAGAAGTGGATTGGTCAGGGAGAGGAGAATGAGATGGGAGGGAAGAGGAAAGAAGGGACGTGAGAGGAGGGGAGGTAGGTGAATGAAGAGGAAGGAGGAGAAGGGAGTGGAGAGGAGGACAGACGAGAGGTAAATTCAAGCCAAATAACGGCGGAACTGGAGAGGCAATAACCGTAATGCAGAATATCACTGGATATTTAATCGTCACATCTGTTAAACAGAAAGTCAATGTACTCATGTTTGTAACCAAACGTAACTAACAGACTGTAGATATGTTTCTGCACCATCAATTCTTTCAAATGCGTATATTTGCAAACGTATTGCTAATAGAATAGTAACATGCTCCATGCTGAGATTTGATGAACCAACAATTCTGCACAGCTTGCTTAATGTGTGATCCTATAACTGACTTCCATCATATCTCCCATTCCACGATTCAAATAGTTGCTTTACTTTGGACTCAAACAAGGACAGTGCAATCTAAAAAAAAACGGCCTTCAGAAAAAAAAATGTATTTTTAAAATGTCAGTGTACACTATTGGAGCATTGCCTTTTGCCCGTTCTTAAGATAAAGTCCTGCAGAAGCCTCTCCTTTCGCGGCTTTCTCACGCTCCACGCTGTGCGCTACTTCCTTCAAGCTGAGGCGGCAGAGGCCCTGGAACCCCTACACAGCTTCCCAAAGAAAGGGGACACTCAAAACTGGCCCCTCAGCGAGTATTATTGCAAACTTCAAGGGGGCTCGAAATTTGGCTGTGTTTAGAAGGGGTTGCCAAAAAAGAGACGTTAGCTAGTCCTGTCAGTCTAAAAGGTCGACTGAGCAACATAAAAGCATGGCGCACTTACTTTAGCACCTCCTCCTGTGTCAGTGCCTCCGTCCTCTCCTCCCCAGTGGCCAGAGCCAGGTCATCCTTAAGGGCCTGCACCTCCTTCTTCAAACGGAGAATCAACTGGAAAAAGAAACAAGGGAAAGGACTTTAACCTTCTCCTTAACATGGATAGATGCAGTTTGAACATGTATGATACATAGGCCACAATTCTTTGCATGTGACATTCATCCCTAATAATTAGATTTAGTCTAATAATGGCCTTTAGCATGCATGCATGTAATATTTGACATACTTCCAACTATTCAGTAGGACACAAGGCGTAAGGTGTAAGTTTGGGGAGCGGAAACTACGAAACATAGCTAAATTAGTTAAAGACAATGGGCCCAATTACGAATCTGACGTTAACCGTG
Organism: Ambystoma mexicanum; assembly: GCF_040938575.1. NCBI lineage: Eukaryota > Metazoa > Chordata > Amphibia > Caudata > Ambystomatidae > Ambystoma > Ambystoma mexicanum. The sequence goes on along the minus strand of NC_090928.1, from coordinate 1,173,070,953 downwards.
CAGTAATACCGGCAGGTTGCCGCTGGACCCATAATGATTTACTGGGCCTGACTTCCCGGTAACACCAGGGGATTACAACCCCGGTGGTCCGGGAAGCCAGGTGCCAGCAAATTGTATTTCCCTATTCCCATTGAGTCCAATAGGACGCAATGGGAATGGGGAACACGGAAGCACTGGCACCGTTAATAACATTACACGGAAGCACTGGCACCGTTAATAACATTACACGGAAGCACTGGCACCGTTAATAACATTGCCGGTGCTTCCACGACGGTTTGCCTACCATGGCCACTGTGCCCAGCAGGGTCAGATCTGCCGGGCACAGCGACTCTGGCAGGCAGACCTGTAATATGCCGGTCCGGAAACAACGGTACCGGTAAGCTTACCATTGTTTCCGGACCGGCACAGATGTAATGAGGCCCAATATGTATTTGTTTTGTACTGCACTTGAGAGAGACAGTTGTACATATTGCTCTTTTTTTCTTTAAAACGGTAGAATTAGACATTTTAGATATTTTAGATATTTTGCGTGCCATGTGTCTCGGATACATGATCAACACAGATTCCCGAGACACTGTTTATCTTTTCACCAGGAGGTCTCTCCAGTAGAGGAGGCAGATTTTTGGGCCAGGGGGAGCGGCTAATAGAGTGCCAGCGGGAGGCTGGGGTGCTCACTGGTCACCAGGCGGTATCCAGGGGGGGGACAGCTGCCCCCACCGGGTCCCCTTTGGCTCCACCACTGGCTCTCCTTGTCAATCCAAAGGTTTCGAAGCACCAGGACTTGCATGTGTGGGCCCTGGCCATGAACACTCTTTGAAGAGGAGAGTTTGTGTGACATAGACGCCCTTTCAAGCAGGTAGGCATCCAGAGGTTCCTCCCTGTAAGAAATGGAGGACTCGCGTTTCAGCGTCTACCTGGTGAAGGCGAGCGTCCCCCAGATAGCACGATCCTCCCCACAATGAGAGACAATAATGGACTCTCCCAGGAGGGGAATAAGGCCGGGATAAAGTGCGGGTGAGCTTAAATGGGAGTTTATCAATCAGAATAGGGCATGCAAAGAACTCTGCAAACTCCGAGAGCGCTCTGTCTGACAATAGCAAAGACAGGCGTATATATTTACAAAATGCATCATAAGAACCTACATGCTATAGGGGGCACAAGTTCATGGGGATTGGGTGGCGATGACTAACTATAGGTTCTGCTGTGATGTGGTTCGCCGTGGTTGGTGGACGTCACTGGTTACCCTTGTGAGTTGGACTGGGGCGGGCAGGTCAGCTGGGCTCATCCGGGCGGTGTTGTTGTGCCAGCCGCGACCAGCGTCAGTGATGAACATCTTTCCTGGCTTTCTGCCCTAAGGCCACGCACACTGCAGTCATTCAACATTGCAATATTATCTTCCCCGGTAAATCTTCCAATAGGTTATTCTACAGGTTAATGCAACACAGGAGGAATGCACCTAGAGTGGGGTCTTTTTGGTGATTCATCAATACATGGTTACCATCGTCCTGTTGGCCGGGTATCAGAGGTCGTGGGGTTGGGTCTCAGGGCATGGGATGGCTGTCCGAGCTATCATGTCTTTTTAGAAGTCATTATGAATGTGTTCCTGTAGTGTTGCTATAATATTGGGTGTCCTAATTTTACAGGGGCCATTAACCTAAGGTGAGCCGGTGGGTCGTGGAGCCTAAGAAAGGGCGCCTTTGGATCTGTGTTTTAAGGCCGGGGTTTACTGCTGGGTTGTAAATAATTCAGGTGGCAGGCCGTGGCCTTGGGTGCTGCGGGGGAATGTGAATGCTTGAAGCGGCTCCAGCCGAAATGGGGGAGGTGGAGCAGCGCGGCACAGGCCTCTGCTTTCTCGTCTGGCAGGCTTCAATGGGAGGAAGGGGGAATGGCCTTGCATGTGCTCACAAAGGTATTTTCCTCGTGTGTTGCAGATTTAGGTGGAAGAGGCATAAACATACACATAATATACAATACTCATTGAGTCTTTTTAAAGCTCACGTTTTTGACATTGCTAGTGCCTTTCACATGGCTATCTTGGCCACGTTACTTATACGCTAAGTATTTAACACCTACAATAATTTTGTTACATGTTTATACATGTGCGGTAAGTGAGGTAGTAGTAAGGTTGGTGGAGCGCGCAGGAACAACCCGCCAATAAGACTGACGGCAGTGACACATGGTGAGCTTGGACATACATATGGTGCATTTTCATGCACCCCTTACGTGAGCTCCCAATAGGGTTGCATTTGTCTTCCCTTGCACTTCTAGCAGTATTAGTTCAGTTATGGTATGGGACCTTGGGGTGTAGTCTTCTTAGTGAAACATAAAACATGAAAAACCCCCGGGACACTTTTACTATTTGTGCATAGCTAAGGGGATGTGGGTATGTTAATCCGAATGTTATATAAGCACACATTCTACCATCTTCATGGAGGTTACAGGTTTTTAATCAGAAAGGTCGTGGAGAGAAAAGTTTCATCACAGGTGGTTTGCTCATTAGTATTCGGGGACTCTGCTTTTGTCAGAGGGCCATTTTACAGTTCTTTTCCACCCCGGCCCTGCTGACCCGGTCATACTGAGAACAGTAATACACTGCGGAAGGTGAAATGTTACAGTGTGTGCGTCTAGCACTAGCTCATGTCCGTCCGTTCATGGGAACGGGCGCTCAGCGGATCTGCTAGGGAGCTGCGGCCTCAGGGATGAGTGAAACTCTCCAAGGGTGGGGCCCGTGCTGCGGTGCACAGGGCTCAGGCCATCTTTATGACACAAAATGGTTTCCAGGGCCTAGCTAAATTCAGCATGTTTGGTCAATGTCTTCAGCCAGTGGCCCACCCACCACCTGGGCCCTGGTGGCAGGGGGAACCGTTGACAAGCCATGGACTTCACCGGGGGGAGAGGATGCAGGGGAGGGGGTCTCCTGGACCAATCCTCCCATACATTTCCCCCCCTTTCGTTACTTAAGTAACAAATACTTTAAATCCTCCAACCTCCTGCATTCTTCCTCTTCAGCTATAGCGTCATCCCATGCAGGGGTGCCTTTTATAGGCATCCATGCCCTGCACACCCCTCTCAGGCTTTCACCTCTCCTAGCATATTCATCTGGGGTGCAGGTTAGATATATACAACCGCTTTCCCCTTCCAAGTCCACCCACACCTCCTCATACCATTCAAGTATACGGGGCTCTTTAATTGTAGTGTGCCATAACTTATCTACTATATCCTTGTCGTGGTACATGGGCACCATCTGGAATCTTGACGTGTAATCTGTTCCTGTTTGTACCTGTACATGGTTTGTATTGTACCGCGGGCGTTGCCCATTGTCACCATCAACATTGCAACATTCGGTACTGCGTTAGCACACCATCGAAGACCCACCTGGCACAGGCAAAAAATAAAAAGGAGGAACACTACAGCCGGCATCAAAAATTTAACAGTCATTCCCAGCCACGATGGGACCCAGGAGAAGATGTTGTCGAACCATGTACTTTCTTCTGCTCCACCTTCCATTTTCATTCTTTCTCCTTGGTTATGTACTGCTGCGATCATATGGGACAAGGAACCATTATCTGCGTCTTCGGAAGGTACGAAAGTGCAGCAGGCACTTCCAATTTTTCGGCAAACACCTCCGTCCATTGCTGTCAACAGGTCCAAGACATACCTATTTTGCATGGTCATTAGCCGCAGTGCTCGCAGTTCCACTTTTATTACGTTAAACCCTTCTTCGGTGTCATTTGCCAGCTGGATCAGCTCACAGCGTGTGATTTGGAGCCACTTTGCATTGGCTTGTGCCTGGATGTTTGGGATGAGTGAGGCAAAGAAAGTTTCTGCAAAGCTGAATAATCGATATCTATACGGGATCTGTGCCAGCAATTCTGATGATGCTTTTGATATGTAGTTCGATGATTGTTTGTTTCGGGACAGCACCTCCTCCTTGTTCCCGGAAGACAGGACATATACTTGCGACTCTGCAGTTGGCTGGGCCTCGTTCTGCTGAGGTTTTTCTCGCGTTTTCCTGCTCCCATCAATGTGGCTTACCGGGATCACCATTAGTGCGGAGTGTAGGGGGGCCAATGAGCAGCTGCCACCCCAGGCTTGCGGGAGGTGTAGGTATGCCTGGTTGCCACATACCCAATAAGTGTCCATGAGGGCCGCTGTCCCCTTTCTCATATCTGGGATGGTGAGGGTCTTGTTGCAATTTTTGTTTACCCCCATGATGGTTTTCCCGTCTCCCTTGAAACACAGTTCATAGTTTATTTCTTTCTATAGCTTGAAGGGTTTTTCAATGGCCGTTACCCAAGTCAATTTTGAGATGTGTTCCTTCCATACTGGTGTGCATGTTTCTTCTATCCATTGCAGTTTCTCTGGTGCCACACCTCGCAGGGCTTCAGCCTTGCACACTATCTCTTCGTCTTTCCACTTATTTTCGGAAAAAAGTGTCCCTTGTATTATAAAAAATGGTTCCTCCAAACATACCACTACTACCGCCTTCGGATGACAGGTCTTCTCATTCTGCAGCATTTTAAAAGTCACTTCATGTGCCTGGAAGGTGTTCTTAATTCTGCACAACGTGAGATGGAGGAGACATTGGGCATCGACAATAGGCAACTCTTTGGGCAACAATACTTTAGGTGTACCTGAAGCATGGGGAATGAGGGAGCAGACATAACTGCTCTCATTTGTGGTTTGCTTAGCTGTTGCACTCATGTCCGCATACCATTTATTTGTCTGGTGGGGGTGTCGTGGCTCTTCCATTTTATCCAACCCCAACCCGTAATATTTGTCATATTTTCTCCTTCCCGCCTCCCTTTTCCTTCTGTTATTTCTAAGGTATTTCCTAGCTTCATGGGCGATGGACAGTGTGGGCCCCCCTTTCCCCCCAACCCCTCCTTTTGCCCAGTCATCATATAATACTTCATAACTCGCTGTCATTTTTTCATTCTCTTTCTTCACGCTATCTAGCAGTGTGTTTTCTGTTGCGGGAGCGGGCACGCTGGTGGGGGTGTTGTATAACCATGATATAACAGAGGGGTTACGATCATTTAAACTATGGGCATTGTAATTAGATACTTTTGGCGGGGAAGTTGTGCTGTTTTGTATTTTGTCCTGCAAATTTTCATTTGGCGAGATAGCAACATTAGATTCAGTGATTTAGTGTTTGCAATTGTTGTTTCATTTGTCACATTAATCGCGTTATTCCCTCCCCCCTGGTTCATCTCGATAGAGATGAACGCTATAAACCAATACGTAACCAGGCCAAACAGTATTGTAAAACATAATGTAATACATACAGACAATCCACACTCATACGAATATCTACATCTCTCAGCTAAAAATTCCCTATATCTAATAAATCTATCCGTTGCAGGCTGCCCGTTAGTTGCCATGGTAGTTCCTGTTTGAGATATAAAAGTGCATTAAGTACATGCATGTGAACATGTTTGTTGGCACTACTAGTGCCAAGAGGTCATGGAAGGGAGATGGGTTTGGGGAGGGGAGGGGAGAGGAGAGGGATGTTTGGGATGTTACAGAGAAGGGAGCAGACAATATACATATTCTTCACATTATTATTTACACAAATCGTTTTTTTTTTAAAAATGTTTTTAACTCATTTATCTTCTTCAGCAACCTATAATATAATATTTCTCGTTAACGTTTTATCTGTCAGTTACACTCCTTCATTCACATGTTCACGTTCATTCATCATTTTCAATAGTTTTGTTTGCTGTTGTCTGTGCCTCCTCATCCAACTCTTCCTGCACACTATTATATGCTTTTCGTACATCTGTCAAATGTATCCAGTATTTGAGCCCCTTTACTTTTACAGCTGTAGGGGTACAAAATACTACTTCGCACGGCCCATGGAACCTTGGGGCATTCCACCGGCGCACAAAGCTCCGGACATAAATTAACTCTCCTGGCATCAGTTGTACCTGTGTTTCAGGTTCCGTAAGGCACTCAGTTGTGTTCCCTTCTTCCCTTGTGAATGGTGGTGAGAGCTGCTTTGATATTGCGCGCGCTGCCCTAGTTAGCTTCTTCAGGTATTCTGTGAACTCATCTCCCAATATTGCGGCGCTTCTGTGTGCGTCTGAGTGTTGGCGCAGTGGGGAATGTTCAGCATGCATTCGTCTCCGTCACGATTTCGTGCGGGGACAAATGGTGGTCCTTGCTCGGCTGACTCCTCAGCTCAAACAACGCAAGGGGCAAACAGTAGATCCAGTTTTTCTTTAATGAAAAACACAGTTTGGACAGTCTCCCTTTTAAAAGTCCGTTCATCTTTTCTACAATGCCATTACTTTGAGGATGATAAATCGAGCACAATGAATGTTTTATTCCCAATAATGTGGTCACTTCTTTGAAGAGCTCAGTCACAAAGTGAGTGCCGTTGTCTGAGCGAATTACGTCGCAAATTCCCCAACGTGGGAACACTTCCCTTACTAGGAACTTTGCAGCACTTTTAGCATCAGGTCGTGCACATGGGCCTGCTTTCACCCACCTCGAAAATGGGCATACAACCACTATCATGTAGCGTGCCCCATTACACCTTTCCCCCATATCAGCGTAGTCAATGTGCAGTTCTCTGAAGGGTCCTATTGGTTTTGGAATTGTTCCCCCGAGTGTTCTTAGCGTCATTCCAGAGTTATTTATCTGGCAGGTTGTGCACTCCATTGTCAATATAAATATGTGTTCCTGGAGACATGGCACGAACCAATTTTCTTGTATCTCTGCTGCAATGTGTTGCTTGGTATTGTGTGCTGGGAAGTGTAATTGCTGAAATGCTATCTCTAATAGTTTGACGGGCATTACTACTTTCCCGAGTTATTTTGTTGCCATAGTAAGTCTGTTGCCGACTGGCTGCACCCTCTTTTTTCCCACACCATCTTTTCATCATCACTTGCCCCTTCTTGCAGCTCTAGTATTTGTGATATGGGCATGGCATTGTACCCTTCTGGGAGCTCTTCGCTTATCTTGTGCTGTAATATGTACTCACCCGTTTCATGTTTCTTAAAGTATGAGGCTTCCTTGGCAGCAGCGTCCGCTGCCGCGTTCCCCAAAGACACAACGTCTGCGTTGGACGTATGTGCTTGGCACTTCACTATTGCTATTACTGTTGGATCCCTTAGGGCCTCAATCAATTCCTTCAGTAGTTCTGCATGTTGCACTGGTGTCCCATCTGCTCTTCGAAACCCTCTCCGCCCCCATCTCGCTAGACCTCCATGTACTGTTGTCGTCATGTAAGCTGAATCTGTATATATTGTTACTGCACAACCTTTAGCTGCATGTAATGCTTCTATTAGGGCAATAAGTTCTGCTGCTTGTGCTGAGAAATGTGATGGAAGGCGATACTGTACTAGTATCTCATACTCACCTTCTTCTAACCTCACCACTGCCAACCCCATATGTTTCTCTCCTGTGTCCATGTCAATCGATGCTGACCCATACACAAAGTACACCTCTCCCTCGCTCAGGCCATTCTCGCACACCACCGTGTCCTCCCCTGTTTCCCCTGTGTAAGTTGCACAATTGTGTTCTTGCATGTCCTCTAGTGTGCATGGTTCTGTGATGAACGTTGCCGGGTTTACTGTTTTGCACCGTACCACGTGGATATTGGCGCTGGACAAAATTATTTCATAGGCCGTTGCTCGCTGTGTGGTCAGTGTACTTTTTGATCTTTCAAGTATCGCAAATAATGAGTGTTCCACGAACAACGTGACAGGGCACCCCATTACTATTGTGGCACTTTTCTCAATGGCGAACGCGGCGGCGAGAGATTGCTCGCACGCAAAATGTCCTTGCATCACCGCATCCAATGTGCCATTATAGTAAGCCAATGGTTTGTGTCCTAGGGAAGTCTTTTGTGTCGATACAGCTGTCATAAGGGTTCCCTTACAATGGGAGAACAGGTAAAATTCGTGCTCATAATCAGGATTGGCGAGTACTGGAGCACTCGAAATCAGCTCTTTTAGTGACTTAAACGAGTCACTCATCTCTTCTGACCACTCTATTTTCCTATTCTCTTGCTGGGCCTCCTTGAGTGCTTGCACTAATGGCCTGGTGTAGGCTGCATAATCTAATATCCATGCTCTACAATAGTTACACATTCCCAAGAATTTCTGCATCTCCTTCACTGTTGTGGGTTCTCTCACTGACCTTATTGCTTCCACTCTGTCAGGGATAATTCTTTTCCCGTCTCTTGATATCAGCTGCCCCAGGTACAGCACCTCTGTCTAACAGTATTGTAGCTTCCCCTTGTCCACCTTGTACCCTTTATTCGCCAGCAGCGTCAGGAGTGTCACTGAATCTTTTGCTGCATGTCTCTTCATTTTGTGCACAGACAAGCAAATCGTCTACATACTGAATGATTGTGCTTTCAACTGATAAGTTACCCAGGTCTTCGTGTAGTATGTGGTTGAATATGCTTGGGCTTTCACAGTATCCCTGAGGTAGTCTGCAATGTTCGTATCTCTTTCCCCTAATGTGAATGCTGTCAGGTATTTGCTTTCTTCTGCAAAGGGGATGGAGAAGAATGCATTTTTCAAATCAACCACTGTGAAATGTGAAGCAGTTTTTGGGATGCTGCATAATATTGAAGCAGGGTTTGGAACTAAAGGGAACTCTTTCTGTATGACGTCATTTAGGGGGCGTAAATCCTGGATCATCCTCCAACCCCCTCCCTTTGCTTTTTTGATCGGGTAGATACAGGTGTTGCATGGGGAATTTGAAGGCACTATTATCCCCTGTGCTAACAATGCATTTATTGTCTCTTTTATCCCTTCCTCAGCTTCATGGGACAATGGATATTGTTTCACTCGGGGCAGAATGGCCCCTTGTTTGAGCTTTATCACCACTGGTGTCACTCCATGCAACAACCCTACATCATGGGGGCCTGTTGTCCACAAATTGCTTGGCACCAGTCGCATGTCATCATCAAAAAAGGACGGTGGCGTTCCCACCACTGCCATCAACTGGACGGGAACTTGTCTAGTCTGAATCAAAATATCACAGGGCATTGCTATTTCCATTATTATTTCGCCATCATTTTCCCCATCAGAAAAGAGATCCTTATCAGACAAGTCTAGTAGGGCAATGTTAGCATTGATGCACAGTACAGTGCGCCATTCACACCCATCTATGTTCATCCCAATTACTGCAATCCTTTTCGCTGATACCTGTATAGCATGCAAGTCTAACGATACCACTGACCCTGGTGCTATGTCTGGGCGCACTATTGGGTGGAAGACAAACTCTGCGGGTATTCTCCACTCTAACTTTTTTAGCTCAGGAACTACATGGGCCAGTGTTTTTAAACCTTCAATGAACATTCTTTCGTCCACTGGCAGGCCACGTATTTCCGGTGCAGTTGTCCGAGCCTGTATTACCAGCATTACGCGTAAGGGGCATATTCCTGGTGTCAAACACACTATCCCTCTTTCTGTGAATGATATTGTCATGTTAAACTTGCTAAGAAGGTCCCCTCCGAGCAGGTTTATTGGCGATTGTTCAGAATATAATAAGGGTGTCTTTACCGTTTTACCCCCCACTGTCACATCCAAAGCTTCTGTGTAAGGAACTTCAATTACAGCCCCAGAGAAACCCTGCGTCTCTAACTTCCGGTTAGATAACGGAAACCGGCCCTCCCGAATACATGATCTCTCTGCTCCCGAATCCACCATGAATATGAACTGCTTGTCTCCTATCTGCGCCCCTACCAATGGTTCCTCTGCTGCAGCGTAGGTTGTAGATAGAACAGGACACGCAAGTGTTCTCTGTGGGCTGTCCTATGCTGTGTGTCTCATTGCCCCTCCCTGGTTGAACACACTCCCTGATACTACTGATACACCACTATAGGGGGCTGGTGCTGGGGCTCCATTTGCTGGCGTTGCGAAAGGGTTGCCTGGGGTGTAGTGCATAGAGTCGTTGTTTTGTGTGTGATTCTGTGTTCTGTAGTGATGCACCTGCCTTTGCTCTGGGTACCCCTGCTCTGGTTCTCTTTGTTGTTGCCCCATTGGGAGACCATATGGGCTTCCCGGGTGGGGGTGGCCATTAGTGTTCTGTCTCTGGGAATCCGTTGTTTGTTCTACTCCTACATTCTCTGGAAAAGTGCCCCCACCTCCCGCAGTTCCAACAACTTCCCTGCGCGCCTCTGGGACCTTGCCATCCATTTCCTCCCGGTCCCCCGTACCGTTGTCCACCCCCTCTTCGACCCCTGTACCCACCTCGTCCCCCTCGAGGACCTCCACTCTGCTCCTGCTCGTTCCACTGCCTTTGCCCTGCTCCTGCCCAATTTGTTGCCATCCTCCCCTATATTGCTACCAGCCCCTCCTCCTCCTTGCCTCCCTCCCTGCTGTGTGGGAGTGCGGCTACTGCTGCAGCGACCTTCACCAGCTTTGTTTGTACTAATTTTGCCTCGTCTGCCAATCTTCTCTGCGCTATCTCCTTTTCCCTCTCTTTTATTCGTTTACAGTGGTGAACTATTATGCTCTGTATTTCGGGCCATCCTTTTGCTTCAATACCAGCTATTTTGTCAAGTGCTTTTTGCACCTCTTTTGGGAGCCCCCTCTTTATTATGAAGTAGAATAATGATGTTGATTGATACCAGGGCGTGCCCGTTTCTGCTCTCCACATCTCTTGGACCCAAAAAATGTAATCCATAGCATCTTTCCCGTCATTCATTGCACATTGCATTACTGACTGCAAATCTCTCGTAGGCCGTCCCATACCCTGGCACGTACTGTGTTAAAGGAGGCGCCATCATGGCAATCGCAGTCTAAAGTTACTCCCGGGAAGCCAGCCTTTACCCATACTCTGTCAGCTTGATCCCCAACTGCTGATTCTAGCAAACTCTTCACATCACCTATTGCTAGAGGTACACCGGCTGTGTGTTTCTCGAATGCATATATCCACTTGCTTGCCCCTCCTGATAGCGGGGGCAATAACTTTAACAAATTGGCCTTATCCATTTGAGCCCACAGTATGTAATTTGGCCTCCCTCCTCCCCTGTGTATTAGTGGGAGTTGTAGCCTCCCCTTTGTTGTTGTATCTGCATTCACCTTCGTTCCGTTTTTTCCTAGTGGTGCCATTTTCCCCAACCAATTCCTTAGTCGTCCTGTCCACTCTTCTTCCATTGTTCTCCCTGAACATGCGCCATCTAACCCCTCGCTTCCTCCTCCCATTGCCATGCTTAACCTTTCACTTTCCTCTAAATCTTCTCCTATATCACACAGTAGCTCCTCTCTACCTCCTGTAGTCCTTATCTCATCATCAGTGCACCCCTCCCTCCCTTCTAGTTCAATTATTCGGGCCGGTTCTTCTTGTATCCTAAACAATATCTCCCCCTTCTTCCACCCTTCTTCAACAGTTCTATTCTCACCCTGCGCTCTTGATATGGCCTCCGACCTAGCAGCATTGGTCGCCGTTTGTTCACATATACCTTTTATCCTCGAGAGCTCATTTTTTGCTATAGAGAGCCTGGACTCTAGGTCTTCTGTTAGTTTATCTATGTTCACTATTGGTGTACTTACCTGGTCTCGCTCTCTATGACTCTCATACGGTGGGGGTGCTGTTGGCCATTGAGTGGTAGTGGTTGTTGTTGGGGGTACATATGTTGGGTCACTGTATCCTTCTGAGGGCACTGGCTTATTTAGTATTGGGTACAACCTAGTTACCTCTACCGGTGGCTCCCCTTCTGGCAACACTTTGTCATCTTTTGGTATCAGTAATGGATTGTCAGTGGTAGATGGCAGATCAGTACCTAATTCCCTTTTCTTAGGCGGGGGTATTTCTTCAAACAACCTCCATAGGTCTAATATTTCTCTTCTATTATGTAGCTGCTTCCCCTTGTATTACAAACGAATGCATGTAGCTACCATATCTAGGACACTTTTGTCAAATGATCCCCCTTCGGGCCATATCTGAGGTAATCCTTCTCCCTTCAGCTCTGTGATCCACTGATCATGATATTTCTTAATGCGCTCAGCGTATCCAGGTAGACTCTTACAAATATGTGATAAGGGTGTTTCTGCCCTCATACTTCTTGGTTGCTCGATACTGATGTATATCTATATATATCCTAATATAGATGTATCACCATATGTGGGTACGTATTTGTGTCTTACTGTGCGTGGGGGCCTGCGTGCTTTCCTGCCACCTGTGCAATATGAGAATGGCCGCGCACAGCCTCTATTCTATACACTTTAGGGGGCACATACAAGAGCAAACCACCCTTCGTACACCATCAATAACTTCAGTAATTTTAGCCACAGAATCAAAACAAACACTCACTTTACCACATTACACTCTTTGTGAGATTTCTTCTGGTCACACTTACCATAACCACACCATAATTATGCATTTCTGACCACCTTTACACACTCATTATAACAAATATGTTCTGACACATACGATGCTTACACACCCATAGGCAACACTCTATTCATAACCCAGTTTGTCCTCCCTTTCCTCCCTTGCCGGCTGTCCCTTTCCGTCTTACTCTGATATGTATTCGTCTTCTAGTTTTGATATAAACTTGTCTTTCTAATTAAATTATCTCTTTGTTTGTACTAACCCTGTTTTTTCCCCTTATACCCAGAGAAAAGAATAGAAAAAGAAATAGCAGTTACTAATGTATTCTCCGTGTCTTCCTTTACCAGACACCTTTTTCTCATTTTCCACTTATTCATATATTCCCAGTACTAGTCAAGATAGCACTATGCTGCGCCGCCTTCTACCCTTTCGCAGAGCTAGGTTCCGGTCTCTTTATCTCTTGTCACCTCTTAATCCTAATGGCCATATGTGAAGAAAAAGCAAAGAAAGTCTCGAGTGGTCATTAGTAGACCCAAAGTGTCCCCTTTCAGCATGCCTCGTTCTCTGTCCTATATTTCCTCCCCTACTCCCTTTAGGGTCACTCGCACTCAATACTCACGTGCCCGTCTTGAACCGAGAGTCTCCGAAACTGGGTCCGTCCAGGCAGTGTTGCCGTACGCTCAACGGTCAGCCCCGGCTCCGGCGAGCAGTACTCAAAGGGGATTTTTCAACCAGGATCCCGTACCCTCTCTCTGTTGAGTGCGCACTACTGAGCGTACCGGTCGCTGTTGGCGGGCAGCCTTCAGAAGCCGGCGCACCGTGGGTATCCCTTTTCGACCGGAGATTTTCGTGCCAATGGGGACGGTAGGGATATATATATATATATATTAGTCAGAAAAATAATAATCACGCTTTCGGGGTCACCACTGAAGGCGAGCGTCCCCCAGATAGCACGATCCTCCCCACAATGAGAGACAATAATGGACTCTCCCAGGATGGGAATAAGGCCAGGACAAAGTGCCGGTGAGCTTAAATGGGAGTTTATGAATCAGAATAGGGCATGCAAAGAACTCTGCAAACTCCGAGAGCGCTCTGTCTGACAATAGCAAAGACAGGCGTATATATTTACAAAAATCGTCATAAGAACCTACCTGCTATAGAGGGCACATGTTTGTGGGGATTGGGTGGCGATGACTAACTATAGGTGCTGCTGTGATGTGGTTCGCCGTGGTTGGTGGACGTCACTGGGTACCCTCGTGGGTTGGCCTAGGCCGGGCAGGTCAGCTGGCTCATCCGGGCGGTGTTGTTGTGCCAGCCGCGAATGTGTCAGTGTCAGTGATGAACATCTTTCCTGACTTTCTGCCCTAAGGCCACGCACACCGCAGTCATTCAACATTGCAATATTATCTTCCCCGGTAAATCTTCCAATAGGTTAGTCTACAGGTTAATGCAACACAGGAGGAATGCACCTAGAGTGGTTTTTTTTTGGTGATTCATCAATACATGGTTACCATCGTCCTGTTGACCGGGTATCATAGGTCGCGAGGTTGGGTCTCAGGGCATGGGATGGCTGTCCGAGCTATCATGTCTTGTTAGAAGTCATTATGAATGCGTTCCTGTAGTGTTGATATAATATTGGGTGTCCTAATTTTACAGGGGCCATTAACCTAAGTTGAGCCGGTGGGTCGTGGAGCCTAAGAAAGGGCGCCTTTGGATCTGTGTTTTAAGGCCGGGGTTTACTGCTGGGTTGTAAATAATTCAGGTGGCAGGCCGTGGCCTTGGGTGCTGCGGGGGAATGTAAATGCTTGTAGCGGCTCCAGCCGAAATGGGGGAGGTGGAGCAGCGCGGCACAGGCCTCTGCTTTCTCGTCTGGCAGGTTTCAATGGGAGGAAGGGGGAATGGCCTTGCATGTGCTCACAAAGGTATTTTCCTTGTGTGTTGCAGATTTAGGTGGAAGATATATAAACATACACATAATATACAATACTCATTGAGTCTTTTTAAAGCTCACGTTTTTGACATTGCTAGTGCCTTTCACGTGGCTATCTTGACCACGTTACTTATACGCAAAGTATTTAACACCTACAATCATTTTGTTACATGTGCGGTAAGTGAGGTAGTAGTAAGGTTGGTGGAGCGCGCAGGAACAACCCGCCAATAAGACTGACGGCAGTGACACATGGTGAGCTTGGACATACATATGGTGCATTTTCATGCACCCCTTACGTGAGCTCCCAATAGGGTTGCATTTGTCTTCCCTTGCACTTCTAGCAGTATTAGTTCAGTTATGGTATGGGACATTGGGGTGTAGTCTTCTTAGTGAAACATAAAACATGAAAAACCCCCGGGACACTTCTACTATTTGTGCATAGCTAAGGGGATGTGGGTATGTTAATCCGAATGTTAAATAAGCACACATTCTACCATCTTCATGGAGGTTACAGGTTTTTAATCAGAAAGGTCGTGGAGAGAAAAGTTTCATCACAGGTGGTTTGCTCATTAGTATTCGGGGACATTTGTCAGGGGGCCATTTTACAGTTCTTTTCCACCCCGGCCCTGCTGACCGGGTCATACTGAGAACAGTGATACACTGCGGAAGGTGAAATGTTACAGTGTGTGCGTCTAGCACTAGCTCATGTCCGTCCGTTCATGGGAATGGGCGCTCAGCGGATCTGCCAGGGAGCTGCGGCCTCAGGGATGAGTGAAACTCTCCAAGGGTGGGGCCCGTGCTGCGGTGCACAGGGCTCAGGCCATTTTTATGACACAACATGGTTTCCAGGGCCTAGCTAAATTCAGCATGTTTGGTCAATGTCTTCAGCCAGTGGCCCACCGACCACCTGGGCCCTGGGGGCAGGGGGAACCCTTGACGAGCCATGGACTTCACCGGGGGTAGAGGATGCAGGGGAGGGGGGTCTCTTGGACCAATCCTCCCATACACTGGTCTACCCCCAAAGGTTTGCAGACCAGGATTCGGGCCTGGTGAACGCCACAGGAACTTGGTGACCCCTCAATCAACCAGGTCTCAGGTTTCGATCCGTTACACAACTGTTCATTAGAATGCATAGAATTTTTCTTTGTTCGCAAATAAGCATCGGACAACAGTACGCGTTGAGTACTTATCGTTTTTATTGATCCCCTCTATTTTTAGAGTAAGTGTAAGTTACTAACCATAATGACTATTGTACTTCTAGTTCACAATCCCCTTTGCTTCATGCTTAGGCTTTGTTCCCATGAAAGGACCGCACTGGGGCACGATGCAGAGCAGCAATGATTTACAAGGTCGCGAGGCGCAAGTATACAGGCCGATGTAGCACTCACATGGGACCTCCCTTACCCATTTTACCACTCCAAAACAACAGTCCTTTTAGGAGATCTCAGCCCTGTACTCCTAACACCAGGAACAAAGGGAGGGGCGTATGGAGGAAACGATGCTAGGGAGTAGGAGTAGAGTAGTCACTGTGGCGAGTAATAAACGTACTTCTAAGTCCAGTCTTTTTTCTTCCATACTTAAGGGAGATGCCCAAGCATTCTATAAAGATGGCTGGCTAGATAACAGGAAAGAGAGCAGACTCTTACCCAAACAATTTCCCACAATTCATTGGCGAAACAACCATCTGCTGAGACCTCACATACTGTGCTTAATAACTGCAGAACGCCAGTGGGGCAACATATCACTGCTTCCACGTGTCCTCCATTGGAATATTCCATCGATAGGATATAGACATGGCTTTTGCATGCAGATTTTGGCAGATTATTTGAAGATTTTGTAAGCACCCCCGTACGCATGTGACTATCCACATGCATATTGATGCCTTAGAACCTGCAGAGCCTAGAGAGGAAACCCCATATGTGAGAGACAGATGCTCTGAGAATATGGTGTCATGCATTCTTTCCAAGCAGAATGTATGAGCCCTTGCAATGTCCAGAGAAGGAAATGTTGCTTCCTCTTCTAACTGTGGATCAACGAAAAAGGTAGGAAGAGAAATCTTCTGATTGATGTGGAATTCTGATGGAACTTTAGGAACAAAAGCGGGATGAGGCCATCGTGTCACGGTTTATTGGACGGTCACTTTCAACTCGGGGAGTCCCCCCTCAATCAAGGTGTCGCACCACAAAGCGCTTAGCAGACTCTAATTTGGTTAGGTCCCCAACCTGTATAATACCGCTCAAATGATACCCCCTGTACCACCAATAAGCCAGGAACCAGGACAGTGTATGGACATAATAGTATATTTTTATTTACATTTACACAATAGTAAATTCTTTACAAAAACACAAACTGCCAACTCCGTGGCACTACAAAATAATCACTTATGAAATTTGTTTGCATCTACATGACCAACATGTATTTTTGAATGAACTTTCAATTGCAAAAAAACAGATTTAATTTCTTATCAGCACAATGGGATTTCTCTGCACTTTAATTCATGGGACACGTTAATAATGCACAGTCTTCACTTCATTGATCAACATGCTCTTCTCTCCCAGGGCACCCTCCCCACCCAGGAATCGGTAATTTGTGACACCCCTGAGTTCAAAGGCAATGTTTAGGGAGTGAGTATCTATTGGCAATTTCGTTTGGGCTTTTTATTTGGAAAGGCAGGATTTGGGAAATAAGCTCAATGGGAAATTCGTTCTGGGAATACACTTTCAAATGTAATACAGGGGCTTTTGAGATTCTGGTGTGGGAATAAATGGGAACATTCCTTTTGGAGTACACTACATTCAAAATGGCATGCAGGGTTTTTTGGGATTCTGGTTGGTTTAGGAATAAATGGGAAAATAGGGTCACCCAATTACTTTATCGACCATGGTGGCTTTAACACACTGGGATTGAGATTTTTCAATTTCGATTTTTTTACAAAACTGACCTGTGATCTTTTCTATATGAGAATTCATTGAATTAACTTTAGTTAAATGTGCTAAGGGTCTACACAGTTTCACCCCTCCGCCCACCCACAATTAAATGGAAAGGATGAAGGCAGGTAGTTCCTAACACAATGGGTAGCTTTGGGGAAATATATACTTACATAGGAGGTCTCTATTCTCTGCTCAGGAGGCCAGCCATATCTCAGACCCTCATTTGGAAACAGGTAGGCAGCTCACACCTTAAGCGTCTGTCCACAGTAAGGTACCACCAGCCACAGGCCTCTCTCAGATAGGGCTCCCAGCTTTCCAAACAGAAGTCCCCAGCAAAAGGTCTCCAGTCTGTCTTGGTTAGGCTTTGATCTCCCTTCCCTGGTTGTTCTTTCTCTCCTTCTTTTGGTCTCTCTGTCTCACTTGCAAGTTGTTCCCCTAGTTCGCCCCCTTCAGATTGGAAATTGATACTATATAGTGCTGATGACACCTACACATTATCAATATTCCCATGCTTCGGATGGGACATTTCTCTTCCTTCCCCTCCCACCAATCTGCCCACTGCCAGCCGATAGGACAAAGTTTTAGGAGGTCTGGATTATGGATAATGGGAAGGATAGAATAGCAAAATTTCTGACAATTTATTTTTACATAATTGGTTTTCTCAGAATCTCACTACATGGCAACTATCTTCTCCTTTCAGATAACTGCATAAACATATATTTATTTGAATTCTACAATTTATGATGAATCAGTGAACACTCATTTTATCGCGACACAGCCTGTGAGGAACTATCATTTTTGATGGTTTATTCATGAGCTGAAATAGTTATAAATATCATACTTTCCAAAAAAAAACAATCATCTTTTTTTTCTATCAGCTCACCAAGTTTCAATTATATTTCTGATTTATAGAAGAGTCACAAACCCATTTTCATCTGTAACTCCAATTACACACATAGAATATTTACATAGAACTGATGGGCTTTTGATGATCTTCTAAATTAGTCCTGAATGAGCCCATCACAATGTAGGGTATTATTAATGAAAATGCGTCCAATGTGTTTTAAGTGGCAATCATTAATATAGAAGCCTGCAGTTTCACATCTATCTCACACCAATGAGTTTCTATTTCTCCTAAGTCAAATGACTTAGCCATCTGCTTATCCGTAATGTCTGTTTCTACCCATTCTTTGAAGATCCATTAGTTGCTCTGAGAGGCAGTTTATTGGTGTCAAGACAGTCCTGAAAGGTCAGTTCTGTTGCAGTTTAATCTGACTCTTCCACAATTTTGACCTAAAAACTGTTGTATTTCTTTGGATTTCAGTGAAACAGACCCATTTTCCTGGAGGGCCCCAAACAAAGGTCCTTGATGTCAGAGTTCCAGGGATACATGCTTTAGTTCAATGGGGAAAACAAGGTACATACATAATTCTGAAAGAATAGCCTTTTACATTGAAAAGATGTGTTTTACACATGACATTTTGTATTGCATAATGCCATTTTGGATGTTGTAACGTCAGTGTCTTTATTCATGTCAAATGCAATGTGCTCGGCTTCACTTAGATTTCTGGATCACAGTCTGATGTTGCATTGAAGTTAATGTAATATGCTGCTATCAGTCTGAAAACAGACTTATAAAACAGTTTATGAAAACACCATTTGCAGCAACACATGTCTTATCATGTACTGGGCACATTCAGCAGTATTACGTTTTCAGGCACACTTTCCTTCACTTGAGCGCCTGTCCACTTTGGTAAAGTTGAAAGAGGCCCATTTTTGTTCATTTACTAGGCCTTATGTCGGAAATCAATGTTTTGAACTGGCTTGCACATTCCAATGGGTCTCATCATCAGCCAGCTTGACTCTCACAATAGGGGCCTTGCATGGCCTCTCAGTGTCTGTCTCTCTGGGGCTCTATTTGCACCCTACAATAGAATCACCTTACGTTCATGGTGCATCAGAAAAGGCTCTGGAGTACATTGCTACTGTAGCTTCCTGACACTGTGCGCTTATGTAACCACCATCAGAAAAGCTTGCGTCTGGGCTACTGAATTGAGGTCAGCTGTTGCATAGGTACGAACATTTCATACACAATTACCGCCAACCCTTCATTGAATTCCCAGGTAGGGTGTGTAATTCCCACCAAAGGCCATTAGCTACAATGTCCATTGAACACCGGATTAGCCAGATAAGGATACTTGTGTACAATAGAAATGTAAGATGAAGCCCTACAAAATGTATCTCAATGGCAGAGGGTGTCAAGTGCAAAACAAAAGACACATCATACAATGAAGCTTTTGTGGATGGATTTTTGACCACTGAACCAACAGTCGAACCTTGTCCCGTTGTATTGTGACCTATTGGTATCCTTCATGGATGCCTTAATGATAGTGAAAGTCTTTTGTGAAACACCTAGAGCCTTAAAGACGATATCTGCGCTACTAGGCTGCTAAAGACATAGCAATTATAGAGTGGGATGAAGAATCACCCCATACCCCCACTCTGTTAGGCCACTGGAAGCAATCAGACTCATGGGACAGTTTATGTTTTTCTGAACTTATAAACCACCTTGCCCATCAGTGGAAGCGGATAAAAGACATATAGAAACTGGCAAGACCAAAAGAGCATTAAATCATTTCCCAGGAAGTATTGCCCTCTCACTCATTGAGATGAAAAAAGTAAACACTTTCTGTTGGTCTCTATCAAACAGGTCCATCTGCGGGTATCTGCATTCCTTGAAAATCTGGCAAAGAACGTTCATTGAAATGTTCTATTCATGTGAAACCTGTACCCCACCTGCTGAGCTTGCCAACCTGATCGTTCAGCTCTCCCACGAGATGAGCAGTTAAAGGAACAATGTTGCAACTCAAGATCGGGTCAAAAGTCTAAAGCAAGATGGCACACCGTAGGCTACCTGGTTTCACCCTGCTTGTTCAGGTAAAACATTGCATTGGTGTCTCCCATGAAGATCACCACCATGCAGCTGTGAATGATGGGAATGCTTGTGAGAAATATGGCTCAGAATTAACAAAATACTCATATCACAATTCTGTGCAAGTCTGAAAGACTGGGTACACAAAAGTTGTTGAAAACGGCTCCCAAGCTTGACATGGATGAATCTGTTATTACACAAGCCAGATCTGGTGGCCAAAGTGGGCCCCCATTGACAGACTGGCAAAGTCTATCCACCTGCAGAGTTCCTGGTGGACCTAAGAGGACACTGTGATCGTAGTCTTTTGCGATTAAGATGATAAATCCCAAATCAGAAACCACATGAAGCAAAGTTTCCTTCATGTGCAACCTGCCAAATTGTACTACTAGAAAGCATGAAGCCATGAAACTAGGGAACCTTTGAAAAAGAATTGCGTGTGCCTGACAAGAACGAATCGTCTCCGAGCAGAACTGCTGCAGGTTCAGAAGTTTTGCTGAGGTAGGTAGACCTTTCCCAAGGAAGTAGTTCAAATGAAACCTATATATTGCAGCCTCCGAGTAGGTAAAATAAAATATCTGAAAATCACAGGAAGGCCACGTGTAAGAAGTAGGTGTAAAGTAAGACGCAGAGACAGCAGGATAGCTCTTGAAAAGAGGCCGGGATAAACCAGTTTCCCATGTAGGGGTAAATGTGAATCCCCTTGCTCCGGACCAATGCCATTATTGTGGAGACCACCTTAGTGAAGATCTGCAGGGCAAAGATGTGACCGAATGGAAGTGACCTGAAATGGTAAAACGGATTGTCCATGGAAAAACTCAAAAATTAATGTTGAATTTTGAGGCTGGAAATATATGTGCATGTATTTGTCCTATAAAACACAGGCACACATACATTTGCCCTCCTGAATAACTGATATAATCTGAGATGGGGCAACCATCCTACACCACTCCACTGGGAGAAAGATGTTGAGAAGGGAGGTTAAAAATCATCCTCAAGTCATTACCCCTTATCCTTCTTCAGAATCACAAAGAAGTTAGAGTAGAAACTCTCATTAGTCCCTGAAGCAAGAATACGTTTGCTCTCACTTGTTGATTTCTTCTTGTAGATTCCATGAAAGATGTTGGGGAAGGAAGGGGGAGTGGTAACCCGAAGCCAGATCTGACGTCCAATGGTCTACAGCAGTGTTTTTTAATGTATGCTGAAGTAGATGAGAACTTGGAGACGGACAAGATGGCATTATCCTATGCTACCTAAGGTCTGTCCCTACCACATACAAAAGAAATACATAAAATGCAACATAAATGCAGTTAGGCTAAGGCCCTAAGCAGCTGACTGATGGTTTGCCTAGGACCCCCACAGTCTTTTCCACTAGCAGCTCCTCGCCCCTGTGCAAAGGTTGGGCCAGGAGCTTGAATGAGTTTTCCAGCTCTTCGCACCTGTATTGTTCAAGTCAGTCCAATAAATGTCTATTTCGACCCCTGTCCTGGGCCTGGTTTCTCTCATCTTCACCTTGGGGTCTCCAGTCTCTCAACCTACTTTGGGGTTTCATTTCCTTTACGCCCACCCTAGAGTGTCTGGTTTCTCACCCTGCCTTGGAGTTTTGTTGCATCTACCCCATCTTGGGGTTTCAGATTTCTCACCCGCCTTAGGCTTTTGCGTCCTCTTCCCACCCTGGCGACTCAGGTCACTCACCCCGCTATGGTGTGTTGTTTCTTCTAAACCATCTTGGGGTCTTGGTGGGCCAAACCTCCCCCTGTCCCGATACTTGGGAGCCACTGGGTAACTCTGTTCCTGTGCCAGTGCTCGCCGGGAGATTCCGGCAATCCTGCTGGCAACCATCATCAGAAATCTCAAGAAAAGGATGGAAACAAACACCCCTTCAAGGGAATGTGCTAACCAAGCCCTATAAGAACTGCAGGACAGTTACAATAAACATATATGAACTCTGCTTAGTGAGTACTGTTCAAAACAGATATAGTGACTAGTTAACACTTAACTGTGTCAACTTTAAGGCAACTCCAGAGCAATGGAGTCAAAAGCTTCCGTTGTCATTATCACCACAAGTAGAAAATATCTTAAAACAAAGACTAATGCCTTTCATTTAAAAACATTAAGAATACAGGTGTGCCATTAGGTGGCACGTGAGGTATGCGTAACACAAAATAAATATATATATAAATATACATATCTGTGGGTTAGTAGACAAAGTAAAAAGTGACTCATTTCATGCACTGCTGTATCAGCTATATATATATTCAGTAACAAAAACTTTGTTAAAGGGACGTTATGGTTCCAAATAAAGCTGAAAAACCCTTGAAAGTCGCCAGTTATGGTAAGGTAAGCAACCATAAGTCGCGCCACCACCGTGCACTGCTAAGTCTAACACCCAGGACATCAAAGATGGCATCACAAATGTCATTGATGACATCTCTGATGATATCACATGTGCATTTACCTTTCATGAAAAGTCTGTACAAGGGATTCTTAGTGTAATGTTAATAAAAACAGTGTCAAGGATTATTGGAATAAATATCAAGTGTTAATCAGTGCATTAAGCTATGCATTGATATAAATAGCATTCTATTATTAACTTCAATCCAGTATACTAAGATACTCATGTAGAAACATAGGCATTGTGTGCAGCATACATAATGGAGGTGCAATATTCATAAGCTTGCCATGTTGAATAGTGAAATGATAACTGTTTTCATATCAGAGTTTTGCATACAGTGAAACTTGTGATAAGTAGGTAATAAAACCCACTTACTACATAATTGCATTATTATAGACAAATCACAAAGAGACAACACCACATACAAATATGAATATATAGAAGGGTATTGAAGTAAGAAAAAAAAAACAGCAATAGTAGCAGAAAGTGTTCATAACCTAACTGATTACCTTTATGCAGAGAAATGATTGTTCTGTTTCAAAGCTGTTACTTACCCTATCTATATATATCACATGATGTGTTTGGACCCTAAGGAAAATAGTGCGAGTACAACATACAAAAATATGAGCATATAAAGGGAAAGTACAGTAATAAAAAAACATCAAAACTATCAGAAAGTGCTGAGAAATCTACTGATAATTTTAATGCACAAAAAGGATTGCTGTCTTTCAAGGTTGTGTCTTCCCCTATGTATATGTTTCATATGATATGACTGGACCATAAGGGAATTATTGTAAGAACATACTTGAAGGATAAGGCTACGAATATAGTACATTTACAATTTTTAGTTCCTGACTGTTGCTGAAGAAAATCATGTGGCCTATATATGTCAGGAAAGGAAAAAAGGGAGAGTCAGACATGTGATGTCATCAGTGATGTCATCAATGACATTTGTGATGTCATCTTCGATGTCCTGGGTATTAGGCTTAGCAGTGCACGGTGGTCGCGCGAGTTATGGTTGCTTACCTTACCATAACTGGCAAATTTCAAGGGTGTTTCGGTTTTACTTGGAACCATAACGCCCTTTAACAAAGAATTTTCACTGAATTTCATAGGTTTTTAGTAGCGCAACTTAACAATAATAACTTTGATTTTATGTACATGTAATATGGAACATACTGAACCCCTTCTACTGAACTTGATGTCCGCAAACTCTTTTAATGTCCGCGGACATGTTCAGAGAACAGTACCACTACCTAAAAACTCTGGGGGGGTATGTTTGATTGTTATATCATAACATAGGAACATTTAACAAATTCAAAAAGCAGCACATATACACATTATATGTAGTAATACATAAGAAATGTAACCCATATATGTGACACACTAACCATTCATTTAAATACAATATGTTCTAAAATGGAATATACCAAAAGAAGATAAATTGGCTTCCAACATAATTACCTCACAGACACTACAGAACTAAGAGCAAGACCAGACTACAGAGTACTTAGAAGATATCTTACCTGAAATAGTAAGTGTACTTCATTTTACTCATATATTTATAAACTTTCTGTATTAGATAAAAAAAAAATATATATATTTTTTTTTAATGTCTAGTACTCTGGAATGGCTAGAGGAGCATTTCCCACATGAGGAAATTTCAGAAGATAGTGAAATTAATGGTAAACACTTTACAATATAAACCATTTAATTATTATTATTTTATATACATTTAACATATATATATTTTTTTGTACAGAGCATACCAAAATAGAAAATACCTCTGAAGAAACTGTTATGGAAAACACTCTTGACAGCATAAAAGAAAAAATGGATTTATTGTTGACCAATTTTAATAATTTGAAAACTTTTGTTGAAGATCATTTTAAAACAAAAACCTCATACCATTGTCCAACATGTACTTGTCCCCCTTCACCATATCCCAGTCAATTATCCCCAAACACTCTCCATAACCCAAAACGTTTTGATTAGACTTCCATCCCTTCTTCACCTGATACCAATCATGTTGAAACCCCTAATTCTCCTGTTTTTGTTTCCGTTTCTGCCTCATCTTCTCTATCATAAATTATTAATATATGTTAAATAAAGTAAAATGTTTATATTGTGTTGTAATTAGTTTCCGTTTTTTTTTATTAAAAAAAACAATGTAGGTGTCCGTGGACAGCGCGGGTGTTCTGAAATGTTCATAAATAAATGAAAATTGACATGTCCTGAAGAACACTATACCTGTCCGTAGTGTTCGCTAGCAAGTTGAAACTGTTCTAAGAACACAATCGGTGTCCTCAACTGTTCGTAAATGAACGAAAATTGACATGTCCTGAAGAACACTCTACCTGTCCGTACTGTTCGCTACCAACTTCAAACTGTTCTAGAACACATGCGGTGTCCAGAAATGTTCATTTGACGTGTGACGTTCTTTTAATTACTTCAGGAACCGAACAGTGTCCGTAGAACATCAACGCGCATGCGCAAACCAATGTCCATGCATTTGGTGTCCTGCGGACAGCCGCTTCCTTCGCGAACATGTTCGCGAAGCGATCATGTGACCGCGCCCATGCTGATCGTGTGTTCTGAATGCGTACACTGTTCGTGTCCCTGAACAATTTAAAAGTACATTTTCAAGTAATCCACAATGTTTCTCAATAAAAACTCACCATAGCACAAGTCCCACATACTAATCCTGAGTTTCTACATACTTTTTGAAAGTTTTTGAACCTTTTTTGTGTTCGATCTGTACGCGGACAGCACGCATGTCCGCGACCTCGTACAAGCACCCCTATAAAAGACCACGCCCTAGAGCTTATTCTCATTGTGTTTCTGGCTATTCTTCAGAGCACAGCTATTTTTCCTGCAACTTGCAGATTACACCATCATCGAGATGGCATCCATGGCTGCACTACTGCCACCTGGTGCTGCACCTGCTTCAGCACACCTCCATCCCCTCCACCACCACCACCTTCCAAAGGGCCTGAAGAAGGGAACAGGAGTGAGGATGCAGAGGAGGAAGAAGAGGATGACGAGAATGAGGTAGAGGAAATCCCTACTACTCGCACTAGGCGTGTGTCTTGGGTGTGGCGGTTGTTTACCATTCATGGGAATGGTCCTAAGGCTTGTGCGAACTGTGTCACCTGCAATGAGTCCAAAATGGTACTCAGTCGCGGGAGGCATGATTCGTACAGCTTTGGGACCACTACCATGAAGCGAAACCTAAGGTCATTTCACTCTGGGAACATTCGCAAGGTTGTACCTTGCGAGGAGCGTAATAGGTTGATTTCCTCTACTTCATCCTCTGTTTCTGATCCTGTCACCACAAGGACCACCTCTGTGGGACAGCGTCTTCCTCAAGCTGCCTCACAAGCCATGCAGAATTCTGATGACCCTTACCTTTTGAGGGTTACAGTTGTATGTATGTACTGTGACACAGTACTCTGCAGGGGGGAGCGACTTCGCAGTGCTTTTGAGAATATCATCTCAGAGCATGAGAAGACCTGCCAACTACCCAAATAAAACCCACTCTACATCTTCCTCTCTCAGCTCGCCCTTTCGTATCCCTGTGGTTGGTGTGCCACCCTTTACCCTCCTTTCCCCTCCACCCCTATTATGTCATGTATAAAAAACAAGAAAAATACAAAATAAAAAAAAATAAAAATAAGGCTCTTTTCAGAGCCGCCTTTCACAGTTAAAAAATAGAAGTGAAAATAAATGAAGCAGCGGACATCTAAGATTTTGGGGTGCTACCCTATCATAACCATTGCAATTTTCTCTGGGAGGAAGTGGTGGCTCTGAAAAGAGCCTTTGGGAGGTGTTTGTATGTCAAAAATTATAAATACTCAACACCTACTTCAAAATGGATGCTGTAATTCTAAAAAAGGTTGCAATGCATTTTGTACATTTCTCAGAAAAATCTGACTGGCAGCATAAGTAAGATGGACTCCATCTCTGCGAAAAATGTATGTACTACGAAACATAATATTTTCATTGTGAAAAGAGGACATGCCAAAATCTCTTAGAAAGGCACAAACAACCTTATTAACATGGAGCCTTGCTTTTTCCATTTGTGGACCAAATGAAGAAGAACAAAGCCACATTTGTCTCTGCGCAATACGTGAAAATATTACTTGAGAATTAGGAAACATGTCCATGACCTTCCCAAGTCCTTCTTTCATAGCAAATTGCAAAGAAATTCCAGACATATGTCCTAAACTGTTACCTCCACAATGAATTATAATTATGTCTGGATGTTGCTCTTTCTCCAAAGAAGCACAGAGAGGTAGCAAGTCCAACCACTTCATTACACGTACTCAATGCCAGTGTTCTTCCACATGTGGAAATCCAAGATCTACAGCTACTCCACAGCTTTCTGCATGCACCTTCAACCAATGTATCCACGAATCTCCCAAAATCCAAACAATCTGTTTTCTGAAACACACAGCCATAGCTATCTGTTGTTCTCTCAGCAAAAAGAGTATCTGAGAAACTCTCTCCTGGCACAACACACCCACTAAACTTTCCTGACCAAGCCCTTTCAGTGCTCATTTTCATTTGCATGACTTCTGAACCCAAAAATCCCCGGATGTAACACCCGATGTCCGCGAACTACCGCCATAACCGCGGACATATCGTAACATGAACAGCCCTTCTACCATTTCCACTTCACTCTCTGTGCCATTCCCTCATTGGATGTAGCTAAGAAGTCACATGACCATCCACCAATCACATTCAGGACCTCTACATCTAACTGCATCATCATAGATCAGCACTGCAAATGTACTGTGAATCTCTCTGAGTACAAGTGTCATATCATTGGCAAGCACCATCTAGAAGAAATACTGTACAAGTCTCCAAGATTTCTACTTGCAGGTCCATGCATATCCATATGCATGAACACAAACTACAGGTATGCATATTTTCTGTACAGTACATGAACGCATTTTCAAACTGACTTTTAGCTTGTATAATCTGTAAAATGAATCTACTGTCTTTTTTCAATCCCCTGAAATCAACTGTCACTTATAAACCTTTATACTATTTACTTTCTTTATACAAACACTCAAATCATGTTAAACTAACATTTTTGAAATGAAATATATAGACTACATATATTCAAACAAAATTGCATGCATGCACATTCTATGTTCAAATCTAAAAAAATAATACTTATACAATTACATAATTTCTTTAATTTATTTATTTAATTACTTTAATTTAAGCATGACATTGAGGCACTATTACCTGGAAGAGCTTAGTTACAGGAATAGTGGTATTCAGTGGTACATTATGAATTTCACAAGACATAGTAAAGATATTTTGTTTGCTACAGTTAGTCATTGCAATACAATTTGTTCATTAAGAAAATATCATATGTATTGAACTGGTGCGACGTATCTTATGTAAATAAGATAGTTTTAATGGTTTTGAGGAAGGCACCGAGGATTTCAATTAAAAAAAATCAATGTCTAAATTAAAAACAGTGCTATATACAAACAAAATTACTAATTTGTTTCTTTTACAATTGCAGTGAAGACCATTCTCCTGAAAAGAAGCAGCCAAATTTGAAGAACTAAGAAGTAACCTTTTCATTTTAGAAAAAAAGTAAGTAGAATATCACTATAATATTTGTATTATTACTCAAACACACTGTCAAGTGAATTCATGCCATTTCTGTGCCTAAAAATAGAGATTGTGCACCATTCTGACCGAAAATCCCCATGTCTTAAATAGCGATTTACAGCCAGAATGGCCCACAAATTCCTATTTTTGGACACACAAATTACCCAACTCAACCGCTACAATTTTGATATTATAGAACAAACAACTGTTTTAATTGTATACATTAGATTTACCTATTTGTACTTCTCCACACCACTAGCTTACTTTTTTTCTGTCATCTGAACCCCAGTTTAGTAGCACATAAAATCAAGAATACCCATGCCTACTAGTTGTAGTTCCCAATGCACAATCACACACCATTACATACATTTTTATCATCTTACTCAAACACTCATGCACACAGCACACATACATTGCAGAACACCCCAACCCATACCTTCTTTATTTTTTTCAACAGACCCTAAAGAATGCCCACCAAAAGTCAAATCCTTAGAAAGCAACGCAGAAGTAGAGCAAATGAAAATAAAAGTGTCCAACATAAGCATCCATCTCTAGCAGAATTTGTAAAAAAAGTTGAAACAAAACAGCTAATACAATCATTTAGTGAAACACAAGAAGTTTCAAGTACAGAAACTTTGCCTCCTCTATCAAAATGTAAAACAAACCAAAAAACAATTACCAGAAAATCAGCTATCACTACAGAAAAAAACTGCTTCTTTAAATTTTGATATACTGCAAAGTAAGCATACCAAGAAAAGTATTTTAGCCAAAATGTACCGTCACAAAGTCCTTCAAAATCTTATAAAAACAGGAGCGAAAACAGGTTCAATGCTTAAAACCTATAGTAGGAAATTAATCTTAGAAGCGTTGATAGACAGTGCAATTCTTCTCAAACAAAGTTATTTATTTTAGTGTTAAACAAAATGAAACCACTAACAAAACTAATAACTAAATTACAAAAAAGACTTCTCAATAAACAAAATGTCAACAGAAAGAACATGAATCACACTACGAGCACAGAACCATACTTTAATGAAGAAGCGTACAAACAAAAGCAAACAAATACAATTGCCATACATAGCAGTGGTCGAGGTTATGAAAAAGTGAATAATACCATAATGGAACAAGAAGTACTCCTTACAAAAATATGCCCTGAAAACTTAGAATTACCCCTCCATTCAACTGAATCAGAACATCTAGTGTACAAATGGCCATGCACGTCAATGTGTAACATTCCCAAACAATTTTTCAAGTCTTTACGCCAATTCCTCAATCAATATGTAAAAAGCAAAGACAAAATCAAAATTAAACTACTGCAAAACATGGATAGCTGTCCAGTGCGCAAGTACACAGGACTACAAGGACATTCATTGGCCTGCATTACAGGACCTACTTGTAAAACCACGTTCCATGATATCAAAAGGATATCAACACATCATTCAACTATAAGAAATCTAGTCTATAAACTGTACTATGCTAAAAGTCCTGCTTAGCACTAGCAAATTTAAATAAGATTCTTCTACATGGTACAGCAAAAGACCTACTTGAAGAAATTGACTATATCCAGAAAAAATATTTTTGAAGTGAATGCCACTTACCGAATGAAATAGCTTTAAACCAAATTAGCAACAATTCTACACATGGCAACCTTTTACTAAACACATACAAAAAAGAAATAATAAAATTTAAAAGTACATCAGCTGAAGTACCAAACCATGTGTGTGTATGTTGCCGCAGAACTTTTTATAAAAGTAACACAAAAACTGTAGACCTATCATACAAAATAGAAGACAATGAAGATTCTAAATAATTTGAATTAGCTCTCTACCTTGTAGCAGAAAACAAATACGAAATAACTGACCCCTTAAATACTTTGCAGTTACTGCACTACAAAACTTGACAACAACCAAACTCCTTCACGTGCTATAATAAATAATTTGGAATTATACTGACTACCAAAACCCCTACAACAACTTAATTTATATGAGAGCATCATAATTCAAACAGTGCACCCATTTCAAGCAATAATACGCATTCAACCAAAAACAGCAAAATTACCTCCCTCTGATTTGGTAAAAGGCATTTGTGGAAAAGTAGTTTATTTACCATTAGATCTAAAAGAAAATGTGCATACTCTAGGAGTGCAACGTCCAATGCAGCAATCTTTACTTATCTTAGTAAAGGGAGTACCTACAAAAGACAAAAAAATATGGCAACAGCTGGTAGATTTACATTAAGGTAGACAAGCCTTGCAATATCTTAAAGAGAATAATGAATATTACCAAGAAATTAATATTGAAGAAAACTTGAAAGATACAACTGAAATTATTCAAGAAACACAAGAAACTGGTCAATTTGAGCTCCTAGATCCTGCTACAATATCAAATACTTTAGACCATTATATAATTCATCCTTTGCACTCTAATGACACCATAGAAGATGCACTGGAAACATACCGAATGCGTCAAACAAAAGGATCACCAATCAGAATATGGGAAAAAAGTATAGAAGCACGTGCTTTTCCTCTACTCTTTCCTACTGGCAAAGGAGGAAGGTACGATGATGGACCAATTCAAATATCAGCATCAGAATACCGCTCATTACGAATGTATTCTGAAGATCCACGGGAATACATATTCCACCTACTCTTTGAAAGTGAACTAGCAACTTTATGTTACGGAGTTGCACACATATTAAAATCAGGATCACACTTTCAAAATATGACAGCTACACAATTATTACAAAAAGTGCAACAAAAGGATGAGGTTTTACAATCAAATATTACAAATCTATTAGCAAATATGCGTGGTACCAAAGAGTACTGGTTTCGATGTCATGGAGATGTACGTTGTATGATCAATAACCTTGGCCCACCCACTTGGTTTGTTACATTAAGTTGTGCAGAATATGCATGGGAAGATTTACATGATTTCCTACGCATATCAAACAAAAACAAAACAAACATAGATATACTAACACCTGGAAAACTTTGTTCTTTGGATCCTGTTAATGTTTCAAGATATTTTCATCATCGCTTCATTGCTATGCTACATTTTATTTGTAATAAAACTGTGCCTCCCCTTGGAGAAGTGCAACACTTCTTTTGGAGAAAGGAATACCAAGCCAGAGGAGCACCACATATCCACATGCTTTTATGGATTAAAGATGCTCCTAAATTTGGTCAAGACAGTGATGCCACTGTTTTACAGTTTATTGAAAAATATGTCACTTGTGAAATTCCATTGGAAGCAACAAATAGTGATCTTCATGCACAAATTTTACAATTTCAAAGACACAAATGTGGAAAATATTGTCGTCGCAAATACAAAAACAAAGGGAAATACTACACCAAATGCTGATTTCGTTTCCCTAGACCAGTTACAAATACAGGTCAAGTGAACAACCTCATGTCTTCCGTTAGACATACATAAAAAGAAGAGAAGAAAAATATATCAATGATTATAATGCAATCTTTGCCCACTTATGGAATGCAAACATAGATGTGCAGTACATTGCAGACAATTCTACTGCAGTTGCACGATATGTCACAGCATACTTAACCAAAGCAGAAAAGACAGAGCTCCAAGACCTCTGGAATGACCTGTCATCGGATAAAACAGTGTCACAGTAATTATACAGCTTGGGCATAAAAATGCTCTCCCATAGAGAATGTGGATCATATGAAGCAGCTGATCGTTTAACTGGTACTGCATTGTATGGTAAATCTGAAAATATAGTATGGCTAAGTCTTGGTCCAGCTAAATCTAGAAAAAGAGTTCTAAAATCATACGAAGATATAGAAGCAATAGCCAAACGTGATCCCCAACAGCGAAGACATTTTAAAAAACAATTTATTGGACACATACTACCCAAACAGAAGTAATACTTTGGAAACCATGTGTCTATACCACATAGCCCAACACTACACATAAAAAAATAATATAAAACCTGATGAAAAAAAGGTAAATACGTAAATACAAACTGTGAAGGCAGCTTAGTTAAACTCACCAAACGAAATTTAATTAATCACATCAAATTGTCATTAAAGACTCCTCAACATAAAGAAGTATATTACATGTCCCTGCTACAACTCTTTAAACCATGGAGAAAAGAAGAAGATATACTAGATAACTATGACTCATATGAAGATGCTTTCAAAGCAAATGAAAGCACTATAACTGATGTAAACTTTACATAGTACAAATCAATATTGCACAATGAACAGCAACAAGAAGAAGAACTCCAGGCCCAACTAGATAAAGAAACTCCTGACAGTAGTCAACCTTCTCTAACAGGAAGCCAAGAACCACTGGGAGAACCACTAATAATAAATGAGGCAGAATTAGCTATGATAGAAGTAGAAAACACCATGCGTCAGTATGAAGATAAAGAAGACTTAACTATACTACAATCAAAACTGAACAATGAGCAACGTAGCATTTTTCAAGAAGTAACAAAACAAATTGCACATGGTGTACAACATGAAAATAAAAAATATTCTTGCCATAATTATCAACCTATACTACTGTACGTCAGTGGTGAAGCTGGTTCTGGCAAAATATTCCTAATCAAAATCAGCAGTAAGTTCCTTAAACAAACTGTCAGCTGTTGTCACTGGCCCCACTGGTTTAGCTGCCTACAACATAGGTGGTGTCACATTACACCGATTACTACTATTGCCAGTAGAACACCAAAACAAATTAGACTATTACAAACTTTCTGCAGAAGCTGCAATGGAACTACGCAGAGTATTGAAACAAATGAAAATGTTACTAATAGATGAAGTGAGCATGGTCTCCAACCTAATGTTGGCTTTGATTCACCTCAGATTACAAGAAGTACTCAAACAAACTATGAAGAGCTCTTTGCAGGAAAACACATTATTGTTTTCGGAGATCTTCTTCAATTGACACCAGTAAAAGGTGAGCCTATTTTAAAAACATTAGGACACAAACTCTGCCGTAAAACTGTTGGCAGCATTGGAAATGTCAACCTTTGGCAACATTTCCAATACAGAGAATTAACAGAAAACATGCGGCAATCTGCAGATCTCACGTATGCCAACATCTTAAAAAGTATCAGAGTTGGTACACTTTCTAAAGAAGCAGGAGCAATATTGAAACCCCGGCACATTCATGCACTTTATGGTGATAACGCATGTGCTACAGATGTTATGGAACAATTAGCTCACAAAAATGTCAATTGTATGGCCTTAATGCCAACTCTTGCAAGCCGTTTCAAATTCAATGAAATAATGTTAAGTAAAGAAATGCAACCAATAATAGAAATTAGCGCCACAGACAAACTAGATGTACATGGTATGACACTACCCATGTGTGACCAAGCCACAACAAGACTAAATAGTTTAGAAAAATCAATCTCAAACACAGCAGGCTTAGAAAAGATATTAATATTATCCTTAAATTGCAGACTAATGCTTAAACGTAACCTTGACGTGGACCAAGGACACTGGGTACAGGAGCACTGGGTACAGTTGTTGGCTTTCAAACATACCCACGTGACAACAAAATTCAGTTTGTCAATATTCTCTTTGACAAACTTTCAGAAGTAAAAAGGATACGACACTCAACAGCTCGATTCCTTCTCTTCAAAGACATGTATGTACGCATAGAACAATTTTCTCTTACTCTTGCATACGCAGTCACGATTCATAAATCACAAAGTCTTACCCTAGACAAAGCAATGATAGATATTGGCAACACAGTCTTTAAAGAAGGCATGAGCTACGTAGCACTATCACGCTTACGTACACTTGACGGTCTATTTCTAATCAACTTTGATGCAAGTAAAGTAAACGCTGATATTCCATGCATTTTAGAATACAATAGACTTTGCTCACTATACACCCCCCCATCCAAACACATATTCTGTTTCACAAAAAGTAAAACGTTATAAAAGAAAAATAAATCAAACAGAAATGCAACAGGATGTCACTGCAAATCCTCCAAAGAGAGTAAAAGAAACTAATACTTCATCAAGTACCACTAATACTTCATCAAGTACCACAAGCAAAAAAGAATCAATTAGGGAAAGTAAACCAGGTACTTCTTCAAAGGAGAAAGACAAACTCCAAAAAAAGCAGTCAGATACAGAACTACCTGGTCTATTTAAACTCTCAAATATAGTTGGTGTAAGTTGCTAAGCAAATGTAGCAATGAATATTCTATTTCAATTACCACCAATTGTTGACAACATTTACTTACACAGTACAGACCCATTGTGTTTGCAAATGTTAGTACTTCATAGAAACGCAACAAACAATCCTGACAACACGTATAGTGTTTATGGAATAAGACAACAATTGGACTACTGTGCTGGAAGGGTGACATTCACTATAAACTCACCGGAAGATCCACAAGAATTTCTAATGTACTTACTACAAGTACTGGGAAACAAAAACATACCTATAAATGAAATCTTCCAGATTTCATACCTGTGGAAACATAAATGCACTCTCTGCAACAATGTGACACAAGAACAAATCCCCAATGAACGCTTCATATATATATATATATATATATATATATATATATATATATATATATATATATATATATATATATATATATATATATATCTATCAATACCTAATTGTGAATCCATTCCATTTCAGCAACTTGTACAAAATGCAAACCATGGTAGATTATGTTCTACCTGCAATTCAGATAATCGCTCCACGTTAGTAATACAAACACATAGTAAATACGTAATACTAATGCTTCTAGGTTACAATGCAGATGGTACCAAAAACAACTGCAAGCTGACTGGATTCACACATGGTCAAATATCACTTGGTAAGAAAACCTTCACAACAATAGGTATAATCTACCACGCAGGAACCACAACCAATTCAGGGCACTAGACTGCATATATAAAAAAAAATGTGGATGGTTTGAATGTAATGATAGTACCATTACTCTAAAGCAGAGATTGCCAGCAAATCTTAGAAATGCTTATTTAATGTTCTTAAAACCAAAATTTGATAACTAAACTGTACTTAAACCTTAAGTAAACTTGTAGTAAAAACATATAAACTGTTGGAATATTCCAAAAGCTATCTAACTGCCCAACGATTTGACAACAACTAATCAGATAAATGAATACCACTAAATTAGAGCAAACAATAGACAGTTAGAATACGCCAATTGGTATCTCACTGTCCCAAAATTTAACAATATCCAAACAGATAAATCAATACCACTAAAATATATCAAAAAATAGACAGTTAGAATACGCCAATTGGTATCTAACTGCTCCAAAATTTTACAATATCCAAACAAATAAATAATATGTTACTGCTCCCAAAAAAAGCAACAAGCCAAAGTATAAAGCATTAGCCAGAAACAACAAGTGAACACTGAAAACAAACAAACAAATAAACTGTAGCATAACAGAAAAAGGTTTTTTTTTAATCCAACATGGATTTTTTTTCTCCCACAGACCCAATGATTTTAGCAACGAACACAGAAACTGAGCAAATTGCACAGTACTCTGGTTTGTAATCTACTAAATATGAGGGTAAAAAAAAAATGTTGATTATACAATGTAATAAGTCATTACAAAATACTAATACTAACATGCTATTTTCTTTTATCACAGAAATGAACAAGAAATACATGTGCTCCAGTTACTAAACCAAACAGTAAGTATATTATACACTCTATGCCCTGGCCACAACCATCGCAGCATATCACACCGATAGTATCTTATAACTTTGTTCCTTATAAATTTGTTTTTGACCCAAAGTTATAAGCAACTATATGTGTGATATGCAGCGGTGGTTGTGGCCAGGGCATAGAGTGTTGGGTGCATGGCCAAATGGCCAAATGGCCATGCACCCAACACTCTATGCCCTGGCCACAACCACCGCAGCATATCACACCCATAGAGTCAAATATATCAACTATGGCTTATGGAAACTTTTAATGTCCGCGGACATTATGAGTGTTCTTAGAACACTTTCAACTTGTCATCGAACAATACGGACTGCGTCCTCAGAACACCCCCATTTTCTTTATTTACGAACATTTCAGGACACCGTGAGAGTTCTTAGAACACTTTCAACTTGACAACGAACAATACAGACAGCGTCCTCAGAACACCCCCATTTTGTTTATTTAGGAACATTTCCGGAAACCGCAAGTGTTCTTAGAACACATTCAACTTGACAACGAACAATACGGACAACGTCTTCAGGACACCCCCTACGAACATTTCAGGACAACGCGAGAGTTCTTGGAACACTTTCAACTTGACAACGAACAATACAAACAGCGTCCTCAGAACACCACCATTTTGTTTATTTACGAACATTTCAGGACACGGTGAGAGTTCTTAGAACACTTTCAACTTGACAACGAACAATACAGACAGCGTCCTCAGAACACCCCCATTTTGTTTATTTGCGAACATTTCAGGACACTATGAGTGTTCTTAGAACACATACAACTTACCATCGAACAATACGGACAACGTCTTCAGGACACCCCCTACGAACATTTCAGGACAACGCGAGAGTTCTTGGAACACTTTCAAATTGCCATCGAACAATACGGACAGCGTCCTCAGAACACCCCCATTTTGTTGATTTATGAACATTTCAGGACACCGCGAGTGTTCTTAGAACACATACAACTTGCCATCGAACAATACGGACAGCGTCTTCAGGACACCCCCTACGAACATTTCAGGACAACGCGAAAGTTCTTAGAACACTTTCAACTTGACAACGAACAATACGGACAGCGTCCTCAGGACACCCCCATTTTGTTTATTTACGAACATAATATGGACAGCGTCCTCAGAACACCCCCATTTTGCTTATTTACGAACATGTCCGGACAGCGCGAGTGTTCTTAGAACAGTTTCAGCTTGCTTGCGAACAAAACTGACACATATTGAGTCCTAAGAACACCCCCCATTCAGTTTATTTAGAACATTTAAGAACACCCGTGATGTCTGCAGACAAATCGAACAAGAACGTCTACCACATAAAAAAAAACAACTTTCAACCTATCTCATACTCTCCCACCCTCCCCAAACACTCCTACACACCAGCACACTCTACTAAATTCAAATTTTGAACCAAGTTTCAATGCGCTGTCCGTGGACGTCTGCGTATGCAAGATGGCGGGTGCTACCAAAAATCTGACGTGCTTCACGCTCCACACCGTCCAATAAGCGAACACGTCGCCTGTCCGCGGACACCACGCAAACTGATTGGCCAATCAGGACACTATCCGCGGAGCGAACAGGGAAGTGTGTCCGCGGATCGAACACAGATATCACAAATTTTTTATGACCTACTTTTTGGTCATTTTAAAAAAAACTACTGGACGGATTTTCACCAAATCTGCAAAAGCACGCTTTCGGGACCAAGCCGCTACTCCTTTTCCATATTTGGTGAAAATCCGTCCAGCGTTTTGGGCTGTAGGCGCGAGCAAAGATTTTTCCCCATTCAGTCTATGGAAAAAAAAAGTTTTGGGACCCCCCCCTATAACTTTGCCCCCCCGGACGAATCCTCACCAAACTTTGCAAAAAAAATTCAGAGTGGGCCATATACTTTTTTTTGCCAATTTTGGTGAGGATTCGTCCAGGGGGAGCGAAGTTATAAGCCACCCAAAAAGTGCTCTTCCTATGGAAACACCAACTTAACCATAACTACATGTAATTTTTTGTCTACTAACCCACAGATATGCAGATTTATATATATATATATATATATATTTATTTGTGTTATGCATACCTCACGTGCCACCTAATGGCACACCTGTATTCTTAATGTTTGTCAATGAAAGAGATAAAACTTTGTTTTAAGATATTTTCTACTTGTGGTGAGCTCCAATAGCTAGTATATAACAATCTAGCTACACTGCCTACATAGGGCGACCCCCAGGGCGTTAATGCCAAGGGTAGCTTTTCACTCTGCTCCTCTTTCTACTATTGAAACCTAACCCTCTAGAGTCAGGCCCCCTTACAAAAAAGAGGGTTCCTGCCCATTTTTTTTTTCACATTCTCAACTCCAGAACAATTACAGCAAAAACTCCAAACCAGTGGTAGCACACAACCAAAGATTCACACCCATACCAAGGTGCCATCTTGAAAACTTCTCCCATCTATATGCATTTCCTTAGCAAAGGGGAGATGGGCCAACAACGCAATGCCCAGAATAACTTCTGGCATGGCAGAATCCTTATACCACTGTCTTAATAGACACACATGGACTTTTAGGCTGACAACGCTCAGATAAAGTATACAAACCTTGATCCCAACCCATGTAACCCAAGAACCCTTTTCAAATGAAACCTCCACTGAGGACCCAGCAACCGGTTCAGTAGATCTGAATATCATGTCCTCATGTCCAGTCTGAAGCTAAAAATATAATGGTCACCCTATACCATCTCAATAGTTGAAGGACAAAAACAAATCTTGGATGAAATGGAAATGGATGGACGAATAACATTATCAAAATGCTGGTGCAGAACCTGAACATCTCACAAAACCACATGCAGTCTAGACTGCAGGTCCAGGGTTAAATGCCAGGAACTGTCATTACCTATAATGGAAATGACTAAGATATAAGGCAAAAAAAAATGTGTTTTCATTTCACCAGGACATATTCAAACAACATGGGTTATGTTTCTGATGGTATAGTAACTGCCAATGGCAATGGTCTGGTAGATCAATCATATAATCAGGCCCGTTTGGGACATGATTCTTAGTACGGGTGTCCCTCAGACTTCAGTAATGTGTTATCGGTGGCAGCAGATTCATTGAAATATTAAATGTAATTTATATTAAAGGATCCTATATCTACCGCCACCAGAGCCTTCTTCACATAGCAGTTGATGTTGCTTAACCCTTGGTGTTGCTTAGCCCCCATGGCTTCCTCAGTTCCATCCTTTAACCTCACACTGGGACTTTGCCGTACCACCCTTCTATCAATGCATGCATGTGTGCTATTAAAAGGAACCAAAACATTCATATGTTTATGTGGTTGAAGCGTCTGTTATAACGAGGAAAAAACAAAACACTTCTTTATTTAACAAATGACATATGAAGATTTTACTCTGGATTAAATCAACAGGGTGAGGTTGGTAAAGGAAAGATTGTAAAACAAACAAAATTGGGCTTGTAGGCTTTGCAGTGTTTCTCAACCAACAAATCCTCCCCGCCCTCAAATACAAGAAGGCCTAACTGGCACAAACTCTAGATCAGACATAGTAGGGGCAAACTACAATATCAATAGTTTGCTCCTTTTGTCCAGTTCCTCTTCCTTCTCTGAGAGCCTGGTATGCCTGGCTTGGTTTCCCCCCTAGCTGGGTGTCACATACTTACAAACATAGGATCTGGGCCGTGGAGAAAAACTCCCACAGGACCTAGGAGAAAACCAACCAACAAAAAAGAAGGCATATTCTAAGAAAACAGTGTCAAGATGACGGGATTAATGAAATGTGAAAAGAGGCCTATTCTAGATAGGCCTAGGGTACCTGGTCCCATATCCAGTCCCTACTCTAATCTGCACAATTCTGGGGCATACACATCCAGGAAAGGCATCCTTTAAATCCCTCACAGTCTCATGGAGTTTTAAGTGCCACAGCACACTTCTCGACTTGGCCTTGAACAAGGGTCCCAATGATGTGTAGCCCTCTGGGACTCTTTAGCCTTGATTCACTCCTATCAGGGCAGGACCTGTCCAAATACCTCTCCTGCCCGCGGGGTCTCCTGGTGATTTTTAGTGAAGGGAGACCATGAGGCTTTCTTCCTCTTGCCCAATGGATATCCACTGTTATTTCAGGAGGGAGAGCCCTTAGAATTCCCTTCTGTTGCCATAGTGGCCTTATGGGTACGATGTTCCACCTCCCCCACCTGGATCTTTGTCAGGCTGCTGTCTAAGTAACCCATCAAGCCAAGGGTCATACTCTTGCTTTTTTTCCACCACAGGTCCAGTTTAAATTCTCCAAACTTTGTAAAATTGGTGACTTTGCAACTTCCACCAATATCTGGACTAGCACCCCAGCAGGCTACTCTCTTTCCCCTTCTATTGAAGGCCAGTAGCCTTCAATCTTTGGGCCATGGCCCCAGCATGCTCCTTTCTCTAGCTTCCACAACAAGCACTAACTCTTTTTCAGCTTCCTACAATGTGACCAATTTGATTTGGCATCCTTTGGTTATTCCTCTCTGTCTCTGCTACTTCGCACTTCGTTGTAACAGCAAACCTCTGAAAAGCTGCCCTAGCATGCACAAGTCTATGGTGTTCTGCCTGCTTTTATACAGTGACGTATGCATTCAATTGTTCCAATAAGAAGGGGCACTGGCGGGTCCATT
Organism: Ambystoma mexicanum; assembly: GCF_040938575.1. Classification (NCBI taxonomy): domain Eukaryota; kingdom Metazoa; phylum Chordata; class Amphibia; order Caudata; family Ambystomatidae; genus Ambystoma; species Ambystoma mexicanum. The sequence continues at coordinate 1,173,030,487 of NC_090928.1, read as the reverse complement.
TCTGCATCAGCCGGGGATGTGTGAATGGTGTGGAATAAGAGGATTTGGTTGTGTGTGTCATTTTGTGTGTTCAGGTGTTGCACCTCTTTAAAATCAATTCCACTTTAGGCCCAAATTTTCTGGAGGTTTAAATAAGCTCAGGCATCAGGGTGGCTGAGCAGTTTCATGTTCCAGCTGTCAATTCCTTCCGTGGCTTTTTGTCGAATTGTCCCAGGTTATCGCAGTGTATGTATGCTATGTGTGCTTCCATCCATTTGAGAATTCCCAGTTCATGTATGGCTCTGGTCCATACTCCAGTCCAGCGCTTAATCGCCAAAGGTGCACTTGCAGCCCAGTCCCGCTCTGCAAAAAGGTGCATTAGGTAAGCACAGGCCGTGCTGTTTGAGAGCCCACATCTATGGTACACTAATACTTTTCTGGAATCATTTGTCTCAGGTTTTCCCTCTTCCATGCATGTTTCTGGTCTAAGTGTTGAACTGCAGGGCCCTCATCTTCATAATACATTTCTTGCTAACGTATCCTAGGAATACTTCCATCGGAGGGCGGGGCTGTTCTATTGATGATTTCGCCCACAGGGAAGATTGAGGATCCACCAAGTACCACCTGCAAGGTTTGAATCATATATTTGTTGGCTTTCAATGGCCTCTCAGATTTACCAAGTCCCCCCTCAATTGTCGCTCCACAGGTGACTGTCACACTCCCGAACCCAGACGAAAAGGACATTCTTATAGGGTAAAGAAGCATTACTTTGAATAAAAGAATGTCTGCACATAGGCATTATGGAAATAAAAAGGTAACCATAGTGTTTCTGCATGTAGGTCATTCAGATTAATAAAGTGTCTACGTATGGAGGAGTGCATTCTTAAATCTTGACGGTACTTGATAGGGTCACCAGTTACCGCTTAGGCACCAAGATCTTGGTACTGTGAGAAACCTGAGGGTACTCCAACAACTACTCCCCTGGAATCCTCTGTTCAGGTGGCCAGGGAAGGGCCATTTTTTTTGGATCCCGACCCTGGGGGTGGGCAAGTGAGGGAGGATCAGCTGAGTGAAGGGTCCTTGGGGAATGGAGAGTGGGTATTTGAGGGCAAGAGATGGTATCCCCCCTTTCCTGATAGTAACCTACCTTCTGCTCCCTTAGCCTTTATGGGATATTGTCAATCCTATTCCCCTAACCCATGTAACTCTCCTTGGAGTCCTGAGAAGAAGAGACAACTAGGAGTAATGCAGATTATCCACCGTAAAAAACACTTTGGTACTTTGACTAAGAAGACAGGGTTGGAGGCCTGTAGCCATCAAGATCAGTCAAGTCACTCTAATAGTATATGCAAGGTCAGGCAATTAGGAGTAACTCGAAACACCTGCATCCCATTGACACTCAGAGAGCGTATACAAGGTGGAGGTGGAAAGGCAGGTGTGAACAACAGAGAGCTGAAAGCTGAGGAGCAGCAGGAGACCCGTGTTTGGAGACAGCCGTGGTGATCTAAGAGGAGAAGCAAATAGGCTGGCAAGAGACCTGGAGGACTTGTGGGACCCAAGGCAGGTGAGTAGAGTAATGCCCCCGAGCCCAGGAGTCTCCAGAGTATTGGAGGACGCAAAATCCTGAAGACGCAGTTCACATGCGTGCACCGAAGTCGGAGCTGAGGAGAGAGAGAAAAGCTGTGCGGCGAGCGAGCAGAGCTCACACCGGTGAGTGTCCCTGCTTCCAAAGAGAAGGGAAGCTGCGGGAATCACCGATGCAATCAATACAAGGTTGCTGAGAGTTGGAGGAACACTTCAGTGGTAGGAAGCTGCCGACAAACATATTGAATACTGAATTGAATATAAACATTGTAATGAACAGAGAAAGTGGATCATCGACTATTGAACGTAGCAAAAAGCCTAAGACTTATCCATTTTGAAGATTGAATGTAGTAAAAGGGGTTACTGAGCCTGTGACTTTAATGATGTGCTAATATTGGAGGCAGTAATGGAAAAGAAGGGCTGTTGAGCCCGTAACATGAAGCCAACACATTCTTTATTGACTTTGGCAAGAGGGGCTGTCCATGCCCAAATCAACAGAAACTGTATAATGCTAATTTTGCCAACAAGACATCTCAAGAGTGCTTTGAACTGTTGAACCATGAACATCAACTCTGGGAAACTCATGGTTGCGTGATCTGTAATGGGTGGACCATGTGGTCTAACAACTGCGCTTAGACCAGTGAGTTTCCATATGCCAACTTTACTAGCACCAAAACTCAAGTTACCAGCACAACAGTTGGCTTCCTGTTCCATCACCGGTGATGGGTGGACTGTTCAGTCCGATAACTGTGCCTAGACCAGAGGCCACTTAAAAGGTTTGACAAGTGGCAAGAGGTGAAAATGAAAGAAATGAATGGTGAAATTAACATAAGGAGGGTTAGGCGGACCCTATGTTTTTTCATGAACTTGTGAATTAATGATCCTGTGAAGTTCTAAGTTTCAACTGCTGTGAAGGTGACTCTTGGGGCAAGAGGACCATGAGAGGAAAAGTGGAGAACCTTTGACTTGGGGAAGGGAGTCCCAAGACTACTGTGTTGTGTGCACTTTTGTTGCACTTTGAATTTGGGGGAGACCCCTGAATTTTGGTTTTGATGTGAACTGATACTTACGAATCCACAGAAGGTAAATTCAGAACTGGTTATATTAGAACTGTGTTGAAGTTAAACTAGAGAATGTTATGGAACCTTATAGTGACATTCTTTGAACATTTGCTTTGGAACACTGAATTTGGTTGAGAGCATTCCCCACTAGTTTTGTTGCAGTTGTGAGGGCAGCATAGGTTTTTGACACAGACCGACTTTTGCTTTTGGACTTCCAGACATAGACTTTCCTTAGATTTCTTTAGGCAGGGAGATCCTGCCTTAGTATAGGGTTAGTTATGCATTGCACTATCCTCACCATTAATACAGTTATTGAAAATACGCTTTGTCTGTGTCATCTCTCTTGATACCATGTCTGTCTCACGGTACCTTGCAACGAGTGTTGACTGAATCGTTATTCAATCTCATATATGAAATTGTGGTAGGACAGACATTTCATTGGCTGTGAGAAATACTGGTCCTGGTGCTGCATGGTGCCCATTGGTCAGTATAGAATCCAATTTTAGTGACAGCACCGTTGTCATTGATATGACTTTACTACAGGGTTCTCTGGTGCCTTTCCATAGGCAAGTCAAGTGTATGTAATTGTTTATTTACTTCAATTACCAGCTGCTGAAATTCAACACTCACGTTGTCGTAAGGTGAGAGGTTAATGGCAGCAGTTCCTGTGTTCAGATTTATGGTGCAGCTAAAGGTCTTCAAGCAATTAGAATTGCAGTGGAGCTACTGGTGGTTATGCTGTGAAGAAGAGAAGAGGAACTCCCAGGACTAGGATATGGCATGGATATCCAGTTAATGTGAAGTAGGGTGCAGAAAATCTCTAGCAGTAGTAGTTCAGGTAGGAGATAGACTTGTCTGGTCTGTGGTTTGTGAAGAACGCTTATTGCGACCTAATAAGAGACTTTATCTACAGCAGAGTTTTGATCCTCCAAATTACTTTGAGGTAATGTCCTGACAATTCACGGGAGCCCACTGCATCATGGGCAATCTGACAACAGTGCTCAGAAGATCTGTGGGATTCATGATTGCAGTGCCATTTTGTATTTATCAGACCTAAATTGCCCACCACTGGGTATCACAGTAGCTGGCATGGAGACCCAGATGCAACTTCTGACGTCACTTGTGATTTCAGTCAAGTGTGATGAATCAGTAATAATTCCACAAAAATTCTGACCTGGGACTTTCCTCATGTGGGCAGGTGAAGGTGGACACTTTCTGATCCCGGCCCGGGGGTGGTGTTCTGCGGGAGGAGACAGGTGAGGAAGACAGCCAAATTCCACTGTTCAACTTTCCCCAGAGCTCTAATCTTTTAATCGCTTATTGTCAAGTTGAAAAAGTTAGAAAAACTAATTTTGTCATTTGGGTCTTCAAGTCCCATAATTCCATAAATACTGGAACGAGGAAAAGGGATGCACAGGAACAAAACTGTAGTGGTCAGCTAATTATTCTAGATGACCCACAACTGAGGGAGACTTAGAGGCTTAAATGGTCCCCCAGGTACAGGCTGTAGAGAAGTCGCAGAAGCAGAGGAAGCAGTGAATGCTGTGCGGGACATTGCAGTTTGAGGTGGGACTGGAGGAGCAAGAAGACGCCGGGACCACTGTGGGTCCCGAGAGGGTATGTGCCTCTCACTATCCCAGAGGCAGAGGTCGCGCAGCAGGAAGCAGAAAAAAAAAACACTACACCCCAGAAAGATTGTTGTGCATAGTTTGTGCAGCGGGAAGCAGGCGTAGCACAGAACGCCGAGAGGTCTCAGGTGGCTGGGTCGCACCAGATACTCCCAGGAGTGCAGGAAGCTACAAGTCAGCATGGCAGCGGTGAGGGTGAACTAAAAGGACCTGTTCAACAGGTCAAGAAGAGCCAATACTAGTAGAGGCAAGTGAGCGTAGAGCAAAAGCAACTTACCCGGTGAGTCCACCACTCGCGAGTGGCTCGGGAGAGCTCAGATACTGTTCGCGTCAGCTGAGCCAGCTTATAAAACGCCTATACACAAGTGTTTCAAGGCGCGACGAAGCAAGGGAGGGGAATCAGAGGGAAGACAGAGACAGCAATCCTACTAGGCCTGGTGACATTGAGATTGTGCAAGTGCAGGGGAGGGGGGAAGGGGAAGGATGACAGTAAGATAAATATGGACAATAAATAATAGTGCAGCCAGCTGGTGGCAAGTGCAAGGGTAAGTGCAGACATCAAGTGTCAAGTGCTAGTAGGGGCTGTAGAGATACAGAAAACAGCCCCCAAGTGCAGGAGTTGCCGGTGGGGGCAGTGCAGGTGTGCAACTGGTGGGGGGACTTGGGCCCGAGATCAGAGGGTAGCCAGGTAACCAGTGCAACATCCGATTCAGCCAGGAGATCAGCAGGGGAGAGGAGGACAAAAAGCAGAAGCAAAGAGGAAGGTCTTGAGGTGCTTCCGGAACCGGGGATGGTTTCAGAGAGGCAGGGAGGCTGTTCCAGAGGGAGGCCCCAGCAGAAGAGCGAGATCTTCCACCAACTCGCTGCTTGGAGAAGCGACTAACCCTGAGGAGTTGGAGGCGGATGAGCGAAGAGCTTGAGAAGTAAGATATTTATTAAGAGACAGTTGAAGTTATTGAGGTCCCATGCATCAGAAGGCCTTGTGGACAATGCAGAGGGGTTTGAACTTAATCCTCGCCACCACTGGGAGCCAGTGCAGAGATTTCAGTCCTGGAGAGATACGATCCCAGGGTTGAGACCAAGGACAAGTCTCGCAATCCTGTTTTGGATGAGTTGCAGAGAGTGCAGAGTAGAGGCAGGCAGATTTAGAAAGAGGCTGTTGCAGTAGTCAAGCCTAGAGAGAACTAGAGCTCTGGACACAGTGAGCCTCTGGGGGAAGGAGAGGAAAGGAAGAATACCTCTGAGGAGGTGCAGCTGGAGAGTGACTCCTTAGAGACATCAGAGATGTGAGGAGAGAAGGAAAGTGTGGAGACGAATATGACCGAAGGTTTCTAGTCTCACAGGTGGGAGTAGGAAGAGGGCCAAGAGATGCTGGCCAGAGAGTGACAGGAAAGGTGGGAGCAGGTGTGCCGATGAGGAGGATCTCCGTCTTACTGGCATTGAGGCAGAGATCATTGGCAGGACACCATTCCTGGATGGCGGACAGAGGTGGCGGAAGGGAGAATGAAATTGAGATGAGTGTCATCCGCATAGCACTGAAAGTTGGGGCAAAGAGCGGCAACGCAGTGGGCAAGAAGTGCCAGGTATTGGTTGAACAGCCAGGGAGAGAGGTTAGAGCCCTGGGGAACACCACAGGTAGGGATAGAGATGGTGGAGAGGAAGGACCCAAGATGGACCTGGGAGGGTCGATCGGAGAGGAAGGAGGAGGTCAGCCAAGCCATGGCCTGATCGGTGATACCGAGGTTGTCACAGAGACGGTTGAGCAGGATGGCATGGTTGACCGTGTCAAAGGCAGAAGAGAGGTCAAGTAAGATGAGGACACATGGGGTGTTGGAATCCAGGTTGGAGAGCAGGTCTTCGCGGATGTTCAGGAGAGCAGTTTCCATGTTTTCGGCAGCTCTAAAGCCAGACTGATGGTCATGGAGACAACCAACAGATTCAGAGTGAAGATTAAGCTGGGAGATGGCCAGTGTTTCCAGGAGTTTGCCCAGGAAAGGAGTGATGGAGATTGGACGATAGTTAGCCGGGCAGGAAGGGTCTGTGGGTTTCTTAAGAAGGGGGTGCACAAGGGAGTGTTTCAGGGGGTAGGGGAAGACTCCAGTGGTGAAGGAGTGGTTGCAGAAATCAGCCAGAGCAGGAGCCAGTGTGTCAATGTGGTCCTTGATGGTTTTGGAGGAACAGGGGTGAACGTGTTTTGATGAGACTTTCATAGATCAGACTTGTCTAGATCAGACTTGTCTAGAAATCGTGTCTGAGGAGAACAGGGGAAAGGCAGAGGAGGGAGGAGAGATGGACGAAGAAGGGCCAGAGGAAGAGCAGGGAGTAGAGGGAGGAGGAGGAGGAGGAGAGGAAGAGAGAGAGGACAGGATGTCCTGAGTTTTAGATATGAAATGAGAAGCCAGGGCTGTGCAGAGGGCCTGGGAGGAGACAAGAGAGGTAGAGACTGCAGCAGGATTGGTCTGCTCCCTGCAGATTTGGAAGAGTTTGGCCGAGTTGTTTCACCCTTCTTTTTGATCATTTAATTTGTGTGCTTCCTTCAAGGGACATTTCAAGTATCATTTCAACTTTTGTCATTTCAGAGCTACACTTGTGTAATTGTCACTGAATACTAGCCTTACCATAGCATTATTGGGTTACCAGTCAAATGGTCGAAAACATTTGGTCGACAGGACAATTGGTCGACACCATTTGGTCGATTTTTTTTTTTTTTGTACCCATTTTTTGTTTTTTTCGGGGGGGTCCCCCCCCCCCCCCAACCCCCTTTTTTTTCTTTTTTTTTTTTTTCCCCACACGAAAACCCACAAAACACATATATATATATATATATATATATATAAAAAAAAAAATTCGACCATTTGGCATTCGACCAAATGGTGTCGACCAAATTGCAGTCGACCAGTTTGTTGTCGACCAGTTGACTGGACACCGCATTATTGTTAAACTGCTTCATTACCATACAATACATTAAATAAAAACAGAATGCAAAAAAGAATGCAGTAATCATTATAGCCAAAGAATCTACCTTCTGCAGGTACCTATGTCTATAAACCCGCTTGGGCAACAAAAGGAAATAGTTGGTATTATTGAAAAAAAATCCATGGCTCTTCTTTTTTTTTTTTTTATAAAGTAGTAAGAATTCACAGAAAAAACGTAGTAAAAAATAAGAGAAGATATCTTTCTAAACCAATGTATGTTTTAAGTTAAACAACAAAACTGTCATACAGATTATCAAAGCTCCAAGAAAAGAATGAGTGTTCAGCAAAAAAGAAAAGACTGGGAAAAACAAAATGTCCATAGGGAACATTTGATATCCTTCCTGGGATGGAAAAACCACACACTGGGCCTCATTACAACTCAGGCGTTAAGGGTTAACGCCACCGTTAACCCTTAACGCCTGATTCTGATTTTAACGCCTGCTTTTAGCAGGCGTTAAAATCCATGGCGCTAACCTGCCATGGTGCTAATTACGCCGCCGTAATTTACGGCGGCGTAATTAGCGCCTTCCCCACTCCCATTATGCCCTATGGGGCAAAAATGGGAATGGGGAAGGGAAAATGGGAAATGGGGATTTACCGCCCCACTCACCTTGGAATGGGGCGGTAAATCCGCCATCCACCATGGTGTAAACAGAGTTTACACCATGGTGGTAAAGTTGGTGCACTTAGCACCAAGGTTGTAATGAGGCCCACTGTCTATTTGTCTCCTTCTAGCTGCTGTTTCGCCCTGGTCATCGCTCACCTCTGAGGTCTTCACACATCATCTTCTTCTGGTTGCTCTTTATCTTCTGACAGTGGGGCCTCACCACAATACCTCTTAATATAGCTACCCCTAATTTATTACTGCTGAAGGTGTTGCTAACTCGACCATGTTCGAACACAATTTATGTCACTTTCGAATAACATTTCGACCAAAGACCTGGCCTCCCGGAGATAATCGGAGAGGCTGTAACAAACTAACTTGGTGAAAATTAGCATTTTGATATTCAGTGATTCTTGCTTAGGCCCGCCCCCCTCCCCCGTCTCGCCTGCAACTGTTTGGAGATACATTTCAGAGATTTAGCCATAGCCATCAAATAATTATACAGCCAGAAAACATGTGGAGGTGTTAAGTGCACCCGTGCTGGCTATTATAAATGCCTCACTAATGCAAGGCTGTATTCCTAGTGAGCTAAAGAGGTCATATATCACACCTCTGTTGAAGAAAAATACTTTGCATCCCAAGGTCTACTCAAATTACTGTCCTATTGCAGGCTTATTCTGGCTGGCCAAGATCTTGGAGAAAATCGTTACAATCCAATTACAGGCTATTCTGGAGGAACATGGTATTTTTGATCTGTATCAATCTGCTTTTAGACCGGGCCAAGGGACAGAGACGGCATTATTGTCCGTCTGGGATGATATCCTAAAGGCAGCCGATGAGGGGGATATTAGCATGTTAGTCATGCTGGACCTCTCGGCTGCCTTTGAAACTGTTGATTTTGGGATACTCATCTCAAGACTCTCTGCCACGGCCCAGGTCTCAAATGCCTCTCTGAAATGATTTACCTCTTTTTAAATGATAGTTCTCAACAGGTTAAATTGGGGGCTTTTATCTCAGATTTTCTGACAGTCAGACATGGAGTCCCCCAGGGCTCGTCATTATCACCACTGCTTTTTAATATTTACATCCGCCCCTTGCTGGAAATCTTTGCTGAATTTGGATTATTTTACCATTCTTACACCGACGATGCACAGATTTATGTACGGCTAACTGAATCTACGGAAGCCATACAGAGAGTGCTGGCTTGTGCCAGACAAATTAAGAGTTGGATGGTTGACAACAAGCTCCAGCACAAACCATCTTGTTTGGATCGAAAACAAAACTGGCAACAACTCTGTCACAGGTGTCCTGTCCTGAGCTTTTTGAGACCCCAACCTCACTTACCTCAAAGGTTAAAAACCTTGGCTGTACCTGGCAGGCAGATCTCTGCTGTAACCAACAGATTAGCGACACAGTGAAATCTGTATACTACCAACTCAGATTGTTAAAACCACTATTACCATTGATAACATCTAAAGATCGCCCCATGGTGGTTGGTGCTTTGGTAAATTCAAGGCTTGACTACTGTAATGTATTGCTTATGGGTATTCCAAAGAAACAAATTCAGTGCCTACAGGTTGCACAGAATTTGGCTGTTAGGCTGATTTTTTCCCTGCCAAGATGCTCACATATCTCGCAATTTCTGAGAGATCTCCACTGGCTACCTGAACAACAAAGGGTGCTGTTTAAAACTATGTCTGATTTGTAGGTGCACCCCAGGGACAGCCCCGAGATACCTTGTGTCAAAAATCTCGGTTTATCAACCTGAACACTGTTTGTGTTCATCTAAGCAAAGACTTTTGAAGGTCCCCCACTCTAAGTTACTTGGAGTGACAGATGCTTCTCTCATGCAGGACCTAGAGCGTGAAATTCCCTACCATATGAGCTCCGCAAAGCCAAATCCCTGCTAGAATTCAGAAAGAAATTAAAAACACATCTTTTTAACTAAAACATAGTAGCTTATGTCAGTTACTTTTCTTGGCTGAACTATTCTCTGCACCCAGATGCACATTTTTTACCCGGTTCCTTACGGATATGCGCTATACAAATTTCCCAAATACAAAATACATACACATACATACATCTCTTTTGCAAGTACTGTTGCTGAATGCTCTACATCCGTTCAGGCACATGTGGGAGCAGCCATCAGGGCATTCATTCTACGACCTGTCACCAGCTCATGAGGTGTCAAATGGTGGTCGAAGCCTGACTGATTGTGTAAGGCAAAAAGAGCCAAGGGAAGGCAATGCAACCAATTTTTGTGCAAAGTGTCTTTCAGTTTGGCAATGAATTCCTTCAAAATGCTGATTGACGCTTGCAAATTCCATTCTCTTGGGGATAATGGGGAGATGAGAATTTGTGTCTTATTCCCAATAGAGATGTAATGTGTTCAAATACCTCATTTACAAAATGGGGTCTTTTGTCAGAAGGGAGAACTTTGCACACTCCACATCTCGGAAAGACCTCTCGTATGATGGATTTTGCAGTCAATATGGCATCTGGATGTGTGCAGGGAACCGTTTCTGTCCAGACAGAAAAGGGGCTTACTACCACAATCATATATTGGTAGCCCTTTGAAGTTTGAAGCATATCCACAAAATCGATATGCCAATGCCGAAATGGTCCTACTGGATGGGGTATTCCTCCTCCCATCATTCTTAATGTATGACCAGAAGTGAATGTTTGACATATTATACAGTTAATAATACAATTGACCACATCAGAGTCGTTCAGATTCAGGACAAACCAGTTGTTCAAAATAGATGCTGAAAGACACTCCTTTGTGGTATGTGCTGGGTAGTCTAATTGTTTCCGTGCTACTGTACTCAACAGGCATGACAGGTTTGCCTGTGCAATCCTGTCACCAAATGAACTCAGTAAGGGATAATTAACACCCCTTTTCTTCCACAATGTCTGCTCCTCTTGTGGCATGTGTCTCTGCAACTCTACCGTCTGTGTTACTGACAGAGTATCAAAACTTTCTTTCATCACCACGTTGTGTGCATGTGTGCATTGGTTTGGAGCAGTTGTAATGTCTAATATCTCAAGGAAACATGCTGCCCTTTTCGCTTCTGTATCTGCGGCTTTGTTGCAGTGGGAAATCATGTCTGCACCTCTTGTATGCACTGTGCACTTCACAATGGCAACTGCCGAGGGACATTCAAGCACTTCTAGCAATCTCTCCAACAATGGGGCATGATGTACTGGTCTGCCATTTGCGCACTGGAAGCCCCTCCATTTTCATCGTGACAACCCTGAGTGGACTGTGGTCATCACGTAAGGGGAGTCGGAATGCACCATCGCCACCTGATTTTGATGAGCTTCAAGTGCTAAAATCATTGCTACTATTTCTGCTGCTTGAACTGAAAAATGTGAGGAATCTTGCACTTTTTATCACCTCAAGCTCTCCATTCAATTTCGCCTTCACTACTGCTGTCCCACTATGTCTCTGTTCAGAACTTTGATCTATTGTCGATGAACCATCAACAAAGAGAATTATACCCCCTCCCAGCATTCTCCTTGACATGGGGTACGACATGATAATCAGCATATGTAGTGCAATAATGTGCATCATCTCCCTCCTCCACTGTTACCACTATGAATCTTGCAGGATTCACTATGCAGCACCTGACAATTTTGGTCAATGGATTAGATATTACTTCATAGCCAGATGCTCTCTGTGTGGTCAACATGCTTTTGGGCTTTTCAAGAATGGCAAAAAGGGCATGTTCAACCTATAATGTGACTGACTAGCCCATTGTTATATAGGATAATGTCTCAATCGCAAAAGCTAATGCAGCGAATGCTTGCTCAAATGGGTAATGGTCTCATTACTGAATCTAAGATCCCACTGTAAAATGCCAGTGATTTGTAACATGATGTTACATTGATGTTACCTCTGTGAGAACAGCCGTCATCACAAACCCAATGGAATGAGAGAACAAGAACAATTCTTCATTGTAATCTGGAATCCCTAACACAGGAGCTTTGCTTATTGTTTTTTCAGTTCATGAAAGGCATCAGTCATCTCGCCGTCCATATTATTTCAGTGTTCTCCTTCTATGCTTCTTTTAGATCCGCTAAGAGGGGCTGAACAAATGTACTGTAGTCAAAAACCCAAGCACAACAATAATTGCAGAGTCTCAAAAACTGCTGCAGCTCTTTTATTCTATTTGGCCGGGGAGGTCCAGTAATAGCTTCTGCCCTTTTAGGTGTCACCTTTCTCCCATCTTTTGATATTATCTGCCCTGGATATATAACTTCTGACTGGCAATATGCAGTTTCTCTTTGTCCACTTTGTGAAACTATTCCCAGTATTGGCTGTAAAAGGGTACAATGTACTTCCTGTGCTCTTCCTCTGTGGCACTTCAAACTAGTAAGTCGGCCACATACTATACAACTGTTCTTATCCATCTGTACATTTCCCAAGACCATCTGTAGCACCCTATTGAAAACACTGGGGGATTCATGGTACCAATGAAAATGAAAAAGCAATTTTCAGGTTGATCGCTCTAAAGCATTGGGCCTTAGGTGGTATGTTACATAATATTGCGGCTGGATGTGGTACCAATGGAAATTCTGCCTCAACAATATTGTTCAAAGGGCATAAATCCAGTATAAATCTCAAAAATAAACCTTTTGCCTTTTTTACTGGCTACACCACTGTATTGCATGGCAATTCTGAAGGCACTAATATACCTTGTGCATCAAAAGCAATGTTTCATAGATACCCTCATAGTTTCTTTTGACATGGGATACTGTTTTACTGATGGTGAAATGGCACCTTTTATCAGTTTTATCTTAAGCGCTCGAACTCCTCTTAATAAGCTGAGATCATATGGACTGCTAGTGCACAATGAACTTGGCACTTTTGCCAAATCTTCCTGCAAAAATGATGGCTCTTTTAGCATCAGCAATATTGTTTGGGGAACGTCTCTATACTGTATTTGCAACTGGTTAGTAATACAGATGTTAAACATAACCTCATAATCCGAATAATCATCTTCAAACAGTTTGTCACCAGTCAAGTCAGTAAGTCTGTCTGCTGAGTCAAGTGCTGTTACCGGCGCAGTGAAGAGCTGGGAATGAGACGCAGACACAGAGGATTCATGGTGTTTGCCATGCACTTTTATCAAATAATAAAGATGTTGGGAAATGCCAAACTGTCTAGAATGTAAGAGATATTTCACTACCTCAACCAAAAACTAAAGGCCTGACCTGCGTCAAGATGTCCAAAGCAAAGATGTCCTATGTCTAAAACCCTATCCTATCCCTCACACTCTAAACATAACTCTAAGGTGGTAAAGGTAATATGTCTGGCTTGAAAAATTTGCAAATGTTAAAGTTCAACACAAAAATGATGACTCCAACAAAAGTTCCAACTGAATGATATTCACAAATTCCAGAGAATGACTCCCTCCCCGAGGTGTCTCTCCTCCAAAACAGAAGTTCAAAAGAATAACCAAGTTCTTTATAGTGCAAGAGGATAACTACCCTCCTCTTGTTACAATTTTTTCCAGGGGAAATGACTCCCTTCTTCAGGTCCTTTTCACCTTCAAAATAATCAAAGAAATCCTAAGGGCATGAATGTTCCTTGGGATTCTCTGATTCACAAAACACCTGGTATACTTTCCTGCCAGGTTCCTTTCCACAATCACTATATACCACTTCACACACTTTGCTTTGCATGGTATTTTCTCCGGCCAGGTCTTTCTTTATGCAGTTCGCTTTACACACTTGGCTTTGCCTGGTATACTCTCCTGCCAGCACTTTCTTTTAGCATACAATGGTTCCCTTCTCAGTCTCTTCTAAGTGCGTACAGACTGTGGGTTCCTGACCCCAGACCCACTGTCTAAGGCTTTCAATGTGGTGCCCGACAGTGCTTCGGTGTCCAGACCCTTGCCCTGGTCTCATCAGTTTCTTTCTTGTGCTCTCTACGCGTCTCCAACTCTGCACTGGTTGGTTCTCCAGCAATTGCGGCTTTCGCTGACTGTGCTGGCACCTCTGGTAGGCCTCTGGTCCTCGGTCATCATCCCAGCTTCCTCGGCTGCCAGAAAGCACTGCCTGATTCCTTTCACCTTGCGGCAGCCTCCACAGAGCTTCACTGGACACGTCGCTCACCGGGTTGCCATCTCGCTCCACCTTGCCTCTCGATATCCTGGATGGTTCTTCACCATTACAATGGGACACTCATGTTCGCCATAGGGCCCAATACTTCTTTAAAATAGAGGAATGATGGCTGCGTTTGCAGCATGTCACTTCCCAAGTACCTGACACTATGGAACATTATATTTATCAGGAACCTACGCTCTTGCGAGAATTCAGGTTAGCCGAATTTAGACTACACACCTTTACAAGATGGGGAAACGCTGTTCTCCTCACAGCGATGTACCTTTTCAGTTTCCATGATCTGAATACTTAACTAAAATGGCACCGCTCATTCGGCACGTCCACTGTCTCCTAGGCGACGCTTGCGCCAGAGACTTGGTATGCGGTGACTCGAGAGTTAACGTCTTCAATCCATTTAGATGGTAAGACATTTGGTAGTGCAGCAATTATCTTGCTTGAGCCGATGTCCATTCAACTCTATCATAATCCTCACTGTTCGGATCATATTATAGATCCTGCACGGCCTCAGAGTATCCCAATATCCATACTTGAGGCGCTTTTGACGCCACTCAGATATCCGCTAGCATGAGGTAATTTTGATCCTCGGGCTCTTTGAATTGTTTTATGGATCTGTTCATCATAGGAAATGCCCTATTGTAGAATGAGTACACACAAGATGATTTTCCGTTTCTAAATAGACTGTAACCTATAGGCGGGGTTCAGTAACCATGACAGAACCACAGAGTCTACGCTTGTAGCATAACAGCAAGCACCATCTGTACTTCCACCTTGATCCCATATAAGAGGTAACTTCCAACACCATTAGATATAATTAATTGAGATTAAGTCATCTTTTAGCAGATAATGACCTGATCAGTGGATTTTAGATACCATCCTATTTTGATCTCATTATTGCTCATTTCTCCATTAACAGATATACGCCCACATAAAGAACTAGTGGTTGGAGCCTGGACAGGACATCGCCTTCCTATTCGTGGGTGAACCTGATACACCATTTCACAGCATTATGATGATTCGAGGTATTTCCACATATTCTTGCATAGTTTGTCTTTTTCTGGATCTCTTCTGACTGGCCCTTGAGTCATTCGTTCTTACAATATTTATATTTTATTATAAGCATGTTCTAAGAACTGATACTCAGAGATAGCTAGATCCAGTTAGAACGTTCATTTGGCGCATGTGGAGGTTTAATTCCTATTCATTAATGGAAAGTTGACCAACTATATTTGTTGGAACGTGGATGTTTTCCTAAGGACCATCCCATTGGGTTTAATAATATCAACATATTGAAGGACGTGGATTAGGTTGTTTCTAATACCTATTCTACTGTTCATTGAATTATAATACTTTTGGACCTAGACTCAAGTGCTTCACGTCTTAACTTTAAACCTGCAACTAATGAAATAATGGGCTAACTGCATCAACTTACCCGACTCTTTCTTACCTTTTTCTCTTTTAACTAACAGTCCAATTAGGAGCTTTCTGAAGGAGAGGGAATCCTCAAAACGCGTCGGCCGACTTATATTGGACACTATTGTTTGTACATTGTGTTTATCCTTGCATTTATTATGCTTGTAACATTAATTCATTGTTCTCAAAGGAATATTGTGTTTCAGAACCCATTGTGGTATTAAATTGTGAATTTTACTTTACTTATTTGACTTTTGAATATCTATATGTTTAACCGCCCTTGTGGCGTATGTAGAAAGTGTGCAGAGGACCAGAGGATCCCAAATTTGGGTTCTCTTCTCTTTCTTTATTAAGTAGGGCTTTGTGCCAAGGCCCTTTTCCGCCCCCGCACCTTAAAACATTTATAACCAGTCACAGCTGGGTTCGTAAAAATATTTGCTACTAGTTGTTCTCCGAGACATTAGGTGTGCACTGCTTATCGCATTTTCTTTTAAACCATGTCCGGCAAATCGGATTCCTCCAGCTACTAGACTGCGGATGTTGGTTCTCATTAGGAGTAATCATCATTACTCCTTGTATCTTCCTCGTTTCAGTCTTTGCTATGCCGTTCACTATCTGATATTGAGGGGGACTGTCAGTAGAGTTGTGAAGTTGTCAAGGGATAATTGCAGTATGCCATTAGGGCATTGTAATTGTAAATTTGTAAAGTGCTTATACACAAGTATAGCGCTTCAAGGCGGGAAGGGAACAAGGGATTACAGTTGTCATTCTTCAAACTGGAAGATTTCTGAATGATCAAACAACAATTACTAGCATGCTAGGCCATAGGCATATCTACTAGTGTAAGTGCATGACAAAGAGTGAGGGGAGAAGGTGGGTAGAGGGAAAGGAACCTACAGTACAATAAACTACAGTACTAGACCTGGCTAGGGAGGGAGACAGAGGGAGGACTGGACAGAGACTTGCTAGGCTTAGTACATTCAAGGTCGTGCAAGTGCGCAGGGACAGGAAGTGAGAGGGAGGGGGAGGAGGGACAAGTGCGCCCAGACCAGCAGGGGACAGGGTTAAGTGCAGGGTGGTTGCCCCCCTCGTGGGGCATAATGCAGTAGTTCCAAGCAACGTGCAGAGGCCCACAGGCAAGTGCCACACTTGTGGGGGAGCCTGGGACCTGTGGGCTCTGGATGTGCACCAGGAGACCAGTCAGCTAGCTGAACAGGTCGGGGAAGAGAAAGAAGGAGGGAAAGAAGCAAGGGGAGAGGGGGTTAAAAGGCATTGAGGAGTTTCCAGAACTTCAGGAGGTCCGTTCAAGATGGAGAGAGGCAGGGAGGCTGTTCCAGAGGGAGGCACCTGCAGAGGATAAGGATCTACCCCCAAATCTCTGTTTGGAAAAACAGCTCACCCGCAGAGAGTTGGAGAAGGCCGAGCGGAGGTCTCTAGAAGGAGAGTATTTGGGAAGAGAGCGTTGTAGAAAATTTTAAAACCCACCTTTCAGATAAACCTCATTGCTCCTCACCATTTCCCGGCTCCTCTGCCCTGCTAAACTCCTGAACTTTGTACTGTGTTTTATGGACTGTCTTCTGTGTTATTGTCCCAGCGCCCCGATGCCCACAGGCTTTCGGCGCTTTATAAATATATAAATAAAATAAAATAGTACGGCCCCCGGCCCCAGAAAGCCTTGTGGACTATGCAGAGGGACTTCAACTTGATCCTTGCAGCCACGGGTAGACAGTGGAGTGATTTCGGCACTGGAGATATGCGGTCCCTGGGCTTGAGGCCAAGGATAAGTCTGGCTGTTCTGTTCTGGATACGCTGAAGAGGTCGGAGAGAACAAGTAGGAAGATTGAGAAAGAGACTGTTGCAGTAGTCCAGTTTGGCGAGGGCTAGGGCTCTTGAGACAGTAAGCCTCTGGGGGACGGTGAGAAAGGGTAGAATATCTCTGAGGAGCTGCAGCTGGTATTGAGATTTTTTGGACATGTACGAGATGTGAGAAGATGTGAGAAGAGAAGGAAGGCGTAGAGTCGAACATGAACCCCAGATTGTGAGATAGCCAACTTCTCCAGGAGTTTGCCCAAGAAAGGAGTGATGGAGTGATAGTTTGCCGGAATAGAAGGTTTGGCAGAGGGTTTTTTGAGCAGAGGGTGCACAAGAGAATGGTTGAGAGGAGTGGAGAAACCTCCAGTGCGAAGGAGAGGTTGCAGAGGTCTGTCAAGGCTGTAGCTAGAGAGTCAATGTTGTCTTTGATGGTTTTAGAAGGGTAAGGGTCCACCTGTTTGGAAGAGGCTTTCATAGACAAGACTTGTCTAGAAACCTCCTCAGGTGTAATAGGGGAGAGTGAGGAGAGAAGAGAGGGCGTGGTTGGGGCGGCCGAAGGAGGTCCAGGAGATGATGGTGCATGAGTGGGTGTAGTGGAGAGAGAGGACAGGATGTCCTGTGTTTTGGCGGTGAAGTGTGCTGCCAGGGCCCTGCAACGGGCCTGGGTGGCTACAACAGCGGATGAGGCTGAAGTAAGTTGGCCAGCTCCTTACAGACTAAAACGTTTGGCTGTGTTGTTGGATGCCACGGAGATGCAGGCTTGAATATGGACTCTTTTCTTGACCCGGATGCAGAGTCTATATTGCCTTTGCAGAAGACGGCATGACTGTTTATCAGAGAGTGCACCTGAAGATCCTCATTTCTGTTCTGCTGCCCTGCACTTGCGTTTAAGGTCAGCCAAATCAGTGTCATACCAAAAATTGCACTTTCTGGGAGGCTTCAGTCAGACCCTCATGACAGGGGCAAGGATGTCGACAGTACTGGAGATGGAAAGGTGAAAGTTAGATAGGGCTGTGTCAGGTTGGGATTCAGCTGCCGGAGGAGGAGGGGAGTAGGTGGAGGCAAAGGCAGCCACTGACACTTTTTCATGGGTCAGAAGGCCTTGTAGGTGGGAGGCAGGGCAGGGTGTGCCAGTGTTAAAGGAGAAGAAAGTTTCTAGTGAGAGGAGAGAAGAGAGTGATCGGTCAATGAGAGTGAAGTAGTGAAAGGGATAGAGAGTGGGATATCTGTGTAGATGAGAGCATCCAAAGTGTAGCCAGCCATGTGCGTCGGACCAGAGGGTAGGATGGAGAGAGAACGATGTTGAGATCCCCCAGCAGGAGGAGTTGGGAGGAGGAGCAAATGAGAGAAGATGCTAGGTCCACCCATTCTGAGAGGAAGAGAGTGGACTAGCCTGGCGGCTGATAGAAGGTGGCCAGAGTAAGAGATGAGACAGGAGAGAGAGAGAGACTGCAGACCAGGCATTCGAATGAGAAATAGGCCTGAATGGAAATGGTAGAAACAGTGATCCACTCTGGATCCACTCTGTAAAGATCAGGGCAACTCCTCCTCCTGGCCTGTTGGGCCTGGGTTCAGAGAATATCTTGTATCCTTCAGGGAGAAGTGTGTCAAAACTCATGACAGGCTGTCCTTAAACCAGGTCTCAGCGAGAGCAAGAACATTAAGGTCCAGGTGTTCAAGGAGGTGGCAGATATCAGAGGAGTGCTTGACAGCAGAGCAAGAGTTAAGTGTGGCAACGTGGAGCAGATTGCCATTTTTGAAGGACTTACGGGGGTGTGTGCAGGGGACAGAGGCCCCACCCATAAGAGGCGCGTGCGCCAGAGAGAAAGAGGCAAGAGAGGGCAGAAGGAACTAAGGGAGTACAGGCAAGGGAGTCAGGACAGTAATAGATGGCAAGGATAGTAATAGATGGCAAGGGCACCAGTGAAGGAGGGGCCTTAGAGGGCAGAGGAGCCCCAGATGCGCCAGCAGTGGGTGGGCAGGACACCAGCGTGGGAGAGGCTGACAAGGATCTCAGTGCTGAGAGTGTGGGCAAGGGAGCCAGGATAGTAGAAGATGTAAAAGGAGCCATAGTAAGATTAGGTGGAGGCAAGGAGGCCGAAGGAGCAGTTGGTAAGGGAGCCAGTGAGGAGGAAGGTTGGAAGTTGATAAGGCGAGGGTGGAGTCTATCAAACAGAAGGAGGTTGGGTTGAGGCCCTTGTACCAAGACGGTACCATTATGATAGACATTAATGATGACCCTTGAAGAGGGAGTCAGGATTCCCCCCACCCATTAAAATCATGACAACATGGAAAGCCAGCAAACACTGCAATCACCCATTCAATTTCCGACGAATCCTAAATGCACCAATGATTGACAAATACACTGAGAGGTACCCTCTCAGTCAGCCATACAGACCAGGTGCAGAACAAATCTATCTGTGAAGAGCCGCAGGCCATGGTCAGAGACACCTATATGGACAGCTTGGACTAAGCGCAGAGAAGCCATGTTGCTGACGTCATTAGAGACAGCATGACACAGCAGCGTTAGAAATGAAGCACACGTGCAATCCGCACTGTGCGACGCAAACACACACTCGAATACATAAAGAACACAAGAATACAGTTCTATAGTTAGAGGACAGATACATATACATACTTTCATTGCTTTTATTATTTTGCCATTAGCCAAATGCAGTAACGCAGAAACTGTAAGGCACAAGAGATCCTGAGCGAGCTTGCTGATGCTTAAAGCCAATAGTCACGTGGATATACAAGAGGGCATATGGAACTTGATCAAACCACGTATAGCGAACTTATAGAGAATGTAGTATAACATGGACAATATAGAAGCCGCATTATAAGGTTAAGGAAAATTACAGCAGGCCTCAAATCATGAAACAGGAGATGAGCTGAGCTGATTCTGGCTGCACACAGAGCCAGCCACGTGAGACGGCATTCCAATCCCCAGACAACAAAGGGACGATCTGAAGAAAAAGGGAATACATCCTCATAATTTGGAGCAGCAGAGCTCAATTTCGTAGTCCCCCGACACGTGATGCAGCTGAAGCAGACAATGGACAGTGATCGGTGGTGGGAAGTAAGCGCCGATCCCAGGCAGCCACACCCAGGCTGCCACAAGTATGCATAAATATGCAACAAGTGTTGCAAGGAGTGGGACATGGACTCATAAGGCAAGGTGGTGTACACAAGTTACAATACAGACACATAATTGTTTGCATCCCGTGAAAATGTGAACAGTGAGCTGAGAAACATTTCTCGGCCCAGGCCTGGGGACGTCGGCACGAGCAAATCACAGTTTAGTACCCTAGGGGTGGGTAGCCACGGGCAATAACCAATGACAAGTCTACTACTCTGCAACAATGTATTAGTAAATTGAGGATGGGGCAGGCCAGCCACCTGACATGGAAGAGCCAGTAGAATAACACATATAGGTACCCATATAGGATATTATATTCCTGACGGCCAATCCCACACCATGATAGGTTTTTGGAGAATGGCCCAATTAATGACGTAGTAGTGACGTGCTTTTTTTAACAAAAGTGGCCTGCGCAGCATTTACTGTGTGACATGCTGGAATTTTTCTGAGTTCTTGGATCGATCTGTGTTGGTTTTGGCTATAATAAACCGCAGTTTGAACTTGCCATTATGAGTCCTCCATGTATACTGGGGGAGTGAGTTGGGCCCTCCAAGTCTGCGAACTTCCAGCATTGCTCTGGCATACCTGGGAGTTCTCCCCAACAACCTGGAGGTGAAGGAGGAGGCAAGAAGGACCTTCCAACGGTTTCCAATTGATGTGTGAGGAAGAGTGGGGAGGGAGCAGAGCAACCATATAAAGAGTCCATGGGTCGGGGGAACGAAAGACGAAGAGGTTGTCGGTGACAGTCTCTTTTGCACAAGCACAGACGTAGGTGTCAGCGATAGGAAGGCCTGGGTTGGAGCCAAGTGTGCCCTTCTGAAGTTTCTTCCTGCCCGACTTGGTGAGCAGTGAAGGGTAGGAGATAGAGAAACAGATGGAGGATAGGAGAGATAGAGAGCGCCATAATGAGGGGGCAGAGAGCGTGCTACACTTAACCAGGCTGGGAAACTGAGGCACATGGGCGAGGGAGTAAGTAGGATTTTAACTAGTAGAACTAGACAAATGCAGGATGGGAGCACACCTAAAATCGATTTTAAACTAACAGTCACAATCAAAGCATGAAGAAAGCACCCCTAAATTCGATTTTTTAACTAACAGGCACAATCAAAGCGCGAGGAAAGTACACCTAAATACAGCACAGCAGTACAGTAGTGTGGGCAGTGTGGTAGGACCAGAAGCAAGGAATCAATTTAAGAGGTATATATTTTCCCTATAAAGGAATATAGGACAACAGAGATAGGGCAATGAAATGCCTGGACCGAGGAGGGTAGAGTCCAGGAGAGATGAAACTGGCTACTGAGCAACAGACAACACTCACGTGATGTCAGGTGAGATGCCACCGTCCAGGGGCACTAGGATGTAGAGCCCAGGTGAATCCATGTATTTGATATTGATATTGATAGCAGTATAAAGGAGTGGGGCATGAGGAATGGAGGGAACATCCCGGAGAAAGGAAAAGGGGGATACTATGTTTCCCCCGTCGGTCGCCTTCCCGCATGTGGTCCTCCCTCAAATAGCCACCCCCAGGATCAGGGTCAGTTAGCGGCTGCTGTCCCCTGGCCACATGAGGAGAGGGTATCTCAGGGAAAGAAGTGATGACATCATCAGATTCATCACAGCGCTAAGTTACTTCTTTGTCGTCAACTCCATGTAAAATCACTCTCTCCTCTCTCACTGTCTCTCTTTCTAATTCAATTGTAATAATTTTCTCTTCTACCACTTCCATGGGTACCTCTGATCCAAACAGAAATTATGTGGGTAATCTCAACAATTTGTCCTGTAACTGTGGTAGCAATGCCAACACCACTTGTACCCCATTAAGAAACACCTCTAATTTAGTGGCAGTCTTCTTAGTGCTTTCTGGCCATAAAATGCTCTCACAAACTCACACGCATTCACATAATGAATACCTGTTGAACATATCCTTCCATCTTCAGTGAACAAAATGGTCATGTTTAGCTTACTCAGATCTCCCCCCAATAAGTTAAGTGGAGTTTTCTGGGAATACAATAATGGCACAGCCATCTCGTGTTCTCCTATTGTTATAGGCAATCTGTCTAAGTGCCAAGGACGAGTATGCTGGTCCTTTTTTAATAGACTTGCATAATAGCCTGGCAGTCAAGAGGTTAAAAAGAACTGCTGTCATAGCCCTAGAGAATCCTTGTGCACCCATCGATATTCCTGACATTGGTACTTCAACCCTTTAATACAGGATCTCGTCGCCCCAGTGTCAGCCAAGAAGGAAAAAGTATTGTCGCCTAGTGTCACCCCACTCTCGGTTCCTCTTGCTGGTCTGGGGTAATCAATAGAATTGGACAAATCAAGTCGCTCTGCGGGCTGTCCTATTGTGGATACATGTTCAGTTCTGTTCCAGTAAAGATATTCTCTTCCAGTCACACACCTAATCTAGGTGCCGGTGGTGCCTGTGGAAATATGTTTCTCTCTCATTGTGCTATTGTATTCTGTGGTACTTTGAGGTTGTATGTGTGCTTGCTGTTTCCAAGGCTGTACTGCCCGCTTTGGTTGCTGTATTTGCTGCACCTGTGTCTGGATTGGTTGATGCTGTGCATAATCTTGGACATTGTAATCTTGCTGTATGGCGGTGGATATGCTGACCCCCTCTTGGGACGAATTGCTGCCAATGTTGTTGCATTCCTTCCCTACTTCTGCAAACCCTTGCAATGCGTCCGGGTTTTCCACACGTCCAACACTGTGGTCCTACTCCCCCAAATTGTGATTGCCCTCCGTTAACACCTCCTGGTTGTGGTGCTTGTAGTCTAAACCCCCTTCCTCTTGGTACAAACCCCCTCCCCAGGAATAATAATTTTCTCCTGTTTCCGCAACATTTTCATGCAAACCTAGCTGCATTTGTTGTGCTTCCTGCACATTGTTATTCTCCCCAACATTTGTTAATACTGCTCCTTCTAGTGCCAATTTTGACAATTTCTTTTTCTTGTTTTAATCGACAATGATGAACAAATGTTCAATTGTATCTCGAGCCATGGTTTTGCCTCAACCCCCACCATTTTCTTTAATTGCCTTCATAATTCGTCGGGGAGTCCCTGACAAAAGAGGTGTTACAAAATGGTTATATTTTTATTTCAAGCTTCCCTCGTTTCTACACTCCATTTTTCTTGTTTGACTTGTATATAAGCAGCCAGGTCCTCATTTGGCCCAATTTTTGGTGTCATTCTCACACTCATGTCTGATGTGTCTCAATATTGTATTCTGAATGCCCTCCAAACGTCTGCTGAGCAATTGGTAAAAAGTACCCAGTCATGTCTCGTATTCTGGGCTGTCACCGCTGGCTATCCTGCCTGTTTCGAAATATCTTCTGATTGCTCACCTAATATAGTAGCAAACACGCTTTTCATGTCCTCTACCGCCAAAGTCATGCCTGCCGTTTCTCCTTCTTTCTCGACTCATTGGACATCTCTCTGTTAGCAATGGCTACCTAATGGGCTCTATCGCTCTGCCCTCCAAGTCTATCGAATCTATCTCAGTTCCTAAAGGAGCATCTGTAGAAGGTACTTGTGCAGTTTCTTCCCCCCCACTCTCCTCCTCATCATCATCATCATCATCTGCCCATTATGTCTGTCGTTCTTCCTCTTCGTCTTCATCCACTTCCTTAAACTCTAGCCTTCTAAGCGGCTCTCTCACATACGTCCCAATCACTATCTCATCTAATACATACATTCATTGTGGCGACTTCTACCAATTCTCTCTTCTGCCTATGCTATCAATTCTACTCTTATTTAGGTTGTCCCTGTTTCTTCTTGTAATGCCTTCTCTTTCTCTGTCAGTGTAAGCAATTCATGGTGGCAACAAGTAAGACAGACACAAGTGATCACAGTTCAAGGGTGTTTATTGAACAATGAATGCTGTATGCAGGTTGGAAAAGCTGTCCAGTCATTTGGTCGACAGACAATTGGTCGACAGAAAAATGGTCGACGCAATTTGGTCGAAAGACAAATGGTCGAATTTTGTTTTTTATTTTTATATATATTTTTCAGGTTTTCGTTTAGGAAAAAAGGGTTTTTTAGCAAAAAAAGGGAGTTGGAGGGGAAAAATACTAAAAAAAAAAAATGCGAGCACTTGTCTTTCGACCAAATTGCGTAGACCATTTGTCCTGTCGACCTTTTTTTTTCGACCAAATGACCTGTAACCGTTGGAAAAATGCCTAATCTAAACCTAAATCTAAGATAGGAGCATGCGTCAACCATCAAATGAAAAATATGGCAGTCCTAGTGGCGTTGTGTCAAAAATAAAAGAGACTATACTAAGAAACCTATTGCCAAACCTTACAACTAATACAAAAGGGTTGTGGGATAGTTCTTAAGAAAAGAAAGAAGTGTTCTCAAATAATACGTCAGGATGCTGTAGCCTTGGTCTCCCTTCCCCACGTTTTGAGCATGGGGTAAGGTGGGATTGTTGGGCACAGCACACTCCTGAGCTTTCCCAGCACAAGATGACAGTCAGGCTTCAGCTATCAGCTATCAGGGCCGTCGATGGCCAAGTCTTGTTTCACTGAATGTCTCTTGCCTCCGAGGAACTGATGTCTTCAAAATAATAAAACAAAAGTTCCTTCAACAAATGAAAGTTCTTTCGGATGATAATGATTCACCCCTGGTTCCCCCTCTTCTGGGCACTGACCCTTCACGTATCGTATTCCACAAATTATACAACAGTTCCCTTATCAATTAACGTTGGGTGATAGCTTCACCCCTGGATCTGCCTCGGTCGGGCTCGGATCCCTCTTCTCTTTCAGTGCTTGGGGGATGGCTTCACCCCTGGATCGCCATCGGCTGTGATTGGATCCCTTTTATCTTTTGGTGCTTGGCTGATGGCTTCCCCCCGGGATCTCCCTTGGTCAGGCTAGGATCCATCTTCTCTTTTGTGGGATTTCTCCTCCCTTAGTTCCTCAATGTCTTTTCAAAAAGTTCATAGTGGATATCCCTTGGCCGGGTTCACCTCTGTCAACACACTGTTTCTCAGGACTTTAGACTTCGCCCCTCTGATCAGCCTCCCTTGAACAGGTTCACTCTTGCTATCTTAACATTCACAATTGTTCAACATCTTTCGATTATACGTGGATTTTGCTAGACCCTCAATATGACCACTTTGAACTATTTCGGTGGCCCTCCTATGGCCTCTTGGTTTCTGTAGTCGCTCAGATGAGGATCAACCAGAGTCTCTTGAGTTAGCACCCACGTAGTGCCGGTTTCCCTCTGCAGCTGGTCTCCCCTTAAGACTTTTACAGTTCTCTCATAGTTCATTGAACTTTGTTCAAACTTGCCACTTTGCGATTCTCATTTATCACAGCCCGGTTCTTATCGGTTCTCCCCTCGACTCACTGGCTGTGATGAACCGCTTGGTCTCTTCTCTGAAGTCAAGGCCGGTACCACGGCTGCGGGAGCTTCCATCGCTCTGGCTTATCGGTGTATGCGTGCCCTGTGTACCGTTGACATCTACTGCAAGACACTTGTGCTATTGTTTGCCATCTTAGGCTCTCTTCCACAAAGGTTCTTCGGTACTGGGACAAAAAGGGCAAGGTCACATCTCTCCTCGCCACCCTCTCGATTCCTGCCGCCTTTCTCCTTCTCTTGAACTGCTGTGCTTGATTAGCCGTCTTGTTGTGCTGTCTGCCATGCTCGTACTGTCCTCTCGGACTGCACCTTTTATCCCTGTGGGGAAAGGAAAGGCTTGTCAGGTGTGTGTGATTCAGGTTAATTGCCTGACTTTGCCTAACCTTTGTATTGGGACATACCAGGTGAAAAGTTTGTATGTTAGTCTGTTGTCTGTGGTGTACCAAAGTGTTGGTGTCAGAAAGGGGGAGAGGTAGAGTGTCTACATGTTCTGCGTAGTAGGATGGGGATAAGGGGTTATCAGGAATTATAGTCTTTGTCCTAGGGGGATAGGTGATGTCAGAAGGGTAGGTTTTGGTGGGTTTGTGGGAACTGTAATTGTTGGTCACTTTCGACTGAGAGCTCAGAAAGTGACAATCAGAGGGATGGGATTGGTGAGGTTTGTGGGAATGGTAGTACTTTATCTGAGCCGGTTATGTGTATGGGAAATAATAATCAGAGGGGCGTAAAAAAGAAGGATTGGGAGTATTCGGGAACGTAACAGGAAGACAGGGATTCTGGGAGCTGTAGTTTCCCATGACACTGGGCTTCGAGCTCTTACAGGGTTTGGGAAATACAGATGGTTTATTGGCTTTGGCAACAGAAGATTTATTCAGAGGTGGGGGTTTAGAATTGGAGTATCCCACAAAGGTCTTAAGGATCTCATCCTCTTCTTCGTCCCCAGTCGTATACCGCGTCTCATCTGAGGTATTTCCCTGAGAGCAACCTCAGGCTCCCCTACCCAGGTGATCCTCCCTCACTCGTCCACCCCCAGGGTTGGGATCTGAGAGCACCAGCCATTCCCTGGCCACCTGAATAAGGGATTCTTGAGGTCTTGCTGGGAGAATACCCTCAGGTTTATCACAGTCAGTCAATGTATATCTGCTAATTATGTCATCAACTTCCTTTTAGCGTCCCTCCCTCTTTCTCTCTTCTTCTCTTTTCCTTTCTCTTTCTTTCTCTTTCTCTAACCTCTTCTCCTTCTCTGCCTCTTGTCTGTTTCTTTCTTTTAATTCCTTTTCTTTAGAATCGTCAATGCTTTTTCCATTTTTCCATCGCGTTTCAGTATTATTTGCCCTCCTATCCATTTATCCAACTTTTGTTGCCCCATCCCCTTCTCCCTGCAGGTTTCTCACTCCTTGACCTTCTTCCTCGGCTGTTGTGTGGCACTCCGTGAATAACGGAACAGGAATTCATGATGATCATTACGTTTATTTCAGAGAGCCCCCAGGTAGGTGCACTCTCCGTACCGTTAGGCAATACACTCCTGACACCGCTCTCGAACTTCTGTTCCTAGATAACATCTCTCTTCCATGGTTGATATCCTTACTCTTCTCTGTATCAATGTTTGTGCACAGTCTTTGATTTTCACTTCTTTCTTGATCTTGATCTTCACTGGATAGTGACAGTTCATTTCTTTCCCCACAGTTCTCTGACAGCACCACGTCATCACATGACCACCTCTTCCCATCTTCCAATACTACTGACTTCTCTGATGCTTTCATCACTGTCTGCGGTTCTCTAAATCTAGATAAACCTTTCAGAATTCTTTTGGGTTCTCTAACACAAATCCAATCACCTTCCTTAATTGTACTTTTCTTCACATGCTTGTTGGTGTCATATTATTCCTTATACTTCCTTTGTCTCTCTTTCACTTTCCTCGTAACATCCTCAATGTCTATTTTCTTGTGGCTCTTTGATGTTAACTATGACAGCCTCAGCCTATTAGACACTACTCTCCCTTTCATCATGGTAAAAGGCTCCTCCTCCGTAGCAGAATGTGGAGTCATTCTGTACGCGTTTAGTGCTTCCTTTAATGTGTCTAGCCAAAGTAATGAATTTGCAATTGTTATGTTTGTTATGCAATTGCAATGGGCAATTGTATAACACTTTTTATAAATCCATTCATTCTTTCTACTAATCCATTGGCCACTGGATGGTAAAGTGAAGTGACTTTATGTTCAATTGCTCTGTTTTTTAGAAAAGCTTGTGTCTCTTCTGCCATAAATCGAACCCCATTGTCAAATATAATTTCTTGTGGATCTCCTTCTCTATTAAACACATCTTCCAAAAATCTCACAATTTTCTTTGCAGTAACTGTGCCTTCCATAATTCCCCATTCAACCCACTTTGAGGTATAATCCAATAATACCACCATATATATCTTCTGAGAATCTAGTGTTTCAAAAGGCCCTGTGACATCAATGGCCAATTTTTTCCATACCATGTGTGGAATCTCACCTGGTTATAAGGGTGTGACATTCATTTACTTACCCTTGTTGCATAATGCACACGCCGTACAGTTCTTGACCAACTCTTCAATTTCTTTCCACATTCTCGGCCACCAGTAATTTTCCCTCACTCTCCTCTTTGTGAGATTCCTTCCGAGATGGCCTTTGTGTGCTAGATCTGTAATTTTCTTCCTTAATGAAACAGGTGGAATAATGCGGTCACCCCTAAACAGACATATGGCATCCTCTAAAATCTAATTCTTAATCTGTACATAGTCTTTCTAACTGTGGTCAACATTTTTCCATTCCCCTTGTATCGCGTGACACAATAGACTTTGCTTCCTATCCCTGGCCCATTCTTCTCTCCTTATACTTGACTCAATGTGTGCAATAATGCATCCTGTGTCCTTCTCGCCAGCACTCACCTCCTCTTGTTCACCATCGTCACAAGGCAGTCTAGAGAAACAATCTGCCACTATATTAGACTTTCCAGGTGTATACTCAACTTTCACATTGAACTGCATCACATCTAAAATCCATCTGTGAATCCTGGGGGATACTAAATGTGGGCTTTTGGAATTTAACACATGAATCAACGGTTTGTGATCCATCTTCAGCACAATTGGAAGACCCCAAATTAAGCCTCTAAAATGTTCTAGAATCCACCTTACTCCAAGGGCTTCTTTTTCTATAGTGGAATAGTTTCGTACAGCACCCTTCAAACTCTTGAGGTGAAGGCAATTGGTACTGTATTGCCTTCCTGAATTTGTTCCAAA
The DNA here is from genome assembly GCF_040938575.1 of Ambystoma mexicanum. Taxonomy (NCBI): domain Eukaryota; kingdom Metazoa; phylum Chordata; class Amphibia; order Caudata; family Ambystomatidae; genus Ambystoma; species Ambystoma mexicanum. The sequence continues at coordinate 1,173,001,535 of NC_090928.1, read as the reverse complement.
ACACCACCCAAACCAACATTAGTGGGGTCAACTGAAATTATTTTACGGCCTACACAATTGAACATTTTTAATGTTGGTGCATTATTTTTTTTTTTTTTATTTTTTTTTTTTTAATGTACAAACTAAGGAGTTTATTGCAGCTTTGCTGGTAAAGTTACAGATATTGGGCCTAATTTACAAATAGATTTGCTTGGCACAAAGTGACTTTGCGCCGCACAAAAGAAACTGCTGATATACAGATCGGATGTTGCGCTGGCCCTTTGTGCTTTGTGCTGTGCAGGAGCTCTTTGCACGAAACAGAGCGCAACAGTAGGGAAGAGCCATCACAAATAATTAAATAGGGGCTGAACATGCAAAATCCCCATTCGAAGGGATTGTGACTTCCGACGTATTCCTCATCTTAGATATCTCCTTCCAGCTCTGCTGGCCTCGGAAATTTTTTTCTCTAGAGGGCGCTGCGCGTCGACGTCCTTCGAGTCGATGTCCCTCGACAGCCGCCGTATCGACGTTCGACGTCATCCTGCCTATAAAGGCCGCGCGCAGTGTCCGTTGCTCAGTTCCGTTTTTCCACGCTTACTCGGTGCCTCGGAATACCGTTGCTCAGTTCTTAGTCAGATTAATCCTATTTACCTCGAGTTATTCGATCCATACTCGATGGCTTCCTCGTCGGAACCGACAACTCCTCGATCCGGCTTCAAAAAATGTCGAGATTGTGGGAAAAAGATGTCGTTGACCGATCCTCACAGAATTTGTCTGTGGTGCTTGGGAGCTGAACACCATTGTTCGGAATGCGAGGACTGTATGTCCATGAAAGCTAAGGCCCTGAAGGAGCGTAGGGGGAAGCTGGAGAAAGGTAAGACTTTTAAAGCTTCTTCTTCGTCGACGAAGTCGAGACATTCGTCTCCTCGTCACCATTCGCGCTCCAGGTCTCGGAGTGGGTCTCATCACTCCTCGAGATCGAAGCACTCGAAGAGGAGACGTCGAAGATCCCCTTCTCCGTCTTCCTCTTCCTCTGTTTCGCCAAAAAGAATCCCTTGCCCCACGAAACATAGTTCCCGGGCTGAATGGGAGGAATTCCGAAAGAATATGATGAGCGTCTTCGAGAAAGCGGCCTTGACCCCCTCGAAGACTGCCGAGAGCGATGCTCTGGTCGAAAGATCCGAAGGTCAAAAACGCCGCGAGTCGCAGTACCCGGCGAAAGAAACCTCTCGAACGCGTTTCGAACCCTCGAGCAGGACTATGACCTCCAAACCTTCCTCGAAGGTTCCGTCGACGAAGGTCCCGTCGACGTCGAGGTCGATGTCTTCGACGCCGTTGTCGAGGGGACCTTCGACACACGGGTCTGTCTACTCGACGCCGGCCTCGACACCGGCGTCGACGCCAAGAAAAGTCACGGTTACCACACATCCAGTGACTATCCCCAGGCCCTCGACGTCGATGGCTTCGATATTGTCGAGTAAAATTCCAATTCTGTCGAGGTCCTCGAGGCCTCCACCTCTGTTTTCGACGCCACGCTCGAAGCCTTCGACGTCGGCGTCGACGACATCGACGCTTTCGAGGCCAATAATGACAAGTTCGGCACCCTCTGCCTTGGAAATGGGATTTACTCCCTTTATGAGTTCAGAACAATTGAGAACTATATCCTCAATTTTAGAAGAGGGTGATTTGTCTGAACAAGACACATTTGAGTTACAGGGACCTGTAACCCCAGTTAGAGAGGAATTTTCCTCTGAAGAGCGCAGATTAAAGGATCTTCATGATTCTTTACATGAGGCAAGTGGGTTAGATACTTCCCCTGAGGTGGAGTTTGCTAAGGCAGACCCGGGGGAGCATGCTGAAACCCCCTACAGAGCCTTAATGGCCAGGATTACAGAGTTCATGGGGTGGTCTGCACCTTCACAATCTTTCCAACAAGATGACCTCACGGATATTCTTGACAAAGGCCCACAAGAGGATCCTGTGGTGCCCTTTCATAAAGCTCTTCAGAGAAAGATCATGACAAACTGGGAAACCCCAGATGTAATACCAGCAGTAAATAAAAAACTGTCTACAAAGTACAGGGTATCTTCCACAGACCCAGAGTTTTTGTCTAAACACCCATCCCCAGAAAGTCCGGTGGTACAAGCAGCATCCTCTACCGACGTCAAGACAGCTTATCCGACAGTCCCACAGGACAGGGACGATAAAAAATATGATGCTATGGCAAAGAAAGTCTTTTCAGCATGTAGCATGGCGTTAAAGTCTGTTAATGCTACTTGCACCCTTGCTAGGTTCAGCCATACACTTTGGGAGTGTGCTTCTACAGCGGCTGACTGCATCCCGGAGGGAGAAGAAAGGGATGCGTTCCTGAATATTATACAGGACGGTAAAGACGCTATGTGCGAATCCCTCCAGACGGGCATTGATTCGACTGACAGTATCAGCAGAGCAATGGTGGCAAGTACATCAACCAGGAGATTCGCTTGGTTGAGAATGTCGGGTTTTGCCCCAGATGTGCAAGCCAGGCTCTTGAACATGCCATTCGATGGCTCTTCTTTGTTCGGGAAAAAGGCGGATGACAGTTTAGAGAAACTGTAAACTTCAAAAGCTGCAGCAAAATCACTAGGAGCTGCAATCCGTCAGACTCCTTTTCGTCCCACAGGAACCTCTGCGAGGGGCAAGTCCTTTCGCTTCTACTCCGCATTCGGAAGAGGTAGAGTCATCCACCGGGGATCAGCTCTCAGAAAGCTCCAGATCCGCTCCTCTTGCAGGAAATTTTGGACCTGCTAGAGAAAGGTGCCATAGAACCGGTACCTGTAGCGGAGAGGAACAAGGGCTGGTACTCCCCTTACTTTCTCATTCCGAAGAAAGACGGAGGACTGAGACCCATCTTGGACTTGCGAGAATTGAACAAATTCCTCAGAAAAGACAAATTCAAGATGGTCACTCTTTCTCAGATCCTCCAGGCCCTTCAGTTCCAGGACTGGTTGGTATCTCTGGACCTTCAGGACGCTTATTTCCATGTGCCTATCCATCTCAAACACAGGAAATACCTGAGGTTCGCAATTGGCAACTCTCACTATCAATTTCGAGTGCTGCCATTTGGGCTGACCTCGGCCCCGAGGGTCTTCACCAAGTTAATGTCGGTAGTGGTTGCAAGTCTAAGGAGGGAAGGGATTCACGTCTACCCCTACCTGGACGATTGGCTGATCAGGGCTGTTTCTCCGGAGCAAGCTCAGATCCAGCTAAATCACGTGTGCCACTTCCTTCACAGACTGGGCTTCTCCCTCAATTTAAAGAAGTCACAAATGATACCATCGCAGAGACTCCAGTTTATAGGAGCGATCCTGGATACTTCCCTGGGAAAAGCCTCGCCACCAGAGGTGAGGGCTCAAGATATTCTACAGTTGGTTACCAAGTTCCAGCATGCCCAACGTCTCCCAGCCTTCGACTTTTTGAGGTTGCTAGGCCTCATGGCATCCTGCATTTTCCTTGTGCCAGAGGCTCGCCTGAGAATGAGATACCTCCAGTGGGCACTGAGGACTCAGTGGTCACAATTCTCAGGGAGAATGACAGATCTTCTTCAGGTTCCCGGCAGAGTGGCTCGAGACCTTCAGTGGTGGGCCTGTCAGGAGAACATTCTGAAAGGAGAACAGTTTTGGCAACCCTGGCCGGAGATAACAGTAGTCACGGATGCCTCACTCACGGGGTGGGGAGCCCACGCCAACGACTTGACCATCAGCGGTCGTTGGTCTCCATCGGAGTCCAGAATACACATCAACCTGTTAGAGCTGAGAGCCATCAGACTTGCGTTGAAGGCTTTCCTGCCAGCTGTACAAGGGAAGAACGTCCTGATAATGACGGACAACACGGTGGCCATGCATTACCTCAACAAAAGAGGAGGCGTAGGATCACTACCCCTGTGCAGAGAGGCGATGCAGCTCTGGTTTTGGGCAATCCAAGAAGGAATCTCTCTATCGGCAGTTCACCTAGCCGGAGAGAAGAACTTGACAGCGGACGCTCTGAGCAGGCAGAACACAGTCTCCCACGAGTGGGAGCTAGCTCAGGAAGTCCTTCAAGAGATCTTCGCCCTTTGGGGAACCCCTCAGGTAGATCTGTTCGCCACCAGCCTAAACAGGAAATGCGACCTGTTCTGCTCAAGGGAATTTCCTCCGAGAGGAGCTCTGGGAGACGCGTTCATAGTGGACTGGGAGTTTCCGCTTCTGTACGCGTTCCCACCGGTCCCTGTCATTCCTCAAATGATCAGGAGGTTGAGAAGATTCCGGCGAACCATGATCCTAATTGCCCCGGATTGGGCCAGGAGAACGTGGTACCCGGACCTTCTAGACTTGTCCATCTGCCCTCCAATTCGACTTCCACTCAGAGAGAACCTACTCTCACAGAAGGGAGGTCAGGTTCTCCATCCAGACATCAAAACCCTCAACCTTCACGCTTGGCTTCTGAACGGCTGAGGTACAAGGGGACATCGACTCGAAGGACGTCGACGCGCAGCGCCCTCTAGAGAATAAATTTTCCGAGGCCAGCAGAGCTGGAAGGAGATATCTAAGATGAGGAATACGTCGGAGGAACATCCCGTCGAAAGAACATTACAAGGTAAGAAGTAACTTGTTCTTCACGGTGGTAAATGAGAAAGAACATGGGCTTGCGGATGGAGGCACTGTGCAAACAACACAAATGCCCCATGCCCAATGCTGCATTGTTGGATCTGACATCTAACATTGCTAGCATTGGAGATAAAGGCAAGCCTACTCTTCTCATGTTGCTTGACCTATCCGCTGCGTTTGACTTGGTGGATCACTCATTATTAGTTGCCAGGTTTTTTTTTTTTTATAAAGTATTTTATTGTTATTAACATAATAGAATAATCACAATAAAGCAACAAGCAAACAAATCAACTTAAAGACTGTCATGGTCATTCATAATCAGTGGAGATAGTACCTATAACATCAGAAGTTGAGCGGCTTCCTCAGTACGTGTAGTAATGTGTAATACAAATACAAAACACCCAGTGTACATTTCCCAGCTTGTAGGAGGGATTCTCAGGTCGCTCCTTCTTCCCATCCATCCCATATTTTCGAGGCTTTGTTGGGACAGCCTCGTGATGAGTAAATCCTATGCTCCATCATAGCGCATATGTCCATATCTAATTTCCATTGGTCCAGTGTTGGGGGATCAGGGGCTCCCCATTTCTGCGCTATGTTGCGCTTGATCAGTCCCATCACCGTGTGCAGGAGTAATCTCTCCCACTTATTAGCCTCTATCTCGTCAGGCACACCTAGGAGTAAGGCCCTTGGGTCCAGTGGTATGGTGCGGGTCAGAACTCGGGAGAGTTCCCTACAGCATGCATTCCAAAAAGTTTGTATCCGGGGACATGCCCACAAAATGTGAATGAAGGTTCCCTCCTCATCCCCGCATCGCAAACAGTTCGGGTTTGGGGCCCATTTCCAGCCATATAGGCGCGTTCTAGGGTAATAAACCCGGTGCAGTATTTTCAGCTGCACAAGTCGAAGCCTAGAGGAAATAGCGATTTCTCGGGGGTGCATGAGGACTTGTATCCAGTCCTCTGGATCTATCTCCCCCACATCCGCTTCCCATTTCGCCTTCAGCTCGTTCAGTTCAGGGGTAGCAAAGGAGGATATGGCATTGTAGAGGATGGAAGTGCATTTGGTGGGAATATACGCCGGGAGGATGTTACGCTCTATAGGGGTATAGTCTGGTAGCTGTGTATCTACTGTTAGGTAAGGTCTTAGGGCGTGGGTCAGGCGTATGTAGTGGTATCGTTCCGTGTTTGGCATCTGATATTGCAGTTGCAGGTCATCAAATGAGGTCAATCTCCCCTCTCCGTGAGCACATCCCCAACCCTAATGATCCCTGCTTTCACCCACTTGGGCCATGGCTCAAACTTCCGGGTCTCGGCTAGGTTGTTGTTTTGCCAGAGGGGTTGTGCGGTAGTAACTTTGTTCTCCCACCCAATGAATCGGTGTGCTTGTCTCCATACCGTAATCATGTGTGTTGTGGTTGTGGGTGGGGGAGTTCTCGGGAGGGGTTGATAGAGGAGGGACAGCGGGTCGGTGTTCTGCATAGTGGCTATCTCAGCACGTATATGGGGTAGGTCTCGGTTTCCGTGAAGAAGATCATTAACCACTGCCAGTTGTGATGCCCAGTAGTACGTTTGGAGACGGGGAACTCCTATTCCTCCCTCCCAGATCGATCTTTGAAGTGTGGTTAACGCAATTCGTGGCTGGCCTCCCCCCCATATGAGATCTCTGAGAAGTGTCTCCACTTGGTGAAATTCCAGATCTGGGATTTTAAGTGGAGCATTCTGAAGAATGTAAAGGAATCTGGGAAGGGTCATCATTTTAAAGAGTGTCGCTCTTCCCACAAGTGTCAGGGGGAGGAGTTTCCAGTGTTGGACGTCAATAATGAAGCGGTCTTTGATCGGTCGGAAATTGTGTTCTATATAACTTGTTAGGTCCCCAGATATCCATATTCCCAGGTATCGAAAGCCCTGTCGTTCCACCCGGTACGGGCACTCCTGGGGAATTGCTTGTTCTCCACCCTTTACCGGAAAGAAAACTGATTTCTCCCAGTTGATTCTGAGTCCGCTGAATTCCCCAAAGCGGATGAGCAGTTGTGTTACAATGGGGGAAGACCTTGGCGGGTCACCCAGATATAAAAGGAGGTCGTCTGCATACAGGGATGTACGATCCTCATGTCCCTCCGGCCATCTGAATCCTTTTCAGGCGGTGTTTTGGCAAAGCCAAAGAGCCAGTGGTTCGATAGCAAGGGCGAACAAGAGAGGGGACAGTGGGCATCCCTGTCGTGTACCCCGACCAAGGGGGAAAGACCTGGAGGACCAGCCGTTTACTTTCACTTCAGCTTTGATGTTAGTATAAAGTAACTGCACCCATCCCAGAAAGGCCTCTCCGAATCCCATACGGCGCATGATCTCCCAGAGGCAGTCCCATCGAATGGAATCGAACGCCTTTTCGAAATCGATTGCCAACAGGGCCAAGGGTTCATTTGTGATCGGGGATCTCTCCAATGCTAGATGGATGCGGCGTAGGTTCATCCGAGTCGATTTGCAAGGCATGAATCCACATTGGTCCGGGTGGACCAGGGTGGGTGCAACTAACTGTAATCGGTTTGCTACTAACTTAGCGAGGACCTTAGCCTCCCCGTTGATCAGTGATATAGGTCTATAGGAGGCACATTCATGTGGAGGTTTGCCAGGCTTGGGAATGACCACGATAGTCGCCTTGCAAAGATCTGGTGGGAGGGTCCCCTGTTCCCGGGCAGCAAGGAACATTCTATGCAGAGGAGCCGCCGTTTTATCTGCCCCTAGCTTTTGCCAAGTTTCAACAGGGAATCCATTCGGGCCTGGTACCTTCCCTGATTGGAGTTGAGATAGCGCCTCTGAAATCTTAGCCTCCGATAAGTCCAGCTGGTCTCTCTGTTGCCCCGAGAGAGTCGGCAGCGTTACCGCATCTAAGAGGGAGGGGTTTAGCGATGAGGTCGGGGCTCGGTACAAGTCTGCGTAAAACTCTGCAAAGGCCCCAGCAATCCCAGCGTCTGAGTGATAGCTGTCGCCCTGTGGCGTAACTATTTCCCGGACATGGCGTTGTCCTTCGTCCCTTCTCTGTAGCCAGGCGAGCAATTTACCCGCCTTGTCCCCTAGTTCGTAGACCCTCGCCCTAGCCTGCCAATGGGCCTGCTTAGCGTCATCCATCGCTCTGTTCCGGAGGCACTCTTAGGTGCGTTGGAGGGATCGATGGGTCTCGGGCGTAGGGTCAGAGATATGCTTAGTCTCCCAGTTACTCACTTCCTCTTCGGCTTTTAGTATTTCCCGAAGCCGGGTGTTTCTTTTATGTGTCGTCCAGGAGAGAATCTCACCCCTGAGCACTGTTTTATATGCCTCCCATAGTATCACAGGATTGTCCACCGACTCCTCGGTAATTTCGAAGTATTCGGCAGATACTTCCTCTAGGCGATCATCAGTTCCGGGAACCCTAGATAGTAGCTGTTAAGTCTCCACGTTCTAGGGGGAAGGGGACCTTACATACACATTTCAACTAAGAGAGGTGAGTGGTCCGAGATGCCCCGAGGGAGCAAATCTGCGGACATTGCCCTGTAAAGGTCGGTATGTGGTAGAAAGAGGTAATCCGGTCTGGACATGGAGCCGTGAGCGCCGGAGTGGAAAGAATACTCCCTAGCATTCGGGTGTAACTCCCTCCATACATCTCGGAGCCCAAGAGCAGATGTAAAGTTGGCTAATCTAGTAGGAGTGTCTGGGTTGCGATTTCGGAGATGGGAACGGTCAATGTTATCATTCATGGTGTCATTGAAGTCTCCTCCCCAGAACGAGTGTATCAGGGTGGTGTTTCCCTATAAGGGTAGTGAGGTCGTCCAGTAACTCCTGTCCCAGCCCAGGTGGAGAATAGATTGAGGCAATAGCCACCGTCTGACCCCAGATCGTTCCCATGACGAACACGTATCGGCCCCTCGGGTCCCGTTCAACAATTTGTTGAATAAATGGGATGCGCTTGTGTATCAGAATGAGGGTGCCCCTGGAGCCCATTGTGTACCCCGCCTGAAAGGCAAGGTGGTAGTTAGTCCTCTGAAAAAAGGCACAGTTTGATCCGGCCAGGTGGGTTTCTGTCAGAAGGGCCACATCAGGGGAGTGTCTATTTAAAAATTGCCTGAGAAGACGCCGTTTAATTCCCGACCCCATCCCATTCACGTTCCAAATAAGGAATTTCAGAGATTTAGTATGTCGCATTGGTGTTTTGTTAGTCTGTGCAGAGGATACTTATTACACATGATGGGGTTTTCAAGGGTGTAGCAATCAGTGAGAGATGGCGATATGGTACCCGCCTGTATCAGAGGGGTGGGGGTGCTCTGTAAAGTGGTACAGAGCGTCTTCAACCAGAGATAATGGTTTGTTTGACCTATGAGCATGTGACAGTCTTGAAATAACAACCAAGGTTTTGAACATTCCCAACTCACCCCTACCCTATACTATACTCCACCCCAACACGAAGTACCTGTCGCCCAAACATAGCTGAACCTTCAACTTAAGGTGTCAGCTCAAAAACCAGACCCTTGGGCAGGGTCTAGATAAGCAAGAAAGAGAGAGGGTGGAGGGGAAGGGAAAGAGAAAGGGCTTGACTAGGCGAGGGAAGAGAGCTTCCTCCAGAGTTCCCTCCCCTGCGCCCAATGTCAACATCTTCCATGGTGGACTACTTATGCGTCGGGCTCAGAGGTGCGAAATGTGCACGCCCACATGTCAGAGCACTGCTCCTAGGCCCCCGAAGTAGGGGACAATAGTCCGTTTAGTGTTCTTCCTGTTCTGCCACTGGCTCCAGGATCTCCTGTCCTTCCCGGTCTGGGTTTCTCCTCGGGGAAGCTCGCCTAGGCCTCGGTCGGGGTCTTCCTCTCGGTCTCCTTGGTCTTGCAGTCCAATCGCCTTCTACGTGAGCCTCCGCCCACTTCCATGCCTCTTGTGGGTTATTGAAGTGAACAGTAGTTCCTTTATGGTATATCTTTAGTTGGGCCGGGAAGAGCAGGCCGTATTTCACATTCAGTTGAGCCAGTTGTCTCTTGAGTGGTTCAAACGATTGTCGTGCCCGCTGCACTTCTCGGGTATAGTCCGGGAAGAAGGTGATTCGGGAGCCGTTATGGGTAATCGACCCTTGTGATCATGACAGTTGCAGGAGGGCATCCCTGTCTCGGTAGTTGAGTAGGCAGGCAATGATAGTACGTGGCGGAGCACCCGGAGTGGTTTGCCCGGCGGCATCCTATGAGCCCTCTCAACTGAAAAAAACTTTGAGAAGGATGTGGCCTCGAGGATGTCCACGAGCCACTGCTCCAAGAATAGTTCCATGCATTGTCCCTCCTCCCCCTCCAACAGGCCCAGGATGCGGACGTTGTTGCGGCGGGACCTTCCCTCTCCATCATCCACTCTTGATTCAAGGGTTTTAAGGCGGTTTAAGGCTTGGGACAGTTGACGATTGATCCCGCCAATGTTGTCTTCCACTTCAGAGATGCGGTGTTCCGCCTCTCCTGTTCTGGAAGTTAGTTTCTGCAGGTCGTGGTGCAGGAAGGAGACATCCGCCGCCATACTGTCTATTTTGGTCTCCATGGAGGATCGGGAGTTAGCAATGGCCGCCATTACGTCATGTAGGGAAAGAGAGCCGTCCCCCGTGGAGGAGTTCGGTCGTGTTGCTGGGCCCGCCGGGGCCGGGGTAGTAGCGACGGCAAATTGGTCCATACTGCTCTGTGTGGATGGTTTTTTCTGCCTGTCTTTCCCCATAGCTCCGGAGGCCGTGGAGCTTCCGGCACAATGGGTCGAATGATATTATTTATACTCAGTTGGATCCTCTCCGGTGTGTGGTGTTGCAGCCCTGCAGCGGGTCAGATGGAGAGCCGCGGGTCCCCCAGAGCGTCCTCCAACAGGCTAATATGTACTTTGGGTGGCAGGGGCTCGGCGTCCTTTATTGGGGTTTCATGGGGCCTCCAGAGACCGTGCAGGCCTCCGGTGTATCTGACAGTTCACCCGCTAAGTGGTGGTCTCCTTATGCCTCCTATGTGGCACCAGAGTTCGTTTTCTGTATGGAGCAGGAGGGGGGAACCCACCTACCTCTGGCGCGGTCGAGCCGAGCCGCTGCTGTCCTCCACCGCTCGGCGCTGAGTCGAGACGGCCCAAGAGCGGGAGCCGCCTGTCACCGGGATCGCAGGAGGGCTCGGGCCTGTCCGGGCGTCTTCCGGATGTCAGCAGGTTCAAATGGTGTCCGCCTCGTGTACCGCTCCACACCGCACCACGTCAGGCCGCCCTAAGCCCCAGTCATGCGGAGGTGGTCTGCCCTCAGGCCCCGGCGGCCATCTTGGTTTCGCAGTTCGGACGGGGCCGCCGGCCTTCAGCAAACTGTAGATTTGGCCCGCCGGGTGGGCAGATAGGTGCCCAGATTTCAGTCGATCCCAGCCCACAGCTTCACGGGCACAATCGCGGCGTTGGTGTCGCCCGAAATCCCCAGGAATCAGGATAAAAGTACAGGATTGTATTGGCGCTTACGGGAGCTCACTCGGCTCACGTCTGCATCGTTCGCGCGCTAGCCACGCCCCTATGTTGGTGCATTATTAATGTTCTTCTTGATACTCTCTAGTTCCTCTTGGCATGCCTCTAACCATACAAATCTTATTGATTTTTTCATGAGTTCTCTCATGTGCATGGTTTTGTCTGTGTAGTGTGAAATTAACTTTTAATAGTATTCAGCTAGTCTTAGGAAGCTACGTAACTGGTCCTTGTTTGACGGAGCAGGCATGTTAGATATGGTTTCCATCAGACTTCTCTTCAAGCTGAACCCCTCCATATTAATGATGTGGCCTATATATGTTACTTCGCTCATCTTGATTTTGCACTTATCAATCTTTAAGGTGAGGCCTCTCTCTTGTATGACCTGTAAAACACCCCAAAATTTGGCGTTGTGTTCTTCTTTGGTCATACGCGCAATTAAGATATTGTCCTGAAAATAGTATACACCCTCTAGCCCTCCGAAAAGTTGTTACATTAGTCTTTGGAAAACTGCTGTGGCTGATGCCAACCCAAAAGGCATTATCCTATAACTGAAGGCTCCCAACGGAGAAACAAATTATGTTAAATATTTTGATTCCTCATCCAGGACTACCTGATGGTATGCTGATGATAAATCAAGGGTGGTCAAATATTTGGCAGGTTTCATGGTTGTCAACATCTCTCCAATATTAGGTAATGGATGCCTGTCAATCCATATATTAGCATTCAAATCCCGTAAATCAACACACATTCTTAATGAATTGTCTGGTTTTCACTCAATTACTATTGGGGATAGCCACTCAGAACATTCGATAGGCTCAATAATGTTTTGTTCACACAATGTCATCAATTCTTTGTGTAATGCGTCCCTTGTACCAATTCGGATGTTTCTCACCTTGTGTGCAACCGGTTTGGCTACTCTCTTCAAAACAATTCTGTGTTTGAAACCCTTTAACATCCCTATGTTGTCATTAAATACTTGAGGAAAACTCTTAGCCAAACTTTCATTTGTGTCATAACTCTCAGTTGATACACTTAATATGAGAATACTTTCTCCAGGATGTATTTTTATTTGTAGTGCTGCTTGTTCCCACAGCCTACTACTGAAGAACAATTTTCTGCCACATATAACTTACAGTAAGTCCCTCTTCCTTCAGAACTTAAATGAACCCACTTGTAACCAATAATATTGGTGGGACTCTTGCCATATCCCGTGGCTCTAACATTCGTGGTCATTAGTTCCTCACAACAGCCATTTAGTTCTTTAATAAAAGTTGTCACATCTATAATGGTATGCAGCGATCCTGTGTCCACCATTACTTGCATCAGTACTTTGTTTATGCTCATGTATACCCACAGGCCTTTTCTTTCACTCGAGTGATTGTTAAAATTTGAATGTCCTCTTGTTCATCACTTCTAATAGACAACAAGCTACTTGGGCCACCAATTTCTTCAAGAGATTTAATGATTGTAGCTGTAAGGTGATTGGTTTCCTCATGCATTCTATTATTTGAATACAAACCCATCCTTCCTCTTCCTCTGCTGTTGCTATAAACTTTTCAAAAATATCCAATGTTACCACATCTACAGCATTCAGCAGAGCGTGCTGGGCATTCCCTATCAGCATTAATGTGTCTGCCTCGACCACACTTGTAGCATCAACCTTGCATTCTGTAAAATGTCTCTCTCCCCCTCTCTCTCCCTTCCCCTCTCCCTCTCTGTCCCTCCCTTTCTCCCTCCCCCTCTTTCCATCTCTCCCTCCGTCCCTCCCTCTCTCCCTCCCTCCCTCCCTCTCTCTCTCTCTCCCTCCCTCTCTCTCTCCCCTGGGTGTCATTTTTGAATTTGCTATAGGCATCTTTCTTATCAAAGCCACTAACGCTTCTTCACTAGTCTCATCTTTTTCCGCTTGTATACTTTTGATTTCAGTAGCATCTTGTTTACTTTGTACAACCCTCATGCATCTTTTTCCTAACTCCATAGTTCTTGCTATCTCTATTGCTTGTTCTAATGTTGGGTCTTTTGCTTGCCATAGTCTCTGTTGTATGTGGGGATCTGCTGTGTGTAACACTAGTTGATCTCTTAAATACTCCTCGGCTACACCTGTAATCTTGCTCTTAGTCATCAGACCCCTTAATAAGTGTCAACTGATTCCCCTTTAATTTGTTTCTGGGAGAATAAGTGATATCTCTTGATTACCACATTTGTTTTATTCCCGAAATGTCTGGATAACTTGTGGAGGGCACTCTCATAACGTCTATTCCTGCTGGTACTGGGAGAGTCACCTGACCCCTCATCAACATTGATTTGGTCAGGTAGAGTGCGAAAAATCCTGAGCGCTTCAGCCCCTACACAGATTAACAACGTGGCCTTCTTCCAATCATCATTGAACTTTGTGCCACCAATTGCTCTCAAATATACTTGGAAGGTGTCCACCCATTGTTCCCCTGGGGTGGTGGGATTTCCCGGATTTGCCAAGAAAGGGCATAGGGCAGGGGTATTTTGCATGGTTCTGTTACTATTTGCTCAATGTATGTCTAGTGCAGTCTTTAATCTTTAAAGTTGATTGTCTTGTGGCATTCCAGTGTTTGTTATTTGAGTCCCCTTGTTGTAATTAGAGTATTACCTTGCTGATGACATTCGCCGTGTGAACAGCTTTCTTTTTTTAAAATTTCAATTGTCTGCCTTTTCATTCCTGAATAGAGGTCTACGTGCTCCCAGTAGGTGGCGTTGTCGATTTGTCTTGTTATTTGTATATATTTCCCTTGTTGAAGTTTTGTAACGTTGGAGGGATAGTCCGGGGATCGTGTTATGTTGCTAGGGCAACGCTCTGTGGGTAGGTAAAATGGCCGTTACGCTAACAATATTTTGTGGGTCCTTTACTCTGATGTGGGGTGAGCCGATGTATGCGCGCTCTGCGCTGCTTTTGAAAGATGCTTCCTACTTCCTTATTAGGGTAGGTCTTTTCCCTCGTAACCCTGTTATATTTGTGAATTTCTCTTTTGAGCTCATCTCTCCCCACTGGTACCTGCTGGATGGGGTGCTCCTGTGGCTTGTCATGTTCGGGAATGCCGATATTGTTTGTACGAAACCCTTGCTGGACGCACGCAGGGTCGGGCTGCTTCTGGGGGCTCTCCATCCTCGTCGCCAATTATTGTGTGGCACTCCATGAATAACCAAACAGGAATTCATTACAGAGAGCCCCCAGTGGGTGCACTATGTACCGTTAGGCAATACACTCCGACACCGCTCTCTAACTTCTGTGTGTTCGAGAAAGGCATCAGGACTACATCACAACACCGGCTTCTGTTAGCTTTGCTTGCCAACTATGCTGCGCATCATATTCTACTTGTAATGGAAATGCTCTTTGTTCACCTTTTCCCCCTCATGTTGTCGCCATCACTATATTCTGGAGGCAAATATTTGGGGTTGGTATACCCTGCAGCAGCCTTTAATGGATATAGTCCCTGTACAGTTGAGGATGGGATACTAGTCAGAGGAGTAGGAGGAGGAGGATGAGGAGGAGCAGCCACGGGTAGCATGCGCCCTTAGTCATGCTGATTAGGCATCCATTCTTTCTTGCTCACTTCCACTACCTCGAACATTTGCCACAATTTGAGAATACTTAATCGGTTCCGTAATTGTTTCCCCTTATGTGTGGTATGTCAATTTGTGCACATGTGTTGTAGCACCTCTTTTGAATGAGTACCGTCTTGAGGCCACGGCATCTTCCCGGCCGTATCTCTAACCCAATGAATGTGCTATTTGAGTATCTTGGCTTTATATCTGGGTGAGTTACACAAATGAACAATGGGAGTGTCCAACATGATGGCATTATAAAAACACAACTTACCAATAGTCGATAAACACTGCTTCGACACTCGATCACCCTTTTCTCTCCTTTCACAAAATCTCCCTCCTGAGCAGCACAACAAAAATGCTGCTTGTCAAAGTGCTCGTCTCCCTCCTGAGCAGCACCACAAAAACACAGCTTACACTCCAAACCACATTTCCTTATTAAGAACACAAATTCACCCTTTTACTAAAACAACAAAACACCTCTATTGCCCTATGGTACAGCCAAATAAAATGGCGGTAACAATCATACAATTAAGACAAATCAACAATACAGCTGTCTTCCCATTATATCGTGGGATACTTACCTTTATTTCTCTACCCATAAAAGGAGATTACTGCTCGGTCTTTCCTAACTCTAGTCGGAAGTTTTCAATCTCTCAATATCTAAAATATCTCTCAAATCAATAATAAACAAAAACCCAAATTCCCAGTTTTGCCGTGCATGGTTTATACTCTCATCCAATGATCCCTTAAGGGCCTTCAGCGTCGAGCCTCCTCTATCTGCCTGCTCCAGCCTCTGCGCCCAGTGGAACAGCCTTAGAGACCGGGCAGGACGTTGTGTCAAAGGGGGCTCATGCCAACCTCACTTCTCGGGCGCGAGTTATTGCACTCTCCTCAGGCCAACTTTACCGCCCAAGGGCGACACAGCGAGGAATGCTCGACAGTCTGAAAAATTTGTAGGAAACCATCCTCTGCTACCAAGTGTAAAGGAGGGCCCAAATTCACAATAGCATAAAAAACAATACTCAATAATGGAGTACTCAAAGAGCATGAAAAAACCCCAGCTTTATTCAAAACACAGAATCTCGGCCAGGACAGCATACAAATAGCTCTCAGTATTACAATGAATGTGAGTGTCTTTTAAATCAAAAACACATCATCAATGTCCTACATCAATATCGATTAGAAAACCTATGAGTATTTTGGATGGGTTAGTATCCCAAACTACATATAGATTATATAGGTATTAGTTCCATTATTGGCTGAAACATATGTAGAGGCACCTCATGGGTCCAGCTCATTACAGATATCACTTTCATGTCCCCCTACTCCTCAGTTTTTGGGAGCCAGCCTCAAATATTCCAACAAGGTAAAGAATTTGGGCTGTATTTGGCAGAGGGACGTGGGATGTAATGCCCAGGTCTCAGCCAAAGTTCAGTCCGTATTCTATAACATTCACCTTTTGCGCCAAGCTCTACCCTATGTGCCTAAAGCAGATCAGGCGGCAGTGGTGGGGGCGATGGTCAATTCAAATCTTGATTATTGCAACTGACTTCTGGCTGGAGCAGCGAGTAATCAAATCCATCGTCTTCAGAAAGAACAAAATGATGGAGTGAGATTGGTTTTGATGTAGCCAAAAACACTCATATCTGGTCTCCGCCGATCACTACATTGGCCGACGGTGGAATATCGGATTCAATTTAAGACTGGTTGCCTGGTCTATAGATGCCTGCATGAGATGGCATCTGTATATCTAATAAACAATTGAGATGATACCAACCCACCCATACTCTTTAGGTCAGAGGATCAATTCCTCCTTGTAATTCCTAGGATGAAGTGCAGTTCTAGCGGAGAGCGGTGCTTCTCAGTGACCGGAACCCAGATTGTGGAATAGTCTCCCATTATACCTGAGACAAGCTAACTCCTTGATGAGTTTTAGAGCAGGTCTCAAAACCTAGCTTTTTAAATAAACTTACTATCTTGGATTACTCTTTAGTCTGTGTTGTATTTAATAGATTCAGTTGGTCCTCTCGGCCCCCTGTTTTTACTGTCTCGTTCCATCTCTGGCATGATACAATTTAGTTTGTTGTGTGTGTGTTTACAAATGCTTCAAAATTCAAATGACATCATTACAACATGTTAGGGAGAGTTTTCATTTTAGTGCTGAATTCCAACATCCTTGGAGACCCCCAGCTCTTTTCATGGACTTTAGGACTTTGTAATTTTATGTAACGCTCACCTGGTTCCCACGGGGGCACTGGTCTAGTCTGGATTGCTGTGGCCTCTTCTAGCGTGATGCGCAGGACCCGGAACACCGATTGGACAGGACCTCCAAATCGTGCTTGCCTGGCCCGTAGGAATATCCTTCTGCAGATGAGAAAGGGGATTAACAGTCTGCAGAATAGTGTGCTAGCTCCCCCCTTTCCCCCTTCGTTCCTCTCCAACTTCCTCCAAACCCCGGTTTAAGCTCACCTTATGGTTTGGAAGGATGAACTCTCCATCCTGCTTCTGGTGCAGGGGCGCGCGTTCGTCCAGTTACTTCACTGGTTTTCAGAATGGCGCTGGCAAAATCCACTTGACTTTCCTGAGCGATGAGCCGTAAGTATGAAAGTTCAAGTGAGGCCCCCTTTATGTTGTCTTTCTAACCTATGATCTGTCCTTTATTTCAGGTGCAGAATGAAGGCGATGCGTCGAGGGGTTAAACTGCCGAGGTGAGTAGTGATGAGGGAGATCCCTCTAAATGTCCTTATCATTCCCCAGAAATGTCTCTTGTCCTTTCCCCATAGGGGCCGGGGTACGGTACCTGCCAACGGGTGGCGCCGACCCGAAATATGGAAGAAAAGCCGGTAAGTATTATGGCTGTTAATCAGGCTTTCCTTCAGTGTTCCTTCTGCTCACCTTTTGTTTCTTCCTCTCTCCCGTAGGTGCAGAGATGTGGCGTCCGATGCTGACAGCCGCGATGGAGCCGGGAGATGTCTCGAGGACAGGTGAGTGACGCGGGGCGCTGCAGCGAGCAACGCAATGCTTTTAAATGGAAGTCTTTCTTCAGGGATGCTGGCGAGAAGATTCCGGATGCAGGTAAGAAGTTTGAAATAGTCCTTGGTTTTCACCTTTCTCTTCTCTTCCTTCCTTGCAGGTCTTCCAGGTTCGAGGCGGGCGTGGCTGGAGTCCAGGAGCAGGAGCAGACACGGTGAGCGTTAAGCTGCAGGAAGCAGAACAACGCGAAGCATGAGCTGCTGTCTGGGCGTGGCTTAAATAGCCTCCAAAGAAGTCCCAGGTATGTATCCTTCCCCAACTAGGTATGTATCCTTCCCTGGCCACGCCCGAGTGAAAAAATAGTCCCTATGAAAAAATAGTCCCTTTCAGGTCTCAGGGAGGCCTGAAGCGTGCAGCGTGGTCTGCATCAGGTAAGTTCACAAAACACCTCCCTTTATGAGCCTGGCGCCTATGGCGCCAGGACTGATGTCCAACATGAGCCTGGCGCCAAAGGCGCCAGGACTGAGTCCAAAGAGCCCCTATAAGGGCCGCTGGGCTTTTACCCGAGGGCATGATGCCTGCTTCCGGGGGTGCTGGGCCTGGCTTGGTGCTCTGGGGGTAGGCATCATGACAGCACTCCCCCCCAAGGCCCCTCCCAAGGTCGTTCCTTCTGGAGGTTTCGGTTTGTTTGGGAAATTCCGATGGAACCTTTTTACCAGCCGAGGTGCATGTACGTGATCACTGGGTTCCCAAGACCTTTCCTGAGGCCCGTACCCTTTCCAATCAATTAGATAGAAAAGTTTTGATTTTGAGATCTTAGAATCCAAAATGTTCTTCACCTCGAATTCAGGCTCCCCATCTATCTGAATCGGTTCTGGTGGCTTTGTTAATCTGGTTCCTGGGTGCACTGGTTTCAAAAGTGACACATGAAAAATGGGGTGAATCCGCATGTTAGCTGGTAGATCGAGCTTGACTGCCACTGGGTTGATTATAGCTTTGATCGAGTAAGGGCCTAAATAGCTTGGATTAAAAGTTCGAGGCCCCTTGAGTGATAGGTGTTTGGTAGCCAACCATACTTGATCCCCTATTTGGTATGGAGGCTCCTCTCTTCGATGCAGATCCGCGTTCTTTTTGTATTTCCCTTTCGCATGTTGCAAATGTGCAGTTGCATCCTTGAAGGCTTGAGTAATCGTAGAATGCAAATGGTCCACTGCGGGCATTTCAAGGCTCAGAGGTGAGTCCAAGTCTGAAGTACGAGGGTGATGTCCATATAGGGTATAAAAGGGGCTCTGACCAGTTCCAGAGTGTATCGAGTTATTGTATGCATATTCAGCCACCCATAAAATGTCCTTCCAATTACCCTCCGATTGGTGCAACATTCATCGTAGATATTGTTCAAGGGTCTGGTTCGTTCTCTCCGTCTGACCATTGGTCTGTGGGTGGTGGCTGGTCGAGAGTCTTACGTCGATTTGTGCCAGTTGACACTTTTTCCAAAAATGAGAAATAAACTGGCTTCCCCGATCGGAGACTAGTATGGACTGGAATCCATGCAAACGGATGATATTTTCGAGGAATTCCTTGGCAAGAACAAAGGCTGAAGGTAATCCTTTCAACGGAATAAAGTGGGCCATTTTGGAAAATAAATCCACCACGACCAGAATAGTATTGTAACCATTACAAGAGGGCAGGTCCGTGATAAAATCTAGTGACAGGGTGTGCCAAGGTGCTGGTGGAATGTCTAAGGACTGAAGAAGACCGGCGGGTCTTGTCTTTTGACCTTTGTTTTGGGCACAAACTCCTCAGGACAAATCACGAAAGATTTAATATCCTTTCGCCAGGAAGGCCACCAGAATTGTCGTTTAACCTTTTCCTCTGTTTTGGCAATGCCAGGATGTCCTTCCATCAGGGTATCATGACGGGAAATAACCAGTTCTTGCAATTCCTTTTCTGGCAAAAATAAGCGTCCTTGGAAGTAAGGTAAGGCATCCTTGACTGAAAAGTTAGACCCCCTTTTGATCCAATCCTGCACGGCTGAAGAGTCCAGGAATTGTTTCACTCGTGCTTGAATGTCTTCAAGGGTTTGTAAAGTGGTTATCCCCAAAATTCTTTGTTCAGGAATTATTGGTACAGGTTCTGAGTTTGTGTCTATTTCTTCCATTGCAATTCGGGATAGAGCGTCCGCCTTACCATTCTTATAGCCGGGGCGGTAGGTGATTACAAAATCGAACTCAGCAAAGAACAAAGCCCATCGGAGCTGTCGAGACGATTGAGCCTTGGCAGTTTTTAAATATTGTAAATTTCGGTGATCAGTGATCACGGTGATGGTATGCCGGGCGCCGAGGAGATAATGCCGCCAAGCCTTAAAGGCGGACTTAATGGCTAATAGTTCCTTATCGGTGATTGCATAATTTATCTCCGGCGGCGAGAACTTTCTGGACCAAAATGCTACGGGGTGCAGTTGGTTGGTTTCAGGGTCTCTCTGAGACAGGACAGCTCCCATGGCTAAGCTGGACGCGTCGGTTTCGACTATATATGGGAGATCGGGACGCGGGTGCTTCAAAATAGGCGCGGACGTGAACTTAGCTTTCAACTCCTGAAAGGCCTGTTCGGCTTCCTCGGTCCATTCAAAACGTATATTTTTTCGCAAGAGTGCAGTGATGGGTTGCACCACACGTGAAAACTCCGGGATAAACCTGCGATAAAAGTTGGCAAAACCAAGCATGCTTTGGACACCTTTCACCGAACTAGGTGATGGCCATTTGAGGATGGCATCCACTTTCCGTGAATCCATTCGGACCCCTTTAGGTGTCAGGATGAATCCAAGAAACTCAACCTCGGTGGTATGGAAAACACATTTTTCCAGCTTGGCAAACAGTTTGTGCTGGCGCAGTTTCTCTAGGACGGCCCTGACATGCTTTCTGTGATCAGATTCCGAAGAGGAGTACACAAGAATGTCATCGATATAAACGACAACACAGAAATCGATGAGTTCCCGAAGGACATCGTTCATGAAGAATTGGAAGGCTGCAGGCGCGTTGCACAACCCGAAAGGCATCACCTGGTATTCGAATAGTCCATATTTTGTACGGAAGGCCGTTTTCCATTCGTCGCCTTCTTTTACTCGTACCAGATGATAAGCCCCCCGGAGATCTAACTTGGTGTATACGCAAGCGTCCTTCACCTGGTCAAGGAGTTCAGGGATCAGAGGCAGAGTGTAACGATTTTTAACAGTTATCTGGTTCAATGCGCGGTAATCAATACAAGTTCTAAGGTCGCCTTCTTTTTTAGGCACGAAGAACAAAGCTGAGGATGCCAGGGACTTTGACGGGCAAATGAAACCATTGGCGAGGTATTGATCTAAATATTGTCTCAAATGCAGATTCTCTGGTTCAGTAAGGGCGTAAATCCTGCTACAAGGGGGTTGTGCACCGGGCACCAGATCGATTTGGCAATCGTACGATCTGTGGGGAGGTAACGTGGTGGCCTGTTCCTTTTGGAAGACGTCCTGAAAGTCTTGGTACTCTGGAGGTAGTTGCACTGGGACAGAGGTTACTGATGCTAGATTAATCTTTGGCTTTTCTGGGTAGCAGGTTTGTGCACAATCCGGGAAGGTTATTCTCTTCGCTCGCCAATCAATTCGAGGATTATGTGTCTCTAACCAAGGGATTCCGAGAATAAGCTGAAACTGTGGAGCCTTGATTACATCAAACACAACTGCCTCCCGATGGCCATCCGGACCTACAAGTGTCACCTCAGCTGTGGAATGTGTTACCGGTCCAGAGGCAATTTCGGTTCCATCTACTGTGGTGATGACATCTTTGTTGGTTTTAGGATGCAGAGGGAGGTTTATCCTAGAGACCAATTCTCGATCCACATAGTTTCCTATAGCCCCGCTATCGATGTATGCCTTTATAGCATGCAACCGTTTAGGCTGTTCCGGATCTACGAGGACCATTGGCACAATGAAATGTGAGGTCTGAGAGTTAGTTTTCAAGCTCGGCAAGTGGACCCCTACGCTTGCCGGGCGTGGTCGTTTCCCGATACAGAGTTTCCATGGATTTTATCAGCGGCTCCTACCACCTTCTTGGGCGGCTTAACCGGGCAATCTCGTAGAAAGTGTCCAGAGGACCCACAATAAAGGCATAATTGCATCTGTCGTCGTCTTTCCCATTGTTTTTGAGTTAGGGGTCCTTTAACCCCTCCGATTTGCATAGGCTCCGAGCCATCAGCCCCCTTGGGGTTAGCGTGGGTCTTGGCCAACACCCGGGTTTCAAACTTGGACCGATCTGCTTTTCTGTTTTGCAGCCTGTGATCCAATTGGACCACTAAGTCTATATATTCAGTGCATTCTTGGGGCGGATTTACAACTTGTGCCAGGACATCTTTAAGTTCTCCGCGTAGACCTCGATAGAATAACATGATTCTTTTATCCTCTGGCCAACCAGTTTCCACAATTAGTCTATTGAAGGTTGCAATGTAGGATAGAAGGTCTTGATTGCCCTGTCGCAGAGATAGAAGTTCGTCATCCAGAGCCTGTCCCTGGGAGTGTCGAGCAAATAACCTTTCCATGCTTGTTTGAAATCCTTGAAAATCACGAAGAATCGGGTCATCTTGAGTTACCAGTGGGACTGACCAATCGGCAGCACAGCCGCTGAGATATGACAACACAAAGGCTACCTTGGTCTGATCATTAGGGAAGGCCCCAGGTCTGCATAGGAAGTGCAGACGACACTGATTCATGAATACGGCAAATCGTTTGGGGTCCCCAGCAAAGCGTTCAGGTGGGGCCAGCGGCATGTTTCCAGGTAGATTAATCTGCACCGGGCTACTGGAAACCACAGGAGCGGGGTTCCCCCCGGAACCGGGTAAAGGAGTTTGTCCAGCTTGACCTTGCAAAAGCTGTCTAGCCAGCTCTATCCTTTATTACAATCACTTCCCTCCTGAGGGCACTAGTCTCTTGACGAGCGGCGTGTACTTCGGCCCGTAATTCCCCCAGTAATTGGGCCAACTGGTCAGTTTCGGAAGTTTCCATAGCGCCTGGGTGGGAATTTGTAGGAAGGCTTTGCGTTCTTTAACGCTCACCTGGCTCCCACAGAGGCGCTGACCTGGTCTGGATTGCTGTGGCCTCTTCTAGCGTGATGCGCAGGACCCGGAACACCGATTGGACAGGACATCCAAATCGTGCTTGCCTGGCCCGTAGGAATATCCTTCTGCAGATGAGAAAGGGGATTAACAGTCTGCAGAATAGTGTGCTAGCTCCCCCCTTTCCCCCTTCGTTCCTCTCTAACTTCCTCCAAACCCCGGTTTAAGCTCACCTTATGGTTTGGAAGGATGAACTCTCCATCCTGCTTCTGGTGCAGGGGCGCGCGTTCGTCCAGTTACTTCACTGGTTTTCATAATGGCGCTGGCAAAATCCACTTGACTTTCCTGAGCGATGCGCCGTAAGTATGAAAGTTCAAGTGAGGCCCCCTTTATGTTGTCTTTCTAACCTGTGATCTGTCCTTTATTTCAGGTGCAGAATGAAGGCGGTGCGTCGAGGGGTTAAACTGCCAAGGTGAGTAGTGATGAGGGCGATCCCTCTAAATGTCCTTATCATTCCCCAGAAATGTCTCTTGTCCTTTCCCCATAGGGGCTGGGGTACGGTACCTGCCAACGGGGCGGCGCCGACCCGAAATGTGGAAGAAAAGCCGGTAAGTATTATGGCTGTTAATCAAGCTTTCCTTCTGTGTTCCTTCTGCTCACCTTTTGTTTCTTCCTCTCTCCCGTAGGTGCAGAGATGTGGCATCCGATGCGGACAGCCGCGATGGAGCCGGGAGATGCCTCGAGGACAGGTGAGTGACGCGGGGCGCTGCAGCGAGCAACGCGAGGCTTTTAAATGGAAGTCTTTCTTCAGGGATGCTGGCGAGAACATTCCGGATGCAGGTAAGAAGTTTGAAATAGTCCTTGGTTTTCACCTTTCTCTTCTCTTCCTTCCTTGCAGGTCTTCCAGGTTCGAGGTGGGCGTGGCTGGAGTCCAGGAGCAGGAGCAGACACGGTGAGCGTTAAGCTGCAGGAAGCAGAACAACGCGAAGCATGAGCTGCTGTCTGGGCGTGGCTTAAATAGCCTCCAAAGAAGTCCCAGATATGTATCCTTCCCCAACTAGGTATGTATCCTTCCCTGGCCACGCCCGAGTGAAAAAATAGTCCCTATGAAAAAATAGTCCCTTTCAGGTCTCAGGGAGGCCTGAAGCGTGCAGCATGGTCTGCATCAGGTAAGTTCACAAAACACCTCCCTTTATGAGCCTGGCGCCAGGACTGAGTCCAAAGAGCCCCTATAAGGGGCCGCTGGGCTTTTACCCGAGGGCATGATGCCTGCTTCCGGGGGTGCTGGGCCTGGCCTGGTGCTCCGGGGGTAGGCATCATGACAGCTTAACCCTGCTGCAGTATAGCACCCATGGGTGACCATTTTGTCAAAATGGCCCCGGTCTTCTTTTTTCGCCTTTTTCTGTATGGAAGGTCTTTCTTGGGTTTTACTCTGTGCGCCAAGCTAGGTTTCAGCCCCTTGTTCATTTTGCCTTTGGTGGAGAACCACCCTGCTGTTTGTGTGACAGCTAGACTGTGCATGAATGGGAGAAACCTGCTTAAAAGGTGAGGGTTTTGGGACTGAAGACAGTCGACTACTGTGAAGCACAACCCAATGACAAAACCGTGAACGAAGCTTGCTGCATCCTCTTGGACCGTTGACCTGCCTGGTGAAGCCCTGCTGCTGTGCTGAAACTCCTTTTTCTGATCGACAAGATAAGCTCCGGAAAGGAAGACTTCTTCCATTGGGTTAGTGGGACCAACTAACTCTGAGACGAACTCCACTGGACCACCTTCCCCAACTGGCTGTACTTCATTGCTGCTGCAGGAAGTAAGTGCCAGGGGTCGAGAAATCTGTAGTAGAGTGCAACGTCTGTGATCCGGCCAGAAGCTACAGGAGTCTCCCCAGGAGCCTACAGAAGCAGGACGACCAGAGCTTGAGTCACCTCACCAGAGTGCAGGACTCAAGGAGTGAAGGCAGCCCAACCGGTATCCAAGATCTGCGATGGTGCTGTTTACCAAGCGCTGAAACCGCGAAGTGAAGCTGATCTTAAAAAAGCACGTAGCTGCCACCGACCTTCAAATTGCTGCCGCAGGAGTCCCCAGACATCTTCCCTCTTGTCCCCACGACTGAGTCCCAGGAACCCAGTATCTGCATTGCTGCAACCAGAAAGAAGCCAGCTGGTCCACTCTTCTTCTAACCAAAGGTACTGTTCTGACTTGACGTACTTACCCAAGTGTCTGAAGCTTGCTCTTCTCAGTTGAGACTTGCAGTAGCTGCTTTTCTCAAGTTGATTTCAGCTCTACCCTTCACAAGTGTAACAGCTTGTGACCCTACAGTGATTTTTCTTCAACAAACCCTCCAACATTGTGCAAGACATTTACTATCCAAGAAGTGCCTCAGCTCCATAGACTTTGCTCCAACTGACTTTGGCTGTCCTGGCTCCCCTGCAGACTCTTCTATTACATTTGGCTTTGGTACTTACTGTCCCTCATAGGTGATACATTGGTTCTAAACTAATATTGCTGGGAAAGGTTTGTATCTAGACTTCAATTGAAGATTGAAAGTGCTCACATACTCTGAGAACCTGTTTAACCTTTTTTCCCTTAACCTTTGCTTTATACAAACCTCAGAATCTCCAAAGTGTACTAGTGTTATAAAAATGCAATTACTGTCCTAGTTAGTGAAGTTACCTCAGGGTGTAGGAAGTGTATAAGAAGCATCTCTGAAGAGTACCTACTAACTTTGTTTTGATTCTGGAAAAGTATTTTAAAGTATATTTGGTTGTTACATACATTGCCCTTTTAAAAAAATGCTGATTTAAAAACTACTATAAAATAAATAACTATTTGTAACAAAAACCTTGAGTAGAAGTGTTACTTGGCTACTTGTATTTGTGGATTTCGGTAGCCGTCCTATCTGTTCTTTGCTTAGAATAAATAACCAGTCTTCTTCATATCTTGATCACATGTTAGGGGACTGTGTTGGAGAATGATTTTCTTCCTGTTTACTGTGTTTTTAGCTAAGGTCCCCACCCCCCAGGTCTTCTGGAGCATATCCTGTACATCTCTGGGGTCGTGTTCATAAAGGAGCTCAAAAGGACGAAACCCTAGGGAGGCCTGGGGGGCTTTTCTGATGGTAAACGGTGCCCAAGGGATCATTGTGTCCCAGTTGTGTCCATCTGCTTGAACCAATTATTTTAGTACATTCTTTAAGGTATAATTAAAACGAACTACTAGCCAGTCTGTCTGAGGATGGTAAATATAGGTGCATAGGGGTTTTATCTGCAAGAAACGCCTTCACTTCCGCCCTCAACTTTGACATAAAGGTACTCCCTTGATCGATCAATATTTCTTTCAGAAAGCCTACCGTGACAGAAAAGGGATTAGCTGTTTAATAATCTGTTGTAAGGTATTATTGTTCAACAGGAAAGCCTCCGGATACTGGGCTGCATAATCTAGAATTATTAGAATAAACATATTCCCTAGTTTGTAAAGTTCTAATGGCCCCACTATATCCATGCCAATTCTTGAGAACAGTACCTCTATTTTAGGGAAGGATTGCAGCGGTGCGGATTGAGGGGAGTATGGAGCTGTTTTCTGGCATAGGGGACATGTGGATATAAAGTTCTTAACTTCAGCGTCAACCCCTGTCCAATAAAACCTGTTGATAATCTGCCCCTGCGTTTTTGCTGTTGCCAAGTGCCCCAAAGTCAACTGGGTGTGAGCCATTTCGAGGAAAATCCTCCCATGACTACTGGGGACTATCTGGGTCCTGATTACCCCTTCTGCTGCAAGATCTCCCCTATAAAGAAGGCCTTGTTTTGGAGAAAAAATGCCCTGTCCTTAGACCTTCCTTCCTCTTTGGGCACTACTTTTAAGAAGGCTTCTGACAGAACAGGATCATTTTGCTGAGTGTAAGCTAGGTCGGAAATTATCTGTCTCTTCTCCAGTGGTTATCGGGTTACTAGGGTTATAACAGATGGGGTTAGGAGGCTGTTCATCAGCCTCGCCAAAAACCTTAGTGACTCTTTCTGTGATCTCTTATTCCTGAACCTCTATGTGTTTAGGAAAAAGAGCTGCTTCCAAGATTCCCTGGGTGGTTTTCTCCCCAGTTTTCACATGGTATGTCCGCTTCCCATTATTCTGCACCTATGTAGTCTGAGTCCATTTCACCAGCAATTATTTCCAAACCTGATTTCCAGGCTAGACCGGATTTGGACAGTAAGCAGATGTAGGTAGCAGATGTAGGTACCCTTAGGAGGTGACAGAATTAGTCCTTTAGGGATCAACTGGCGTGCTACTTCTATAGAGATATTCTGACTACTCCAAGTCAAAACCTATAGATTCACAAGTAGCTACAGTATGACCAGTAGCCTGACTGCTCAGTTTGGGGTATTTCAGGGCTCCACAATTTGTATCAGTTGAGTCAGATCCCATGACGTGAGTTCTGTGCCTGCTGAGCCTAGAGACCCAAGATACTCATCACTGATGACACCCAAGGAGGCCTCAAAATGTCTGGGGATGCTTGTGGTCCCGTGCGGAAGGGATGTGACCTAGCAGTTCAGGCTGGACTGCCGCTTTGGGTGTGAGACCAAGCATAATTTGCATGTGGTCTTTCCACTTTCTGTGATGGCTTGGCAGGCAAAGAACAATGGTTTAGAGGGTTGCCCAGAGCAATTACCAGAGGCTTAAGATTAATTCTAAACCTGCAAGCCATTACCTCTTTGTTTTCATCAATGCAGGAGGACCTCATGGGGAGGGACTCCCCCCCCCCCCCTTCTAGGGATAAGGACAGACAACTGGGGTACAGCCTAATGAATGTTGCTACTCCCCGACATATCCTAGCCCTCCCTAATGTCCAGAGTGATTACGGTGAAAGTAAACCCATGTATTTTTGTAACATTGTGCCTAAAGTCAAAAGTACTAGGGCGAGGAAAAACACAGGGAACATAAAGATCATTGGTATGGTATGGTATTTGAGCATAAGGTGAACATGCTAGAAACGTCTCTATTGTTAATACATGTGTGCAGTTTGTCTTGGCTGAATCAGTATTCTGGTGTTGTACTATCCGTACACTGCCAAGTGATGTATGGTAGAGCATGTGATGCCTGAATCAGTATTCTGGCGTGCTATAGCCGTACATTGGCAAGTGATGTATGGTAGAGCATGTGATGGCTGAATCAGTATTCTGGTGTTGTACAACCCGTACACTAGCAAGTGATGTATGGTAGAGCATGTGATGGCTGAATCAGTATTCTGGCGTGGTACAACCGTACACTGTTAAGTGATTTATGCTAGAGCATGTGATGGCTGGGTCAATATTCTGGCGTAGTAGAGCCGTCCAGTGGCAAGTGATGTATGGTAGCGCATGTGATGGCTGAATCCGTATTTTGGCATGGTACAGCCGTACACTGGCAAGTGATGTATGCTAGAGCATGTGATGACTGGATCTGTATTCTGGCATGGTACAGCCATACACTGGCAAGTGATGTATGGTAGAGCATGTAATATCTGAGTCAGTATTCTGGTGTGGTAAAGCCATACACTGGCAAGTGATGTATGCTAGAGCGTGTGATCACTGAGTCAGCATTCTGGTGTTGTACAGCTGTACACTGGCAAGTGATGTATGCTGGAGCGGATCTATGTGATGACTACGACTCTCAGAATTCCGACGGCCGAAAATGCAGACTTTTTTGTTTTTTCTAAGCCCCTTTACACCACATACATATGCAGGGGGAGACCCCTGCACCCTCCGGCCCCCACACTGCTAGTATATCCCTTACCCCCCCAGATATATAAGGGGGGGCAAAAAAAGAAAATCATGTGATGGCTGAATCAATATTCTGGCGTGGCATAGCCGTACACTGGCAAGTGATATATGGTAGAGCATGTGTTAGTATTCTGGCATGGTACAGCCGTACACTGGCAAGTGAGACAGACAGAAAGGGTCATTACAAGGTTGGCGGTAAGGGGTTAACGGCTCCTGTAAAGGTGGCGGTGCCAGCAACCCCTTACTGCCGCATTACGAGGTCCTTTAGCGGGTCCCGCTAAGGGCAGCTGGTTTTACCAGGCACCCTTAGTGGGACCTGCTAAAGGACCAGCATGCTAACAACGGGCCCGTTATTAACGGGCCCGTTGTTAGCATGGTCCCCATTCCCATTGAGCCCTATGGGGGCTCGAATGGGGATGGATTCCATGAATGGGGAAATACCGGGTCCTCCAAGGTTGGAATGGCCAGGTAATTCCCCATTCAGGGAACCCGGACGTGGTATGCGGTAAGGGTGTAGCCATGGCGCTAATACCACCATGGCTACCTCCAACCTCGTAATGACCCCCATAGTCTTGTTGAAAGTGAGCTGTTTTTGGTGGCCTACGGGAAAGCATCGCCTCTAACAGGTGAAACATGGCCTTTGCTCACACAAGGTTTCCTCGTGTGCTTACCGGGCTTAACAAATCTGCCCTTAAAAAGCATTTGAATCTAGGCAGTGAACCAGCTTCAACTCGTCCCGTAATGAAAAACTTTCCCAGTTCTGTGTGCTCTTTTTCTCCCTTTGAAATGCTCCTGAGAGTGGCTTCTTCCCGGGGGTCTTGTGAAGGGTCTTCACTGACGTTGAAGTGAGTTTTGTATTCAAGAGCCTCTTGTTCAAAGGCTGAAGTTGGCACCTTACGCTGTGCCGTTCCCTTGCATTCCGTCTCCCACCACTCTACACGTGGTGTTGGCACTGAATTGCTACTCAACATGGACACATGGAAAAGGGTAACAAAAAGCTAGAGACCGAGTAGGAATACCAGGTCACACAGCCGCTCTCAATGGGGCCCAGACAAGGGCCAATAATCTTTCAAAGTTCGAAATAGGAGTACTTTTTCAGGTACCAAAAGTACAAAGTAAAAAATAAAAAAGATATCTGTTGATTTTTAAATAGTAATTTATCCGAAGAAATACAAAGCTGTCACTAATATCTTCTTAGTGAGTGAGCAGTTGCCGCAACTCATATGTAATACAGACTAAAGCCAGTGCATTTCGGAAATAATTCCTTCTTCAGGGCAAGTCTAATCAATTGCACGTAAATAACATAATGCACCAATGTCAGCATAACAATTGCATATATTTGTAAAAATAATAATGATGTCAACATACCAGTCAGTAGAGTTTCCAAAGGATTTTACGAGAAATAAATAAAAAGAAAAAATAAGTTGATTGTATTGTAGATAACAAAAACAGAAAGATATGTGAGAAACTGCGGTGACCTTGATAGTGTTGCACAGATGAGAACGTTCGTTGTCAATGCCCACAGCAGCATGGGTCACAACGATGAGCCGTGAATACAGCGGCTATATTGTTAAACACAATCATGTTTGTAAATGGAATCTAATGAAGGGAAAGGACCAGTGTGAGTGAGACAGCATAACAAACAGGGATTTCCAAAACGGTAGTTTACAAATATTGCGATTGCGTCTCGTACCTCTGAGCACATGGAGCGTGTGAGAGCTCCTGCGTGCAGTTGCCGGGCTGAATCTCAGACTGCCGTGTTAGGCGGTTGCCAGGGAAATGGCTCATTTATATTGCACGTGACCCTCTCGCACCATTAAGTGGCCGGTGGTCACACAACGGAGTGTATAGTAGGTGCAAGCCTGCATGGTTAAGAGAAGTGTGTAATTTATGGGCATACCTGCATGGTGTTCTGTATGAAAAATGTATTTAGCCCAGACTAAAGAAAATCACTGAAGATAATATATAGAAATGGAAAAAATACTCGAGTGTTAAAGGGACCACAATGGGGTCCGTTGTGAACAGAAAGAAAACTGGCCATATCGAGTTACATAAAAAGCAACAAACAATTAATGAAGCAAAAAACATGTAAATTAACCTGGAACTCGTTTGTGGCACTCCTATTTAGGGATAATTTAACTCTAGCTAGTGCATTAATTTGCATTTGAAAAGAAGATAATACATGGAATCACATAAAATCAGCAATGGTTGAAAGTATGACACAACCTCGTCGCGGGTGGTGTCGCCCATTACAGGCGGCACCTTGGGTCCCAGACCAGGGTCCGGGACTTGCAGTGAGGTTGTTGTTGAGGTAACACAGGATTCAAGATGGTACAGGATATGGAAAACATGTTAGTCAATTGCAATGGAAGCAGAACAGTGTCAACAACAAACTTCACGCTTGGAGTGCATTTACAGGACATTGGGATGAACAAAGATGTCGTGATGTTTCAAATCAGATTCAAATTTAACAGTGGTAATTAATCTCTTCATTCAAACCATTAGGGACCAGACTACAGAGTTTATCGATCCAAAATGTTTCCCTTCGGTTTAGGCGCAAGCCTAAATCTTCGTGAGGGTTATTTCTGGTTAAGACCTCCAACACCAGAAACTTAATCTGTGAAAGGTTGTGGTTATTCATGGCCCAATGTCGGGCCACGGCTGAGTTCGGGTTGGAGTTCCGAAAGCAGGACCGATGTTCGTTCCACCGTATCTTAGCAGCTCTGGTGAATTGGCCCACGTAGTATTTTCCACAGGGGCATTTAATGCCATATATGATGTTGGTGCTGTCGCAGGTGCCAAATGTCTTAAGAAAAATCTTCTTGCCTGCTCGTGGATGGAAAATAACATTCCCTTTTACTAAGGAGTTGCAATTGATGCAGTGTAAACAGGGGAATGTGCCAGTACGGTGTGCGATCAATTTTTAGGGGGTCATCTTGTCTGTACCAGATCATCCCTGAGGTTCTTACGTCTATGGAAAGCAAACATCGGTGGTTCGTTGAACAGATCTTGTACTCTCGTGTCATTTTTGAAAATACTCCAATGTTTTTTGATTGTCTTCTTGATTTTGTTGCTTTGGATGGAGAATTTCAACACGTACAGAGGTGATTTCAACTCTCTGACTGGTTTCTTTGAAGCGGATAGTAAAGTATCACGATCTAGGCTGTTGACTCTTTGAACTGCCGAGTCCAATTCTTCTTGGTGGTAGCCTCGTTGAAGGAATTTTTCTTTCATTACAAGTTGTTGTGCAATGCATTCTTCAGGATCACTAACGATCCTCTTTACCCGTAGAAGTTGGCTAAACAGAAGATTCCTGAGTAAACTCGGTTGATGGAAGCTCAGGCGGTGCAACAGGTTGTTGCGATCGGTAGGTTTCCGGAATAGGGTGGTACTGTAGCTGATGTCTTCCATTGCTCTTTGTACATCGAGAAAGGTGATCTTGTCACGTGATGACTCTCTGGTAAACTGCATTCGTGGGTCAATGCTGTTGATATACTCAAAAAAATCATCAAATCGGTGCTCTGTGCCTGTCCAAACACCGAAAATATCATCTATATATCTAGTCCACATGTGGATGTCTTTCTTCCATTCTTGTTTGGTCAATATATGATCCATCTCGAATTTGAACATAAAACAATTGGCGTATGTAGGTGCCATGGTGGCGCCCATAGAGGTACCTGAGGTTTGTAAGAAAAACTGGTTGCAATATTGGAAATAAGAGTTTTCAGAAATTAACTGTAACAGAGTCAGAATGAATTATTTTTGTGCACACACATCTAGTGATTGGAGTAACAACCATTCAACAGCTTCAATTCTGAGGTTGTGTGGTATGGAGGTATATAGACTCTTAACATCTATGGTAAACATCAGTTGGTTTTGTTGAGGGGTGGTAGAGTTAAGTTTCTGAAGAAAATGAGTTGTGTCTCTGGTGTAGGTTGGAGTTTTCTGTATAAGCAGTTGAAGAAAGAAATCAATGTAAATGCCCAATGGCTGGTTAATACTGTCCATCCCTGCGACTATGGGTCTGCTAGGGGGTTTTGTGGAATCCTTGTGGATCTTAGGAAGTGTATAGAAATTAGGAATTCTTGGGTTATCATTTAGCAGAAACTTGCGTGTGTGTTCATTTATCCATTCGAGTTCTAACGTCTTATCAAGCAAGATGACCAAGTTGTTTGAATGAAGAGATTAATTACCACTGTTACATTTGAATCTGATTTGAAACATCACGACATCTTTGTTCATACCAATGTCCTGTAAATGCACTCCAAGCGTGAAGTTTGTTGTTGACACTGTTCTGCTTCCATTGCAATTGACTAACATGTTTTCAATATCCTGTACCATCTTGGATCCTGTGTTACCTCAACAACAACCTCACTGCAAGTCCCGGACCCTGGTCTGGGACCCAAGGTGCCGCCTGTAATGGGCGACAACACCCGCGGCGAGGTTGTGTCGTACTTTCAACCATTGCTGATTTTATGTGATTCCACGTATTATCTTCTTTTCAAATGCAAATTAATGCACTAGCTAGAGTTAAATTATCCCTAAATAGGAGTGCCACAAACGAGTTCCAGGTTAATTTACATGTTTTTTGCTTCATTAATTGTTTGTTGCTTTTTATGTAACTCGATATGTCCAGTTGTTTTCTTTCTGTTCACAACGGACCCCATTGTGGTCCCTTTAACACTTGAGTATTTTTTCCATTTTTATGTATTATCTTCAGTGATTTTCTTTAGTTTGGGCTAAATACATTTTTCATACAGAACACCATGCAGATATGCCCATAAATTATACACTTCTCTTAACCATGCAGGTTTGCACCTGCTATACACTCCGTTGCATGACCACCGGCCACTTAATGGCGCGAGAGGGTCACGTGCAATATAAATGAGCCGTTTCCCTGGCAACCGCCTAACACGGCAGTCTGAGATTCAGCCCGGCAACTGCACGCAGGAGCTCTCACACGCTCTGTGTGCTCAGAGGTACGAGACGCAATCGCAATATTTGCAAACTACCGTTTTGGAAATCCCTGTTTGTTATGCTGTCTCACTCACACTGGTCCTTTCCCTTCATTAGATTCCATTTACAAGCACGATTGTGTTTAACAATATAGCCGCTGTATTCACGGCTCATCGTTGTGACCAATGCTGCTGTGGGCATTGACAACGAACGTTCTCGTCTGTGCAACACTATCAAGGTAACCGCAGTTTCTCACATATCTTTCTGTTTTTGTTATCTACAATACAATCAACTTATTATTTCTTTCTATTTATTTCTCGTAAAATCCTTTGGATACTCTACTGACTGGTATGTTGACATTATTATTTTTACAAATATATGCAATTGTTATGCTGACATTGGTGCATTATGTTGTTTACGTGCAATTGATTAGACTTGCCCTGAAGAAGGAATTATTTCCGAAATGCATTGGCTTTAGTCTGTATTACATATGAGTTGCGGCAACTGCTCCCTCACTAAGAAGATATTAGTGACAGCTTTGTTTTTCTTCGGATAAATTACTATTTAAAAATCAACAGACTTCTTTTTTATTTTTTACTTTGTAATTTTGGTACCTGAAAAAGAACTACATTTTCGAACTTTGAAAGATTATTAGCCCTTGTCTGGGCCCCATTGAGAGCGGCTGTGTGACCTGGTATTCCTACTCGGTCTCTAGCTTTTGTTTTATTTTTAAGTCAGGGTGTCTCCAGACTTGTCACAGCCAGCTCCTTCTGAACTACAATTTGCATACCTCTTCTTCCACATTGACTTTAAGATTTGAAAGACTTCTAATCAGTGGTGCCCACTCTCTTCTCTGTTTACATGGAAAAGGGCCACAGGAGTGCACGGTCCTGAGAAAAAGTGCTGCCCAGGATGGGCATCCCCTCTAACACAGTGGACTTCAAACTGGGGCCCTGGCCCTCCTAGAGCGGCCAAAAGGATATTCAGGGGGGCGGGTGTAGACAGTTTGAAAAATGATTAAGATGACCGTTTTTTGATATTAAAAAAAAGGATTAATGTGACTGCTTTTACTTGGAAATATAAGCAGTCCACAATAGGCCTCATTACAAGTATGGCGGTCCGGAAACGAGGGTGCCTGCCGGGGCCATTGAGTCCGGTAAGTCTGACCCTGCCGAGCGCAGCAGACTCGGCAGGCAGAGTTGCATGGAAGCACCAGCACTGTCAGCGGCATTGCCGGTGCTTGAGAGTACCCATTCCCAAGGTGTCCTGTAGGACTCCATGGGAATGGGGACTTACAAGATCTACCGTCTGACTTCCTGCTCCGTTGCGACTTGTAATGTCCTGGTGACACCGGGAAGCCAGGCGGTGGCAACCAGCGGTCGCACCAGCGGGTTACCGCCAACCTCTTAATGAAGCCCAATCTGCTTATATTTTAAAGAGCCTGGGTACCCCCTGGCCATCCCTAGGGGGAATCAACTCATAGGTGGGGGGCCCAGAAACAATATTTTTACTCAAGGGGGTTGGCGGGTTTGGGGGGCTGGGTATGATAAAGTTTGAATACCACAAGTGAAAGTGTATATGCGAACGCTGCTATGAATGAACCTGAGCACACGGTACTATTGATGCTTCAGCAGCTTTGATCTTTCAAGTCAGCTGGCAGCATTCACAATATTTCAGGTGTGTCATCCACACATGCATGAATGGCTTTAACTAAACTGTGGTAAGTGACATTTAGATTGATACTGCCCTTTTGGGAAGCACCAGGTCACTCCTGTTGGCGTGCACATTCAGGAAAGTCTGTGCTTAGTATCTTTATGTAATCTCAAAGGCTCATGTAGTTTGGCAAAGTAGGGCTCAATAAGGAGCAGAGCACAGAAAGGAGCAAGGCGCAGTGAGGAGCAAGGCGCAGTGAGGAGCAAGGCGCAGTGAGGAGCAAGGCAGGTCAAAGTAAGGAGCAGGCAGGTCAACGTAAGGAGCAGGCAGGTCAAAGTAAGGAGCAGGCAGGTCAAAGTAAGGAGCAGGCAGGTCAAAGTAAGGAGCAGAGCTTAGTAAGGAGCAGGGCGCAGTGAGGAGCAGGGCGCAGTGAGGAGCAGGGCGCAGTGAGGAGCAGGGTCAAAGTAAGGAACAGGCAGGTCAAAGTAAGGAGCAGGCAGGTCAAAGTAAGGAGCAGGCAGGTCAAAGTAAGGAGGAGCAGGGCTTAGTAAGGAGCAGGGCTCAGTAAGGAGCAGGGCTCAATAAGTAGAAAACAGCCACCTTGAATCAAAAGTCTCCCTTTAAATGAGGGTCAGCCTGCAGGATTGTAAACAGTGAAACAACTTGGCAAGTAACACACCATCCCAGCGGGCTGATGGGGACAAAGGCGAAAATGTGTGACTACTTATAGGTGTGTGCTGCTTCCCTCCATCATGCCCTCCTCCTGTGTCTGCTCAGGAAAGAGGTGGCACCGCTGGCCGAAGATTGGGGGCAGCAGAGGGGTAGGCGGAGAGAGAAGGGAAACATTGCCCAGACATGCCGGGAACATGAGTGTGGAGGGTTGGAGAGTGGGGGCAGAGTGATCAATCGTAGTCGCAGTATGTTCAAAATGTATTATTAAAAAGGTGTGGGGGAAAAGCCTTGATTTAGAAAAATGAAATGAACGAATGCTCTGCCATTGCAAACTGCCATGTTTAACAAGTGCCTATTGCCATTACTGCGCAAGCCCCATGTTCTAGTGCGCATGTTCTAACCAAGGCATCTTTACCAGCTAGCCTCTAGATATGCTTACCAGCTAGCCTCTAGATATGCCCACTTCCACAGTTCCCGCCTTGGTCGTTGGCACATAGATGCCTGTTTTAGACTGCCGCTTTCTTAGGCAAGGCGGCTTTAGCAGATGGGAGTTGTCATATAGTAAGCATGCTCGCCTGCCCAGAGGCGTGTGAGAACCGCAGAAGTTTGCTCAGTCAGCTCTAAAATGCATCACTGTTCGCCTTCCACCATGAGTGTCTTGCTGAGCGTGGGAAATGCAGCTCATGCTAAGACGTGTACGCTGAGATCCTATTCTTACACCGGACACATTGTTTCCCTGTAATGTCATGCTATGTCTGGAACCTCCCTCTCCATCGAAAGGCATGGGTGCTTTTGGGTCTGAAGCCTGGTGACGAGGGAATGCGGGGTTGCTGCGTTGCATCTCACTATTCGATGGGTTGCTCTGTGTTATGTGTATGTGGAGAATCTGTGGTTATTTTTCCACACCAAGGGTATCACTATATTATACTGATAACTATATCTACTCACATTGTGGCCAGTGGCGTAACACAAAATTTGGGGGCCCCCCTGCGAGCCATGCTGAGGCTCCCCCAACCCCTAACTCGGCAACAAATCACATGTCACGCCACACTCTGGGCCCGTCTAGATTACCACGTTTACCCAATACGCACAAACGTGCTGCTGCAGGGGTACGCCGCACACTGCACTAGGAGAAAGATATAAATATGTGTTTTAGATTATCCAGTACACTTTCTGAACAAAATTGTGCAAAAGGCCAGAGCATTTGCAATTGTTTTGTAGGGTAACACCAATCCAAAAAACCAATACATGCAAGTCACTAACAGTGCACAGGAACATTAATGCTTTAATTCATATAATGCTTTGCAATAAAAAATGCCATGCCACAATGAAAACATGTCCAACTGGCTATGATATGATATTTATAACGTGCTTAATACCCAGTGGTTTCGAAGCGCAGACCCAGGGCTCGAACGTGTGTTGCTCCATGTCGTCTTGCTTCCAAGGCGAGCATGTTGCCGTTGAGATATCCTCCCAAGACACGTAAAAACATATTACAGTAAAGCATGCCAGGCCATATTTAGACATACCTCGACTGGTTGCACCAAAAGGCAAGTCGAAGCAACAACACTCATCATTGTTATTTTATCACAGATGCCCAGAAAAATATATAATACCGCCGTAAGACATGCCAGTCTAGCCAGGTAAATACACTTAGCAGAACTGCTTTATCAGACATGCCCAGTTAAAAAAAAGAAGTCAAGACAAACTAAGAAATTACTAGACTGGCTGCCCCAAAATGCCTCTCTAGCCACTGATACCACATATAATGCCTGCTTAGCCAAAACATGGATGTCCATTACAATATATCGTACAATCCCCGTCTCACCCCACCCCCAAACACATCCCCTCTCCCTCCCACCCCCTGCCCCAACCCCAAAATCAGCTTCTCAGCCCAGAATTACCTCCATGTCCCTTTTCCTTGTCCTAGTGCTTACGTATGAGGCTCCTTGTCTCATAGGTAAGTACTGGGAGGAGGGAGAGGGGGACTAGGAGTAATGAAGATTACAGACAACTAAGCCAGGCATTATCTCCATGACCCTTTACAAAGTGCCTCATACACAAGTACTGGGACACGGAAGAATAGGGCTATGAGCAATGAAGATTAACCAAAAGTAACCAAGGGATTAAACACAAGTAGTGGCGTAACACCATTGAGCTAACTGGGCTTCAGCCCCGCCCCAGCCCACGCCCCTCCTAAGTTGACTGGATCTCACTGACCTACAGAGCCGTTGCAAGACAGAACAGGATACAGATGTTAAACGGCACCTGGGTTTCGATGTTAACAAAGGCCCGGCAATTAATAACGTAAAGCATTTCACTGTTAGTACCTGCATTCAAATGCATATTTAGGCAATTGAAATCTTGATGTGGGTTTAGTACTTGCATGCCAGGGAAGTGATTGGAAGGGTAGAGAGGAGACAGGAGGCTGCTTATTCCCACAGCAGTCCATATGTGGGTGCTTTCAGACTTAAAGGAGAGGCTTAACTGCTTTTAACATTGAAGCTGCACTAGAATAGTCTCATTAGAATGCATAAAGAAGTTAGATGCCCCCACGCAAATATGTTTTTCTCTTCCCCATTACCCGTGAAATGAGCACCTCTCCCAACACTTGAGGGGTTAGCACCCCACCACCCACAAAATGTAGGTTCTGTTGCGCCCTCGAGCACAAGCACACACACACCATTCAACACACACACGCAGCCACCCATACATTTAATTGTGCACCCTTTCACCATACACTCACACAGGCAGCCACCTATACGTTTAAGTGGGCACCCTTTCATCATACAGTCACACAGGCAGCTACCTATACATTTAGTGTGCACCCTCACACATTACAGGCACACCCAGGCAGCCACCCATACATTTAAGTGTGCACCCTTTCACCATACACTCACACAAGCACACGTCATGAAGTTGTGGGGAGCCCTATTACTTCAAAAAGAAATGGTTTCTTTTTGAAGTCACTCCGACTTCATGAAGAAATAATTCTGTTAAGGACCGAACCATAATGGAAATAATTTCTTTATGATGGCAGAGTGACTTCAAAAAACGATTTCTTATTGAAGTCAGAGCTTCTCCCACCCCATGACATAGAAGCCCCTAGCCCATAGGCTTCCATGTCATAGGGTGGGGGAAGCCATCGGACTTCAAAAATAAATTGTTTCTTTTTGTAGTCACTCTGACTTCATAAAGAAATTATTTCTGTTTTCATTTTTTTAAAGCCCGAGGGGGGCCCCTTCCCAGGGCATGTGGTGGCGAGGACGCCCACACCGCGGGGGCCTCCCAGTGATTGCCCCACGTATGTGATTTGCAATATACAAGGTTGCCTAAGGGCACCTCACTTGTTTCTAAGGCTTGCCTTGTCGTTTGGCTCTTTGGGCCAAGCCAGACCCTGCCTCGGCTCTCCGTACACATTTCTTGGCTTGCCCACCTCTATCCGCGGGTTGACAAATCCTGCAGCTATATATAAAGTCTTTTCCTTGATTGACCCAGTCTGCCGCCGCACACTGTGGCATGGCAGTAGAGATCTTCACAGGCACTTGTTCCAAGAAAATGTAACAAACAATAGGGGAGCCCCTGTGTGCAAGTGTGAGTGGGGGCAAAGTATGTAGAATTTACAAAAACCGACAAAGGGGTACTCACACTCGAGACAGTCCTAGATACTGTCCGACATTCAAATTAAATCTCCATAGTAATTTAAAGGCTAGTGTTTGCGAGGCAAATCACTGGGGATACACCAAGGGAGCAGTCTGAGAAGTGCTAACCATAAATTTATTGTTGAAAGCATAGTTTTTTTGAGATTTTACACAATTTCTCAAGCAAAAAATAAGTAGAATAGAGCAATTGAAAAAATAAAGAAAAACAGAACATTCATCACAGATATATCAAGTGCAAAAGAAGGGATACCATATTAATCACATCAAGATAAAACAATTATTACAGGCTACCCATAGTTCCTGCAACATAAGGCCTACCAGGTTGTATAAAAAATTACCCTGGTAGGTATGTAAAAAGAATATTTTTTTAGCTGAGTTTGTATATTTAATCTGCCAGATTAAATTACCAGGGTAATTGCACTTGATATATTTGTGATGAATGTTCTGTTTTTCTTTATTTTTTCAATTGCTCTATTCTACTTATTTTTTGCTTTAGAAATTGTGTAAAATCTCGAAAAAACTATGCTTTCAACAATAAATTTATGGTTAGCACTTCTCAGACTGTTCCCTTGGTGTATCCCCAGTGATTTGCCTCGCAAACACTAGCCTTTAAATTAATATGGAGATTTAATTTGAATGTCGGACAGAATCTAGGACTGTCTCGAGTGTGAGTACCCCTTTGTCAGTTTTTGTAAATTCTACTTGTTCCAAGAAAACAGATGGATAGTCATCCTTGTCATCAGAGCAAATTTGTCTCATCACGTTGTGGGGATGTCTAGACACAAGGAGGGGGTTCCTTGTGACCACAGCGAATGATAACTTTGCTTGAGGGTCTCCAGGGAACATTGGTCTCTAAATCCCATTTCCTGTGGTGCAAGTAAACTGTGCGATCTTGGCATGCCTTCTGCCCTATTTACCAATAGATCTTTCCATTAGAATGCAAGGGTCTCAGAAGGAGGTCAGGGGCTGTAGCAAGAGGTCTGTAGTCTCTGTTGTCTTGGCAGCGCCAACCCTAAGACTGGTGAAGGGCTGGGGCCCATGGGGATCCCATGACTACCTCCTCAGTAACCCACATCATGGAGCGGGTGGTGCCACCCACCCCCAGGGTTACCTCAGTCGCACCACCCATCCTTCAACATGGGACTTTATTGCAGTTACCTTTCAGAGATATCTGCTACCTTTTATGCCGCTGTCTCATTAATTTTGCCTAGTATGTGGTCCTTTAGCGACACCTAAAACAAACCTATTACATTGAGATAGGAGGGAAGTAAGGAGGAACACCCGACTGCCCACAACCATGCTAATAATGATGGCCAAGTATCCACTTCATGGCCACCCCAATCAAAACGCATCCCTCTGACAGCGCTTTGTGCTGGTTCTACGTTCATTTATCGCCAGTATTGTTTTTTTCTGAACATCCACTTCTATTCCCTATTCACGACCCGATCCTACCCTTTATATGCCCTTATCTCCCCCACCCTATTTTTTTAATGAGTTTATTTGGGCAAAAATGTGCAGCAAAATATGCAACGAAAAAAACAATGGCGATGAATGAACGTTGCACCCTTTGTGCTAGCACTGTCGAGTATTAATATCAAATTGTGTGCTGCTAGTGTTATTACAAAACATTCTTCTGAAAGCTAAAAGCTTAATTGCAGCTGTAAATAAACCACGTGTAATAAAAATGTCTTAACTACGTGTGCCTTCAGCCACTTAATTTAGAATCAGTTTGTGTGTCGTCACATCTGTTGCTTGTACTTTAGACAAGTTAAAAATAAGCATTGGCAAGTCCACAGCGTTGGCCTGTGTGTAGGTATTACAAGAGTATTTGTACTCGCACCATTTTCCAGCTGTGGCCACTGTAAGGCAGGTAGTACCATTAGGGCAGCACCTGCCAAATGCCCCGGTCCGTGGCTTTGCCAATGTTTGTTTACAGTTGTTTGGCTGGGAAAGATCCCAGGCCAACATCTCAACTTCCTGTCAGGTGAGAAACTAGTGGTACATAAACGTGGCTCCTTGATCGTTATGCTGTGCTATGAGTATTTTGCCACTGCTTGGAGGGTCCTGCGATTGTGGATTTAGGGACTTCTGTCAGAAAAGATCACTAGCCCCTAGGTGATCTGCACTGGTCTACAATGATTAGTCACATCTTTATCAATATGCCCACAATGTCCTATGAAATACTGCATTGTGTGGGGCTTGGATACAGCCAGAGCTGGCTTTTCCTGTGATCCATCATGTTCAATAAATCATGAGATTCCTGGGATCACAGAGACCAAAAGAGAAGAAGACCTCACTTCCAGAAAAAGGAGGCAGTGTCTTCCCAGGTGTAGCCCCCGCAATGTGCAATCCCCCTTGCTGCAAATCTGCACTCGCTTGAACGGAACACACACATCATTGAGCAGGTGCTCAATCCAATGAGCTAATTTATTAAATGGGCTAAGGATCAGTGGCGTAGACCAGGTAGGGCCTGAGTGGGCATGGCCCCCCCAAAATCTGTAAATGCCCCTCATTCAGTATCCAAAACCCATTGTCCCAAATTATCTCTAAATCGTTGTCAAAATTTAAGATGGAACGTTTCATAAAAATGATCTTTAGTCTTAAAACACATACAGGGTGACAGCCAGGGAAGCGGAGTAAAAAATGACAATGGGCCTCATTACAACCTGCCAGTCCGGGACCGTGCAAAATCCGTGATGGCGGTAAAAACGTTTCCGTGTCCGCAAGGGTGCGGAAAAACCGCACGATTACACGCTGTCGGTCGCGCGCACCACACGGACTCGGAAACGTTGTTACCGCTGTCACGGAATACCCCACGGAAATGGAAATAACGAAGCCACAAGTGGCGCAAAACCCGTTTCCGCCTCCGCCGCCACGGACACGGAACCGGAAATACCATGATCGCCAAAACAGGAAACAGAGAGGCGGCCATCATATAAAAGCACAATCCATTGCCATCCAGAGCCAGCACAAGCACAATCCTGACTCTGAGAAGCCAAAAGGGACCACCAGCATGTCTAACAGGATTCCTGCTCAGAGGCAGCGCAAACAGCGCTTCAGCGAGGCGGAGCTAACCGTCTTGGTGGAGCACATTGTGGACAATGCTGAGATGCTGTTCAGCGCCGACCAACGGTGTGCCACACAGCAGCGGAGGAAGGAGGTGTGGGCCGAAGCTGCACGCAAGTGCACCGCTGTGGGCGTGGCAGTGAGGAGCGTGAAGGACTGCCACAAGCGTTGGGACGACCTGAGGCTGAGGGTACGCAACCTCATTTCCACGCACCGCCAACGCAGCAGTGGGACAGGCGGAGGACCCCCTTCCCCACTGAGGCTGCAAGCATGGGAGGAGCGTTGCAGCAGCGTCCTCCACCTAGAGGGAATCCATGGGATTGGGCAGGCTGAGGCAGGAGTGAGCCCACCTGCAGATGCCGGTAAGTGCCCAAACATGAATGCCACATGTA
Source organism: Ambystoma mexicanum (assembly GCF_040938575.1). Lineage (NCBI taxonomy): Eukaryota > Metazoa > Chordata > Amphibia > Caudata > Ambystomatidae > Ambystoma > Ambystoma mexicanum. The sequence continues at coordinate 1,172,958,676 of NC_090928.1, read as the reverse complement.
AATATGCAGTTGTGAGTACTGGGCCAAAGGACCCATTAACAACCCCCCCCCCCCCAGGCAGTGCATGTGTGGGCCAAAGGACCCATTAACAACCCCCCCCCCAGGCAGTGCATGTGGGGGCCAAAGGACCCATTAACAATCCCCCCCCCAGGCAGTGCATGTGTGGGCCAAAGGACCCATTAACAATCCCCCCCCCCAGGCAGTGCATGTGTGGGCCAAAGGACCCATTATGATCCGTATGGCAACCAATATCACTGAATGCAGACACCAGCAATCAGATGCATGTGACTAACACTATTCAATGTACAATCTTAATGACGCATGTGATGCACCCATCTGCCACCACAACAACACTAATTGCATGCCCTTTGTGTCCCCACAGCCGTTTCAAGTGACAGTGATACTGCACAACAGGCCAGCCAATCAGCATCGGCAAGTACACTAGCCACCGCCACCACACAGGAGGATGCTGCCGGCAGTTCTGCCCCTCTGGCCACATTACCAGCCACTACAGATGTGCAGCACACCACCACCACCACCAACATCCCCACCATCTCCACACTGGCTGAGTCCAGACAGGTGCCACAGGAACCTATCATGGCCACCCAACAAAACACCGAAGGCAGCAGCACTGCAGAGGGGGCGGCCTGCAGTGATAACAGTGCCCCGCAAGAGCACTCGGAAACGGGGCCACAGGGGGAGATGCCCACATTGGAAGACCTGGGCTCCTTCCATGAGCTGGGGTTCAGCCCCACTTCACTGGGGAGTCCCATGAGGTCGCCCACCCCATCCATGGCCGAACTGAATGCCCGCATGCAGCGGATGGAGGACCAGCAGGCTACCCTCACCCAGCTGGTGGAGAGGCAGCTAGAGGAATCCAGGCTGCAGAGGGAGAGCTACAGCGCCTCAGTGCGTCGCCTGTCGAGGTCCATTGGACGCTTTGCGAGCACCATAGTGACCCTTGCACGCCATGTGCGGGAGGGCAATGACCACACCTCCAGGCTTGTGGAGGCCATGTTGGTTGGCCAACAGGCAAATCTGGCACGGATGCCCTCAATCCCTGATTCTGGCCAATCAAACACTACCACCCCATCCAGCTCCACTACTGCCAGTCCAAGGAGGCGCTCGAGTAGGCTAACGGGTCCCTTGGGCAAGGTTGCACAGAAGCGCACACGGAAGTGATGGCATGTGTGTGGGGCAGTGCAGGACACATGTGGACTACAAGGGTGTGAGAGGGGTGGTCACGTTTGGGTGGTGGGGTAGGTAGTTTTGGGGGTTTGGACAATGGGCTCTGGGTGGGGGTGGGCACGTTTGGGTGGTGGGTGGCCCCGGGTGTACAGCTTCCCTAACCAATGCACCTTCTTCCCTGTTGTTATTACATCAATACATCACCATTTCAAATCAAGACATACATGTGTGGACATTGATCATTTATTTTGCAGTGCAACTATTAATTCATTGTCGTCACCATGTTTGTGCATTACTGTGAATGTGCTGTGACTCAAAAGGAAATGCGAATCAGGGCATCCCGTGCTCTCTGGCCATCATGTGCACCCCCAGGGGGAGGCGGTGCCATCCCATCCCCATCTCCATCTCCATCCCCATCTCCATCCCCATCTCCATCCCCATCCCCATCCCCATCCCCATCCCCATCTCCATCCCCATCTCCATCCCCATCCCCATCTCCATCCCCATCCCCATCTTCCTCATCTGCGTCTGGTGGCATTGGGATGTTCCTGCGCAGGCATATATTGTGCAGCATGGCACATACCAGCGTGATTTTGCCCGTCTTCACTGGGCTGTACAGCAGTGATCCGCCAGATCTGCTCAGACAGCGGAAACGGGCCTTCAGCAGTCCAAATGTCCTCTCAATCATTCCACGTGTGCGGATATGTGCCCTATTGTATGCCTCTTCATGCCTGTTCCTTGGTCTCCGTACAGGTGTCATCAACCATGGCGTGAGTGCATATCCCGCATCACCTACATGGGATGTAGATGGGGGAACATGTCAGTGTTTGTGGCATCATGTCCTCATCTGCTGCTGTGCATTCTTGTATCATCATTCATTCATGCATATGAACCATGCAGTGTCTGGAGGTATGTTTTGGCCATCACGAGGAATGTCGCTGACTGCATATGGGCCTACACATTAACTTGCATGTTTGCTGTGCCCTGCGGGTGACATTTGATTGTGTGCATGTCATGGTGCAGTGCTGTCCACACATGGCAGAGTGACTCCACTGTACGGAAGTAGTAAATACTCGTCGTATCATTTACACGCCTCTCGTGCTTTTTGGGGCAGTGTTTCAATTGAGGGTGGGTGTCTGCAGTGGCACAGGGTTCATGGGACAGTGACGGGATTGGCTGTGGCAGCGTGTGCACGGGCACATTGTGGTGCCCTGTCATGTCTTCCTTCATGATGTTTGGCATCCGCTGTGTATTTGGTAGATGGAAGGGGGGTGATGCATGTGCGGTCACAGCGGCACACTCACAATGCTCATTGCCTGGACACACACACACCTCTCCGACAGGGTTGTAGCATCGTCAGCTGTACTCACCCAATAGCCACGTGCTTTGTCCGGCATAGCGTTCCATGTACCGTGGCAACGTGGAATTCCGCAGTACCATTGAGTCATGTGATGAGCCTGGGAAACGTGCGCAGCAGTGTGTAATCAGTTGCATGGCATCACAAACCATCTGGACATTCAAAGAGTGATACTGTTTCCTATTGCGGAACACCGCCTCAATTGCATGTGGTACTGTCAGCTCGACGTGGGTGCAGTCAACTGCGCCTATGCAATTTGGCATGCCTGCTATGGCATGGAAGGCCAACTTGGTGGCAATGACCCCGGGGAGGGTGCGGGGTAGGGCTATGTGTTCCGACACATGGCGCAACATGGCATCCAGTACCTGTACCAGGACTTTTGAGAAACACGGTTGTGATATGCCGTGCAGCTCACCAACCGTGTGTTGATAGGTGCCAGTGCCAAGGAAATGCAGAACTGAGACAACCTTCAAGAGGGGGGGGATGGCGGTGGGGGTGTCAATTAGGCTGCTGATGTTGTCCTCAATCATGGCGGTGATGTGCATGATTGTTGCACGGTCCAGCCGGTATAGGGTGTGGATCTGTCCTGGGGTGAGGTTCCAGGGTGAGGCCCTGATGCGTGGTATTGGTGGCTGGCGGCGGGGTCGGGCTGGCTGGGCAATGGGGTTTGCCATAGCTGCAGGGTTGGCTGGTTGCCGCCTGCGCCTCCTCCGCCTACGCCTCCTCCTCTGCGCCATTGCTGCCACCATGTGCAGTACTGCCTGTTGGTTGAGTAGGCCCAGTCCCAGTGCTACTAGCCCTGCTGCCTGCATGGTTCTGTGTTGTGTTGGGCTGGGTGTGGCCCTTTTGTAGGCTCCCAGTGGCCTGCTAGGTCCAGCTGGGCTGATTTGGTGCACCTGTGCCCTGATTCAGTTCAGCCGGCAGTGTATAACGCCATGTTCGCGGTGGCGGCGGTTCCGCCACCGTGATCACGGTATTTCCGCCATTTTTTCCCCGGTATTTCCGTGTCCGCGCTAGTTGTGATGCTCACGGTGTTTCGTGTTGCCGGTAACGGAGGGGTTTCCGTGCAGGCGGAATTAAGGGGAACCCTATTTCCGCGGTGGCGGTTTAGGGTGGTGCTATTACCGGGGCCGCGGGTCATGATTGCGCGGACATGCAAACGGTGCCGGTATGGTTTTACCGGCAGTGTTAATTCCGGCCCGGAGTACTTGTAATGAGGCCCAATGTATGTATATAGCAATGTACACAGCCAAAACGTCTACACATATAGCTAATGGTTTCCAGAAATTTGCGAAATGCGATAGTACTTCTCTGGGAACGTTCCATGAAAAGGAATTCCAATAAAACCCTGAAATGGGCGGGAATGTCTATTCTTGGGTGTGTTTGGCTTCCTTCTGTAATGGCTGAAATCTGACCCCGCTAATGCCTGCATGCAGATTGCTATTCCAGAAGCCCTATGCTCCATCACCTAATTAAAGGCGCTGGGCCAGGCATACATGCCACCCAAAGAGCACAGTCCTCTCTCTAGTGTCATGCCTCAAGCAATAACAAGCAGGGCATTGTGTTTAAATGGAACGTAGTGCGGCTTGCTTTTCATTAAACTGCGACTTGCCTGCCCTTTCCGGGGCTGATTGACTCTTGCCTTATTAGCGGTCTTGCCCTCTGCCGCCGAGGAGGTGGATTTCTGCAAAGCAAGATCGAGGGCCCGGGTTTCTACGCCTGATCATGTAAACCGAGCCTGATCTATCCAACAAAGGCAGGTTGGTGTGAACCCTGCAAGATGGATGTCCTGGAAGAAAGGCATCCGGAACGGGAGAAGCAGCGACCAACGTTTGAAGAAAGCTAGGGAGAATGCAGAGGGGAGATGTTTCACGAAACTCTTAGAACCTCAGTCACTATAGTGGCATCACACGAGCCTCGACCCTTTAACATCATCACAGAAAGTGACGCCATATGATGTTTGACCTAGTAGAGCCATTGCATGGTTTTTAAACGATCTTTATTGCAAACGTGTCTTATTTATTAGCAGCCATAAATTACAAATCGCAAAAGCCAAAATCACCCTTGCTTCTCAATGACCAGCACTCCTATTCTTCCAAGCATTAAGCAGCATGGGAGTGGGAGTCGATAGTCCAGAGATCACTAATGATACCAATGGATATGTACAGCAGAACGGCAATCGTTAACTTTTTTCCTACACTTTTGCAAGTAACTGCCCCAAAAGAATGTGTAAAATTGGATAAGAGTATTACAAAATATTATATAGAGCAAGTGTTAAAATCCTTTGCCGATATCCAATTTAAGTGCATTGAGGAATGGGGATGTGACGGATTGCCTAGAAGTCCAGGCTTTTTTGATTTTTATTTAAAAGTAATAAAATGACGCAGCAAATTCCTAAATCTGCTCATCAGAGCTCCCTTTCATTCCCTCCATGCCAAAAGTATGGTCTACGCATGTGCCCCGCTGGATCAGTACCCTGTTCTGCAGTGCCCGTTCTCCAGAGGCACAGAGCTGGTACAGGGGGACACACATGTCCCTCTGACGGCGGCAGTGACAGCCAAGTTCCCACAGAGCATAGGCTGCATTAAGACATGCACCCCTGTTCCAAAAACTGCATAGCTATGAGGCCCCCGGTGGGGCGTTCAGCTTTAAATCTAACACATACCTGACTTTAAGGGGTTCTATGTTCTTTCATTGTCAGGCTTTCTAATGCCTGCCATTTAAATGTAGAGAAAATAACTAAAAAGTTAATCACATTTCTTTTGGGGGGGGTAGAGGGGATTCCCCCTTCAACCACAGCACCTGTTTACTATTCCCGACCCCCCAACCCTTATTTGCCCTCTCCCAACTCCTCCTAAAAATTTCAACGAACGTTTTCGTTATTTTATCCACGTTTAAAGCCTGGCGATGAAAGGACGACTTACTGTTTAAGGTATGGCCAGGGACGTAATTTCACCAAAATGCCAGGTGTAGTGGAAGTGATACCACATGACCTTTGACCTGTGATGTCATTTGACACCCCCACCCAGAAATTATATCACAGGAAGCAATGGAACACAACCTTTCACCCCATCACAAAACAGAAAGTGACATCACATAGAATTGTTCCTAAGTACAATATGAAAAATATGGTTACGATACCACTGTCATGTGATATACATTTCATACAAGAATGGATCGCCATATGTATCGTTAATATCAGTGCGTATAGGCCCATATTACCAAATTACTGTGAATGCAAGCAGATGTCCAAAGCCAAATGATAATGATGTGTTATTATATAGCACTTAAGCTTAAGCGCTTTACATAGAACAAATATACATACAATATCACCTAACTTGTGTTGGTACTCATTTATTGACCTCAGAAGGATGAAAGGCTGAGTTGAGATGTTTAAGAACATACCAAATCACTGACTCCCCCCCTGAAGTGTGCCTGAAATAAACCTTTAATGATCCTAGCAATTATTGTATAGAATTCCAGAAAGACAAAGGGCCTCATTACAACCCTGGCAGTAGCCGTGCCTGTCACACCGGCACGTCTGCTGCCGGAGTTGCATTTTTTCCAGCCCCTGGCAATGGGGATGTACAGGGCCATTCAGACCTTGGCGGACCCTGTATGTTCCCATTGCCAGGGGCCGGAATCCATTATTCCCTGTTCCCATTTGAGCCCCATACGACTCAATGGGAATGGGAGGTCGGATGCACCGGCACCATTTATAACGGTGCCGGTGCATCCGACAAGCTGTGCTTGCGGGTGCCTTTCTACCCACCAGATCCGACCTGGCAGGCAGAAAGGCACACGCGAGCACAACTCATAGTTTGCCGGTCTGGGATCTATAGTAACGGCATGCTTACCGGTACCATAGTTCCTGGACTGGCAAACTTATAATGAGGCCCAGTGTATTGGTTATTTCTATTCTTTCTTATTTAGGATCACTCACTGCTCGAAATGTAACACTTGTGAGACCCGTTTTCTTTTTTTCTTTTTTTTCCTGTTTTTAGAGGCGTGATATAGAACGCCAGCCACAATAAATAAAGAGCCACATGGTGCTGGCCACAGCCCAGGAGCTTATATTTTAAAATAATAATAATAATAATGTTTAATTTTTTTTTTTTTTTTAGGGGTAACCAGGGAGACCACAGGGGTAGCAAGGGAACATCAGGGGGGTCGCAACTGCGACCCCTGGTGACCCCCAAATGACATCCCTGGGTATGGTGGCTAGAATGTCTCGTAATTATCCAAGCCAAAACTCCATGCCAAAAACCTAGTGTACACATGTGCCCTGCTGGATCAGTATCATGTTTTGCAGTGCCTGCTTTCCAGTGGCACAGAGCAGGTTCAGGGTTCACAGGTGCCCATTTGACAGTTGCTGTGACAGCCAAATAACTGCACCCGAGAAAACTCTGTTCCAAAAACCCTTAATTATGAGTTCACTGTCCTGGTGGCATGTTGAACTCTAACTATAAGCCATACCTGAGTTAGGGTATGGTGTATTGTATTTCTCATAATTATTACAGCCACCTCCAATTGATATCACACATGTGTCAGCCCTGTGAGCCTAGATCATCTGTGGATGGTGTAAGTGCATATCCCCAGCCAGGCTGTCCTTGCTGCTGCCAGAAAGACTGGCCTGGGGGTTTCCTCTGTGTGTGCCTTTGTGAGGAGAAGTAACACCCTCTTCAGATAGACAGCCACTCTACATGAAGCCCATGAAGCTGTCCTGGGAACAGGAATCAAATGGCATACCCGTTCATAAAAAAAAGAGTAGCTTCACACTAGGGTACTGCCTTAGATTCTACTGACGGGGGAAGGGGCGTGGTTAGTGTAGACAAAGGGATACAAAATGTACCTGACTGAAGAGTTCCAATAAAGGTGGAATTTCTGGTACTCCAATGCAGAGCCTACCAGTGTGGCTGGTTCCATGTGAAAACATCCTTATGAAAATCGCCTTTATCAATAACATCTTTTAAATTTGAAAGGGTATGCTGGAAGCAGATGCCATCTTGGTTGGGGTCTACCAGCCAATGGTGTGCCAATTTGACATTCTGATTCCAGAAGTCTCATTTATTTTGCTCAAGGATGTATCAAGGTTGACAACATCACAGTTAGTGCATAGGGGCTTCAGGCAATTCCAATGCCTTATTGCAAGGCAATGCTAATGAATTAACAGTTATCACTATTTTAATAAATGCACAAACATTGCAGACATCTGGTAGATAAGTGTACTGATTTGGCTGCAAAATTGACAAAGCAGCAGTCAGGTATTGTGATTTTCTGATTTATTCAGACAAATGTTGGTGTCACTTTGACTAAGGAGCATGCACCAAATCTCTCCATTGATATTTTTAATGAAGAAAAAAGAAAACACAGAAGCATATTTCATGACATTTGAGGGCTCTGAGAATGGGCCTTTAATAATTCTGCGTGATAATTAAATCTAGCACTCTCTCAAACGAATAAGCCTTCAGCTTCATCTCTAAATGAAATTCAATGAACCACGTGACTTTCCTTGTTACTTTAATGATATCTATCTATGGAATATATATATTTTTTTTTTTAGGGATTGATTTGTTATGGAGAAACCGCTATAGACCCATCCCACAATTTGGGACAAGCAACTTGTTCTAATCTGAATATTTGCTTTTATTTCAAAAATAAATCAAGGAATTGGAGGTGGTCCCCTAATTAAGAAAGCTTCCGAAGCGACCTACGATGGTTTAACTGGAAACTGGTAGCGTGTTTGCAGAAAAGAAAACAAAACCTTCCTGCTGTTGTCTAACGTTTTAATTCCAATTTGCGCAACATTAGACATTTAAAAACCAGTATGCAACTGCATCCCACTACTTCACCAAACGGACACACAAATTGGCATTTACTCTTTGATTAAACATTTTTTTTAAAACCCTTAATTTACAGTATAGTGAATGTAGTCTCCCCGAAACACATCTACCACTGACAACAAAAGTTGAAGCAGATCTAAGAATATTTGAAACAAAACAATTTAGTTCCTTTTCTGTGAAACCATTGACAAGTTTTGGCATCAGAGAAACAGGTTGCTCTGATATAGCTGGCCAATTCTGGCACTGATTCAGGTCTACAATGTTTGGCACTATATGTGACAAGCTATTGGATCCTAGATTGGGCATAGGTAAAATGTGAAATTTGTATGCTGTTATATTGGTTTCAAATCATTTTGAAGGCTTTGTTTTCTTACAGTTTATTTTGTTTGGATAGCAGTGACCAACACTCTTACTATTCTCAAACGACCAGAATCACCCTCAACAGAGAGCTCCATGTGTTCCTAAAGAAATTGATTTCTAGTGCTTTATTGAGTATGGTAGAAACCAATCAATGCCATTCTATATTTCAATATGAGATTTCTAAGAACTCTAGAGACTTCAAATTGCAGGAGAGAAGCCGTATTATGATATTACCTAGAGTTTCAATTTTAATTACAAATCACAAAGCATATACACGCTGCACCATAGTCCCCATTCAGCAATATATAACTTTTAAACAGGGTTCCACAAAATACTTTTAATTCTATCTGGGATATAATTAATTATTGGGATGTTTGTCCAAATAAATGGAGATCATCGTACTCACTTCTTGTTTGTCTTTCAAAGGCTCAGGATATATTGAAAAACTGACTGAAAAACTGGCAGCTTCAGTTCTCCCTTCCAATCTGTGCACCTGCTCCTATATTCCCTCTCCGGCTTTGTGAAGAGCTCTGAATTTACTTCTCCCTAGAGAGGCCCTCTTAAAACAATTTCCCAATCAGATACTTCTCTTCACTTCCTTACACTCACCAGGGCCCACCTGCTTGGTTCCATTAACCGATTGAGTTCTCTGTTTCATAAAGGGATGTGTCAGCTATGAATTAGACCTCCCTCAGGAATGAAGAATTAAAATTGGACGGGATTGTCATTTTTTCTCATAATTCGCTGTATGTATGGACATGTGATGTTATTAAAAATGACATTCAGAATCATAAGAATATTCTGAATTTGGGGAATCCATTTGTGTTCCTGTCAATGAATAATGGGGTTATTAAAATATGTGAATTATTAATGAATAATACAAGTTAATATATATTTCAATTAACCCTTTTAAACCTGATATTGTGTCTCACATTCTAGCTGAACGGGATTTGTGTGTGGGCTAAATCAATACCAATAGTCAATCTGTAGTTGTGAACTTTGTCATTTAGCTTCGCAGTATAACAAAATGGTGTCCTAGCCTTTATTACCTAATGGAAAAAACACATTCTTCATGGGGCCTAGTGCTCTAACAGGGTTAAAGGTTGATGACCTTACATTAGGCATCTTCTTATTAGAAGTTTCAAGTAATGATCGACGAACCGATACTGAAATTGTTGACTTTGAATGCTTACAAATTAGCTTACAAATATAACCCCATGGATTTGTGTCTTTCCACAGCAAAATACTAGCATTTGAATGCATTTCTTGAAGTTTGAAAAAACAGCCTTTGTCTTCAGTAAAGAAAGATCGAAGCATTAAGTCTTAATCATGTATCAAAGGGATGGATAATGGCTCAGGTCATTCCTGCTTCACAAAAGAGCGGCTATCTGCACAAATAAACCAGGCCATTACCCACTCTTGTCTCAATGTCCAGCACATCTCTTGAGTTCCTGCCATACACCAGCGCACAAAAGGGAAGAACCCGGTATATGATTGGAGTGTCTTTCTCACAGTATCGACGGTACCCAGGAATAGATTATCCCAGTTCTTTCCATCTTCGGTGACCAACCTTTTTAGGATGCTTTAAAAGTCTGGTTAAATCTCTCCAGTAGCCTGATGGTCTGAGGATGATACACCAATGTCCTTAGGGTCTTAATCCTTATGAGGTCATTCATCCCACCCATCTACTTAGACATGAAGCTGCTGCCTTGATGAGTATTTCTGTCAGGAAGCCGACTCGGGGGGAAGAACGGAATGAGCACTATGAGAATCACCTTGCTGGTGTTACTCCTTAAGGGAAAGGCCTCCGGGTGCTGGATGTCATAGTACGTTGTTACAAGGATGCACTTGTTTCCTGTGCTTTAGGGTTGCAGTGGCCCCACAATTATCAAGCCTATCCGGTATAGGGATAGTGAGCAGTGATTGAGTGATTGGAGGGGGGCCCTGGGAAAGTCATCTGAGGAGGTCTTCTCGTAAGTGGGACAGGTTGAACAAAATTATTTTCCCTGAACATATACTCTAAGCCAGTAAAACCGACAGAGATGAGTGTCCTGCAATTTTAAGGCCCAGGTGTGCAGCCATCAAGTTGAAATGGGCCAGTTTCATCACTGCCTTTTGGAATTTCTTTTGGACTTGGATGGTTGATATTGTCCCCCTTGGGTTTACGTCCACTCTGTACAGGAGCCACTTCCTGTGGATGAAATCAGGGGGGTTGTCAGAGTATGACTCTCAGCTTCTGAGACTACCTTTTTACCAGCTAGGAGAGGATACATTCTATGTGCTTCAACAAACTCTATCCGGGACAGGGAATTCCTAGGGGTCAGGAATTCTCGCTCTGTGTCTCAGTAATTTCTTCAAACATGGCTTCGGCTCTCTCAGTCTGATATAGATCTTCCACTTCTTCAATCTCGGGCACTCCAGGTAATACCACCTTCAAACCATTCTTCACTGGGGTCTTGACCCTGGGAGGGACTATCACCTCCTTATCCCCAAACATGTCAAATCCTGCAGCGCTGGGTGTTCTGGTGGGGACATGGGTCACTTTGTCCAATCATGTTATTCTCAACATCTCTTTTGGCTGTTGGCAACATCTGTATTGGTGTCTAGATAATCCCACGATGACAACATGTGTCACAGATGACCACAAGAACACATCAACTCTCGAACACAGTTCACCAGTCTTTATTAAAGAAACTGAAGAGGGGATTGCTCAGGGCTGTCCATCCCTCTGTTTCGTCTAGCGTGAGCGGTCCTGTCCAGAGACCAGGTCTTCCTCAACTGCAAGATGGTCTCTAGAGATTATTAATCCATACTATCCAAAATTCTGCCCGATTTATTGTGATGGACTAAGGGCAAACACCATTTCTGTCTCCCTCTGGGAACAATCCAAAAGTACTGCCACGAGGAAGAGCAGGACAATGAAGAGCCCTATGCAGAATGGATACAAACATACTAGCTATTGGAAGCTAGAAATACAATCTGACATAAAAACTGATGAAGGACTCTCCTCTAGGTCAGTCCTGCCCCGGAGCAGCTTCACGCTGGGGAGCAGAGCAACACAGAGAGGGTGCACTGCAGAACTGAACACCTGGAGCAAGAAGGTGGGGACCGAGAAAGCAGAGAAGAGCCACGACCTACCGGGATGTTGGGGAACCTGGCATCTGGAGGCAGAAATCAAGTTAGCCGAGTGGTCCAGACGAGACCCGAGGCATGGTGAGAAATCAACGTTGTGGAGCCTGCTGAAAGCTGAAGGAAGAGTGTGTGGGCCCAAGGGAAGCCGCAGAAGCTTACTGGTGTTGCAGAGGACTGGAACCCTTGTGGACCAAGTGCAAAGGTATGCAGAGGGGGACCCAGAAGGCACAGGGGAGACCCCAGAGGCTGTGGTTGGAAAGCACTGCAGACCCATTTTCCTAGTCCAACTGTGACCGAAGAGAGAGATCAGTTGAGAACGCAGTGGGTGAAAGAGCACTCCAAAGAGATTCAAAGTGAGGCCTGGCACAACAGTGAACCAGGCCTTATCTTTCACTGCAAAGCTAGAAGAGGGGTTGGGGACCCAGACTGTGATACAAACAATTCCTGGAAGGTTAGTGAACCAGGTTTAAGAAATCCATTTTACGACACAACGACATGAGAAGTCCAGGGGAAGAGATCCCTTGGCACAAGTCATGAAAAGCCCCAGGGGAGAAGAGATCCTTTTGGCACAAGTTCAGAGTAGACCAGAGGAAGGGAGATATATCCTTTGGCAAGATAGACATTTGACAACTAAAGCTATTGGGTAAGAGAGCCAGTGAAAGGCTTGGGGAAGGGAAACGCCTTCCCAATATTGTTTTGGAACTTGGAACTTTTCTGAGAAGGTCTGGAGAGAGAGAGAGACCTCCTCCCCGATCACAGGGAACAACACATGAAAGCCCAGTGACGGCTAGGGTAAGAAGGATACTCTCCCCACCATTTATGAACTGCCTGAAACATCCCAAAGAAGGCAGTCATCCTGCTATAAGGATTTATAGTGATTATTTTGAGAAAAAAACTTTCGAAAACAAAGTTTAAACAAAAAAAGCCGTGACAAACTATATTTAACATGGAAAGTGCATTTCTCTCTAAACCAATCCGTCGACAATAGTCATGGACTGGTTTCAATTGAAATGCACTTTCACATGTTAAAAGTAGCATTTCAATGCTTTTTTTTGTAACTTTCAAACTTTACATGTAACGTTTCAAAGTGTTTGCGTATATTAGGAGGGGGGTTCTCCCCCAACCCCCATCTCCCATGCCACCCTCCCACCCCCCAACTGTAACTCAAGCCCCAACCCTAACCCTAGCCCTGGCCCTGACACTAATGTTAATATAACCCTTAAACTAACCCAACTACCAACCCTAACCCTATTTTAACACAAACTGACCCTAGCCCCAACCCTAACCCTAACCCTAGCCTCAACCCTAACCCTAATTTAACCCCTAAACTAACCCTAGCCCCAACCCCAACCATAAACCCTAGCCCCAACCCTAACCCTAATTTAACCCCTAAACTAATCCAACCCCCAACCAAAACCCTAACCCTGGCCCCAGCCCTGCACTAATACTTACCATCACATGTCGATGGCACCTTCGAATTTTTTTCAACGAAATGGTCATTCAAAAGAATGGCATTTCGACAAAAAAATTTGAAGGGTTGCCATTCGAAACTTTTACATTCACCGAATACCGCTATAAGTAGGGTACAATCTATTTATATGTTTCTGTTGAAGTGTAAGGGATGGAAATTGGTTTGGGAAATAGGAGAGTGGATTATTTACTTTTGACAAACATTCTGACGTTATCCTTGGTTTTGTTTGAGGCAGGGAAACCCCTCTTAGTTATAGGGACAGGTAGGGTATGTTTCCTTATTTTTAGATCCATAAATATTTACACCAACAAGCATGCCACCTTTGTGTCCCGTGTCTACTTCTGCACCCGTACATAGGGCAGAACTGAGCACATGTAACATGGAAGATCAGGAATGGAATCAAGCAAGCTACAGGCAGGTAACATGGATTCTGGCCATAGAGCAGGAAACTGCAAGCAAGGAGCAAGAGAACTGCTAGTAGAGATGAAGGGGATGCAGACCGGGAACAGAGGACTGCAAGCAAGGGAGCAGTGCTGCAGGGCAGGGAGCACGGGACACTGGAACTAGAGCAGGTTCTGTTCCCAAAGCTCCCCAGAGGTGGATTTAATGTGACTTGGACACATTACCTCCGCCCCACACTAAGGTAGGACCACAACACATGGGATGATTCAAGGGTGAGACACTCTCTGTTATTGTCACACAATAATCCTGCCCCAATGATAGTGACTGTAGGAATACACTACCTATACCTCCAATCCTACCACTCCTACCAGACTTGATATGCACGTGTGAACCGAACTGAACATTCTTGGGAAATTGAAACTACTTGGCACAATAACGCGGGTTAATAATGTTGAGGAGTGTTGTATTCCAAAGGTTTAAAAAAGAAAGATCCATTCTATGAAGTAGGACATCCTAGCAGCAGAGCTCTCAACATATTTTGATGCTACATGTTCCCTCTTTGAGAAACAGCAGGGACCTTCTCAGGAAAAAAAAGAAAAGCGTCCGATGTCTGGAGATACTGACTCACTGTAGGTGGCAATGATCTAAGCGGGTCCATCAATTAGGGATGACAGATGTATAAAAAAAATCGTCATTTAGAAAGCAAAGTGAGCTCTGTTTTCCTTTAACTGAAACTACAAAGAGCTATGGCTGGGTGTGGTTGGTAAATGTTTATACACTTGGCAAAGAACAAGCACTTTCATAGGATTATGGGTTACAGTAACAAGGACCCAGGAATATGCAGAAAAACACTGTTTAATATTTGGAACTTGACTAGACTTTAAAATATAATCTCCCTTACTCACAAACATGTTGATATTCAGTGTAACATTCAAAGTAAAGAATCAGACTTTTGACTTCCTGGGTCTTATTAGAATGCTGAGGCACACGCCAATGTAAGCATATCTACTAAGTAAATACATACAATGTGCATTACACAAACAAGGAAGCAAAAGGCTGCCGAGGAGGAGCGCTAAGTAATGGAGCATAGGATGAGTTGAAGGGGGCAGACAAGCTAGGGAGTGGAAAGGGGTGGTTGGATAGGGTGTTAGGGGGAGAGTGGGAGTTGCTGGGGCTCTGTGGTCGTCCCCCAGATAAAGAGAGGGGAGGTGGAAGGAGAGAGCCAGGGTGGAAGAAGGGGAGGAACAGGGATTCCAGGTCTGTTCCTAGGAGAGTTAGAGGGGTAATGTGAGTTAGATGGGGCGATAGGGAGCAAGGGAGATCCTATTCAGAACTCCCATTGGGCGAAGCTCTATGCACAGTGGGATATTTGAAAAGGATCACTACAAAATAAAATCTATACAACCCATATAATGTTTTTTCATTAGACATCTGAGAATTCTGACGATTCACTAAATGTCGTCACTTCTCTCTGAGGGGGAAACTCTTCCATTGAGGCCAGGGAGGTGAGGCTGCGACCCGGCAGTCCCCATGGGGGTGATATAATGAGAGCATCTCATGGGGATGGACTCCCCCTCTAGGGAGAAGGATGACCATTTAGGGTGTTGCCCTTATAAGAACATCACTCCCCCACATACTCCAGGCTCTTCTTTCTCTGCTAATTTCTTTGTAAAGACTAGGCCTGTGTGCTGCTGTAAAACAGACTACCTCAAGGTCCTGGAAAGTACTGAGATGACTTACGCGATAAAGACCAAAGAAGGATTGCATGCTGGGCAGATTATGCCAACCAGAATGAAAGGCCGGGAAGCCCGGGACACGCAAAGGAGGAGGCCAGGACGGAGCCGAGAGCAGTCCGCGCCCAGAGTCATGAGAACAATGGGATTCCTTCACCCAACATCATCCAGACTGTAATGGGAGCCTGGCCGATGGTGACACGAAGGCATTAAGCAGCGTGCATACCGTCACTCCAAGGGAGAGGATCCGAAAGGCAAAGGAGCCGAGATGCAGAGAAGCCCGCACAGCACTCCGATCAGGAGAAGGCCCTTAGGAAGAACCATCTGCGTGTCCCAGGTGCAAACAAGGTAACAGGGGAGGTGTGGGAACTGGTAGGGGCCTAAAGGTACGGGAGGCACAAACCCTGTACCGGAATTGCGAGCAGGACTATCTTCCTCATGGGAGGGAGAGAGAAACCGGAGTCGAGGACCCCACCCAAGAAAGTGATAGGAGTCATCTTCTTTGTGGCAGTACTTGGCAGGGAAGTGAACCAAGTGGGCCAAACCAAAGAAGAAGAGAAACAATGGTCGAGGACCCAAACCAAGAGTACAATAAGAGTCATCTTCCCTGGTGCAGTACTTGGCAGGGAAGTGGGACAAGTAGGCCAAATTAAAGAAGAGAGAAACCAGGGTTGCGCTACCCTCACAAAACTCAGAGTTGAGTGTTCTAAGTGTGAAAACCTATGAGGGGAAGAGCAGGGGAAGGTAGTAATTCCCCCTGGTTGTAAGAGATTGTGCCATAATCACCAGGAGAAGACAGACAGTCTCCTGGTAACATGGACCAGGAGGAGACAAGCCTGGGTTGGGAGTTATTCCTTCAGGCTAATTTAAGTTGGAGTTTAAACGCCAGCGGAAGAGAGGCATTCTCTTGGTTTATGAAGTAACTCTTATTTTGGAACTTGATGACCTGGCTAAGGGAATCGTCCTGCCAGGACTATTATTTGGAACTTTGTGACATGGGGAAGGGAAACATTCCACCAGGTTGTTTGAGACTGAACGCCAGGAGAAAGGAGGCATTCTCCTGGCCCACCAAGGAGACATTGTGTTGAACTTTGATAATATCCCAGGAGAAGGGAGACATTCTTCTGGGATCAGCACAGTTCTGCTTTATTTATTAGTTTATAGTGTAAGGTCCAGAAGTTGGGTTTTCTAGACACAGGACGGTGGACACATTTAATTTAACAGACTTCCTGACAGTCACCTTAGATCTTTACTGGAGGCCGGGAAACCCCTCTGAGCAATAGGGAAAGATAGGTTTTCTCTTGCTTTATTTTACTAGTAAAAGTTTACAGCCCCAAACATGGCACCTTAGCGTCAGAGTCCTTCTTCTACACCCTTACAGAATGGTCACCCAAAGGAAGAACCAGATGGCTCAGTAATGATCGACTCCCAACCACCCAACCCCTTTGTCAGGCAGCATCAATGAATTGCACTTAGAAAAATGAGAAGGTCAAACGAATGATCATGGCTCTCGATTTAGCAACATGTACACCTCCACTGCATAGAAAACGACAGGATACAAGCAAACTGGTTACCCTCAAATGCAGGAGAAAGGACAGTCACTGTAGAGGGTAATTTTGTTTAAAAAAGTGTTAGTTGCATGCAGCAGACCCACAATATTCGCACGTGCATGCTGTCGTATCCCCTCCATGCATTTTTCCACATTCACAAAACAGAGGGTAACATGAAAGAGCAAAAACAGGCAAAATCGCTTTTAAATCTTATTTAACTCTCTGATTTGTGAAAGGTGGAACCTGCTGCCTGAAAATGATGGTTTGCAGAAGGAATTTTCCATCGATTCCTATGGAACCAGACCCCTTTTATTTAGCAGGTGCTAAATACAGGAAAATTCTATAGGTATCAATGAATTCCAGGCCTGCATGAAAATGTCATGCAGCCGTAAAACAAGGTTTTATAGCCAAGACAGTGGTGGAAGCCAAAGACCACCAGAATTCAGAAGGAGTTTTGTCAGCCTACTTGGGGGAATATTTTTCTTACCCTGCTGGAAGCCAAAGCTGAACAGTCCCAGAGAAGGTAACAATCACCCTGGTGGAAGCCAAAGACCACCTGAGCTTAGAAGGGGTTTTGCCAGGCCGCTGGGGGCCATGTATATTTTCTGACCCTGGTGGAAGCCAAAGCTCACCAGACCCAGAGAAGGGAACAATCACTGTGGTGGAAGCCAAAGACCACCAGAGCTCAGAAGGAGATTTGCCAGCCTGCTGATGGCCACATTTCTGACCCTGGTGGTAGCCAAAGCTCACCAGTCCCAGAGAAGATAAAAACCATGAGCTTGTTGCAAGCATACTGGAGAACCATGAGCCTGATATGGGCTCACAGCGCAATGGGGAACCAAGAGCATGTAGTGAGCTTCTACCAGGTGGGTGACCTGTAGCTAGTGGGTGAGAATAACTCCAGTCAAAAGCACCCAGGCAAGAGCGGAGAGATCCGTTATGGTAATTTATCGTGCATGTCAACTAAAGAGAGAGGGATGAGAATTTTTGTCTGGTAAGCGTGTATTGTTTCTGCGCCTTCAATGCCTGAGGGCGACCAACAATCCAAGGAGCAAACGTCAAGACCAAGAAAGAAACAGATTAGGCCACTTGTAGCTGTTACGCTCACCTGGACCCCACAGGGGTGTCGATCGGACCCGGACATTTGCGGTTTCCGTCAACGTGATGCGTAGTGCAGAGATGACTGTCTGGACTGGCCCGCCTAGTCTTGTCTGCTGGACCCGAAGAAGTATTTTCCTTATGTTTGTAAAAGATGAGCTCTCCATCCTGCGTGTCTTGCAGGGGCGCGTAGATACCAGTTACTTCACTGGTTTGAAGGCGTTGGGAGAATTCCGGTAAGCATTGACTCTGAAGTCCCAGGTGGGATTGGTAAGTATCAAGTTCAAAGAGTTCAATGTGCCCGATGTTCACTCTTGTCCCCTTCCTTCCTTAAATTGCAACTGAGTTCGTGAGAAGAAGGTCTCGTAGCTGCTGCTGGCGTTCAGGTAAGAGTCTGTGCAACCTACGCTGTCCGGTAACTATTACATGCGTTAACGTGTTGTTTTTCTCCCTCTTTACAGATGCGGCATATGAAGATATGGAGAATAATACCGCCGGTGGTAAATCAGGTAAGTCTATGGTGGTAAGAGGTCTTTGTTGATTCCCTTGGCTCACCTTGTTATTCTTGTGCCCCTAGGTGCCGGAGTACGGCGAAGAAATGATGGACAGTGCCGGATCGAAAGATGCTGTGAGAACTGGTGAGTATGGCGCCGTGCTGGAGCTGGCGAAGCGACACGTGCAGGACTGATGTACTTCCAGGTCGGGAGATGAAATGGATCCGGAATCAGGTGAGGAATTTGAAATAAGTTCGTTTTCTAACCTTGTCCTTTTCTTCCTCTTTATTCTAGGAGCTCCGGATTCGAGGCGGGCGTGGCAGAAGACTGGATGCTGGCTGCAGGCACGGTGAGATTCATGCTGCTGGATGCAGAATAACACGAAGCATGTGCTGCTGTTCGGGCGTGGTTTAAATAGCCTCCAAAGTAGTCCCAGGAAAGAAGTTCCCCAGGAACACACCCGAGTAAAAAATAGTCCCTGTAGTAAAATAGTCCCATCCAGACCTCACGTTGGCTTGGATTTATTTGCAGCATGGTCTGCATGAGGTAAGTAATGTCTATGAGCCTGGCGCCTATAGCACCAAGACTGATTTTTATTATGAGCCTGGTGCCTACGGCGCCAGGACTGAACCCAGACAGCCCCTAGCTGGGGCTGCTGGGGTTTTTGTAAATGGCTGGATGCCTGCTCCCGGGGCTGATGGGCTTGATCCGGATACCCGGGTGTAGGCATCATGACAGCACTCCCCCCCAAGGCTCCTCCTAAAGTTGTTCTTCCCCTTGGCCCTGGTTTGTCTGGGAAGTTCCGATGGAATTTCTTCACCAACCGAGGTGCATGAACGTGGTCACTAGGCTCCCATGACCTTTCCTGTGGTCCGTAACCTTTCCAGGCGATTAAATAAAAAAGTCTTGATTTAATTAACTTATAGTCCAGGATATTCTTTACCTCGAATTCAGGTTCTCCATCTATTAGGATGGGGTCAGGTGGTTTGGCTAGTCTTGTCCCGGGTTCAACTGGTTTCAGAAGTGAAACATGAAAGACAGGATGGATCTGCATATTAGAGGGTAATTCCAACTTGACGGCCACCGGGTTGATGATGGCCTTAATAGTGTAAGGTCCCAAATACCTAGGATTAAAAGTCTGAGTTCCTTTTAGAGGTATGTGTTTTGTAGCCAGCCAAACTTGATCCCCAATCTGATATCTTGGAGCATCGCTTCTATGTTGATCAGCATTTTTCTTATATTTCTCTTTCGCTTGTTTCAAATGTTCTGTTGCCTCCTTAAAGGCTTGTGTAATAGTAGAGTGTAAATGGCTAACTGCAGGCATTTCTAAGTGCTGAGGCGAATCGAGTTCTGAGGTTCGGGGGTGATGTCCGTATATGGTATAGAAGGGGCTTTGTCCGGTTCCAGAATGTACTGAGTTATTGTATGCATATTCGGAAATCCATAAAATATCCTTCCAATTGCTTTCGGTCTGGTGCAGCATGCAACGTAGGTACTGTTCAAGGGTCTGGTTGGTCCTCTCCGTCTGACCATCGGTCTGGGGATGGTGACTGGTTGATAACCTCACGTCGATTTGCGCCAATTGACATTTCTTCCAAAATTGTGAAATGAATTGACTGCCTTGGTCAGAGACCAATACGGAAGGAAATCTGTGTATTCGAACAATGTTTTCAAGGAATTCCTTGGCCAAAATTGAAGCAGAAGGTAATCCTTTTAAAGGAATAAAGTGGGCCATCTTGGAAAAAAGATCCACAATAAAAAGGATGGTGTTAAATCCATTATATGGAGGTAGATCTGTAATAAAGTCTAAAGACAAGGTGTACCATGGTGTAGGTGGAATATCCAAAGGTTGTAAAAGGCCAGCAGGTTTTTTCTTCTGGCTTCTGTTTTGGGCGCAAATGCCACAAGACATCACAAATGACTTTACGCCTTTTCGCCAAGTGGGCCACCAGAACTGTCTTTTAATTTTCGCTTCAGTTTTTGCGATACCTGGGTGCCCTTCCATCAGGGTGTCATGGTAATTGGAGATGACTAGTTCTTGTATTTCCTTGTGTGGTAGAAATAGTCGTCCTTGATAGTAAGGTAGGTCATTGACGACTGAGTAGTCCGGGCCTTTCTTTACCCAGTCCTGCAGGGTTGCTGGATCGAAGAGTTGTTGGATTTTTGAATGAATATCTTCTAGTGTCTGTAGAGTAGTTATGCCAAGAATTCTTTGCTCGGGAATTATTGGCACCGGTTCCGGGTTTGCATATGCTTCTCCCATCCCTATTCGGGATAAGGCATCTGCTTTGCCATTTTTGCGGCCTGGTCGATAAGTGATCACGAAATCGAATTCGCCAAAGAACAATGCCCATCGAAGTTGTCGCGATGATTGGGCTTTGGCTGTTTTTAAATACTGCAGGTTCCGGTGATCAGTGATTACGGTAATGGTATGCCTGGCACCAAGAAGGTAGTGCCGCCAAGTATTAAAGGCGGATTTGATAGCTAATAGCTCTTTATCGGTAATCGCATAGTTTAACTCAGGTGCTGAGAACTTTCTGGACCAAAACGCTACTGGGTGAAGTTGACCGGTTTCAGGATCCTTCTGGGACAGGAGAGCTCCCATGGCTAAACTGGATGCATCAGTTTCTACTATGTATAGAAGCTCAGGGCGTGGATGCTTTAAGACAGGTGCTGATGTGAATTTCGCTTTCAGCTCTTGGAAGGCCTTTTCAGTCTCTTCGGTCCACAAGAAGCGTTTGTTTTTTCGCAAAAGTGCTGTGATGGGGTGTACAAAATGGGAGGAGTCCGGAATGAATCTGCGGTAGAAATGAGCAAATCTGAGCATGATTTGTACCCCTTTGACTGAACTGGGTGATGGCCACTTGAGAATTGCGTCCACCTTTCGAGAGTCCATTTGGACTCCCTTTGGAGTCAGGATAAATCCAATAAATTCAACTTCCGTAGCATAAAAAACACATTTTTTAAATTTTGCATATAACTTGTGCTGTCGTAGTTTCTCAAGGACTGCACGCACGTGCTTAACATGGTCTGATTCTGAGGAGGAGTACACTAGAATATCATCTATGTATACGACGACTCAGACGTCAATGAGTTCACGAAGGACATCGTTCATAAAATACTGGAAGGCTGCTGGTGCATTGCACAACCCAAAAGGGCATCACCTGATATTCGAATAATCCGTACTTGGTGCGAAAGGCAATCTTCCATTCGTCACCTTTCTTGACACGCACCAGATGATATGCCCCTCGGAGATCTAACTTAGTGTAGATACAAGCATCCTTTACTTGGTCTAGTAATTCGGTGATCAGGGGCAATGGGTATCGTTTTTTTACCGTAATCTGATTTAATGCGCGGTAATCTATGCACGTTCCAAGGTCACCTTCCTTTTTTGGCACGAAGAATACAGCTGAGGATGCAGGAGACTTGGAAGGACGAATAAAGCCATTAGCAAGGTATTGGTCCAGGTATTGCTGTAGGTGAAGAGTTTCAGGTTCCGTGAGGGCGTAGATTCTACTGCATGGGGGTTGTGCACCGGGTAGGAGGTCGATTTGACATTGTATGATCTGTGAGGAGGTAATGTATTGGCCTGTTCTTTTTGAAAAACATCCTGAAATTCTTGGTATTCCTGAGGTAACTGCACGATTGGGTTAACGACTGTAGCCAGGCCTTTGTTTAAAGTTTTCTCCGGGTAACAGGTGTGTGCAAAATCCGGGAAGGTTATTCTCTTCTCTCGCCGTTCTATACAAGGATGTGCCAACCATGGCATCCCCAGTATTATCTGGAACTGTGGGGCTTTGATTAGATCAAACACAATAGTCTCTCGATGCCCATCTTGACTCAACAGTGTCATCTCTGTAGTGGAATGAGTTACATGCCCCGAGGCAATCTCAGTTCCATCAACTGTGGTGATGACATCCGAAGTGGTCTTTTTGCAAAGAGGTAGATTCATCCTTGACACCAATTCCTGGTCCATATAGTTTCCTACGGCCCTGCTATCTATGTATGCCCTTACTCCGTGCATACGTGATGGCTGCCTGGGATCAAGTAGGACCATTGGGATGATCAGATGCGAAGTCTGAGTGTCCTTCTTTAAGCTCGGCAAGCAGACCTCTACGCTTGTCGGGCGTGGTCGTTTCCCAAATCAGGCTCTATGTGGCTTTTATCAGCAACTCCTACCACCTTCTTGGGTGGTTTTGTAGGGCAATCCCGTAGAAAATGTCCTGAGGTTCCACAGTACAGACACAACTGCATCTGTCGTCTTCTTTCTCTTTCCTTTTGAGTTAAGGGTCCTTTAACCCCCCTGATCTGCATAGGTTCAGATGCATCTGTTCCTTTGGGGGCAATGTTGGGTTTAACCAATACCCGATTCTCAAACTTAGCTCGATCAGCCTTTCGGTTCTGAAGTCGGTGGTCTACCTGGACCACTAAGTCTATAAATTCTGTGCAATCCTGAGGTGGGTTCACAACTTGAGCCAAGACGGCTTTGAGTTCTCCCCGAAGTCCATGATGAAACAATGTAATTCGTTTTTCCTCCGGCCACCCGGTTTCCACCACCAACCTATTGAAGGTTGCAATATAGGTTAGCAGATCCTGGATACCCTGTCATAAGGATAAAAGTTCGTTGTCCAGGGCTTGACCCTGTGAGTGTCTGGCGAATAGTTTTTCCATGCTCCTTTGAAAACCCTGAAAATCCCGGAGAAGAGGATCATCCTGGTTGACTAACGGAATGGACCAATCCGCTGCGATGCCACTAAGATACTTTGGTTTGGTCATTTGGAAAGGCTCCCGGTCTGCATAAAAAGTGCAAGCGGCATTGGTTCATAAACACGGTGAACCTTTTGCGGTCCCCAGCAAAGCGTTCGGGTGGAGCTAACGGAATATTTCCTGGTAAAACCACTTGCACAGGATTGCTTGATGAAACGGGGGTTGGGTTTCCCCATATCCAGGTAGGGGCGTTTGCCCAGGTTGGTTTTGCAGTAGTTGCCTAGCCAGATCATCAGTGCGCTCCTTTGAGACAATCAGTTCTCTCCTGAGGGCCTTAGTCTCTTGGCGAGCGGCATGTACTTCCGCCCTAAATTCCCCCAATAATTGGGCCAGTTGGTCGGTTTCCGAGGTTCCCATTACACCCGGGTGGGTATTTTAGAAAGGCTTTGTGTTCTGTTATGCTCAGCTGGACCCCACAGGGGTGTCGAGCGGACCGGGACAGCTGCGGTCTCCGTCAACGTGATGCGTAGTGCAGAGATGACTGTCTGGACTGGCCCGCCTAGTCTTGTCTGCTGGACCCGAAGAAGTATTTTTCTTACGTTAGTAAAAGATGAGCTCTCCATCCTGCATGTCTTGCAGGGGCACGTAGATACCAGTTACTTCACTGGTTTGAAGACGTCGGGAGAATTCCGGAAAGCATTGACTCTGAAGTCCTAGGCGGGATTGGTAAGTATCAAGTTCAAAGAGTTCAATGTGCCCGATGTTCACTCTTGTCCCCTTTCTTCCTTACGTTGCAACTGTGTTTGTGAGAAGAAGGTCTCATAGCTGCTGCTGGCGCTCAGGTAAGAGTCTGTGTTACCCAATGCTGTCTGGTAACTATTACATGCGTTAACGTGTTGTTTTTCTCCCTCTTTACAGATGCGGCACATGAAGATATGGAGAATAATACCGCCGGTGGTAAATCAGGTAAGTCTATGGTGGTAAGAGGTCTTCGTTGATTTCCTTGGCTCACCTTGTTATTCTTGTGCCCCTAGGTGCTGGAGTACAGCGAAGAAATGATGGAGACAGTGCCGGATGGAAAGATGCTGTGAGAACTGGTGAGTATGGCGCCGGGCTGGAGCTGGCGAAACGCTGCGTGCCGGACTGATGTACTTCCAGGTTGGGAGATGAAATGGATCCGGAATCAGGTGAGGAATTTGAAATAAGTTTGTTTTCTAACCTTGTCCTTTTCTTCCTCTTTATTCTAGGAGCTCCGGATTCGAGGCGGGCGTGGCAGACGACTGGATGCTGGCTGCAGGCACGGTGAGAGTCACGCTGCTGGATGCAGAATAACACGAAGCATGTGCTGCTGTTCGGGCGTGGTTTAAATAGCCTCCAAAGTAGTTCCAGGAAAGAAGTTCCCTAGGACCACACCCCAGTAAAAAATAGTCCCTGTAGTAAAATAGTCCCATCCAGGCCTCATGTTGGCTTGGATTTATTTGCAGCATGGTCTGCATGAGGTAAGTAATGTCTATGAGCCTGGCGCCTATGGCGCCAGGACTGAACCCAGACAGCCCCTAGCTGGGGTTGCTGGGGTTTTTGTAAATGTCTGGATGCCTGCTCCCGGGGCTGACGGGCTTGATCCGGATGCCCGGGGGTAGGCATCATGACAGTAGCAAGATCAATTTCCACAACAGGCCGCATTTTAAAAATGGCGGCATGACAGAAAATAGTGCATGCATTAATCAGGAATAACACAGGGAGCAGGAAGGGATGGCAACAGGAATGGTGAGGTAAAATGTGGGATTGGGGCGATGTCGGGGTGAGGTGGGATGTGGACGGAGGCAAGTGGAAGGGGTGGAGTTGTGGGAGGCAATTGAGCAGGGCTGGCGGGTGACCAAGGGTTGCGGGAGTGTTACCACCAGAAGGCAAGGGATCGTATGTCACGGGGAGCGGGTAGTAAAGTATCATTTCAACTGTAAAGCCAGGCCCAGGAACACAGGCTTTGGCAAAACTGGTCTGCAGAAAAATGGTAAATGGAACCAAAGCAGCCAGTTGGCCACTTTCAATAGCCTAACTGAGTGAAGCGAAGGAGGCTGAGGGTTGAGAAGACTTTGGGGCATCTGCGAATAAGAGCAGGGAAGGAACATTTACTGGGATACTAGGTGCTCTAAGAATAGTACCTATGAACTTGTTTTTCGGGCACTATTAGCCAGATCGTGTGCCTTTTGTGTTTTAGATACTGTCCAATACAACATGTATGGGTTCCTCTTATCCTGAACGTGCGGGGTGTGAGGTTTACCTCCAAGAGCGACATTGATGACTTTTCAAGGGAGCACCAAGTCAGGTTTAATAACCAAGATATCATTTATATCCTTTATATTCATAAAACCATAAATACACATCAGCTCACACAAATTTACACAGCCAATGAAAAAAGATGTGCAGGAACAAATGACCACAACAAATGTAATTAGAACAAACACTGATACATAGGTAATGACTAGTCTGAAGGATCATATTCATTTTAAAATGCAAATATGATCAAATTATTTTACAAACCTAATATTATTGGGTCACCAAGGCGACGCATCCTGAACTACAGCCCAAGGCCTCTCTGTTAAGATTTGCGACAGAAAAATCTACACAGGAGTGATTTAGGGACTTACAAAGTCTAAAAGCATCCTAATATCATCTTGGAAAACATGGAGCTAATCACGATTTGCTTAGGGCTAGCATACAATGCAGAGAGTAAAAGAAAATATTGCTGGGATTCTGACCGAAGTGGGCAGTTGGGGCATTTGCTTAATGCATTTTTCTGCCCTGGACAAGCGACAGCTGTCAAAGTCGGGAAAATGCATGTTGCCAAATATAGCTGCACGCGGGCTTACCCCGACATTTTTCATTAAAATGTCAATCTTTTGAGGAATCCATCCGAACAGGGTGGCTCGTTTAGAAGGCAGCCTCACAATAATATTGTGTATTTCCATTCTGTAAATAGTTTACATAACACAGCTGAGAAGGCTATCCCTGTTATGAGGATTACTTCCTTTCTCCAAACACTTGTGTACGAGCGTGATACAAATAAAATATATCATATCATATCACAAAGGGGTTTACATAACTTTGCCACTGGAGACCAAGAAAGTTGTTGAACCCCTTTCTCAAGTGCGTGAGTTTCCTGTTCCTCCCCTAGTGTGACAGGGTGTGTGAAATAACTACCCACAACAGTGTTGAGCTCTGCAGCTGTATTCGGTTCTAATTGCAATTGAGAAATCTGGAAAGTGGGAGGTCCCAAGAACAACAATTGATATCATCTAGAGATCAAATGATCCCAAGAGCCTGACGCATGGTCTTGACGTCAGATGTTAATGTTAAATGACATTTATACCATGTACAATCACCAGTGGAGTGGTCCCCTGGCGATCTTGTGGATCTGACATGTAAGAGGGTAGGATGGGTTAGTAGGGCATAGCGGAACAAAAAGGTAGAACGAGAGTTGTGATGTCCTGTTGACAGCTTCAGTTCGGTTAACACTATTCGCTGAGATGGGTGCGGTTTGCAGATCGGTAGACTCCCATGTGTTGTTGTGCGAGGCTATGCGTGGTTTGTTTTGTTGTTGCAGTGTAGTGAAGTGAATGCGTTTTGCTGTGCAAGGAAGTGGTTTTGTATGTTTAGCGTTTGAGAGGTGTATGCAGAGAGTTGACGTTTTAGCGTATGGTTTGTGGGGTTACCTTGTTTCTTCGGACATCTGTGTTGGGTGTCTCTGCCCGTGCTGTTGGCTGTAGAGTTCTGTGGTAGACGACTTGCCAGGATCTGCGTGAGGCGGTGGAATGTCTCTGTGGCTGTTTAGTGATATGTGGGTGTGAAGGTGGTGAGTGCCTCATCCACCCCAGGGTCGAGATCGGTAAGGTTGTGAATTGCTCTTAGGTCATCGGTAGGGTGTGCCTGCCATCAACCCCATGAGCTCCTAGGGTGGGTCCCCTCCTTCCGAATCCCAGGCGCTCCCTGTCCTGTTGGGTGCTAGTTATTGCTGAATACTCCCCCATCTGCAGCTAGGGTGCCTGTACCTTTGGCTTTGCCTAGCGTAGGGGTTTGGTTTGGGAGAGGGTGAATCCTGGGCTCCCTCCCCCCAGATACTTCATGCCATGTGCCTTTGTTTGTGGCATGTTCTATTTCCATTGGTGTCTTTATTTTTCTAGTTGTTTCCATCTAGTTCTGAGGTGAAGAGCCCGGTTTTGAGTAGTTTTCTGAATTCTACGTGTTCCTTTGTATTGCATACTTCTTTCGCTAGGGTGTTCCCAAGTTTTTGCTGCCAGGTGAGAGAATGAGGATCCCCGCTCGGTTTTTTTCTTGTGCATGGTGTGGGTTCCAGGCGGATGTCGATGCTTGTTCTGAGTGTTCTTTTCGGTTGGAAAATGTTTTTTTCTTTTGTAGGAATTCTGCGCTTTGACCGTGGATTGCTCTTTGTGTTATAAACGCGATTCATTGTTTAATTGGCAGCCAGTGTAACAATTTTAGCGCTGGGGTGATGTGGCACCTTCGTGATAGTTTAAGGAGAAGTCTGGCCGCTGTATTATGGATATATTGTAGTTTCTTCAGCAGGTGTTCCGGCATTCCGAGGTAAAGACTGTTTGAATAGTCAACTCTGCACATGATGAGGGTGATGACTCTCACTGTTTTATGAGTGAAGGACAGGAATGGTAGGATTCTTTTTATCGAGTGTAGGAGGAACAGGCATTTCTTGATTTTTGCATGTACTTGTGGTTCTAATGTTAGCGCGTGTCCATTAAGACTCCAAGGTTTTTTACTATTTTCGATGGTGTGGGTTTTGTTCCTAGTTCTGTGGGCCATGGGATATAATGATTATTTTCCAGGTTTTTGGATATAACCATGATTTCTGTCTTGCCTGTGTTGAGTTTGAGGCCGTTTGTGTTCATCCATTCATAGAGTTCTTTCAGACATTCTTCCAGTGTTGTTTTTTCTTCCTGTGCCTCTTTAATTTTATAGATGATTTGTGTTCCGTCTGCGTAGTAGAAGCACGTAAAGGTAGTGGCCTTTGATGTGCTTGATTAACGGAGTCAGATACATATTCATTCCTTGAAACACTTGTGTATAGGTGCATTATAAATGCCATATCATATCATAGCAGTGGTTATAGGGATTGATCCTTGTGGTACTCCACAGTCAGTGTCCCATGAAGCGGATTTGAACGTTTTTATGCAGACAGTTTCTGTTCTATTTGCTAGGAATTATTTAATCCAAGCAGAACTAGTTTGGTTATTTGTATTTCTTCTACTCTCTTCATGAGGATGTCATGGCTTACTGTGTCAAACGCTGCAGAGAGGTCGAGTAGTATCAGGGCAGAATTTGTGTTGGAGTCTGCGTTTGTTTTTAAGTCATCCCAGATAGACAGGAGTGCCATTTCTGTTCCTCTCGTGGGTCTAAAGCAGACTTGTACCTGGTCCAGCAAATGGTGTTTTTCTACTTGTTCCTGTGTTAGGTCGTAGACATACCTTTCTAGCAGTTTCGCTGTTTGAAATCGGTCTGTAGTTAGAGAGGTCTTCCACATCGCCTGCCGTGTCCTTGATGAATGGTTTGATGTGCGCCGATTTGAATGACCGCAATACTTTCCCTGTTGCGAGTGATATTTTAAAGAAGCTTCTGTAGCATTCCAGTGGTTCACCCTTTATGAGGATTGATTAGTATATGTCTGGGGGACAGGGGTGCAAGACAAATGTCTCTACTGATATTTGTGGGAAGCTTTGGAGGTTATTCTGTGGTTCCACGTTTGGTGGGGTGGGTTTTGTGTTTTGGTTGACTGGTCTGCTTTGTATGATTTGATGGAAGTCACTTATTTTATTTTTGAAGTGGTCCACAAGGTCGTTGCATAGTTTCTGTGAAGGTACCAGAGTGTTGTTGCATCCTGGTGGGTTCCTCATTTCGTTTATGATGTTGAGCAGTTCTTTTTGGGTGTTGGCGGCTTTGGTGATTCTGTTGTCATAGTATTTCTTTTTGGTCTTTTGAATGTCCTTTTTTGTAGGATCAGATTTGAGATTGAAATTGCGATCTTTTTGTGTGGTCCTATTCTTTCCCCCATTCTAATTCAAGCTTCTTCTTGTTCCTTTTCATGGTACTGAGCAGGAGGTAAACCATTCCACCATTGCTCTCTTTCGTGATCGGGTGAAGGTTTTTTCAGGGAAGATGCCGTTCATTGTTTCAGTGATCCATTTATGAAGTAGCCCTGTTTGTACATTGAGGTCGGCCTCACCCGGGTTAGTGGTTGGTGGTTTTGTGGGTTCAAGTTGTTCTAAGTTGCTAGATTTTATGGTTTTACGGTTTCTTTTTGTAATGGTTGGGAGGTTTTTTTTGGAAGCTTGGCTGCTTTAGTTGGTAGCATGATCACAAATGGAATGATGAGGTGGTCGCTCCAGAGTATCTCTACTGGTGGTACACTGATGAATAGTTTTTTGTTGGCGGAGATTGCTACAAGCGTGTGTCCCACTGTGTGTGTTGCTCCTTTAACCAACTGCCGTAGTTTCATTGTCTTTAGTTGCTCGATTGTGATTTTTGTGAGTTGGTGTTTTCTTCTTCAAACCAGATGTTAAAGTCCCTGAGGATTAGCAGATGTTCCTGTTAGATGGCTATTCTGGTGATGGCTTCTATGAAGTTGTCGATGAAGGTTGCGTCGTATGTTGTTGGTCTGTAAACCAGTACGAATCTGATGTTTGTTTATGGGATCACTGTCAATTTAAGGACTAGGGATTCACCGTTTTTGATGTATAGTGGTTTGTCTGTTTTCATGTTCAGGTGTTCCTTGAATGCTATTGCAAGACCTCCTATGCTTTTTTTCTTTCCTGCTTGCCTGTGAGCACTGAAGTTGTCGGTATGCAGCTGTGGAGTTTGATATTGTAGTTGTCATCCAACCATGTTTATGTGATGAATAGGATGTAGATACTGCTGTCGCACAGCAGGTGGTAGATCTCTGTGACATGTTTGGACATCGATCTTGCGTTGAGTATGCTGCAGGGAATTTTTTTTGCCATGGTTTAGTTTGTTTTTTAATATCGGTTTTGTCTTGTGACTGTCGAGTTGGTTTGCTCCCATGTTGCTCTTAGCATGTGATGGTTGTTCAGTGGAGTATGTTTCGTCGTTAAATAGGTCTGCTAGGTTACGTACTGGGTTTCTGTTTTCTTCCGGTTCCTCGTCTATATTTTGTTGCAGTTGAAGGAGGAGTCCATGTGTTTTTGTGATATATGGAGTTTGGGCGTTGATTTAGTTCTTATTCCTTCTGGGTGTTTCTGTTTTTTTCCTGCACTGTTCCGGTATGTTGTTAGTACATCTCGTATCATTGGTCTTATTGAGTTTTTCTAGTGAGTGGTCGATTGCGAGGTATGGCGTTTAATATAGAGACTTTTCTCTTCTCCTACCGTTTGTTCTCTTGTCGACCATGTTTGTGAGGGGTGTGTTCCGCAGTTGTGACTATGTCTAGAGTATGCGGGATGTGGTGTGATTCCATTTGGTTTATTCCTTCTTTTGTTTGTCTTTCGCAAGGTCCTGTTCTTTTTTTTCATGGCATATTGCGGTTCTTAGTGGTACATTGATTTAGAAGTTTGTTTACGTTTAGGTTGCAGTTGTTGCAGTCTTTTGGAGTAAGTTGGTTTAGACATTTGTTTGCGTTTAGGTTGCAGGGGCGGTAGCCCACGTGCAACACCTTGCGAGCTTGGATGGTAGCTGTTCTTGGCTTTTTGTGTTTGTGATTATTGACATAACGGTTTAGGGCTGGGTGGTCTTGTGGGGGTGGTTATGGGGTAATGGTGGGAAGGCTGTCCGGGGTAGTAACTGGGGAGTCTTTACCTTGCTGCAAGATTTACCTGGGGATGGAGTATGGGTGGGGAAGTCCCAGGCTTGATAAGATTCTAGGATTATTTTAGGGGTGGGTTGTCTATCTTGATAAAGGGTATTCTAAATATCAAAATATAGCAGTTGACGAGACACCTAGATTTGAGATCCCTGGATAGTGGGGGAAAAAAGGCCTACGTTTCAAAGCAGAGCAGTTCGGGAGACACCAAGATTTGAGTTTCCTGGATAGTTGAAATATAGCTGTCTGGCACAACCAGGCTATCTAGCACATTCAGGCTATCTGGTATGATCAGGCTAAATTAGGAATAATATCTTAGACAATCAGGCTAAATGCAAAATAAGGCTATATGGCACAATCAGGCTACATGTGAAATATGGCTCTCTGGCATTATCAGGCAACCTGGAACAATCAGGCTAAATGCGAAATTTGGCTATCTGGCACAATCAGGCTATATGTGAAATAAGGCTATCTGGTACAGGCAGGTTATCTGGCACAATCAGGCTAAGTGCAACATTAGGCTATCTGGCACAATCAGGCTATCCGGCGCAACCAGGCTAAATGCAAAATATGGCTATCTGGCACCATCAGGAACAATCTGGCTAACTGTGAAATAAGGCTGTCTGGCACAATCAGGCTAAGTTTGGAATAGAACTATCTGGCACAACCAGGCTAAGAGCGAAATTAGGATAACTGGCGCAGTCAGGTTATTTAGCACAATCAGGCAAAATGCAAAATGTGGGTATGTGGCACAATCAGGTTATCTGACACAATCAGGCTAAATGCGAAACATGGCTATCTGGCACAATCAGGCTTCATGCCAAATAAATCTCTCTGATACAGTTGGGCTATCTGGCATAATCAGACTAAATGTGGAATATGGCTATCTGGCGCACTGAGGCTAAATGAAAAATACAGCTATATGGCACAATCAGGCTATCTGACACAATTAGGCTAAATGCAAAATGTGGCGATCTGGCACAATCAGGCTAAATGCAAAATAGGGCTATCTGGTACAATCGGGCCATCTCGCAAAGTCAGACTAAATGTGGAATAAGGCTGTCTGGCGCAATCAGGCTATATGCGAAATAAGGCTATCTGCCACAATTACGCTAAATGAGAAATATGGCTACCTAGCGCAATCAGGCTAAATGCAAAATGTGGCTATCTGGCACCATCAGGAACAATCTGGCTAAATGTGAAATAAGGCTATCTGGCACAATCAGGCTAAGCGCGAAGTTAGGATGATTGGCACAGTCAGGTTATTTAGCACAATCAGGCAAAATGTAAAAGGTGGGTATGTGGCACAATCAGGCTATCTGACACAATCAGGCTAAATGCGAAATATGGCTATCTGGCACAGTCCGGTTATCTTGCACAATCTGGCTTAATGCAAAATATGGAAATCTGGCACAATCAGGCTAAATGCGAAACATGGCTATCTGGTACAGTCTGGTTATCTGGCACAAACTAGCTTAATGCAAAGTAAGGCTATCTGGTACAGTTGGGTTATCTGGCACAGTCAGACTAAATGTGGAATATGGCTATCTGGCACAGTCAGGCTAACTGTGAAATAAGGCTACTGGCACAATCAGGCTATCTGGCACAATTAGGCTATCTGGGGCAATCAGGCTATCTGGGGCAATCAGGTGAAATATGGCTATCTGGCACAATCAGACTAAGTGTGAAATTAGGATATCTGGTGCAGTCAGGTTATTTAGCACAATCAGGCTAAATGCAAAATGTGACTATCTGGCACAATAAGGCTATCTGGCACAATTAGGCTAAATGCCAAATATGCCTATCTGGCACAGTCGGGTTATCTGGCACAATCTGCTTAATGCAAAATGAGGCTATCTGGCACAATCAGGCTAAATGTGAAATATGGCTACCTGGCACAGTCAGGTTAAATGTGAAATAACGTTATCTGGCACAATCAGGATATCTGGCAAAATGAGGCCATCTGGAACAATCAGGCTATCTGGCACAATCAGGCTAAATGTGAAATATGTCTATCTCGCACAGTAGGGTTATCTGGCACAATCTGGCTTAATGCAAAACAAGGCCATCTGTCACAATCAGGCAACCTGGAACAATCAGGCTAAATGCGAAGCCTATCCAGCACAATCAGGTGATCTGGCACAATCAGGCTAAATGTGGAATGAGGCTATCTAGCACAGTCAGTTCATCTGTCAGAATCAGGCTAAATGTGGAAAAGGCGATCTGGCACAATAAGGCTAAACGTGGAATAAGGCTATCTGGCACAATAAGGCTATCTAGCACAGTCAGGCTAAATGCAAAATATTGCTATTTGGCACAATTATGCTAAATGCGAAAAAAGGCTATCTGGTACAATCAGGTTATCTGGCACAATCAGGCTAAGGATGATGCCTATCTGGCACAATCAGGCTAAACATAGAATAAGGCTATCTGGCACAATCAGGCTAAATGTGAAATTTGGCTATCTGGCACAATCAGACTAAGTGTGAAATTAGGATATCTGGCGCAGTCAGGTTAAATGCGAAATAACGCTATCTGGCACAATCAGGATATCTGACAAAATAAGGTTATCTGGAACAAACAGGCTATCTGGCACAATCAGGCTAAATGCGAAATACGTCTATCTCGCACAGTAGGGTTATATGGCACAATCTGGCTTAATGCAAAATAAGGTTATCTGGCACAATCTGGTTTAATGCAAAATAGGGCTAACTGGTACCGTCAGGCTATGTGGCACAATCAGACTCAATGTGGAATAAGGCTATCTGGCACAATCAGGCTAAATGTGGAATAAGGCTATCTGGCACAGTGAGGCTAAATGCGAAATAAGGCTATTTGGCACAAACAGGCTATCGGGCAAAATAAGGATATCTGGCACAACAAGGCTATCTGGCACAATCAGGCTAAATGTGAAATGTGGTTACCTCACACAATAAGGCTATCTGGCACAATCAGGTTATCTGGCTCAATCAGACTAAAAGTGGAATCAGGCTATCTGGCACAACCAGGCAACATGCAAAATAAGGCTATCTGGTACAGGAAGGTTATCTGACACAATCGGGCTAAATGTGAAATAAGAATATTTAGCACAATCAGACTAAATGCTAAATTAGTCTATCTGGCGTAGTCAGGTTATTTATCACAATCAGGCTAACTACGAAATAAGGCTATCCGGCACAATCAGGCTAGCTGACAAAATAAGGCTATCTGGCACAATCAGGCTTAATGAAATAAGGCTATCTGGCACAATCAGGCTATATGGAACAATCAGGCTAAATGTAAAATAAGGCTAGGCTAAATGTAAAATAAGGCTATCTGGCACAATCAGGCTAAATACGAAATTATGTTATCTGGCACAGTCTGATTATCTGGCACAATCAGGCTAAATGGAAAATAAGGCTATATGGTACAATCAGGTTATCTCGCACAATCAGGCTAAATGTGAAATAAGGCTATCTGGTACAATCGGCTATCTGGCACAATCAGACTAAATGTGGAATAAGGCTATCTGGCACAGTCTGCCTATCTGGCACAATCAGGCTATCTAGCACACACTCAGGCTAAATGTGGAATATGGCTATCTGGCACAGTTAACCTATCTGGCACAATTGGGCTACCTGGCACAATCAGGCTAAATGTGTAATGTGGCTATCTGGCACAATCAAACTAAATGAAAAATATGGCTATCTGGCGCATTGAGGCTAAATGAAAAATACAGCTATATGGCACAATCAGGCTATCTGACACAATTAGGCTAAATGCAAAATGTGGCGATCTGGCACAATCAGGCCATCTCGCAAAGTCAGACTAAATGTGGAATAAGGCTGTCTGGCGCAATCAGGCTATATGCGAAATAAGGCTATCTGGCACAATTACGCTAAATGAGAAATATGGCTACCTAGCGCAATCAGGCTAAATGCAAAATGTGGCTATCTGGCACCATCAGGAACAATCTGGCTAAATGTGAAATAAGGCTATCTGGCACAATCAGGCTAAGCGCGAAGTTAGGATGATTGGCACAGTCAGGTTATTTAGCACAATCAGGCAAAATGTAAAAGGTGGGTATGTGGCACAATCAGGCTATCTGACACAATCAGGCTAAATGCGAAATATGGCTATCTGGCACAGTCCGGTTATCTTGCACAATCTGGCTTAATGCAAAATATGGAAATCTGGCACAATCAGGCTAAATGCGAAACATGGCTATCTGGTACAGTCTGGTTATCTGGCACAAACTAGCTTAATGCAAAATAAGGCTATCTGGTACAGTTGGGTTATCTGGCACAGTCAGACTAAATGTGGAATATGGCTATCTGGCACAGTCAGGCTAACTGTGAAAT
Source organism: Ambystoma mexicanum (assembly GCF_040938575.1). Lineage (NCBI taxonomy): Eukaryota > Metazoa > Chordata > Amphibia > Caudata > Ambystomatidae > Ambystoma > Ambystoma mexicanum. The sequence continues at coordinate 1,172,923,161 of NC_090928.1, read as the reverse complement.
AAGGCTACTGGCACAATCAGGCTATCTGGCACAATTAGGCTATCTGGGGCAATCAGGCTATCTGGGGCAATCAGGTGAAATATGGCTATCTGGCACAATCAGACTAAGTGTGAAATTAGGATATCTGGTGCAGTCAGGTTATTTAGCACAATCAGGCTAAATGCAAAATGTGACTATCTGGCACAATAAGGCTATCTGGCACAATTAGGCTAAATGCCAAATATGCCTATCTGGCACAGTCGGGTTATCTGGCACAATCTGCTTAATGCAAAATGAGGCTATCTGGCACAATCAGGCTAAATGTGAAATATGGCTACCTGGCACAGTCAGGTTAAATGTGAAATAACGTTATCTGGCACAATCAGGATATCTGGCAAAATGAGGCCATCTGGAACAATCAGGCTATCTGGCACAATCAGGCTAAATGTGAAATATGTCTATCTCGCACAGTAGGGTTATCTGGCACAATCTGGCTTAATGCAAAACAAGGCCATCTGTCACAATCAGGCAACCTGGAACAATCAGGCTAAATGCGAAGCCTATCCAGCACAATCAGGTGATCTGGCACAATCAGGCTAAATGTGGAATGAGGCTATCTAACACAGTCAGTTCATCTGTCAGAATCAGGCTAAATGTGGAAAAGGCTATCTGGCACAATAAGGCTAAACGTGGAATAAGGCTATCTGGCACAATAAGGCTATCTAGCACAGTAAGGCTAAATGCAAAATATTGCTATTTGGCACAATTATGCTAAATGCGAAAAAAGGCTATCTGGTACAATCAGGTTATCTGACACAATCAGGCTAAGGATGATGCCTATCTGGCACAATCAGGCTAAACATAGAATAAGGCTATCTGGCACAATCAGGCTAAATGTGAAATTTGGCTATCTGGCACAATCAGACTAAGTGTGAAATTAGGATATCTGGCGCAGTCAGGTTAAATGCGAAATAACGCTATCTGGCACAATCAGGATATCTGACAAAATAAGGTTATCTGGAACAAACAGGCTATCTGGCACAATCAGGCTAAATGCGAAATACGTCTATCTCGCACAGTAGGGTTATATGGCACAATCTGGCTTAATGCAAAATAAGGTTATCTGGCACAATCTGGTTTAATGCAAAATAGGGCTAACTGGTACAGTCAGGCTATGTGGCACAATCAGACTCAATGTGGAATAAGGCTATCTGGCACAATCAGGCTAAATGTGGAATAAGGCTATCTGGCACAGTGAGGCTAAATGCGAAATAAGGCTATTTGGCACAAACAGGCTATCGGGCAAAATAAGGATATCTGGCACAACAAGGCTATCTGGCACAATCAGGCTAAATGTGAAATGTGGTTACCTCACACAATAAGGCTATCTGGCACAATCAGGTTATCTGGCTCAATCAGACTAAATGTGGAATAAGGCTATCTGGCACAATTAGGCAAAATGCGAAATAAGGCTATCTGGTACAATCAGGTTATCAGGCACAATCAGGCTAAATGTGGAATCAGGCTATCTGGCACAATCAGGCAACATGCAAAATAAGGCTATCTGGTACAGGAAGGTTATCTGACACAATCGGGCTAAATGTGAAATAAGAATATTTAGCACAATCAGACTAAATGCTAAATTAGTCTATCTGGCGTAGTCAGGTTATTTATCACAATCAGGCTAACTACGAAATAAGGCTATCCGGCACAATCAGGCTAGCTGACAAAATAAGGCTATCTGGCACAATCAGGCTTAATGAAATAAGGCTATCTGGCACAATCAGGCTATATGGAACAATCAGGCTAAATGTAAAATAAGGCTAGGCTAAATGTAAAATAAGGCTATCTGGCACAATCAGGCTAAATACGAAATTATGTTATCTGGCACAGTCTGATTATCTGGCACAATCAGGCTAAATGGAAAATAAGGCTATATGGTACAATCAGGTTATCTCGCACAATCAGGCTAAATGTGAAATAAGGCTATCTGGTACAATCGGCTATCTGGCACAATCAGACTAAATGTGGAATAAGGCTATCTGGCACAGTCTGCCTATCTGGCACAATCAGGCTATCTAGCACACACTCAAGCTAAATGTGGAATATGGCTATCTGGCACAGTTAACCTATCTGGCACAATTGGGCTACCTGGCACAATCAGGCTAAATGTGTAATGTGGCTATCTGGCACAATCAAACTAAATGAAAAATAAGGCTATTTGGCACAGTCAGACTATCTGGAACAATAAGGCTAAATGCGAAATGTGGCTCCCTGGCACAATTATGCTATCTGGCACAATCAGGCTAAATGCAAAATGTGGCTATCTGGCACAATCAGGCTAAATGCAAAATAATGCTATCTGGCACAGTCAGGCCAAGTGTGGAAAAAGGCTATCTGGCACAATAGATTAGGTTAATAAAAAAAATTAAAAAACTAGGCTGTGCACATTGGACCCAATGATATTAGAGAATTGATAAGGTGGTATTGGGTTGATCAGTTTAGTCGGGAGCAATAATGGCTGCTCAATGCTAGTAACATGAAACTGAAATTGGCAGAAGTGGAGTATGTTCTCAATGCTTGTAACATGAAACGGTGAAATTGGCCAAAGTAGACTATAGAGGCTACATGGTGTTTCAATGAAATTGGGAGATGGGAAGGAAGTCTGTGGGCTTAAAGGTTGCTGCAAGACTGACTTGACAACCAAATAAAGCAAATGTAGCAGTCCATAATTGATCACACGTGACCTACCAAGTCAAAAGCAGGTGAGCGATCCAGAAGCCCAATTCAGCCTCAATTATTAATGTAGATGAGGTCATCCAAGATGGGCAAAGTGGCAGTTTCCACAATACCACCTAATCTAAAATCTGACTGAAATACTGAAAAGAAAAGTTGGTAAAAATAGCTCAGCGGGTTGAGCACTTGCTGCTGAGATCAGTGTGTGATCTGCAAAGTTCCAATCCCGGCAAGGCCAACTCAACCTTTCATCCTATCCTTTTAAGGCCATTAACGGAGCACCAGCTTCGGTTTGGTAATAATAATAGTGCATACAAATGAACTATGGCCATCTCTTTGACTTTGTAAAATCATTGTTATTAATTTGCGTGTTTGCTAATGTGTTGCGAAAGCCTTCAATGCCTTGTTCAAGGTAGGAGAGAACTCAATCCCTCACTCAATCAAAATTGTTCGAGTGAAACCTCTATTTAAAAAAGGTTTTCAAAACACCAAAGTGCTTGCCAAATCAAAGCTCCTGCTAATATGGCGTTCAAATAAAAATCATGGAGAAGTTTGTTCCTGACCAACACACAATGAAATGTGTGATCCGCCCAATGCCCTATCACTCAGGCTTCTGCTGGGCTGTAGAACTAGAACACCTACCATCAATGAAATGTGGCGAGCGCTTAGCATCATCACTCGTCATTCTGAAACGTGATCCTATGAAATGACCCCCACAGGGTGATCGTCACTCTGAAACGTGATCCTATGAAATGACCCGCACAGGGTGATCGTCACTCTGAAACGTGATCCTATGAAATGACCCGCACAGGGTGATCGTCACTCGGATCGCGGTCCTATGAAATGACCCGCACAGGGTGATCGTCACTCTGAAACGTGATCCTATGAAATGACCCGCACAGGGTGATCGTCACTCTGAAGCGTGATCCTATGAAATGACCCCCACAGGGTGATCGTCACTCTGAAACGTGATCCTATGAAATGACCCGCACAGGGTGATCGTCACTCGGATCGCGGTCCTATGAAATGACCCGCACAGGGTGATCGTCACTCTGAAACGTGATCCTATGAAATGACCTGCACAGGGTGATCGTCACTCTGAAACGTGATCCTATGAAATGACCCGCACAGGGTGATCGTCACTCTGAAACGTGATCCTATGAAATGACCCACACAGGTTGATCGTCATTCTGAAACGTGATCCCCCCACAGGGTGATCATCACTCTGAAACGTGATCCTATGAAATGACCCCCAACGGGTGACATTGGGAACGCATTTTCCAGGCCAATGGAGCCGTTTCAGAAGAGCCAATACAATGCTATGTTATGGTTTAGTTTTTGGTTTTCAAATGAAAAGCTCATACTCCACAATCCTTCCTGAATATGAGCCAGTCTTGGATGTCCTCGAAACGTCTCATGCTTAAATGCAGCAAAACAGGCCCCATGTCTGCTACCCCTGAAGGGCCACGTGAAACCATTGGTAACATCTGCCAAGCGACCACTCCCCCGACTGAAGGCCATCAAATACTTGCAGCCACCAAACGAGCTCTGTTCTGCCACACACGCCCTAATCCCCCTGTAAAGATTTCCTAGTTGGCCTGGGTGACTCATGTAAAGACCCTTACATTCAGCTGTCCCACCCTTACTAACGGTATGACAAAGTCCGCCCCCATCCCCCTAAGGGGGAAGGATCTTCATTGGCTGCCCTCTGAAGAAAGAATACATGTCAGCATTACATGCCTGACTGGACAGCCCTTTATGGCCACAGACCCTCAGAATTGACAGCTACACTTCGAACATCAGGTGGTTCAAGGAGGCTCAGAAGCCAATCCTCAGCCATTTTTAAATCCTTATAAATTTATACAGTGCAAGCCTCCAATCAGCCCTTCCCACCTTTTGCCGAAAATAACTGGAACACACACTTATTGACATTCACCGCCACCTATCAGATCTTTCAGGAACAATATACAACATTCTTATGAAAGCACGTGCATGTGCCATTGTGTAGCTGAACTTTTATTTCCTCTCTCTGCCATGCTGCCTCTTCCCCGATCTGCTTCACCCATAGTTTATCTGACATACTTTTCAGTTATAGTTTGCTGCGAAGACACCTTTCCATTTTGATTTTATATAAAGTGCTAGCAAAAGCAATTGTATATTTGTAGAGCGCTTATACACAAGTGCAGTGCTTCAAAGCGCTTCGAGGCGGCAAGGGAACAAGGGAATACAGTCATTTTTATGGCTTTAAGATTCCGAAGGATCTAACAAAAATAACTAGCATACTAAGACAGAGGCCTTTCTACTAGTGCAAGTGCATGACAGGAAGGAATGAGAGAAGGGGGGCTCCCATCTAGGGGCCAATGGCTTTCGGAGTAACTCCTTTATCAAGCAAGGGCATTTGTACTAATAGTACCAGACCCACCTGGGAGCCTTCAAAACCATCCAGTACAAAATGCTGCCTCATTACATTGCAAACTCAGTGAGTGCAAGAGTTGCAGACTCCACTTGGATTGCATTCTCCCTTTGCAACAACACCCAGACCACCTGGGTCCTACACTTTCCGGCACACCTCTACTGCCAGTGTGGCACTTTAAGGATCAGCAGAAGGACCTGGTCCACATCACTGAGGCCAACACAGGCTGTCATATTGGTTCCATGTAATAATGTCCTGCAGAAATGTCTCCTGACAAGAAAGTCGCTGTTTTTTGCAGAGACATTATTACATTGAACATGCGTGGGACAACCCGCAACCCCTGATTTTTATTTTTTTGTTGCAAGGGAAGCAGGGCACATCCCTGCAACCCATCCCTATACATAATGTCATCTATCATGTCACCAATGGCTTCTCCCGCCGACATTATGCATGGGGACATTATTACCTGATCCAGTCATATTTACACCAATGAGACACAAGAATGTACCAAGACCATAAATGGATGGAGAGTAATGGTACCATGACAATAAAACAGGTGCTGCTTTAGTGAGCACACACTAGGCATCTGACCATTACCATTCACCTGGCCTTGCTCCTTGGGGCAATCCAAATGAACCTTAATGTTGGTATGCATTTTGGCAGCAGCCTCTCCTTCAAAGCATAAGTCAATATGGTGGTCAAGAATAGGTTGCAGAAAACCCCTACCTCTCCTGTAGCTACTACAGAAGCTTGCCCTGGACGTTGCAGGGGCCAAATCCTGCCTGGACATTGCAAAGGTATTCAGACCGGGCGCCTTAAAACAGATACTATAGAAACTCCTACATTCAAACCTTTGCTCGCCTTCAGCCTCAGGCATTGGGATCATAACCCGCAAGGACTGTCCAACCTTACCCACCATCTACAACTCTGAGCCCAACCAACCAGAATCTACCCCTATCCACATGACCAGATACAAAATACATGGGGGCAGGGGTGAGATCTGTTCATGTGCAAGGCTCCCCGCTCCAAAATACCGTTCCACTGTGTGCAATCTTGTCTTCCTCAAATTCCTAAAGCTATCTGAAGACGTTCTCTTTCCCAGAGCCTTGAAAATCAAACCATGTATTACTCAGGACTGCACCCCTCCCTTACTTAGCTGCCCACCAATTGACTGGTCTCAGCAACTGAAAGGTAAGCGGCTCTCCATATGCCTAAAACCAGCCCAGCAGCTCCTTGTACAGTGGCTGGTAGGACTATACAGGCTCCTCACACCACCAGGCTTTTTCCATTGTCCCGATGCACACCATTCTGTTCCTCATCCGCCACGCTGTGTCTATTCCACCTCTGCCACTGCCGGAAGGTGGTGAGCGGCACTCAAATATAAAATAAATACAAGCTGGGACTTTAAGGAGGCTGGAGGGGAGCTAAAAAGCAGACAGATTCCTAAATGTGATTCACAGTGAGCGAAGTGTTAACATTTGTTTATAATGTGTCCAGGCTGTGATTAACAGACAAAACATTTCAAGAACAGGCTGAAACTGAGAAAATGCAGCCACCACGCCCATTGGCATAGCATCTAGACACAGACACAAAACCCGAAGCACATTTGCATGAGAAAGGATCCTGAAATAACGTTATCACAGCTTTTATTTTGGGACAGCCGTGGAAACAAATATACGATAGGATATGATATGGCATTTATAACGTGCGTATACACAAGTGTTTCAAGGCACGAAGAGGCAAGGGGGGAACAAAGGGAGGACAGACAACGATCCTACTAGGTCAGGTGTCTTTCAGATCGCGCAAGTGCAAGGGAAGGGGGAAAAGGAAAAGTGCGCAGGTGAAGGGAGAGGGGAAAGTGCAGTACATGGGAAAGTGGAATACATAAGATAAATAAGACAAATAAGTGCAATGAAGTGCAGACATAAGTGCTAGTAGGGGGACTGTAGAGATACAGAAAAACGGTCCCCAAGTGCAGGGGTTGCCAGGGAGGCAGTGCAGGTGGACAATTGACGGGGCCTGGGCCAGAGATCAGAAAGGGTGGCCAGGTAACCAGTGCAGTTTCAGTCAGGAATTTAGCAAGGGAGTGGAGGAGAGAAAGAGGAAGCAAAAAGGAAGGTTTTGAGGGGTTTCCGGAACCGGAGATGGTTCTCCTCGAGTTTCAGGGAGGCAGGAAGGCTGTTCCAGAGAGAGACCCCTGCCGAAGAGAGTGATCTGAAACCAACTCGTTGCTTGGAGAAGCGACTAACCCTGATGGAGTTGGAGGCAGATGAGCGAAGAGCTCGAGAAGGAAGATATTTAGGAAGAAAGAGTTGAAGGTATTGCGGCCCCAGAAGGCCTTGTGTACAATGCAGAGGGTTTTGAACTTTATCCTCACAGCCACTGTGAGTCAGTGCAGAGATTTCATTCCTGGAGAGATATGATCCCTGGGCTTGAGGCCAAGGACAAGTATTGCAGTCCTGTTCTGGATAAGTTGCAGAGGGCAGAGAGTGGAGGCATGCAGATTAAGATAGAGGCTGTTACAATAGTCCAGCTTAGAGAGGACCAGGGCTCTGGAGACAGTGAGCTTCTGGGGGAAGGAGAGGAAATGAAGAATACCTCTAAGGAGGTGCAGCTGGTAGTGTGACGTCTTAGAGACGTCAGAGATGTGAGGGGAGAAGGAGAGTGCAGAGTCGACCCAAGGTTTTCAGCCTTGCAGGTGGGAGGAGGGCCAAGAGAGGCCGGCCACAGAGCTGCAAAGAAGGTTGGTAACCTTTGAACTAGTCTAATCCGATCCACATGTACCTTTAAACATGTACATGTTCAAGAACAAGCCTCCCCCCAGCCCCGACACAAGGGCCTTTAAACGAGGGTTGCGCTGGAGAAACAGAGGATGAAGAGTGTTGGGTAGATTTTACGATTTCATGCCAAATCTCCTTCACCTGTGAGACCCTCTGCACTTTTTGCTGGACTTGTGTATTTCTTTTCTATGTTCCTGGATGAGTGGGAACTTTTTCCCCCACTCACCACTTCTTTTACTCCAACTATGGGAGTCCTTTTTTTCTCTCCATAGCTTATTTTTGGAGTCATGCTTTCCTCCAACTTTATATGCATCTGTAATTCACTTTTACATTACACACCACTTTCTGTGCAGTGTTGCTGGGGAGCCACTTGTATGTCCATTTGTACTTTGCCAAATGCTGGTGGAAGCCAAAGCTACCCAGTCCCAGAGAAGGTAAAAACCATGAGCCTGTTGCAAGCTCACAGGAGAACCATCTGGGCCCCTCTGGGTAGAAGGATACATGTTATCCTTTCTACATTTTATATTGTGAGATCAGTACACACCACTTTATGTGGAGTGATGAGGGGTTGCACTGTATCCCCTTTGTCACTGCTCCTGTAAGATTTCTGTTAAAGTGACAAGCATACTTGAATGGCTGGTGGCAGTGGGCGCATTCTACCGACTTTTGTGTAATTTGTACTTGCAGGCTGTGTTCACAGCCCTGGTAATGCACATAAGAGTCACCATTGACCCAAAATGTTGACTGTATGCTTTTTTCGTCATTTCTTGTATGCATGTCCTTTTCCTGGCACTTCTCCTGCCGTGTTGAGGGGGAAAGGTTCTGGTTGAACTTTTGTCTTTGGCAGAAATCCTTTGAGAAGCCCGCCAAGGTGCCACTGTGTCTGTGAGGATAGGAAGTAGGCGAGGATCCCAAAACGTAGCTTGTCTTTGTCTACTGGCATGCCTGCCTAGAACCAATTCCAACTGGTAGGCTGGCTGTCCTAAAAGGACAGCCACCCCCCAAAGTGTGAAAGTAGGATGAGTGCCGATTTGCTGGGTTCCTGGATAAAAGTCTTGGATCTCTGAGGCTGAAGACAAGTCGACAACTGGAACTAAATCCAAAGAGGAAGAAGAAGAGAAGGCACCTGTAGCTATTTCCAACGACTGGAGATGCCTGCTCAGTGGTCGCTGCTGTGCTGATCCTTTCTTCCATGTGACAGAGGGGCTCCAAAGAGGATGACTCCTTCACTTAGACTAGTGGGACCAATCAGTCTTAAGACGTCCTGCCTTTTGAGCTGTCTCCCAACGAGCTGTGACCTTCCTGGACTGCAATACGCCAACACCCTGGGACCTGCGACGCGACCATCGTGCAGTGCATTGTTTTTTGAAGCTCAAATCCTCCCAGAACTTTGGTGGACTCCTTCCAGGCATCAGAGGCAAGATTCCACTCCTTAAAGTCCCCTCACCAAAGTTCTGGACCGAGTAATGAGGGCAAATCGATTGGGCAAGAACCGTTCTTCATCTGATGTTTTGAAAAGGGCACCAAGATCACAGAGCCACAAGAAGCAATGAAGAATCCTTTGCTGGGAGCCTTTCCACTCGACTGCTGCTGCTAAATACCTTCCAGTGTCCTTTCATTCGTCGGAAGACCAAGAATTCAGTGACCGGGTGCTGTAGTTGCTGAATCACGAGGCCATACACCTGCATCATCATCTTTACTGGTGAGGTACTGTGAGACTAAAGGCAATACTAACCCAGAGTTGTTCTGCTGCTCCTGTGCGGCTAGGCTGGTCACTTGCACGTTTGGGAGTTCACCCATACGTGTTCGCCCATGCCCAACGCTTGTACGCATTCGCGGAGCCTTCTATGAAGTCCCTGACCCCTTTTTACCTACAAAAGCTTAGTATTTACTTGTTGCAGAAGAATCGTTTGGTACTCTGACTTTTCTAAAGCTTGTGCCTCATCCTGTTCTATCTACTGGTGCCAAATGTTCCCCTCTGACTCTACGACATCTCATACCTAGATTGGGAAGGACTGCTAAGGCCTAAGGCCTTGCCATGGAAATTATTACAAGTGTTGAAAAGTGCTTACCTGCTTCTGTTGCTCTTGTAACTTCATTTTATTCACGAAACAGAATATTCTACAAAGTTGACTACAAAGTGATCGTTACTTTCCTTGAATTGCATACTGCCATTCTAAAAGTCTTTTACACTGCACTGTGGTTTTATATTGTGTTTATTGTGTATGATAGTACTTATCTTTCTGAAGAATTCGCACCCATGAAAGGCAGATTGATCAATCACAATCTGCCTTTCCTGGGCGCAAATGTGCATTCACCGCCTACGGTGAAGAAAAAAAAATGTAAACAAAAATGGCAGCCACCATTAACATAGAAAAGGGAGTAGGTCCCTTTTCGGATGACGACAGCCATTTTGGAATCTGTTTTTCATGGGGCAGTCAACCGAAAAGGGACATAGTCCCTTTTCTATTTATATGGTAGCGGGCATTTTGTTTACATTTTTTTTCTTCACAGCGGGCAGTGAATGCCCATTTGCACCGGGAAAGGCGGATCCGGCTAGAAATCACCCAATCTCCTTCACTCCTTTCCTGGGCAAACTCTTGGAAAAGCTGGCCATCGCCCAGATTAATCGACATACTGAATCTGTTGGTTGCTTCCATGACCACCATTCTGGCTTCGGAGCTCCCAGAAGCACGAAAACTGCTCTCCTGAACACCTGTGAAGACTTGCTGTCATATCTTGACATCTCCCTTCGGCCCTCATTCTCCTTGATCTATCCTCTGCTTTTGATACGGTCAACCATGCCATCCTGCTCAATCGTCTACTGGAAAACCTTGGTATTACTGATCAGGCCTGGCCTGGTTGACCTCCTTTCTCACCGACCAACTGACCGTCTGTCTGTCTCAAGTCCAACTGGGGACTTTCCTCTCTTCTATCTCTCTCTCTATGAGTGGTGTTCCCCAGGGGTCTAACCTCTCTCCCTGGCTCTTTCTGCTTCAATTTTCAATGTTATGAAGATGACACTCATCTTTCTTTCAGGCTCCCCTCAGCCATCTCTGCTTCTTCTCTCATACCAGACTTTCTGAGCGCAATTCAGGAATGGTGTGCCACCAATGATCTCTGCCTTAATGCCAGTAAGACTGAGATCCTCCTCATTGGGAAACCGGCTCCCTCGTTTCCTCTTTCTCCCTGGCTGCCCACACTGGGCCCTCTTCCTGCTCCTTCCTGTGAGGCTAAGAACCTTGGGGCCATCTTCGACTCCACCCTCTCCTCACATCTCTGATATCTCTAAGAAGTCAAAATATCAGCTGTATCTCCTCTGAGGTATTATTCCTTTTCTCACTTTCCCCCAGAAGATCATTGTCTCCAGAGCTTTGGTCCTCTCTAGACCCATTTATAAATCTTCCTGCCTCTACCCTTCGACCTTTACAGCTTATCCAGAACATGACTGTGAGACTTGTCCTTGGCCTCAAGCCCAGAGATCGTATGTCTCCAGCTCTGAAATCTCTTCACTGGCTCCCCGTGGCTGCAAGGATCAACATCAAGACCCTCTGCATTGTCCACAATGCTTTCTGGGGCCTGGGACCGTTCTACCTCCAACTTTCTCTTCCAAAACATCTTCCCTCTCGAGCTCTACAATCATCCACCTCCAGCTGTCTCAGGGTCAGACGCTTCACAAAGCAGAGAGTTGGGGGCAAATCTATCTCCTCGGCTGCGGCCTCCCTCTGAAACATCCGTCTGCCTCTCTCAAACTTGAGCAGAACCACCTCCGGTTCCGGAAGCAACTCAAGACCTTCCTTTTCGCTTCTGCTTTCGCTCTTCCTCTCCCCTGCTGATGCACCTGACTGCTTCAAGCACTGGTCACCTGGTCACCCTGTGAACTCGGGGCCCAGGTTCCTGCATGTCCAGTTGCCCTCGCACTGCCTCCGGGCTCCCCAGCACTTAAGGGTCTGTATCTGCAATGCTACCGTCCCTTCTCTCTGCACTTATGAGCCACCCGCTGGCTGCACTTGTGAGTTAACTGCACTTCCCCTTCCCCTCCCCTCTGGCGCTCCCCTTCCCTCTTCCCTGCACTTGTTCAATCTGAATGACACAAGGCCTAGCAACATCGTTATTTTGTCCTCTCTTTGTTCCCCCTCCCTGTCTTTTCGTGCCTGAAACACTTGTGTACAGGCGCGTTATAAATGCCACATCATATCATATCATGAGGCGGCCATTTCTTATCATTTTAATCCATTCCAAAGGAAGATGGGCTCACGAGGAGCTCATCTCCCATCAGAAGAGGGGGAAAAATGAAAACTATTCACACCCCAGCAAATTCCAGGGTGCGAATAACTTTCACGCCGCGATGGGCGGACAAGGGATTTGAAGTCCTGCAGCCTGAGCTTTGTTCGGGCCTACAAAGCTTGGACAGTAGGGCTGTTAAATCACTTGTCCGCCCCCGCTATCGGGGCGTGAAAGCTACATCTCTTTACCTGTGTATATATAAAATAAACTATTATTTCTAAGTGTTTCTTTGGACCATATGCATGCTACAAGTTCTTTGTGTCTTCCTACAGTCCTCTCTCCCTCCTAATATGAGCCTAGCTTCTCTGCCACACTATCAAAACCTTCAGTGGTACAGGTCTACTAGAAGTTGGAGCACTGTATAGCAAGGGGACAGTTTTATAAAGTACTACCACAGGTGGGCTTTAGAAAAACTCCCTAACAAAGAGCGCATTGGGTTAAGAGATGCATAAATATACATTCGAAGTACTACCCGTAGCATGGACTCTGGTTTGCTGATTGTTTAAATTCCCAACTTAACCTCATGATAATGCTCAGCGAGACGTTGCCATTGTCCACATCACTGATGCTCCCTGCACCTAGTTGCTATACACACAGGCTCTCTTCAATTCGTTGAGGGGGTCCTTTTTGCCAGCCACCAATGGCTTCTCTCTGCCTTGGTCACTCATCTCCCAGGCCGTAACAAGGAGATAAAGTCCCCTTTCCCAAGCTTTAAAGCATAATTAAAACATTGGCAAGCCATTGTAAACAATGGCTCAGCAAAGGGCCTTAATCACTGTTAAAAGCCCTGCCGTTTCTCTGCCAACATTCCACATAAATGCAAAATACTTACCTTAGCCAACATTCAATTCCACCTAGATAAAACTCACTCGGAGTTTCCAAACACCTTCTCCAACTGTTTTATTTTGTTTTTAACCCGTGTTTTATTTTGTTATTTTGCTACATTGTAATGGCGTTGCTGTCCTGGGCACCCAGGTCATTGTGGTACTGATACATTCCACCTTGAGACATCTGCCTGTGATGTGGCCTCAATGCACTAAGGAAGACATTTACCGGCTATCAGAGCCTGCATCGAAATGATGTGATTTGCCTTAAGGGGTTGGAGGGGAAAAAATGCGGTAATTAAAAACCAATACATCTTCAATCATGTTTAGCAAGTGTTACATTATTTGGAAAGGAACCAGAGTAATCACGATTCAGCATGAATAGCTTGTGCATGTGACCAGCCTAGCACACACATCTAATTTCTCATTCATGGAAATATGACCACAATCTCATATCAACTATTGTCTGCTCTGGTTAATCAATATGCCATGATTAGGAAGACCTGCGGTGAACATGTGAGGCATACAAACATGTAAAGTTATACTGGGAAGTTTCCTGGAAATAGGTGGACTAAGAAAAGATGTGTATAGGTGTTCCACTGCAGGTCAACAGACATCACATGTGCTCGGCTAGTGCTACTCCACACAACTCACAGGAACCTAGGGCAGCATATGTAAAAATACCGTCTTGGGGTCCTGGTGGTATTCTGCCGACGTGGCGTCAAGTCACCTGAACAGAACATGTGCCATCCGTATCCCGGACAAAGGGATATGGCCAATGGGACAAGCAAGGTTGTTAGGACAACCACTGAATATTGGCATTACTCCAATTTAGACTGATGACATTAACGTGCATCTTCTGGGCATATACTGAACATCGGCAGCGTTTTCTACTCCTTGGAGACCCCGTTACTATACTAACCACTTCAAAATTGTAATACCTATTCCCTGGCCAAAATTCATATGCCCCCCCACCTGCAACCTCCACCACAGTGAAAACCCTCAATGCACACTGGACCCAGATGTATCCCTCTCCCAACAAGTGAACTCCGTTTCGAGAATGTTTCTTTCACCTATGCATCTTTAGGCACATCTCCCCTTACCTCACCTATCCTCACCATTTTTCAGCCATCATCTCCATCATCCTCTCCCGCATAGACTATGCAAACTACGCTTACCAAGGTGAACCAGCGGTTCAGCTAATGAAACTGCAAAGAATCCAAAATGCTGCAGACCGCCTGCTCATTAACCTAACTCCCAGAGAACACATCAGCCCAACGCTGAGTCCTCCATTGGCTCCCTTTTGGCCGACGCTCTACCTTTAAAGCCATATGCATCACCCACCGGGCTATCCACAACACAGGGCTGGAGTTCCTTCAAGACAAACTCACCCACTACCACCCCTCAAGAACTCTTAGATCTAGCACAGCATATCTCCTAGTAGACCCACAGTACAACCCCTCCAGACTTGGCAGATCCTGTTTCTCCATCCCAGCACAGACCATCTGGAACTCCCTACCCCTGCACATTCACAATATTCACTATCATCTGGCATTCAGAAAGGCCCTCAAAACCTAGCTTTTCCCTCCCTCCACTTGAAACCCTCCCCCTCTCTACACTCTCAAAAGGCACACAACGCAAATCCCAATAATACCCTACGAATGCTGGCAGCATTCGCAGCAGCACTCTGTGACAAACTCTTCCATCCCAAACACAACTACACCCCTCCGCACCAACACCGCACAGATGATGGCAGCATTCACAAAGGCACACAATATCAAACTATCACCCTCCCTCAACCGCCGACCCGCCAACCCTCTCCCACTGCTCAGACTTTCGTTCCAGGGAAACCACGAACAGGGACACCAGCCAATCGCACTGGACCGAGAAGAAGAAGAAAGCAGCTGAACTACATCCAAGTCAATGGTGAGTATACCCTCTACCATATCTGTGGACACAGGCAAAAGGCACAGCCACCCATCCATGCACCCTAGAATGCAGCTACGGCTATGCTATTCTGTTACGTTATGTTATATAGACTTGTAAAGCGCAGCATACGCCAAAGGCATCTTAGCGCTGGAGGGAAGCAGGTGAGACAAGGATACTTAGAAGAGAAGAGTCTTCATAGCGTGTCTGAAGGCCAGATTAGCGGTAGTGCAAAGAGCCAGAGGAAGTTGGTTCCAAGGCGCGGCTGCCAGTATGGGCATGTTTGAAGCGAGGAACCCGAAGTAGTACCGCAGTCTGAGAGCGCAAGGAGCGGGCGGGTACATAGTGGACGAATTTCTCCTGCAGATACTCTGCTCCTACCTTATAGAAAGCCCAATGAACCAGTACATGGATTTTAATATTTGTTCAATAGGGAGCCAGTGTAGTTATCTCAAAAGGGGGGCAATATTAGAGTGTGTCGGATGGCACAGTATTGCATGGGCTGCTTAGTTTTGAAGCATTTGGATACAATTTAGTAGATAGTGTGTTTGGCCAAAGTACAGCGAGTTACAGTAATCCACTGAACTAAGAACCAGTGCTCCTACCCCCGGGGCATGAAGATGACCCGGGATGAAAGGAAGAATCTTTCTCAGAGTCTGCAGTTTGAAACGGCCGGCTTTGCAAATTGCGCCCACTTGCTCAGTCATTGTCAGAGAAGATAAAAACTTAACTCCCAAATTTCTCACTGCGAGAGAAAGTAGGGAGAACGGGCCCAGAGAGGTGGGCCAGAATTCTGGGGTCCAGTAGTTAAGGGGGGGGGGGTGTTTGTCCCTACCACCAGGACCTCTGTTTTACTGCCATTAAGCTTGAGAGAATTGGTAGCCATCCAGGCACCCATGTCTTCAAGGAAGTTCCTAAAACGGGCCGCAGTGTCAGGCCGAGTGAGATCTAGGCGTACCAGGATCTGTGTATCATCTGCATAAGAATAGAAATGAAAACCATGAGATAAAATGAGAAGGAGCAGAGGACGGGTGTAGATATTAAAAAGAATAGGAGACAGAGCAGACCCTTGTGGTACTCCACAGAACAGTGTCACTAATTCGGAGCAGTAGGGAGGCAGGAAAATAGATTGAGACTGATCGGTCAAGAAATCTGCGAACCGGCTCAACACCTGGCCCCCCAGGCCCGCGTCCGACAAACGGGATATCAGTGTAGGATGATCAACCGTGTCGAACGTGGCTGAGAGGTCAAGTAAGAGCAAGGCTCCCAAACTGCCCTGACCAACTAGGTGGGTGAGGTCATCGAATACAGAGTTGAGAACTGATTCAGTGCCTCTCCCGGGGCGGAATCCCAAATGGAATGTATCAAAATAACCTGAAGTTTCCATGAAAGATGACAAAAGGGGAGAGACCAGTGCCTCCAGAGTTTTCATCAGGGACGGAAGAAGGGAGATGGGACGGAAGTTTGCTAGGACAGCAGGGTCCAGAGAGGGCTTCTTCAAGCATGGAAGCACCCGAACTCGAACGATTTTCAGGGACTTTGGTATCAACCCTTCTTGAAAAGGTACATTAATAGCTGTTGTAATTTCAGTGATGATATCAGGGGAGATGGCTTTGAGCACGTCTAGGGGGATGGTGTCAGCAGGAGAGGCCAACTTGAGCCCATGGATGGCTTTCAGAATATTCTGCTCAGAGACCTCAGGAAAAGAGGCCCATGACACACTAGGGATAGGAAGATCAGAGAAAGATTGCTTATTAGCCGTGGCAACCAGGTTAACTTTGATGTCTTCGCATATAGCTGCGATTTTGGAATGGAAAAAAAGGAAAGATTCACACAGAGCTTGTGAGGGCTCGATCGAAGGGCCAGATTTATTTGGTGTGGAAAGAAACTGTACTAGCTCAAAAAGCGCCTTAGCTTATTGACGGCATCCTCAATCTTGCCATCAAAATAGGCTTTTTTTGCAGCTAAAATTGCTTTTTGATAAGTTGTTAGAGCGCAGCGAAAAACTGCTCTTGTGTCATTCATATAACTGACCCTCCACTTACATTCAGCTTGGTGACAGCTAAGTTTTAGTGCTCTGAGCTCATCCGAAAACCAGGGTTCAGACACATGGGCTCGTTCCTTACCGAGCTTGGCCGGCGCAAGTTGGTCAGCTACGGCTAGAAAGGACGTACTCAGATTCTGCAACATGCAGGAGTTCAGGGGGGGGCGCAGCGGGAGAGAAGTGAGGCAGATAGTGTGGAGAGATCGACCTTGCGCCAGTTTCTTTTCAAGGTAGGCAACTTGAGGGGGCGCCGGACAGGGCCTGGAAGAACAGCAGTGAAAGAAATCAGATAGTGGTCAGACCAGAGTACAGGGCGAGAAGAAATAATAGTAATGAGTGACTTGGGCGCACAAATAAAATCAAGTGTGTTGCCCAACTGATGAGTGGGCTCATGAATTAATTGAAGAAGATTGAGGTCCATCATAAAGAGAGAGAAAGTGTTCAACCTGGCTAGCCGAAGTGGAGTTAGCAGGCAGATTGAAATCCCCTAAAACCCATAGATTAGGATGATCGACTTGAAAAGCCGATATCAGGTCAGGGAAATCAGTGTAAAATGTGGAATTGGCCCGAGGGGGCCAGTATACCAGCAAGACAGTAAGTGTCGTTGTAACCGATATGGATATAGTAGCGAGAAGGCATGCCAACTTCAGTGAATGTACTGGTACTAGATAGGAGATATTGAAGGAGTCCTTATATATAATTCCCACACACCTGCCTGGATGTATAGAAGGGCGGTCAACATGAGCAAGGCTATAGTTGTTGGGGAGGGCTTGTACAATGGAAGGGCCAGAAGAGTCTCGAAGCCAGGTCTCAGTAAGAAACAGTAAATCTGGCTGACTCGTAGTTATAAAATCGTGGCAGTCAAAGGCATGCACGACCAAAGAACGCGTGTTTAACAGGCCGCAATGAAGCAGGGATATGCAAGTAGTAGCAGTACTATTAACTTTGAGCGTGTTCAGTACAATATGGCTTTTAGGAAAACCCAGGGGCCAAATAGTTTCAGGAGGCACCAGGGAGATAAGTACATGGCGGTCTAGACAGTCTGCATGTCCTCCTAGTACGCCCCTGGCACGGACGGGCACAGACGGGCTTACATTCTGGTCTAGCAATGTACATAGCCGTCCACACGGAAACCCCTGACGTACCTCAACACCTCTACCATTAGTATACAGTGACAACCATTGAATTTAGCTGGGCACACATCGAATCTTCAGCACTAGGACCCAATCCAAAAACACCAACAGCACCCACCCACGTGCCTGACCGCCAGGCTGCTTACTGGAGGCTTTGCCGGCCCACCTACATCCTAACCCAGCAGAAGTGCACACAAGCATCTTTAATTCAAACTTTTAGATCCTCCTACACATGGAATGCAGTTAGCAAGGGTGTTCCAACCACAAAGCTCATTTAGGCCCTACAAATGAAGAAAGGGCGCTATATAAATGACGAATACAATACAACAAGCTAAACGATTTGCAACATATATTGTTTGCTAGTTGTTTAACATTGCTTTTCTTATAACCGAGATTTTTAGAATCGAGTTATGAACAGATAGGTCGTCTCTAACTTTAGCGGCTTTAAACTTGTGTAATAAAGGATTTCTAGTAATTGGAAATGGAAATTAATTTTACAGAATGTAGTGTACACTTGTGTTATTCTGTATGAAGGCGCTCTTTTAATGAACGTTGCACATGCTTTGCTGTAAACCAGAATGCAATCATAGAAATGAAAAACACATAGGAAATGCTCCCCTAATCCAAATCCTTTACTGTTGCAAGAGCCATGCTCCAGCGGGCATACCAGGAGTTGGAAGAAAACACGTGTGTGCTCTTGTTACCACGGGTGCTCCAGGTAAAGCCACTCGCTCGGTTGCCATACTGCCCTATCAATATCTATTAGCCTAACCCACACCCTACATATGCATTCTTTGAAATGCGCCATTTTCGGCCGCGATATTTTGGGGTGATGCCCAGATAGGGTTCCAATGGTTTGGCCAGGGAGATGCCAGATGGAAGGGCATACACATGGAGGTGAAACCCCACAGAGAAACGTAGTCAGGGTGTTGAACTACTTTTCCAAATGGACTTTACACGGTAATCTATACAACTGACCCCCACCCACTGCAGGGGCGTCGTTTGGCGGTCGCACCTGCAAACACTGAGATCTCCCTTGCTACTGCTAAAAAGAAAAAAAGGTTTTTCTTTTTTTTTTTATTGAAACTCCTAGGCTGTGTCCAGCGCCATGTGGTTCTTTGTTTCTGAAGTGGAAGGCTTTCTTGCTCAGACCTTGTGAAAAAAACAGGGGGTTCCAAAAGTGTAACACTTTGAGCAGTGACCCTACATGAGAAAGAATAGGAATAAGAAATAATGAGCCTTTCTGGAATTCTATACAATAATTGCTAGACTCATTAAAGGTTTATTCCAGACACCCTTCAGGGGGCGAGCCACTGATTTACTCTGTTCTTAAACTCCTCAAAGTCACAATGCAGACCAAAACGTCCAAAAAAGCATTTAGAGTAGAATAACCATCGATTTTGCACTATTTACTTTGTTTTTCGCAAGTTGCAGTTATGGCATGTTTTTTCTGCGGTTGTCTCTGTTTAGATCACCACAAGACATTCCATCTCGGTGTCCTCTGTCACTTGACAAAACCCTTGTGCCTAAAGGCTTGTGTACAGTGTAGACATGTTTACCCATAGCAAATAAAGTGGCCACTGATTTCATTGTATCACAATTAATGCTTTGTTGTAATGTGTCTATCTTTCCTATCTCCCTGACATGCTGTTCAGGATGTTCGTTTGCATGTATGAGGTAACGAGTGTCCAGAGTACGGGATGCTGTGTGAGTGTGCTGCTCTCCCTGCGCTACTCTAAATTCTTTAATACACACTTATGAACCCTCCCAATGGGATGTATTTTGCCAACCTACGAAGCCTGAAAAGTAGATCCACGCAGACCTGACATGTGGCCAGCTTTGCACAAGACCTGCAGAGGAAATGGCCTGCTGTCAAATCTCAGTTACCAGTTACGTGGTATCCACTACAGAGTGGCATTTACTTTCCGGATTTGAAACTATTCAAACATGTAATTGCTCATTTTACTATAGCCGTAAAATAGCTATAGCCGGTAAGATAGCTCAGTGGGTTATGCGCTTGCTGCTGAGATGTGTGTGTCATCTACAGGTTGCAGGTTTGAATCCCGGTAACGTGATTTAAGGATAGCCTACGCATGGAAACAACTTTGTGATGAACCCCATGTATTAGTTTGGGCTATTATAAGCCACAACTATTGACTTACAGATAGGAAGAAATGGTGTACGAGAAGAGACACAGTTTGTAGGTGTTTTTCGGAATGATCTGCCCACCCATTCACTATGATAATCACTAGGGCCGATCCCACCCAGTTCCTGCCCAAAACGCATACTCCTGGGATCTTTTTGAACTCACTTTAATCAAGCCTTACCATTAAACTTTGCACTCAAGTGCCTGCCAGGGCTTTTTCAAAGCAGCCTTCTGAGAGTGAATGACTTAATTGGAGCTGTAAACTCGCTACTGGTGTAAAGAAAATGTCTTAACCTGGCCTAGTTTGAGCCACTCGCTTTGGAAGCACCATGCGTGTCCTTCACTGAAGTTCTGCTGAAATGAAGCATTGGCAAAGCCAACATGTTTGGCCTGTGCATAAATATTCACTTGTTTTATTTAATACAATGTATTTTAGTTCCACATTGCTTTTTGCATAATTAAAAACATCATTAAAATACAAAATAACAAGATGACTCTTTGCACAGCAATGCAAAAATAACACCATCTATCAAGTTACTAAGATCAAAACTAAAACAATAAAAGGAACAGTAATGCCTACATACAATTAAGCATTAGGCATTTGCCAGGCACTGCTACTAGAGGCCCAGCTGCTCGCACCCTTTTCTCACCTGCTACCATCAATGGCCAGTTAATACCACTACAGCAGGGCCTGGCAAGTGCCAAAGGCCATACTGTTGGCATTGCCATAGCCCGTTTCAAGTTTTTTGCAGTTAGGTCAATGGCTGGGATACCACATTCAAGAGTAGCCGTCCAGTGAGGGATGCTGGAAAGTATCAGGGGTGCTGAGTAAGGTGTCTGGCATGCATGCTTCCGCAGGACCGGGGGCTTCCCCCAAAGCTTCTAATAAAATACCTAATCACTTAACATTGCTAGATTGTGCAGTAGAACCGAGCTAGGCTCGTCACTCTAAGGGAGCTGAGTCAGCTGAACACGCCATGCCGCGCCACGGCGCTTCATCGGGGCCGTGAGCAGAGCGC
Organism: Ambystoma mexicanum; assembly: GCF_040938575.1. Taxonomy (NCBI): domain Eukaryota; kingdom Metazoa; phylum Chordata; class Amphibia; order Caudata; family Ambystomatidae; genus Ambystoma; species Ambystoma mexicanum. The sequence continues at coordinate 1,172,901,874 of NC_090928.1, read as the reverse complement.
AGTTCCGCTTAAACGCTTGCGCGCATTTCCCATGACGTTAAGCGCTGCGCTCCGAGGGATTTTAATTGCAACGGTCTCCCCTCTGCCAAAGATCACGGGCCAGATGTGCACTGCACACAGTTCACCGAGTGATTTATCGAGACACACGCGCGGCCCTGCACGTCCCCTTGGCACGGCAGCGGCGACACACAGAGGTCTTACCAGTCTCGGGTCAATCTCCTCGTTCAAGACGGCCTCGTTCTTGATCAGGGCGACCCTCTGGGCGAACCGGCACGTCGAGATGGACTCCTGCGGACACACAGGCAGCGTGTTAGGGGCCAGCAAACGTTCAATCCGGACTGTTAAACATTGCATTTCTCCTAACACATTACTCTAAAAACAATAAAACCTTTAGGATTACATTGCATTTCTCCTAACCCATTGCTCTAAAAACAATGAAAGCATGCCATCTTGATGGACATAAAGAAAGAGTAAGGCCACAAAGGGGGAAAAGAGCCCCCCACCCCAAATTAGAAAACCGGCAGGTAGGCGAGATCCCATCACCCGGAAATGGCTAAGATGGGGAATACGCAGAGTCCGTTTTCATTTCTCAATTGATTTTTAGTCCCCCTCATTCACCTCAAATACCCCCCTGTCTGTCCCACTACCCAGCACAGATTCCACCAATGTCATTACTGCTAGGACCAAACTCGTTTCTTCCCCCCAAAAGAACCCACTCTTCATGGCTCAAGGTTTCTCCGATTCCCCTATGGTCACCCAACAATCTACGCCTTATTTGATTTAACGACTCACAGGCTGTGACCAAATGGAATAGGGATTCTACCGAGTCTGGGTCTTTGAAAAATCGGCATTGGACATTTTTTAATCCTGGCATTTTCCTGGCCCATTGGGCCTCCCTTGTGCCAAGAATATTTAGCCGCATCTTAATAGAAGATCCCGATATATGGGGCAGGGAAAGTTTTGCAAATACTTCGGGAGAGGCCAATGCAGCGCTGTGTATGAATAAGCCAAAGAGGTGTTGTCAAGCCGGAAGCGAATTGTGTGTTCTGGCACACCATACCGCATGCATTCCCCGTGTCTAGTTCCACCATGGCTGCACACACACTGCACACACATTAAGGAATGCAAGCTCTGTGGAAGTGGACACAACCTCGCGATCTCTAGAAGGCGACACGTTCCACTCAACCTCCCCACTCCACTGTTAAGGTGGCCGCTCCACACACCCCTCTCTAAATCCACGTAGCCTTTCGGCTGCTTCCCATACCACCGCGCTTTACCACCGCACAGTCACCCTATAGTGCCCTTTGGTATGATATTGGCCAGGGTCGGACTGGGCCATAACATTGTCGCGAGCACCAATGAAAACGTGGCCTACAGATGCAAATGGCCATTCATTCCTTTTGTGACACTGTTTGAATAGTACCCAAGGAGGAGTTTGTTGATAAAATGTGATGTAAGTTGTGCATTTTAAAGAATATTTATTCGGTAACACTGGTCAAAACTATTAGCAGCATAGATAAATAACTCAACAAACTGTCCCACATTGGCCAAAAAAGTGGCCCACTTTGACCCAAAAAACGGTCCCACAGCAGCATTTTGGCTTTTTTGGTTCGCCCATGGGCCTATTGCCCTATAGGCCAGCCTGGGCCTGATGTCAGATGCTTCTTTCGCCAACTACCTTTTCACTGAGTGTGAAGATGACAAAGAGTTAATGAATGGCTGGCGCCCATAATTAACTATTAATTGCCCCAATATTCCTAGGAGTGTGCAAGTGGAAACGTGTGTATGTTTGGGACAGTGTTCAAGTTAGGTGGTGTGTACCATTACATCAATCACCCATGTGACGGGAGCTCCCCAGGTGGGGACTGAGGGGGGAGCTGAGCCATAGCTGAAAACTAAGCACTGGACCCAGGCAGCTGATGGCTTTCAGGTGCGAGAGGCTGCCTTGCACTGCCACTGGCCCCTTCATTGGTGCCACGATGGAAGCAGTGAATGCATGGATGCATGGAGGCTGCAACACTGAGCAGGTGATCAGGAGCGCTCGCCACTGATGCACTAATCAGTAGTTTGCATGCCGTTTTGTGTTGCATGTGTGCATGATTTAGTTAGAGAGGGGGGGTGCAAATTGGCTGTGCGAATGGTTGTGTGTCTCTATATAGAAGTGTGACTAAGGGTATACACATTTCTAAAGGCGCACAGGCAAGTGTTTGTTGGTATGTAGCCATGTAAGTGCGTGTTTGTATGTGAGAATGCATGGGCGGCAAGCACTAGTACCTGTTTCTGTGGGCGTGCAAGTGCGTGTCTTATGTCCAGCTGCATGTGTGCGTGCATCTGTGCACAGCGTGGGAGCGTATCAGCATAGCCTCCCAGTATTTGACATGTGTAGGACTGCCTGTCTGCATGATGTGAATGACTGGCCACATGATGGACATACCCTGGCCTATGAGGAGAGCAAAAGGGCATGAAAAGGCATATGTGGAGATGAGTCTGACATATCAAGGCCAGACCCATTATATGACTGAAGGACTAGTGCATCGTGTGGTGCTGTATAGATATGTGATGCAAATAGCTGGTGTAGGGTGCCAGTATCTAGCAATATGAGATAACTGCCATGTGGTGCCATCCTACAGTGCAGCTCGAATACATTCTTTAACACAACACACACACACAACCTACATACAGCCTTGCACATATACATCGTACACACAGAACCCCAAGGTTGACCCCAAAACCACACCTCCATCTACTTTCCACCAATACACTCAGCTGTGCACTTTGCAATGCGTATTGACATTACATGGGAAGTGTGGCAGAAAATAGCAGCCCACCCACCCATTTCGGTAACCTTCACCCCACAGCCATCTCGACTGGTGCACATGGAACATCATGAGTGGTCACTCTGGCGACCACCGGTATTAGCTAGAAACCTAAAGCTGCCACTCCCTCAGCTTCAGATGGTCCTGGACCACGTAGGCATCTTTTTTTAACTCAACTTCATGTGCAGTTGTTAAGATTAGTGATAAGCAAGTGTAATGCAGTAAGAACATCAAATAATAACTGGTGAGAATAGTGCATTTGGACAGTTTCCAAAGGGAAAGAGGAAAAATTAAGTAAAACAGTCCAGGCCGTGAGAATTTAAACACCATCTTGGTTGTAAGCAAGCACAGTTAGTCATGATGCAGTACAGTTTCGAGGCGGGGGTGGTGTGACAGAAAATAAGAGCGGGCCAGCAAAGACGGAAAGAGAAAAAGAAGGAAAAGAAAAAAAGGGAAGGGGGAAGATGTGTCTGCTCCGTCTGTCTGTCCCCTTCACTCCCTTCCCACCTCCCCCCCTTCACGGTTCCTTACACTCCTGTCTGCGAAGATCCCTTCCTCCTCCCTTGCAAGGGTGAGCTTATGCCCACCCCTCCATTGATCCGACTTGGAGACTAAAATTATGAGGTGACGTAAAGTTGTGGGCTTGGGGTAAATGTCCAATGTGTTCCAACAACATGCCACCCATGGAAGCCATGTTCTTGAGAACTTCAGTAGGGGATTGGTGAGAGAGGATGTAATCTCAGCTGCCCATATTCCCATATCTTGACCCACCACAGAGTGATGATGGGGACTTCGATGACCGGGCCAGGAGAAATCAGGCTGTGTTAAGGAGTTGTGTGACCAAGAAGGGAGGTGTCCCCGCGTAGGCAGCAAGTGCCTTCCCTGGCCAGTGTCGCTCATTATGATTATAAGTGCATTCCTTGGGAGCCACTGCCCAGGTATTCCCCTGATCCTGGAGAAGATCTCCTTCCAGTAAAACTGACTGAGGACATGACCACCACATGTGTTCCAAAGTACCCGGCATGCCACAATCTCTCCAGCAAAGCAATGAGTACCTCAGGACAACCCTATGAAGCCGATGGGTTAGGGGGGGGGACAGTACCAGCGCATCATTATTTTGCATGGATTTTCCTTGTTTAGGGTGTATTTAGACCTTTCTTATACACTTGACCAGATTTCGGTCATTAATCTGGGAGATATCATGCTGAATGCCCTTCTCCCAAGCAGCCATATCTGGCAATTTTTCCTTTGGATCAGATGAGTCAAGCAACTTGCAAACACGTGAGATTTTACTTTTACCCGTGAGGTCGTGCTGTTCGGATCCCGGGATCCAATGTCCACTGTCTTATGTGACAAGTACGCAACTTCCCACTCTCTGGTAAAGAACATTATTAGTCCTCAAAGGAGCAACCTAGATATAACATTCTTGGACGTGTCCTGAGCCCCACACCCACCCCTATGAACCAGCAGTGGAAGGCCCTGGATTCCATTCTGGGAGTAAAGTCTGGGGTCCTCGTAGACTGAAAATGGACCCAGACATAAATGAATGCCCCAGAGCTTCATATCAAATCTTGCGGTGTTTGTCCCCTCAGAGGATGACTATCCTCTTCTGAATGTTTAAGATGAAAGAATTGAATATCCAAATGGGGAGGCTGCTGAAGACAAAACGGTCTCAAGATTATATCCACTTTGACAGAGTAAATTCCTCCCACCTGGGAAATCTCTAGAGGAATCCATTTGGTAAGATCTGCAGCAAGTGCTTTCAAGAGAGGAGAGATATTGTGTTTTAAAAGCTCTTTCCTGTGTGGCGTAAGAGTTACGGCCAGATACTCCAATGATGCCGTTGACCACTTTAAAGGGAATTTCCCTTCCAGCCAGTGGATGGCTCCTGTCGGTTTTGATGTATTGAGGCCTTGGGATTTGGAGCCTGTGATAGTGCAAATATCAGTTTTCTAAATTCCTAGAGTTACTGTATCACTGTGGTCAGGGGTTTCTTGTTAGTTAAGAACAATTAGGATGTCGTCAGAATATGGGGCTATTTTGTGGGAAGAAGGCCACCCGTAATGTTGCTCGCAAGAGGTTCCATCGTGGACATGAATTAGAGGGGTTATAAGGGACATCCCGGACGTGTGCCTTTCATCAGTTATATTGGTTGTGTGGCCTGATCATTTATCTAATTTTCTTGAAGGGCAAAGCCATTGGGACTGGGTATGTGAAGTTGGAGCCGAACCCGAAGGCTGAAAGTCTCTTCGAAAAAGCAGCAGTCCATGCTATCAAACATCTTGTTTGCGTCTAACACCAGTGTAAACCCGTGGTTTCTGAAGAGGGACTCAAGGCAGACACCATACAAGGTGAAGGCCAGTCGACCGTGGACATGGAGAATGCGGTCAAAGAGGACGAGGAAGATGCTTGTTGGGGCAGGAACATGTCCTGGAGGAACAACCCACCCAAGGAACCCTGGACACGTGGTGAGAACAGCGGAGGCGACCGCGTTCAAGCAAAATGCAGCGAGACGCCGGCTGCAGGGCTAGCCGTTAAACGTGACAGACGTCCCGTTGCAGAAACTGCCGCGGGGAGTAAATGGACGTTAAGGCGGCATACCCACAAGACAGCATTGTTTGATAGGTCGGGACACCATCATATCAACTGCACGCTGGAAAGGATAAACCCACACGAAACGCCATCAGAGCATCATTTTTCAAAACGAAGGAAGGCACTAAAACATGGACATCAATCAGAGTTAAGGATCACTTACTGTAGAACACGTGAAACACTGAGGTTTGTAACAACAAAAGGCAGTCCCCTCAAGGCACCTGTGAATAGTCCATTATGGCGGCCGGCATTCAGGAAGGAATGGGGCGGGGCGAACAGAGAGAAAGGACTAAGGGAGGGAGTCGGAGGAGAAGAGGAAGGTACAGCATTCCGTTGGGCTTACAAGGATTAGCTCCAGATACGTGCCATATCCTCGGAAGGTCCCAAAGACCAAGCTAATTTTGGACTTCATTAAGGTGAAGTGACATGCTGCTGTTTTTTTTTCTCCTTTTATAATTTTTTTCTCTATTTTATATTATTAGTCAATAGAGACTAACTTTACTTTGAAATCCAGCATGGTCCCTTACAAATTGTGTTGGCAGCGGTGGGATCGGAGAACGCCATGGAGGCCATCATAAAAGCCCTTACTGATGGACAGCAACAGCTACAACAACTAATGCAGGTCCAGTCACATCAGGCCCAGACCAACCGGCATGCTCTGCAGCAGGCTTTACAGTTGCAGGCAAGATGCCCTCAAACAAATCACTGAAAACATGGCCGTTACAAGGGGTACAAGCATGGCCAAAACCAATTTCCTACAGAAATGTCAGTAAGGAGAAGATCTGGGATACTTCTTCACGAACTTTGAAAGAGTGGCCCGAAATTCCCAATGGCCAGTGGAAAAATGGGGACACTTCATTGCTCCCTTATTGACAGGTCCCATGCAAGGGGCTTACCAGGCGGCCAATCCAGCAGGTGATGCGTCCTACGCAGTCATTAAGAAAACCATCCTGGAAAGGATGGGCCTAGAAGAAGCCTACAGAACCAGGCTAGGAGAATCTCGCCTACGTAATGGAGAAACGCCAAGACAGCTATACTGTAGAATCCACGATCTAAGTGATAAGTGGCTAAAGCCAGCCTTCGGTTTGGTACAGGAAATCATGGACCAAATCAAACTCGAACAGTTCATTGAGACTCTACCAGTGGCGATGCAAAGATGGGTTCGACAACACCACCGACCCTCGTTGGCTGAAGCCATTGACATTGCTTCGGCCTTCCAGAAAGCAGGGCTCACTCGTCCGGCTACTATAGAACCAACCAAGCAGATGCCACAGGGAGCAGGTCCCACAGAGACCAAAAACTGTCATCCTGAGCCAAGGGGACCAGGATGGCCAACGCTCAATCGACAACCACAGTGCTTTGATTGTGGGAAATGGGGGCATATAGCCCGGTTTTGCCCAAGGAAACCTAAACCGGAACCAATGGTAATCGGTTGTGTCCAACCAAGAGAGTTCAGAAGAAGAAGAGAGCCCTATCTTGTAGAAGTCAGGGTGGATGAACACCGCGTCAAGGTCTTCTCTATTCCGGAAGTGACCAGACCACCATAAAACCACAAGTGGGGTTGAAAAGGTTGGGAACCATCCAATTCCTATAAAATGTGTGCATGGGGACCTAAAGGCTTACCCGTCAAAAGAGGTAGACATCAAATTAAATGGGGTACATTCGAGAATGAGGGCCGCCATAATGCCTCACTTGCCGACGTTGGTGCTTGTGGGAACTGATCTATCTTCATTTGGGGAATGTGTTAAGGACAATGAATGGCTTATAACTGCGCCATATTCCCAAACTGATATTGAACCACAACTCAAGAAAACGCTAAAGAAAACAAGGAGAGAAGTGTGAGAAGGGAAAAAACAATGGGCTGAACTCAGGCGATGCATGGGACTAATAAACTGGCTACCGGAAAACAGCAAGAAAACATTCCGGAACGATCAGTTAACAGATTAGACACTAAGAAGTGCCAGAGAGCAAGCCACAGCTAGCCCGGGTCCCGGAACTGGATACCCATGCTTTAGGGAAAAGAAAGAACTAGTATACCGCATAACAGTAGACCCACAACAAAGAGAAATAGAACAGTTGCTGGTTCCAATAAGCTCCAGACCCATTGTATTAAGGTTGGCCCATGACGATGTGGTTGGGGGACATCTAGGAAAAGATAAAACCCAAGAGAAACTGTTAAAACACTTCTTTTTGTCAGGAGTATATCGGGAAGTGGCCAAATACTGCGAAGAGTGCCCAGTTTGTCAGAAGACCACTCCGTATAAAGCACAAAAAGCACCACTACATACTATGCCGCTTATAAAGGAACATTTTTCTAGAATTGGTATGGATCTAGTGGGGCCACTGGAACCAAACAGCCATGGATACCAATACCTACTTGTAATAGTGGACTATGCCACTAGATACCCAGAGGCTTTTCCTATGAGGGGTATAAGTTCAACACAAGTATGTAACCAACTGGTTCTGTTTTTTTTCTCCAGGGTTAGATTGCCAATGGAGATAGTGACCGACCAGGGACGTAATTTTGTGTCGGGGTAATGAAAAAAAGTGTGCCAACAATTACACAGTAAATAAATACGTACTTCGATTTATCACTCTCAGACTGATGGACTGGTAGAGTGGTATAATAAAACAATTAAAATGATGCTCAAACGGGTCACAGCACCAAATGGCAAAGATTGGGACTGAGTGTTGCCTTGGGTGTTGATGGTGTTAAGGGACACCCCACAGTCTTCCACAGGGTTTTCGCCTTTTGAATTATTGTTCGGACATAGACGCAAGACAATACTTGACATAGCCAAAACCGAATGGGAAGAACAGGAGGAAGAGACACACTTCACAGACTATGTTTTGGAACTGAGAACTCATCTTACCAAACTGAGAGAACTGGCACGAGAGAACCTGGGGAGAGCACAATCATATGAAGAAAAATATAACAAGAACGCCAGGGCACAGACTTTCCAAGTGGGTGACAAAGTGCTGGCTTTATTGCCCAGATCTCTGGATATGATGCTGGCCCAATGGCGAGGACTTTGCAAAATTGCAGCTGTCTTAGGTCCAGTGAATTATCTAGTGGAGCAATCAGTTAGAAAGGAAAAAACACAGAACTACCATATTAACCTCTTGAAGGAATGGAGGGAAGCCGGTATGGATGAACAAAGCATAAACCATGTACAGGTGAGTCAGCTTTCAAAGCGATACATTCGGGGGCACAACTCAGACCCAACGAAAGAACAGAGCTGGAAAGACACCACCAAACGATGGAAAATGTGTTCTCCTTCTCCCTGGAAGGACGACCCTGGTGGAACATGAGATACATACTGATCCAAATCAATCAGTAAGTATAAGACCATACAGACTGCCGGAGTCGAAAAGAGCGACCATACAAAAAGAGGGAGTGATCGAACCGTCAACTAGTCACTGCCATCACCTATTGTGCTGGTGCCCAAACCAGACATCTCCACTAGGTTCTGTATGGATTACAGAAAATTAAACGCCATCTCTTCATATCAAGCCTACCCAATGCCACGGATTGATGAACTATTAGAACGACTGAGCAAAGCTCAATACATCAGCACGATTGATCTAACAAAAGGATATTGGCAGATTCATTTAAGACAGGAGGACAAGCTGAAAACTGCTTTTTCGACACCATCAGGCCTTTAGCACTTCACCGTGCTGCCTTTTGGCTTACACGGTGCACCAGCAACTTTCCAGGCATTAATGAAAAAAGTGTTAGCCCCACACATACCGTACAGTTCAGCATATTTGGGTGATATAATTGTTTTCAGCCGAAGATCACATAAGTCACCTGAAAAAAGTGATTTCCGCACTTGATGAAGCTGGGCTACATATCAACCCAAAGAAAACCATACTAGCAGCAAGAGAGACAACGTATTTGGGTTATCTAGGGGTTGGAGGAGTAGTAAAACCCCAAGTAGACAAAGTGGAGGCGATCAGGCGGTTGTCCATGCCAAGCAACAGAAAACAGATAAGGGCATTTTTAGGTGTCATCGGATACTACCGAAGATTCATACATATGTTCTCCAGCCTTGCCAGCCCACTACGGAAGCCCTCAAGTCTTCCTATAAAGGTGATTTCTTACAGGACGCCTCTGCCCTGACAGCATTCCAAACCCTAAAAAGACACATCTCAGCCCTTCCAGTTCTACGGTGTCCGGACTTTGAGAAACATTTCTTTGTACAGGCCGATGCATCCAGCACAGGATTAGGTGTGGTACTGTCGCAAGGCACGGGCGAAGACCTGTATCCGGTGGCATTCATAAGTCAAAAACTCCTGCCACATGAGATGTCATATTCAACCTTGGAAAAAGAGTTTCTGGCCATAAAATGGGACATTGAATCTCACAGGTATTATTTGCTGGGACAGACCTTCACGTTTTTTTCTGACCACGCCCCACTACAATGGTTGGCAGTGCACAATGACACCAACCAGAGGGGTTTGAGATGGTTTCATACACTACAGGAGTTCTGTTTCCGGACCGTACACAAACCGGCTTCCTTTCAGGTTGTTCCTGACTATCTGTCACAGAGCATGGATCGGCCCAACCGGCTCGATTCCTCGGGGGTGCGTGTAAACCCGTGGTTTCTGAAGAGGAACTCAAGGCAGACACCATACAATGTGAAGGCCGGTCGGCCGTGGACATGGATAATGTGGTCGAAGAGGACGCAGAAGACACTTGGTGGACAGGAACATGTCCTGGAGGAAAGACCCACCCAAGGAACCATGGACATGCAGTGAGAACAGTGGAGTTGACCGCGTTCAAGCAAAATGCCGCCTGCAGGGCTAGCCGTTAAAGGTGACAGACTTCCTGTTGCAGAAACTGCTGCGGGGAATAAATGGACGTTAAGGCGGCATACCGACAAGACGGCGTTGGTTGACAGGTCGGGATGCCATCATATTAACCACATGCTGGGAAGGGTAAACTCATACGAAACGCCATCAGAGCATTATTTTCCAAAACAAAGAAAGACACTAAAACATGGACATCAATCAGAGTTAGGGTTCACTTACTGTAGAGCACCCGAAACACCGAGGCCTGTAACAACAAAAGGCAGTCCCCTCAAGGCACCCGTGAATAGTCCATTATGGCAGCCGGCATTCGGGAAGGAATGGGGCGGGGCTTAGGGGGCTTATCAAGGTTGCAAGGAGTTGTGAGCTCTGATTGGACTGGGGATCTTCGGCCCCTATTTAAAGTGAACAGAGAGAAAGGACTAAGGGAGAGTTCTCCTTTCTGTTTCAGAACCGAGTCAGAGGAGAAGAGGAAGGTACAGTGTTCCGTTGGGCTTACAAGGATTAGCTCCAGATACGTGCCATATCCTCGGAAGGTCCCAAAGACCAAGCTAATTTTGGACTTCATTAAGGAGAAGTGACATCCTGCTTTTTTCCCCCTCCTTTGATTATTTTTTTCTCTAATTTATATTATTAGTCAATAAAGACTAACTTTACTTTGAAACCATCACTTGTCCAGCATGGTCCCTTACAACCAGCTAATTATCTCCCATCACCCTGATCAACGCAGATAGCAACATTTTTGTCGCCCTTGTTCTGGCTGGACTAGAGGATTGGGTGTCCTCAGTGGGGAGAACAAGTAAAATGCTAACTGGGTTTCGCAGGGGGATGGCACAACTGTAAATGGGTTTTCCATTAATGTTTGCAGGAATGGGCTATACGGACAGGGAGGTTCATCTATTATTTTGCAGCGGTTGATCTATCACAGGCTTTCGGAAAAAACAGATTGTGGTTTTCTCGCACTGTTGATGCCTATTCATGAGGATACCTCTGTTCAGGTGAGGTTGGACGGGCAAGGCCATCTGTAGGAGTTCTTTAAAACATCCCATAGCCTGCTCCAGATTTGCGTTTTGGCACACTGCCTATTGAGAGAAACCTGAGGGCGTCCTCACATCTATTTCCCTCGGATCCTCATCACAGGTGGCCAGGGAAAGGCATTGCTTTTGGATCCTGGCACTGGGGGGTGGAGCAGCGAAGGAGGTTAACCTGGATGGAGGGTTCTTGGGGAATGGGAAGGAAGGGTTCCCAGGTGAGGTGCAGTATTTACCCTTTCCATTTTTTGAGGAAGCCGTATTTACAGAAACCTTTGTGGGATATTCTCACCCCATTTCCTTGGGTCAGTATAACATTAGGAAAAATGACAAGGCTCAAAACCCACAAAAGAGGACAGGACAGAATAAGGTGCCCTTGGGCAAAACATGGTATCCTCCTTTCAATGTTGACCCCAACCTTCATAGGCTGTTATAAGTCAATTCCCCTCATTTCTCCACAATTCATACTGACAGTACTGAGACGAAGAAGAAGCACCTAAGACCAATGAACACAATGCTCTTTTACCACTCTGGTACTGGGACGAGGAAGATGTGTGCTAAAAGCTGCAAAGGATCGGCATGTATCGTTGACTGTGCTCAGGCAGGGTTGATTGGACATTCACACCTACAGTCTGTCAAGGGGCTGCAGGTTTATAAAAGGAGACAACAGGGAGACCTGTGGGTAGTAGGTGAGGTGGTGGAGTGACAAGGGAAGCAGCGAAGGGCCGGTGCAAGCAGCTGAAGCAGGACGCCAAGATGCTGGAGACTACGGAGAAAGGTGGTCCATGGAAGCATGGCGTAGCGTGCAAGCAGGGACTCCCTGGAGGGGGCTGAACAAGGTGAATGAAGCTGTGTGGAAAGACTGTTCCTTTCACCCCTTTGCTCGAGGTGTTCGTTCCCCTGTTGCAGGACCAACACCGAAGTGTCTGAGGTGCAGGAGATGGATCCCAGGCACTAAAAGCCAAAGGCCATGTGATCCGCGCTCCAACAAGAACTGTGAAAGCGACAGATTAGTTTCTAATGAATGAATGGTAAGCCAAGTGCGCGAGTGTGTGAACTTTATTATTTTCTGAATACTTTATATCGGAGTGGCCGTGTGCCAAGAATGAGCATGTTTTCTAAAGTCTCTGGTCCTTCATTGTCAATTACCAAAGAGCTGGGAAGAGCTGGGAATATGTTGTATAAGAGTGGTCACGTGTGTCAAGAAACATTTTCGAAGGTCTCCGAACAATTGGCAATTCAATTAAAGTGAAACAAATGCATATTAAACAACAGATAAAGTGAGAATGAGCTATAAGCAAAACCCATAATTCATGGATACTGAACTGAATTAAAACCAATTTGAATAGCCAGTACTAAGACATTCAGAACCCAGAAAGGGAACGGAATTTCACAGCCATGCAAACCATTGTATGTTGAAGTACTGAAATGAATATAACTTTAAAGGATAAACAAACTACAACATGCTGAGTTCTAAAATGAATGTGACTCTAAGGAACATTCAACAAAAAAGGTGCTGAAGCTTGGTTTACAGTGGAACTTTAAATTACAAGGTATATTGATGTCCACTTATGTGAAAGTTACAAACTAAAGGAACTAATGTTTAAAAACAAAAATAATTTAACTTTGGAACTTAAAACTTAGAAGACAAGAATACTTTGCTTTTCGAACTATGTTACTTAAATCTTGGGGTAGGGAACCCTGAGATTTGAAGTACTTACGGACTTGAGGACGGAGCCTCAAGGTAACTTTGTGTTTGGAACTGTGTTACTGGAACTTGGAGAAGGGGACCATGAGTGTTCGTTAAAATTGTGTCACCTTGAACTTAAGAGAGGTAACTAAGACTTTTTGCTGGAACTGTGTTATACTTGGGGAAGGGAGCTGAAAGGAAGCTGCGAACTGGAAGAAGCTCAGAACTTTAGGTTGGATACTGTTTCTTTTGGTTGTTGACATCCCTACACATTGTACAGTTGTGAGCGCAAGTATAGGTTTTGGACACAGACAGATCCTTAAGTTGAACTCTTTGACTGAGACTTTCCTTAGTTTCATTTAGGTACAGTGTAAGGAACTCATGGTGTCAACAGTAAAGACAGAAATAAGTGATCACAGTTCAAGGGTGTTTATTAAACTCTATGCATGGGTGAGAAAAACGCCTAATCTAAAGCTAAGATGGGAGCAAGCTACAACTATCAAATAATGATAAGGCAGTCCTAGTAGTGTCTTGTCAAATAAAAAGGGCCTATATAGCACAAGTCCCTTCAATGAGACCAGAACCTTCAAGGGCCAAGTCTCTTTTCAACAAAGTTACTTGCCTTAGAAGGCCTGCTGGATAAAAACTACAAACAAACAAAAGTTCATTCAGTGGTCTTGCACCTTGGGCAGTTGCTCTTCACCCGAGGATCTCCCTCCACCGGGCTCGGATCCTCCTGGCAAAGTGGACCTCCCTCTGTCGGGTTCACTAGAGCCTCATTTAACACAGTTCATGATTTTCTCATTTTCATCAGAAAGCAGGGTTATCTTCCCCTAGCTTTCTCTCTGCAATGGGCCAAAGACTTTTGATTGTACAAGGGATTTGACGTGACCCTTGTAAGACCACTCTGACATCTCACGCCACCCTTTCCTAGGGTCTGCTGGAACTTTCTGTTTCAACACAAAACAAAAGGGGCCAGCAAGAGTCCTTCGAATGAGCACTACTGCGGCACCCGACCACTCTGCAGCTGGCCCTTGTCTGGGCATTGCCAAAAGTTCAAACACACACAAGTTCTTTGTTCTCCAGTTCCTTGCATTCATATAATCTTGCTACTTGCAACCTTGGGATCAACACAATTCGGTTTGCTATCAGCTTCCTCCGACTCACCGGCTGTGTTGAACCCATTGGCTTGTCTTGCTTCTGGAGTCAAGGATGGTACCACAGTAGACAGCGTGCCTCCCCATCTGTGCTATTAATTCGGGAGGCCCCCTTGCCCCATTGACATCTGTTCCTCCACACACCACCTGTAACTCCCAGTCTTATGATTTACCTTCCACAGACTTTGCGGGTCTTAGTTGAAAAGGGCAAGGGCAATTACCTCCTCGTCGTCCTTTCACGTCTTGCCACCTTTCTCCTCCGCTTGAACTGCCGGTCTGGAAGAGCTGCTTCCTTGTGCGCTCAGCCTTGCTCGAAGTGTGCTCTTGTGCTCTGCCTTCTATCCCTATGGGGAAGGTAAAGGGCCTTCAGGTGTGCATGGTTACGGTCAATTGCCGGACTCTGCCTGACAGGTGTATTGGGAAATGTCAGGTAAACAGCTCTGGTGTTAGTCCGTTTCTGTTACCATGTAAGAGAGCGTTTGTGTTGGAAAAGGAGTAGTGCTTCCATATATGCCACAGGGTAGGATGGGGAAAAGGTGTTACAGGGAAGGGGGTACCTTCAGTTTCCCACTGCCACTCCCTGAAGACCCCTCAACCAGGTGATCCTCCCCCACTGGTTGACCCACAGGAACTGGATGCAATAGCGATGACCGTGTCCTGGCAACCTGGATGACAGATCTCCGGGGACTAGCGGGTGAGACACCTTCAGGTTTCTCACAAGGGAAATCCCACCTTAGCATAGGGCAAGATAGGCATTTTTCCATCCTGACATTTAAGTTAAATGATATTGTTTGTTTAAACTTATGTCTGTTGTCTGTGTCTTGCTTCATGATGCTTTCACACTATTCGAATCCTACCTGGTGGACTTGGTCTCTTATTTGGAGCCTATGGCCTTCACTCCTCTAGAAATCGGGAGTTTGAGGGTCAGCTGGATGGCTTATGCGGATGATCTTATTTCGGCTGACCAAACGCCAATTGGCCTCCAGAGATTAATTGACACTGTAGTCGTATATGGAGAACGATCTGGCGATAAATAATAAATAAAAAATAATCATCAGATTCTCAAAAAAATAGCAAGTCTCTTGCACACTCATGGATAGTGGGTTAGAGTAGAGTTGCTCCAAATGTGGATATGGAGTATCTAGGGTTTTATTTACATCGACCTCTAAGAAATTAGAACTTTTTTCAAGAAATAAAGCCAGGGCTGTCCAATGTGGATCTCAGATGAAGTGGATGTATGTACGTTATTGTTGAATTAAGGCGAAACGTCTGCTGCAATATTATAAGGCTAAAAAAGTTCCATCCATTTTGTACGAGCATGAGTTTTGCTTTATGGCAATTAATATTGATTGGCACACAATCGAGGCCGCGATATGGTGAAACGTTTTCAGTCTGCCACTTTGTGTCCCAATTGATCTATTTTCTTTCGAGTTGGGTTTCATCTCCCTTTTGGGTTGGTTCTTATGGAAGGTTGTTTTGTTGTATAGACACTTGCTCGACCCTGTGAAGGGTTCTCCCTTTGCAAATTTAAATACTGATGTAGTAGATTAGTCTCCAGCATGCCCAATTGGTCGCTTTTGTCTGTATGTTCTTAACATCATGTATGACTTGATTGTCTCTTCTGGTTTGGTTGTCTCAGCATCATCCAGTTTAGTGAAAAAGCTTTTGTTTCATTGGGATTGGAAAATGAGATCATATTCTTTGTATACCAGCCTATCCTGTTGTGACAAACCAGTGGGTGTCTTGCCAAAATATCTGGAGAGATTTCCAAGTCCTTACTGGCGTATGGAATTTTTACATTCTAGATTAAACATTGTACTAGCGGTGGAGATCATAGCGATATAAGCTCAGCGGCCAATCCAGTTCAATACGGTTGCCAACTGTGCAAGGTAGCAGGAATTGTGCAGAATAGAGAACATTTAATAATAATCCCCGGAGGGACGCTCGAAAAGGGCCAGTGAAGAGCCCTATTGTTGGCATCCGGGTAAGAAATACACCAATAACAGACACAAGGAGGTTAAAACCTGATGGCGTGGTCCCCCTTCAATACAGGTACAGGGGAGAGCGGGAGGCTTGGGTAGTGAAGGATAATAATTATAAAAATAATAATAATCATAATAATAATTTCGCATTTATATAGCGCTACAAACCCTCAGGTATCTGAGCGCTGCTTATTATAACCCATGGTGTGTGGTGCTCATTTATCGACCTTGGAAGGATGAAAGGCTGAGTTTGGATCTGCTGGGATTCGAACCTGCGTTAGCAAGCTCTGCATGGATGTTGCAGAGCTACTTAGGAATACTTGATACATGCTCCTGTGAGTGGCAAGACCGTGAGGAGTCAGACGGAGACTTTGTCTACACATCTCGAGAAGAAGAAAAATATTTGGTGAAACAGGGTGATTAAATGCACAAGGCCTGGGAAGACCCATTGAAAGAACTGAAGGAACAATTACAAGGAATAGCAAGAGACTATTTAAAGATATCAGATTGAAGAGATCTGTGCTGAGAAGCATTCCCCAGGACAAGGGAGTATTTCTCCTGGTCTTTTGTTATTTATCAATAGTGGTAGGGCCAGCTTAGGCTAGTTTCTGACAGAGGACGGACTATTAAGTTTGGACTTCATATCTGTCGACGAGCACCCTAGTTTAGTTTGGTTAGGTAGGGCATCCCATAGACTAAGGTTAGTGAGGCGTTTTCTTTATTATTTGAATAAAAGCAAGTTGAACATGGCACATGATAATCCATCTCATCCTTCTGACCTACCACAGTATGCATGGGTTTAAGTGCATGCATGAAAGAGAATGCCGTGTGAATGCTTTGGGTGCGCGTGCAGACAATGCCGTCAGATTTTGTGCTTGCCCATGTTAATGATTGAGAGAGAGAAGCTATACAGGTGAGGAACTGGTGGGTGAATGGGTATGATTGTGTGTGTGCAAGGCTGGGGCCCAGACAGGGGGCATTGGAGCGCATCATTGGATGGTTTATTTCAGTCACAACATGTTTTACAGCCAACCTGAGCTTTATTACATGGAAGAGGGTTTAGGGTGAGGGACATTATAGCAGAACAGGGCAGGAAGTCTGGACATTTTATTTCTGTAGCATGGCTGGGCAATGCCAACATGATGTGTCAATATGATGTGTGTCATTAAATGGGGCAGGGGGTGTACAGCTAGCAAGGAAATGGTTCCTTATTGTGGCAGGGCATTTTTACCAGTGTTAATGATGTGTGCTCTTGTATGGTGGGGAGAGGCTTGTATGCAGTCCAGAAAAGAAATGTCTTCTTATGGTGGCATTGTATGTTTTACTGGCATTAACGGCAAAGTTAAAATGAGTGTTCTTACCTGGTGACTGGGGAGTTTTTGTGCAGCCAACAAGGAGACAAGGTTTTCTTACTGACACATGGCTTTAAGGGCAAAGTCAACATGAGTATTAGTACATGGGAGCATTTGTGCAGTCAGTAAGGGCATGATGATTCCTTTTCGTGGCATTGCATTTTTTACTGGCATTAAAATCAATATGAAAAGTGTTTTCACATTGTGGTGCAGGGGAAACAATTTTGCAGCCAACATTAACATGTTCTCTTCCTGTGGCATGAGATTTGTATAGTCCATAAGGGTAAAGCCATGTTCGTACATGGGGATACTGGCATATATTGGCACTGCAAGCAAGAACATGTTTTCTTACGGTAGTATTACATTGCAGAATATTACTGGCCACACACACACAGAGGTGGCTGATACATATGGGTGTCAGGGGTCAGGCACAGTCACCTTGTTTCTACGCTAGGTGAAAGATTTAAGGTTTGATTAAAACGTGTACTTCTATCTTTCGCCGAGTGCAGTGCAGAGCATGTCCCTGCAGCGGCAAGCTCACCATGCGCATTGTAAATGTGTGGTGGTCCAGGCTGGCCTTGAGTTGGGAGTGGGGGTGGGGTTGGTGGACGCAGCATGGTTTGCAGGGTGGCCCCCGCATTATGTGCTAGGCCACTGGGACAGATATATGAATGTGGATTCATATTTTAAAAGAGAACAAGATGCCATATAAAGCAAATGATCATCTCTAGTCTGCATTCATCACCCTCTTTGCAAGAGTACAGTCTAAGTTCATTTAAGGCTTTTAAACGTTTATAATCATATTAAAAATAATTGCTTTAACGCTGCCAGGTCTGCACAATTATCCAGCTGCATATTTCCTATGGGGATAAATGTAGGATGATTGTGAGCACAGAAAACGCATTAATTGCTGCGGTCCAACCAAGAGAAATATTATTACAACTAAACTTGCAAATCGCCTTCTGTGGGAATGCCTGTCTTTTACAACCATTAGCTATGCACATTTACAGGGTTTGTGGTAAAAAAAAAATATAACTCTGCATAGGTATGATTTCTGTATCAGAAGCCATTATGCTTCCCTCAATTCCCAGTATGTCTATCTGAATAGTGACATCTTGTGGGCGGTACAGCAACATTTTCAAAAGCTACATAGAGTGAGGGCAAAGGTTCATGCCCAATCCCCGAATGTACACAAGCTCTGGTTACACATAAAAGTGGATGGGGCTGCTCTCTGGTTGAGCTAACTACCTGAATACTTTAGGTGAAAGTTTGAACTGTTCTCGTTGGAGGGTGCCACGTATCCCCAAATATTCCACAAAAGTTGGTTTTGTGATTTCAAAACAAGTCATCCATGATCATGGCTTCTATGTAATAATGTCCCCGCAAAAATATCTCCTGACAAAAATGTCGCTGTCTTTTGTGTAGACATTATTATATTGAACATGCGGGGGACGCAGGGGACATCCCCACAACCTGTCCCCATACATTAGGTCAGCATATATAATGTCGCCAATGGCTTTTCCCGGCGACATTATGTATGGGGACATTATTACCTGATACCTTATCATGTACATAATATGTGGATGTTTTGGTTGCCAAGTCAAAAAATTACATTTGGTATGCAAAGATTTATGGTCATTATCGAGAACCGAAGGAAGCGGGAAAAGGGAGTGAGAAAGTAGGAGGAAAGAGGAGAAATGAAACAAAATCTCATTGATGCATTGTTCTTATATTTGGTGCATTTCCCCATTACACCTTCTCTGACGTATAGTTGAAACAGTGCCAAACACGGCCTATCCACATCGCTACCCCTCAGGGTGCTTTTAAGGAAATATATATATTGGTAACCTGTTTGTACTTCATTAGAGAATGTTATAGCATTACCAAGCACCTTCTCAGCATCGTGTTAACCATTGGGCCTATCGGTGATCACTTGCGACTGTGTCCATTTGAAGGTGCCCTCCAGGGTTACCATTCTTCTCCATGCTGTTCCCGATATCTAAACCTATAGACTTATGTCCAATGTCCATATAACTCTGATGCGTCTATTCTTGCATCCAGTGATTGCATGCAATTTCGCCCCTCAGCTAAATGGAACTGTCCTTTAGAAAGATACCTGACCCTTATTGTTGGTTAAATGGCTTGTAGCTCCTTATTGTAGAATATTCAATTGGTGTAGGTCACCTCTTCATTTTACTGGATCCTTATGTCTGAAAGAACCATGGTGGGAAAAACTCATAGGCATATCTTATAGTTATCACAACATATTCCTCAGTTTAGGCAGACATCCTATCAAGTGGATCCCAATTCAGGATAGTCTCTGATATGTGCATCAGTCTCTAAAAGAAATGTTCACAAGTCTGACTGCATGAACATTGCTAGTAGCCCACACCCACTGCACTCCCTGCCTTGGTATGTCCTCACCGTATATATATGTAAAGGTTTTCACTTCAAGGTGACGTGACAGCGGGTTAGGATCCCCAAAGGTTGACGCTACGTGTTTTCTTTCCCGTTCCTCACTGGAACACAAGTGTGTTTGTGGTCGGTGTCATGTCGTGTGGCTGCCTGCTCATCAAAGCATCAATGCCTCAGTTCTAAGTGTCCCCACAAATATAAATGAATGGGATCCCAGCCTTAACATGCAGCTTCCGTTCTCGGATCTTGTTCAGTGCCACGCGGTCTGAACCCTGCCATTTTGGAAATGACATGTTTTAAGCAACCTGTGACGTCCCGGGTGATTTCCATAAATAAATATCAATGCCCGCACCTTAATGTTCCTTCATCTGTGGACCTGCCGTGTGTGTGGCAAAGTCCATTGCTAGAGTGTATCTTCCAAGTCCATCCCGTGTCAACAGTTTACAAAATATATTTACTGAATCCTTTCATAAATCGCAAACAATGACTTCCATTTCATTTATGGCCAACATATTTGAAAAATGCAACCTCCCCATTTACCTGGGAAATTCATCTTATAAGATACCCTCCGATAGTACCCTTCTTAGTAAATCTGATATATACCATCCCTAGTCTTATTCTGCCAACATCGCAGGTCTCCCAGGCACTTCACTGTGCCAAGCTCAAAGCATTCAAGCTTCCTTAAGTAGTCCACCCCCTGTAAAACAGGACATATCTGTCTCCACCAGTCCTACAGCTTAATGTGTCTGCACTTGCTGTGTGGTCTTCCAGTGTACTGTAATTACAGTATTAGTCCTGTGTATACATGTGATTCTCCTTTGATCTTCGAGTGTAGTTGCTTTATTTCAAATTCTGACCCCACACTCCACATTGTAAGTGGCACATCCCCATTGGTTTGTGCATGTGTCACCACTCATTACTCTGGGGCAATACACCACCAATGTGTAAGCGTCAAGCCTCGCTGGCAACTCTTGTACTCTATTAAAACTAGTGTCTAGGTTAGTTTATGTATTGTTCAGCCTTTATGTGAGGGAAACCACACTGTCTAAAGGTATAACCCTTCCTCCCTAGCCTAGTCATTTTTAAAACCTTAAATAATGTCTACTGAATGGTAAGATGTGTTATTAGTTTGGCACTGCTTCACAGATGAACCTATTCATTCATTTAATAACTCAAACCTCTCAGTTACGTACGTCATGTTGATCTACTGGGTCAAATGCCAATAGTCATCTTCACACCCTGCATGAATAAACAATGCAATTACAGAAACCACACATGTGTACTTTCTCATTACTTTTGGTTGGTGGTCATCAAACTACATAAGTATACCACATGCAGTTCCCTCATTACACAATTAATTTATCACAGGAAAAAAACAATGTCATGCTCAGCCCATGTTGAATTGTCTGGAATTGACAAATCATTGTAGCCTCTTTGCTCCATATTTGATGGTTTCTCAACCAATGAACAGAGAACGGGAATCTTGCAGCGCCATGTCCCAAATTGCTTAGATGTTCTCTTATCCTTATTTAGAGTTCACGTATAGTGCTCCCTGTGTATGTTACGTATAGTGCTCCCTGTGTATGTTACATATAGTGCTCCCTGTGTATGTTACGTATAGTGCTCCCTGTGTATGTTACGTGTATGTTACGTATAGTGCTCCCTGTGTATGTTACGTATAGTGCTCCCTGTGTATGTCACGTATAGTGCTCCCTGTGTATGTTACGTGTATGTCACGTATAGTGCTCCCTGTGTATGTTACGTGTATGTTACGTATAGTGCTCCCTGTGTATGTCACGTATAGTGCTCCCTGTGTATGTTAAGTGTATGTTACGTATAGTGCTCCCTGTGTATGTTACGTATAGTGCTCCCTGTGTATGTTACGTATAGTGCTCCCTGTGTATGTCACGTATAGTGCTCCCTGTGTATGTTAGGCCACATATACAAATCAACCCATACTCTATACATTTTGATTTTCGGTAATGAAGTCCTTGATCACACAAGGTTCCCTATTGTTCATGTGCAATGTGTTGGTTTCTTGTGCATACTTGCACATGCTACATGTGCCACATTTAGAAAAATCTCTGCTGAGCCAGGTTCTCTGTACATTATGGGCTTCCATGAATGATGGGCTAAATTATGTTTTTAGAGTTGGGGCCCCTGTATATAACATTTTTGGACCATTATGGATGTGTTCCTTTAAGTCTTCATCCAAGGTTAAGCATGAGCAATGTTTCTTCAACATTTTGTACACAAGATGACTCTCTGTGGAATAATGAGTAATCATTATCACGCTCTCGTTAGTTCCTGTCCTCTTTGCCTTCGGGTTTAGTTGATCTTTCCTTTGTGTCTCTCCTTCTGGCGTTGTCAACGACATCTGTGTTCTATCCTCTTTGTGTGACTCGTTTGGAGATTAATCCTTGGTGGTCGTGCACTTTCTTCTTGCTCTTATAAAATCTCCCGTTGGGATTTTCTTAATCATGCTGGCCTTGTGACAGCTTGCAGCAGATAAGTTTGAATTGACTTCAGTCGCTTCAGTTGCTTTTCTAAATGTACTCGTTATTATTCTTTGCTCATTCACAAACAAATGTACATCTAAGAAATCAATTCAGTGCAGTTGTGGGTGCTTGTGAACAAGATTCCAAATGTGTTATTTAGATATTGTACGAATCCCATTAGTACCGCCTCGTTCTCCTGCCATATCATAGCATCGTCAATATATCTGACCCATAGTTTTGTTCATCCTGCATTGTCATTGTGTACATATTTTTCTTTATAGAAGCCCATGAAGAGATTGGCTAGGGAGGTGGAATAGTGGGCCCCCATCACCACCCCCCTGGTCTGTCTATAGAAAATGTTAT
Organism: Ambystoma mexicanum; assembly: GCF_040938575.1. Classification (NCBI taxonomy): domain Eukaryota; kingdom Metazoa; phylum Chordata; class Amphibia; order Caudata; family Ambystomatidae; genus Ambystoma; species Ambystoma mexicanum. The sequence goes on along the minus strand of NC_090928.1, from coordinate 1,172,879,166 downwards.
CAAATAAGAACACGTTATTGATCATCGTGAAATTAAGCATTTCCTTCACCATCATGAGGTGCATCAAGTATTATGAAGATCTTTTTCCAAACACATAATCAATTGTCTCCAAAGCTAGATCATGTCAGATTGATGTATACAGGGCTTTCACGTCTAGCGTTACAAGTCTGTATTCATCATTCCATTCAAAGGATTCTATTATTGACAAACGGTCTCATCCAAACAGGTGACCCCTTGCTGCTCCAGAACCACTAAGGACAACATTGGTTCTCTCACTCCAGCCTTGGCCGATTTCTGTAATAACTCCTTCACCTCCCCTCTCTTACTTAGATACTTGGATGTATCTCTCAAGCACTCCCTTGTGCATCCCCTACTAAAAAAGCCTTCAGCCGACCCCTCCATTCCAGCAAACTATCGCCCAATCTCTATCACTCCTTTCCTGGGCAAACTCCTGGAGAAGTTGGCTATCTCCCAGCTAACGCTCTACACTGAATCTGGTGGTTGTCTCCATGACCATCAGTCAGGCTTCAGAGCAGCCAGAGGCATGGAAACTGCATTCCTGAACACCGTGAAGATCTGCTCTCTAATATTGACGCAGCTCTCCCTCTGTCCTCATTCTCCTCGACCTTTCCACTGCATTTGACACGGTCAACCACAACATCCTGATTACTCATCTCCGCAAGACCCTGGGCATCACGGATCTGGCATGGCTGATCTCCTTCCTCTTGGACGGACCTTCCCAGGTTTAGCTTGGGTATTTTCTCACCACCACCTCTCTCTCCACATGTAGTGTGCCCCAGGGCTCTATCCTCTCCCCCTGGCTCATAAATGCATATCTGGCCCCTTTGGCCCTCCTGATCTCTACCTTTTCCTCTGACTGTCAGTGTTATGTGGATGACAAACAGCTCTCTTTCAGGCTACTCTCGGCCTCCTTCTTCTCGCTCATCCCGGACTGTCTATCTGCTATTCAGGCATGGTGCACCGTTAACGATCTCTGCCTTAATGCCAGTAAAACTGAGATCCTTCTCATTGGGACCCCTGCTTCCGCTTTTCTTTTCTCACTGTGGCTGCCCTCCTTGGGCCCACTGCCCTCACCCTCCTGTGAGGCAAAAAACCTTGGGGTCATCTTCGACTCCACTCTCTCCTTCTCTCCACACATCACAGACCTTGCCAAGAAGGCCCATTTCCAGCTGTACCTCCTCAGAGGTATTCTCCCTTTTCTCACATTCCCCCAGAAGTTCACTATCTCCAGAGCCCTGGTTCTCTCTAGGCTGGTCTACTGCAACAGCCTCATTCTCAATATGCCTAACTCTACTCTTCGCCCTCTTCAACTCATCCAGAAGAAGACTGAGACGTATCCTTGGCTTCAAGCCCAATGACTGCATATCTCCGGCCCTGAAATCCCTCCACTGGCTCCCAGTGTCTGGAAGGATCAAGTTTAAGACCCTCTGCATCATCTACAAGGCTTTCTGGGGCTGTGGCCCTCACTACATCAAATTCTCTCTGCCTATGTACCTTCCTCCTAGAGCCCTCTGCTCATCTACTTCTAATTCTCTGCAGGTGAATCGCTTCTCCAAGCAGAGAATGGGGGTAGATCTCTCTCCTCTGCAGGTGCCTCCCTGCCTTTTTCCGCCATCAGCCAGCTCTCCTTAAGTTCCGTAAGCTCCTCTAGATCTTCCTTTTCTACTCTTCTTTCGCGCTCCCTCTCGCCTGCTAATCTTTCCTTACTCCTGCACCGTTTGCTGACTGGCTGATCTGTGTCCTCCAAGTCTTACAGGACACCATGCCCCCCTGACCAATTCCCATGCTCTTGCCACCTGGCCCACCTTGCACTACCGGGCTGGGATTGCCCCTGTAGTTCCAGCCTTCCTTGCACTAATTCAGGGCTCTGCTGCTCTGGGTGCACTTCGCCCTGTATCCTCTCCCCTGCACTTCTTGTTGCGCACTTGCACAATCTAAATGACACTAGGCCTAGTAAGATAGTTTGTCTTGTCCTCCCTTTGTCCCCCTCCCATGCCTGGTTGCGCCTTGAAACACTTGTGTATAGGCACATACTAAATAACAAATCAAGCAATCAATCAAATTAGCCATGACACCCCATAAGGGACAATGTCCTTACCTCACTCAGGCCCACTGGATCCAGAAGCAGGGGACTTGGGACCTCAACTTCGCTCCAGTAGAAAAAAGTAGAGGATTATAAATCCTGTTAGCATTCCTTTATGAGCAGGCCATGAGCAAAACTCGAGAGTGAGCCCTTGAGTTGTGCCTATGGCGCTCTCCTATAGGCACATTTTGCACTTCTGAGCCCTCCTACAAGGATCTGGAATTGTATCCATGTTCAAACTGCGTTGCATCACCATAATGTTTAGACCCAGCTTTTCTTGTGGGCATCAACAACTCTGTGTGGAGGATGTAAAGGATATCAAGTGGAGCACCTGAAAGGCTTCAGACAAAATCGGAGTCAGTCCTCACACAGGGGGACTGGTTGTTAGGGGCACTGGAGCAAGATCCCTTTGACGACACAGCAGAGAGACCCGAACAAGCACATTGTAGAGCTCCCTAATTTGAAACTCTGGCTGTTGAATTTTGGGACTTATGATCTGTAGCACAGAAGAGGAACAGTGTCAGGTTTATGGAGGTTGCGCGGCATGAATTAGTTTTCAAAAATGGATTAGCAGAGTTTGCTAATTAATTTTTTCCCGATTAGCAAACAACCCCATTTGATTAGCAATGTTGTACTAAAGTTTTTATTGCCACCAGAAGATACTTGTACCCAAGATATAAAATTAGCAGCAATACAGTCGTTTTGTGTTCTTGCTGAAGTAAGACATTAAATTCTTTAAAATTCCACTAGACCTGCTGGTTGAGTAACTTAGTTTAACCACTCGACTGAAGAGACATGCACTAGACCCATGGCAACGGATGCCAAGAAATTTAAATTCAATTACTGTAAAATGGTGCATGTCACCACAAACCCAATTTAGTTTGGCACAATGCTGCCACTCGGAGGCCAGCCACACACAGTTAAACTTTTTTGACATTTACTGCAAACAAAGTAAAGTTTATTTAAATGTTTCCAACATCCCCTGCAAATGGTACTGGCCCTTCTTAAAATCTACTCATCTATGCAAGTGGGTGAAAATAATTAGCGAGCCCTGGATGAGTGTCTGTAAAAAAGATTAGCTGCATGAATTGACACAAATAAATAGATATCATAAAAGACTCTGAAAACAGCTCTCTGTACTGCAGGTGCAAATATATAATGCAATCATAATCATAGAGCAAAGTGAGCTCTGGAGGCCAACTTTAGTGTACAGTTTGCAGTGGGTCTGCAGATGTACAGACTTGATATAAATATGGATCGCTACTTTAAGTAAATATCAAGTTAGCTTTGTGTATTCATTATGTAAAAGACTAAGCAGTGTGCATGGCATAGCAGGCAGAAAACTGGGCAAACTAGGCAGAATATTGTAGTTTTCGGCCATCTCACTTTTTGGGTAGTGGGTATAAAGCAATATGGTAAGATAGAATGTTCAAGGAGTATGGGATCAGCTCATGGGTTGAGCACCAGTTGCAAGTGGTATGTAACCAGCAGGCCACAGAACTAGGTTTGCCCTCAAAGCATTTGGCTGCGTGGACATGTACATTTCATGTACATTTTCAAAAGTGTCCACTCGTCATATGATGCATCTTCCCCACCAAAATGAAATCTAGTAGACACTGAGAATTAGATACTTAACCGTTAACCATGGAGATGATGCAGTGTTTTACAGTATCAATACTGTAATTATGCATTATGTAACCAATTATATTTTTAGAAAAGGAAATGAATGCCTTTAACAAAAAAAAAGAAAGAAACCACATACTGATTTTTGGCAGGCAGGTACACTTAGCTTAGTAACAGTATTATCCCAATTATTTCTGGTTTGTAATTATTTGAAAAACAAAATGTGCGTAGCACTCCCACACAGGCCTTTTGGCACATGAGTGAACGGGATGATTACTGTTGCACTTACTCTCTGTTAGCCCCTTTGAACTTGGAGTCAGAGAATCGAGGGTGCAGAGAGCTCCGAAGGCAAGAGTGGAATGCTGGGTGAGCTGTGCTTTCATTCAACAGGGTAACCTAAATAGCTAGCTTTGCTACACAAGTGCCAATTTAATTAGCAAACCTACAGAATTGCATAGCAAATTGCTCTGCAACACTACTTATTTTATGCCTTGGATTGATTAGGGGGGCTTTGCCCTCAGGTCTGAAGTTAACTAAGGAAAGGAACCATGGTTAACCGTTTACCATATTGACTTTTTTGGCAGTGTGAGGGCTCTCTGGTGTGGGCCCTAATTGCCCAGGTGGAGACACTTTTGTTAGTGTATTCAGTCACTGATCAGAAAATCCTAAGGAGGTATACTCTAGTGGTCACCTTGCCCACTCCTCTGCCATCCATTATCATCTATTATTATTATTATTATTATCCAGATGCTACGCCACTCTACGTTCCCAAGTAACTTCCACTGAAGAAAAGACTAGACATTGACCGAGGAATACAAGGAACAGATGGTGGTAGTACCCATAAAAACCATTACAATGCCTAGTGTATGGAATACGCAACCTGCGGCTGGGGAAAGGAAGTCAGGTGGTGGTAAAGAAGTGGGCAGGCCACAAGTGGGGGCAGAGTCACACATACAAATGTAATTCCCTTCACTTTCAGATTTGTTTTTCTGGTTGCTGAAAAGATATATGTTGTTTCCATACTGTATTGTGGACAGCCCACGAGTCTGAAGGAAGGTGGACATATGACTTAACAGTACATCACAGCTCTGGGATCTGTGACAAAGTGCACCTTATTACCATGAAAATGTTTTGCCAGATGTTCCATGAACACACCCAGCTGCAAGGCCTTCTTTACTTCTCAGAAGTTCTTAGCTTTTATTTATTTATGTATTTATTTATGTATTGAGCATTTGTATGCCACCTTTACAGCAGATAGTGTTTCCAGGGGCCACAAGACTAAACGGGGAGGGGACAGAGGAGGATAAACACAACATTAATGGTCCTACTAGGCCTTGTGACATTCGGATTGTGCAAGTGCAGCAACAGGAAGTGCAGGGGGGTGGTGGAGGGGAAGGGTGAGGAGAAGGTAAGAGGAGGGGAAGGGGGAAGAAGTAGGGAGGGGGGGCAAGGGCTGGGTAAGTGTTAGGGGGTATGGTAGGCAAGTGCTAGCTGAGGCCTGGAGGGCAAGTGCTATGGGGCGAGGGTCAGGTAGTGTGAGGAGGGGTGGGGTGGACCAGACTCAGTAGTCTGTTCAGGGAGGGGTGTACGAAGGCAAGTGCTGGGTGCTGAGGCAGACTGGGCGAGGGGGCGCCTGGCCCCTGTCGGACTCAGAAGGGACCAGACAGCCAGTAGTATCAGCAGGGGGGGGGCATTAGCAAGGGAGGGGCAGAGAGAAGGAGGGGGAGACAAGGAATGTCTTGAGAAGCAGCCAGAGCATAAGGAGATCCAACTCAAGTCTGAGAGGGGCAGGGAGGCCGTTCCAGAGGGACGCTCCTGGCAAAGAAAGATATCTACCACTCACTCTCTGCTTGGAGAAACGTTTGCCCAGCAGAGAGTTAGAGCTGGAGGACCGTAGGACTCTATCCGGGCAGTATTCAGTGAGAGAAAGTTGAATGTAGCGTGGTCCCGGGACCCACAAAGCCTTGTGGATGATGTAGAGGGTCTTGAATTTGATCCTTGCATTCACTGGGAGCCAGTCGAGAACTTTTAGGGCTGGAGTGATGCAGTCCCTGGGCTTGAGGCCAAGGATAGGTCTTGCAGTCCTATTCTGGATTAGTTGAAGAGGGCGAAGGGAGGAAAGAGGTAGATTACCAGAGCTCTAGAGACATTGAGTTTCTGGGTGAAGGTGAGGAAAGGGAGAATGCCTCTGAGGAGGTGAAGCTGATAGTGAGCCTTCTCGTCAAGGTCAGCAATATGTGAGAAGGAGAGAAGAGTCGAAGATGACCCACAGGTTTTTTGTTTTGCCACACATGAGGGTGAGAGGAGGGGGCACATGGAGAGGTCACCAGAGTGTAGGGGGGGAAGGTACAGGGAGAACCGATGAGAAGAATCTCAGTCTTGCTGGCATTAAGACAGCGATCATTAGCAGTACACCATGCCTGAATAGCAGTCACACAATCAGAAATAAGAGGGGAAGGAGAGGCGGGAGAGGAGGGCAGCTTAAAGGAGAGCTGAGTGTTATCCACATAATACTGGAAGAGAGGAGAGAAGTTGGAGATCAGGTCGGCGAGCGGAGCAAGGTAAATGTTAAAAAGCCACCAAGTCTGTGATGCCCAGAGTATCACAGTCGGTTAAGAAGGGTGGCATGATTGACTGTATCGAAGGCAGAGGACAAATCAAGGGGGATGAGAACAGAGGGAGTGTTGGAGTCTAGGTTTGAAAGCAAATATTCACGGGTGTTCAGCAGAGTGGTTTCCGTGCCTCTGGCTGCTCTGAAGCTAGACTGATGATCGTGAAGACATTGTGACATATTTGTTGGGAGATGACCAACTTCTCCAAACGTTTTCCTAATAAGGGGGTAGTGGAGATGGGCTGGTAGTTCGCCTGGCAGCCACGGCTTTCTTAGGAGGGGATGCACAAGGGAATGCTTAAGAGGTGATGGGAAAGAGCCAGTGGCAAAAGAGTGATTGCAGACCTCAGCCAGAGAGGGAGCGAGGGCAGAAATATTGTCCTTGATAGTTCTAGAGGAGCAGGGAAGCACCTATTCGGAGGAGACTTTCATAGAGCAAACAGTCTTGGTGACTTCCTCAGATGCTATGGGAGAGAAGGAGAAGAGCAGGAGGGATGGAGGGATAGGGGCAAGGGAGGCCTAGGTGCAGGTGGAGGAGGGAGTGGAGGAGGGAGTAGAGGAGAGTGAGGACATGATGTCCTGAGTTTTTGTTGAGAAGTGGCAGACCAAGGTAACGCAGAACAGCTATTGTAAAATCCAGGATGAAGCTAATCGTGGGTTCTACAAGCTCCACTTTGCTTTTGTTCTATGCACCTTCATTCAAATTGAATTCCTGACTCTGTGGTCTAATACTTTTACAATTATTCAATTATAGGCCATTAATTGCCTCCTTGCAGGAAGCATGGGCCCAGCATCTGATGTACGTATTCAGGCAATCTCAAAGAGCCTCCTGAGCAACAGTGTTATGCAGCATCTTCTCAAATAACACTTCCATGGGTTCAGACAGAAAACTCTCCAGCTTTCCCAGAATTCAAAGGGTTAACGGCTGTGGCCTACTCTCCTAGTCATCCATTCTAACTAAGGCTGCCTTAAGTTCCAAGGTTAGGGTCTGAACCTTTTCTTCCAGGGTCCAGGAAGAGGAGAGAAAAGCATCTATCTCTACAATCCAAGATTCATGACATTGACAACATTATCTACTTTTGGCACTGCTAGCTCAGACATCTCCACATCTGAGGCTAACTGTGTTGCATGCACTGAGCTCTTTGCCATTTCAGGTACCTCTCCATTATCTGCTTCAGTGTCCTTTTAGGTGGCAAAATCTTCAGTCTGTTTCTGACTGCGGGTTTACTTTCCATGAACGTACTTGTCGGGGGCAATGAGGAGCATTGATGATCCTCAATTTCCACCTTTGGTGATTAGTAGACAAGCAGAACTTAATGTGTAATGGTCGAATGATGCATAGCTCCTCCTCTGAATATTGAATCAACTGCACTTTGGAAGTTGTAGCCAGTATGGAACTTGGAAAGTTTGGGTAAAGAAGGCCACGTTTCCTACGACCAGTGCTCAGTCATGCCGCAGCATGGAAAACGGCTTTTTGCATTGCATAGGTTTGCATAAAGCTGGCCCAAGAGCAAGGCATTAATGAAGTAATTCTCTAAGAGTACTAGGGCCTAAATGGATGGCAGGACGGTTTTCTTGTGTTTTTGTAAGAGGCTCACCTAGATAGGGAGGTTGGGGGTTTCTGGTTGTTGTGTTCCTTGATGGACGAGTTGAAATCTATGTAGACACCGGGGCCCTGGGTAAAGAAAAGGGGCACATATGGAAAATGTGGGTTGCATCCGGGAAGAGAAAAATGGGGAGCAACACACAGGTTAGTGCAAAAGTGCAATCTGTGTTTTACACCCTGCGGATGTTAAGACTGATCCTGCCGCTCATAACCGATGCAGATAGTGCAACAATCGTGGGGATTCTCATCAACTCACGACTGGATTATGGTAATGCCTGCCTTGTTGACAGGAATCCCATCTACCCAGATCCAGAGACTGGAAGTAGCCCAAAATACGGCAGTCTTCAAGGTGGCAAAGTCACCCCCCATTTCTAATTTAAGGCGGTCTCTACACTGGCTAGCCGTGAAGAAATGCATAGACTTTAAAATTCTTTGCATCATTTTCAAATTTGTGAACCAGCAAGCAACTAGCTATCGGACGGAATAAAACAAGATTTATATTCCAGGCCGTCAGTTACGCTCTTGTGATAAGAGGTTGCTGCAAGTGCGCAATCAAGATACTTATCTAAAGGGGATAGAAGGTTTGGAGTTTATGGTCCAGAACCAAAGACTCTTAATTGCTTTTCAGGAAGGTCTTGAAGATCAACCTTTTCTGCTAATTGGAAAACGGGTGTTTTTGTTATTTTTGATTGCGATATTTTTGAACTGTTATTATTTTCATAGACGGCAGACCTGGATGGGCTTGATACACCTGCGCCCGTATACGATTGGTTTCGTGGACAGCGTGCTTTTAAATAATTCAAATTCATACGTGTGGACATAGTGGGAATATAGCGGGAATACAATGATTTACTTAGGCTCTTATGACATGATGAACATGGCATCTGCCAGATATGTCAGTGCTTGAGCACCTTGGAATAAGCTATGCTGGTGGTCAGGCATTGGATCACCTCTGGTGAGGTTCTCTTGCCTTGGATTTGTGGGTGGAGATTGTAATCAGCTGACAGACCAGACAGAGTTTCAGTGTCAATGAGTTGGAGGCATCCACTGAGTAGGTGGGTATCTGTACTGGTATTTTAATGGGACATCCAAGATACCTTAAAAGGCATTTTACCTAGTAGAAGTGGGGCAGAAGAGGGGCCAATGGAGAGGAGAGAAGGGTCATGATGAATGTGTTTAGTGGGTGAATGATGGTCATACCCGACACATGAATTTAGTACTAGGGCAATACCTGGTGTGTGTTGGGAATATCAATCCATACAAGGGCAATACTTGGCACCTGGCTTGAGTTCCTATAAATCCTATGTTAGTATCTGGAATATTACCTGAGTGAATATCGACACGATGGGGAACTGCAATGTGGATACTCAACTTCCCTTTGAAGAACACTCGAAGCATTCATATATTCACTTACACAAAACTATAGAAGTCATACACTCAAAAAACAATGCAAATACCAATATGCAAAATACTTCCTAAACCACATATCAATCCACTGGCAATCAATACATCCATATATACATTTCTCAACACAAATGTAAAAAAGAAAAAAAGGCCAGCACTAGTGGCGTGTACCTTGATATTTCCTTATTTTGGACTGCAGAATATTTACTAAAATGACCTCTTAAAAGGAGAATTTGTTCTTGGAGTATTGTATATCATCACCTTATAATTTGAATGTGTTTTTTATTAAAACATTATTAATATAGAGAGCTAAATGAGGAAAGGAACGCACATCAATGCTTCACCTTAAAGCGTTATCCTTTCTTAGTGAGCCGGGGGAACTAAATGTATGTAGCACAAATTAAAGGAATTGAGCATCTGCTTTATTTATGATCCCCTCCAGGAACAAACAGAAAAGCAATATATATGATAGGTGGTTTGGGAAACATGTTCTTGACCTGGTCAAAAAATAAATGATCAAGGGAAGGATACATACATCTATATTCCTTTTCTCTAAAGACAGCGTGGCAATCATAGTGGTCATACAGTTGCCTCCGAGGCTGTCCCTCAACACTGAGGTCATCATGGAGTTCCTGTAAGGGATGTGGGCTCGGTTCTTCTCTGCTAGAGCAATGATCACCTGCAATGACAAATATCATTGCTTAAACCATAGAACATTTTATGGGGCACAATGCAGATAGAGAGTACATATATACTGCAAAAATACACGTTTCCTATTCAAAACTGAATACCATTATTATACTCCTGGCATCCCCTCACTATACATCATTTCTAAGAAAGAGAGCCAACTCACTTAAGATTACAAAAGCATACAAGTTACTGACAATGGTATGCATCAACATTTTGAAATTACAGAGGACACCCCACAAAAGTTGAAATCATCGTTTACCAGCCGAACAGCATTATCCAATGTGTGAAATCTTGACACAAATAAATATTTTGCATATTTAAATACTTACCTGCTAAGTTTAGATTTCGTTGAGCTGTTCAGGGGATGGATCTCTCTGGCATGAATTACTTTAACAGTGTTTATACACACCTACTCCAAAAGCTCCTCAGCAAGTGCAACAAGTTCAGAATCATGTTGCTATATTAGTCTTGTCCCAAAAAAGATAGACCACATAATGCCAGTTTTTAAATCACTAATTCTCCTAGCCTTCAGATATTTAGGCCTGACACTGAGGCCATAGATATCCGGTAGACATACGTATCTGATCTAACACTATGCACCATAGATATCCTGTGGACATGTGTATCTGGTCTGACACTGTGCACCATAGATATCCTGTGGACATGCATATCCGGTCTAACACTATGCACCTTAGATATCTTGTGGATATGCATATCTGGTCTAACACTATGCACCATAGATATCCTGTGGACATGTGTATCTGGTCTGACACCATGCACCATAGATATCCTGTGGACATGCATATCTGGTCTAGCACCATGCACCATAGATATCCTGTGGACATGCATTTCCGGTCTAACACTATGCACCTTAGATATCTTGTGGACATGCATATCTGGTCTAACACTATGCACCATAGATATCCAGTGGACTTGTGTATCTGGTCTAACACCATGCACCATAAATATCCTGTAGACATGTGTATCTGATCTAACACTATGCACTATCTCAGCCCTTATGGAAGGATTTCAAAGACAAAGTTCACAGAGCCTGTTTAAACCTGGAAGCTTTACACAGATAAGGACATACTCCTGGACCATCTTAGATCTTTCAATAATGTAAATACTACACTTTCCAGACAACCTGAAACACCAAATCCAACAAACCTGAAAAGGTTTATCTTCATGCAAGCCTTCCCACTCTGAGAAACAGGACTGATAATCACACTTCCTGATGTTAGGAACACTGGTTGTACTGGCCTATGTTAAATTACATCATCAACTATTCTTTACGTTCCTCTTCACCCCATAAGACTCTTGCCAGCAGACATATATGGTGTGGCCAACCCGAAATAAGAATCAGACCAGATGACACGATTCAACCTCTCACTGGCTAAAAGGGGATTCCCTTCCTAATAAACTAAAAACTAAGGTGCTCGTAAAAATGTCAGAATAACCAAAATCAGTCCACCATTGTAACCTGTCCAGCTACCTTGCCCTACCACTAGATAAAAAGAAATAAAACAAAGAAACAGGCTTCCACCCTGGGGATTTGCCAGCACCTCCTAGCTGACTCCCTTGCTTCAAACACTCTTCAACATTAATGTTACTCCCGGGACATGGCTCCTAGCCTGGGATTCACCAGCAGTTCTCACAAAGAACATACAGTTCAAATAAATGTTCTTCGCAGAAAAAAGGTACAAATTAATTCAGTCTTTGTCATTCCATTCACCAAAGATTTAATTGTTTGCATTGAGTGGCTTATTTTCCAAAACTGTCAGTCTGTGGCTCATCTTGATGCCTCGAGCCTTTCCACTCCTGGGCAGTGGGGATGTTACACTTTTCAATACAATATTCTCTTCACTCTCAGTATTATCAAATCATTTGTCTCTTCGGACCCCTCAGCTCGTCTCTCGGATACTTGCAGACTGTCTAACCCCTGGACTTCCCATGTAGGTTTCAGCCAGGTTGTGTGTCCCTCTCTCCTCTCGGAACTTGGCAATCTGTCCCGCTTGACTTTCTGTACTTTTGTCTTGTTCTGTTTTTGCTCAGCTCCTCAGTCCCGTTGTTCCTGGGTTCCTTAACCTGTAAAGGATTCGGGTTTGTATCCCCTCTCCTAGCAATCCACCATCAGTTTCCCTTCTTCTTGCACAGCCCGCACGCCTGGTTCCTCACAGCACTTCCGCCAGGGAGGGTGAGTGATGACTGTTGACAGCGTGTGCCTATGCCTACGGTTTGGCCCTCTCGTAGTAGTGGCATTCTGAGATCCTCGCAGGTACTCGCAGCTCTTTCTCTTCCTCAGTTTCTTGCCACAGGGGCTGAGAAGCTTTCGCCCTGATCGTTTCTGGATGAAGTTCTGTGGGCTATGATTCCACCATGTCCTAATCGTGGTCTCACCTCCAGACTCCCCGCGTTCCGCACTCCAGTGGCAGAGTACACTCTGCCCAGCTTCTCACCTCCCATCCGACCTCATGTCAGGGAATTTCCTCCTCAAAGTAAGGGCTTCGGTATTCTTATAGGAGTATCAGCCCTCATAATGAATGTGCTTCTTATTATTTTAGTCTGAAGGGCGCGATAAGCATGGGTGTTAGGCAAACAGAAAGACTTTATTACTATTACAACTTCGGTGGTGCTCATATAGGCAGAGAGTACAGATTTCATAGGGTTTCTTATTATACCCGGGGAGTCAATCCCAGTGATATCCCGCTTGGCCAAACCCCTAGGAAGAGCTTTGCGGAGTGGGCTCCCCTACCTAGCCTCAATTGGGGAGAAGGGCTAAACTTCACAGATTTGTCACAATATATGCTCAATGTGATTTCGATTATAGCTTTCATGATTAGCTGTGAAGGTTTCCCAACATTTCCTGTGACCACGTCTTTTGGGGTATTCATCCGTTCCCTGCACCCCTTTTTCTTCTAAGTATACAGAAGCAATGTTAAATGGAAATTCCAAACAAAAAGTTATGGAAGGAAAGAAAATTTTAAGTGTTTTTGTGTGCTTTTAGCATGACCAATATTAAAGGGAAGCTCATGTCACAAGAGGACTTTATCAGCCTTGGGTGAAAGCTTTCTTTGCTGGACAAATTTACCATGGAGCTTACAAATGCTCAGAGTTCATTTAGCTGCAGGTCTGAAGTGGGTTTCACTATCTCAGAGTGACTCAAGAGGATCCCACAAGTTAGCCATCTCAAAATAAGAAAATGTTTTAATTGGACCACACCATAGAAGGAAGCTTGATACTTGGCATATGATTAATCCAACAGGTACCTTTGCAAAGTCAGCAGGTTGCAGGTGACATTCCACGACTGTTATGTGACTTTTGGACAGCTTGGTAGGTGAATACGGTGAGTTTGAAAGTCGACAAAATGCTCCATGTTTTGAAATGGCACCACCAAAGGCAAGCTTCAAAACTGGCAAATCGTTGAGACGACATTCTCATTTTAGATTTTTGATTAAGGCTAGAACTGCCAGCTCTCACTGTGTTCTAGGCACAAAGCCTAGAAGCAATGACTCTGGGAGTTATGGAAGTAAAATGGTCTTCCATCCCTCAAACAGAAAGGGCCAATCAACCACAGAAGCCAAATGTTGCTCTTCAAGGCTTCAGAAGCAGAACAATCCCATGAAATTAAAAGGAAGCAAGGACTCCACTATATTAGTAAGTCTTGCAGAGGCTTGGGCAGTTAGATAACTAGGATAGAAACCCACATCCACAACCCTAGTCAGTGGGATTCCAATCCTCTTTTGTGACCAATCAGAATAACACAGATGTTGGGACACCCACTCATTTTTCCTACACCTACAATGAAGTCATGTGCTATGAAAGTTGCCTTATTTTAAATTCAAATCTTAGGTCCCAAGAAGGTAGACACCTGCAATGCATCCTTAAAAAGTGTTGCTCCAATGCAGACGTTTCCGATTGGTACTTGTGATGAATCGAGGGATTCAGTCACTTTCTCCAAGGGGGGGCAAGGCTCTTCCTGTGAGGCTAGGGAGGTGATCCTGCTACAGAACATTCCCCATATGGGTGGCAAAAAGTGGGTCCTCACAGGGAGATATTACCCTCTTGGGGATAACAACTCCCTTTCCTCTAAGGAACTCCAGTCCCATTATCCTCCAGGACTTAATAATCAGTACTTTACAAACCTCTAGACTCCTCCAGTGACAGAGGAAAAGTATCAGTTCAGTATTGTGAATAGTAAGAACCAAGGAGTCATAAAGAATACTTATTTGACAAATACTGAGACGAAGAACCCAAGAGGAGTTATGACGAACGTGTCCCACAAACAAAGGAAGGACTTTCCTGAGAAGCCAGGAAATCCCGAACACCACGTCATAAAAAGGGGAGGGACAGGAAAACAAAGAAGACCCGGGAGATTCAAACCAGATTGAGGAGGCTGGTAAACCTGGGAAGGCACTGTTTCACACGTCGAGGAACAGCTACCAAAGAGGTGCCAGTAGTGCACGGCACACCCGACAGACTCACTGGAAGCCTGTCAAAGTCCCAGCACAGACGTAAAAAGAAGACCAGAGTGGAGAGACGTTGTCGTGCCAGACAGGCGGGATGCTAGGAACAGACTGAAGGAGGTTGGTCTGCCAAAGAAGAACACGAGTAAGGAAGCAAAGCAGGAAGGTGGCGGACTGGAAGGGAAACAGGTGAAGAGCCCTCTATTGATGATAACACAGACACAGAAGCATGACAGAAGATAGCCGGCGAGCTGCTTTGAAGGAACAGAAAGAGGAAAACGAGAACGCCAGCATGGTGACATAGACCCCTTACAGAGCAAGTAACGGGGAGAGCGGGAGACCCAGGGAAGAGGGCGTATATGCAAAAAGGGACTGTTAAAATGGATATCTGAACTCTGACCTGGAGGGGCAGAGGTTCAGAAGGCCAGCCTAGTTTCTTGGATAAGGGTAATCTCTGGACAAGCCAGACCAATCAGGGTAGCTTTGGCAGGCAGTCAAGACTAGGTCTCAGGAGGGGTGAGGGTGACTGAAGGACCTCAATGAGCACACAAAGCAAGGACACTTACAAATTACTCCAGACAGGTGTTCTATCAAAAATATAGACACATTTATTACAAGGCCTTTGTAACAGACCATACCAAAAGAATCACAGTAACACTAAGTAAACCACACAACACTATCAACAGAATGTATATACAAGACCAATGGGGTCCAAAGGGTTAAATGCATGAAATATGTCAACAACCTAGAGGGGAAGGAAACAGGCAGTGCAGGTAGTCATTAGGCCCCGTTCAACATCGACAATACACCTAACTAAGAGGCAGTCCAAGCCCTAAGAAGAGATGAGCCTTGTGCTCAATAGTACATGCAAAGCAAGCGCACACAGTTGTTCCAATGGGCAAAATAGGGTCTCTTCAGGGGTCTCTAGCAGCTAGGGAAGGTGGATGAGGTGATGCAGAACAGGTTCCCACTATTCAAGAAGGACCTCCACTTGAAGGCAGAGGCAGTTTGAGAGTTTGGGATGGAGTGGCTATTTCGCAATAGAAGTGGAAAGGAGAGGGGCCCCCAGGGGCCACTTGTGCATAAAATGGGCCCTTGCACTAGGGGCCACCGGTTTCGGTATGGAGTACTTACCGGTCCCCGACACAAGCGGACCCAAACTTCGCCAGTTCAGTCCACTTCGCTTGCAGGTTATAATGCGGCAAAAAGGACGTCTCGGCACTTTTCAGTTCCTGAGATACAGCGATGGTTACCAAACGGGACAGTGGCGATTTCTCCACTCTGGGTGGATGAATCGACCCAGTTTCACTGCAGTAGGCTTCAGGGGCAAGAGGGTCCCAAATGCAGCAGACTTGCAAAAGACGTTGCTGCGGCAGGGCAACATGGTAACCCTGTTTACTCCGGTCCTGGCGCACTCGTCTCACTTCAGACCTGGGAATGCCAAGTGCACGAAATTTGGTGTGAGGTTGCCGGGGACAGAGAGCTAGCAGTATACCAGGTTTTGAGGGCCTCTCTCGAAACGGTGGTGGTGACAGAGCAAAGCAACTGGGTAAGCTGGTCAGCCCACTGGTTGGCCCAGGGACACTTCCGAGAGAGCTAATTTGCAGGGTTTGATGAAGATGCCGAGAATAGGTGGTCCCACTATTCAAATGGGTCAAAGGATCTTCGCAGACCTTCTAGGTTGACCAGATGCAGAGGGGTCCCACGGGACGACAGCGGGCTCAGGGTGCCAAATCTGACAGCGGGTCACCAGGGGTTCCTCGACTCAGCTACGTATTTGCAGGATACTTGGATCCTATCCTCTGTTCAGTGAGAACTCAGGAGACCGACATGGTAAGGGTGTTTTTGGACTCCTCTTATCCAAAGTTCCCTTCGCGCCAAAATGGAGAGGACCCAATGGGAGATCTGCTCACAAACACACACTCCATACGTGGACCAATCACAGACCACGGTGGTCCCAGTCATTCATGGCACTCCAGACTCCCTGGCACCCAGGGTGTGTATTGGAACCAGACGTTCCAACCCACATCCTGGAGGCACACACACACGGCATGCAGAAGCCCACGAAAGCATTGGGTTTCACGGGAAAGTGCATGACCAAATAAGGACTGACCCGGGTTGACTTGACCTGCCGAAGGTGAAGGGGCAAGATGGCCAAAGGACAGGACAAAGAACCTTGTGGCATGGCCATTTTGGAGCCAGGCCACTTATTTGTGCCAAATGCGGTTAACACGGTTAACATGGCAGGAAAGAGTTAAAAATGATGCGAAAAGATAGCTGCCACCAGTCCTGTCCATGACACATCTGCACAGTTTATAAAAAGTCCAGCAAGAGTATCTAGGGCATTTGGAAATGACTATAGAGCCAAGTGTGCTGTATGGTAACATACATTGCACACTAGTTACATGTTACATAAAAGTTGCAACACGGGAGAAGGACTAAGGGAAACTAAGTCTCCCAGTACTGACCGTCTTAAGGCAATGTCAGTTTCCCCATAAAATGCAAGCAAAAGCCCAGAGGAGTGCAGCTGAAGGCTATGCTTCTCTGGCAAAGTCAGTCAATGGTGTCTAAACAGCAGCACAAAGTTTGGGGGTTGACACATGGAGGGCAAATTACATACAATTATGAAATCTTTCCTAACAGGGACCGAGATTTCAGAAGTCATAAGCAAACCAAATAAAATGATTGGAGACAATCCCCTTGTTCCAGTGAGAAGTATAACCAAAAGGGGGAGAATCACTCAAATATTACTCATACTCATCCCAGTGAGCGCTGCAAATAAATAAAGTGTGAGCATCATACAAGAACCCATCATACTCGTCCCAGTGAATGGCGAGACAACCAGAAGAGTGAGACATTCTTAGGGACTCATCAAACTCGCGCCAGTGAATGGGAAAATCCTAAGAGGAACAAGAGTCAAATAGAGACTTTACCTGTATATTTCAGCAAGGAGATAACCAACCACACCAAGGAGGATTGGTGCAACAATGTGTGTGAATAATAAAACAGATACTCAGAGTTTCAGGCTATTATGAGAGGAGGTCAAGAAAGGAGTTTGAAAAATCTAAGGAGACAGAACACAAGGGCCTGGGGAAGCCTCTTGAAAAGAACTGAGAAGTGTATTGCAAGGAATAGCAAAAGACTATGTAAGAATCTCATATTGCCGAGAAGCATTCCAGGAGAAGGGAGGTCAAGGGGAAAAATGGTACGATCCCTTTCCCAGATTCCTGTCCAAACCATGCCCAATGATGTCACGACCTAAGCAACCACCGCGGGATGAGATCCGCCCTCTGACTGCTGCCCCAGATGTCAAGATCCACGTGGCCACGCCCCGCACCCACAGGCCAGCTGCACACAATCCAAAGCACGTGGTGGGGCACCAAGTGGAGCTGAGACCGACCATATGGATCAACACGACTAAACGTCACCCATCCATATCGCCATCATTAGAGATGACATGACGACATAGCCTCGACGGACAAGAAAACGTGCTGCCAAGCACCTGGATCAGACCCACACCAACCCACATGAAGAACATACTCAGTGCTAGGACTTAGAGGACTGCAAACTCCAACAGACGAACAAGTTACTTCTTACCTTGTAACGTTCTTTCGACGGGATGTTCCTCCAACGTATTCCTTATCTTAGATATCTCCTTCCAGCTCTGCTGGCCTCGGAACATTTTTCTTTAGAGGGCGCTGCGCGTCGACGTCCTCCGAGTCGATGTCCCTCGACAGCCGCCGTATCGACGTCGACGTCATCCTGCCTATAAAGGCCGCACGCAGCGTCCGTTGCTCAGGTCCGTTTTGTAGCCCACAGTATTTCTGTCTGGACTAGACTAATCACCCTGAAGGAGCGTAAGCTGCAACAACAAGGGAAGTAGAACTGCGGGGATGGATGGGAGGGTCGATAAGGAATACGTCAGAGGAACATCCCGTCGAAAGAACGTTACAAGGTAAGAAGTAACTTGTTCTTCGAAGGGATTGTGTCCTCCGACGTATTCCTTATCTTAGATAGGCTCCCATAGCAGTATTCTATTATTGGAGGAGGGAGTACTGACTTCACGCTGTCTTCTATTGATGAATAGAGTGCAGTACAGCCCTTCCAAACCTAGTCTCTTGACTGGAGGAGGAATCCAAGTTGTAAAATCGTGTAAAGGTATGGACAGACGACCATGTAGCGGCCGCACAGATGTCTTTAACCGGCACACCTCTTTTGAGGGCTGATGAAGCTGCAATACCTCTGGTCGAATGAGCCCTAAGGTTTTGAGGGGGCTCTTTCCCTGCCAGTGTATAACATTCCAAAATGGCTAGAATGATCCATCTGGAAATGGTCTGCTTAGTTATTGGTAACCCCAGCTTGTGACGTGTGTAACCTACAAACAGCTGGTCTGCCTGTCTTATCCTGGCTAGTCTACTGATGTAAAAACTTAAAGCCCTTCTAGGGTCCAGCCTGTGTAACCTCTCTTCCTCTTTCCCTGGATGAGGAGGAGGATAGAAAGATGGTAGGGTAATCTTCTGAGTGATATGGAATTCAGAAACCACCTCTGGGAGGAAATTAGGCTTCACTTGCAGGACTACTTTATCTTTGTGAAAGATTGTATGAGGGGGTTTACAAGAAAGAGCTTGTAATTCGCTCACCCTTTTAGCAGTTGTAAGTGCTATTAATAAAACAGTTTTAAGGGTAAGGAATCTTAACGAACAAGAATGGAGTGGTTCGAAAGGTGTGCCCATCAGGAAAGTTAGGACTAAGTTTAAATCCCATAGGGGAACTTGGAATGGTCTTGGGGGATAAAAATTGGTTAACCCCTTTAGAAACTGTATTACCAAGGGTAACTTGAAATAGGATGGTTCTTCCGCAGTGCACTTAAAGATGGATAGCGCTGCGAGATAGCCCTTAATGGTGCCAACTTGAAGGCCTGAATTCGCCAAATAGAGTAGGAAGGTCAAAACCATTGGTGTACCACATGAAAAGGGGTCGATATTCTGTTCTCTATACCAGCTGCAAAATCTGTTCCAACGGCAGCGGTATAAAGACTTTGTTGCTGGCCACCTTGCCGAAAGCAACACCTCCATAACATCATCAGGGAGGTCCCAATCCTTGTACCACAGCCTTTCAGAAGCCAAGCGTGAAGGTTGAGGGTTTTGATGTCTGGATGGAGAACCTGACCTCCCTTCTGTGAGAGTAGGTTCTCTCTGAGTGGAAGTCGAATTGGAGGGCAGATGGACAAGTCTAGAAGGTCCGGGTACCACGTTCTCCTGGCCCAATCCGGGGCAATTAGGATCATGGTTCTCCGGAATCTTCTCAACCTCCTGATCATTTGAGGAATGACAGGGACCGGTGGGAACGCGTACAGAAGCGGAAACTCCCAGTCCACTATGAACGCGTCTCCCAGAGCTCCTCTCGGGGGAAATTCCCTTGAGCAGAACAGATCGCATTTCCTGTTGATGCTGGTGGCGAACAGATCCACCTGAGGGGTTTCCCAAAGGGCGAAGATCTCTTGAAGGACTTCCTGAGCTAGTTCCCACTCGTGGGAGACTGTACTCTGCCTGCTCAGAGCGTCCGCCGTCAAGTTCTTCTCTCCGGCTTGGTGAACTGCCGATAGAGAGATTCCTTCTTGGATTGCCCAAAACCAGAGCTGCATCACCTCTCTGCACAGGGGTAGTGATCCGACGCCTCCTCTTTTGTTGAGGTAATGCATGGCCACCGTGTTGTCCGTCATTATCAGGAAATGTTTCCCTTGTACAGCTGGCAGGAACGCCTTCAGCACAAGTCTGATGGCTCTCAGCTCTAACAGGTTGATATGTAGTCTGGACTCCGATGGAGACCAACGACCGCTGATGGTCAAGTCGTTGGCGTGGGCTCCCCACCCCATGAGTGAGGCATCCGTGACTACTGTTATCTCCGGCCAGGGTTGCCAAAACTGTTCTCCTTTCAGAATGTTCTCCTGACAGGCCCACCACTGAAGGTCTCAAGCCACCCTGTCGGGAACCTGACGAAGATCTGTCATTCTCCCTGAGAATTGTGACCACTGAGTCCTCAGTGTCCACTGGAGGGATCTCATTCTCAGGCGAGCCTCTGGCACTAGGAAAATGCAGGATGCCATGAGGCCTAGCAACCTCAAAAAGTCGAAGGCTGGGAGACGTTGGGCATCTTGGAACGTGGTAACCATCTGTAGAATATCTTGAGCCCTCACCTCTGGTGGCGAGGCTTTTCCCAGGGAACTGTCCAGGATCGCTCCTATGAACTGGAGTCTCTGCGATGGTATCATTTGTGACTTCTTTAAATTGAGGGAGAAGCCCAGTCTGTGAAGGGAGTGGCAAATGTGATTTAGCTGGATCTGAGCTTGTTCCAAAGATACAGCCCTGATCAACCAATCGTCCAGGTAGGGGTAGACGTGAATCCCTTCCCTCCTTAGACTTGCCGCCACTACCAACATTAACTTGGTGAAGACCCTCGGGGCGGAGGTCAGCCCAAATGGCAGCACTCGAAATTGATAATGAGAGTTGCCAATTGAGAACCTCAGGTATTTCCTGTGTTTGAGATGGATAGGCACGCACATGGAAATAAGCGTCCTGAAGGTCCAGAGATACCAACCAGTCCTGGAACTGAAGGGCCTGAAGGATCTGAGAAAGAGTGACCATCTTGAATTTGTCTTTCCTGAGGATTTTGTTCAATTCTCGCAAGTCCAAGATGGGTCTCAGTCCTCCGTCTTTCTTTGGAATGAGAAAGTAAGGGGAGTACCAGCCCTTGTTCCTCTCCGCTACAGGTACCGGTTCTATGGCACCTTTCTCTAGCAGGTCCAAAATTTCCTGCAAGAGGAGCGGATCTGGAGCTTTGTGAGAGCTCATCCCCGGTGGATGACTCTGAGGTATGCGTAGGAAAGGCAGGCAGTAACCTTGGGCAACTGTTTCCAATGCCCAAGCATCTGACGTGATAGCCTGCCATTCCGCCAGATGTTGAGTCAACCTGCCTCCTACAGGTGTCCTGTGAGGGAAGTCCTCAGAGTGGTTTTGGGGCAGCTGATGCAGATGCCGATGGTAAAGAGGCACCTGCTGTTGCTGTGGCTTTTGAATATCTACCCCGTCCACCCCGGGTAGTTCTTCTTTGTCCCCTTTGAGCCGATCGTCCTCTACCTCTTCCGAATGCGGAGTAGAAGCGAAAGGACTTGCCCCTCGCAGAGGTTCCTGTGGGACGAAAAGGTGTCTGACGGATTGCAGCGCCTAGGGATTTTGCTGCTGCTTTTGAAGTTTGCAGTTTCTCTAAACTGTCATCCGCCTTTTTCCCGAAAAAAGAAGAGCCATCGAATGGCATGTACAAGAGCCTGGCTTGCACATCTGGGGCAAAACCAGACTTTCTCAACCAAGCGAATCTCCTGGTTGTTGTACTTGCCGCCATTGCTCTGCTGATACTGTCAGCCGAATCAATGCCCGTCTGGAGGGATTCGCACATAGCGTCTTTACCGTCCTGTATGATATTCAGGAATGCCTCCCTTTCTTCTCCCTCCGGGATGCAGTCAGCCGCTGTAGAAGCACACTCCCAAAGTGTATGGCTGAATCTAGCAAGGGTGCAAGTAGCATTAACCGATTTTAACGCCATGCTACATGCCGAAAAAACTTTCTTTGCCATAGCATCATATTTTTTATCGTCCCTGTCCTGTGGGACGGTAGGGTAAGCAGTCTTGACATCAGTAGAAGATGCTGCCTGTACCACCAGACTTTCTGGGGATGGATGTTTTGACAAAAACTCTGGGTCTGCAGAAGATACCCTGTATTTTGTAGACAGTTTTTTATTTACTGCCGGGACGACATCTGGGGTTTCCCAGTTCGTCATAATCTTCCTCTGAAGAGCTTTATGAAAGGGCACTAAAGGATCCTCCTGTGGGCCTTTGTCAAGTATATCCGTGAGGTCATCTTGTTGGAAAGACTGTGAAGGTGCAGACCACCCCATAAACTCTGTGATCCTGGCCATTAAGGCTCTATAGGGGGTTTCAGCATGCTCCCCCGGGTCTGGCCTAGCAAACTCCACCTCAGGGGAAGTGTCTAACCCACTTGCCTCATGTAAGGAATCATGAAGATCCTTTAACCTGCGTTCTTCAGAGCATAACTCCTCTCTAACTGGGGTTGCAGGTCCCTGCAACTCAAATGTGTCTTCCTGTTCAGACAATTCTGCTCGAGGAAGTCGACAATCTCGACGCCATCGAGGACCTGGGGATAGCCACTTGGTGTGTCGTAACCGTGACTTTTCTTGGCGTCGATGCCGGTGTCGAAGATGGCATCGAGTCGACAGACCCGTGTGTCGAAGGTCCCTTCGACAACGGCGTCGAAGACACCGACCTCGGCGTCGACGGAGCCTTCGTCGACGGCGTCGACGGAACCTTCGAAGAAGGTTTTGAGGTCATAGCTATACTCGAGGGTTCGTGACGCGCTCGAAAAGCTTCCTTCGCCGGGTACTGCGACTCGCGGCGTTTTTGACCTTCGGGTCTTTCGACCAGAGCATCGCTCTCAGCAGTCTTCGAGGGGGTCGAGGCCGCTTTCTCGAAGACGCACATCATATTTTTGCGGAATTCCACCCATTCAGCCCGGGAACTATGTTTCGTGGGGCAAGGGATTCTCTTTGGAGAAACAGAGGAAGAGGAAGACGGAGAAGGGGATCTTCGACGTCTCCTCTTCGAGTGCTTCGATCTCGAGGAGTGATGGGACCCACTCCGAGACCTGGAGCGCGAATGGTGACGAGGAGACGAATGTCTCGACTTCGTCGATGAAGAAGAAGCTTTAAAAGTCTTACCTTTCTCCAGCTTCCCCCTACGCTCCTTCAGGGCCTTAGATGTCATGGACATACAGTCCTCGCACTCCGAACAATGGTGTTCAGCTCCCAAACACCACAGACAAACTCTGTGAGGGTCAGTCAGCGAAATCTTTTTCCCACAATCTCGGCATTTTTTGAAGCCGGACCGAGGAGTTGTCGGTTCCGACGAAGAAGCTATCGAGTATGGATCGAATAACTCGAGGTAAATAGGATTAACCTGACAAAACTGAGCAACGGTATTCCGAGGCACTGAGTAAGCGCGGAAAAACGGAACTGAGCAACGGACGCTGCGCGCGGCCTTTATAGGCAGGATGACGTCGACGTCGATACGGCGGCTGTTGAGGGATATCGACTCGGAGGACGTCGACGCGCAGGGCCCTCTAGAGAAAAATTTTCCGAGGCCAGCAGAGCTGGAAGGAGATATCCAAGATAAGGAATACGTCAGAGGACACAATCCCTTCGAAATGCATCGTTGTTATTTTTCACATATGCCAACCACCGCACCGTAGAAACGCAAGACGCCAGAAGAGCTTGTGCACACGCTTGCAGACGCTTCATGCTACCAACACCCTGAAGATGACACCCTGTAAATGGACTAATGTATAATGATCGAATTTTCACCTTGCGACCCTCGCCTTATGGACTGTGTGCCGCCACCCATGACTAGGCCACGGTAGGCCGCACACCAGAGTCCTCAGGCCCGTAGCAGCTCATCTGGAGCTAGAAGGCGCTGAGCATGCAGAATAAGACCCTGATGGGAGCCCCACAGCCAAGGCCGCGAAGTTGCAATCAATATGGGAAAGGAACACCCAACAGCCAGTAGTAAGACCTGTCCATTGTCCGCCACTGACACATAGTCACACATTGTTGCCAGCATCAGGTACATTGCAAGTTGGGAAGAACGATGGTCCCAGGCTTGGGGGCTCGCGGATCAACCAATCAGAACACGAGGGGCTAACCACTGACAACACCATAATTCACCCAATCACTAACTTTCTTCATGTAACAGTTTTCATGTAACCATTCTTAGGGACGACCCAAGCGTACCACCTGACCTCTTCCAATAATGTTCCCTTCTATGCTGATATATACTGACCCTACCACTCGGGGGAACCAACCTGGGGTAGCGTTAGGTGTGGGGGGCAAGGTTTCCCAGGTAACAAACATTACGCTGTCACCCAGGTAGAAAAAGGGCCTACAAGCCGATCTAGAATGAGACGTTCCTTGGGTACCTACGCTCCGAGAACCTGTCCCTGTCTGGTTTATGCAATAAACAGCAGTAAATCTTTGCTCTTGTGTGTGCCTCATACTCCTTTGGGACATGGGAGGAGTTGGGGCCTCCCCAACCCCAGAGGTCCTGTTAATGACTCCAATCAAGCATTCCCACTAAGTCAGTGCCTTGTCTGGGATTGCTCAAGGGAAGCCCTTATTTATACATTTTTATGACAAGTTATAATCTGGATGATGAACCCTTGTATAACGCCCCTCTCTTAGAATCCCCCTGACCACACTGAGTCAAGAAGTAGGTTTGTTTTTCAAATTAAAAAGGTTTATTTGAAAAATTAAACAATAGATATATATCACACTTTATAATAAATTAATATTTGCTATCACACTTATGAGTATAATGTCGATCAACAATGGATAATGTTATACTAGCACACTTATTTTTATTACTTAGGAGTTGGTACGGAAAGAACAAGGTAGCTGGGAATGCTTTATGGTTTCAAGGAGATGCAAAGATGAATAAAAGGCAGTACAGAAATAAACTTGATATGATTTCAGCAAAAGATAATATGATCACTTTTTCTCTGACAATTCACTCCCCCCCTATGCAATGTAAGGAGATGGAAGTAACACACACAGTCTTCAGGAATACAATCACAGTACAATACGAATTCAGTTCCCCCCTAGCAAGCTTATAGCACCAGGGATGATTTTGAAACACAGGCGAAAGACTTTCAGGTGATTTGCAAGGGAGTGAAATATGCTAAAATTGATTAATTCCCTCTAGAGGTACAGGGTAAGTGAGAGATACTTTAAATCAGTTCAGGTGCACACTAACAATGATTAATGAGGGATTAGCAGGTTGAAAACGGATTTCAGGAATGGAAGCAAAGGACAGATCTTTCTACACGTGGTTGAAATGAAGCAAATGTCAAATCGCGGCACTTTTTCCGAGTGCGTCGAGCGCAATTACGGAGGCGCTATAAGGAGTAGCAAGTCGGTTTAGAGCTTGTTGGAAAGCTGGGAATCTTAGCTTCCAAATTAAAGTTAACAAACGGTTCAAGAGATACGGACGATTTTATGAAGGTAGTTTTTCAGAAATTAAATAATGATTCAAAATGGCAAATGACACTTTTACAGGTTTAAAATTGGAGAAGGAACACACGATTCTATGATGCAGTTTTGGACAGGTTAAATGTTTTGCATCAGATTATTTTAAGCTAAGAGATGGGTTCTGCACAGTTCTAGCTGGGTACTCACACTATAAAATTGAAAGGAATGGCCTTGTCACGGATCTGGTCAACAAGTTTAGCTGCAGTTCTCTCTGCTCGGCGGGTCAATCAGGCACCGGTTCTGTTCACAGCGGTCTGGTCTGGGTCTCTGGTTCTGCTGGTCTGGATCAAGTAGATTCTGGATACCGCACTGCTTTCTGGGCACTGGTTCTGTTGTGGATACACGGGACTCTTAGCAAGTAGCAAACCGCACAGCCCGGCAGTTGAATAGTTTGCAAAAGATTTTGAGGCCTGCTGAAGAGTTCAGCTCTTTGGAGTTTTTGTTCTGGAGTTAGTCTGGATCTCTGGAGTTCTGGCTTCTGGATTTCTCCGTCAGCGTGCTGCGCAGGAATTCAGTGAAGGTTGGAAAATGAATGTCCCTGTCTGGCTTCCAGTGGCTCTTTTTATGTCTTTTGAAAATGGGTGTGGATGCTAACTTTCTATGCCCAACCCACTCGTGATCTGATAGGTCAAGGATTCTCTGTGACCTGATTTGAGAAGGGATGGTGTGTCAGAGTGAGTCAGTCTTACAGTCTATTGAAGAAACACCCCTTTGCTTTTGCTTTAGAAAATCATTTTCATAACTAAATATATTTCCCAGATACCCAAGTGGTTGACATTACATGTACATATTACAGATTACTTATGGTACATTCTGGCCCAACTCTGATGTTTCTAAGAGCTTGCATTCAAAAATGACAACTTATTTTCGTTTTTGGTAGCTTTTGCAACATTGGATTTTCATCAAATCTTTACACAGACCTGTACCCTCTTCCTGAGCATATTAATCTAAGTTATCATGTCTCTAGCATAAATACAGCGTTTGCAGCATTCATAATTCCCGGGGTTTTGCCTCAGAACATCACAGAGCGACCAGCCTAGTCTTGAACTGGGAGTGAATGTGTCATTTTAAAGATCCCAAAGTTGTACATTTCTGTCATCTGGTTACAATTAGTTATCAGTATTCTTATAAAACATATATTTGCCTTCACTTCACTTCAGTGTTTGGATCCACCCCCAGAAGCTTGGTGAGTCAGAGATGTATTTATTTATTTATTTATTTATATTTATATAGCGCGCAAGCAGCCCAGGGGCATTGAGGCGCTGTTACTTGCAATAACTTAGTTACATGGTACAGGCATGATAGCGATTGTTGACACATTATGAATACTACAAGACATCATACTGTTGTTACAGATATTGCATTTGGTCGTATATTACAACATATATGATAAGTATTCGTGCTGATGTGTCGGGACTTATGTGAAGAGAACACATGTCTGGCTTCTCCCAGAGCAGTGTGTTGACAGTAAACACCTACAATCCGCATACCCTATTCAATGGAAAGAGTCTATTCTTGTTGACTGGGGTCAGCACACCAGGGGGCCACTCTGCATTTGGTTAGCATGACCATGTGATCTCCTGGGCTGTTGCTGGTAAGGGCTGGTGTGAATGCTTCCCATGGACAGAGGCCCTTTGAACTGTTTTAATTGAATCAGACTGCCTCCTGGGAACAAACCTTTGAAGTCCCAGCTAGCTCAGGATGCTGTTTAGCTTCTGCAATACAGGTCCCCAGTCAGAGTTTAGACCGCTAGCGCCGGTTTGTGTCCAATGCCGGTACTGCACCCATTTTTGGGATCTGTCTTGAATTAATTCCATCTCAAAAAGGGGATTTTACTTGATAGTATATGATCCTTGCTTAACATTGTTTTGATGGGAATCCTTACAGTAGAGTGGTGATGTGGAACACCCCACAAGAAGGTTGAATCTTTAGAGTGGTCTTGTGAGCCATGATTTTAGCAAATTTTTGACAGCAAGAAAATGAATTCCCAACAGCTCTGGGTTGCTTTTGGCAATCAGCATTGCCATTCCCGATGGTTTCAGGCTACTGTGTGTGTAGCCCAATGGTGGTTTTAGGCAGTGCCCTCCTGTGCTCACAAACATAGGCAAAAATGGGTGGCAGCCTATTCTTCATGTTTCCCTGTGCACTTTCTGGGGAGTTCTGACCATCATGATGTTTTCAATGCCAGTAATGCACAGTTTTGTGGTAGGGCTTGGATGCATGGGTAAAAACATCCCACAGTCCGCGAACGGCCCTGCCGATCCCTGGGAAATTACCCCGACAGAGTATCTCTCCTGGCACTTTGTTTGTAGCAATAATGGTAGCATCAGTTAGACTAGATACAGACAGGGGACAGACTTTTCATTTGGACTTGCATCGGGACGATGAGAACCCTTGTTTAGTTGTGTTAGGTAGTTAAACCCGTAGAATAGGGAAAGTTGGGCATTTTTCTTTATTATTTTGACATAAAAGCTTTGAAAATGGCAACTCCTTCTCACCTACCAACACATAATTGAAAGGGAAAGTTGTCACTTCTATCTCGGTTGTTCGTCAGCCCTTTCAATGGTCAGATACCAAGCTTTGTTGTAACACTTGGCATCCAGATTAAAGGCTGTTCCTGCTCTGTGATGGTACACTACAAAGGCAACCATCCCCTTTCATCACTATTCTCTTCTGATATAAATACAGACTCCCAGTAAGACGCCAAAGCATAGCCATCATGGAGGGGAGGGAACAATAAGAACTGCGACTTATTTAGTTCCCGGGCACCTTTCAAAATACTGCCATAAGAGCTCCGCACTTGAACGAAGTGTGTGAAAGGCATGATGGGTTGGCAGAGTTCCCAAATGCAATTTAGTAAACGGTAGCATCGATCTTAAAAAGGAAAGTCCACCTCCGAGGTCATGAAGCAGATACCAGCTTCCATGCCTGAGCCAGTTATTGCAATGGTTGGGACCGCACCAACCTAAAAAAAAGCATGCAAATGCTGATGCCATGCCACTCCCAACAAGAGAGATCAAACATGATTAGGTTTTCTTGCCAGCTAAAAGGGTTCCTGCAACACCAAAAGGCTATTTCTGAGGAATGCCTAGGATACGTGTAGCCTTATACAGGTGATGTTAATCAGACTAAATGTGTATTAGAACCGATTGGCTTAAAATAGGGTTTGCCAAGTTTATAATATACAGGCTTGCTTTCAATTCTGATCTAGAAAATGCTATTCCATTTAAATTCGGAGCTTAAAAAGAAAAAGTTTTAAATGTGCCCCAAATAGCATCCCATCATGAATATAAGACCTCGAGAGATAATTATCCAAGCACACCAGCAGGTGCACTTCATTCTACATTGTTATTGGTGGCATTGAAACTCACAGGGGGGGGGGAAGGGAGGCCACCAGGGGGAGGGCAGGCAATGGCTGCCTGATTGTGCTGCTCCCGCCGTAGCTGGGCCGTAGCAGGGGATTGAGCCCCCCCGAACCCTTCCCAGGTGGACAAAGCAGGACGGAGGGGCGCGAGGAACCTCCCGGGCACCCAACGAGCGAAGGAGCGACGCTCGGGGCCCCCGGGACCAGCAAGAACAAGACCCGCAGTGTCAGGCGGGGACGAGGCCGCTCCAGGCCTCGGCGACCGCGGCGCCGAAGAAGCGTGGAAGAGCCCCAGAGAAGCCGCGCACACACGGAGGGGGCACCCTCCTCCCCCGCCTTTCCCGACGGATCCCTCGACTCGATCGAGCACTTGGTCCCGCAGTCGGGGACCGGGACGGATCGCTGGGAGGACCCGTGCTGGTGACCCCTCTGGAGAGGTGTAGGAACCCCAGAACATCGGGGGCCGCCCCCAGCAGGACAGCCCCACGCCAGGTGAAGAGCCCAGACGAGGTTCCGCCGGGCGGCCGCACGCCGTGGAGAAGGAGGGCCCGGAGCGGGAAGATCCACCCGGGTCAGGCAAGTGTGGTGCTCCCCCCGGGCTGAGCTCGGGGCCCCGCCGCCCCCACGGGGAGAGTCTTGGCAGCTACGCACGGAGCGAGGCCCCGCCAGACCTTGGTGGGGCGTGTGCCCGCCCGGTGACGACATCGTTTCCCCCCCACACTTGGGGACGAAGGTGTGGTGATTTGAGGGGGGGAGCCCACGTATCCTGTGGCCCATAAAGACCAGCGGCAGCCTAAGCGGACTGCGAACCCTTCGGCCAGGGTGTGTGGCCCCCGCCTGGAGACGGTGGGGCGTGTGCCCGCCCGGTGAAAACCCCCTGCAGCAGCACACGACGGTAAGGGAGGGGCGCGCTTCGCCTGGGGGACCACTCACCATCTTGCCCCCGATCGGAGAGCCCCAGGGGGGTAACCACTGGCGAACCCAGGGGGGGAAGCCCGATGGACTGGCGGCAAACCCTACAGGAATTCCGCTTTCAGGATATGGCGTCCAGCAAGAGAAGCCCAAGCCCCCCCAAGGGACTTGCACAGTCGGAGACCCCAGGCCCCCCCACGTCCGCCATGGAAAGAGGCTTCGCCTCCATATTACAGGAGATCAGGGACATGCGATCTGACATTGCCCAGAAATTCAAAAAAATAGATCAAAGAGTGGACAAGGTCGAAGACAGATTGTTGCAGGTTGAGGCCAACCAGACATCATCGACGTCCCTAGAGATGAATCTAGGACTGAGGATAGCGGCCATGGAGAAAAGGGAGGAGGAAAGGTCCAGGCAGATGGACGACTTCGAGAATAGGGAAAGGAGGAACAATCTCAGAATTTTTGGGGTACCGGAACAGGACGGGGAAACGGAGGGAGACATTACCCGCGCGGTGAGAGACATCATCACCCTCCTCTTTGCCGAAGAAATGACCACGGAACCCACGTTCGATAGAGTGCACAGGGCTGAGGGGACAGCGGGGGGTCCCCGTTCTATCTTGGTCCGGTTCCACTATTACTCCGAAAAAACAAAGGTGTTGGAGGAAGCCAGGAAGGCTCAGGAGATCACCTACAACAACGCCCAGATTTCAATCTACCAAGATCTCTCAGCCAACACCCTGGCCAAACACAGGATGTGTCACCCACTAACACTCCTGCTGAAAGAAAAGGGGGTCCGCTACCGCTGGGGCTACCCCTTCTCCTTGACCTTTGAGTACATGGGCCAGCGGTCGACCCTGACCACGGAAGATGACATACGAGTAGCCATCCAGGACTACATTGCGGACTCGGATCCCAGGAGGGCCCCGACGGGGCTGGGGAGGGAGACCCCGGGGAGCCCGGGCCTGTCGAAGGATAGGAGACGTAAAACTGGGGCAAGGAAATATAGGAAAATGAATACCCCATCGCCAGTCAAGGAGGGGGAGCGGAACGATCCCGAGGATTGAGACCTGGGGTAACCCACCGAGTCATTTGGGATACACAGAAAAGCCAGCGGACTCACCATTAACAGCGTCCCTACGAACTGCAAGTATGGGGGAGCCATGAGGGGGACGGCACAACTAGGAGGGAGGGGGGGCTCAGAGAAACACGCTTTCCACAGAATGCCCGGCTACGGCGGGTAAACTGGTGGTTCGGCCAGTAGCCAGGGATGGCAGAACTATTTGGCCGGACGCCGGGGGAGGGGGGACACGAAGTTGGGGTTGTTCAGTTACGGTTTAGGGAAGGGGGGCAGTTGGGGTTTTGTTCTTGGCCCACCCGGAGGGAAGGGGAGGGGGGAGTAGGGGGACGAAAAGTCGAACCAAGGGAGCACGCCAGGAAGAGCATGTCGAGTACGTTGACAGAGAGAGGAAGTCCTAGATTATGGCTGACAGTCTAACCCCCCCTGGGTGTGGGCTCCCTAAATGTACGGGGCTTAAACACCCCCACAAAGAGATCCCTGGTCTGCAGGGAATTTAGAAGGGCCAACCTCGACTTTCTCTTTGTGCAAGAGACTGCGGGGTATTGGCCGCGGGGTAACGAGCCCAAAATGCGGGGAGGAGGAATAGGGGAGGTCTTCAGTGCTTCCCATAAAGGCAAAAAGAGAGGGGTTGCCATCTTAGTATCGAGGAATACAGGCTTCGAGAACGAGGCCATGTTGAAAGACCCAGAGGGCCGCTACCTGATGTTACAGGGGTCCCTTCATGGGGCCCCGCTCACCCTAGCTGTAATCTACGCCCCAAATGAAGGCCAAACCCTATTTTGGGAAAAGGTAGGGGACAAACTCAAGCACTTTGTTCATGGTTCGGTGGTGGTGGGGGGGGACTTCAACATGGCCCTGGACCCAACCCGGGACAGAAAACGCACAGGCCCGCTGCCCTCCAGGGCATCAGACGAGACCATGGCGCGTAACCTCCAAGGGGTTAATCTAGACTTGGGACTGATGGACACGATCCGATCCCCAGAACGAACACCCCCCCCTTCACATATTACTCAGCCACCCACGCATCGTTCTCCAGGATAGATTATATCTTGGTGGACGAGATCCTGCACCCATTTACCTCAGGCCACAGGGTTGACCCCATTCCCTGGTCCGACCACGACCTGGTCCGAATCACGATAGCAAGGGGAGGATTGAGCGAATGCAGGGGGAGGTGGAAGTGCAACGACTCCCTGTTAAAGGACGAGGTTCTAGCCCAGGAAGTTCTTGAGGCCATCACAGATTTCTTTAACCTTAACGATAATGGGGAGGTAGGTGTACATACCCTATGGGATGCCTTTAAGGCCACTCTACGAGGAGTCCTGATTAAAATGGCAGCCCAGAAAAAGAGGGAGAGGGAGGCCCAGGAAAGACTACTGAGGGAGAAAATAGCCCAACTCCAACCGGGGGGGGGGGCTCCCCACGGTCCCCTTGGACCGAGGCCAGGTGGCCGCCCTGGAGGACTCTAGACTCCAGCTGAGGGACCTCCTCCTCCACCAGACAGAGAGAAGCCTTCAATTGGTCAAACAAAAGTATTATGAAAAAGGGGACAGGGCGGACAGGATTTTGGCTTGGAAGCTGAAGGAGGTACAGAGAAGCAGATTAGTGAAAGCAGTAAGGGGCGGGGGGGGAGATAGGTTACGACACAACCCACATTGGGGAGGCCTTCCGCCAATACTATGAGAAGTTATACTCGTCCGAATTTAACAGGAGGGAGGCGGAGATTAAGGGGTTCTTGAACTCAATACAGATCCCGGCCCTGACAAGGGAGATGGCGGAGGGCCCGGTGACGGAGGAGGAGGTGGAGGGTGTGATCAGAATGATGAAAGGGGGTACTTCCCCCGGCGAGGACGGCTACTCGGTCTATTTTTACAAGAGGTTTTGCTCAACCCTATCCCCCTACTTGGTTAGGGTATTCAATACAGTGCTGGAAGGGGGACCCCTCCCGGACTCCATGATGGAGGCAATAATAGTGGTGCACCCCAAGGACGGTAGGGACCCCTCGGAGTGCTCCTCATACCGCCCAATTTCTTTGCTGAACACCGATGTAAAGATCCTGGCCAAGGTGATCGGGGGGCGATTGGAGGGGATCCTTCCAAAGCTGGTCCACGGAGACCAGGTGGGGTTCATTAGGGGGAGACAGGGCTCTGACAATATCCGAAAAACCATAAACTTGTTCCACTACGCCCAGGTGTGGGACCTAGACGCGTGCGTCTTGTCGCTCGACTCAGAAAAGGCATTTGACAGGGTGGAGTGGAGATTCATGGAACTCACCCTCCAGAAAATGGGTTTCGGGTTACACATCATGGGTTGGGTGGCGGCACTATATAGGGCTCCAAAGGCCAGGGTTCAGGTGAATGGCAGGCTGTCGGAGCCTTTCCCCCTCTCACGGGGAACGCGGCAGGGTTGCCCGCTCTCCCCCCTCATCTATGTCCTCACCATGGAACCCCTGGCCATAGCGGTCAGAGCACACCCAGACATCAAGGGGATCCAGAGAGGCTAAGTAGAATTTAAACTCTCTCTGTTCGCCGATGACATCCTGGCCTACCTGGCGGACCCGGGATCCTCGCTCCCCCCCCTCATGTCCCTGATGGCTGCATATGGTCGCCTCTCGGGGCACAAGATCAATGCCTCTAAATCAGTCCTGCTCCCCATGAGAACGAGGGACCCGACCCTGGACCCCCTGACCAGCCTGGGAGGGATAAAAGTGGGGAAGGCTTCCATCCGATACCTGGGAGTCCTTCTCACCCGGGACCTCTCCAGCCTCGCCCCAGCAAACTATGACCCCGTAATGGCAAGGGTCACTGCGGATCTGCAGAGATGGGGGTCAATGATATTGTCCTGGTATGGCCGTATGACGGCTGTGAAGATGAACATACTCCCGCGCTTACTATATCTCTTCATGGCCCTCCCAACCAGTGTTCCCGACCAAACCTTCAGGGTCCTTCAGAATGCGGTGCGTGAGTTCATATGGCAGGGCAGGACCCTGAGGACAGCAAGAGCGATCCTGACCCTTCCGAGGGAGGAGGGAGGGTTCGGGCTGCCGGACTTCCAACTCTACTTTCGCGCTGCCCAGTTGCGCGTACTTCTCGAACACATGAAGGAGGGGATGGGTACATACTGGACGTACTTGGAGGACATGGACGCCCACCCACTCAAGGTCAGGGACCTCCTGTGGGCCCCAAGCAAATTCATCCCAAATAGACTAAAATCACACCCAACGTTGGGAGTCCTCTGGGCGATCTGGCGGGAAAGCCCCCAGACGGCGCATCTAACGTCATGGCCGTCACCGATGTCATCGCTCTGGGGTCACCCCCTCAGACTGGGAAGCAGGGGGTTCCGCAACGCTCAATCCTGGTCCGACTCGGGGATGGAATGGGCGGGGCAAATGTTCAAGGAGGGGTAATTCCGCCCCTATGAGGAAATGAGAGATGCCCTGGGGGCAGGGGACCCTCTCTATTTTCGAATATCTCCGCCTGAAGGGGATTTTGTGCGACCAATCCTGGGGGCAGAATTTGAAAAGACAGTTGACCCCCTTCGAAAAACTCGTGGACACAGCGACCTCCAGGAAGGGGGCGGTATCAGGGATGTATAGAATATTGAACACTGTCAACCTGGGGGAGAGGAGGAGGTTCCGTACCTTCTGGAACGATTTGGCGGGGGAGGAGATCTCTGAGGACGCCTGGGCAAGGATATTTAAGATAGCTTTCCATGGGAACTTATTCACAGCGGACATGGAACACAATTTCAAGATCTTGCAGGGGTGGCACAGGGACCCTGCGAAGTTGGCGAAAATGTTCACGGGAGTGTCCCCCGCATGTCCAAGGGGGTGTGATCAGGTTGGTACAAGAGGTCACATGTGGTGGCACTGCCCGAAAGTCCAGATATATTGGGCAGAGCTACGGGGCTGGATCGCTGAAATCACTGAGGAACTGCTCCCCCAGAACCCCCTAACAATGTTGCTGGGCCTCCCCCCAGAGGACACAGACATATCCAGATACCCAAGGATGTGGGAAACCATGTTGAGGGCGGGGAGGGTGGCCCTGGCACAAAAATGGAAGAGCCCGGAGACCCCATCGAAGGAGGTCTGGTTGAAAAAGGTCAAGAACATGTTTCTGATGGACAAACTCACGGCAATGATGAATAACAAGTTGGGCACTTTCCAAGCGAACTGGTTCGGGGTACAGCAGACCTGGGGATGGGACGTTCATTGACCCACGAGGAGGAAAGAAGGAGGGATCGGGCGCCCACGGCCCGGGGTATGGTGGACGATGTACAGCCACAAACGTAGTCAACGTACAACTCTTTTTTTTTTCTCGTGCTCCGGACAAATAAAACTTCTACAGCGTCTCCCCAAACAAGGTGACCCATCTGGGTCAAAGTTCCAGGTGGGGGAGGGTCTGTTCCGGGAGGGAGAGGAGAGGGGGAGAGGGTTGTTGGGCCAGCTACTTGTAGATCTTTTTGAATTTGCCTTGAGGCCTTTTGTTGTATTATAAAAAATGCTAATAAAACAAAGTTTAAAAAAAAAGAAACTCACAGGAAAAGTCCAATCTGGCTTAGATGTGCACCCTATAACCACGGACGCTAGCCAGGTTACTACTCAGTTCCGTAATAAATCTTTCTTCTATTTTTAATTCAGTGGATGGGCTTACTTTTCAGACTTTACTACAGTTCAAGATCTTGGATCCAAGGGATGTCTGACACCTCCATCAGTAATTGGCTGCTTTCTTCTCTGTGTTTCTTCCGTCACTCTGTCCACAAGACTCCAGGAGATGTCTGACTCTACTTCAGTCTCCCCGATGCTTTCCTCAGTTATAGAAGGAAGGCATGGACATCCATGCTAATCCAAGATTTCCATGCCTTTTACTACTCCTGCCTCTCCACTCGCATCAAAGTTGTATGCGGGCAGAAATCATGTGTTTACCCGCGCGTTAAGCAAGTGCTGTTAATAAGTGCTGTTGTGGCTCTTGGCTCATCCTGCTGCTCGTGCTGAAAGGATCGTCCTTTTGGTATGCAACCAGAAACAGACTTTTTAAAGGTTCTCCTTGGCAAGTAGACAAGACTCAGTTCACCACAACGTTTACTTTGCTGATATTATTCTTTTCTTGCTTTTAGTGACCTTGTTTTCCTTGGCTCCCCTCATCCTACCCAGCATTCTACAAAACCTAATGGCCACGTGCATTTGTGCATGCGCATTAAGCAAGTGCTGTTAATAAGTGCTGTTGTGGCTGTTTGGGCTGGGTGGCTGGAAGCTCCCACGGTCTGCGTTGTAATCATCTATTCGCAGGTATGTAATCGGCGTGTGACTGCATAAGACAATTTGCTATATTCAACAATTGTGCGACTGGCGAACAGAACGCGTACAACCATTGTTTACTTCTGGTTTCCTACTCTGTTCTATGTCGTTCTGCAATCGTTCATTTGCCTATACTCTAAAAGCAGATATGCCATCTAAAATGGACACACCTAAATTAGTAGAGCGTCTTAAATAAATGCTGGTAAAAGTTGTCCATACATTGATCCCCATCAACTCTAACGTTTCATCTACGCATGCATGAGTACAATCAATGACCACTAACATTCGAACGTTCTAGCCAGCAGACCCGACCAAATGGCGGCAGGCAAACTTAACATCTACGTTGCCCATAGAACCTTGCATAATTGAGATTTGTATTTCAAACCAATCATTGGAACAACGGATGATCGATCTGCTGACACCCGCCCCTATTGCTACAGCGTTGGGCCTTAGTGATATAACTATGGAACACAGTCCTCAACGCAAACTGCCAACAAATCGATGAGGACACAAGCAATCCCCTCCATGGCAACATCAATCCAGGTCAGGGTCCTGTGACAACAGCCCTGATACACAGTGGTCCAATTTCACCCATTATAACCAATGACCTTATCATAATTAACTCACCTCCCAAAGATTGTATTCAAAATGAACCCAGCATCGATACGCCCAAAGATTGCCCAGTGGTAAATTTACAATTCCGTGAACCTCCCGTTCCCTTCACCTCCCCTAATCTTCGCACAATGCCAAGTCCTCAGGCAAATTCAAAACATCGCTCCAACTTGTCACAGTCTCCGATTATGTCTGAAACGTCCATTAACAATTAATCAGCTCTAACCATTTCATTTGCCCAGCCTACTCTTAGGAAACAACAGGCAAATCAAAGTACTCACCATGCCAACCTCTGCCCCTTGTTCAAACTCCATGTTAGAATTCATTCTAACAGCCATGAACTTAGCCCTCTTATCTCTTCCGAAATTGTACGAAGTAATGGATACCAAGTTAAATGCACAGACAATTTTATTGGAGAAATTAATGCATTTACAATCTAGTCAAGCACCTACCCTCGATAACCCTATCACACCACCCCGAACAGATGTCACAAAGTTCAAAGATCGTATAGTCACGTCATTAACTAGCAAAGTTATACTTCTGCCTGTATTTGACTTGACAACCACTCAGGGACCAATATTACTAGTAATGGAAATGAAACAATCCAGCAAAACAGATTTGCTGATGTTAATGACAATGCAGCTACCCTGAATCAATTACACAACCAACCAGTTGTCAAGGTGTCCAAGATGGCAAGAAATAAAACAGACTACACAATATTTACCAAAGCTAAGGGGAAAGCTGAGCCTAAGGCCAGTCAGCATGAGCAAAGTAAGTAAAAATATTAACACAGTCGCACTGCACAACCAAGCAACCTCCAAACAGTTTCTCAAAATCATGACAAAATCGAAAAGTCGTCTCTGAAAGGCTAGCACATCAATTACTAAAAAATATACAAATATTGCTAGGACTAACGACAGTAAAAAGACTAAAGAAATCAATAATGGTCATACTAACACCAAACAAGGGCCATTAAATGACTTATAGGATAAAATAGAATCTCAAAAATGAAAACCCATAGATTCCATAATGAAATTGGGAGATAGAACCGATGAAGACCGTCCAAAGACTTGTCACCAGAGCACCCTAGATAAGACATTTCAGACTTTAGAGCAAAGGAGAGATGAGATGGGGAAGTCAGTTCTTCAAAACACTCAATCGATTAAGAGACCCATCCACAACCACTAGTCCCAACTCCGGGGCCCTTGAGGGCGATATACTCGCATGCAGCACATGGCGAAGGCATAATCAACATGCCATCATCGACTACATCTACACAGATAGATCCATGTTTGCAATAGCTCAAAGTTTTAAAGTCAACCAACATACTAACAGTGACCACGATCAATTAATATTAACCTGACACTGGAAGCTTTACAAAATCCCTTACAGAGATTACAATAATAATTCCAGATTCATTATAACAGGTGGTAGCAATCACTTGCGATGGGCCTCTAACCAACTACTGGAAGCTTTGCAACTGTATGTCATCCAAATCTATTCTGACATCATCACACTTAATTCAAACAGATGGATATTATGTTGCTGCTCTACATTTATTCAAGGAGAGCATAGCTGGGACAAACAAACTAAGTTTAAACATAAACAAATATATGACTTAGAAGTTCATCATGAAAAAGTGCCCTTCGCAGAGCAACAAGAATAATTAAAAATCTACCCATAGAACTTCGATTTAACAAACTAAAACAATTAAAAAAAAATTAAAAAAAATAAAATTGCCAGAAAGAAGGCACAGAAGGCTCATATTTTCCAAAAAGATAGTGTAGTAATGTTACAGACCATTGCAACCAAGAATTCGGGGGCCATTTGGCAACTACTTAACCAGGCAACTCACAAAACGCAAACTCCTCTTCAGATAAATGCAGTGTCCGAACAGGAGTGGAATAAACATTTTTCGAGCCTTTATGTCTCAATTGATTTGGAGGCCTTTCTGATTAGTTCCCCGCCAGAGCCCATGACCTCACTAGTCTCATCAGGAAGACATATTGTTCCTCACTTCTAAACTGAACTCTTCAGGAGCTCCCTGGCCAGACGGCCTAACTAACCTCATTCTCAAAACTAATCCAGAACTTTGGGCAGATATCATTCATGTAATCTTCACTGAAGTCATACAAACTCAGACCATGCCACCATCTTGGTGAAAGTCGACAATACCCAGCTTCAAAAAAGGCAACCGGCAACTAGCCAGTAACTATCGTCCCATCGTCCTACTGCCTGTCGTGGGCAAATTATTTTCCTGTCTCATCCTTAGAGATCTCAATAAGTGGATAAGTAGAAACAACCTTCAGGAAACTTTATTCG
The DNA here is from genome assembly GCF_040938575.1 of Ambystoma mexicanum. NCBI lineage: Eukaryota > Metazoa > Chordata > Amphibia > Caudata > Ambystomatidae > Ambystoma > Ambystoma mexicanum. Next base: position 1,172,839,933 of record NC_090928.1, on the reverse strand, counting down.
TAGCTGGCCTTGGAACTGCCTTTAACCTGACAGTAACAGCAGCCATTAAAATTCAAAGTAAACACTCTAAGCAGCCAATCTATATGGCCTATATAGACTTTAAATCCTCCTTCGAGTCCATGGTCCTCATCACGAGTTGGGCGGTATCCCAGCAGTATTACCGCCGGGATACCGCTGGAGCAAATAGTGTTACTACCAAACCCCTAGCGCTATCAGCGCCGGATCACGGGTTTGACAGAATGGGAATTCCCCATTGGGCCCAATGGGGAATTTTCGGCACAACTAACATCAGCGGTATTACTGCGCTGTAATTGCGCCAAAAATCAGCAAAATCGTGGCGGAGTTACCCCCAGCTCATATCTGAGGGTAAATCCTGCCAAACCTGTGATTTGGCAGACCCTTAAATGCAGCGGTAATAGCGTTACCGCCACATTTAAGGGTTACCGCCAAACTCTTGATGAGGCCCCAAATCTAGACACATGTTAATGACAAACCTGCAGAGGCAGGATGTCTACAATACCTCCTTTCCTGAATACTCCAATTATATTTGGAAACATCAATTCAAATCAGATTAACATTCGAGGGGAAACTATCTGCCCCAATCACCACTCATCGGGGGTTGAAGCAAGGTTGTGTGTTGGCCTCAATACTCTTCAACTTTTTCATAGCAGGCATGAGTTGGCCCCGTCATCTCTGACCCCCTACACTTGGGTACAACACCCATAGCTTGGCATTTTTATGCAGATGACCTCGTTTTGATCTCTAAGACACCAAGAGGCCTACAAAACGTATTATCTGACTTAGGAGCCTAGGCTAACCAAAATCACCTGGAGATTAATGTATGTACAACAAAAGTTCTTTACTGTAAGTCAGGAAGGTTGAAAAAGGTAAAATCCTTGAAATGTGTCTTAAATGTTGAAAGAATAGAAATTGTTGATGAATACAAATACTTGGGTCTTATCATCAAATGATCCAAACTTAGACCAGCCATACCTAACAAGGTTGCAAAGTAAAATCACAACGGCTACTTCACTATTTAATGCAAAGTATGGAAAATTCTCATGCTCCCCAATAATAACCTTCTACATACAGAAAAGTGGCCCCAACCATTCTGTATGGTGCGGAAACTAAAGTTTATAGCCCAGAACTGCACTGGACAAGACTCGAAGGTTCCTTTTTGAAACGTGTTCTAGTTTTACCAAAAACTCAGGCTGTGTGCATTCTTAGATTTGAACTAGGCCAAACATGGCATTGTTTGCCATGTATTATTGGAAAGCTCGCTCTTTATATAGGAAATGCCTCCTTGCGGACAAGTCAACTATGCTTTTGAGTACGCTGTCGAGCTCCATGATTAATTCTGAACATTGCTTTGCACAGGAATGGAGAAATCAGATTGTTTTATTGTTGATCGCCGCTGATATCTCAGAGGATATGCTGTTATCTGATCGGACACGAGCCAAACATAAGTTATGGCAACATGACTGGATACGCACCATCCAAGCATGCAAGATGTACAAGTCATTTAAAGATAATCCATTTGTGGAAATAAAACTTTGCTCCACAGAATCTTACTCATTGAGGTTTCCGAGTCCAGCGTTTAGAAATGCCTTCTTACGCGTCCGCCTTAATCTTTGCGAAACTAGAGAAATTCAAGCCAGGCGACAAGAAATCCCCAAAAGCAATAACATCTGCAGATTCGGCTGCGGTCAACATCCATGTGAAAATGTGCAACATTTACCGACTGAATGTCCGGCACGATCACAACAGCGAGCTAGATATTTGAGACTCTACTTTAAAGACTTTAGAACGCTAACACCACAATCCTTGTGGCAAAAACTCTTTCATACCAAGTTACCAATGGTTCAAATTGCAACTGCAAAATTTGTTTTATCTCTAAACCTTAACTAGATCTTGTCCAAAATGGATTTCTTGATGTCAGTAATATCACAACTAATTCCAAAACGTGTATTGTGAATGTCTTAATTTCAATTCATTTGTAGAGGATTTCTAGTATTGTGACTTTTACTATTATTAATAATTTATGTTCTAGTTCTAATCTTTTCTTATATGATGTATTTAAGTGTAACTTTCTATGAACAATGTATGCATTTTATTTCTTTTCATCTATCAATGAATAATGTGAATGAATTAGTAATTATTGAAAGGTTGATGTATTCAACCATAACAATAAAAAAAATTATTGTTTACCCTCAGAAAGCGGGGAAACATGCAACGCGTATTCCATGAATCCCGACTCAAATAGCGCAGTTGGTAAAATGGTACTGCTCAGCCTATGTTCTTACCATCTGAACCATAATATAAATGAGACCCCTACTCGTACATTCATCCTTATAGTGTTCCTGGCTATCTCAACATGTACTAGCCACCAACAACATCGACTTCTCACACTCCTCTTTGCCTTTTATCACCCTGTGCCTGGCCCCTTTGTATCGCTTCCCACCTCTTCAACTGCGTTCAAACACAGGGCTCTGGTTGCTCTCCATTGCTTGGTGGGCTCGTGGTGGCCCTGCTTTCTCCTTTTCCTGTTCTAGGTTTAGCTTTGCTCTCTGTGCCACAGGCTAGGCCCCGAGGTACTTCCTGGTTTCATACCTGTAAGACTCTTCATGGCGGCATTCAAAGTGGTGTTTATAAGCTGGACTTTCTCCAGTCACTCGGTCTTGCCGCAAGGTGCCTTTTTGTCCTTCACAATGGTGATAGTGCCGCACCTGGCTACCCAGTCCTGTACGCTAGTCAGCAACTTGTGGGCCGCTCCAGCATAGCTCACAAGGTGCATCGCTCCCTGGCTGCAAACTCACAACCCTCAGGCATTTCTGCATTGCACAGTGCTTCTTCTCATTGCCGTGAGCCAGCAGTTCTCCGGCCGGTCATTTCTTCTTCCAGTCATCCTTCTTTCCTCTGGGTCTGCTAATGTTACCAGTAAAAGGAAAAAAAGACTTCACCAATAGAATCAAGGTGTGCTTTGTGAGCTCATTGGCTATTCAAAAGAAGGCCCATAAAACAAGTACATTTGTGGCACTATCGTTGGCAAAGAGTACGTTTGTTACCTGTAACTCCAGTTCTCCAGCATTGGTATCTTTCCTAGATTCAAATGCTTTCACTATTCCCAGTCAGCAGGATTCTCAGCTTGACAACAGAGAATATTCAAGGCATGTGAATCTATGATAGATCCAATTCTGGAGAATATCTATCAGGCAGGGAATTGTGCACACCTGAGCATCAACTGTTGCCTTGGAGAGATGGACAAGGGGGATACCTGGAGAAGAAAGACAGAGTGAGAACGGAGGAAGTGCGTGGAATTATAGATTACACGTAGGCGGAATTCCTGGATTCCTTGAACTATCCAGCTGTCTTAATGCCACCATGAACAATGAACTGTAAAGCGTGTAATTGCTTTATCACTGAAATGTGTACTTCTTTGGTATATTGCAGCTGGTTGGGCAGAGGGCCATGAACTGTAATGACTGAATCTGTGCATGTTTACATAATCATCTGCATTATAATGCACTATGATCTGTTTTTATAAATTGTGGCATTAATGGTCGAAGAGAAAATAAAGCACATTTGTACAAAAATAAAACAAAATCACTTCAATAACCTTAATCTTACGCTAGACCTGGAAAACAAAAAGAAAAAAAGTGCTTAGATATAGGTAGATTCTGTGAAAAACTTTGTTAAAGGGACGTTATGGTTAAGTTGCACTAATAAAAACTATGAAATTCAATGAAAAACATTGTGAAAGGGACTTTATTGTTACAAGTAAAACTGAAAAACCCCAGCAATTTGCCAGCCTTGGTAAGATAAGCAACCATAACTCGCGCCACCACTGTGCACTGCAAAGACTAACACGCAGGACATCAAAGGTGACCATTTTTTTTTAAATGTACATACAAAAAACAGTCATAACTTCGCCCCTGCACATTCGTCAACCAGCAACATAGTTATAAGCCATATAAAAATGGTGAGACCCCCCTCTAATTTTGCCCCTTTTGACAAATTCTAATCTGTGTCTAAAATCTTTTTGCAAGCTTTTTTGCAGATTCATCAAACGGCACCAAATTTAAAAGCCTTTCAAATATTTTAGGACCCTCTTCTAATGATGCTCCCACTTGGTAAAACAGCACCAAAAGTTGCAGAACCAATCAGGGTTAGGTCTGACGTGATATTGCAGAATTACATGCAGTTTCATTGAGTGGCGCCAAAGTTATAAGCCATCCAAAAACTGCTTTTCACCGACCCTGTAATGCAGAAATATGCATGAAAGTCCACAAACATCTTAGATGTTCGTGGACATCATAGAAGAAAATCCCCTTATTTGTGGCTTTATCCCATCCCATCCTCATCACTCCTCAACTCCCCAGAGATTATTTAATTAGTTTGACAAGTGGAAAGTTGTTTAATATGTTTTTACTGCGATGTCCGTGTGCTACAGGTGCAGTTCGCGAATCCAACAAGGCGACAATTTCAAAGGTTTTGATGCACCTCACATTCTCAATTGACCAATTAGCAGGCCGTCACTGTGCTCTACGATTGATCCAAAGACATCTGCGGACTCTGAATCAGGAAAGGAGTCTGCAGACCGGACCCAGATATCACCAAATTATTTTGACCTAATTTTTGGCAATTTAAAAATAAAAACTACTGGATGGATTTACATCAAATTTACAAAAGCACACTTTCAGGACCATGCCACCACTCCTCGTGCAAGTTTGATACAAATCCGTCTAGCAGTTTGGGCTGTAGACACGAGCACAGTTTTGTTTACTTTGTATCTATGAGGATTTCAAACATTTTGGGACCCCCCTGATAACTTTGACCCCCGCCTGGACGAAACCACACCAAACTTCACAAAATCATTCCGTGGTGGCCATATACTTCTTTTTGCAATGTTTGGTGAGGATTAGTCAAACAGCGCCAAAGTTATAAGTTGGCCAAAAAGTGGTCTTTCTATGAGTTGAGCAACTTAACCATAACTACAGGGCCGCTACTGCAGGCCCTGTAATATGTTGAATATTATAAAACAATAATTTAGAAAAGATGGTGTTTGTCTCACAGTAACCATAGAACATTCAGTTTTACCTAGTTTCATAACTAAATAACAAATAGATTGATGTGTCATTATAAAAAAGCATAGCCCATAAAAAAGTGTGTTTGAGAGAGTTAAACAAAATTGCTGGACCTGTGGCCTGTGGTGCAGAAGCATGAAGCAAGACTTCCACAGCCTGGCACTAGATATCATAGTAAGTGAAGCGCGTGTGCACGCAGTGTCAGGGCAGCTCGTAGTGTGCAATTGCATGTTCATGCTTGTAAATCAGTTCAGCCGAGCATTGAAAGACACTGATCATGCAAGACCTGCGAGTTTGTCATCCATTGTCCAATACAATGTGTGCGTGTGTGATGCAATTGATAATGAGATAAGGATGCTGTAAGGAAGGCATGGTATTAACAGTAATACAGACAAGTGACCACAGTTCAAGGTTGTTTATTGACCAAAAAAATTATTTAGGCAACCAATTTCTCGTAGGATATACTTTCTTGGGTGACTCATGGTTCACCTCGGATCCCCCTCAGCCGGGCTTGTATCCCAGGTACCCCTCAGTTGGGCTCAGATCTTGGATCCTGTCAGTCGGGCCCAGATCTCAGATCCCCCTCAATCGAGCTCAGATCCCTTTTAACACAATGTTCAATTAGTCTCTCTCCACTGGGCTCAAACTGATTCCAATTTCCAATATACTTTTTCATCAACTATCGAAGACTTTTGAATGTGCACAGGGTTGTGCTTTATCTGTTGCAGGACCACAGATTTCACAATTCTTTATCACTCTTCACATTTGCCATCTTTCAGCTGAATACCTGGCAGAGAGTTTCAAATGAGCACCCATGTGATGCTAGACCACTCTGTCTTCGGTATTATATCTTCGCATCAAAGTTCAATCACTCATCTGCTGTTTAATTGTGTTCGCGTCACTTGCCACATATGCTTCATACACTGTTCTCTTCAGTTTTCACTTTACAATATTGCCACTTGCAACCTTGGCTTCAACACAGACCGGTCTGGTATCAGTCTCCCCAACTTACCAGCTGTGCTGACTTCACTGGTGCTGCTTTGTTGTAGGAGCCGAGGACAGTACCACAGTGGCAAACGATTCTCCCCGCCCTAACTATCGATGTGGGAGAGCCCCGGGTACTTCGACAAACAATGCAGGATACTTCTCCCTTGATTTCTGGTCTTATGTTTCCTATTCTTGAAGGTTCATGAAAATAACAGTCTTTCATTGAAAAGGTCATGGGCACTTCCCTCCTTGCAATCCTCTTCGGTTTTTCGGTCTTTCATCTTGTATTAAACTGTCATCTTGGAACTGCTGCTTTCTCGTGTGCTTTGCCTTGCTCAGAATGTGCTTTTGTGTGCTGCCTTTTATCCATATTGGGAAGTAAGTGTAATGAAGTCAGGTGTGTGTAATGGTTAGCAGTAATTGCCCGACCATTGTATTGGTACATGTCAGGTATACGGCTCGGGTGTTAGTCCGTTTTCTCTTGTAGTCGGCTGTCCGTGAGGAAATGTTTGTGTTGGGAAAGTGGGGGGGGTTGAGCTCCTAAGTATCCTAGTTGGTAGGATGTGGTAAAGGTGTTACAGGGAAGGGGATACCGCATCTTGCCATTCAGTGTCCCCCTTCCACTCCCCAACTGACCCCTCACCCAAGTGATATTCCTGCGCTGGTCTAGCCCAGTAACTGGATCCAAAAACGATGCTCATGCCCTGGCCACCAGGTTGACAGATCCCCAGGGACTACCAGGTGAGACACCTTCAGGTTTCACACAATGCTCAAGGCAAGAAGCATTGTGCTATTACTTCCAAAGTAGAAATAGAAAAATGGACATGATCCACATTCGAACCAGAAACTCCTTTTGAAACTGCTACTAATTTCACTCCCAAGGCTGGCTCGTCTAATGGCGTCTCACAACCATGTCCAGGAAAAAGGACTATCACAGTAATTTGAAATACACTTCTCCTTTTGAATAGTGAACTGGTCATGCATGAAAAACACGCGAACTGCACCGTGTTGCGGAACTTCTCTTGCTGGTGGATTTTCATGCATACATTCAAATCGGGCATTCTGCAGTTACATTCGTCTTACCCAAGCTGGTTGTCTTGCTCCCACGTTGTTGAAAGCAGGGGACAATAAAAAAAAAAAAAAAAAATAGAAAACAAAAATCACCCTGCAGTGGCAGCACCGACCCATGTTATTGGGAGAGATCTGGCACTGCAGGGGTACAGTAGAGTCAGCGGCACACTTCTGTGTGTGCTGCCGAAAAAAGGGTAGGTGGCGGGGTAGGCGGATGCGGGATGGCGGATAGTACTCAATGTGATCACTGGGTAATGCGATTTTGCGATTGGATCTTTTCGGATTCACAATTTCCCGATGCGCTGTAATCAATACATCAGAATATTACCCCTTGCATTCAGAATCTAGAAAGTAAGACTATATAATCAACATGGTTAAGAGGGATGTAACTGAGGAATTTCTGATTACAATGTCCATGGAGTTTACACCTTGCAGTCACAGACCAGAAAGTAAGACTAGACCGTCAGCTTGGCTATGTGGGAGCCCATGGAGTTTACCCACTGCATTTACAGTCTAGAAAGTAAGACTATACTCTCAGCTTGGGTTAGGGGGATGGAAACATGCAGTCAACCTGCAGTCAGTCATTCTTTTCTGTGATAAATTCACCTCTTCGCCACTCCACATCCTACCAGAGAAGTGGATCTCAAGTGATTTGCATCCTACCTATGAAACCAATCAAACGTTTTTATTTACCTGAACATTTTGAGGACAATCATTTTCTTTGATAAACAGTTTGTCCAGCACTCCCCCCGGTTGTTGTCTCACCAAGCAGTAAGACTTTGCACCATTTTATACTATATGCTATGGGGTGACCAGGTTGACTAATATCAATAAGAGGCAGTCACGCAAATAGGCTTTAATTGTTGTTTCATTATGGATTGTAGAGCACAAATAGAGACAACTGAAAGGATCAAAACAAAATACTCTAGAACAGGGAGGTACTTAAGTAGTTCATGCTTCCTGATCCCTCTGAGGCAAGGCTTTTTTTTTCAGTACTCAAGCAAGAAAGTTTTGGGGTTTTAAGTATACCCACACTTCTTTGTTGTCTGTAGGCTCTTCCCCTTCACCTTGGATTTCCTCAACTCTGGAGAGGCCTCATCCTCTAAGGATTGAAGCCTCCAAGCACTCACTGCTCTAGGCCTAGGTGGTGGCAAAGCTTATGGCTGGCTGGTTCTCAACAACTGCCAGGGCTGCTGCCAAGGTCTTTGCAACTGGAAGCTTGGTCTACAGGCTGGCTTTATATTCTCTCTAAACTGCCCTGTCCACCGGACCAGCCTCTAGTTCCCCACATTCTGTCCTTGGCTACCTTCTCCATGTTCCACAATGGATTTGTACCATAAAGGCATTGCAACCCTTCCTGCCACCTTTTGCGCCTGCGTCTCCCCATGCTTTCGCAAACTATCACGTGCTTGGACCGGCTCCCACTAACCCTTTGTCATAGGGTTTAACTCCTGTTTTACCTCCTCCTTCGTTCCTCCAGCTGCCTGACATTTTTGCTCCTCCTGACTCTCCTCCAACTCCAGAATTCACCCCCTCTGCAGTCTCCTCCTTCGCTTCCCTATAGTTTCCACCATCATCCACCTATGTGTACCACCTTCCTCGCTTTAGATTTCTTCCTTACACCACCTCTTTTCTCGTTGTACTTATTCCAACTTCACATCCTGGCTTCTCCTGATGTTATTTACCCCCTATGCCTTTATCATCACCTCATCTCGTTCCTTCTCATCTACTTCACATGCCTTCTTGCTCCTATAAACCTCTCTCCAGTCTCCAAGCCTCTGTTCCTGCTCCTTGAGCACATCTCTTTCCCTCCAGCGCACCCCCGCCTCACTTTTGCTCCAACTCCAAACTCACACACCTCTCCCAACTACCACCCATAATATAAGCCTGGCAATAACCCACTGGTACCACCACTCTTCTAGAAGTTTCAGCTGTGAGCCAGTAATTGTACTAGCACTGGATTGGTTTATTTTGGACCCTGTGCAGCCCCCAGCTGCTTACGAGGCCTTAGCTGTGCATCCTTTTATCGCCCGCAGAACAAGCTTTTTCAGCTTCGGTCGCCATCTTGGAATCCTATAGCCTACCAGCTTGGGAGAGAGCCACCATCTGCAAGCAAGAGTCTCTACCCAGGAGAATCGTGTCTGCAGGTTACCCTTGTCTACGATTGTGTTAAGTGCCAAAGCGATCTCTGGGCGATTCGTTTACCTATAGTGTATCATACAAGCTGGATTTTTTGTTTCGCCTCTAGACTTCCTCAATATTAGGGAAAAGGATATAATCAGGTCTGTCATTCAAACCAGTGCACTGCCTTAAAGGGACAGCATCCTATGGTAGTTCAGTGTGATTGATGAGCCACTGCGCCCCTGCATGGAATTTTAGGGTCAACCAGGAGCTACTCCTGCCTGATGCTTGACACATGGGCGGCGGTACCAACCACCTAGACGATCCCTCTCAGGGACAGGCTGGGGACTGATAGATCGGGGAATGGCTCTATGGAGAGTGCCCCCTCCCACGTGGAAGTGTGCTGTACACGCTGTTAGAGGCCATCAACGGGTGTATATATAAAAAGCATTGCTGATGTAGAAATGTTAGCGCCATGAGAACTGTCCAGTGCATCACGCTCACTTGCATGCCATAAGAATGCATGGCATTTGCAAAGGATTGGAACAAGCAGAGGGGGATGTGCAATGAACAGAAGGGTCATTTCTGATCCTTTGGTGCATTGTCATCAACTGCTGGGCCTTTTCATCCTTTTAACAAAGAGTTAGCAAAGCATTTTTATTTTTGAGACATTGTACCATGAAAGGTCTTTGAAGGTCTGGTTACGGTAAAATGCACGCCCAGCGCCCAGGTGAGTGATGAGAGGCTACCATTCGTTAGTGTCAGGTGTTTGATGTCTATTAGGACATACGCCTACTCTTTACTGACTCACGCGGCTTCCAGTCTTTCGCACGCAAAGAAACAAGTGGGCACCATCTGGTTCCACTTCAGCACCTGCCCCCAGCTAAGTGTGACGTTCCTTTCCCTCCCAACTTCTTTTGCAACCAACTCCCCCCTGGCCCCTTTTACAACCATGGGAGGACGGTCTAGGCTCTCGAGCTCAAAGGGATGCATCGCTCTCCTCCACTATCTGTTCTGGGGATATTTGCAACACTCATTCGTCCTGCTGTTCCAGCATCAGCAGTGAGCACCCTGGCCAATGCGGGCACGGGCACGCATGCGCGGGAATTTTACTTTATTACATTTATACCGGGCTCAATGGACCCGTGGGCATGATGGCGCAAACATAACCAACAGTCACGCAAAACATAAAACATGAAACATAAGCGGGAGGGCAGACTAAATGATGAGGGGTCAATTAAATCGAGCAATAAAGGTGAACAAGTCCACCAGAAACATCAAAGTACAAGTTTACAGTTTGTACCTCCGATTGGAGGGGATTTACATGCTCTAAGATAGGAGGGTAAGGTGCTAAACCCACAACCCACTAACACACAGTCACAGGTATGTTCGGAGCACCAATCGCTCAAATCTATCCTGCGTAAGATCTTAAGGTCAGACATTCTGACCACACCGGGGCCTGTCCTTTGTCGTAACTAGACAAGGACCTTATTTCTCAAAGATTCTCTAGAACTCTTTCCCATCCAGTTTTCTGATGTTGGTGATCACAAAGTTCCTTTATTGGTGGTCGCATTCTCAATATTAGGCATTTGCGATTTCCTTACGTACAGACTACCCGGAATCACCTGTTTGATTTTGGCATTTGCCACTGCACTCATTTTGGCGGGTGATTGACGTGATTTGGGCCCGCCAGTTGGGCGATCTCCCGTACTGGTTCATCCTCCAGATAAGGAGGGGGCATGACAGCCTTTGTTTGCATAGTTGAAACTGCAGGGAGAAGTTCTGTGGGGTCTGTTTGGCAACCCTGATGGACACCAAAAAAGTTGGGACAGGTTTGAGTGGATTTTTCTATATCTTCAAGTGCTGCTTCGATTTGAATAAACTTTTGTAAATGTGGCAAAAGTGGCATGGGCATGAATGGGCCCACAGATGCCACCCATCCCTGGAAGTCCTCCATGTTACAACAGGCCGCAAGGTCGCGCAGCATCTGTGCCTTGAGGTGTCGCCACGTAACTGATGCTTTGGAGTCCGCCAACCCCATGTCTGTACTTACTGCAGGGGATACCCATGTCTGCATCCCTTTTGGGGCTTGTAGAGTTAGCCCATCTTGTGCGCCCAACGGGCGGTGGTAATTCCTTATTCAGAGGATGATTCCCATCTCTCACTCCATGATCATAAGGGTTGGCTGCTTTAAGAGAACACCTCACACACTATCCTAAGCAGTTCCACAGAGGCCGGCTATTTCATAGAATCAGCATTTCAAAAAAGCACATTCTAAACCGCCCCGTGGGACATACTTGGTGGAATTCATAACATTAATAGAACATACATAGCACAAAGACTGCCAATTCATTTTATTAAAATACTTCGTCAACATTATGGTAATGAATCATTGGGCGCCCTAAAGCAGCCACCTGGTATTATTTGTGACACTAAACCGGACCTAAAGTAAGTCCATAAGGCACATATATTGTTCCCTGACTGAAGACGGTCAGTGCCATCTGGTCACGCCTGGCCAAAGCGCCGCTGACAATCTCATGGCATTTCTTAGGCATAATCTGCCAGAGGGCTAGCTGCCACGGCGTTCATTTGGTTTATTTTAGTTAGAGGCGACCAGTGTGGGGCCAATTCTCCCCTTGAATCGCGGAGTGAATTGGACTTGTGGGGTTTGGCATGGCGCGCCTCCGTCCATCTTGCTCTCCCACACCCACTCGCCAGAAGGGCAAATGGAGGCTTGCATCAACTTTGAAAGAAAACCCCATTTTCAAGGACGGCCAGCGGAGATGCTTTGCTGCCTCGCTGCTCGCACTGCTCTCAAGCCCGTTATTCAATTGTTTCGCACAGAATAAATGCTCTGTGTCGACTGTTGGCCATGTCAACGTGTCCACCCCTGAGCTTCCCGTAAAGGGCTGCACGTGCTCAGCCGTTGCGATTCCCTTTTGATCCAAAGAATCTCGCGCGCGGGGGAGGGGACAGAAGAGGATTGTGTTTTTTTCTTGTTCTGGGGCCTCGCCGAAGCTCTAGGACGTTTAGGAGGATCGCTGTTATAGCTAGCAAGCCGCCAAAGTCCACAGCAGTATAGCAACAGGAATATTGTTTACTTGGTAACAAAAAACAAGAGTGCTTAGCCATCCTACGAGGCCTACAGGCCTCTGGCAGGTGTGGGGTCTCAGAAGTACAAGCAATAGCTGTGCTCCTAGCAGCGGAATGGAGCAGAACTTAGTCAACATTATTATTTAAGCATTACACCATATATTCAAGCATTGCAAAGAGTTTACCCATAGTGAGTGTTTGGGGGCCGGCCCTGGACACCGGGCAGGCCCCATACACAGGTCGGGATCACCCGACGTGGTCCCTCAAGGCGGCGCTCACACCGCGGATACATGGATGGGGATCACCCCACCCGCTCAGATTCACCAGAGCGACCCACGTGGCCGGGGTTACCCAGCACACGACAGCCCCGGCTCTGGGGGAACCCAGTCCGGGGTCGCCACAACAGCCATGGTCACAAGGCTTCCCTACTCCATGGGACGGCGTTGCCCAGCAGGGGCACCATCCTTGTGCTGGACCCCGTCCACGGGCCTACAGCACGGGGTGTAGTGCTGGCATGGCGCATAACATGAACAACACCGGAGCCTTTGTTGGTTCGACTGACGATCCGGAAGCGGCTCGTCTCTTTTATTAATCTGGTCACATGGTTAGCACCATGCGACCATGATGCTGTTCCTGGGAGCTACCATGCTCCCCAGGAGGGGTGACATGCATCAGTGAGAATCGGTTTGTGATTAAAGGCTCTCTTTTCTATGAAGGCTGCTTTTGAACAGTCATCAAGATGGCTACCTAATTTGGGAGCTCTGATGAGAGGCCACAATGCTTTTCAATTATCGTGTCATTGTGCAGTAATTTCAAAATTCATTCGGATGTGTTTGCCCACTGTGAATTGCCTCTCCCTACCAGGACATTTGCACCGATCAGAGTCCTGAGGAATACATCAAAACACTCAGCCTTTCATTGATTGCAGCCGTACACAACGGCTAAAGTAGCGGGGCCTCCCATTGCAGTGGCGTGTCCAAACTCTTGACTGGGGTGGCCCAACTGGGGCCCTGACTTATGCAGGGGTGGCATGAAGTTCGAGCGGGCACGCTTCCTCTCACACACACACACACACACACACACACAATAATGGGGTGGCACCTGGTAAAGAACAATCAGATTCCAGGGGTAGCACGTGCCACTTCAGGCCACTCTCTGGATAGGCTTATGTACCCTGGTGCTTAAAGCCTGTGCTGCAGACACTCTGCTTGCCTTCCAGAGATAGGGCGGGCGGTCCGGCGGCTGTCACTGGACCCTTGGTGTACACTGAGCTGCCCTAGCCGTGTTTTCGGCAGAATGGTTGTGTCTTCCTTGCCCCTTGTCAGCTCTCAGCAAGCACAGGTTTATTCTCGCTTCTAGGGCACCTGTATATTGGTTCTTTGCCCTGTGTGTCTCCCTGCAGACCTTTGGAGTTGGGGCTGCTGATTTGCAGGGTCCGCATGGTGGTCATGCTGATCTTCCACTGCCGCTTTACCTGCACTCTTCCCGGCTCCTACTGCAAACAGTTTGCACTTCACTAGGAGTCATGCTCCCATAGCATATCGGACTGAGCAGATATCATTCAGTCTTAACCACAATACCTTGCTAGTGTGGAACGACATCCCCTTTACAACTGTTCTAATCCGTGACTCGGTTTATAAACATGTTTTTATATTATGCACATTACGGGTATGTTTGGTCCTATGGTGGCGTGCTAATTATATTGATCTTTTGCTGTGCCATCTACTGTGTACGGGCAGTGCTTTCAAGAGTACCTCTCTTCATTATGCTACTAACAAAAAATAGGGTGGCCCAAAAGAAGTGGTGCAGCTATAGTGGGGGTCTAAAATATATTACTCAAAGTTCCAAAAGCTGTGAATACAATAGTTTATGCTAACAAGGATTGAATCCTAATTTCTCTAAATGAGGTATCCTACGCATTGGATATCCTTGCGCAATTTACCCTATAATTGAGAGTACAAAGAAAAAAAAGTTTTGAAAAAAGGGGAAAATAAAGTATTTTTTTGAGAAAATTCTTCAATATTCTGAAATTTAATTAGTAAGAAAAAATAAAGAAGATACAGAGTTGAACATACAATTGTGCTAATCAACCACAAAATATGAATTGATAAACACAAAAAACAGAGTATAAAACAATTATTAAACATAATACACAGTGAATTTGAAAAAATATATATAGGCAAAACTTTTAACAAAGAAATTCCTAATTTCTGGTTTGCCAATTTGTCTAATGCCTAGCAACAGGAAATCAATCAATGCGAAGTATCGATTTCCGGTTTGCCAAAATATTTTTGCAGGATAGTATTTCAATTTATGCTAGCTTAATGAATGCAGTGCCTTCCATTGTGGTTCACTCTCGGGGTCTTTTTGAAGATATTCTTGCCACAATATATACCCTAGACCCCTCTGTCACCTTGCCATAGCCGATTTCCTTTCTGGCTCCATACAAGCATGGATTGCTGGCGTATTGCCTCAGGTCATTAGCAAGGGCACTAGGGAGCACGCTTAAACTGATATATTTTTTAAAGCTCCTTCCAAATGTGCATCTCAAGAAGTTGCTGTGCCTGAGGCTGCCCCATCATCTCATTAAAAAGTGCCGCACATAGAGTCTGAGTTACAGCAGGTCATGTGACAAATGCAGAAAGGGTTCACTCTGTCACTGCAAGATTAGATGATCTGGCGGCACGTGTCTGTTCCACTCTTTGCAGAGTGGAAGTATGACAGAGGCTCAAACGAAAACCAGTGCTGGTAAGGACAGTGATGAATCACTCACCAGCACTGAAAACCTCCTGCTGAAGGTTCCATATGACAACAAACAGAAATATGATGACTTGGAATCCAGGTTGTGCTGTAAAAACCTGCACATATTTGGGATCCCTGAAACGGCTGATTTGACAACATAACTGTTTGTAGATCTCCTCAAGACAATCCTGGGTAACCCCTTGTTTTGTTCATATTTCACTGTTGAGAATCGTCATCTTGCCTTGATTACCAACCTAAATTAGGTGTGCCAACCTGCCCTATAATATCATGTCTGTAGAATTATAGGCAAAACAAGAGGTGATGGCTGGATGGTTTATAATTAATCTTAACCTCTGGCATAACTCTGGGCAACCCTCCAGATCACTGATCTTTGCCTGACAAGCCATTACAGAAAGGGGAAAGACTAACGGTTTATTGAGAGGCCACCCTCAACACAGGGAGTTCCTTCCCTCTCCAAGCTAAGTGTTACACAATAAATGGTTAATGTCAGTTCTTTTATTCAGCCCTATCTCAGCCTGATATCATGCCCTGTGGACCCCTCGCCCTGAGCCATCAATGAGCCAAGAACTAGGCCGGTGTACAGCAAATATATTTGTATTTATTCAAATTAGAAGTAATAGAAATCACACTATAGTACACATGCCACCTTCTTTATGGCTCACAATCAACTTCTTGTTACACAAATAAATCACACAACTGAATTGGAAAAAACACAAATCACAGTAATTATCTCAATTTAAATTCAAGAAATAATTAGCGCTGGTCAGTGAACAAACTCAATTACAAATGTAGTAGTGCAGTGCAATTTCGATTTTCTTGCACGCTTAAAAGGCAGGCAGTAAATACACACAGGGTGATTCGGCAGTGTTTATTTTAGACACCCCTACTTTTGGTCTGTGTTGGGGAAGTCAGACAGAAAAATTGAGATGATTTAAAAATGTGGGTGTTCAGACCCCCCTCCACTTAAAGGCCTCTGTTAGGGAAGCAGAACAGCCAAATTGGGAATGGTTCAAGAATTTGGGATTTCAGACCGCCTGCACTTAAAGGCCTGTGTTGGAGAAGACAGACCCATAGGATTACCCAATTAAATTACAGTCTATAGTTTTCAGCGCACACCAGGAATGAGCTTTGTTAATTTTGAATTTTATCAAAATCACCCTGTGGTGTTCTGCCAAGGGGAATTAATTTAATTAATATTTGTTAGGTAAATAGGCTAATGATCTACACAGTTTTGCCCCCACCCTCCCTGCTATAAAGGGAAAGGATTTAAGGCCAGCAGATCCCCCCACCTTTTGGTTGCAAAGGGTTAAATTCTACATACATAGAAAACCTCGGTTGAAAGTTCAGGAAAGCCAGCTGCATGCCAGGACACACTGGAAGGACAGGGCAGCGGTCTGGTCACTCCACTCTCATGGATGGTCCCCAGCTCTTCACTATAGAGTCCAGTCAGCTTTTTTAGGCCTTCCTAGCAATAGACAGCTCCACCCACATGCAATCTCCTTTGATGATTCCTTGCGGCGGTCAGATGGTAAATTCTATCAACTCTCCCCAATGATAACTTTCAGAGCTCTCTCTTCCTCATAGTGCATCCATTTATGTAGCAGCGATGACACCATCAAGTTTACAATCTTGGGGAGTACTCTGCAAGTGTTCTCGCAAATAGGATTGGACAGTTACCATTCTCTCTCCTCCCAAATCCATCCCCTCTCTAAAGATTGGCTTAGCAGTCTGGAGCAGACATATGGCAGCTTCCATTTGAAATCCCCATTTGTTCTCGGTAACATTTTTGGCAACAAACTAGGTATGTGTCAAAAACGTGATTTACTAGTAACTGCCCTAATATATGTATTTTCCGATTCAGCTAATCAGGGGGAATGTAATAAAACAGCAGCCGGGTCTACACCATGTTGCACAGCCATTTGGCAATTTCCCGCCATTTTTACAAAAAGCATAATCATTAGGAACATGCAATTTATTCCCAACATACCTAATTTTACGCCCCACCAGTTCACCAACTCTTAAATCTGGAAGATGGTCATAGCAGCCAAGAACACCTTTTAGTTTGCATTACAATTCCCTAGGTCACAAGTGGAGGAATTTTATATAGACAAAATCACCTGGAAATTATCTAAAAAATGAAAAATACATGTAATTAGTTCTGGGAAAATGCAATCATTGTGACAGTCCATTTAAATAAAGGGAATTTTCATATGTGCAAATATGAGCTTCCCTTCCTCCAGACCATTTGCCATTAGCCACTCTGGGCCAGCATGTGACCAGAGTTTTTTTTGTATTAGTCTCTTTGAAGATGGTTGTTTGAAGTTGGTTGCAGCTTGTAAAAACCTGCGATGCACCGGCAAGTGCCATTTGTCCTGCCCCGAGCCATTGTTTTCAGAGAAAGCAAGTCTGGTGGACACTTGTTTTTCGACACCCTTAGCAGGGCACACTTTATTGCAGTTGTAAATAGCTAGGGGGATGTAAAAGCCAGGCTTGCAGTGGAGGAGTTCTTGTTGCATTTTGCCCATCAACAAGCCAAAACGGTCTACCTTGGGCCTAAATTAAATATTCATATGACCCAAGGAACAAAGTTTTTCTTTAACCTTATTGCCGGTATTTTGCATGTGAAGGATAATATTCATGTGATCTTGTTTACACGCACAATGGGCCTCATTTAGAGTCTGACAGTCTGGAAACAACGGTGGCAGTAAACCCGCCGCCACCGTTGTTTCCGGACCAGCAGATTACGAGTTCTGCAGGCGGGAGGTGCCACTCCCACCAGGTCATGGGAGTGGGGATATATGGAATTCCACCTCGGGAAATACCGGGTCACTGGGGTTGTAATGCCCCGGTGAATCCGGCAATCACAGAGGCAGAAATTCATAGCATGTCCAGCAGCACCTGCCGGTTTTTACGGCTTGGTTACCGCTGGACTTGGAATGAGGCCCAGTGTCTTTTCTCTGACATTTTTATGTTGGCAGGGGAACATTTTTCTCTCGTCTCGCTTTAAAGCTGCAAACACACATGCAAAGCCGTTTTGGTGTCAGTGTTTGAAAATCATGTTTTTCATGTGAAAGGGACCTTTGAATTTCCTCTGCCTTTGTGAATTAAGATGATGCTTTTCCTTTGGTCAGGACATGTAGGCCTTTTTCACATGGCCCTTCAGTTCCGTTGGTTTGAGGCCTTTGATTACACCCCACAAGACCATATGTAAATCAGGCTTGGTCCCACCCCAAAAGGGACAGTACAGCCCAAACTGTTTGATCACATGCCTTCTGCATGAGACCACAAGCATCCCCAGACACGTTTCAGCCTCGTTGGACCTTATCAGTAAGGAGTAGTTTGGGTCACTAGACCCAGCAGGCACGGGACCTACATCTAGGCACCATCTCTTTTTGTTTTGCTATTGTCACCTCGAGTGGGCTAGGAATGCCCAGACGTGTTTCCGGACTGGCAGCTACTCCTCACTGATGTCTTTCCCCTTTTGTAATGGCTTGGCTGGCAATGAACGATGGTCTGGAGGGTTGCCCAGAGCAATGACCGAGGTAACAATTTTCTGTAAACCTTCCAGCATCACCTCCGGTTTTGGTAGAATTATGGGGACCAGAACTTGGTTTTGAAATGTGCTAGAGAAAAGGGGGCAATGCCTTAGGAGGTAGCAGGATATTATCTCTTATACTATTGTTTAATTGAAGTGAATTACTTTGTGGGAATTCACCTCGACAAAAATCACTTTGCGCGGAGTAAATATATTTATATGTTTTGAGGGGTAGAGGGTATTTGGGGTGGGAACGGTGGTGAACAGGGATGAAAGGGTGAAAGGCAGGGTATTGGGGGAGTAACCCCCCATTAAAATAAAAAAAACAATAAAAAAAGTAATTTTCTCGAAGTGAATTACCATGAAGTTAGTTATTCAATTCGATAAAACAATGTAGATATATCTATCCCTATTTCTCTTCATCAGTCCAGCCTGCCCGCAAGTCTTTTACACTTTTCCTGCTAAACTATACATCCATGATAAAGGACATCTACTGTTTATATCAACACCAGCCATTTCATACATTGACTTAAATATTACAATGTGCAGCCCCAGCTACTACCCCCTTGCCAAGCTACCCTTAGGCTGCGGGTGGGGCAGATTGAAGGACAGTTGGCCTATTCTGGTTTCTGAGCTATGCCGTTTGATTTGACTGTTTCTTCCTTCTACATATGCTGCGACAAATGTTTCTCATTATTGGTCAACTCGGTGTCCTCATGCCTGATGCACTGACTGTAATTTTGCTAATGGCATGTTATGCAAATGTGTTGAGTTTTGCATCTACACTCTTTGGATTGACAGCGAGAACTGTTTTTCTTGTACATATGCAGCCCACGCGTGGCTTACCGCGTTATGGTGATGGCACATATTCATCCGGTTAGGGTTAATGTGGGATCCACCGCTCTTGTATTTCTGTGCTGGAATGATTGGCGGCATAAGATCCCTGTCAAGGCCAGGAAGTAGTCAGTTTGCCGA
This sequence comes from Ambystoma mexicanum, assembly GCF_040938575.1. Classification (NCBI taxonomy): domain Eukaryota; kingdom Metazoa; phylum Chordata; class Amphibia; order Caudata; family Ambystomatidae; genus Ambystoma; species Ambystoma mexicanum. The sequence goes on along the minus strand of NC_090928.1, from coordinate 1,172,820,304 downwards.
CAAGGCCATTCTGCCAATGTGGTACTACTGCATGAAACAACTCAAGCTTTATCTGAGGTGTGGGGCTTTGCAAAACAGTGGGCCAGGGATTATACAACCTCATAGTCCTGTGGAGTGCTGAAATGTTGTGGCAAGGCCGATCAATGACACATAATGTTGACTTACGGTGGTATAACAATGTATCTTCATCAGTAGGTTTTACCAGAAAAAGGCATGGACAGTGCCTAGTCCTACAACTAATAAGGAACAAGTTACTTACCTGTAACTGTTGTTCTCCAGCGTGGGTCTGGCATGGATTCACATGCTCATGAATATTCCCCGTCGTCAGGCTGGGAATCCTCGGTAAAGAAAAAACCAGTATCAGTTTCGTTTCTGATCTGTCTTTCGTAGTAATAACCAATCACTGGTCTCTGCGTCATACTGACCACAGCCAATGACTGCCCTCTACCTAAGCACCGCCTCTGGCAGCCATCGTCAGATTTAGAAGCACGTGAAGTGGCAGTATGACCAAGTGAAGAGCCGCAGAGGGGCAGGCGGGAGGGTTCGCATGTGAATCCATGCCAGACCCACGCTGGAGAACAACAGTTACAGGTAAGTAACTTGTTCCTTCTCCAGCATGGGGTCTGGCATGGATTCACATGCTCATGAATAAAGAATACATAGCAGTACACACATGCACAACCACGGGAGGTGGCAAAGGCTCAACATTAAGCATAGCATCAAACTCAACATTAAGCATCTTACCTCCTCACCAGGCTCACCTCAGGCGAACAGGTTGCGCAGCACTGCTTGGCCGACCCTGGACTCCTCCCTGGAATCCCGGTCGACGCAGTAGAATCTCGTGAAGGTGTGCGTCGACCTCCACGTAGCAGCCCTGCATATGTCCAGCAGGGGCACACCAGAAAAGAACGCCGTGGTAGCTGCGATCGCTCTGGTGGAATGGGCTCTCGGACGGCCGGGCAGCGGTCGGTTTGCCAACCGATGACAGTACATGATACAGCCGGAGAGCCATCTGGAAATGGAAGCCTTCGAGAGAGCCTTCCCCTGATTGACAGGTCCAAAGTTCACAAAGAGTTGTGACGTCTTCCGAAAACACTTTGTGCGGTCCACGTAGAACTTCAGCGCTCTAGCTACATCCAGCGAGTGCAAAGTCCTCTCAGCCGGCGACGAAGGCGACGGGAAGAATACAGGCAACACCAAGGGTTCGTTGAGATGGAAGTCCGACGGTACCTTGGGCATGAAGGAGGGGTGCGTCCTGAGCACTACCCTCGTGTCGTGGAAAGTCAAGTACGGGGCCTTGCAGGAAAGGGCCTGGATCTCTCCCACTCGTCGTGCGGAGGTGATGGCCACAAGAAAAGCAGTTTTCCACGATAGAAACTTCAACGGGGCCGAGTGCAGAGGCTCGAACGGAGGTCCCATGAGCTTGGTCAGCACCACGTTGAGCTCCCACGCCGGGGCCGGAGCCTTCACCGGCGGGAACGATCTGAACAGTCCCTTCATGAACTCTTTCACCAGGCGATGAGACCACAAGGACGTCCGTCCCGTGGTTCTGGTGTATCTGGAGATCGCAGCAAGATGAATCTTGATGGACGAGTGAGCCAGGCCAGCTTTGGCCAGCGTCAGCAGGTACGGCAGTACTTGGGGAGCCGTAATCCGTAGAGGGTTAATCTTCTGTGCGTGGCACCAGACAGAGAACCTCTTCCATTTGTGTCCGTAGCATTTAAGAGTCGAGGACGCCCTGGCCTTTGCAAGAATCTCTCTGCAGTCGGCCGGTATGTCGTATCCTCCAAACTCTAGCGCTGCAGGAGCCAGGCCTGCAAGTTCAGCGACTTCGGGTCGTGGTGGAGGATGGCGCCTCCTTCCCTGGAGAGTAGATCCGCGTCCGCCGGCAGTTTGATCGGCGGGGACGCTGACAAGTCCAGAAGGTCCGGGAACCATATCTGCCTCGGCCATGAGGGTGCGACGAGGATCATCCTGCACCGTGACTTCTTGAGCAGGTTGACTAGCCGGATTAGCAGAGGCAAGGGAGGGAACGCGTAGAGGAACAGGCCCTCCCAGGGGAACGAGAAAGCATCGCCCATGCTCCTCGTCTGGGGAAACCTGCTGGCGAACCTCCGGCACTTGGTGTTCGTCGCCGTCGCGAACAAGTCCATCTGGGGTGTGCCCCACCGTCGGAAGAGACGATCCACCAGATCCTGCCGTAGTTCCCACTCGTGGCACGAGCGCAGCTCCCTGCTGAGTGAGTCGGCGATGGTGTTTTTTATCCCTGCCAGATGAAACGGCACCAGAAAAATCCTTTGGGCGACGGCCCAATGCCACAGGTCCTGCGCCTCCTTGGACAGCGCTGGGGACCTGGTTCCGCCCTGTTTCCTGATGTAAAACATGGTGGTGGTGTTGTCGGTGAAGATCCTCACCACCTTGCCCTTGAGGGACGGAAGGAAAGACCTGAGGGCCCAAAACACTGCACGGAGCTCCAGGACGTTGATATGCAGGGACTTCTCCGTCGGGAGCCAGAGTCCCTTTGCGTGCAGATTTTCGGTGTGCGCTCCCCACCCTTCCAGGGAGGCATCCGTAGTCACAGTCTCCTGGTGGGCTGGGGTCTGGAAGTCCATGCCCGCCGTCAGATGCGCGCGGGTGCCCCACCACCGTATCGCTCGTCGGAAGTTCTCGTCGAGCTTGATCCTTTCCTCGAAGCTGCCCGTCGTCTGGATCCAGCGCGCATCCAGGAATTCTTGCAACGGGCGCATCCGGAGCCTGCACATGGGAATGAGGTAGATGCAGGAAGACATCATCCCGAGGAGGGACTTGATGGACCTCACTTTGGCCGCGTCGGCCACCAACATCCGTTGCACCTTGCCCAAGATGGTCCTGGTCCTCTCCTCCGACGGGGAGGCCAGAAGGGACACTGTGTCGAGCCTCGCTCCGAGAAACAGTGCGACTTGCGCGGGCGCCAGGTGGGATTTGGCGTAGTTCACGAAGAATCCCAGGTCCGTGAGGAGTTGGACGGTCCTTGCCGTGTGAACCACGGCGAGTTCCCTCGTCTTGGCGCGGATGAGCCAGTCGTCCAGGTAGGGGTAGACGTGGATCCCCTCGCGGCGCAGCTGCGCCGCCACCGGTGCGAGGCACTTGGTGAATACCCTGGGTGCCGACCGTAGTCCGAAGGGAAGGGCTCTGAACTGGTAATGACGCCCTTGGACCACGAACCTGAGGAATTTTCGGTGCCCCTTTAGGATGGGAATGTGGAAGTAGGCATCCTCCAAATCCAACGACGACAGGAAATCCCCTTCCTCCAGCTGGCCCAGGACGTGCTGGAGGGTGACCATCCGGAACTTCTGCGCCTTGATGAACTTGTTCAGACGTCGGAGGTCTAGGATGGGGCGCCATCCTCCCGTCTTCTTCTTCACGAGGAAGTATCTCGAGTAAACTCCGGAGCCCCGAAGCCTCTTTGGGACGATTTCGATGGCGCCCTTTCTGAGCATCGCCTTTACCTCCAGGAGAAGTTGAGGGACGTGAAGTTCTTTCCTGGCCACGGGGGGGACACGCGGGCACCTTCTTTGAAACTCGAGCGCGTGGCCCCGGGCCAGGGCGTCCAGAACCCAACGGTCGGTGGAGATGGACTCCCACACGCTGACGAAGCCCGCCAGCCGGCCTCCCACCGGGGTGCTCCGGTGGGGGCCGACCCCACAGCCGGTTCAATCCTGCTTGGACGCGGCCTTGCCGCCTTGACCTCCTGGGCGACGACGGCGGGGTCCGCTAGACTTGCCTCGTCCTCTGTAGGCCTCTTGCGACGACGAGTGGGCCGCTTGACGGTAGGAAGCGAAACTGCCGCCGGAACCTCTGGAGGCGCCCTTGCCTCCGCTGCTCCGAAAGGGCGTCCGACGTTGCTGCAGGACTCCGAGGGCCCGGGCCGTCTCAGTATCCGCCTTGATGGCCTGAAGGGAATCGTCCACTGTCTTCCCAAACAGGTTGTTCCCGTCGAAGGGCATGTCCAGGACTCTGGTCTGGACGTCCTGCCGGAAATCCGTAGCTTTGAGCCATCCACGACGTCGAAGGCAAACGCCGTTGCCCAACTGGCGGAACCCAGTGTCGGCGATGTCCGTCGCCACGGTGATGGCGTGGTCCGAGGCCACCTCACCTTCCTGCAGGATCTCCAGGGCCTCCGCCCTCTTGTCGTCCGGCAGAAAATCCAGCAGGGGAGCTATCTTGTACCAGAGCTCCCTGTCGTAGCGAGCCACGATAGCCAAGGCGTTGGCCGCTTTAATCGTCGTCGCTGCCGACGAGATGACTCTACGTCCCATAGCATCCAATTTCTTTCCCTCGCCGTCCGGCGGGGAAGTCGATGTGGAGGCCGCACCCCCCCCCGCTTTCTTCCTGGCTGCCGCGGAGACGACGGAATCCGGGGTAGGCTGTGCCCGGAGGCACAGGGGGGCCGTGTCCGGGACCCGGTACTTCTTCTCGTACCGGTCTCTTCTAGCTGGCGTCGTGGAAGGGTTCTTGAGGAGGGAAAGGCACTCATCCCAAATGTCGTCCAACAGAGGCACTGCGAGGACCGTCTTCCTCTTGGCCTCGCGCCGCTGATAAAGGAAGCCTTCCTTTTTCTTCTCCTCAGGGCAGAGTTGGAAAAGCTCGGAAGCCCTGGAGATCATGGAGTGGAAAGATCCGATCTCGTCGGGCGGAGAAGCCCTGGCGGGAGCCGACGACGGAATATCCTCGTCGTATGCCTCGTCGTCCGTACCCGTCGCTGCCGTGTCAGTCCCCGTATCATCCCCTCGGGTGGACGGGGGAGAGGGCTGGACGGGGCGCGACGGTTGAAAAGGAGGTGGTGGATGGATCCTTCTTTTCTTGGTAGGGGGAACACCAGAAGGTCCCGGTTCTGGATCCCCCGACGGGAAAGGTTCTTCCGTCGGTAACTGTAGTCTCGTCCTTATCTCGGAGCATAAGGACTGTATGGCCAACAAAATGGCCGCGAGTTGTCTTGCGGCGCTGGCAGAGGGGAATCCGACGGGCGAGCAGGGGCCCCGTCGGTATCCTCGACGATGTCGTCGTCGTCACCTGCGTCGGGGTCCATTCCGACGGGCTGGCCTTCTTCCACGCCAAGGCCGTGGCTTAAGACCTCGATCAGCTCCTCTTCTGAGGTTGAAGCCGAATCTACGATGACGCCCTGCCCCCCCTTCTTCTTCCCCATGGTGGGTTTCACGGGGGTCCTATCGATGGGCACAAAAGAAGACTCCCTCCGAGGAGGCAGGGAGATTCTGGGCCCCGAGGTCGCTACCACTGGCGCAGCCTCCACAGGCTGAGCCAGGGCCGCCGCGACCGTTTCGATAGAGGGCTTGGTCGGATGGATCAAGGCCTTCACCACCTTAGGTGCGCTCACCGCCTTATCCTTGAGGGAGGGGGCACTGCCACGCTCCTCCTCTGCCTTAGAGCTCAACCGGGGCCTCTCCAGGAGTTTCGCCGGGTGCTCGGCCTTCCTCTTACCCGACCCAGAGCGTTGGCTCGTGGTTGATGGTGCCGGGGAGGGTGCGCCCTGCCTGGCGCCCGTAGAGCCCGACCGTTCGGCGCTCCCGGTGCCAGCGGACTCGCGGTGCTTAGCCTTATGTTGGGCCCCCGTCGCCGGGGCGCCCTCAAAGGTCTTAGAAGACCGCTCGGGTTTCTTCTTCTTCTCGCCAGACGGGCTCTTACCCTCCAGCCAGTTGGCGAGACGTTGATGGCGGTCCTTCATTGTCCGTTCCGACATGTTGCCGCAAAACGCACAGTCCTTCTCCACGTGCGTCTTGTCCTCATGAAGGCAATAAAGGCAGAAAGAGTGTTCGTCCTCCTTAAAGACGTTCTGCAGCTGGCATCCAGGGCAGACCCTGAACAGCTTTCCGGGCGTCGAGCCTCCCTTCTCCTGGGCCATCTCCGAGACCGGGCCTGAGAAGCTTCTGGAGTCCTCCGAAGTGTAGCTCGACGAAATCTTCACCCTTGAGGGGCGCAGACGAATCCGACACGGGTCCCCGTTGATCGGATGTAGGATCGGTGGAGCTTGAGGCTCTTTTGACCGAAAGAATCGAGTTTTTGTGAAAAAACGCGAAAAAATAGCACTAACGCTCGAGAGCAATAGCACGAGGATCCCAACACATGAACGTGCGGTAAAAATCTGAAGATGGCTGCCAGAGGCGGTGCTTAGGTAGAGGGCAGTCATTGGCTGTGGTCAGTATGACGCAGAGACCAGTGATTGGTTATTACTACGAAAGACAGATCAGAAACGAAACTGATACTGGTTTTTTCTTTACCGAGGATTCCCAGCCTGACGACGGGGAATATTCATGAGCATGTGAATCCATGCCAGACCCCATGCTGGAGAAGGATTAGCCTAAAGCAAACCGTGTAAGGATGGCTCAACACAAAGTTGGAGTTTCTACATGGCATCCGGTACATCCGCAAGTTTGGTTTCCAATAATAAGGTTTCCAACCTATTCTTGCAAGTGCTTGTCTTTCCTTAGGACACCCTAGGATACAAAGTAATATCCAAAAGAGGTGGCCACTGAAAAGTTCCAAATCGTAATCTTAGTAAATCCTGAGGCTCCAGCCTACCATAAACTATAAAGACAAATGTCTGAAGATTTGGCTAACACAAGACTTCATAAAACCTAGTTTTCCAAGCACCGCCCTAATTTGAAAATAACAAAGATTTAAAAGAGGTTATCCTTGGAAGGTTCTTTCAGAGGCACTCACAGGCTTCGCCACCATTGCTCTCCTCTTTCTGTCTCAAAATCTCTGAATAGCTGTTCCAGGCCATAGGTGTCTCAACCTCCTTTCTGCAGGCTTTTCCACAGACTTTTTATTCATTCTTCAGTCCATTTTGGCTGTTGGGTTTCGGCGTTTACACAAGACCTAGCACAGATCTCGATTACAAAGTGTTTGGAACAGGTCTCCGTCAGTCCTGTGTTTTCTTACAGTTCCCAACTGGTTTCTCATGGACTTTGGTTCTCTTATGCATCTCAGTGGGTCCCTCCTAGACCTTGGATTTCTCAAGGCCTTGCAACAGGTCTTTTCCAGGCCTTAGGCACTCTACGGATTCACAGTAGGTCTCTTCCAGAAGTTGCACCTCTCAGGTTTCACATCCGCAGTAATTATATTTTCTCCCTCCTCGTTAGGGTCCTTTCCAGTCGGCGATATTGTGTCACCCTCCTGCCATGGGTACGAGTCCCACAGTTGTTCGCGTAATTCGTGTTTGAGTCTCTTGTTTTGCCAGCTATTTAAATCTTAGTTGCATATATAAAAGAACAAACTTTAAATGAGGAACAACAATTTAATAGTTTCTATTACACAACCACATTAAGTCTTTTTATTTGTCTAGTATTTCATGTTTGAAAATTAAAAGATTGAAATAGGGGAACACTAAAACGCTTGAGGTGCCTAAACAAGAGACTTGAACAGGAGTTAGGTGAACAACTGTACCATGGCTATACAGTATTAGCTTGTGCTAAAGGTAATTTTGGAACCTCATTATCGTTCATTATTGTAAAAACAAGAGAGCATTGTTGTTCGGACTGCTGACAAATAACTAGAGTAGGTGTACATGCCCCAATTGTCTTTCTCTTTTCTATCAAACGGAGCGTTTAGGGGTGGATAACGCCAGTCGTCCACTCAGATTTTAGAAGCGATTTGCAGGGATGTGCAGAATTAGGAGAGGGTAACGAGGGAGCAGAGAGTTTAATTAAGGTGATCACAGCTAGGGTGGTCATATTAAGTATATACTCCAGGTGTGCCTAATAGGGGTGAGTGTAAGGCTCCTGTGTATATTGGATTACAATGGCCCTCATTACGGGTCCGGCGGTAACCGTGCCGGTAGAACCGGAAATTAGCCGCCAGACCGGAATGATTTACCGTCGCCTGACTTGCTGGAAATACCGGGGCATTACAACCCCGGCAGTCCGGTAAGTCAGGCGCTGGTAACTGAAATCCCCATTACCCAATGGGAATGGTGACCACGGAAGCAACGGCATCGTTACCGGTGCTTCTGTGAAAGTCTGTGGGTGGGTGCCGGACCGCCCGGCAAGTCAGACCTTCCGGGCAGAACAGCACCCGCCCCGCAGACTTGTACTTTACTCTTTCCGTACCTCGAAGTTGTAATTAGGGCCAATGTTTTTAAATAAAGTGTCATCTTTTAATAATCATAACTTTTGTTGTCCAGGTTGCAGGATCTGTAAGCAACGACATGGAGTGTTTTTGGCCACTGCTTGTTAAAAAAGCTGAATTATAAAGGCTATCATTTCTCTTCATAAGTAAAGGTAAGGGAACAGATCTTGTGGCTCATTTAGGAAAGAGGCAGGGTGCACATTGTGAACTCTTTTTAGAATATTGTGTGATTGTGTATATTAATTTAATAAACTGATGTTAACTAGGAATAGTGCTCTTAAAATGTTTGCAGTTCCCTTTTCACCCGGTACGTTTGTTTTCGGAGTCCCTCCATACGTTGAAAGTCTTTCATACCGCTTCCATTTTCTGGCGAATCCTCAATACTGCTAAGGATTCACGTCGACAGGCGTGGAAGAAAAGTGCAGTCGAATAAAACGAGGAGCCAAAAGAATGTTAAGGTTCAACGCATGGGCAAGTAAGTTCTCATCGAAAGAAAACGAATGTTCCGATTTAAGAAGGCTAGGCCCTATAATCTTTGCACCTGCCTAGTATAGTTAGAATGGCATCCATTTTGAAAGACAGAGGTCTGCTGACAAGATGGATTCCTGCTTTGGCCCTCAACAGCAAGATTCGCGCACACACTTGCTACCTGCAACACAAGCTTTTGTTTATGTAACTCTGCACACACAGCTCATTTCCAGCTCAGGGCGAGCTGACCTAACTCCAAAGAGAATACGGGTAAGGGTTTCCACGTTTAATTGGATGCGAGCAGCTTGCTGAGCTGGTATCTTTAGGACGTTCAGGAGAATCCAGAGCTTTCAAATCAGAGTAGCAACGTGCTAATTGCAAGGTCTGAAAACCTCCTTAATGAAGTCATACATCCTTTTGCTGAACTCTAGGATTGCAATGTACCCTGCGATGATGCACTGGAGGTGAGAGGGGCACGCACCATCCAGATGGTCTGAAGTGTTGTGTTTTTGTGTCCACCTCGCAGTTGTGCTAATAAATGAGTTTTTAACTAACCTCATCTGAATCAGAGTCCCAGGTGTGATTATTCCTCAACAGAAATTGGTGCCCAATCGGCTGTGGGCACCCAAGAGCTGTTGCGCAGGATCCTCTCAGCAGCACTGCCAGGCCCACTAAGAAAGTAAGACGCCTTCTTAATGGGGATCTCACTGAGGGGAGTGCCCGTGGGTCGGGGATCCCTTTTGTCAACTGGGAGGAGAGACATTTTATTCAGAGAATGGTTCAGTAAATATTTAAGGCTCGATAGTTCTTTGTTCGGGTTTCAGAAATAGCCAAAAGGGTCCATGTTAAAGTATTTGGATCTATGGATGACATTTAGAGAGGTACAATTGTCAGTGCCGGGATTCTTGAATGAATGGCAAAATATAAAAAGTCCTTGCACAACCGAAACCCTCTGGATACCTTCACACTCCTCCTGCTATAAATTGGTACAAATTGCCTATTTTGGCACATAATTGCACACGGTTTGAGCAACTCCTGTGACGCTCAAACTTTCCAAATCAATGAAGAACCATGGTTTCACATATTCTTTAGCCGAATGACATCCCCTAGTTGTGTTGTGTCCGGCGTTTGTGAGTATGCATCTCTCGGTCTTGATGGACTGACCAGTCCCCTTTCAGATCAATTTCCTTTAGAGGGAATCAAACATGCACAGAGATAGATTCTGGTTTAAATATAATCCCTGTTGATTCACTGGTCTCCTGTTTCCACAAATTAAAATCACTTCGATGTAATTTACTTTGTGGAAAATACTTTCAGAAATACTTCGAAATGTATATGTGTTGTGGGGTCGTCGGGATGGGGTTTGGGGTAGGGGTTTTAAGGAAGGGAGAAGAGGGCTTGGGGCGGCGACCCACCCATAAATAAACTATTTCGAAATAATATTTTGAAGAAATTTCCACTAAGTAAATTTCAGCAAAGTGATTTACTTTGTGGAAATGACATGGAACCCATTGATTTAAGTCATCTCCTGGTAGGCTAGAATGGTACATAAAATGTCTAAGGCCACTGTTCAGCTGAGTGATGACCTTTGCTCTCGTCTTTCTGAAGGGAGAATTCCAGTCTTCAAAATTGACATGGGGAAGAACTGGCATTTTAATGCTACATGTTTTTGCACAGGGATTGAATCAGGGGGCTGGTACAGATCCTCATAATGGTGGATGTGGATGCTGCAGAGTTAGGGGAGCCAGCCCCATTTCCCCTTCATTCCTGGTGATGTGGCCTTTTTGTCACAAATAAAAAATCTGAAGGGTGATAATGGGTTTTTTGCTGGTCCGGAAAAATTGCAGGTAAAAATCGCTGTTAATTCCGGCACCGGCAATTTTCTCAGGCCGGCAAAACACAAGTTTACAGGTGGGGCACTGATTTACTGCCAGGCCTGGGAAGCCGGTAAATCAGGCCTCCTCTGTCAAAAGAATTACACAATTACCTCCATGAAATGGGGATTTACCGGCGTTTCCACCACCTGGAATATCCTGGTAATACTGGGATATCAGGCAGCCGGAATGGTAGGGGCAGTATGCCAGTATCCCGCTGGAAAACTTGTAATGAGCCACAATGACTTGACTAAGAACAATCAGATAGTTATCAGCAAAAGTAAAACAGAAGACTTCAGAAAAAATTAAAACAAAGGTTTGTGATCAGTGGCATGACTGCGGAAAAGATCTGACTCCTCAAGTATCTAAGAATCAGATTATCTTAAAATCCCTTTAGGGGTATTAGTTATCAAACAGCAAAACTACCGTGAACCAGATGCCCAGAACTCATTCTTTTAAACGATTTGTAGAGTGGCACAATCCGCCCTACAGATAAGCAGTGTATCCAGCAGCCGAGAAGGAGAAGCTTGAATATTGTTATTGCCTAATGTGAAAATAATCCTTTTAATATAACAATCTTTATTTGAATGAATTACCAGGTGCAAAGAATTATGGATTTCAAAACGGTATCTGTTTTAGAGTGAACACATACTTCTGTTCCTAAAATATACTTCCCCTTGGATTGGGAACTACCTTTGTACTCCCTAAAAAAATAATTTTACTCCAAACTTAAACAGGAGTAAAATACTCGCGCTTCAAAATCTTATCCTGAGCCCTGGATACAATCAATAAAGGTAAGCGCGTTAAGTGCTAGCCACAGATGTCAGCTTGGAACCGGTAGTTATAGTCTAGAATACCAGCAGGGCCAAAACAGTCCTCCATCCTTTCAAGGCCGATCTATTGAATACTATTAAATTGGATAATAAGAACACATACCTCAGCACCTATAGGAGGAAGCATCTGACACCAAGGAGAATGTCAAATGTGATATTATGATTCTATCATTATAACAATAAGAAAAGGGTTGCACTATTACCATATTCCAGCATGATGGTACTCACCTTATCGACTTCGGTAGTATGAAGGGCTTGCCACGGTTTAAACTTGTTACTGCAGTTTGCACATAAACCACTGAAGGGAGGGCTTAACTCAATGCACTTACCAATACAGACATACGCTCTAACACAGGGGACTGTATGCCCGCCATGGTTTTGCCCTACAACTCCCAACAGCCCTAGCCAGCATAGTCAGTACTGAGGGATCCCCTACTTTCACTCAAGATCTTAAGGTCATTGGCTCAAACAAAGTAAAGGTCATAGCTACGTGACCATTCTATGATATCTGCATTCAATCCATTGGAAACCATGATTTCAAATCAATATTTGTAGTAGCTAAGGCCCCGCTGGCTAACACTCAAAGGGGGGAATTGCAATAGGGAAATGATAAGTGCATTGCTGAAAAAATGTGAATTAAATATGGATCTTTACTTGAGTAAGAAATCGTTCAAGGTAGGAGTAACGCGTTTGCATTGACGGTGTAACATATGCTTGTGTAATCCCGGTCCATGGACTGCCGGGTTTGCTAATTGATATAGCAAAGAGAAATTGTTCTATCATAGATATAAATGCATCAGTAGCCAAGTGTGCCAATGTGACAACATCTGTGTGACAACACCTGTGTCTGTGCTGGTCTTACCTGCTCCAGATAATGCAACGAAAGATTGATGTATTTGGCCTCAGTCAAGAGCTGTCCTCCTACACCAGTTTTAGCGACCCGCTCCGAGCCTGCCAAATCCACCAAGTGCAGCTTCGAGCGCCGGACAGTGGCCGATCCAGGCTCCTTACTTGAGATGTGGATAGTGAAGATACAGTGGGAGCGGGTTGAGGCTTGGTTCATCGGCGTCTAAGTACAAAGGGAGACAACACACATTTTCAATTGGTTCGATCAGAATCATTGTTCTAAACCGCAGGCTCTACCTGAAACAAATGAATGGCATTTTAACATGACAGAGAACCAGGATTCTAGCCAACGAAACAACTAAATTGCCACAATTCACCTACATCAACCTCAGTGGGTTAAAGCAAATCTCTTTGCTGGTAAAGTGCCTATGAGTAATTGTAAATTTATAACCTGCTTAATATCCAGAGGTTTCTAAGCGTGGACCCGGGGATCGAACCTGTGTTTCGTTAAGTCGTCTTGCTTCCAAGGCGTGTGTGTTGCCCCTGAGCTATTCTCCCGAGACGAGTCAGAGGTAGTGAGTGAGCCAAGCATTAACACAGCGGGTTTGAGGGTGACTGTTACTCCCAGAAAGAGTGGTATTTCAATGTTTGTATTTGTTAACAAACAGGTGAGCGATTCAAACAGAAACAATGTACATAAGAACAAGAACAAAAGTCAGAGCAATCCCAGGTAGTGGTCATGGAAGACTTACATCTAGTGGAGAAGGGTGGAGGGTAATAGTGTGTAGCATTAAATATGGCCAATACCACCTGACAATGGATACAAGGGCAGTATTTACAATTTCAGCACAGATGGTGGAAGGATCTGAACGCAGATCACAGGTGTGTAAGTAAGTGACAGAAGGTGGCCAGTATCTTCAAAAGATAGATGAGATTCAAGTTCGATTTGAAGGATGCTGGGAGGGATTTGAAAGAAAGATCCCTTGGAGTGGGGCATAGGGAAGGTGGGGAGCAAACAAGAGAAGACGGGCAAAGGAGAGGAGGGAGCAAGAGGGGGAGAATTAGGTAAAAGGGACTAAGGTATGGATAGATACAATGTGAGTAGAAGAAATGAGAAAGTGGAGTGTGTTGCATAGCGAGGCATGCAACATGGAGGCAGTGCAGAGTACACTAGAGCAATAGTCAAAATGGTGGAGTACTACAGTATAGATGGAAACCTTAGTGGTGCATTCAGTTAAAAGGTGGCAGATTTAGAAGAGGTTCAGAGTGCTGAGTGTTTGGGCACTAGCAGTGGTAGTGAGAAATTGCTCATGATTAAGGTTGCTGTCAAAGAAGACCCCAAGTCTGCAAGCTTTGGAGGAATGCGTTGGAAGATTGGGGGCTAATGGGCACGGGGAGGAGAGGGGAAGCTGGGATGTAGATGGCTTCAATCTTTGAGGCGTTGAGTATGATACAGCAAAAGTGCCATTGCCAGCTTGTGACAAACAGCTGACAGGCAGCTGGCGATGCCAAGGGTGAGGTCAGGGGTGAAGAAAGGATAAGAACATCTGCATGTCTTCAGTGAACAGATGGCAGGAGAAGCTGAAGCAGGACCCGAGTTTGTCCAGGGAAGAGTTGTAGCAAAAAACATGGTATAGAAATACATGTTAAATATATGTGTAATATCAAGCTGTATTTACACTCTAAGATAGTAAGCCTTTGCTGTTTTAAGAGTATGTGTATGAATGAGTGACGGAGAGTGTTCGAATGAGCCTAATTGTGTAGAACTGTGATTATGAATATTGATTCATTTTATTTTTATATACGAGAATGGTGTAACAGACAATGTATGATTATTTTTTGTATTGGATTTAATAATAAAATGTGTACAATGTATTATGCTAGTCGAGCTAGTTAGTTTTGTCATCCTTTATCCACTGGTCTAGCCTATGTTTTTTGCTTAATATAGATAAGCAATATTTTTTGTTGGGGGGGGGATATGCATTGGTACTAGAATTGTATGCTGCTGTGGGTTTACAGTGGGTAGTCTTGTACCTGGCCTCCGGATCCCCATGCTTTGGTTGGTATATGGTGTATGCAGGCATGCCGCAGGGTAGGAATGCACCCCCACCCGCAGTGGTGTGACACGCATGTGTCCCCTCTGTTTTTATTTTGCAGGATGCATCCGTGGTGCATCCGTGGTTAACGAGCAAAGAGCATCCGGTGCCGCTGAAATTCTCCTGCAAGGCGAGTGCATCCCTGTCGCATAACCTCCCAGGTATAGAGTATGACCAACACCCTGAGCCTGCTGGTAACAGCGCCAGTACCCAGCAGTACACGCACGGCAGCGGGATCCAACTGTGTATTTCAGTATTCTGTGCCGATGTCCTTGTGAAAGAGAACTTAAATATGGGCGGCTATGGAAAGACCAGGAGCCATTTGCATTCCTTCAAAGCCTGCTGCACAGATTGGTGAACACATTTGGGGTTCACAAATTGCAGGAAGTGGTTGTCTGCAAGGACACAAGTAAATAAAACAAAGATGTAAACCCAAGTAAAACAACTCATTGGGCTAATTAGCCTGCTGCAGACATTGGTTCCATAGAATAGACCCCTTTGTGTAAACAAAGTATCACACACTATATAGTCATGTAGATGATGATCATACGGACCGCTTGTTGCAGGACCACAGGTCACAGAAATCAAACAAAAAATGAAATAAGTGGAGGACACAGCACATTTATGAAGCTATTATTAAATGAAGCACTGGTATCTGGGGTTATATTCTCCTTCCTTCTCATTCTATTGCATATCCGCGCCCCTTATTGCATCCTCCTATAAAACTTTGCACCTTGGTACCTATAAATGCTAAATGCAAATAACCTCTGAACGCCAGAACTATTGGTATTGCCAATGCTTGTTTTTGGTAGTTTTGGCCAATAGGTGGCACGGTTTGGTCATTTACCCATCCACTGAATGCTCAGCAATGCTAGTCTTTATGGTCATTCCCACCCATTTCCTGAGCCTCCCCACCGGGATCTCTTTGAGCCAGCTCTAAAAAGCAGTAATATCAGGCTTTGTTTGGAGAAGGGCCTGAAAATGTTATGTGATGGTTTCTGTATGCTTGGAAGCTGTCAGTCTCGGGTTGACAAAGTTATGTATAAAATAGCACTCATCTGCAACAGAAGAACAAGTTACTTATCCCTGGTAACCTTCTTTCGACTGGATGTTTCTCCCACAACGTATTCCTTATCTTATGATATTTCCAATATCCAGCTTAGCTGCTTTGTAAATATTTTCCAGCAGAGGGCGCTGCGCGTCGATGCTGGTCATCTCGATGTCCATCGGAGACCTCCATCTCTATGTCGACGTCACCAAAGTTATGTAAAGCACGCAAATTGTCAGTTGGCTTCAGTTCTGTTTTTCTGCACAAACGCTTCGGATACGGTACGCTTCGATTTGTTTGTGAGAATCTTCAAGAGAAATCTTCAATAAATAATGGCTTTGTCATCGGCGTCTTCTACTCCAAAATCGGGTTTTAAGAAATGTTGTGACTGTCAGTTGAGGTTGTCCGTTACGGACCCCCACAGAATATGCATGTTCTGCCTGGGATCCGCTCACCCTTCGTCTGAGTATGAGGACACCTGTCCATGACACCAAAATCCTGAGAGGGCCGCAGAGGGAAACTTGTGGCAGGTAGGATCCATAATTCCTCTGTCGAAAAAAGACAAACATCCGACGCGTCAAGAACCATTTCTCCTCGCCGCAAAAAAAGTAAGAGATCCCGATCACGAAGTGGCTCCCATCATTCGTCATCGGCGAGACACTCGAAGAACTGCACAATAGGTTGCCATCTTTGTCGTCTTCGAGGTAGTCTCCAGAACGGCTCGTATGTCCAACTAAAACAGTCTCTCCAGCCGAGTGGGAAGAATTTAGGCTGATGATCTAAGTATTTGAGAATGCGGCCTTGACCCCCTCGAGTACTGTCGAAAGCATTACTCAGGTCGAAAGAACTGATAAGCATAAGAGCAAGACCCGTGCGCCTTCGGGCCCGGCAAGCAAAACTCCTTGAGAGCGTTCTAAGGAACCCTTGAGTCGAGAAAAAGTCCCTTCGAGGCCTGAGTCATCGACGCCATTGAAGCCGAAAGACGCATCATCACCATCAGCACCAAAAGACCATTCTTCAACGCCATTGACACAAAAACATATGAAAAAGTAATTGATGCATCGAGCTTTGAGCTCCTCAAAAAACGGACTTCTAAATACAGGGTGTCAAGCAGCAATCCCTGTAACTTATCAAAGCACCCAACTCCGGAAAGTCTGGTGGTACAGGCTGCCACTTTAACCACAAGACAAAATGCCTACCCTACTATCCCTCCTGATAGGAATGATAAGTGTTACGACAATCTAGCAACGAGGGTTTTTTGCAGCTGGAAATGTGGCCCTGAAGTCAGCAAATGCCACTTCCACTTGGAAGGCGAGAAGCACAGTGTCTAGAGGACACACCAAGAGGCTGAGAGCAGAGAGGCTGCTTTTGAGAGAACACACAGTCCAACTGGGAAAGACACACCAAACAGGGTCAGAAGACGCAGAGTCACTGTAGCATGCCAGAGAGCTCCACAGTGCCAGCAAGCCAAAGGGAGACACTAGGAAGTCCACGACTGACCAGAGGGTTCCAGCCAAGACCCTAAAGGTATCTGGGTGGCTGAGCCTGGTTGAGAGTCCCCAGATGGTACAAGGAACCCTAAAGACAAAAGTGCATGGAAAGTGGGGCAATGTGGAAAACCCCTATGGGATATTAGGCAAAACATTATCAAGACACGATAACAAGGAGAATAGGGTCTGTGACCCCAACAGGAGAAGGATATATGATGTAACAAGGATAACTAATATTTTTTGTGACAGTACTTGGAGAGAAGGTGATCCAAGGCTGTCAAATATCGGAAGAGACTGAAGAAAACTGAGTAATTCCTTTGAAGTTAGGACTTGGAAGGAGAGTAAACCAAATCTGCATATGAGATTAAGAGAACGTTTAGAGAACTGCGAGAGTGATGCATATGAACACAGAACTTGGCAGGCAAGTAAACCAAGTCTATGTTAGAGACGAGACTAAAAGTACCTGGAAGAGAAGAGAACCAGGACTGCCAACTAGGGTCAAGAACCCACCACAGTTTGGAGGAACATCCAAACCACTCTTCTTTGTTGCAGTACCTAGCAGGGGAGGGAACCAGGTCTATCAACCAGGATCATGGACCCACCACAGTTTGGATGAGCATCCACACCACTCTTCATTGCAGTACCTGGTAGAAAAGGGAACCAGGTCTGCCAACCCAGGCCGCACCCCAGTTTGGAGGAGTATCCAAGCCACTCTTCATTGTCGTACTACCTGGGCGAGAGGGGCCCAGGTCTGCCAACCGGGGTCTGGGAACCATATAGATGGACGAGGAAAGAGACATTTTTCCCACCAGTCGAAACAGAACTTTGAGAACTTCCAAAGCCAGAACTACCCTTTGTCCAAGGGAAGGGAATAATTTCTCTGCACCAGGAAGACACACCTTTCATTTAGTTTAGCATAGAGTGTGAGGGACAGAGCTAGGATTCTGACATATGACTGTGGACATTTGCTTTTGACATCCTGACAGAGACGTTAGTATTTTTATTGAGGCTGGGAAACCCCTCTTAGAGTTAGGGCAGGATAGGGTTTTATTTTCATTTTTTCACATTAATAAAAGTCTTTAACAACCACAATGACCCCTCTGTGTCAGACCCTTACTTCTGCACCAATACAAATCGCACTTTAATTTCTTGAACTTTCGTTTTGTAGAGAAGGTGTTCCTTTTAAAATCATCATGGGTGATAGTGTACAGATCTTGAAAGAGGTGGAGGTGTCTTTTCTGCTCTCTTATGGCATCAAGCACAGTAAAACCTTTTCATATCTTCCTGAGTCCAATGGTGGGATAGAAAGATTGACAATGACTCCGATGGATGGTGTTAAGAAAGCCGTTCGTTAAGGCCATGATTAGGAATTTGATGGCCATCAGTCTGCTTATCATTTGGCTTTGCATGCCAAGACTGGTCTTATTCCTTTATAAGTCTTGAAAAGGAGGAAGTACAATATGCAGTTATGGGTGGTTTGGATCTAGAGGGCACGTTTGTATGACAGGGTTGAGAGGCAAAGGGCAGGAGGCTAAAAACAATGTGAAGCTCTACCATTTCTTTTTTTTAAATTAAGATGCACTTTGGATGTAGGGATAATGTCCAATATTGGAGATCTAGCAAAGCTTACCTTCACAAGACATGTCAAAAGCGGTTATCAAGCTTTTATCAGATTTTGATAGCGTTGGCCAATTCTGTTACATTTTATGATGGGAGGCTTTCAGACATCTCAGGTGATAAAGTTGGGTAGTCAAATTTTGATGAATATATGTTCAAATTCATTATTGTAATTGTTAGGTCATCATATTGTAAATGAAGCAGCTTTTGATTGTGTGGGATTTTAGAGATAAAATCAGGCAGCAACAACTAGTTCACCCTTTGCGTTATACACGTTATACTTACTGGAGATGACCACAAGTGATTATACATGTAGGACTACATCTCGCTGCTTGTAAGGAGAGAGCACAAAACATACTCATGTACCTCAAAACTCATGGCTAGATGAAGAAAGATTTAAGTTCTAAAGGTGCTATGTAGCGATGAGACCTTAATCGCTAGCAGTGTGAAGTCCGAGACCCGCCTGGACAATCCACATGTCCACAGCCAGCAGGCAATTGGCTCCTGGCTGAGAAGAGTGGGTTGCTCTTACATCCGACCAATTGAGGGAATTTGTCTCTTTGTCCAGAGGGACCCCCTGCTCCTCTTTTGAGGCTAGGGAGGTGAGCCCGCTCCACAACACCTTCATTAGGGGTTCAGGCAAGTGGCACCTCACCCGGAGAGACTACCCAATAGGGGACAATGACTCCAGTTCAGTTCCTGAGAGGAACTCTGTAAAGCTGTGCACACTGTGGCCTACATGGGATGCTCAAAAATACTGGAAACTTTAAAACAACCAGACTGGGAAGAAGAAACCTTTAATAGATGTCATTATCAGATAGAAAAAGGACAGAGACGCCTCAAGCAGAAGAGAAAACCAAAGGAAGAGAATACCAACGAAAATAAACTGGGGATGGCACAGAGAGAGAGAAGAGCTCCCAAAGGAACAAGGATCCTGAAGATGTTCCCCTTCACAGTTGAAGGTAACAGGGAGAACAGAAGGCCCTGATGGAATTATTAAACCATTCAAGCAACCCGTCTCAGTAGAAGTCATGAGGCAAAGTTAAATCTCAAACAGATGAACTTCAAGTGTTGTGATATAAGAGAAAGAACTGAGAGAAAACAAAAGTGGGTAACAATACCCTGGGAAAAGGGGAAAGAAGCGTGATATTCTGTGCAAGAACAGAACAGAACATAAAAGAGAGGGAACATTATGCGCCAGAGTTCAGAGAAACTATTCAGTTGAAAAATGTACAAAATCAAGTAGGCAAGAACAAGCTGAACTATAATTGCCCAGGAGAGAAAGCCTACCAGAGAAATATGATTTTTGAAAGATAGGCTTAAACCAGCAACCAGGAATACAGATCTTATAAAATATCCCCAAAAGATATTCACAAGAAGAAGGGAAAAGCAATTAGTCACTTTGAAGAATCACAGAGACTGATCCAAGAAATCATCAGAGACTATTTGAGGATTATGTATTATTAAAGAATCCTACAGATTGGTACCAGAAGTGCCCTCAGGAGAAGGGAGCCATTCTCCTGACCTCAGTTAGTTTTCATAGTCTATTACGATCGTTTTGGAGAGGTGACTTATTTCATTGGACATTCATGCATGACCTACAAGCACCTTAGTAGTAACATAGGCAGGGACCACCCATAGTAATAGGGAAAATTAGGCCCCATCACGTTACTTTAATCAAATATTGTGTAACATGTCCTCAGAGTGTCCGCATCCTTCTTCCGACTCTCCACAGTTGCCACTGGATACTGCTGGTATAGAGAATCTGGAGTCGCTCCCACAAAGTGAGTTTTCTCTTATGATATAGTGCATGGAGAACTCGGTCGACCCATATCGCTGGCTTATTAGGGATGGTTGAATGCCAGACTTTAGGGAGATAGGCAGCTGGGTGATGGGCTCCTCAGGAGGCCAGGATACTGTTGCTGAAAGCTTGGGGTGTGATTTGCTGAGTCATTAAGAGTCCATTGTGAGATGCCATCTTAGATAGGCGAATGTGCAGTCAACCATTGGTGGGAAGGCTGGAGAGGCCATCAGGACCCACTAATAGGCTGCACACTAGATGCTCAGAGAGGTTTGCACCTATGGTCTGAGGACGTGGAGAGGCATATCTGGGCCTGTAGTCTGGTCGACGTCTGTAACCCTGGAGCCAAAGCACCAGGTATGGGGAAGATGCAGCTGCTCATAAGCCATAACTGTAGCACCACGGGGTAAACACTGGTCACGCATTCCTTAGACCTGACAGGCACCTCAGAGTGATGAACCCCAGTGGTGGTGGAAATGAAGGCCGAAGGGGTGAGGGAGCTCACACGCCCACTTGTCCTCAGGTTAGGGTACCGGCTGAGGACCAGGGACAGAAATACTTGGAAAATATGACATGGGTGGAGTTCAGTTGAGAATACAGTGATTACCAGCTTTTTTAGTTTCTTCTCCGCCACAAATGAGAGGAAGCCGTTTGGTGGAAGCAGCTGGAAAATCTCTCAGTACCAGCAATCTACGACAATGCACACAGAAGAAAGGTAAGTCACATGTCGCAGTGCCCTGGAGGGTTGTGGTTACCGACACCCCAGTCAACCTGAATGTGGGTCAGTATCAGAAAAAGACCAGTCACAAGACCTGCACTTCTGACGGAATAGGTGGTAAAAAGGCACCCACAAATGCCATGCAAGAGGAAGAAATAAACTAAGTAGAAGAAGTGTGGAGAGCGCACAGGAGTCGTGGGGAAGGAGCCGTCTGGGGAGATGCACAGCTTCTCATATTTTTCAAATAATAATTGCTGCAGCCCAGGTGATGGATATTTCCAACAGTATGAAGCAAAGGGGAAGGGACTTGGGAGTAAATGGCAATCAATGAATTGACCTTGGAAGGGGAAAGGTGCTGAGAAGGCCCTAGTGGGAAGCAAACCTGTGATTACAAGGCTGCATGCAGATGATCGAGGCAAGCAGCTAACTCACGGAGCGGTCTTGCTGGCTCAAGTAAAAACACACACGGCTTGGCAGTGAGGCTATATGTTGGCCACAGCGATGGCCAGCATGCAGCACTGGCCATGCTTTCTCGGGTTTTACATTGCACGTGCAAGTGTAATTCTCCTGAGCTTGGGGAATTGGTGGGGCTGCTTAGCCATGTGTACAGGATCTGCAATTCCCAAGATAAATAGGCGTGGCCATCCTGGCAGTGCATCAGTAGCTGGGAACTTGCAGATGGCTGCTAACAGACATGCGACTAACACTGCAGGTGCCGTTGAACTAGCTTTTCAAATGCAGCTCTGCAAATGTTTGGGTACAGAAAGGCAGTTTTATATGGTTCAAGCAGACACCCTATAGTTACTCTTGCCCAAAGTCAAGAAGCATACCCAGTGGAACCAGGGTATTTTTCAGCTTCCTACCACGCTAGTATTAGGACATGTGCATTTGTCTGTGCAATGGCTCTGCAGGTGAGAGTAATTAGCGTGGGATGTTGATCATTTTGGGGATATTTGCATCTAGGACCCCTGACCTTGGAGTGATCAGACTCCTTCAACAGTGGAAATGACACTAGGTTGGGATACCTGAACAGAGGGTAAATGCACCAATGCATTTCATGTTCTATTATTATTACACGGAATGGATGATATTTACATATGTGTCCTGTAGGTCAGTGTCTCTTTCTGCCAAGAAGCACATTCAGATCTGGCTACGCGGAGACAACTAATGTTTTAAAGTATCTGTACGACAACCCTTAACAATGAGAGATGATTTTCAATTAAGCGTTTAAAACATGGAACTCATGCCATGTTGGTAGACACCTGAGCACCATGTTGTGGCATGTGGGCACCTACTTTGCTCGCCAGAGGTCACTGAAGTACACCCATTGCGGCGCGGTAGGCTCTGGCCTTTTGTCTTGGAATCCATCTGAGCCAGGTACTACATGCTTTTTTGCTGTGAGCCATCAACTGATTTTCTACGGTTCTGTTTGTTCCAAGCTGCACTGAAGTAAGATTTTCCGTTTCAATCACTTAATCCCATAATTCTTAAAAGCCCACAAAAACGGTAACAAAAGGCCCTTTCAAAACAAATCATTAAAAGCTTAAGGGCGCTTTACGGGTTCATCTAACAATGTAACTATGAAGCTGTGAAACATTTTCTGAGCGGGGAGATGGCTTTATTTTGCAAAGTTTTTTTTTTTTTAAAGTCAGGTGGGTGAAGGCGGGAGGAGAAGAAAGAAGTGGGGCTCGAAGCTGTGAATGTTAAGGGAAAAGGAGAATTGGGAACGCGATACATTTCTCCAAGACATCTGTCCCTTATTTTGTTACCAGGTTTTAGCTAGCAATACATAAATGTTCCTTCTAAAAATGCTAATTGCTTTCCTCGGAAACTTTCGGTCCAAGAAAGTTCACCAAACGTGGCTGCCCACTGAACTGGCTAAATCAAAACATTCATACGCAATTTTGGGAGCGTCCATCAACGTTTTCCCGCCCAAAAAGATAGCTGAAAAAAACCTGTTTCTTTGCCCGACTCTTTCCAGAGAGACTGAAAAGCTGAATTTTCGAGATTTTTGGAGACAGTTGTCGAGATTTTTGCTGCGGTCCTCAGCTTTAACCTGAAGTAGTTGAAAATCGCATCACACAATGTCGAGATACTCACATTTTAAGGTCCATAAAAAGGATCAATATTCTGAAAGAGGCACAGTAGGAGTGGAGGAACAAGCCAAAGGAAGAAAAGACAGCTAAAAATGCACACAAGCAGCAAGGGTCGAGAACCAAAAAACAATAAGTTTGCTCCACAATGATCAAGGCCAAAAAGAAGTTAAGTTTGTACCGCTGAACATGGCAAAACATCCAAAGGTACCACAATTATCATGGAACAAGAGTGCAGGTATGTAGAATTGATCACTTCATAGGCGCTTAAACACAACAAAACAACTCCACAAAACAGGCGAGTAGTGATGTAAGATAGACCACACACAGTTAAGACACTAAACAACTTACACATACACAAACGTATCATAGTCGTACAGAAAACATTCTTGCAACACAATGTATTATGCTTTCAAGCATCCACATTACACAATACACAACGTTTGACTAGAAAGGCTTACTGGAAACAAAATCTAATACTCATGAACAACTTGAGTTTTAGTCTGCAATGATCAATGGCAAAAAGAAGTTAGATTTGTACCAAAGAACATGGTGAAACACACACATCCCTACCGATCATGGTTCCACAAGCACAGGAAGACTCCCAGGAACAAGACTTACTGAGCTTGCAAGCACCCTACTACACCACATATATATTGTGTTCTCCTTAGAAGGTTTATTGGAACAAAATTCTAAACGCAAGGATAACATGCAAACACGCAAGGAAAAAAAGAGCAGGAAGTTCACAGCTATGCATGCAAGCAGAGAAAAAAGGCATAACATAAGCAGTGTCGCATAGCAATTCGCTATTCAATTCTGTATGTTTGCTAATCAAATTGACACTTGCATAGCAAAGTTAGCTATTTAAGTTCCCTGGTTCAATGAAGCAAAACTTGCCCTCTGTGCTCCCTTCACCCCCTTTTCTCTGTTCACTTCAAGTGCTAATGGAGAGAAACTGCAGCAGTAATCACCTCCTCCATTCTTAAGTCCCAAAGGCCTGTGTGGGAGTGCTAAACAAGAATGACTTTCTTTTTCAAATAATTACAAACCAGAAGTAACTGGGATGATACTATTACTAAGCGTTCTATATCCTGTCTGGCAAAGACCAGTGTGTGTTAACTTTATATTTTTTTAAAAGACAATCATGCAATTCCATTCCTAACTTGTTAAATACTGCATGAGTACAGGTTAGTGTATCTCAATCTCATAGTGTCAGCTATATTTCATTTTGTCGGGAAAGATGCATGATATTGATCAGCGAACACTATTGAAAATGTACATGACCATACGTTCAAATGCTTGAAGTTGCTGTTTGCATACATTTGTGCAACAGGTGCTCAACCATTGAGCGTTCCCATACTCCTTGACATTCTATATTAACACCCTGTTGCTTTATATAAGCTACCCTGAAAGTGAGATGTCCACAAACTACAATAGTCCACCTAGTTTTCCCAGTTCTCTGCTTGCCTCGCCATCTACTATGCTTAGTCTCTTTCTTTCCTTTTACATAAGGAAGGCACAAAGCTAACTAGATGTTTATGCAAAGTAGTGGTCCATAGTTCCATCCATTCTGTACATCTACCTATCTACTGCACTACCATACAGTATAGTACGCCACAGAGCTCGCTTTGCTTTATGAGTATGATTGCATTATATATTAGCGCCTCCAGGAGACAGCTGGCCAAACGGTTTTCAGACCCTTTTTATCATATCTATTTGTTTGTATCCATTCATGCAGATAGCCTTTTACATTTTACAGAAACTCATCCAGGGCTTGCAAAGTCTTTTCGGCCACTTGCATAGTCGAGTAGATTTTATGAAGGAGAGTATCATTTGCAAGGGATGTTTGAAACATTTATTTAACATTTACTTTGTTTGCAGTAAGTGTAAAATAGAAATTTCACTGTACATGGCTGGCCTCTGGATGACAGCAGTGTGGCAAACCAAGCATGTTTGTAGTGAAATGCACCATTTTATAGAAATAACATTTACATGTGTTGTCATCTGTTGCTATGGGTCGAGTGCATTTCTCTTACTTCGAATAGGCAAACTAAGGTCTAGATGAATTTTACAGAATTTGCAAGGCCTGACTCCTCTTACTACCACCTTATTTCAGGGGTACGCAAAACTGCTGTATTGTTGCTCATTTCATGTCTTAGGTACACATAACCTCTGGTGACATTACCAATATTAGTACAACATTGCTAATCAAATGGGTCCGTTTGCTAATCAAGAACTATGCTAATTAATGGCTAATTAATTAACAAACTATGCCAATCAATTTTTGAAAACTAATTCATGCCTTGAATCACATATTCACAATGTGGTATAAACTTCTGCCTGCCGAATCCTCAGGCAGAGGTTTAGCACCCACTCTGATGATCCAAATAACAAATCCTAGTGTAAGCTTGGCCTTCAGTCAATTGTAGCAGTTATCCATATACACCCAAAGAGATGAAATTATTTGATAATCAACAATCTAAAATCAAAAGATTTAAACCGATCATATTGTAAAAAAAAGAGATGTTGAAAGGTATCACTGTAAAAGATTCACACATACACCAGCAAAACACATAACTATGTAACATACTTTCATTTATAAATCTGTAACTTCTACAGATTTCACAATGTGTAAATAACAGGGAATTCAGAAAGTCATACATCACTTTAGCCCATTGCTTTAGCCAAATGGAAGAGAACCCTCAAACATACATACGCCTTTTCCTAAAATTAGATTAATGTTACACTGTAAATGAAATGGGTCTTTAGAAAAATTACCTGCAATACACCAGGTTCGTGTTCACGGTTTACAGACATGTCATTTTTCACAAGTGCCTTAAAAAAGACAGATGTCCCTCTCACACACTTTAGTAATCTGATAATAGGTCTATTATTGGAGGAATACCAGGCAATGTGTAAAGACATATACCACTTTGGACCATTCATTTACCCAAATAACAAGGACATCTGGGCTAAGATATATACAGCTTACAAACCAAAACATTAGAACTCATTAAAAGGTGGAAATAATGACAAATCCTAGCTGAGGAAACAACACCCTCCTCACTCACACCCCATCCAAACACTCTCAACAAAAATAGAGTATGGTAGGTGCCACTTCCAAAGAGGAACACACTCCACAAAACATCAACTGAGAACAAAATGAGACTGAATAATGTGGCAATTAAAATACATTTACTAAACCTACTATAAAGTACACCGAAACATACAATACACCTACAACAAGAACATTATACCCCAATAGGGACGTTCAAGCACATGCATTTATTACCATATACGTCTTCATAGGAACGTCAGCTGCCATGCTGCAGGGAACTCTGCCTCCTACCTCAGAACTGGAATGGCAAACGCCCACCACCCATACTTTTACATAAACCGCTGGCAAAGAGCCTAATTGCAAATATCATGTACACACAACAAAGAATAAACACAACTGTTAACAAACACCTTTTGCGTTACATTAGGAGCAGGGCACTGCTAGACGAGAGAATGGAAAGGGGGAGAGGGAGATGCAAAAATATTTCCATCCTTCCCATAAGTAAAAAGACAAATGCAATGTGAAACCTAATAGTAAAAAATGTTTATGGCGTTACAGAAATCCTAAACTACAACATTGTGTTAAATAAACTGAACAACAACTTCAAAAGTAGAAATCCAGTTAGTAAAAGAACTACTAAACGGTTTAGTGAACTAGATACTGTTTAAGTAATATACTGCTAAGCCGAACCTATACAAATAATGAAAGGTAGTAACTTAACCACTCAATCTCCAGAAAAAGGAAGAAGTATTGTAAGTAGTAAAAGTAACAAATATAACAGATATCTATAACTTTTATATACATGCAGCCACAGATTCAGGTCACTGAGGGACTTATGAACTCACTCCACAGTGTAGGCCAACAATAATTGGCCATGAGCACCAGAGACCAACACTCCTTCGAGACAAAAGAGAAGTCACGAACATCTGAGAGACAAGTTGACATTCCTGGTAAGTGAACCCATTAGCAATGCCATACACAAATGAATCCATTAAAATGGGCCAGCCTCATTATACACTACTCAAACATGGTGTAAACAATACAGTTCGAATTAGTTACAGGCTCTCACTGGAAAAGCAAAGGCAGCAGCCGGGAAAAAAGGAGGGAAACACAATATTGAAAAAGAGCACACATGAAACTAGTAAGTAAATTATTACGGCAAATTAATAAAGTACCGGTCATCCGAGATAAAATAATATAATTAAAATATGCAAACACTGCGTTAGGAACCTGCATTAGTAAGCAACGCTGTAAAGTTTTACTAGAAAAATTCAACTGCACTAATGAAATTGGGTTATACTATAACAACTTAATATGCAAAACAAGGGGGGTTCTGGGAGTCCCTCTACTGGCGCAAACACAGCCCATTGACCTGTTTTTGGGTGGATGGCCCCCGGGAGAACCTAGGCCAAGTCTTTAGCTCACTGTCCCAGCACCGAAATGCTAGGCAATTCTCCTCTGAAAAGGAGTACCAACAGCAACGCCAGACACGTGTTTCGGCCTAGTCGGGCCTCATCAGTGAGGTGGAGCTTTGCCTCTCTAAGAATAGTGTGCAAGGGGTCCACATCTGGATTCCCCTGGTAACTTAGGGTGAAACCCAAAGTTACTTAATATGCAAAGCAAGGGGGGTTCTGGGAGTCCCTCTACCAGAACGAACACAGCCCATTAACCTGTTCTTGGGTTGATAGCCCCGGAGAGTCTCAACCAAGTCTTTAGCTCACTGTAAAACAAAAACATAACAAGTCATGTAGGGCTAGTAAGAAATTAACAAAATATCAATACGTACAACAGTGCAATCAAAACAAACAATGAAATGGTTTTAATAACAAGATGTACATATCTTCTTCCTGGCCCAACTCTATATGCATCTATAAATGGCAGCACTGAACAGCACTCAACTCATGCTGCTGTTAAGAAACCATCCGGACAACACCAAAAGAAAAGGCAACGCTAAAAAATACAGCAGGCATGTACAGCTTAGAAAATAAACCACAACTACTTAAAAAGTGGGAATGCCAAATCAATATTTATTTATAATTGATGTGTTTTAGCTCTTACAAACTTTCCACATGCATACAATAAACAATATTATAGCTGAGGAAACTGGCCATTTTAGTAAAAATAAATAGCTGTATCAACTAGGGTTAGTAAGACATGAACACAGTATTAGTAGTTACTACATTGCAAACAAACATTAACAATTAAACAGTTTGAATAACAATGTATAAACATCTCTTTCCAGATACAACTTTAGATGCAGCTATGATTCCTGGCAGCGCTAAACATCACCAAACCAAGGAGTTGTTAGGAGCCAGCATACTACATTGGCATACCCATCAACAGTGTATTTGGTACATAATGTTGCAACGTATTATGTAAACTAAAAATACAAGAAATACTGATACAACAAGCAAGTAATAGACAACCCTCCACATTATGTTGTACAGGGATATCAGTACCTGCAAGTTACTTTGTTAAAGAGGAACATTACCAAAAACAGCAGACCCTGTAATTGTTTTGCAAATACGTTAGTGTTCTGTGGGAATGTCACATGGAGGTGTGCCTCTCTGGGCACAGTGAGCAAGGGTTCCACTTCTTGATGACCCTAGGAAACTTCGGGTCTAAACCCAAGTCTCTTAAACAATCAAAAAATAGTCATAGGCACCCTCTGCTAGAACGAACACGGCTAAATGACCTAAATTACCTGTTCTTTTGGAAGGTACCCACTTGAGAGTCCGCAGCCACAACTTGCTCACTGTGCTCAGAGAGGCACAAATCCATCTCACTGATGAGGCCTAACAAGGCTGAAACACGTGTCTGGGGTTGCTCTTGGTACTCTTGTTCAGAAAAGAATTGCCATAGCATTTCGGTGCTGGACTGCTCATGTGGGCAGGACAAAGACTGATATGCAAATATATATAACCTTCAGTGAAAGGTACAGTGAGCTAAAGTGTGGCTGTAGGCTCTAGTGTGGGTACTGTGAGAAACCTGAGGGTGTCTCACCCGCTAGTCCCCAGGGATCTCTTTCTCCCTCAGGTGGCCAGGCATCACCTTAGGATACAGACCCTGGGGGTGGACCAGTGTGGGTGGATCTACAAGGTGAGGGGTAGTCAGGGAGTGGGGGTGAGGTAGACGATGGTGAGACGTGATATTTCCCCCTTTTTTGAAGATTCAACCCCTCCTATTTTTTAGGATCCGATGTGCCAACTAATCCCCCCTTTCTGCACAAACACTAGGTTTAGGAGGAGGGTGACACAGTAACAAGATCAACACTTATACATCGTACTGGACATGTCCCGCTAATCGGGTAAGGCAAAGTCACGCACTTGACTTCAAGTGCATACACTGGATTCCAAATAGCTCTCCACACACGGATAAAAGGCGGAACCCAAAGACACACTCTGAGCAGGTTGGAGCACAAGTACGAGCAGGACTTCCACAGTGAAGGCAAACCTACTTGAGCAGAGAGATGGACCAATGGATGATAGGAGCGGGTCAAAAACCCCAAGGGTTTCCTATAGGAGAACAGGGGGGGGGGGGTCTGGGAAACTCTCTACCAGCACAAACGCAGCCCATTGACTTGTTCTTGGTTGAGACCCCCCTTGTTTTGCATACCAAGTAACTTTGGGTCTCACCCTAAGTTACCAGGGGACTCCAGACGTGGACCCCTTGCTTACTGCTCTTAGAGAGACACAGCTTCACCTCACTGATGATGCCCAACTAGGCTGAAACACGTGTATGGGGTTGCTGTGGTATTCTTGTTCAGAGGAGAATTGCCTAGCATTTCAGTGCTGGACTGCCCCAGGGCAGGACAAAGACTGATATGTGGGGACATTTCTTCTCTGTGAAAAGAACAGTGAGGTAAAGACTTGGTTGAGGCTCTCCCAGGGGCCATCCACCCAAGAACAAGTAAATGGGCTGTGTTCGTGCTGGTAGAGGGTTTCCAAGAGCCCCCCTGTTTTGTTTCCTGTAGGAGGTTGTTGCCTCCACAAGGCCGTGAAAGACGAGCAGAAAAGGCCAGATCCCAATATTGAAGACTACATTGTGTTTCAAGGATGCCAGCAACCCTCCCGTGTGCACGACAGAGTTGGGGAGGCGAGGCCAAACCTGTGGTACTAACCTTAACTTGTGAATTGAAAATCGAAAAAGCAGAAAGAACTGTACACAGCCAGTGAGTTGGCAAGCGACCAGAGAGACCGGTGTGTTAAGAAAGATTGACTTTTTTGAACAATATATCGTAAGTGAAGGCTGCACGCGTGTGAATGAGACACAAGGAAAGGCAGACATGTGAATGAACTTTATGATAAAGACAGCTTTGGACTCAGCGATACTCCGTAATGGGGTGGTCCAGCGATGAGGAGTAGCCCACTCGAAAGTCGCCCTGAAAGCTGCATTTCTTTAGGCGATTAAAGTGAATGAATTGTAAAAGCGAAAGTGAACAAACA
This sequence comes from Ambystoma mexicanum, assembly GCF_040938575.1. Lineage (NCBI taxonomy): Eukaryota > Metazoa > Chordata > Amphibia > Caudata > Ambystomatidae > Ambystoma > Ambystoma mexicanum. The sequence goes on along the minus strand of NC_090928.1, from coordinate 1,172,789,793 downwards.
ATCTCGAAAGATGGGGAGAGAAAAAACTGAACATTGAATTCTCAGTCGAAGAGGTCTTGCGGTGGTCTGGAAAAGAAGTCCCTCACATTCAAAAGTCTTCGACATCAAAAAAAGCGTTCTGAGCCACCTGAAGGAGACCTAATGTGTAAAAGGCTTGGGGCAGGGAGCCCCAGCAAGTGTTGATAAACTGTGAAACGCCCAAGTCTGGCAGAGGGGGTCCAACATTGAACTGTGAAAGGTCTAAACCCAGGCAGAGGGGGACCAACGTTGAACCTTGGTTTTATTATTTGAGGAAGACTGGTACAAGAGCCTTTAACGTGGAAGGCCAGGCAGGCCCGATCCAATTTCTGAACTATTTCAGTATTAAAGCCTGAACCAGGGTGTGTCAGCCTGCCTATAGAGACTGCCTTATTCCGTGCTGTCCAAACGTGGGGATGAGAAATGATTTAGCCACATTTATTCTTTTTTCAAACACTGATTTTCCTTTTTATATACATACTTCCTTTACACATTTTTCTGTACAAGAGATGGGACAGGCATTAGGTTTTGTTAGCATAGGCCATTTTGATTTGACAGATGTGTCAAAGACTGTTTTCTTTGTTATTTGATGGCTGAGACAACTCCCATCCTAGTTATAGGGCAACGGAGGTGTTTTTCCAAACCCCACAATGTTAATAAAGGTTTTACAAATTGTATATTTTGTGTCAGTATCATACTTGTGATACCATGTCTCCCCTATAGTACCTTGCCAAAGAACATGTCATTTATTCTGTTTCGTTCTCGCAGAGGGGCGCCTATGACTATTTTTTGATTACTTTAACAAACACAACTGAATAAGATAACTAATGCACACATAACCTTCAATTAGGTAATTATAACACTTGCAAAAGGAGCACATCAACCATTTGCTCTAAAGTCCAAAGCAATAAATGACTACATGTGCCTTCATGACACTTTAAAGTTAGAATGGACCAATCCAAAACACACTCGCACATGGGGGCTATTGTCGTAAACTGAGGGGCCACACAGCATTACTATCACTTGTGGAAACATACATTCAGAACAATCCACCCAATCACCAACAGAACAACATACAAATGGGAAACTTCAACTATCACCATTGGTTAAAACATGAAGCAGCACAATAGCAGTCCAACTCATTCCACAGTATGTTGTTTAAACTATATATACTCTGATTACAGCCAAAATAAAACACAAACATATTCAAAGAAATATGAGCCGATTTCTTCCTTGGATCATTCTATAAACAATCTGGACACATCAAGAAAAAACATACGAAGTGTGGAAAATGGTACGTAATTATAATTCTTTGACTTTGATATAATGTGCCAATGTAAATTATACACAATTTAAACAACTCTTTCTTAAAAACAGAGGACATCAGTGGAGAAATACAATTTTTAAGTGGAAAAAGTCTATAAAAGGTTGGGAATGACAAGCCTTAAGATGTGCCCTGCCATTTGAACATAAAGCCAATATTGACACTAAACATAACATAAAATAAAACCAACGTTAACACTGATACAAAATACAAAGAATTCACACAAATCCAGGTGAACCCAGGTTTACTTGCATGGATTGCACTTGGTAGTTCAAAGAAGTGTAAATGCCTTCTGCATCGCAGGAGACAGGTAACATGGAATCCAATACATTTACGCCAGCATCAAAATCAGATGCCAACTAAGGGGAAACCTGCAGGCCAGAAGGGCCTTTCTAGATGCCTGAGCTCGCAGACTTGCTGAGACACAAGAAATGGGATACCTCCCTACCACAATATGTGAAGCAAATTGTTTATTTTTGCATAAAAGTGGGAGATCCCCCCCCACCACTTGCAGTTCTTATGGGCTCATATTGTTAATGATTCTGGCTAAATGTTTAGCTTTACGTATGGAACAGTGTAGGATATCTGATCCAGAAGATGCTGTATTATCCCTTGATGCCGAAAAATCCTTTGATCGACTTAGATTGGATTACATGTTTTCTGTGTTACCAATATTCAGATTAGAGGGATACTTTCTGCAGATGATCAAATTGCTCCACCTACATTCAAAAGCTTCTGCCATTAAAACATGGATGTGTTTCTACCTCCTTTTGACTTAATATGGTGTAACAGGGCCGGTTCTCATGCACTGGTTGTCAGGGGTATGAGGTGATCCCACCTCTAACAGCCCCAGAGTGCCTGCAGGTGAACGCATCCCAAACCATGACCCCATCCTTAGCCCCAAAATAAGAGGCAGTAGGGGTTACCGAGCCCTAGCACTAACCAGGGTTACAGACGCAGATAGAGTGGCGGTAGGCCAAGGGAGACACGAGATCGAGGGACGGCTCTAGTGCCAAATTCCCCAAAGCCCTCTTGTCCTGAGCTTTCAGTGATAATACCCAAGACCAACATTCTGTGTAGAGCACAAAAAACATCACTGGAAAAGAGTCAGTTGTAGGAGTGGTTGTTAGTGACGTCGTCACAACGGGTTTGTCACAATGGTGCTCTTTGTCCATGCTTCTATGGTTTGGCCATAGAACCTATGGATACACAACTTGTGGGGATTGTGGTGTGGGGACATGAACACAGAATCTCCCATTACCAGATGTCCTTCTCATTATTGTTCAGTGCTCTACGAATCTGCAATAAATAATCAATATCCATGGGGAATTTGGACATGTGGCAGGATACAAAAAACTTTGAAAAATCAGAAATTCTGCCAAGGGGTTATAAATTACAATGTCAAACTCTCAGATATTTAGTCATACATGTTTGTATTGGCTCTTGAAAACATGTGTCAATTAATTGTCCCCAAGTCTTCTCTAAAGCTAGAGCCAATATAACCAAATGGAACACATCTCTTTTCTTTGACTGGCTGTATGAATGCAACACAAATTAACCCATTACCTAAAGTTCATCTGCCTGGCATAAATGATCGAAATATCCCTACCCATTAATCTGTTCCAAGAATTAGAGGTACATTTGGGAGATTTATTTGGTTGGACAAGAAAGCACGTTTTACCATCTATAAACATACATGGCAAGACACCACTGCATGAATCCGACTCTATCCAACTTTACAATCCTTCTCGTAATCTCTGCTCTGCCTCCTCGACCACCCGTGTGGCTCCTCGCCCTCCCTGTGCCTCCTCTCGCTTACGCTCCTTTTTTAGTCTTGCTTCACTTGCATGAAATTCTTGGTCCCTGGTCATCTGAGAAACAGTCCACACGGATTTGTTCAAAACCAACTAAAACCCTACCAACTTGCCTCCGAGTTACTACCCTCTTAACCTACCTCATCTGCCTAATAGCTAAAAATGTTCCCTCGACCTCTAACATGCCTCTGTCCCTCACTTCCTCCACTCTAGTAATTCCTCCATCATGGTCACATCCCAAGCACAGCTGGCCCCATCTCCTACCTGCAATTAAAAATGTCCAATGTTCATTGTCCTTAATCTATGTATGTCTACTTATGTCCTGGTGTCTGTTCCATCTACTCCCTTCCACAACCTGGTCAGAATGTCCCTGAAACTCACCCCGTTTTAAGAAGCTCATCACTTCCTGTCAAATCCGATTTCTTATCTATGGTACGTTCTTTTGTGATCAAAAGAGTATTGTTCCTCCTGTATATAAATAAATAAATAAATAAATACATTCTTACAGATTGGTATGGATGATGGCGGATGTCCACTGCTGGCATGGAAGCCATACTACCTAGTAGCACAATTTTGTTGGGCCAAAAGATGGCTCAACACAGAGAGTAACCCGAGCTGGAAAGAGATCAAACTATATTTCACCTTTTTAAGCCACAATGAAATGTTAACCATTCCCCCACAGTAACTACCAAAAGTGCTAAACTCCATCCCATAGTAGGTAATACTTTCATGAGGTGAAACACAGTCCTTCAACTGTCTGTTGATGTAACTTCTATCCTTTCTTGGTTAATGGTCAGATCTGCAGTGACAGTGATTTATACAATGTTTAGACTTTTGTTCCTGAAAGGGAGTGGCATAAAATCCTTATATCAGACCTAAAAATTGACTATATTCCTAAACCCTTCCAGGAAGTTAAGTATCATTTCAATCTTGTTTAAATCCTACCTTGCTAACTGCCAACAATTCATCCAAATGGATTCCTCCAGATCACAAACTCTACCCTCCCTTTCATATCACACTTTCTTAAGGATGATGAAGTGTCTTTTCCAAGCAATGGTGTTTTAAGGATGGCAAAAGATTTTTTTGTACACAGCAACTTAAGTAATGGTGTATGAACACTAAGGATGAGAACAGTGGGCCTCATTCCGAGTCAGGCGGTCTGGTAAAAAAAGTTCTGGTATTTGTGTATGCCGGCACTTTACTGAACTGCCCGACTACATGTTTTCTGGTGGGGCACCTGGGTTACCCCCAGCTAAAAGCTAGAGGTTAGCCAGGCACCCTACCGGCAATAAAAGACGTCATTACCGCCAACGGCAAATGACGGCAAAGCCCGTCATGGGGATGAACACCATCCCGCCGGCACGCGGTATCCGGAGGCAAAGCCGCAGGACCGATTGCCGGTAAAGAAGTACCAAATGCCGCTATCCTGGCAGCTCTACGCCCAGGATACCGTTAGGGTCAGAAGGAGATCCCATGTCTTTTCCAAACAATGGTTCCTTAAGAGTAGTAGAAATGTCTCTTTTACACAACACTTTCTTAAGAATGATGAAAGAATGTCATATCTGAGCAATGCAATTTATTTATGATGCAATTTATTTGTAATGCATGTAGACGAGGCCTATAGGCATAATAGCGCAAGGACAGACAGAAGGACAATGAACAAAAGGCAAGGAGGACGGGGAGGGGATCTCCTGAAAAAAACAGTTTTAAGGTTGTGTTTAAATTTCCTGAAGCTTGTGCAGGCTCTTAGGTCAGGAGGCAGGATGTTCCACTGACTTGGCACCGTGTGGTGAAAGGAACTCCGGCCCACAACAGCCAACTTTCCATTGGGGATAAAAAGTACGTTGGAATTAGACTGAAGGATGTAACGCTCACCTGGCTCCCACGGAGGCGCTGACCTGGTCTGGATTGCTGTGACCTCTTCAAGCGTGATGCGCAGGATTCGAAACACCGACTGAACTGGAGCCCCAAATCTGGCTTGTCTGGCCCGTAGAAAAATCTTTCTGTAGGTGGAGAAAGGGGATTAACTGTCTGCAGAGTATTGTGATTGCTTCCCACCTCCCCTTTGCTCTTCTCTGACCACCTCCGAAATCCCCAATCAAGGCTCACCTTAATGTTTGAATGGATGAGCTCTCCATCCTGCTTCTGGTGCAGGGGCGCGTATTTGACCAGTTACTTCACTGGTTTCGGAAGGCGAAATGCCGTAAGTATGCAGTTTAAAAAGTTCCAGAGTAGAGTCTTCTCTTTGTTTGCTTTTCTTAACCTGCGATCTGTCCTTATTTTCAGGTGCAGAGTTGGAGTGATGCTTCGAGGTATATTGCCGGAGATAAACTCAGGTGATTTCGTGATAAAATGAACCCTTTAAAATGTCTTTGAATCCCTCTAGTAATGTCTTTCTTTTTTCCCCTTAGGGGCCGGGGTGCGATACCAGGCCAAGAAGTGGCGCCGACCCGAAATGAGGAGTGGTTCCGTCAAATATGGCCAGGTAAGTCTTGTGACGGAAAATCAGGCTTTCCTCATTTGTTCCAACTGCTCACCTTTTGTCTCTTCTTCTCCCCTGCAGGTGCAGAGATGTGGCGGAATGCCCAGAAGGTCGCGGTGAATAGTGAAGAGCCCACGAGGCATGTGAGTGACGCGCGGCGCTGCAACAAGTAGCACGATGCTTTTAAAGAATGTCTATCTTCAGGATCGCTGGCGTGATGGTTCCGGACACAGGTAGGAAGTTAGATTAAGTTCTTCGTTTTCACCTTTTCTCTTCCCTTCCTTCCTTTCAGGTATCCCAAGATCGAGGCGGGCGTGGCTGGAGGCAAGATGCAGGAGCAGGCACGGTGAGCGTTCAGCTGCTAGATGCAGAGCAACGCGAAGCACGTGTGGCAGTCCGGGCGTGGTTTAAATAGCCTTGGAAGAAGTTCCAGGTAAGTATTCTTCCACGGTCCCCACCCAAGTAAAATAGTTCCTTTGATAAAATAGTCCCTCCTAAGCCTCATTTGACTTGAGGCTTCATGCAGCATGGTCTGCGTCAGGTAAGTGCACCAAACACCCTCTTTTATGAGCCTGGCGCCTATGGCACCAGGACTGATGTCCAACATGAGCCTGGCGCCAAAGGCGCCAGGACAAAGTCCAAAGAGCCCCTATTAGGGGCCGCTGGACTTTTACCCGAGGGCATGATGCCTGCTCCCGGGGGTGCTGGGCCTGTCCTGGTGCTCCGGGGGTAGGCATCATGACAGCACTGCCCCCCCCCCCCCCCAAGGCCCCTCCCAAGGTCGTTCCCTCTGGAGGTTTCGGTTTGTTTGGGAAATCCCGATGGAACTTTTTACCAGCCGAGGTGCATGATAGAAAAGTTTTGATTTTGAAATTTTAGAATCCAAAATGTTCTTCACCTCGAATTCAGGCTCCCCATCTATCTGAATTGGTTCGGGTGGCTTTATTAATCTGGTTCCTGGTTGCACTGGTTTCAAAAGTGACACATGAAAAACGGGATGAATCCGCATGTTAGCTGGCAGATCGAGCTTGACTGCCACTGGATTAATGATAGCTTTGATCGAATAAGGGCCCAAATACCTTGGATTAAAAGTTCGAAGGTCCCTTGAGCAATAAATGTTTGGTAGCCAACCATACTTGGTCTCCTATTTGGTATGAAGGCGCCTCCTTCCGATGCAGATCTGCATTTTTCTTGTATTTCTCTTTCGCTTGTTGCAAATGGGCAGTTGCATTCTTGAATGCTTGAGTTATAGTGGAATGCAAATTGTCTACTGCGGGCATTTCAAGGCTCAGAGGAGAGTCCAGGTCTGAAGTACGAGGGTGATGTCCATATAGGGTGTAAAAGGGGCTTTGTCCAGTTCCAGAGTGCACCGAGTTATTGTATGCATATTCGGCCACCCATAACAAATCCTTCCAATTACCCTCCGATTGGTGCAACATACACCGTAGGTATTGTTCAAGGGTCTGGTTCGTTCTCTCCGTCTGACCATCGGTCTGTGAGTGATGGCTGGTTGAGAGTCTTACGTCGATTTGTGCCAGTTGACAACACCTTTTCCAAAAATGTGAAATAAACTGGCTTCCCCGGTCGGAGACTAATATGGATGGGAATCCATGCAAGCGGATGATATTTTTGAGGAATTCCTTAGCAAGGACAGAAGCTGAAGGTAATCCTTTCAACGGAATAAAATGAGCCATTTTAGAAAATAGATCCACCACAACCAGAATAGTATTGTATCCATTACAAGGGGGTAGGTCCGTGATAAAATGTAGTGACAAGGTGTGCCAAGGCGCTGGTGGAATGTCTAAAGACTGAAGAAGACCGGCGGGTTTTGTCATTTGGCCTTTGTTTTGGGCGCAAACTCCACAGGACATCACGAAATATTTAATATCCTTTCACCAGGAAGGCCACCAGAATTGTTGTTTAATTTTTTCCTCAGTTTTGGCAATGCCAGGATGTCCTTCCATCAGGGTATCATGATGACGGGAAATAACCAGTTCTTGTAATTCCTTTTCGGGCAGAAATAAGCGTCCTTGGAAATAAGGTTGGCCATTGTTGACCGAAAAGTAAGACCCCCTTTGGATCCAATCCTGCAAGACGGTAGAGTCCAGGAGTTGTTTTACTCGTGCTTGAATGTCTTCAAAGGTTTGTAAGGAGGTTAATCCCAAAATTCTTTGTTCGGGAATGATCGGCACAGGCTCTGAATTAGTGTCTATTTCTCCCATTCCTATTCTAGATAGTGCGTCAGCTTTGCCATTCTTACAGCCGGGACGGTAAGTGATTACGAAATCAAACTCAGCAAAGAACAAAGCCCATCGGCGCTGACGTGATGATTGAGCCTTGGCAGTCTTTAAATATCGTAAATTTTGGTGATCAGTGATCACGGTGATGGTGTGCCTGGCGCCAAGAAGATAATGCCGCCAAGCCTTAAAGTCGGACTTAATGGCTAATAATTCCTTATCGGTAATTGCATAATTTACCTCAGGCGGTGAGAACTTTCTGGACCAAAATGCTATAGGATGCAGTTGGTTGGTTTCAGGGTCTCTCCGAGACAGGACAGCTCCCATGGCTAAACTGGACGCGTCAGTTTCGACTATGTATGGGAGATCGGGACGCGGGTGCTTCAAAATAGGTGCAGACGTGAATTTAGCTTTCAATTTCTGAAAGGCCTGTTCGGCTTCCTTGGTCCATTCGAAACGTTTATTTTTCCGCAAGAGTGCAGTGATGGGTTGTACTACACGTGAAAATTCCGGAATAAATCTGCGATAAAAATTGGCAAAACCAAGCATGCTTTGGACCCCTTTTACCGAGCGAGGAGATGGCCATTTGAGGATGGCCTCCACTTTCCGTGAGTCCATTCGGACCCCATTAGGTGTCAGGATGAATCCAAGAAACTCCACCTCGGTGGTATGGAAAACACACTTTTCCAGTTTAGCAAACAGTTTGTGCTAGCGCAATTTTTCAAGGACGGCCCGGACATGCTTTCTGTGATCAGATTCCGAAGAGGAGTACACAAGAATGTCATCGATATATACGACAACACAAACATCGATAAGTTCCCGAAGGACATCGTTCATGAAGAATTGGAAGGCAGCAGGCGCGTTGCACAACCCAAAAGGCATCACCTGGTATTCGAATAAACCATATTTTGTACGGAAGGCCGTTTTCCATTCGTCGCCTTCTTTTACTCGCACCAGATGATAAGCCCCCTGGAGATCTAACTTGGTGTATACGCAAGCGTCCTTCACCTGGTCAAGGAGTTCAGGGATCAAAGGCAGAGGGTAACGGTTTTTAACCGTTATCTGGTTCAATGCGCGGTAGTCGATACAAGTTCTAAGGTCGCCTTCTTTTTTGGGCACGAAGAACAAAGCCGAGGATGCCGGGAACTTTGACGGGCGAATGAAACCATTGGCTAGGTATTGATCTAAATATTGTCTCAAATGCCGGTTCTCAGGTTCAGTAAGGGCATAAATCCTGCTACAAGGGGGTTGTGCACCGGGCACCAGATCGATTTGGCAATCGTACGATCTGTGGGGGGGTAACGTGTTGGCCTGTTCCTTTTGGAAGACGTCCTGAAAGTCTTGGTATTCCGGAGGTAGTTGCATGGAGACAGAGGTTACAGATGCGAGACTAATCTTCAGATTTTCTGGGTAGCAGGTTTGTGCACAATCCGCGAAGGTTATTCTCTTTGCTCGCCAATCAATTCGAGGATTATGTGTCTCTAACCAAGGAATTCCAAGAATAACCTGAAACTGTGGGGCCTTGATTACGTCAAACACAACTGCCTCCCGATGGCCGTCCGGACCAATAAGAGTCACCTCAGTAGTGGAATGTGTTGCCGGTCCTGAGGCAATTTCAGTTCCATCGACTGTGGTGATGACATCTTTGCTGGTTTTTGGACGCAGTGGGAGGTTAATCCTAGAGACCAATTCACGATCCACATAGTTTCCTATAGCCCCACTATCGATGTATGCCTTTATTGCATGCAACCGCTTAGGCTGTTCCGGATCTACGAGAACCCTTGGCACAATGAAATGCGAGGTCTGAGAGTTAGTTTTCAAGCTCGGCAAGCGGACCCCTACGCTTGTCGGGCGGAGTCGTTTCCCGAAACAGAGTCTTCATGGTTTTTATCAGCGGCTCCTACCACCTTCTTGGGCGGTTTTGCCGGGCAATCTCGTAGAAAGTGTCCAGAGTTCCCACAATAAAGACATAATTTTAACTGCCGCCTCCTTTCACGTTCCTTTTGGGTTAAAGGTCCTCTAACCCCTCCAATTTGCATAGGCTCGGAGACATCGGCACCCTTGGGAGTGACGTGGGTCTTGACTAACACCCGGGTTTCAAACTTGGACCGATCCGCTTTTCGGTTTTGGAGCCTGTGATCCAATTGGACCACTAAGTCTATATATTCTGTGCATTCTTGGGGCGGATTTACAACTTGGGCCAAGACATCTTTAAGTTCTCCGCGTAGACCCCGATAGAATAATGTGATTCTTTTATCCTCTGGCCGCCCAGTTTCCACGATTAGTCTGTTAAAGGTTGCTATGTAGGAGAGGAGGTCTTGGTGGCCCTGTCGCAGGGATAGAAGTTCATCATCCAGAGCTTGTCCCTGAGAATGTCGAGCAAATAATCTCTCCATGCTTGCTTGAAATCCTTGGAAATCCCGGAGGATTGGCTCATCTTGAGTAACCAGTGGTACTGACCAATCGGCAGCACAGCCGCTAAGGTATGACAACACAAAATCTACCTTGGTCTGGTCATTAGGGAAGGCCCCAGGTCTGCATAGGAAGTGCAAACGACATTGATTCATGAATACGGCGAACCGTTTGGGGTCCCCAGCAAAGCGTTCAGGTGGGGCCAGCGGCATATTTCCAGGTAGATTGATTTGCACAGGGTTACTTGAAGCCACAGGAACAGAATTCCCCCCGGAACCAGGTAGAGGGGTTTGCCCAGCTTGACCTTGCAATACCTGCCTAGCCGGGTCATCAGTTCGTTCCTTAGATACGATTATTTCCCTCCTGAGGGCATTAGTCTCTTGACGAGCGGCATGTACTTCGGCCCGTAATTCCCCGAGTAATTGGGCCAACATATCAGTCTCAGAAGTTTCCATAGCGCCTGGGTGGGAATTTGTAGGAAGGCTTTGCGTTCTTTAACGCTCACCTGGCTCCCACAGAGGCGCTGACCTGGTCTGGATTGCTGTGACCTCTTCAAGCGTGATGCGCAGGATTCGAAACACCGACTGAACTGGACCCCCAAATCTGGCTTGTCTGGCCCGTAGAAAAATCTTTCTGTAGGTGGAGAAAGGGGATTAACTGTCTGCAGAGTATTGTGATTGCTTCCCACCTCCCCTTTGCTCTTCTCTGACCACCTCCGAAATCCCCAATCAAGGCTCACCTTAATGTTTGAATGGATGAGCTCTCCATCCTGCTTCTGGTGCAGGGACGCATATTTGACCAGTTACTTCACTGGTTTCGGAAGGCGAAATGCCGTAAGTATGCAGTTTAAAAAGTTCCAGAGTAGAGTCTTCTCTTTGTTTGCTTTTCTTAACCTGCGATCTGTCCTTATTTTCAGGTGCAGAGTGGAAGTGATGCTTCGAGGGATATTGCCGGAGATAAACTCAGGTGAGTTCGTGATAAAATGATCCCTTTAAATGTTTTTGAATCCCTCTAGTAATGTCTTTCTTTTTTCCCCTTAGGGGCCGGGGTGCGGTACCAGGCCAAGAAGTGGCGCCGACCCGAAATGAGGAGTGGTTCCGTCAAATATGGCCAGGTAAGTCTTGTGACGGAAAATCAGGCTTTCCTCATTTGTTCCAACTGCTCACCTTTTGTCTCTTCTTCTCCCCTGCAGGTGCAGAGATGTGGCGGAATGCCCAGAAGGTCGCGGTGAATAGTGAAGAGCCCACGAGGCATGTGAGTGACGCGCGGCGCTGCAACAAGTAGCACGATGCGGGCGTGGCTGGAGGCAAGATGCAGGAGCAGGCACGGTGAGCGTTCAGCTGCTAGATGCAGAGCAACGCGAAGCACGTGTGGCAGTCTGGGCGTGGTTTAAATAGCCTTGGAAGAAGTTCCAGGTAAGTATTCTTCCACGGTCCCAACCCAAGTAAAATAGTTCCTTTGATAAAATAGTCCCTCCTAAGCCTCATTTGGCTTGAGGCTTCATGCAGCATGGTCTGCGTCAGGTAAATGCACCGAACACCCTCTTTTATGAGCCTATGGCGCCAGGACTGATGTCCAACATGAGCCTGGCGCCAAAGGCGCCCGGACAAAGTCCAAAGAGCCCCTATTAGGGGCCGCTGGGCTTTTACCCGAGGGCATGATGCCTGCTCCCGGGGGTGCTGGGCCTGTCCTGGTGCTCCGGGGGTAGGCATCATGACAAAGGACTCTTCTTGTTGACAGCCATTCTAGTCTGTCCATGAGGTAGCTGGACCTTTCCCCGTGAAGACATCGATATGTGATACAGAGAGTCCGGTACATCACTCTCCTCTCCACCGCAAAGCCAATGTAGAGCCCTCTGGGCATTGGAGACGTGATCAGATTTCTTCAAGCCTTATACCACTCTCAAAGCATTGTTTTGAATGACCTGAAGGCGGGCCAACTTACCCTTACAGGTGCCCTGGGGCAGACTTGCACAGTAATCTATGCGGCCTCCAATAATAGCCCTTGCAACAATTGCACAATTATTATACAAAAAAGTGTTTTAAACATGTCAAAAGTATCTCTTCTACACAATAACTTCTAAAAGATGGTCTCCTGGTATACTCTCCTACCAGGAACCTTTTCACAATATCTTTTCCTTTCACATACTCTAGATGGATTACCTGGTGTATTCCCTGGCCGGGAAACCCTTCTGAGATTTGAAGATCCCCTGGTATACTCTCTTGCCAGGTATCTTTCCTCCAAAGACTCACTGCCTTGTGCATTTCAGTCACCAGGTCTTCTTTTAACCTTCTCTTTATCTTTCAGTTCTCTTTAAGTATAACACAGTTGTACTCATTCACTGTTTATACTTTATTGGCTCCAGGTATTAATTGTCTCAACTTTCCCCATAATGACATTTTATATATGGAGGCTTGTTCAAGTTTTTTTTGTTAACTGTGTTGTTAGTATTCATTGGCTTGTGGCAATACTTGTTCCAATCATCCCAATATTGACATCTCATATATGAAGACGTGTACAGATCTTGCCTTTCATCTTCTTTATTAGTATTCAATTGCTTATTGACAACTTTTACTCCAGTTTTCCCCATATCGACACCTCGTATATGGACACTTGTGTAAATTCTGTCTTTCTATATTACTTGGTTAATATTCAAAACAAGTTTCCAATTGTGTGTACACCTGTCAGTACGACTCAGGGCTCCCAATACTTCCAGGCAGACTCACCAGTGTTTGCTGGCGTTTCTGACCCATGGTGCATTGGCTGTGGCGAAGTCCTTGCTTTGAGAGTGTTTCCCGCACTGCAGACCGTTTTCCAGCTTTCCCGTCTGCTTCTCGTTCACCCGCCGGTTTAACTGCTGCTCTTCAAGGGGGCCGCGTCCCTGAAAGCCTCTCCGCTGCTGCCGGCTTCCAAGCGGTCCTCCTGCGGTACTCATTGTGCTTCTCCCGGTCACTCGCTTTTCCGATAGGAAGAGCCTGCAATTTACAGCACAGTCTGCTCTCAGGTGTCTGGCTTCAGTTCTGGTTCGCCCGCTCTGCATCTCTCTTCTTCACCTTTTCTTTTAACTTGAAGGGCCACACCATATTTAAATGTCACGCACTGCCGATTTCCATCTCAACTAGTCTGCACGTTTAGCTTGGCATTTCTTTGAATCCACATTAACTCCTTCTTCCTCTTCCTCTTCCTCTTCCCAGTATTTGAGGTTTTATGCGAGTTGGAGTCTATACGATTATTGTGCCTTTTAAAGTTGTATTGCTTTAGAATTTTGGATTACATCAAAACCATCAGAAACAGGAAGTGCCATATATTGGTGTTGTACATATGAAGTGTGAATGGTATCATGCCTAGGGTGTTTGGCAAGAAGGGGTTTTAATGAGGTGCAACTGGAAGGATTTGTATAATGACAACTGGCCATTGGGAATTTAGGAATGAAAGGGTCTTCTTCACGTGGAAGGGAAGAATACTGCGTCCCTCTTGATGGGGTCACATCTCGTGAAGCCATCTCCTCCCAAGTGATCCTCCCTCATAATACCACCCACAGGGTCAGGATCAGGATCAGGTAGTGGCTGCCGTCCCCTGGCCACACGGGAGGATATCTTAGGCTTTAGGCTGGGGATCAGTGATGACTCCACAGGATTTATCACACTACCAAAGGGTGGAAAACAGTGGAGGGGCGACTGGGACTGCTAACCTACGGTAAGGCATTGGTAAAGCCATCTAGATAAACGACACTGCATGACGGAACAGAAAGCGTACATTCCTGGAGCATATTGAGAAAACATTATAGGACACACTGCTTGCTGGAACTTGAAGTGTGAGTTCAAAGTCACGTGGAGAACACACACTGAAAGAGGTTGCATGCAGAGACACATCAGAAAGACGTCATGCACATGTTGGAACGTGAAGGGCATGTTTCGAGAGCATAGAGAAGAGTAGTCAGTAAAAAGGTGTGTTGGATGCTGAAGCCGGAGTCAAAACTCCTAAAGCAGATTGAGAAAGAGTCCTTAAATAACTACAATACATAAAAGGCACACACAGTTAGAAATCCAAGCATCTTGAGAAAGAGACACTAGTGGAACTCAATGCACACTAGAACTCGGGGTTAGAACTTTTTGTGAAATTAAATTCTAGTGGCAACATTTCTCCCTTGCTCAAGCATTAATTTCATCGAATCTGTCCCAAACAGTAATATCGGCCAATTATTTGATTAACTGGGCATAATATTGCCAACACCGGCAGACCTTAGCAAATGATGGCACAATCTGGCAAAGGATCACTGTTCATGAGTTTCAGTGTACACATCTCGAAATGGGTGCAAGTAACTGGGCAAATGATGGCAGAACTTGGAAAATAGTGGGAAAGCCTGGATTTATGACGGCAAACTGTGGCATGTTGTGGCAGCCAGTCCCCCAGAATATGATAGCAATGTCTAGCAATGATGGGATTAACTGGCCATACAATGGTAAAATCTTGCACATGGCGCGAGTAGTCGGGAATATCATGGCAAAGCCTTGAAAATGGTTTGAATACATGGTCGTATTATGAGAAGACTGGATATATCATGGCAATATCTGCCATATGTTAGCAATCAATACCTGGAAAATGCTGGCAATATCTTGCCGTATGATGGTAATACCCACCTCCCCCGGGGAAAAGGTTTCCGTCCTCAAAATTCAAGACATATTATTCCCGGTGTGTCCCCAGGACTCCACCATATCTTGAGCTGATGTTTTTATGCACCAGTCACTCGCTAAATTGCCATAAACCACAATGATCCACACTAGACTTTAATCCCAGCTTCAGGTGTCGACACGGGGTCCTTACTCGATCACGCCCTGGATGTCAGTTATTCGTATCTCTCATATGTGGATGCAGCAGACTCCAGATCCATCAATGACCTCAATCATAGGTCTCTGGGATTCATTCTGCGTAGATTGCCAGCCTGTGCCTTTGTGCAGTAATAACATGTGCAAAACACCAATTTAGAGGGTTTACCCCAGAACCAAACATGAAGAGATATGAATGAGCAAACTTGCGATGGGAGTGTGCAAACATGAGCACGGAAGGAGAGGACCTATGCCATTCCCTTCAGACCATGCTACCTTGCTTGACTGGCAGGGAGAAGCTGGTAGCTGCTCACTGCGGGCTGGGGTCACAGCGGGGTCATGGTGGCTTTCTTGGTTTCCATTGTGAGAGTAGAATAGTCAATTTCAGGTAAGCCGCACGTGCCACAGCCCCCTTCCACTTCCCTCGAGGAAGGACGGCATGAAGAGTGGTAGGACTGTTAGCTCTACAGGCAGCCGGCTCTATAGGTGGGGGCCCTAGACAGCCGGAGCACGGCCTCCGGTGCGGGCTGTCCAGCACTTCAGCGGGATGACCAGCATTTTGTGTGAAGATCTGGCTAGGGGTAAGATTCAAGCGCCTCCAGGCCCCAATCCTGCCAGTCAGCCAGCTCCTGAGTGCCCTGGTGCACATTTTCTGCAAACCTACATGTGTACCATCCGAGCCCAACAGGCTGCAGAGGAAAGATCAGTAGCATTCGTCCATAAACACTGGGTTATTTCAGTCTGAATGGTAAACAGTTAACTGCACCGTGATTGCAGGATTTAAATGAGAGCCATAAGCTTCCATGAGCAGAGCGAGTCAAACAAATGGCCACACAAGACGAGCATGACACAGAGGATCAGATGTGGAAAATGAGTTGACAGCAGCCCCCATCAAACAATAAGGGGACTGTTCCTTCCCTGGGAGTCGGAGATGTGTATATAGAGTGCCTATTGTGCAGCTGCACAGGCAGCTTGGAAACAACAACCTTACTCATCCGTGGAGCTCATTGAGCACGCTAACATTCCCTGTGTGCCTCTGGATTTGATCAGGTTAACTAAACATATCCCTGAGGGGGGCAGAGACCTGCAATGAACCGAGCGATCTGGTCATTCGGATCAGTGCCCGCTGTTGCCCCTCGCCCATGTAGGGCGTTACTACCTTTGACGCTTACGCGGAAGTCTTGTCGAAATGGACCATGGGTGGGGCAACATTCACCGGAAAGTACTCCCATCCATAAGGAGCCCTCGTGTTCATGACCTGTGGGGTACATGGCGTGGTCAGGTCCAGTGTGAGTAGGCTTGCCACAGAAAAGGGGAAGCTTCCCCGATTTCCCTCTCTTTGGTCTGCACACACGGTCTCACGTTGTGCCCACCAAGTAACTTACTACTTGCTCATTTACTTTGTGGCCATTACATCGACTTTACTTCTAAATTCATGTTTTTGTGGGTCAAAGGGCTAAGGGGGGTGGGCAAGGCTTTGGGGTATTAAGGGTTATAGTGAAGGGGGAAGAAGGGTTTGTGGGGGATCCGGCCCATTAAAACATACATTTCGAAATAAACTGTTGAATTAATTTCCACAAAGTTATTTACCACGAAGTAATTTACTTCATGGAAATTACATGGAACTGCACAAATAACCCTGCGGCAGGCGTCGATTCAGATAACGGGTGTGAAGCAGGTAATCGCATTATTTATTTATGCATGTGTGTTGCTTATATAGCACACTAAGCGCTTTCTTACAGATGACATGATCCGCCAATCACATAGCCTCGGCCCTCTCCAGTGGCTGAGAACACCCGAGGATATGGGAGATGAATTTCAAGTAGGAGATAGTGAAGGTTCTCCCAGCGCTCTCTCTCTCTGCTGGTCGTGATCCTTAATCTATCGCTGCACTGTCAGGCCAGTGCCAGAACCACGTGGTGATCCATGTATGTTGTCTTAAGCGCCTTTAGTTGGGTGGCTTGGGCCGATCTCATGATGCTGTCGGGTGCAGAGGGTAGTGCTTGCCCCGGTGCAGGAAGCTCACTCCCACGGACAGAGAGGATGCAGGACCAGTTTCCTTCAAGGGCAGGTAACCACTGATTAATTAACAGTTGTGGTGCAAGGTGCTTCATTTAAAGACATATAGTTTGCGACAAACTGGCCTATCACAAGAGATTCAAACAAACATTGTCAAAGCCAGCAGTTTTGGCTTTGCTAAGGGGAACTGCGTTGGCCACACAGGCGGAAAGATCAGAAAGGTGGCCACACGAGAGGAGTGCAGCGTCCCTGTCCTTCCCCAACCCCACCCGCCTACCTGGGCACTACCTTTTGCATGCCACAAGATCTATAGCAACACCTTTGGCATGGGCCACACGAGAGGAGTGCAGCGTCCCTGTCCTTCCCCAACCCCACCCGCCTACCTGGGCACTACCTTTTGCATGCCACAAGATCTATAGCAACACCTTTGGCATGGGCCACACGAGAGGAGTGCAGCGTCCCTGCACTTCCCCAAACACACCCGCCTACCTGGCCATTACCTTTTGAATGCTGCGTCCCACGGATCTACAGCAATACCGTTTGACCCCTTCTGGTGGGCAAGCACTCACGAGGAGACTAAACCAATGGTGGCACTAAATCGCCTCATGGATGTGTGATAAAGCTATGTTACCTAAAACCAATTGTGGTGTTAAACCGCCACCCATAAGCCAAAACTAACTGCAGAATCCAAGCTCCACTATTGAGGCAAAGGTATGTCTGGCTGGCGCTTAAGCCCTACCAATAAGAGACAAAAGGAATTGTCGTTCTACAGAGTCACCAATAAGACCAACTCATTTCTGGCACAAAGTGCCCTCTGATGAGCCAAGCCTATGCAGCCTAAGGACCCCCGTGATCATCACCTGCCTTCACCAAAACGAACAAGGACCAGTGCAGATTTGATGAATTTTCTGAAGCAGTTCTTTATTAATATCAGAGTGGAAATTGTGTGGGTAGTTTCTGGGACAGACCAGCCAAGAATTCTGGGGTGATTTCATCCACGATGAAGTGCGAAAGAAAATATTTCACTCACCCACTTTGCAAGAGAACATTGAAGAATTTGCAGAGAAATGAACAGGGCAGCCCAGGTCTTTCATATGTTCACACGTGGAGCCAGTACAGAACGTCATGGAGTTTGCTACGTCGGCGCATGAAAGGAGGCATTCTGTATGGCCATCTATACACCACTCGGAACCCCTGCAGGAACGCACCAAGGGACTGCACCACAGAATCCAGACGCAAGCGGAAAACCTTGAAGCAGCTCAGGATTGTCTCATCAATCATCTAAAAGCAGTCACGTGACCAGTGGCGGCCGGTCAGTGAATTTTTTAATTCAACCTCCTCCCCCTGCCCCTACGAGAAATGTGTTATTAATACTGGATTAAAATGGTGCCTTTTACAGCACACTTTCTCTGCAAAACTGGGCAAAAAGCCCGACAGTTTGCACTTGGTTTCTTAAGGGAGCTCCGATCCAAAGATGCAATAGATGCAAGTCACCAGCAGGTGCATTTTCATGATGCCTTCACCCACAATATAAAACCAGTATAAATATAGTTTCACACTGGTTGTGCCAATACATGACCATGCTGGCTGCACCAATATATGCCAGAATTCATACATAAGAACATACTCATTTTTGCTTTGCACATAATGCAAGTAATCATAAATATAAGCAAACCGGTCCACACTGGCTCGGCCAATGTATGGGAGAATCCCCACATAAGAACATACTCCTGTTGGCTTTGACCCAATAGGTCATGCGCTGGGGATGCACCACCCCCCTGGCTTTGCATGGCCCATTGGGTCATGCATGGCTGGAGTATTAACTGTCAAAGTTAAGCCGTGTTTCTCTTTGACAGTTCAAGCCAGCCCAGGAGCGGAGGAAGCGGATGGGCGAGGGTTCAGGTGGCCCTGCGCCTCATCGCCCATGAAGGACGCGCCACCCATGGACATGACTCAGCCCAAGTAAGAGGGCTCTCACAACTGCCTAACTATCCAGAATTTGTTCTACTCTGTTGCAGACTTGTCAGTGTGATAAACACTTACATGGTCCTTTTTTAACGCATCTAAATTGCATTTAGCGGACAACCAACATGATGACTTACTTGCTGTGGGGTCCCCAGCATGCAATTTTACAAGGAGGCGGGGCAGACATGGAAAAAGCAAAAAGCAAGGCTCTACTCCTTCCATTTTCCACTCGGTGTAATGGAAAAGTAAACGCTTCACAGGAGGCATTTACTAACGGATTCAGGTGCACAACCAAGGTGAATTCCACAGGAATCCATTCATTGTAAGCCTGCATGAAAATCCCATGTATGCGTACAACGAGGCGCACTCACGCGGGGGATGCGCCTGCACAGAGGCGATGTTGCATCTCCGCTCTCTGCCCCTTCTTTGCAAAGTCAGTACTGTAAAATGGGGCAAAGTGGGATATGGAGGCGTAAAAGCATAATGATTTGCTTTTACGCTTTCATTCCCCCCTATTTAGTATGAGGCAGTTACAGAGTTGTGAACTTGAGGAGTGGCTAATTGTTATTAATTGGAATTGGAAATGTTTAACGCGCTTAATACCCAGAGGTTTCTAAGCGCGGACCCGGAGATCGAACCTGTGTTTCTCTGCGTTGTCTTGCTTCCAGGGCGAGCATGTTGCCACTGAGCTATCCTCCTGAGACGCTAATGCAAACCAATTCTAATGTTGCGCTGACCAAACAGGATGGCAACAACTCCCACTGTAATCTGTAGTAGAAATTAATCATTCCTGACGAAAACCTACAAATCGCAAAAATAGACCAAAAACGTCGAATTTCTTGAAGAGAGAAAATCGACGACTCCGAACACTTAATGTGCGGTCAAATAATCTGATGAGGGCCACCCGGGGTGGCGCCAAGAGGACCTGTCAAATTGGCTGTGGGCGTATGACTCAAAAGGACACTAGTAAGTACTAAAGTGACAAGCAGTTTTCTAAAATGTAAAGGTAAACTGCTTTAATATTACTGATGGTTCCCAGCTTGATGACGGTGAATATTCAATGAGCATGCGAATCCATGAAAGATCCAATGCTGGAAAATTTTTCGAAACCCACTATGTGCACAGAACTCACAATTAATGACTTGGAAGTTCAGTTTAGTTTAAGTCCATTTCTTCAAAAGAAGTCCCATGAACACTTGTGAACAGTGCAGAAATGTACAGGCGATCAGTGCGGCGCATCACAATCTCACTCAAAGGATATTGAAACAATAAATGCTGAACATCACTAAGACCAAAGATGTCCTCCATCAAGAGACACATGACTATACCTTTTTGCCTCCGGGTCAAGGGTAAGAAGCTGTTGCAAATGTGGGTCTGATGTGACATTTCTCAACAACTCTGAAAAGCCTGGAGAAGGGAGAGGTGGGGGGACCCCAGTCACTGAGTCCCCCTCTTTTGCCATGCCTGTTATTAATGGTGAAACCCTTACTCACAAAATACCTCCCAGTACATTTTCTGACCAGTGTTCCCTCTTCACCATATAAGAACCATTACGACTGGGAGCAAGAGGGAAAACTCTGACATGAGCCAGGAGAATGGACCGAGAGGCAGCCAAGAGATGGACTTTATATTTCCCTGCCAAACAGAAATGAGACAACCAATACCCGTCCTGACAACCCCAGAATTACCCTAGACGAATGAGGGGTCAGCAGTAAACGAACTGGGAATGAGGAGAGACTGCATTGGAACAGGGGACACACCCGCAAATCGAATTAGCAACAAAACCCACCAACAACTGAGAGCCACAGGAAGAACGAGAAGCCTGAGGCCCGGACAGCTACAACACCAGAGACTTGCCAAACCCGTGCTGGGAGAGGAGTTAAGAAAGGTCTTTGAAGCTTCTCACCTGTATAACAGAGTCCCTGTGGAAAGTACAGACACGGATTGGTTCTAAGGGTCATGTAAGCAGTAAAGACAATAGCAGAGGGACAGGGGGACAAAACCAGCAGAACCGCAATATAAAAGGAGACAGAATGAAAAGTAGAGTTCGGGTTTGTTCGGGTGAGGCTAGAGGGGGCAGAGGCAGACCAGGAGACCAGGCAGAGGAAGAACAATGCAGAGGAGCGTGGAGGCGGATTACTTAGGAAGTGTGCAAAGTGAGGTATTTGTGCGGGAGAGTGGTGCTGCCGCTTCACGCTCTGGCAGTTGCTACCATAGCCAATATGGGAGACACAGTGTTGATTGCCGTGGAGATTCTAAAAAAAGAATTAGCTAATGCAGCCAAGCTAAGGAGCTACTTGAAAGCTGCCGAGACCCAAGATTCTATTTTTAGAATCTCCACTGAAATCGGCACTGTCTCTCCCATATTGGCTATGGTAGCAACACCCAGAGTGCGAGGCAGCATGAACAAGTGAATGGCTGGACTGCCTTTGTCCACATCCCTCACGAGATGTTCCAGAAATACTTGCGAGTGTGCCTACACTGATTTGAGAAAGAAATCAACACCCTTGAGTGAAACCAAAAATTAGAAGCAAAATATTGAGAACAGCATTCGCTGCAATTGAAAGGGACATCGATCAAGAGTCCTCAGAACAGCAGCTCGAACGAATGAAGGTCAATTGACGCCATTCTATGAAAACCAGATATTACAGTTACATCATCAGGATCTTAAATCTTTTGTTTGTCCTGATGAAGGCCTAAGATAAACTGAGGGATATTCAACTTCAACAAGTTTAAAAATCCCCCCCTTGTCGACATTCCTCTGTTTTATAACTACACAGTGCATTAGTGTTCTAATGCGGTGCTGAGACACAATACACACAAGCTGGTCACATGTTTAGATTTTGCGTATTTGCCCAAGTCTTCTGACCAGTCGGAAACATCCAAGAAGATTATTACTAATGTACATGGTCAGATTAAATGAATTTAGCCTGTGAGCCAGACCAATGCTTGTCTAATAGAGAGGACCTTTTGCCATCACTGTATTCAATACATATTTGCTGCGAGTATTTTGAGGAACCCTTTTACTAGCCCCATCACTAATTGTGTCTGAAGAAAAGTCTACTTTTAGTGGATGGGGTTTGTTATTTGCTTTTAGGAATACCTTTTTATGTAATAAAAAAAAACGTATTTTTGTACATTTAAACTATCAATAGAGACATATCTTGTTGCATTAGTGAGCACGTGTATGTTCCTGCAGGAGAAGATGGATTGAAGCTGGATAAGATTGTGAATGAAAGGTGAATGGTCAGAGTCATGGAAACTACACGTCGCTCCCTCCCGTGTGTTTTTTTAGATGACATTAGTTTGGACCCCACCCTTTTCAGGCAAGCGTCCTGAAGACATGTGAATCCTTAAAATACCCACAAGGCTATATAGTAGCCATTATAAAAACAAAAAAAGCCTTATTACAGCAACCTTACCTTTGCATACAGCAACCTTTCTCAGGAATTATTTAATGTCCTGGACGAAACAGAATCGAAAGCCCTGGATAGGATTCTGGCATCACAATCTCTAATATTGTCCCTCAATTGAATTCTAAGGCCCAAAGCGCCGGAGGCCGGCAATAATAATTTTGCATCATGCTGGGATAAAGTTAATATTTATAAAGCAACTTCACAATTTCTGACAGTTGCACCTATCAAGCTAGAGAAATTCTCACAAGCAGCCAAATGCCCGGTTCACTTAGAGATCCCTGCCAAGGTCACCACAACCCCACCCTTCCGAGCCTTGCGACGGAGCCACCTTTGGGGGAAATGGGAGGGACCATGAAGGTGGACTGGGAAACTGAGGGCCAAGGGAAGCCGCCAGCTATGTAAATCAAGCCCAGGAGGTGGCATACAAGGGATCCATGAGGCTCCCCTTGGCTCCCCCACTGCATACTCTGCAATCGCCTCTTTAAGGAAAGGGTCATGTTTATCCCAACAGTCTCATGAGGAATAAGTGCCCACTACTAATATCAACTGAAGAGAACAGTATTAGAGGAAAACGCCCCAAAAATAAATAGCCACAGTAAGGGTTGACCATCAATGACGTCCATACAGGGACTGTTTCACTCACTCTGGGCTCGGTTCACGACTCCACAAATAGAGAGGAATTATTCTGACAAGTGCTCTTCAGGTGCACATCACCAGAGTTGGATCGCTGAATGGAGACCGAAGAGAACTGAAGGCTGCAGAGTAAAACATCAACACAGAGTGTGCGCTTCACGCAAATACACTGAGGGCAAGAAAGTGCACGTACTCACAAGCTTGACGGCAGAAAAATGGGCCCACCCAGACGCTATTATCCCTGTGCCTGATCCAAATATGGCAGAAAAGCTATCTGAGCCCTTGGGCCATGGGGGCACTGGCGAGAGCACATTAGCAGAGACACCACAACACCTGTACTTGATGAGGCGGGCAGTACTTGCATATGTAGAAGTATGGTATGGATGGTATGTTTATTTGTAAAGCGCCTATACACAAAACAAGTGTTTCAAAGCACTCAAGAAGGGAGGGAACAAGGGGAAAAAACAACAGTCATTCAGAGCCCTTGAATTTCTGAATGTTACAAGTCTGCACGGCCAGAGTGGGTGCACGGAACAAGTGCACATAATACAATTAACGGTGTAGATAATAGCAAATAGGTCTGACGACAATTCTGCAGTTTTTCCAAGTGCATTGATACGCCACCATGCAAGGAGGGGAGACAGGGGAAAAACAGATGATCTTCAAAGCATGGTGCATTCAGATCGTGCAAGTGTGCATACAGGTGCAGGAGAGAGGAGGGGGGACAATTGAATGGGGTAAGGGTGGGACCAAGTGCGCCCAGTCAGTCAGAAGCTGGGTAAGTGCTGAGAGATGCCACTCTCATGGGTCATTGACCAAGTGCAGTAACAATGATGCAAGTGCAAGGTGCGAAGGCAAGTGCAAGGGGACTTGCCATGGACCTGTGAGACTCTGAGGTACACCAGGCCATCAGTCAGCAGGCTGCTCGGAAAAGGAGGGAGCGAAGGATAGAGCGGAGAGAAGGGTTAGCAGGGTAGAGGGAGAGAGAAGGAAGAGGAGAAGAGGAACGTCTTAATGACTTTCCAGAACTTAAGCAGATTAGGCTCAAGATGGAGTTTGGCAGGGAGGCCCCTGCAGAGGATGATTTCCCTCCAAATCTCTGCTTGGAGAACCGGCTCACTCTCAGAAAGTTGGAGGTTGATGAGCCAAGGGCTCGGGAAGGACAGTATTTAGGTAGGCAATGTTGCAGATAGGTAGGTCCCGGGTCTCAGAAATCCTTGTGACAATGCAGAGGGTGTTGAACTGGATCCTTGCAGCCAAGGGGAGCCATTGGAGGGATTTCAGCACCAGAGAGAGGTGGTCCCTGGGCTTGAGGCCAAGGATAAGTCTTGCGGTTCTGTTCTGGATGAGCTGCAGAGGGTGCAGAGAAGAGGCAGGGAGGTTGAGAAAGAGGCTGTTGCAGTAGTCCATCCTTGAGAGAAACAGTGAGCCACTGGGGGAAGGTGAGAAAAGGAAGATTACCTCTGAGGAGGTGTACCTGGTAGTTGGACTTTTTAGAGATATCCAAAATGTGAGTGGAAAAGGAGAGAGTGGAGTCGAAGAAGACCTCAAGGTTTTGTGCCTCGCAGGTGGGTGCGGGCGCAGGGCCAAGGGAGGCCGGCCAGAGTGAGAGTGGGAAAGAGGGAGCAGGAGTCCCAATGCAAACGATCTCAGTCTTACTGGCGTTGAGGCAGAGGTCGTTTGCAGCACACCATGACTACATTCCGGACGGACAGTCATATATGAGCTAGGTAGAGAAGGTGGCTGAGGGTAGCCCGAAGGATAGTTGTGTGTCATCCGTGTAACACTGGAAGTTAAAGATGAAAGTGGCAATCACACATGCAAGGGCAGCCATGTAGACATTGAAGAACCAAGGGGATAGGTTAGAACGCTGGGCAATGCCACATATTGAAAGTGTGATAGTAGAGAGAAAGGACACAAGTTCCGCCTGGGATGGCCGGTCAGAGAGGAAGGAGGTTAACCATGCCAGAGCCTGACCTGTGATTCCCAGGGTGTCATGCAGACGTGCAATCAGGATTTTGTGGTTTACTGTGTCAAAGGCAGAGGAGAGGTCAAGATGAATGAGGACAGAGGGAGTGTTAGTGTCGAGATTTGAGAGCAGGTCTTCACGAGTTTTCACAAGAGCAGTTTCCATGCCTCTGGATGCACTAAAACCAGACTGATGGTTGTGGAAGCAACCAGCAGTTTCAGTCTGGAGGGTGAGCTGCGAGATAGCCAGCTTCTCCATGAGTTTGCCCAGGAAAGGGGTGTTAGAGATAGGGCGCTAGTTTGCCAGAATGGAGGGGTCGGCAGAAGGTTTCATAAGTAGAGGGTGCACAAAGAAGTGCTTAAGAGATGTTGGGAAAACTCCAGTGGCAAAAGTGAGGTTGCAGAAATCTGCCAAGGTTGGAGCGAGAGAGTCGATGTTGTCCTTAATGGTTTTGGAGGGGCAGGGTCCACCTGTTTGGATGAAGCCATCATAGACCGGACTTGTCTGGTGACCTCGTCAGGTGTGACAGGAGTGAGAGAAGAGAGTATAAGTGGTGGAGGGACCAAGGAAGGCTCAATAGGTGTTGGTGAATGAGGTGGTGTGCAGGAGAGAGAGGAAAGGATGTCTTGGATGTTTGCGGTGAAGTGTGCAGCCAGGGCCGAGCAAAGGTCCTGGGTGGATGTGACAGAGCAAAGGTCCTGGGTGGATGCGACAGAAGAGGCGGCTGCTGCAAGATTGGCCAGTCCTTACAGACTTTGAAAAGTTCAGCTGTTTTGTTTGATGCCGCAGAGATGCGGGTTTGAATAAAGACTTTTCTTGGTGTGGATGGACTGGTTAGGACAATATTGTTTAACTGCCTGCCTGCCTGCTCTCGGATGCGCTATAATGGATCCTTTCTTCTCTATCATCTTCCATGGGTGCAGTAAATAGGTGGGGCTAATTTTCCCTGATCGTTTCCAGGCGTTTAATAGGACAGTGTCTCCGAATGGTGTTCTTGGTGTATCTAGTCCTCTCCAAACACACTCTCTTTTTTCATTCAGAGCTACATCATCTATCGCCCAATTCTTCAATGAATGGGGATTAGGGATTAGCCCTCATGCTCTGCAAGGGCTACGCTGGTCGAATAATGAGTCCTAGATCAATATTGGCTTAGGCATTGGTATAGAGCTCGATCCATACTCAGCCCATGTCCATGCGCAATTATGAACACCCTTTTCAGCGCCCTCATAAATCTTTCTGTGACTTGAGTTGGCACGTGGCTACCTGGGGGGAAGGGGGAGAGAGACATTCACTGAGAGCAGATTCTATTGTCTGCCAGAAATGTCAGGAGTTGATTTCCTTGAAAGTGTGGACCATTGACCCACTTTAATTGTTCCAGAAAACCATGAGTAGCAAAAATCCTTTCTAGTACTGGAAGTATTGTGCTGGCAGCTATTAGTTCAACCTTTGGGTACCTTGACCATTGGCCTACTACCACACGGAAATGACAGTCTGGACTTGTAGATCCAAAATCAGCCTTTCTGTCGAATGGATAGGAGTCTGAAAAAGTGCTGGCCAGGATGATTTAACCCATAAGCACTGCTTGATGTATTCATGAACTTTATTTTCTAGGAGTGGGAGTCATAGGTTTTGGCATAGACTTGCCTTGAGGCCATGATAAACCCATTGAATCACTCAGGGTATCAGGGCCATGGGTATGGCAATGTGTGTTTGCCCAAGGAATAACCCTTTTGGGTTTATCATCAGCTCATGTTTTATTTGCCACCGTTTTTTCTAGAAATGCTTTTGCCACTTGTTTCCTTTGATCTAAAGATTTAAGAACTTGTTTCCATTCCCCACACTTGATGGATTGCTTTATGGTTTGAAAAAAATTCATTGTGTTCGGAAGTTTACACAATTTCTTTTAGTGACATAGATTTCGGCACAGCCATTAATGTAATCATATTCACATTTCGTTCTGTTTCCTGTTCCTCCTCTGTGAAGTTCCTTGCATGTGAGGAGAGATAGCATGAAAGATAACTAGCCGGGTTGTCTCCTCCATGCCAATTTGTCAGGCTCACATTGTATTCCTGGAGCTAGAGCATCCATTTTTGCAATCCGTGCCATGGAATCCAAGAAAGCACTTGTCATTATGGGGACTAGCGGCTTGTGCTCGGTGACAACCGATATGGGTTTGTCATATATGCGCGATCTGAATGACACAAGGCCTAGTGAGATCGTTGTTTTGTCCTCCCTTTGTTACCCCTCCTTGTCTTGTCGTGCCTAGAAACACTTGTGTAGAGTTGCGTTATAGATGCCATATCATATCAAATATATGAATATGGTAATGCCGACATCCCCACAGGACAGCCACCGCTTTGCGTTCAATTTCCGAAAACTTTTGTTCTGTCGCAGACAGAGTGCAGCATGCATATGCCATTGGTCTCATTTGTCCTCTTCGGTCCATTTGTAGGACTGCACCTAGTTGAAATGGACAGGCATCCACTACTATTTTTGACGATCTCTTCGGGTCGAAGAATGCCACTGTGACTTCTGATGTGAGGTCAGATTTACTTCTTGGAAGGCTGATTCCACTAGGGCCGTCCATTGCCAGGAATTATCCCACTTTGTGAGCTGTCTCAATGTCTCCGACAACATCGCCAAGTTCTTGATAAACCTCCCACAGTATGTCACCATGCCTAGAAAGCTTCTCACTTTGGATAGATTCTTTGGAGCCAGCAATTTCTGTATGTCTTGGATCATCCTTAGATCTGCCCAGATTCGGTTGGACTGCAATACATACCCAAAGAATTCAATTTTTGTGTGTAGGAATTCACATATTTCTTTATGCAGTGCGAGACCTGGTGTCTGCTGCCTTTGCAGCACCCTTTCCAATTGCTCTAAATGTTCAGCTTCGAATGCAGCGTACAAAAGTATACTGTCACTAATGCAAGGTACCCCTGAGAGGCCTGCTGACGCACTCATATCACATGTTGAAATACGTCTGCCACCGACGAGACGCCAAAACGGATGCTTTTTTATAATGGCACAAGCCTTGATCGGATGTGAAATATTTTACATACGATAACCCAGGGTGTAACACCACCTGGTGGTACCTAGCTTTTAAGTCATGTTTCTTAAAGAGCACAGCCCCTTGTAAATCAGTATTTAAATTATGTATGGTAGGTGTGATGTGCCTCTCACGTTTGATTGCCTTACTAGCCTTATTACAGACCCCAGTTGTTTGGGCTTTGCTGCTATAATAATTGGGACCACCCATGGGGTGATTTTCTTAATAAAATCTTCAGACACCAATGTGTCCAATTCCTTCTCCAGCTTGCTTCTCAGGTGGAAAGGTACACTTTATTTTTTACGGCTATGGTTGGATGGTAATGTCAATGTGGGGCAGAATGGGATACCTTTTTAGGGCTCCTACTACTTGAAACAACTTGTCATATCTGCCCATTAGCAATGCTTTGGTGACACATTTTTTATTGAGTTTTATTTTAATGTCTGGTTCACAAACATCAGCAACAATTCTTACAACCTTGAGAACAACAGTAATCTCAATGAGGAATACATACGACCTTGTCGTCCTACCAACTCTTTGAGTCATCACCATGGAGCCCCCTGGCCTCCCTCTTCCCTTCCACACGCCCTCGTTGAGATTACTGTTGTTCTCAAGGTTGTAAGAATTGTTGCCGATGTTTGTGAACCAGACTTTAAAATAAAACTCAATAAAAAATGTGTCCCCAAAACATTGCTAATGGGCAGATATGACAAGTTGTTTCAAGTAGTAGGAGGCCTAAAAAGGTATTCCATTCTCTCTGTCCCACCCACTCACCTCACTATGCCCCGTCATCTTCCATGGCTTCCCTCTTGAGCATCTATCCCTTCTGTCTCTCATCCCCAGGCTACCTAGATCTTGTATTTCTGCGGGCACCCCCTGTTTCTGTACACCACCTGATCCCATCTTTTTATAACATCCATTCCTACTCTCCACACTTCCACCCCCTGAGCTTCTGAGTTCATCAATTTCTCTGCTATGGCGCATTTAGCTACAGTGAATGGAGTGTTTAGGAAACATTTAGTGTACCAGACTGATTCTTCACCCCCCCCCCTCCACCCTCATTAGTGGCGCTTTTGGTTCCAGTCTCACTGGCCTCTCCAAGACATGCTCTACTTCCCTCTGGATCCTCTCCCAGTATTTCTGCAGCATTGGATACTGCCAAACTATGTGTATGCAGGTTCTCATGTGGGTCTTGCATTTGGGGCAGGCATCATCCTCACCTCTCCCCATTCTCTTCAATCTATCCCTAGAGTAGTATACCCTGTGCAGATACCTGAATTGTATCAGTCGCCCTCGGTCCATTAAAGTCACTCCCTTTGGGTGTTGTAATGCCACTCTCCACACTTCCTCATCTATATCTCCCACATTTTTAACCCATCTCTCCTTCAAGGCCACCAGTTGTATCATTAATTTGAGAATCCGAGCCTCATAGAGTCCTGAAATCGGTTTCCCCTGAATCTCTCCGTATAGCACGTTTTGTTAGATCGGGGAGGTATGTGGGATCTCCTCACCTCCCGATGTGTGTGGCATGAGGACGTGGCTAAGTTGAAGGTACTTGTAGTGGTCTTGCCTACAGGCCTCCCCCCTTATTTCTCCCTGAGTTCCTGGAAGGACTTTATGCCCACTAGGATATTAATGTCTTCCAAATACACCCCCATGTGCGAAATGTATGATCTGAAGGGCTTCCGTTGCTTTACATCCACAAGAGTTATCTACACTCATGACCCTGACATAAAACCGTGCCTTGATTTTCTGGGACCCAGGCTGTACCTAGGCAACAAAAGATCCTTTTGGAGGGATCGGAGATGACCCACCACCAAATGTATATATCCTCACCTTAAAGGGATTGGGTAGATCTTGTTCGGTGGACAGGAGTGTGGAGGCAAAAGTGAGGAAGTGGAAACTGAGCCATATTTTCCCTTTCAGACCTGTAAATCCTCTAGTAGTTACACTCCAACCTCAATCTGTTGAGAGCACCATGGTATGTCTCTATGAAAATAGTTTGTTGAAAATGAGCGAGAGAGCCATAACGTTAACTGATGCACCTGTGTCAATCAGGGACGTCAATTTACCTAAATGCCTGGAGTAGTGAAAATTACATCACACACCTGATGGCATCACAGGAAGTGACTTGAGGGTGTAAAGAATGTAATGTAATGTAAGAGCATTTATAAAGCACAGCAAAGACCTGGAGGCATCAAGACCCTGAGGAAAAAACAAACAGATAGGAGAGAGGGCCAATCCACGTTTAAAACAACAGTGTATTAAGCTGCTTGCGAAAGATAGATAATAGGTGGTTGCTCCTAATATGAAGTGGGAGGGCATTCCACAAAGACGAGGCCAGCACAGAGAAAGCTCTGCCCCCGCACAAGCACAGCGAAAGCGGGGGACAGACAACAAAAACTGATAAGACGAGCGGAGAGGTCTCTTGGGTTGATAGAGAGAAATTCAGCTCCACCAGAATAAATAGCACAGTGAACTGTGCATAAGACCTTACATTTCACCCGAGTTCTAATGGGCAGCCAGTGAAGGCGCTGAAGATCGTTCGAGTGAGACGATCTAGGAGCGCTGAGAACATGCCTAAGTGCCGCATTCTGGAGGATCTGGAGATGGAGTAGTGTCTCTGGCTGGCCAAGATAAATGTCATTGCAATAACCATCTGCACTCATAATAGAGGCAGTCACAATAGTAGTCCTGGCCTCATTAGGAAGAAAAGGAAGCACCTTCTTCAAAACCTTCAATTTGGCAAAACCACTCTGGCAAACCAAAGAGATCTGCGCTTCTCTGAACCAGAGCCCATTACCTTAATACCAAGGCTCTTACTACAGTTGAAGCTTTCGGACAAGGTCCAAGAGATGCCGGCCAATATCTGGGGTCCAGCTAGGACCATTGGGGGCCTGGCCAACCACCAACACCTCAGTCTTTTCCACATTTTAACTTAAGCCAGTTTTCGGTCATCCACAGCCTCACCGCTGAGAGGCACTCTCTCAGAAGTTCAGGGGGACTTTCCTTGGGGGCATTAAGACGGAAGAAAATGTGGGTGTCATCCGCATATATAAAAAAGTGCACACCAAAGCTAAACCTAAGCTTGGCCAGCCCCACCATGTATAAATTGAAAAGCAATGGGGAAAACACTGAACCCTGCGGGATTCCACAATCAGAAACCAAAGGAGGAGAAGTGAAAGGGGGAAGAGACACCACCTGGGTGCGATCATCAAGAAAAGACGTAAACCATGTCAGAGGAACCCCGACACTCCAGCATCTGAGAGGCACTGTAAAAATCTCTGATGGCCAATAGTATCAAAGACCGCGGAGGGGACGAGTAGGATAAGAATACTCGTCTCTCTATGGTCCTGTGACATAGCAACAGGGCTGGACAGGGAACTATAAAAGGCCCTGGAAATAAGTACTGGGGACCAAAAGAGGCCCTGGAAATAAAGTTCAAAGTGGCCCCATATGACACATTTTCAGCAAGCCCAATGCTTTTCCTATGAGAAAATTTGAAAATACCACAGAAATTAGGCCCAGGGTGCAGAGGCCCACCGGGAAATCTCCAGAGTTCCCTATAGGCCAGTCCACCCCTGCATAGCAATATCGTCATGGAGTGCAAGCATTACCAATTCCATGCCCATCCCTGGCCCAAAGCCAGTCTGAAGTGGGTGGAGAATGTTGTTGGCCTCAAAATAGATAGAGAGTTGGGAAGCAATAATAGATTCCAACAACTTCGTCATAGCCGGAAGAAGAGAAATGCAGCGATAGTGTTCGGCCACTGCTGGGTCAAGATGGGGTTTCTTAAACAACAGGGAAACCACAGTCTGTTTAAAGGGTTGAGCAATGAATCCAGTGACACACGAGTATTCAAGTGCCTCAGTGAGCAGGTGAACCAGATTCATAGAGGGATCCTGAAGAATGTAAAGGGGGATAGGATCAGCAGGATCAGGACTCAGCAATGCAAGGTCTCATCTACGTTGCATTGCTGCGTATTTACACTTATTGATTCACAAGTTACTGTATCTTCTTTTTGCATACATGATTACTTTATTCTTTCGTACATGTTTCGCTTGTCGCTTCAATTACATCGTCATTCTTAAGTATGTTCATATAGTTACAACATCTTTTCATATAACTTATATACGACATCACTCTGCTCCTGTCAAATGTCACTCAACATTCCATGTTATCCATTGGTGCGAGCAGACATCCATCCACTCTCTCAACGTGTGGGTACATTCGATATGGTTGTCTGAGTGCATAATGTCTCTCACACACTCCATGCTGTATAGGGAGAACACAGAGGGACCCACATGCAGCTCTTCTCCTGCTGATCTAGTATGATGGCGGTGAGGGGGCGGGAGTTAAGGTATGTGCGTCGACCTGCTCCTCTACAAGAAGCATGTTACCACAGGATATACATTCTCCGAGGGATCCACTTTGTGTTTGATTTCTGACATGCTTTCATGACTGAAAAGGCCTCTTCTATTTTGTATAGATATGAGAGCCGAGTGCATTCTGGTGGCTCTGTCTTCAGCCAGCACATGGGATCTAGCAAATTCCAGAGTGATGCCATGTTCTCTCAATATTTGTTTTCTTGGCTTGAGAGAAAAACCCGCTTAAATGATTTGGGCACATATTTTGTCTTCTTCGCTGATGAGATTGCAAGTAGATTCCAAATGAAGCAGATGTGCATGAAAAGTGCCCAGCATTTTATCGTTGCTTTGCAAAGCATCACATAGCATACGTCTCTCATAGTCCACATTTACCATAGGGCTGAAATAGTTTTCCAGTATGGTCTTGGCTGCTTGGTAGGAACCACCTACTTATACCATGGTTTTGAATATGCAGTGTGCTGCTGGACATGCCAGGTATAATAGTAGAGATCTCTTTGCTGAGTCACCGTCTTCTCTCGTGACATCAAAATGCATTTAGGACCTTTCCCCCCAGAATGCCCATCATGAGCACTGAGCTGATTGAGCCCACAGGACAGGAAACTATGCTAAGGAGTTTAAAGTGGCATGCAGATGGGGTGCTACGCAGGTCTCTGAGCCCAACCAGCATCCTCCACAATGGTGCACTTTCCACCAGTTTTGCTGCCAACTTAAATGTTGAAGGACACTGATTGGTATAATAGCACCCAATATATCCACCATAGTGATGCTCATGTCATTTGTTTTGTTTTCCTGTGGAATATCACCATACAAGGTCCATAGATGGGTCCATGGATAGTGGAGGAGATGCACAAGCACTCCTACGTGGAACCGCTACCTCACTACAGGTACCCAACATTAAGTGACTGTGGCTAATTTTCAAGCTCACACAGTGGATACTATGCTGCTTCCCTGTTCTTGTATGCTCAGCGTGATCGTGCACAGATAGATTGGCTACCAGCCGTCAGATGAGCCGAACAATGGTAATCCCGCCTCATCACCAATGTTGTCTTCTATGGGCATGTAGAGCACTGGAAGAGGGACCTCCCAGTACGCTGTGGTGATACAGCAATAAACACACATGCAGGCAAAGTATGTATGAGTATGGATGGTGTAAGGAAGGCATGGTATCAAAGTAAGACAGACACAAGTGACCACAATTCAAGGGTGTTTATTGAACTTTATCAAGGGGTGATAACACCCATCTAAAACTAAATCTAAGATGGGAGCAAGCTACAACCATCAAAATAATAAAAATGCAGTTCTAGTGGAGTCTTGTCAAAATAAAAAAAAGGCCTACACTAAAAAACCTATTGCCAATCCTTACTGCTAAATTAGAAATAATGTGGGGTAATGGTCATGAACAACAAAGAAGTCTTTACAAAATGATAATTCAGGATGTTCAGGCTGTTGGCCTCCATTCCCCACGTTTTCAGCATGGGACAAGGCGATTCACTCAAGCATAGCACACTCTTGGGCTTCTTCGGCACAAGGACACAGTTCTTTTTACCAACATCAGGGCCTTCTGTGCCCAAGGCTCTTGATTCAGAGGGCCTGATGTACCAAAAACAATGAAAAAGTTCCTTTCCAAATATTCAAGTCGAGCGAGTCACTCTTCAGCTTGGAACCCCCTCAGCCTTGCTCAGATCCTTTTTTTATATAATTAGCCTCCCTCAGCCGGGCGCAGACCAATTTCACTTCATTGGCTATCGAAGACTTTCGAATGTGCACAGGATGTAGCTTGACCATTTGCAGGACCACTCCAATTTCACAGTTTAATAATTCTCACACGCTCAGTTGGCTACAAAACAGCGACATTTGAATGAGCACCCACATGGTGTCGGACCACTCTGTATATGGTACCTATGTCGGTTTCATAAAGTTCAATCACATACGAGTCATCTTTCCTTATACAATGTTGCCACTTGTAACCTTGATCGCAACACAGTCTGGTCTTCTATCAGTCTCTCTGACTCACTGGCTGTGCTGAATTCATTGGCGCTGCTTTGTTGTCAGAGCCAATTACATTACCACAGTGGCAATCGCTTCTCCCGCCATGGATATTAATGCGGGAGGGCCCCATGTTCCTTTGACACACACTGCACCGTTCTTCAGCTGCAATTCCCAGTTTTATGTTTCTTTTCCTCAAGGCCTCTTGAAAGTTGCGGTTCTTCTACGAAAAGGTCAAGGGTAGTTCCTTCCTTGCAGCCCTCTCTGGTCTCGCTGCCTTTCTCCTCGCTTTAAATTGCCATCTCAGAATTGCTCCTTTCTCGTGCATTTTTCCTTGCTCATAGTGTGCTTTCATGCTCTGCCTTTAATCCATGTGGGGAATTGTGATGAAGTCAGATGTGTGTAATTATCAGTAATTGCTTGACCCTGCCTGACCCTTGTGTTGGGACATGTCAGGTATACGGCTCTGGTGTTAGCCCGTTGTCACTCACAATGAATTGTCCTTGAGAAAGTGTTTGTGTCGGGAAAGGGGGGAGTTGAGCTTCTAGGTATTCTACCTGGTAGGATGGGGAAAAGGTGTTACAGGGAAGGGGATATCGCGTCTCACCCTTCGGTGTCCCACTTTCTCCCCTGACACCCATATACTTTCCCTGTCGCACAGCAGACCACATAGTTTGTGTTCGTAAGGTTGGCGGATCGTAAAGGAGCTCTTAAGAGACAGAGGGAGTAGGGGAAGGAGCCAAAAGTACACTAAGAAAGCAGAGGAAGATTTTGCACTCGGCAGATGGACGAATGGCAAGCGGGCTCCTGTGCCCTGCCCCATCCCATCCCTGTCTCTCTCTTAGACACGCATATCATCCAACTACAATGCTGATGGTGGTTCACGCCACCTTTTCAATGCCTCGATTCCTGGGCCTGTGGAGAGCAGGTACGGCTGACGTATTTACGTCACCTGCTACGTGCCCCCCACAAGGATGGACAGAGCCGCCAACTACGCCCAGGCTTATATTTAGAAGGGTGCCGGAGCCAATGGTATGCATGTTGAAGGCTCGAGGGACACTGCAAAGAGGAGAGAAGGTTGTTTCAGCAGCATTAGATCGCAGAGACAGCTAGGAAAACCAAGGTAAGTTACAATTACCGGCCCCGTCTCTCCCTTCCAGCCTGCTTGTATTGCGCACTTCACCAACCCATAGTGCTGTGCCCTTGGGTTTTTCTGGCTGGGTCCCACACCCATCCCTTGAAGCCCTATCCTGATTTCCTGGTATTTTTCCTTTCTATCCCCCCTCTGCACCATTCCCCCCTTCCCCTTCTGGTACAATTGGGCCAGGCCAACAA
The DNA here is from genome assembly GCF_040938575.1 of Ambystoma mexicanum. NCBI lineage: Eukaryota > Metazoa > Chordata > Amphibia > Caudata > Ambystomatidae > Ambystoma > Ambystoma mexicanum. Next base: position 1,172,753,920 of record NC_090928.1, on the reverse strand, counting down.
TCTCATTCCCCTGGGGTCTGCCCCCTTTTTAGGCCTTTGTGTACAACTCTGGAACCTCCCCTGTACTAGACCTTGGGGTTTACTTTTATTTTACCTCATCCCCTGAGCCATGGCTTCCTTTCCCAGCCTTTGTGCCCCAAGCTGTAAACTATCCCCCTCCGCCCCTCCACCCTATAGAGTGTCCACCTTCCCTTTACAAAGTGATTTTGTAGGCCACTTTAGGCACGATGGCAATGGAACACGAGAAGCAGTTTGTGGTGTGCACAGTTGGCATCATGCATACCTCTTATGGTATTATTTGTAGCAAAAGGCATTTAGCCCATACACAGCATCGTGAAATTGATATTGATATTTTATTTCTATCGCACTCATACACACGTGTTTCAGAGCACGAAAACGCAAGGCAGTGGATCAGGGGAGAACAAAACAACGATCTTACTAGACCCAGTGACATTGAGAACACGTAAGTGCATGGGACAGGGGGAGGGGAAAAGTGCATGGAAGGGGGGAGAAGTGGAAGATGCGGAGCAAAGGAGAAACAGATAAATAATAATAAATAAATAATAAAGGCAACAAACAGTGGTAGTGCAGCCAGCAATTGGCAAGTGCTGGGTTTAAGGCAGAAGACAGGGTAGGTCTGATAAGTGCAGGAAGAAAAAGGGGGGGCTGTATGAGTACAGATAATGACCCCAGTGCAAGGGGTGGGCCGGAGGCAGTGCAGGAGGGTGGCAGGGTGATCAGGTACCTGGGCCCTGAGGACAGAGGGTGGCCAGGTGCACGGTGCGAAGAGAGAACAGATCAGCAGGAGAGAGGGGGAGCAAAGGCAGAAGCAAAGAGGAAGGTCTTGAGGTGCTTCCGGAACCGGAGATGGTTCTCCTCAAGTTTTAGAGTGACCGGGAGGCTGTTCCAGAGGGAGGCCCCAGCCGAAGACAGATCTACTCCCAGCTCATGTCTTAGAAAAACGACTGACCCTGAGGGAGTTAGAGGTAGAGGAGCGAAGAGCTCGAGAGGGGAGGTATTTGCGGAGGGATAGCTGAAGGTATTTTGGACCCAGGCCCCAGAAAGTCTTGTGATTCTTAGGAATACGAGGCAGTGCCTGGATATTTAAAGGCACGGTACAGCAAAAGACATGCAGACTCTCTAATTCCGATGGTACGGCTTGACATGAGAAACATCACAGAAAATCACATTACAGTAACTTCGATCTTCAGTACTCTATGGCATCATGGGTATTAACATTAAGAGGTTTTCATGTGTATGCCAAGATAAGCTTGTGTTGTGCACTATATGAATGGACAGTATACTATTAATATGTAACACGCCGGCAAGATAGGTCTGCGGGTTGAGCGCTCGCTTCTGTGATTTGTGTGTGATCTGAAGGTCGAAGACTCTAATACTGGCAAGCCCAACTCAGCCTTTAATCCTTCCGAGGTCGATAAATCAGTACCAACTTTGGCTGTGCGATCATTGTATTTGAATGTGTTCTATATATAATGGTTTTGCGAAAGCGCTATTCAAGTAACCAATAATTATTAACTCTATAATGACCGTTGAGAGATGTTTTTTCATAGCAAAAGTTGCAAACTGAATCACTTTTATGGGCTCACAATGTTGGCCAATCAGGCACGATGAGATTGCATGATTTGCCCAGGATTATACACTTTGTTTAAGTAGCGAAACCAGGATTTGGGCCCAGGTGGAGATTTAAGAACTAAACCACATATCTTCCCAGCTACATTTCATGTCAGTATTTGCTAAGGCTTGGTAATCAAACGTAGGTACAGGTAACTGTCCAAAATTTGGCTCAGATTGGTGAAACGGTTTGGAACTGTATAAGTAACAACGCTTTTCCAAGCCATACACACATTTTTACTTTTGCTGAAATCCAAGGAAAGGGGTGGGGTGTCCAAATGTCATGTAGCAAGTAATATCTGGAGGGTCCTAACAGGTGACTGTGCACAGTTTGGTGCAGATTGGTGAAACAGTGTGGTATTGTATAGGAAACATAGCGAAGACACAAACCCACATCCAAATTTGCACTTTTGCTGAAATCCAGGGAAAGGGGTGGGTATCCAGATGTCACTTAGCCATTTAATGTCTGGAGGGTCTTAAGAGGCGTCCGTGCAAAATGTGGTGAAGTTTGGTGAAACGTGTAATATCCAGAGAAAGGCGTACTCCAGGAAGAAGGCGGTGAAACAGCAGGGCCTGATGTATTGCAAAATTCGATTGGCAAGCACATTTCAGAGGCTAACCGGGAACTAGATACTGCGGACAGTAGAGAGATCACACGTCTATTGTGCCCAAGAGCGCAAGCGTGTTTGCGGTCAGCAAAGTCCCAGCCTTAGAGAGGAACAGGACCATATAGAGGGACTTGCACTTTAAAAAAGAGCTGGATTCTTCATGAGAAAGATGATCTTCCTTCTCACTAAATGCAGCTGGTCACAGACTTCTGAGTGAGGTTGTAAGGGACAGTTTACATTATAGGGCAGTCTCAGCTGCATTCAGATGCCTGTATGGGATTTAGTGCAGATTGGCCTTAAAAAAGCCATTCAGGCACTGCCACAATCCGATTCCATTGGGAAAACTACAATGAACAGGTCTATGGCATCTACAACACAGAGAACATTTTTTTTTTATTTTTTGTTTTATTTACTTGTGTATAATCAAAGAGAGTGATTTTTACAAGGATGCGTTCTATGAGGTGAGGACAGCTTAGAATTTGTGAGGCCTGAGTCAAGGCGTGTCGAGTGCAGTAGCGATCTCAAAGTTTATCTATGGCGCGGTCATCAGTTGCTGGGTGCCTGGGCACTGGAGGTCAATGACCAGAGAGACGTCTAGGTTGCAGCGTTGATTTTGATGAAGGCAGCTTCCATTATTTTGGCCGTGGCGGCAGCCCAGCAGGATTTTTCACCAGATATCAAACGGTACCACCATGTTTGCTCATTGATCAGTACCGAGTCGAGCCATAGGGGAGTCAGAAAAGCTGTACGAACTTGAGTTAAAGCGGGGCAGTTTAGGAGATGGTGACGAATGGTCTCAGTAGAGTCGGGAATTTTACACAGTCTGCATGTGGTGACGACCGACAGCCTTCTCATCGCTAAGATTTCTCGAGTGTGGAGCAGGTTTAAGCGCGCTCTTAGAAATGTAGAGCGTAGCTTTTTGTCCGGGAATCTCAGACAATACGCCATGGGGAGTTTCAATTTATTGTAAGTTGGTGGGAGGTTGAGGAACTTTGTTGCGACCACTTTGTCGATAGTGTTGATCCAGTCTTGCGATTTCAGTTTTTGACTGACTCTTTGCGGGTTCGAGATCAGGTTGTTTAGTGTACATTGCAGGTCCTCCAGTTTGGTTTTTTGGAGGCGTGTCCATTTTTGGACAGCCTTACAGTTCGATGATTTGAGTAGCTGTCAAATGATGTTGAAAATTGGCAAGCCGTCTTTGATAAGAGTCTTCCTGAAGAGGGCAGGTGAGGACCCGCTGACGGTGGCACTTAGTGATAAGAGGCCCAGGTCTCGTCTGATGGCTTCGATTGGAATGGCAGTGGGTAGGCCTAGGAGGGATTTCCAAATGTAGCCCTCCAGTGTCCTCCATAGTTTGGACGGAACAGTGAACATGGCGTCCATGCCGTAGGTCAGGGCCGGAACCATTTTTCCTTTATAGAAATTAATGGCCGGGACTAGCGAGAATTTGCCGTACTTTCTGTCAATCGCTCTTAGTTGGGAAGTCAGTTGCTTGGTTTTAGACCACAGGCGTTGTTGCATTTTAAGTTCCTGCGAGGTCCCGTCGATGATCACTCCTAGATATTTGAAGTGCGGGACCACTTCGATATTGGTTTTACACACTGACCAAGATCGAGTTTTTTTTCTGGGAGCGGCCCGATCTAGAAAGGATCATGATTTTCGTTTTTGTCTGATTGATCTGGAGGTTGTTGGTGCTCATGTAGACTGCCAGGTTATCCAGCTGCCGCTGGAGGCCGATCGGGGTTTGGTCAAACAAAATCAAGTCGTCAGCGTAGAGAAGACGGGAGAGGGTACTGTTGCCAAACTTCGGCGGGAAGCTTCGGACCTGGACTTCCGAGTCCTTGTAGTCCCCCAAAAAAGCCACGAAGAGCGCCGGGGCTAGAGGGCAGCCTTGTTTTACTCCTCTGTGAGCTTGGATTTCTTTGGACAGTGCTCCCTGTCTGTTCAGCCGGACGTTGAGTGTAGTGTTGGTGTGGAGGGCTATTATTGGCAGTAGGACATCTTTCGGGCAATTCCAATTTGCCAGCTTTCTCCACAGTCTAGACCTCTCGACTTTGTCAAAGGCCTGTGAGAGGTCGATGAACGCCACGTAGACTGTGGGGGACCCTTGTTTTATTTTGGCTTTCAAGATGGTAAGTATGAGGATGTTCAGTGCAGTACCACCGTTTTTCTTGAAGCCTAGTTGGAATGGGTCACTACAATGGGGCCGATTTCGCTCATCGATTGAAATGGTCCAGGAGAAGAGTCGCAAAAAGTTTGCCCATGATGTCCAGTAGGGAGATTGGGCGATAGTTTTCGGGCGCTTCCCTGTTCCTTGTTTGAAGATTGGGATGATAATTGCTTTGGACCACGATGATGGAATCTTTCTGGTGGTTCTGCAATGGTCAAACAGAATGCCGATGAAGGTGGCCCATTCAGTGAGATGTTTCTTTAGGTCTATATTCGTCAGGCCATCTGGGCCCGGGGCTCTTGAGGCTTTTAGTTTTTGAATAGCTGCACTTATGTCTGCTGGGGCTGACAAGTCGATCCAGGGGGCGGCAGTGGTATCGAAAGACGTATTTGTTAGAGGGAATCGGACTAGCGAAGAGATCAGTGAAAAAAGTGACCCAGACTTGTTCCGGGACTGAGTTGATCATACTTGAGGCTGTGATTCCTCGGGAGGCGTTTATCAGGGACCAGAAGTCCGCTGTTTTCTTTGTCGTTAAGACTCTCATCATTGATTCGGCATCGTGTTGGTATAAAGCGGCTCGACGCGCTCTAATCCATGATTTGTAGATTTTATTTTCATCTTTACAGCGGTCCCATGCAGCAATGGTGTTGTCAGCCTTGGCGCGTCTTCTGAGCTGTCTCAATGCTTTTTTTTCAATGCTATTTTTTTGTCGTACTGGTGATTATAGGCTTTTGGGGTCGCCAGACCAGGTGTCACGTGATACTTGTGCTTGAGAAGCATAGGTAGGTAGTTCGGCCAGTTCCGACTCAATTTCTGAGACGTACTGTTGAGTGATCAGTCTGATGTTGGCCGATGTCAAGCGAAGGCGCGTTTGTTGGGAATTCGTTTCGACCGATGCAGGGTAGCGAGGTGGAATGCGGCCGGTAGAGGGCCATGATACAGTTAGGATGTTGTGGTCGCTTGGTAGAGTTTTGACTCCGCGAAAATCTTGGATTACTGCATACAGTGCTGGGGAGGCAAAGATGTAATCTAGAGTAGCTGAAGACCGGCCTCTCTCCCAGGTCGGTAGGTGGGACTGCCCTTCCAAAATCCAGGCGGCGTTGTGCAGGTTCCTGGATGTCATAAGGGTCATCCAAGCTTGACCCCTGAGCTCCGCTGCTGTAGTGACGGTAGGGTTTAAGGGGATGTTTTGCGGTTGTGTGCATTTCGCGGTGAGGTCCCCACAGATAAGTAGATAAGGAGTGTTCCATTCAGTAAGGATCTCGTCCATTGCCTCAGCCATAGTTTGACAGAAGAGTAGTGTCGATGACCTTTGAGGATTCCAATAAGTAGTAAGCAGAGCGAGCGATAGTGCTGAGGACTGCTTTGCATGTTGTTTCGGGAATTCAGGCGCAGGGTTCCATTCAATTAAGACCGCCAGCACCTCGTAGGATCTTGCCGTTGTTTTGATGAGCTTTAGGTTTTGATCTGACCGAATTCCAATCAGAAGGCCTGCTGAGGGGCGGCCTAGGAGACCTTTGACAGCTGGCGAGATCACAATGTCGTATCCGTCCATTGACGGTTTTTCCTGGAGCCATGTTTCCTGGAGACAAAATATGTCAAATTGGCCCAGGTCAACGATATTGTGATCAGTTAGATGGGAGTGTCCTCTAGTGTTCCAAGAGGTCAACGATAAGGACTTTTGATGAAATTGAGTGTCGGCTTCTTTTGGTAGTTGCTATCTAAGGTGCTTTGAGGATAAGGCACCCTTTATCCATTTCCATGGGCCGGATGGAGTTGTCGAGTTTGTGCTGGCAATCGGCGGGGATGATTTGAATTGCGCCCGGGATCTGTAGTTGAGCGGGTCTCTTCGCGGGGACTGATCTCTCCAGCTTTACTTTCTTTGATCCGGACGGGATCTATGGGTTTGAGAATGGGGCATGCGATTCTTAGCTAGTTCTTGTCTGCCAATGCTAAGATGGTGGATTTTCTGTGGTGATCGATTCAGATCGGAATATTCACGTCCTGGGCGTGGTGGGCGGGCAGGAGAATCTGGGCGTGTTTTCGGAGACCTGGATGGAGCTGTAAAGTAAGATTTCAGTTCATTTCTTCGATCAGCATGTCGTTGAGATGGGCTGTGGTCGCTGATTCTTCCTTTTTTAGGGTATGTTTCCCTGATGGGGTTCTTGGGATCCAGAGTTGATAGTTCAGAAAGCAACAAGCCTTGTGCTTTTAAATCTTCACCGGCTTGGCCGCATATGTCTTGTATTGCGGAGGAGTAAATGTGAAGGTAGGCTTTAGCCTTGTTATCTCTATGGTAAGGCTCGATCCACTTAAACTCTGCCGAATTTAGGTTCTTTAGGGAGGGTAGAGACGATGTTATCTTTAGCACAGTTCTTCTGTTCAAGATGACGTATTTGTCTTTGCTGGAAATTTGCTCTATTTTGAAAAGACGGGTGGAGTTGTCCCTCGTGTGGTCAGCGTGTTTTTCTGTTTGGTGTCGGATTGAGCGTGCCCCTGGCGTAGGAGATCTCGTTGATCTGGTTCTTGGTCTTGATCTCCTTTGTAAGGCAGGTGCAGGTCTTGGAGGGTCGTTATTGCGAAGGCCCTGGGTGGACTTGTGAGGACTCAGGGCCACCGATGACTGGAGTAGAGGGTCTGCTGTATGTTTGAAGTTGGAGGTAGAAGGAGATGTTGATGGGGGATTGCCTTTAAGGGGACCTTTCTCAGGCGCTACTTGAGCATTGTGAGGTGACGCAGACAGTTTGAGACTTGAGTTTAGGCAATCTGCTGTTAAGACCGGGGACTTGGTCAGGTCCGTCACAGAGCCTGCTCGAATAGGACCCTGGGCTGCAGTTCCGAGAGCGGTGTAATGGTTGGGCGTCAGTACTCCAGATTCAAGCTTGCGTTGGGTTGGTTGGTGAGCTGAATCGGGTGGTTGGTCAGTCGTGGCTAGTTTTAGAACTTTCTTGCATGTAGTCATGTTTGTGCTTGGCGATGGTTGTAGCTTATTTGCGAATATTGTGGCAAATTCGTTAAGGTTTTTGAGCTGGGAGGTCTGAGTTGATTTGTGCGTTGGTGTATCTGATGAAGAACCTTTTTTAGAACAAGAGGGAGCCGCGGCCGTGGCCGACGCAAAGACTGCCTCCTGTCTTGTGTGTGGAAGGTCATACTTCAGGTCGATGGCTGTTATATATCCTTCTAAGAAGGTAAGCTTTGACTGTATGTTCGCTAAAATGGCCGTTTTGTCCTTTGAAACGTCACTTAGCGTTTCATACAGTTTGCAGAATGGGGCCATAGCGATGGTTATGGCTGACATGATTGTGGTCAGGTCCTTTGTTGTTAGGGGACTCTTTGTGGGGAGGTGAGGGGCAGTCCCATCTTCTTCCAGTCTTCAGTGGCGTATCTCTTGTTCCTAGAGAGGAAGGGTTCGCCAATGAGTGCCTGCGCGTGGGGTTGGAGCCTCCAATGTCAAGCGAGGTGGAAGGCCTTGATGCTGCTGGTCTCGTTTGGAAGTTGGGATCGTCCCAACATGAGGACTGGGATGCGGGGACTTGCTGGTTTGCCGTGAACATGGAAGGAGTTAAGTGGGTCTTTACACGCGGATGGGGGGCATTACTGTCATGATCTCTGCTTCCAAAAGGTCAGGGTTTTCCCAACTCCCTTGGAAGCAGATCCATAACCCAGGTTCCGAGTGCCAACCAGTCCCAATTGGGACCTTTTGGACCCAGTCCTGGCGCCAGTGGCACCAGGCTCATAAATATGCCCAGTCCCAGCGCTGGAAGCGCTGGGCTCATAATGCTTGGGTGGACTTACCTGCAGCAGACCATGCTGCTTACTTGCCTGCCAGTTGAGCCTCTGATCCTCTTCTGTTTGGAACTACTTTTCCTGTTGGGTGGGGCAGGAGCCACTCCCTAGATTCAGAACACTGGAACTCTTCTGGAAAGCAGGAACTCTTTTCTTACATAGGCGTGGCTGTGGAAGGACACACCTAAGCACTACAGGAGGCTATTTAAACCACACCCGATGGATGAATCTTGCTTTGCGTTATTCTGCATCCTCTGCAGCAGAACGCTCATCGTGTCTTCTGCATCTGATCCTGGGCCTAAGGAAAAAGGCTTACCATCCTGAATCCAGTCTTCAGCAACACCTATAAAGACAAGAAAGAACAGGTTAGCATTACGGTCTTCAGTGACAGCTCTTCACTTACCTAGTCCATCGGCTGTCACCAACGCCTCGCGCTGCATTCCGGCATCTGAAAGACAAAAGCTTACCAACTCTTCGCACGCTCCGGAGGCCTTCGGCGCTGCATCCCGCATCTGAAAGACAAAACAAGGTGTGTTTAAAGACATTGGGGAACTTTAATACTCACGTGCCATTACTCCTTTCCACATCTAACCCAGTGGGTATTCCGGCACCCTGCAGCCGCTCCGAACTTGTACCTGCAAAATAAAAAGACAGTTAGAGCGCATCGTGAAGCAGGCAACAAGCGCTTACTTACGTGCTTCCAGGCGCTTCTATTCATCACACGGGCTCCATCTTCAACTCACTTCAGCCCGTCATCCGCCATCGCCGGAACCCTGCAAAACAAGAAACATCATTACTAAAGACTTTAAAGACATTAGAATTACTCGAAACTTACCGTTTGTGCAGTAAACGACGGACAGCAGTCCTCTGAAGTCAAGAGGCCTGCTCCCCTTATCCAGTGGAAGAAACTGGTTACAGCACCCTGCCCCGAGGCAGATGGAGAGCACGGCGTTCACTTACCTAAGGTGAGAGCGTTAACCTTTGGGGTTCTACAGGAGAAGAGAAAGGGAAGAAGAGAGAGACATTCAATAACCCAGTTCCTTAATCCCATATTTTCTATCTGCAGACATCTTACCCTTCGAGTCAGACATACAGTGCACAGAGGTCCAGCCCAAAGAGCCAGCCGTGTGTTACACATCACCTTTGAAGATACGGTATACGCCCAGTCAAGACCGGCGCCTCTACGGGAATCAGGTGAGCGTTACAATTTCTCTTTGTGGCCCCGCTATTGGTTGCAGTAGGTCGAGAATGTCCGAAAGACCCTGATGTGGCAGTCGAGTGGTGTTAATTGGATCAGCATTTGAGGATACCACCCGCTCAGGGGTGGGTGGTGGTGGGGACTTCGCCTGCGGATCTGAAGGTGAAGTTGGAATGTTATTAGGCGGGCGACCAGAGCCCAATTGGGGCGGGGCTGGCGCGTCCGGTGATGATCCGAGGAGGGGAGTGATCAGTGGCGGAGCTTGCCCGACTGAGGGTAGTTGAGGCCCGATAGCACCCGTAGTTTTTCTGGATTTAGGCGCTGGAGGGGTCTCGTCAAAAGCTTCCAGGATTTCCGCGTCTGATAGTTCGGAGTCATTGGATAATTTTCTTTTGCCTTGTGTCTTAAAAAAGTTCATCAATGCATTTGACAAAAGCGGAGTGGAGAGGGCAAGTTTTGCATAGCCCTTTTTCCTTTGGGCTTGTTGTGAAGCGACCTTTTTAAACTGACTGTTAGCTTTTGAAGGCTAGCCGCTGGGTTTTGCTGTTTTTTTTGTAGAGACAGCCACTCTGGTGTTTGTGGCTACTGCAGCCATGGGCTTAAGTGTCAATTTGCCTTTGTTCCTGTATGTTGGTCTTTTTTTGTTTTGGTTAGTGGAAAATTTGCAGCTGAGATTATCCAATGTAGCAGAGGAGTTGTCGGAATCTGAATCACGACTCTCCTCATGCAGCGGATTCATAGGCGAGGGTTGGTTATGGGTATCTGAGGGCGTGACAGCACAAGCCCTGTTATCCAGGGTTCCAACTAAGTCTGAGGGGGGCGTTGTGGCCTCTGCAGTCAAAAGCGACGCGGGCAAGCTCGGTGTCGGGTAGAAGGTGGCCTCTTCAGTGGCACTGGGTGTAGATAGGTTCCGTGAGTGAGCTGCGCCGACCGGGCCGGGTCTGCTCAGTTGGTCCTCCAGAGCCAGGTGGATCCGGGCCGTGGTGGTCTGGAGGGTCGGGCTCTTCTGCCGGTTGCGGTGTTGATCCAGGTCGAGTAGATTGGTGTTCGGCTGGGCGGAGCTCAAGGCCTCTGGAGAAAGCGGGGCCGGTGCGAATCCGCCCATTCCTACTTGGATGTTGAGCGCATCAGAGGTGGCCGCCGGCTTTAGGGTGATAGCCGGGGACGGAGAAAGATAAACTTCGTGCGTGGCTCCCGTCACCGGTGTGGCCACCCTCGGACCCCCTGGCAGGGGCCCTCCGGCTCCCGCACAGCATGGGTCACTCCCCAAAGCGGTGAGGGGGCGGCCATCACCAGGTGATGCTGCCGGACCTTGTTGTTGGCCTGGGAGAAGTCCGTGACTTATGACTGAGGAGACCTTGTGGTTGAGAGATGCGGGCTGACTCGAGGTAAGTGGGGTCCTTTTCGTGTGGCTCCTTAGTAGACGTTGATCTGGATCTTCCTCCATCTCAGGTGGAGGATGGAAAGGGGACAGGGGAGGAAGAGGGAGGAAGGAAGGGAGGGCGAAGGACCGGGACGGAAGGGTGGGAGCGGGTGGGGCGGGTGGGGCGGAGCAGGATGGGGCGACAGAGGTAGAGGAACAGAGGGTAAGGTATCGTCGCCACCAGATAACAGGGATCAGTCGGCTAGGGACGACCAAGGAGGGCTCAAAGTTCACTTTTAGTCCCCGATTTGTTTCAGTTCAGTTCAGAAAGGAAATACAGAGAGGCAGAAAAGCGGCAATGCAGGTCGAAGAGGGGTGCCGCTGGGCAGTAAGGGCAATGAGCGCCTACCTCTGTATCCTTGCAGTTCTCTTGGTGCGGCGGTCAGCCAGTCAGCCCCCAGTCAGCCCCCAGCTCCCGGGGACTCTGCCCGGAACTCCGCGCGGAAGTAGGGTTTTTATGTTGGTTGGGCTTGTTTTTCGTAAAAGCACAGCCGAAGCAGAAGAAACACCAAACACGTCCTCACTCGATGCGAGCTGGAGCAGACTGGAACTCTGCACGGAAGTAGGGTTTTTATGGAGGTTGGGCTTGTTTTTCGTAAAAGCACAGCCGAAGCAGAACATTTCACACATTAATCTTGGCACTCACTAGTCCAGTTGTTTGTCTCGACTCCCCTGGGGGCCAGAGTATCTCTCTAGAGGCTCTGATGGGGCGAATCTCGGTCAGGCACTCTCCTGGCCATTTTACGGTCATGCCATGCCATTTTCTGTCTTTACATAGACCAGATGGGGGGTCTCACCCTCCCCTAACAGAAAGGGGACTTACAGCACATATACAGACAAGTGCCGCTATCACAAACTTTGGGTAGGGCCCTTACATGATGGCGCAGAAGCCTTCTCACTGGGAAAAACTCAGGAAGGGCAAGAAGACCTTTCCCCTCTGGGTACATACACTTGGCCTTTTCTCCTATCAGGGCACTTTCCTGGGATGGGAAACTCCACCCACATTCCAGAATGTTCTACCTATTCTGCCTGGCTGTTGCTGGGGGAAATGACATGTCCTCATCTGAAACTAAACCTCATATGGAACACCGGTTGCCATTAACTCACAGGGAACTCATGACCCTTATTTCTGGGAACAGGGTGTTGTAAACAGATTTCATGCTCCCACATTTTCAGCTGCCCCGTTTGATATTCCCAGTAACTCCCAAAGTGTAGTTACATTTAGTAGGGTCTCTGGGTGCTACAACACATGGGGAAATAGGTTGACAATGTGACTGATAGCCTTATTCCTTTGGTACATACCCTCAGATCAATGCCCACATAGAGTCCTTCATGCATGATTTTGATTCATTTACAGTGACTGCTTGTCTTATTTCAATTCATTTATTTATTTAGCTTTTAGTATGTTTACAGTGTCTAGGAGTGGTATTAAGCAGCAAGGGGGAGTTACAGCAGAATCGATTGAAGCCTGTCATTTCATGTTCACAGTCAGAGGAGCAGATCTGTGCAGGAGAGGCACAAGCCACCAGAAGTCCAGAGACGGAAGAGCCTGCTTGAGCTGAAGGAGGGTGCTGACAAACAGTACAACTCTGAGAACTGCAGAGCCGTAAGAGACAGACGGAAAGTACCACCAAACCAAGCTGCCCAGAGTCCAAGGAGGGACTCTTGATGTCAGAGACAAAGGACAGTGGACAGAGAAAGAGGGCAAAACCGTTGAATGACAGTGGGGGAGAGCGGCTGAGTAGTGGAGGGACTACAGTGGGAGAGGTAACCACTGGAGAGTAGGAATCCAGGACGGGAATGTTGTGGGAGACACAGCACTGGATTATGATCACAATAGCTCTATTAAGTTGGCAGTAAGTGGTGAGAAATCTAATTGGTGACCCTCCTATCAATATAGCCAAAGATGATGCAACAGTAGTTTCTACTTTGCTGACTCCGGGACATTTAGTACTCCTTGTTGGCCAAACATTGCCAGGCAGACAATAAGCATCTTCAACAGTGCCGGGAGGAAATGACCAGAAGACAGGCCATCTCCATCTACGTTCCAAGACCCTGTCAACATCAGACTTACCCCATCGCTTCTACTGTTCAGGAACGAGCTCAAGACATTCCCTGCCTAACACCTAGGTCAACACTTGTGCACTTCCCACCCTACTCGAGATTCAGTGATCTGCCCCCAAGTGTCTCCTGTAGATCCCTTGCTGACAATTGCCCACCCTCGCCCTCTCATACTAGCCCCCTGCCCTGCTCCCTTTTTCTCCGCTTTCCTCACTGTGTTCTTCCCCCTATGATTGTAAAGCGCTGCGTTCCTTCCCGAAGACAGATCAGCACACAAATATAATAATAATAATAATAATAATAATAATACAAGCACCTGAAATTCCTGTGCAGGTATCAGAGTGTATCCAGAAATCTGCTCGACACGAGGAATCCAGCATCAGGACTTGGGAAGGCTTTTTCAGGAATGTTATAAGCAATCTCCCTTGTGTGCCGTCTGGTGTGATTTGTCATGTGGGATCAGCGTTTGGCTAGCCTCCGCTGTACCGCTGCAAGTACCATCACTTACACATACTGTTGGTGCCTGGCTTGTACACACACTGCCAATAGAAACAGGCTAATCCCACCACTGTGCCTAAGGAGTCAAAACAAAGAAATTGCCCCAGGAAAAGACAATGAATGGTGTGGCCAAAATGAGGCTCACTCTAAATCCCTATGTTCAAGGAGGATGTAAACACTCATGCTACACATCCCACAAATGATCATGGCGCATGTGCAATGCTCTTCACATGCATGTATGTATGATACTAATAAATCGCAAGCCTAGCCAGGAAGTGATGGAGCGCTGGACAAATAGGGGTGTTATACATATGGGGGGTCACTGGTGGAGCTGGCTGTGCAGTGAACATGAGCCGGTCCTGTAATCACGTGCTCTATGGTTCACACGGCTAAATGAGGAATTTCATGAACAGAAAAGTCCTCACTGATTTCCTGAACTGTAAAAATGCCAGAGCCATGCAGATGTACAGTGAGATGGTGCTCCAAAGGGCCAGAGAGCAATAGGAAAAGGCATGCTTTGAGTTTCTAGTATCCCCATGTTGTGGCTTCTGGTGCTGTGATGGACTCCAGAGATTAAACATTTTTCAGCTAGCTAAGGTGACACTAGTTGACACAAACACGTATATGATACAAACTGTTCCAAAGATGAGCCAGATTGGAATTCGTAGCAATGTTGCTCCCTCAGAGTGGGGGAAACCTGTTGGATTGGTTTGAGGCCAGTGATTAGTTTTGCTGCTGTTTAATGTCCTGCTTTGATTTCTGCGAGGACTGTGGTAGGAATGCCAGAGAAGACTGCATTTGCCCATCCAAGCCTGATAAAAAGAGGGATTGGTTGGCTGTCCACCAACGAATTTATCTTACTAGCAACTTGAGCTAGGACCAGGTCAAATGGGCCTGTTGGCCAAGAAAGAGTGGTTGCGGTCCATGTTGAAGACTAATGATTTTGTGATTGGGGCTAGTTTTGGTGTGGCCCTGAGAGCCAGGATTAGAGAATTTGACGGTCTAGGAATGAAAACTTGGTATTAGTCATGTTCCGTTTAGATATGTACTGGACATCCAGGACTGAATGAGCACAAGCGGTACCTTAGCTGTGCGAGGTATGCTGCATGGCTGACCTTCAAGTGTAATTGTGCTTCATCTGTGTATTGATGCACAGAGTTATTGGGGTCATTGACGAGCGCTCCCAGAATCTTCATGTAAAGATTGAAGAGGAGTGGCAATAGAATGGAGCCTTTGGGGACTCCAGAAGTGACTGGATGGTGCACTGATCTGCCCTAGCTAATGATGGCCTGGCAGCTAGGAGGCAACCCAGGCAAGTGTAGAGTCAGTGACTCCCATCCATGTGGGAAGAAGTCTGAGAACTGTGGCTTTCAATGCAGTTGACCTTGCTCCTGAGAGGTCTAGCAGGACTGGGAAACATGGGTCTCAATCTGACCCTGGGGAAAAAGATCCATGGTTAGATATCAGAGCTCATGTCCATCTCACCTGATAATACGACTTCAATCACGATTCTCAAACCACTTAGGTGGAACAGGTGACTTTTTTCCATCATTTTCAGAAACCCTGATGAAACAGTGTGGATGTGAGTGCAGGTTCTGTTTAACTTCTGGGCCTCTTGCAGCAGTGGCAAGCAAAAGCCCCTGATCAGGCAATGTTTCTACCAGGTAGGCACCACAAAGCATTTACTTTCTATTTAGAACATCACTAAAATGGGTGCTTTTAAGCATGAGTACTACTGTACTGCTTTCCAACTTGTGACAATGTCACATTGGGTGACCCTCCTGCGGGTCTCTGGTGGCCGGGAATGCCCCCATGTATAGTGAGGAGCTAGCCATAGGGGGTAAATAGGGGCTTCTCGGGGATCCTTCCACACTGCTCAGAACCAACCATGCACCAGGAAGCAACCCTCCTCCACAATATGAACTGCCAGAAAGCAAGCCACTCTGTTGATGTCAATTCCACTTCCTGTGGAAGTTCCTATGGGCCTGTGATCTGCCCCCGAAGCTAGCGCGGGAGACAGGGTACAATGCACCTGCTCTAGGAAGTCCGAGAGAAGCAGGCCAACCAACATCTCCTTTTCCCTGTGGGATACCTACATTTCTGATATCACTTCTAGGTGACACTGCCTTGAGGTCTACGTCCTTGGCCTGCATCTATTATTGTGGCTCAAATTATCTTGACAACTGAGTCGTTCAGTGGACCTTTGCTTCGCCTTATACTATATAATATTCCGCTTATCTATCAAGCTTAGCCTGAATCTGTTCTACCTTGGACAACACATTAACCAACTTCAAATCTATATTCCCAATTGTAAATGTCAGCAAAATAAAATGCTCACTTACAGGGCATTATTTCCCACTATGAAAACAGGCTGGCATGAGGAGTATTTGACACCCACTCAAAAACCAGTCTCTTTATTGCCTGTACCCTCATAATCATGGGCAGCTGTTGGTCATATTTGCCCATTATTAAATTTAGCCCTATTCTTTATATTATCTACTGATGTAAAGCGCATATAGGCTGTTAGATATGGGTGATATGATATGATTGTTTTTTTAGAACATGCTTAATACCCAGAGGTTTCTAAGTGCGGACCGGGGATCGAACCTGTGCTGCTCAGTGTTTGTCTTGCTTCCAAGGCGAGCACGTTGCCCCTGAGCTATCCTCCCGAGGCAAAAAAAAATGTAACCATTACCCCGGACTTCCAGAATAAGCTGCCGTAGCAGAATTCCAAATCAAACAAATCAAAAACACTGATTTCTATTAACAGAAATAAGGGGAATAAAATCAGCTGAGCTGATATGGTTATGGACAATTCACGCAATACGAACATTCAGGGGAGGATCAAACCGACGACTATCGGGTATGCTTTCATTTAATAGATTAAAGGCATTTGGAAAGTTGGCCTGGGTACACTAGAGAGCAAACAGACTTCTAGTTTGGACGAAGCCTCTTTTATGTAAGGATGATGCATTAATAGGACGCCACCAACCACTTCGCTCAAGGTGGACACCAGATGACTCCCAGGCAAATCATGAAAGGCGCAGAGCCTCCGGCAGCCTTCCAATTGTAGACTCCGGCAACCTCCAAAGCTGATGCCCAGTGAAGCGTTCGCATTCAGTAAAAGGTCGCTCCCAGTCTAGACAAGACTTGACATAGCGGAGGATTCACAAAATGGCCACCAAACCCACATCAAAGTACATTGCTTCAACACCACAGAGCACAGAGCACAGAGACTCAGTCTCAAGACCGCATCGTGAAACCCTGATGCACATAAGAAATCGCCACTGAGCATGGCGCGCAGGATGTTGTGGTTTCAGGGAAGCGCACCAGAGACTGCGATGGAACCGGCTTGGGGGCTGGAACAGGTAAGTGATGAGGGAGGGAGTAGAGCAGTGGTGGGGCTGCACAGCAGGAGAATGTGTACCGGGGGGACACTCCCCCGAAATGGACAGGACGATGGGAGTGTTAGGCACCATTCTCTGGGGTTGGATGGCCTTCATGGCTGCCTTCTGCAAAGTTAGTCTTATGCTCGTGGTTTGGCGACATAGATCCGGAGAAGCCATAGTGCAACTATGAGCAACTCCCCTTCTGCCGGCACAGTCTGTCCGTGTTACAAATTCCCACCACAACAAATGACACCAGCCATGGTCGCCAGCGAGGTTTCACCAACAACAACATGCATCTGTATATGAAGCATGCATAGGCCCTGTGCCCCCTCTCCCCCCAGCCCCTACATTTCCAAGTCATCAACAGGATCCAGCATTACTTACACTAAGTGAAACCCAGCCATCTGGAACCACAGCTCTTTGGAGTCCCCTTAACCAGCTTTTTTTCAATTGTTTTACTCTGATACATTATCTCTCAATAGTCTGAAACCCTATTCACAGAATAAGTATGTTTTCCTGGGAAAGGCGGACACCAGTGCCTTGGATACCACTATGTGTCTGTTTCATTTACAAGAGTGTAAAGAAGGCTAGTCCCAGAGGCAGTGCTAGGTGGAGGGCTGAGGGGGCTATAGCCCTGGGTCTTTTGGTTGTAGCCCCGGATAGAAGCTCAGGGCTTATAACCAAAAGGCTAGCTAGCCCCCAGTCCCGACATTAGCGTAGCCCCAGATCTTTTCCAGACCTAGCAACACCCCAGGATAGTCCACATAGCTGCAACGCTCTCTTTCGTTGAATACGAAGCCCCCATGTTTGGAATGAGCGTGCTGGTCCCAGCCACCGAAGCGCACTTGTGTCAGAGCATTGCATGGAGCGGCGCATACCCATTATTGGAGGAAGACTTCTGTTCTGTAACCACTTCAAATGCAAGACAGTCTGTCTGGAAGAAGCTTTCATAACGCCACATAAAACGCTGGAGGCCTCTGATCTTTTTATGCGCGTACATGTGGCGCACACAACACTGGAAAGTTTGTCAATGTGCTTTTCATTGGAAAAAGCTGCGATCATGTCCCAGTTATTCAAAGTAGAACGAAGCATGATGACATCGCCAGCAACCAACTCAGGAAGCGCGCAAACTGGACACGGAGGCAACCGACGTGTAAGGGAGGCTACGCAACAGGCCATCGGCTGACGACAAATAAACCATAATCGGAACCAGAAGAATAAATCCATTAAGATCAACTGGCACAAGACTGAATTTTATAAAATAAAAGAAAAAGTGGGACGAGTCGAGTCTGCAATCTTGGAGACTTTCTGCACAACTTGCAAGTATTTTGCTGTGACCGGAGGGACACAGAAGGGCATGTCTGGGGAGAAGACTCAGACTTGACCCCTGCAAAGCCAAACTAAAGGATGCTCAAGGGACAACCTTAGTGGGCAAGGCTACTCAGGAGTCCTGCTGGTGGCAACGATTTCCAGAATGGCGCCCACTCCCTCTGCCTTCGGGCACCCTAAAGTAGAAGCCTTTTGTATGCCTGCTCTCAGGTACCACCGGCCTTCGCATTAATGAGGAAACTCATGTAACAAACGGGAGTGCAAGAAAGATATGCACGCGGTCCAATGCAAGAGTCTTGCATTGTATCCGCTACGGTTCTTGTCATTTGAAATATTGACACACAGCCGACACATGATCCATGCTCTGGCCCAATACGAGAGCCTTTGTCTCGGTGAGTGACTGCCGATTGATTGATCCACTGATTTTTTCTGCATCGCGGATAGGCTTAAAAACAAACCAATAGTACCTCTCCCATCTCTCCGGGGTGTGTTGACAGACGGAAACTGTGCTGCCCATGCGCAAGCTTTTGTCTGAGCTAAGTGCGTGAAGACATATGAGGATGTGCTAACACTTACCTACACCCGTTATGTTATTGTGCATTTTTATAGCGCCGTATATACCATTGGTATGATCTCAAAGCGCTGTGGGTTGAACGCCGCTGGGGACCGTAGTACAAGTAATTGGAGAGAATGGGGTATTATTTAGTACTTGGGTGCACTCAGTATGTGTGCTGCTGGTGTGGTTTGCGTGGCGAGTGGCTGCATTGTAATGCTACACGCGGTGCAGTGGTTGTGGGAGATGAGTAAAATGTGTGCAGCAAGGTAGTTGGCCCCAGAGTCTGCATTCTGGCGGCGGTGGAGCCAGTCAATCAGATTGTGTGTGCAGCTATGGTGATCTATTTTTCATGGGCTACAACTGCGTTCTAAAGACTGTTGAGGTGTGCAGGGAGTAGAGTATTTATGTGTGCCGCTAGGCTGAATTGATTGAGGAGTATATAGCTGCCTTCTATTGTTTGTTGGTGTAAAGAAGAGAATGAGCATATTGGTATGAGTGAGTATCTGTGCTTAATAGTGAGCAGCCCCTATTCCTGGTTACTTTCCAGAGCCCGCTGAGCTGACTGTCCCGGTGGTTTGTGGTAATGGTTCTCCAAGAGAGATTCTCGGACTAGTGCGGAGTATGTTGTGATTGCCCAGTTAGTGGGTCCTTGTTTCTGAGGCTCGGTTGTAAGTGCCAGAGGACCCATTTTCCGCGTCCCTGGTCATTGTTTATAGCGGGTGGCTGGGTATTCCTGACACATTTATGGTTTCAGGTGTGGAATTATATTGCATCAATGTTGTCCCTCCTGAGAGCATGAATGCAAGAGAGCTGACTGACTGGAGGACGCAGTGCATATTCTCAGGAGATCAGAGCAAGTCCAACGAAGCATAGTTGATATAGCGCCTCAGGTGAGGTAGTTTATTTTATTGTTCATTTGTAACATGCTTAATACCAGTGAGTAGTTTCTATGCGCATGATAGGGATTCGAACCTGTGTTATGCTGCGCTGTCTTGCTTCCAATACAAACGTGTTGCCCCCGAGCTATCATGATGTTATTCCAAGGTAGGCAAGGGTAACCTGACTCGATCAGATACCACCTTGTGTACCCACTAGGTGACATGATCTGGCCCAATTCTAATGTTTGAACATAAGTGTCCTCTATGTACTTCCGGCGGTGGACCGACAAGACGTGCCTGGCTTGAGCTCTGAGAAGGCGCTCCCCGCAGGCCTGAAATTTCCCACAATATGCATTAATATACCCAAGAACAAAGCTTGGTGCTTTTGAGCACTCACCTCGCTCGTTCATGGAGCAAAACTGAGCATTCAGTGGTGCAGTACCATTGATGACCAAAAAGCATGGTGTAGGAAGATGGTAGTCTCTAACTGGGGCAGAGAGCGGACCGGCACTGAGACACTCCCTGACCGGGCTTTGTGACTACCAATTTCGGTGTTGACCCAGAGGCGCAGTCACGCTTTGCTTGCCCTCAAGCCACAGTTGGCTTGATTCTGAGTTTGGGTCACAACAGCTCTACCTGGGTTCTGGCTCCTCCTTGTGCCTGCTGGGCTTACCAGGGTGTTAAAGCGGCGGCCCCCCTGTGGGATCATCGGCTTTGTTCCGCCTGGATTCGTGGCCACATATAGGGCTCGCCTCGGTGCCAAGTGGAGTGACTGCTGTTACTCGCCTCCCATCGCATCAGGGAATGGAATCCGAGAACAATGGACAACAGCGGACGCTCAACCTGTGCTCCCCCTCGAGGGTGGAACTTGCGTCAAACTTTGCCAATATCATTGAAGAACAGAGATCTCTGCTGTAGAGCCTACAGCGACTGTGCCACGCACGCAATGCATGTTATAATGGAGCCTGGCTTCCCCTCATACACCCTCCCTCCTGATAAGTCAGTTTGCTTGAGTCAGCAGAGAAGTGAGACAGGAGATGCAGAGCACTGCTGGGAGCCACTAATTTAGGATCCAGGTCTGGCAGGCCCTGAACTGGCAATTTAGATGAATGCCTCTTTGAACACGTACAGCTCCTGGTGATATTCAGTGGAGATCAACGGTGCACACATTTGTCCAGTCAAGCCCACAGTGAGCATCCAGACATCGCACATAAAGGGGCTATTGAGCCCAGCCTACGCATGAAGTAGCAACTGAGCTCGGATTGTTATATTAGTCATTTTTATTAAATGGTTAAAGCTCGATGAGGTGCAACCCCTACCTGCCTACCTGAAGGCACCAGTCCCTTAAGAAACTAAGGCCTTCACCCCCTGCAACAGTGCATCTGCCCTCCTGTTGAAGGAGGGCCAGACTGGCCGTGCAGCCCTGAAAAGTCCGGAAAAGACACTGTCTACTCCTGTCTATTCGTCATCTGTCTGCTACGAGGCCGCCTGGGTTATCCTTGTAAGCTGCTGCCATTAACTGTTGTGGGAATTACAACTATGCACATCTGCCTGGATTTCATACCTGAGCTGATGGAACAGCCCAAACTGGAGAAACAACCTTGTGTTTTCTCCCATCTCTATGGAGTTGGCTATGGAGTTCTCCCCGCAAGCTTCGGCTACAACTCTTCTCCTCGTCGCCTGGGCCTTGCTTAGTCGACCCCTACCCCCTGCATCCCACTTCGCTTCACATGGAGGCTTCCTGAAGATGCCACTCTCCACTACACTGCGGGCCAAACCTCCTGATCTACACCACATTGCCTGCCTGAAGCTCCACTGCAGAATTTGTGGTGCGCCACTGCCTGCCTGCACGGATGGCCATTTCCATCCTCCACATCTGCAGATTATGGCCCTCTTCTCCACTTCCTTCTTCATCTGCTGTATTAATCATCTGGATTCTCATTAAAGCATTTGTCCAGATCCAGATCTAGCCGAGATTTTTCTTATTTGATATCCATGACCTACTTTCGGCAGCTAGGCCACCTGGTGAGTTTGTGTCATGCCTGTGCAGTCTCTACCTCTATCCTCTATCCTCATCTCCTTCTCTATGGCACTCTCCATCTTCCCCATCTATTCTAACTGCCATGCATTCACCTGTCCTCCCTCTCTCATGAAGTCTGGAAGGAAAAAGTTCAAAAAAGATCTTGAAACCTCTAACCCTGGTCTACCCATCGCAGACACCTGTGTCAGCGCTACTTCCAGACAGATTGTTACTGATATCCTCTTTTCCATCCCTACCCAGATCTATGGACTCCTCATCTGATCTCTACTCTCGTCTATTTCATCCTCACCCATTAATGGTGGCACTAAATAGTAAGTATTCTTGGCATGCTTCTCATCTTCCAGGTGTAACATTAATGTCTACCACAATGGCACTATCATGGCTCAGGATCCTCAACCCAACCTCTTCCTCTTCGATAATCGCCTGCTGTTGCTCATCAACTTCCTTATCGGCCTGCTGCTCCTCCTTCATTGTTCTCTGCACCTCCTCCTCCGACACGCTTAATGCTCACTGTGCTATCAAACATTCTTCTGACATCTGCCTCCTTCTTGAAGACTGACCTCAAAGTCCTTGCTCTCACTGAGACGTGGCTCAATCCCAGTCAATGCTTTTGACCCCCTCCTCCTGATGGCTACACAATCATCTCCAAGCCTCGTCCGAACCGAGCTGGCGGTGGTGTAGTCCTGTTCTTCCCTGAGTGAGCCCCTTCTTCTCTCATACCCACCAAGCCTTACTCCTCCTTTCAATGCCTGATCTGCAAACTTGGCGTCTCTCCCACCTCTTTCCCCACTATTGCTACTGTCTACAGGCCCCCCTCACCCTATCTCTCTCTTCTTGTCAGAATGGGCCGATTTCTCCTCTGGTCTCCTGAATTTGACCACAAAACTCCTCCCCCTTGGTGACTTTAACATCCACCTTGATTCTACCATTTCCGCCTCTACTCTCTTCCGTAACATCTGTACCTCTCTCACTGTGACTATTCTCCCTTCTGGCTCTCACCACACTGTTGGACACACTCTGGCTCACCAACCCTTTCTCCTGGTCTGACCACTCCCTTCTCTCCTCCAAGTTGGGACCTCTCAGCCCCCTGACCGAGCCCCCCACAGCACTGCCAACCTCTTTCGCGGTCATCACTCCGATGAAACGAGCGTCAGTTGCTGCATTCTCCTCTACCTTTATCCCCCTCCCCCGCTGACTCTCACATTGACTCCACTCACGACAATCTTCATCTTGTTATCACTAACTCTTGACATTCTTGTCCCTGTCATGAGATTGATGTCTAGTCTATATTATTAATTGATGATGAATTTGGAGATTTTGGATATGATAAATTAAAACACATTTTGTAAGTCTACTCCGTACACTAACATATAAAAAGCATGGTTTGCAATATAAATTGCATGTAGCATACTAGGGAGATAACTACTTTGCATGTTTCCTTTATTGGGGCCATTTTATTTGATAATTAAAGAGGGAATGGTTTAGGAAACCAAAGATCCATGAGCAAACGTTTACCCTATAGTGGAGAATACAAAATTAAACAGTTTGACCAATACGTCTGGACACTTAAAACCATAAAGTGTACAATTTAATTTATAAAGAATACACCAAATGCAGAAAGTGCCTTTCTCCAATTCTCTTCTGCATTGTGTGATCTCTGGTTTAGCCACTGCTTAGATGTGTGACACATGTGCCCCAGAAATTGTACCTGGAAGGTAGTATGGTCCTTGCATTGTATATGTTTTGTTTTGAACTACATATTGACTTACAGGAGGGATAAGTGTACTTATTTCTCCAAGGGGGTGGATATAGTTATTTTTCTGGTGGCCCGTGGAAGGATGCTGGTGGGGCATGACAGCTGTCTAGGAGGCCTATAAGTAGGGCATTTCCTGAGTCTATAGAAGCAAGGACTATGGCTTGCGCTGCTGTCCCGTAATTAGATAGTAAGGAACGACGACATTCACAAGAACGTTGATGTGGTGCAAGTGATCAGGATAACCATCAGGGGTGAGTGAGATCAGAAAAAGCCATTGAGTGCCACATCTGTAATGGGGGTTTGAATATGTGGTTTGGCATCAACATTGCTGCCTTGATGAGGCTTAGTCTCATGAAACGGCAACGTCCAGATGAGGCGGAGGGAGGTTTTTAAGGGGGCAATGCCATCCACTGATGACTTCTTCATATTTAGTTGGGTGTTGTCAGCTCTTGGTGCACACATATTTGGTCAGCAAACAGGATCAGCCTAGGGGTTATATGTGGCGATTAATAAATGGGACAGAGGATGGAGCCTTCGATGACACTACAGGTGACTGTAGAAGGTGAGATAGTAAGTTCTTGCTGTATGTCTGAGAGGAAATATTCAAACAACTAAAAGAAATTGTGGTAAGACCTCAAGTGTATTGAGACAATGCAGTTGTTGACTGTGTTGAAGGAAAGTAGATTGATATAGGAGGATTGACCTGGGTCCCCCTGCTAAGGAACTGAAGGGAACCCTCAATGACTCGTGTGGCTCCAGATTCTAAGATGCACCGTGGGTAAATTTAAAGCTGGAGGCCGTTATCAATGTCAGTTTTGAGCAGTACTGCCACTTGGTCGCTCAAGAAGCCCCTCCCAGTAATGGGATACATACTGCATGTCTGAGTGATGATTAGAATACACACCTCTGCAATCATCCTGTTTGTGTCACCCAAGAACAGCAGGTTTAAGGCTTCTTCCTCATTGGTTGCCTGTTGAAGGGATAGGCTCTTTAAGTGGATATTCTGATCAGGGTCCTCCATGATGGTCACTTTCCTGTGTGGATGAAAGGTGTATTTGTTAGAGGAACCCAAAATGGACCAATTCATTACCATAAACCAAAAGATCATTCCACATGTGGTAAACAATATCAAGTAATCATATAACATAAAATAAAGGAGCGACCGAAGGGCTTGCCATGGCAATGCTATGCCTACATTTCTCCACGCAAGCATTGCCACAGGCGACCCACTGCTATTAATATAGGGTTCTAGACAAGAGGCTAGATACATTCTACTGCCAATAGGACACATTTGTATGATAAGAGATACAATGGGAACCACCTTGCAACAGCACTACTAATATTTAAAGTGTCATTTGATCCAAACATAATAGAGGGCACTGCAGTAAAAAAGCCTCTGGCACCAGGAGATTAACCCAATAGAGTAGTGATAAACAGATACATTCTCTCTGGGTACTGCGTGCTCACCTCTATGTCTAATAGATCCTTTAATTCATGCTAAAGAATGGCCTTTTCTGTCATATTTAAAACAGGAAACTTTATGAAATGATGATTCAGTGATTTTTATAATAAAAATGCATAGTGAGGAAACCGATTCGTAGCAGACAAAGCCAATGCATTTCGGACTACGTCCGTCATCGCGGCTCAATCTCCATCATCTTGTGCTGAAAGCCTGAATCATCAATTGATATGCAAAAGAAGACATTTGTGACCTGCATCACTAGTGTTCTAGAACTTCCGAAATCCTTTGATGTGGATATCTTCAAGCAAAACCTTAAAGCTTGCACCTATATTCATCCTGCTTTGCGCCTGCAACTAATCACCCTCTTCTACTTCATCAGCTACCTTCTGGGTCCATCCAGCCATTGGATGTATATATGTATGCAATGTATATAGCATGATCCTAGCTAGAAAGCTACAGAGTGCTATGCCATGGAGCGAGTGGTAAATGGTTGGATGGAGTGATTGTATTGTCAGTCTATGGTCCTCATTTGTCGGTCAAATGTTCCTTGAAGAACAGAGTCTTCCAATCTTTTCTGAATGGCAGGTAGGGAACTCACATCATGTTTGCAGGAAGCTTGTTCCATAGCTTGTGTTCCATAGCTTGTGAGCTTAGCAGAAGAATGCGTGTTTCCTGGTCTTCTACTACTTGCACTGCTTGCATTTTAGTTTGGCGATATCTTGGCTCATGGTGCTGCGTTGTGCCCACCGGTGGTGATCATCTTTTCAACTAAGTATGATGGCGTCGTGGCCAGAGATTTGTAGGTGATGCAGGCTGTCTTGAAGGTGATGTGAGCTTGGGGGGCGGAGGACCAGTGCTATTCCGAGAGTGGGGGGAGATCTGGTGGGATTTCCTCAATCGTGCAATGAAGCATGCTGCAACACAGCTTTCAGAGGGTGTCCAGTCATAATGTCGAACCAATAATGTCGAATTACAAAAATGTCGAATCCAAAAAGTCGAAAACAAAAATGTCGAATTTTTATTTTTTTTATTTATATATTTTTTTTGGGCTCCAGGGGTAAAAAAAAAGGGGTAAAACAAAAAAAAATTAAAAAAAGGGGGGTTGGGGGGGGGACCCCCCCATTTCGAAAAAAAAACAACCAAAAAAAAAAATTCGACATTTTTGTTTTCGACTTTTTGTTTTCGACTTTTTGACTTTCGACATTATTGGATTCGACTTTTTGACTATAAACCCTTTCAGAGTGGTCTGAGTTGCGGTTGATACACCAGCCGGGGGGAGTGTGACAGCAATAGGTCCTGGATGACAGATCTGAAATCTGAGGGAGGGATGAATGGTTTCCTTTGGTGGAGCAATGAGAGCTGGTACCAAGATATGTCTCCTTGGTGATGTGCGCTTTGAAGGAGAGGTTGCAATCGATGGTGAAGCCGAGGGACTTTTCAAAAGGGCCAAGTTGAGGGCAGAAGCTGTTGAAATCCATCTCTATCAGCCAGTTCAGCACTTCAGTGCCTTTGGCGGGACCTCTGCTGAGGAGGAGTTCAGTTTTGTTAGGGATGAGTTTCAGGCAAGAACTTGATGTCTGGCTTGGATCATGGAGAGGCAGTGTTTCAGTTAGTGAATGTCATCGACGTAGTTGACCTTTAGGAATATCTGTGGGTCATCAGCATACTGATGGACCGTGATGTTGAGTATGGCCCCAGTGACTCCTGGTAGAGGTGGAAGAAGACAGGGGAGATGATGGAGCCCTGTCCTATGGGACAGCCATTCCTAGGCATAAAAATAGAGAAACATAGCACCCTACAATTTCAATAATACATTCTACTCATCAACTCCCAATCTGGAGGCCCCCTTACTCCACAACACTCAAATTGTATCCCTCCATGTGCAGACGAAATGATGCTGATCTGCGATTTAAATGCTGTGGCTACTCTTGTCCTT
The DNA here is from genome assembly GCF_040938575.1 of Ambystoma mexicanum. NCBI lineage: Eukaryota > Metazoa > Chordata > Amphibia > Caudata > Ambystomatidae > Ambystoma > Ambystoma mexicanum. Next base: position 1,172,727,197 of record NC_090928.1, on the reverse strand, counting down.
CTTGACCTTCTTTAATGTCGACCAAACCCTCGTGTGCCACTAGCGCATGAAAAGGAGGAGCTGAACGGTTTAGACCTAGATTAGGGGAAAGAGCACAGAGTGGGAGAGCAGGCCACACCGCGTAACACAAGAGAAGGGCCATTTCCTGACATTACTGGCTTTATCAAAACAGATGTGAACTGCAGTGGGGTGGGAAGAAGAAAGCAAAGTCTACTGTCAACAACTTTAATGTTAAAAATCATAGGCACTTAAAATGACAAGATCAGTAGGATAGAGCCTGAGTGATCTGGAAAACAGGCCTGGTCGATATAGCACTCAGAAGCTAAGAAATAAGGGTAGAGGGAGAGAAACAAGGGAAGCGAAAGGAACACTTGTCAACACATAATGCCGCCTACATCTGCTTAGGACACCCCAAAGATTTTGGGAAGGACCAGTCCACGGAGAGAGAAATGAATCACAATTCTGAAATTCGCTCATTTTTTCCCCCCTCTTAATTTCCTTACACTGGCAGGGCAAGGAACTGATAATAGAAATTGAGACTGAGAAGAAAGAACACGTGAAGGAGAATACAAAGAGACAAGAGAGGAAAGATAAGCTGGTGCAAGGCCATAAAGAGATTTGAAGACAAGACAGAGAAAGTTAAATTTGAGACAAAAGTGAAAAGAAAGCCAACCAAGAGAAGACAATGGACAAGAAACTGAATCACGAGGGGAAAGAATAAATGTGAACATATAAATGTAGAAATCGAAAGCTTAGTGGCATCAAACATGAGAAAAGAATTAGATTTACGAATGTTGAACAGATAGCGACGAGCACATGAGGTAATAGAAATATGAGAAAAGGATAAGTCAGTATTAAGATAAAGACCAAGATTACAAGTAGAAGATGATATAGGTGGTTGTGAAGGGGAAAAGAGACAAAAGAAGGAATAGTATTAGCGGGAAAAAAGAGAACTTCAGTTTTAGTAGCATCTAGGACAAGAAAATTATCAGACATCCAGCATTTAATATCAAGAAGACAAAAGGTAAGATGATTATGTATAGAAGATGAAAAAGAGGAGAAAAACAGAAAGGTGGCTATCATCCACATAGAAACGATGAAAGTTCCCAAAAGACGGAATGATAGCAGCAAGAGGAGATGTGTACAGAAAGAAAAGAAAAGGTCCTAAAACAAAGCCATGAAGAAGAGGTAGTGGATCATAAAAGGACCCCTAAACCAAGATAGCGAATACTTTTGATATGATATGATATGGCATTTATAACGCACCTATACACAAGTGTTTTAAGGCACAAAGAGGCAAGGGAGGGGGAACAAGGGGAAGACCGACAATGATCCTACTAGGCCAGGTGTCATTCAGATCACGCAAGTGCATGGGAAGGGGGAAAGGGAAAAGTGTGTGGGGGAGGGAGAGGTGGCGGGTGGGGGGACTGTAGAAAACAGTCGCCAGTTACAGGGGTTGCCAGGGAGGCAGTGCAGGTGTGCAACTGGTGGGGCCTGGGCCCGAGATCAGAAACGCTGGCCAGGTAACCAGTGCAGTTTCTGGCAAGAATTCAGCAGGGGAGAGAAAGCAGAAGCAAAGAGGAAGGTTTTGAGGTGCTTCTGGAACCAGAGATGGTTCTCCTAAAGTTTCAGGGAGGCAGCAAGGCTGCTTCAGTGGGAGGGCCCTGCCAAAGACAGATCTACCACCAACAACTTGTTGCTTGGAGAAGCGACTCACCCTGAGGGAGTTGGAGGCGGATGAGCGAAGAGCTTGAGAAGGAAGAGATTTAGGAGGAGAGAGTTGAAGGTATTGCAGCCTCAGAAGGACTTGTGGACAATGCAGAGGGTTTTGAACTTAATCCTCCCAGCCACTGGTAGCCATTGCAGAGATTTCAGTCCTGGAGAGATACGATCCCTGGGCTTGAGGCCAAGGACAAGTCTTGCATCCTGTTCCGGATAAGTTGCAGAGGGCGGAGAGTAGAGGCAGGCAGATTTAGAAAGATGCTGTTACAATAGTCCAGCCTAGAGAGAACCAGGGCTCTGGAGACAGTGAGCTTCTGGGGGAAGGAGAGGAAAGGAAGAATACCTCAGAGGAGGTGCAGCTGGTAGTGTGACTTCTTAGAGATGTCAGAGATGTGAGGAGAGAAGGAGAGTGTGGAGTTCAAGATGACCCCAAGATTTTTAGCTTTGCAGGTGGGAGCAGGAAGAGGGCCAAGAGAGGCCGGCCAGAGAGCTGCAGGGAAGGAGGAAGTGGGCGTTGCCGATGAGTAGAATCTCAGTCTTACTGGCATTAAGACAGAGGTCATTGGCGGCACACCATTCCTGGATACAGACAGACAGTCAGTGATGAGGGAAGTAGAGGAGGAGGCCAAGGGTAGCCTTAAGATTAGCTGGGTATCATCTGCATAGCACTGAAAATTGGGGCAGAGAGCGGCGATGTGGTGGGCAAGGAGTTCCAGGTATTGGTTGAACAGCCAGGGAGAGAGGTTAGATCCCTGGGGGACACCACAGGTAGAGAAAAAGATTTCGGAGAGTAAGGACCCAAGTTGGACCTGGGAGGGTCGGTCGGAGAGGAAAGAAGTCAGCCACGCTAGAGCCTGACCGGTGATACCCAGGTTATCATGGAGACGGTTGAGCAGGATGGCATGGTTGACAGTGTTAAAGGCAGAAGAGAGAGCAAGTAAGATGAGGATGCACGGGGTGTTAGAGTAAAGGTTGGAGAGCATGTCTTCACGGATGTTCAGTAGAGCAGTTTCTGTGCTTCTGGCAGCTCTGAAGCCAGACTGATGGTCATGAAGACAACCAACAGATTCAGTGTGGTTCAGGAAGGGAATGATGGAGGCAGGAGGGGTCAGCAGAGGGATCCTTAAGAAGAGGGTGCACAATGGAGTGCTTTGGGGGGTGGGAAGACTCCAGTGGCGAAGGAGTGATTGCAGAAATCAGCCAGGGCAGGAGCCAGGGAGTCGATGTGGTCCTTGATAGTTTTGGAGAAACAGGGGTGAACCTGTTTCGACGAGACTTTCATAGATCGGACTTGTCTAGAAACCTTGTCTGCAGAGAAAAGGGGAAAGGCAGAGAAGGAGGGAGGGGGGTGGCTGCAGAAGGGCCAGAGGAAGAGCAGGGAATAGAGGGAGGGGGGCGATAGGAGGAGAGTGAGGACAGGATGATCCTCTGTGATATGATTTGGTTGGATAAATATGAACGAAACCAAGATAGAACAGAACCAGAGAAGATGGAAGAAGTTTATGATCCACAGTGTCAAAAGCCGCTGATAAATCCAATAGAATCAGAAGAGAAGAGTGTTTAGAGTAACAAGCATAAAGCAGAGCATCATAAACAGAAAGGAGAGCAGTTTCAGTAGAGTGGAAAGGGCGAAAGCCAGATTGAAAACAAGGAAGAATAGAGTTTTCAGTGACAAAATTAGAGACCTAGGAATAGACAAGAAGCTCAAGAAGCTTAGAAAGACAAGTAAGAAGAGAAATGGGTCAAAAATTAGCAGGAAGTGCGGGGTCAAGGCAAGATTTCTTTAGAATGGGAAGAATGGAAGCGTGTTTACATGCAGAAAGGGTGTAGGAAGCAAAGAAAAATTAATTGTGGTAATCAGAGTCACACCAGTATTTGAATTGCCTAAAGACCCTCAGTCCAGTAGATCTCTGCAGATCCAAATTATATATGAATGGTTTATGTTTTTTAAGGCACCTCTTCACAAGACACGTCACCTGTTAAAGCAACGTGAAGGTCTACCTCCGCCAGACATTACCTGAAAGCTTCTCTCTTAGCATTGGATTTCTGTAGCTAGGGTGTCCAATAAGGGAATGTTAAAAAGCAGAGCACATCGGGACTTAGAGCCTACATCATTGGCGTTCATACAGCAGACTACAGTATAGTCACCCTTGAACCCATCTGAGGTCAAGGCAAAAAAATGTGGCCTTAGAGCCTAGGTCACTGGCAATCCAGCAGCAGACTACAGTATAGACACCCTTGAACCCATCTGAGGTCAAGGCGAATACATCTGGCCTTAGAGCCTAGGTCACTGGCAATCCTGCAGCAGACTACAGTACAGACACCCTTGAACCCATCTGAGGTCAAGGCGAGGAGGGGGAGAGAAAGTGGCAGCAAAAGCTTCAACTGACACACGCTTCATGGGTCGGATGACCGAGAAGGTAGGTGGCAGTGCTGGAGTTGGCTTAGCCTGAGGAGTAGAGAGGGAGAGATGGGAGGAAAGGAGAAAGTGATCATTCCAGGAGAGAGGAGTGGTGAGGGGGATAGAGAGGGGGAGGTCTGAGCAGATCAGAACATACATAGTGTGCCCTGCAGAGTGAGTCGGCCCAGAGGGGAGAATAGAAAGAGAGAGAGAGAGTCACAGATGTCGCAAAAGCATCCAGAGGAGGGACAGGAAGCATCCAGGTGGATGTTAAAGTCTCCAAGAAGGAGGAGGAGTTGAGTGGTCGAGGCCAGGAGGGAGGAGGAGAGGTCTGCCCACTCAGAGAGGAAGGAGGTGATCTGACCAGATGGCTGACAGATAGTAGCCACGGTATGAGTGGTCAGGAGAGAGAGTGCCTGCATACAAGGCATTAAGAAAGAGGAGTAGGCCTGCATAGGAATGACAGAGGCAGGAATCCACTCTGGGAAGATCAAGACTTCACCCCCTCTAGAACGGTTGATTCTGGGCACAGAGAGGATCTTGAAGCCATCAGGGAGGAAAGTGTTCAAACTTGTGACAGAGCTGGCCGTGTACCATGTCTCGGTGAGACCAAGGACATTGAGATCAAGTTCTTCCAGGAGGCGGAAGATGTCAGAGGAGTGTTTGACAGCTGAACGAGAGTTGAGAGTGGCAATATGCCAACCTTGAAAGACTTCTGGGGAGGGGTACAAATCAGAGGGTTCCCTAAGTATGGAAAAAGAGCTGTAACCAGGAAGGCACAAGGTGGGCGGGGCTTAGGCCAGGTGACTTAGATCCACTTGCAACAGCTCCCTATCTGCAAAGGAAAAGAGGCTGTAGGGTTCCCTAAGGAAAAAGAGCGACAACCAGGAAGGCCCCATGTGGGCGGGGCTTAGGTCAGGAGGGCTCCTTAAGTAGGGGAAAAGAGCGGCAACCAGGAAGGCAACAGTTGGGAGGGGCTTAGGCTAGGTGACCTAGATCCACTTGCATCTGCATCTGCTCCCCATCTGCCCAGATATAGAGTTTGTTCTTATTCTTAAATTTCACAGACAAATAAATTGAAAATGTGATCAGCCAAACTAGAGCTAAAGTGTGACTTGTAAACTTGGCAATGAAAGGAAGGGGGTGGGGGAGCAGGGAACATAATTTTGTTCGGAAATTCTGGGGACATATTGGAAGGAAAGTTAGCATTTCTGGAAGCACACGCGATGCAATTCAGATACACACAAAGCTGCAACATTAAAACACGCATAGGGAGAGATGGAGCAATGGATGTAGGGAGATTTAGAAAGATGGAGAGCTGGATCAAGGGACTAGGGAAGGGAAGCTGGAAGGGAGTGCAGGATAGAGGCCGGCATGGAGTGATAAACAGCCCTGACATGCATGCACAGAGCAGCAGATCTGCAGAGCACTGAGGGAAGCACGTACACTCAGTGTCCCGAACCGGACACACTGTCACTGAGACACAAGAACAAAGGCACACATGTGCATGCCGCACTGATTGGGATGGAATATACCTCTACATCCCTTACCCTATTATGGGTCCTGCAATATGACTCTAAATTGAGTGTTTATTGGATTGTTTATGAGAACCACATTGTAATGATTTGTATTGGGTAACTGTGGGGTTGCTAGGCTAGGTCAAGGATTTTTATTGTGTTGTCTAACCTGGTCACATGTCTGTTTTCTCCTTTCTTTTCCCCATTTTGTTCAACTTTCCTATGCACTTTAGTGATGAATTGGATAAAGAAGGAACGCAAGGATTACTTACACACACAGAAGCTGATCCAGGTCATGGAAGGACACAGTGAATAACATCATGATGTCCACCCATTGACCATATAAATCCATTGCTGTTCCAATATTTTATAACCATTTCTGTCCTGAGGAAGACAACTGTCAAGCCGTCACTCTCTTTTTCCAAAGAGACAGACGCCTTAGACACTTTTAGAGGTCGTCAAAACTACCTACTTAGTGATACCAGTGTGGCACATGAGAACGATGGAAGCCATACTAGGTACCAGTGGTTGACAGTTTAGGTCGAAATGGTGACAAGTGCTGTAGGTTGCATCCTTTATCAACTCTGCACTGCAAGCCTGTCTGACAATTTGTACATTTTATGCCACTCCAGAATAAGAGGCTGGAGAGTTGCTGCAATTTTAGACTTAGAATTGACTTTTGGACTGTGCATGTAGTTTGAGACTGGGGACAGTATTAGGACCCTTACAGGATATCCTTCTCTTCATTTTCATGTCCCCTATATTATTTTTTTTTCTCTGTCTCTCTGTCTCTCTGTCTCTCTGTCTCTCTCTCTCTCTCTCTCACAACTGCTTCTCTTTTTGGGGGGTCTGCACTTTGCATCCACCCCGTATTGCAGGGTGTTTATTTGGCTGTTATGTACTTTATTTGTATATATTCAATATTTATTGTCTGTTTTTATGCTGTTTTATTATGGATTCAGCATTATGTGTTATGTGATTTAATATGTGAATAATAAATATCATTTGATTTTAAATCATCCTTGACCTGGCCTATCCCCTCATTGCGCTCTTATACTGATGGTTACTTACCTTGCTTGATTTTTCTAGCAGTTTGTCCTGCGTGACCCCTTCTCTTTTGGTTACTTGTTCTGTTACTCCCCTGGGTCCACGCAGTAGGGGACACCTATCCTTGATCATATACTAGTACAACACGTTGTTACATGGGCTATATTGATTACATTTTCTCTATTTGAGATACTGTGGCATGTTATTGCAGGATAAGGCACTTATCAGTCTTCTACAACTCTTTTTTAGCATCTATTACGATGGCGACAGCAGACTCGGTCTTCTTTTCGGAGGAACAACTAGCTGCAGCGATTGAGGTACCTTCTTTCTTTGACAATATAGATGCAATCCAGGGAGATGGTGATAATTCCAACATCACCAGTGAAAACCTTTTAAAAATTAGGAAGAAAAAGTTTCGCACAGAAATGCATAGTCATCTGCTCAACGAGTATCTTAAAAAAAACATTATTCCACAGGGTCTAGTGGTGCGCCTAGAACCCTGTTTATTTATTGATGATGCAGAATATAAACAGGCTTTTTCCAGCGTGGCTATCAAATGCAGCCGCGATTTAATGCTTCTAACCATTAACACAGCATTGGAAAAGAGCACCATTATTGGAGAAGAGATCCAAAAAGCAGAGACTGCATTTTCATTAGATACTTCCCCCGCTAATTTAAAGGAGAAATTGGACCTTATTGAAAAGCAAACAAATGAGTTTATCAAATTAACCACAAATTAAAAAAATGGATAATCTCAGGAAAGACATGTTGGCCTTCACTAAAGAAGGCACCTTTCCTTATTTGAATGCTGAATATAAGGGACCAGGACAGTGGCAGAATCCAAACACTCCCCAAACGGGCTCTACATCTTACATGAAGAAGGTTACTTTCTCAGATACATCCTCGGATGGTAGTACGTCATATCCAAATAGAGGTTTACGAAACAGAGGAAATAGAAGGAATAGAGGACAGAACCGGGGCAGAGGAGGTAGACCTTACTGGCAATATCCTCAATATGGCACTCCACCGCCTTTTGCTCAGTAGGCGGGGGGCTTTTCATTTGTACCAATGCAAAATCCTTTTAAAATGGACACAGAAATTGAATTACAAAGTCTGTGTCATAAAATCAGACTGAGAGACTTCTTTGGGACGAACGATAGAGAACAAACTGACGTGGACTCAAATACTCCGTTCAGATGCAAGTCTACCTTTACGCCCAGTCTTTATATGGTCTCTGAAGAAACAGCTATCTTTGAGAAGGCAGTACTTGGAGATTTCAACTTGTTGTATAAACATTTTGATAGTCATCCACGAGCACCTAGTTTCAATTTCTCTAAAAAAGAATGGGACTGCCTTAGAAAACTCAAAGCAGACTCTACTATCATAATCAAGCAGGCTGATAAGGGGGGTGGCATTGTTGTACTTGATGCTGCCCAATACGACCAAGAGATTATGCGTCAACTTGATAATCCCTTATTTTATCAAAAACTGAGTGGAGATCCGACTGAAGGGACCAGTAAAGAAATAAGTGTCATCTGTATGGCGGCACGTGAGGCTGAAATTATCACTGAAAAGGAATTCCTATTCCTGACGGCCAAAAGGGACTAGGGTCCCGTTGTTTTATGTATTACCAAAAATACATAAAGATCCCATCAACCCTCCGGGTCACCCAATAGTCTCTTTGTGTAGTTCCATACTAGAACCATTGGGCCAATTTCTGGATTATTTTCTGAAACCTCTGGCAGCCAACACTGACACATATATATCGGACACTACAGATGCCATTAAACATCTTGCAAATTTACCATTCAATCCGGAATATGAGATGTTGATAACTTTGGATGTAGAGACCCTGTACTGGAATATACCCCAATCTGAGTCTCTACACATAATTAAGAGCTTTCTAGACAGCCGGACAGATATCCAACATATTCCGAGTGAATTTTTGATTCACCTGTTGGAGATAGCTCTTACCATGAACTATTTTCGATTTAAGAATACACATTATTTACAGGTCAAGGGCACGGCGATGGGGGCGGCTTTCGCCCCCAACTACATGATCCTGTATATGTGGCAGTTTGAGAAGTCCCTTATTTTACATGATTCCAACCCTTTCTCTTCAGCCGTACGCCTCTATAAGAGGTATATAGACGACATAATAATCGTCTGGGATACAACAAAGGGGGACTATACTGCTTTCCTCTCCTGGATCAACACCTTAAATCCACATTTGAAGTTTACCATGTCGACCAGCAATATCTCGCTTCCATTTTTGGATCTGGCTATTAAGACTGACACAGATCACATTTTCGTAGACTTATTTCATAAAGAAACAGACCGCAATACCATTCTACGATTCAACAGCTTTCATCCTCAGGCCCTTAGGGAGAGTATCCCTTATGGGCATTTTCTGAGAGCCAGGCGGAACTGTACCAGAACCAGTGATTATTCTATAAAGGCTGGAATTATCTCCAATAGACTGGCGGCTAGAGGTCATCCTCCATATTTATTGAAACAGGCTCGTAAAAGAGCCAGATACCAACATAGCGATACACTACTTACCAGGCAGAGTAGGCCAGATATCACCAACCAATGCATTGTATGCGCCACCACTTTTAACTCTCATCACAAAGAGATCAGAAAAATGATCAATAAACACTGCCATCTTCTCAAACTTAACAACCACGATTTAGAGCGTCCATTTTTTGCCTTTAAAAAGGGTAGAAATCTTAAGAACTGGCTTTCACAAGCAGATCGAGCTAAATGTGCCCCTCAGCAATCGACCATTCATTCGCAATGGGGCTTTCAACCAATATTGGGACACTTCCCATGTGGATTCTGTAATGCCTGTAAATCCACCTCGACTTGCTCCACTGTTACCCGTTACCATCAGTGAGAGAGTATAATCGCTCAAGCAACATACTACGTGTAACTCAACTAATGTGATCTATGTCATATGTCCGTGTAAGAAATCATATATAGGAAACACGGCAAGACCTATTAAAAATAGGATTTCAGAACACAAGTCAAGAATTCGCCTTAATACCAGCAATGCTCCGCTAGTGTCGCACTTTTCGGAATTTGGACATAATTGCGATGACCTCAAGTGGTGGGCACTAGAACTAATTGCGATGACCTCAGGTGGTGGGCCCTAGAACGTGTTGCAGGGACGGATCGACTTAACACTGCAGCTAGACTCTCCCAACGGGAATAGTGGTGGATGTACCAGACTGATAGCTATCACAATAGTCTGAACCATCAAGAAGAGTGGCTTCACTGCATCACTTGAAGGCTGACTGATGCCCTTCTGCCATACACAGGTGTTTGCTAATGTTTGCAAAATGGTCAGCAGCCATACTTGTACTATGCAGCTTATTCAACGAAGTTACGCCGCACAGTTTTGCAGGCATTACGCTCTAACGGCTATATCTTGACTGCTATTGAATCTTCAATACCTTTATCTAGGTTGACATTCATTATGGCTCAACATTCCCCTTTTTTCCCCCTTCCCCTTCTTTTTCCACCTCTGTTTTTTTTTTCTTTTCTTTACGTATGCTTCACATTTCATACATCTGACTTTTGCCACACTTTCCACAGACATTTGAATTTCAGTTTAGTTGCAGTGATTACACATCCACCCACACATGGACTTTTGTATTAGAGTCCACCCGAGTGTTCGAATGAGCTCTGGAGGTAGGGTCTCCTCTCGACTTTGTTGCCCCCGGGTTTCATTGTAGTATACCTGTGGAGTAGTATATAAGGGGCACTACCTCTTTAAGAACTACTCCTCGGACGCTTTGTCACGTGACCGTGACTTGCGGTCACGTGATTAAAGGGTTCCGCTATTTCAGGAAGTGGATGCAGCAGGGAGTTCGTTTTCAGCATCCCAGATGAACGCGAGGGCCACCTGAGATGCTAGGACGCTGATCTGATCAAGGTCCTGGATCCAGTCGAGGACGCACGGCTTACTGAATGCCCCGCGGCGTGTATGCTCCTCCCTTCTGAAAACCAGGTATGGACACGGCCGCTCTTCTCCCCCTTTTCTCCCTCTCCTTTTTCGTCTTGGCTTTCTCACACTGCCTAGGGGGAGGGGGATACAACGCCTTACTCCAATATCTATATGATACTGATAGGAACTGCATTGACTGTCGTGGCTATATAGTAACACACATCCACAACGCCATGCAATTGAAATTTTGGACACATTTTAATATCTGTCGGCCTTTACCATTCGGCCGGATTTTGTCTGGGGACTTAATTTACTGTATAATTTACCACCCAGTACCCATTTAGTTAGGGTTTATTGATTTGCTATAGCTTTTCCTGTTCTTACAGCTTGCTTGCTAAATATGAACCATATCCATTCTGGTGAGGCTTTTGCTTATCTTACCAGAGGATTGCTCTGAAACATTACGGCACAACACAGGCAACCCTGGTCTTTCTTTAAAGTGATTGATGCTGTGCACAACGGCTTTTTACGACTATTGTTTACTGGTTTCAGCAGATTAGTAATTAGCTTAACAGTGGATGGGACATATGTACACACACATCGAGTTGGCTTAAATATATATTCATGATCCGTTGATGTCATGTGCATTTCCCTACTGCATCTCTTTTGGTTATGCTCCAACTCCTTTTCTCACTTTCTTTTCAGCCAGCAGAAATTTAGAAGGTGGAATTAATACAGAGTTCTTCTACACAGGAAGTGAACTTCATTCTACCATGATATTATAGCCCCAGAACCGGTGGTCTTTTCCTCTTCCTGTGGCTTCACCCAGGAGGAGCTGGCCTTTTTCAATTCTGAAGGTTTGGACATTCACGTTGTATGGTTGACTGATTAAGTGCGCTATTCCGGCTTTACACGTATATGCCACTGGGATTGCAGTGAGTTTCCTTATTAATTCAGGTTCTCCTCTCCTCATGACCTGGCTTGACGGATCTATCGAATTGAATATCCACGTCGGGTCTATTGGGGTGGAATATACTTCTACATCCCTTACCCTATTATGGGTCCTGCAATATGACTCCAAATTGAGCATTTATTGTACTTTTTGGATTCTTGATGAGAACCACATTGTAATGATTTGTATTGAGTAACTGTGGGGTTGCTAGGCTAGGTCAAGGATTTTTTGTGTTTTTTAACCTTGTCACATGTCTGTTTTCTCCTTTCTTTTCCCCCTTTTTTCAACTTTCCTATGCACTTTAGTGATGAATTGGATAAAGAAGAAACACAAGGATTACTTACACACACAGAAGCTGATGCAGGTCATTGAAGGACACAGTGAATAACATCATGATGTCCACCCATTGACCATATACATCCATTGCTGTTCTAATATAACTCATACAACTGCTTCTCTTTTTGGGAGGGTGTCTGCACTTTGCTTCCACCCCATATTGCAGGGTGTTTATTCGGCTGTTATGCACTTTATGTGTATATATTCAATATTTATGGTCTGTTTTTATGCCGTTTTATTATGGTTTCAGCATTATGCATTATGTGATTTAATATGTGAATAATAAAGATAATTTGATTTTAAATCATCCTTGACCTGGCCTATCCCCTCATTGCACTCTCATACTGATGGTTACTTACCTTGCTTGTTTTCTCTAGCAGTTTGTCCGCGTGACCCCTTCTCTTTTGGTTACATGTTCTGTTACTCCCCTGGGTCCACGCGCTAGGGGACGCCTATCCTTGATCATATCATGCACTGATTAATATCCAACATTGAGACAAGTGTGCGTGCAGCACTGAGGCACATGTTTGCATGCAGCACTGTGATATAAAATGCCACCTAACTAATACAGGACTGTGCATGTGAACACATGCCACACGGAGCCTTGCACTCTACCGAGACTCATGCAGCTTTGAGACATGAGCATGCAGTACTGACACAAAGGCCCAAAACTTCAACACTCAGACAGATGTGCAGAGGCATCACTAAAGCACAGATATGAACAGAGATGTATGCGCCAGCACTGAGCCACTCACAACACTGAGATAGATGTGTGTTTTTCAGTACTGTGACACAAACATGCAGCAGCTAGGTAAAGACAACAGCATCACTAAAACAGGTGCAAGCAAATCACTTATACACACACTCAACACAGAGGCACATGCAGAACTGAGACAGATGTGCAGGAGCAGCTCTAACAAACACACAAACACACACAGTGCTAAGAGATACAAATGCAGAGGCACAGATATGATAAGATATTGTATTTGTATTGCGCTCATACACAAGTGTTTGAGTGCGAAGAGGCAAGGGAGGGGAACAAGGGAGGACAAAAACAAAGATCTTACTAGGCCCAGTGACATTGAGAACACACAAGTGCAGGGCAGACGGAAGTGGGAAAGGTGAAAGGGGTAGGGGAGGAGTGGAGCGTCCAGGGAAAAGGATAAAACAACTGGTAGTGCAGCCAGCAAGGTGGCAAGTGCAAGGTTAAAGAGCAGACAAGGGGTGTCAATAAGTGCAGGTAAGGGCATTGTAGGGTTGCAGATACAGACCCAGGTGCAGGGGTTGCCAGGAGGCAGTGCGAGAGGGTGGTTAGGGTGGGCAGGGTCCTGGGCTCGAAATCAAAGGGTAACCAGGTGCCTGGTGCAGAGGTTGACAGATCAGCAGGGGAGAGGCAGAGCAAAGGCAGAAGCAGAGAGGAAGGTCTTGAGGTGCTTCCGGAACAGAAAATGGTTCTCCCTAGAGAGGCAGGTTGGCTGTTCCAGGGGAAGGCTCCAGAGATCTGTTGCTTGGAGAACAGACTGACCCTGAGGGAGCTCTAGATGGATGAGTGAAGAGCTTGAGTAGGAAGGTATTTACAGAGGGAGAGTTGAAGGTAATGTGGACCCAGGCCCCAGAAAGCCTTGTGGACAATGCAGAGGGTGTTGAATTTAATCCTTGCAGCCACTTTGAGCCAATGAAGAGATTTCAGGGCTCGAGAGATACGATCCTAGGGCTAGAGGCCAAGGACAAGTCTTGCAGACCTGTTCTAGATGAGTTGCAGAGGGCAGAGTGTGGAAGCAGGCAGATTTAGAAAGAGGCTGTTGCAGTAGTCTAGCCTAGAGAGAACCAGAGCTCTAGAGAAAGTGAAATTCTGGGGGAAGGAGAGGCAAGGAAGAATGCCTCTGAGGAGGTGCAGTTGGTAGTTTGCTTTCTTAGAGACGTCAGAGATGAGAGGAGAAAAGGAGAGAGTGGAGTCGAAGATGACCCTGAGGTTCTTAGCCTCACAGGTGGGAGCAGGAAGAGGGCTAAGGGAGGCTGGCCAGAGAGTGGCAGGAAAGGAGGGTGCAGGTGTGCCTATGAGGAGAATCTCCGTCTTACTGACATTGTGGGAGTGATAATTGGCAGCACACCACTCCTGGCTAGCAGTCAGTCAGAGATGAGAGAAGGAGAAGAGTTGGCATCGGGAAGCTTGAAAATCAGCTGAGTGTCATTCGCATAGCACTGAAAGTTGGGGCAGAGAGAGGCAATGCAGTAGGTGAGAGGTGCCAGGTATTTGTAGAAAAGCCAGGGAGAGAGGTTAGACCCCTTGGGAACACCAAAGGTAGAGAGTGAGATAGAGGAAAGGAAGGACCCAAGTTGGACCTGGGAGTGTCGAGCAGAGAGGAAAGAGGTCAGCCAGGCCAGGGCCTGAACGGTGATACCCAGTTTATCATAGAGACAGTTGAGTAGGATGGCATGGTTGACCGTGTCAAAGGCAGAAGAGAGATTGAGTAGGATGAGGACAGAAAGGAAGTTAGAGTCGAGGTTGGAGAGCAGGTCTCAGATGCAGAACTGAAACAGATGCAGAAGTGCAGCACTGATTTACAGACATGTGCATGCATCACATAGATACAGCCATGTGCATGCATCACATAGATACAGCCATGTGCATCACCGACACATGCAAACTGTACTGACACACATACATCACTGAGCTGCACATGTGAGTGCAGCACTGAGACAAGCAGAGAGGGGTCATGATTTTTAGTTTGGGCTATTAGGTGGTGGTGAAAGCGCTACCTTTGAGCCAAAGCTATTGTCATTAAAATAAGAACTTTAACATAACAGCTTCAAATATGGGCTTTGAATGAGGGTCTGTAATGTTTTTCCAATGGAGATGACATTGGAGGAGGGATACACAGTTGTAAGGTATTGAATCTCACCCATACCCTGTTCCTAGCCATGCTAATCCCTATGGCTAATCCCACCCATTCCTGCCCATCTCGGGAACTCTCTGAGCTGTTCCATGGAGGCAGCCATCTTGGATGACGTTCTCTAAGGAAGATCTCTGCAAACAATCCTAAACTAGAGACCATCTTTGAATAGGAAAGATACCATGCATCTTCCAAATAAAATGATACATTGAATCATGTGCGTATAATATTTATTTTAAATAGCTAAAGCAAGTTACAATACTTTCGACAGCAGTAATTATTTCTGTCCTTTCTGTGTTTCATTTCCTTGTTTTTTTTTTTTTTTTAAATATAGTTTGGGCTGTTGCTCGTCCTTTTAAAATCAGTTTTAATATGTATCAATGTCTTACAACACAAAATCTGCAATTTTGTGATACATGTTATGTAGTGCTCGAACCGTTGCTGGGTCAATGATTGCCTCGGTTAGCTGCAAAGGGTCATGCAGATGCCTGCCCCGCATGGTCCCGCAATCCGACTGGTTGTGCTCGGCTCCACACATAAATTGTCTGGCTCACCCCACCTCTATTATTGTCCTTCGATGCATTCCCTTTCCATTAATAAATAAATGACATTGTTTTCCTTACCCTCCACTTTTAAACCAACTGTACAGTGTTCAAATAAGAAACTTGCAATAAGACATGAAACCCCACAGTGCTCACGTCAGAGAGGATGTCAGGGTCCGACGTGAGCACGGACCTCTCTGTGTGTTTGTGGGATTTTGCTGCAATTCAGGATTTCTAGCTCCCTGCTGCCGGCATGCGTTGTGTTGCCGACGGCAGGAGCTACAATTCCAAAGTGTGAGCAATACTGCAAACAAAACAGAGGACAGTGCTCACGAATTTGAGGAGAACTGTCCTCTGTGTGATCAGAAGAGTTTGTACACAAATCGCATTGCAAACTAAAATGACAAATATATAAATACTTATGTGAACCAAAAATAGTATGACGGTAACTTTGTTTTCCCCATTTGGAATGGAAGAATGCAAGTATCTGAATACAAAATGATGTCAGTCGAAACAAATGTTCTATGCGTTATTCAGCTTTTCAGTCAAGTCACAGACACACAAACTGTGTGGCAATGCTATCTGTTAGTAAACATTATGAGACTGATTTCAAAAGTTCTTCAGTGTGAAAATCAATGTGAATGCTTCCAGAATAAATTAACTACGTGTAGAAGTGCCTTCTTACAACTTTGGAACTGTCATTTAAAAATTCCACCTGCTTGAAAAATGGTAATCAGGCATTTCAGTTGGTTTAGGGCAACTGACCTTGCTGGGTGGCTCCTCTTTTCTCAGCAAGTGAGTCTGTCGGCAAGGGTGGCTTTTCACCTGTTCTGAAGCTCAAGGACCACATAACAGAGATGGAAGGTGTGGCTGGCATGTATTGCAGGGAGGGCAGGGCAGCCCCCAGGACATGTTTGAAAGTTACGCTTGATTTTGTTTATCATTGATTAGCCACCTCTTTGATTGTAACATAATAGAGCTTAAATGTTCATCTTCCGCTCGCCACCCCGTGAACAAGGTGTATCACCCCGGCCCCCAGGTGATGCTGAGAACCCGACGAAGACATGAGGTTGAAGACACAGGAGACTTGAACTCTCCTCCAATACCCTCCACGGGACAGTAGAACAGAATGCCAGCAAGTGTGGACTCTGAGCTCCCGGAACGTATTTCCGGGTTAACCAAAGGTGGTTACTTGGCCATTCTGGGATGAAGCTAGGCTTTATGCCAGTTACCTGCACTTACAAACTGCAGTGAGACTTGCGTGTCTCCCAATGCCTCCCTCCCTAATCTTATTTGCTTGCTTGTGCAGCATTGGTCGCTGGTGTAGCGCTTTCGTGGAAGGGACACTCTTAAAGCAGGCGCTACATGCATCTTCTTTTCCCCTTGGCAGGAGAACACTCAGGATCTCAGGGTTGCTTTTGTTCCAGTCAGCAGGTATCGCTGGCCAATCTGGAGGCTTGCTAGCATTTTAGGATCATGTCAAACCCACCTAACACGAGGACAGGAATGCTCCAAACTATCTCTGCACCTTCGCTGCTCCTCCAAGGCTGCACCCAGATAAGTGGACATACATAGATTAAGGACAACCAACATTGGACATTTTTAAGTGCAGGTAGGCAGTACAGCCATCTGCGCTTAGGATGTGAGCATAATGGGTGAAGTGCTAGAGTGGAGACTGAGGAAGTGAGGGACAGAGGCAGGTTAGAGGAGAGGGAAAAATGTTACCTTTGCTAGCTAGGATAGATGGCTGGGTTGAGCAAATGCTGATGATTGAGCACAGAATGCAATCTATATGTCACATGTTTGAATCCCATTGATGTGGAATCAGGATTGCATCCCTCTGTGAATGACCAGAATTAGGACAATCACGTTTTGGGATTTATTTTTCTTTTTAGTAGCACAGAGCTGAAACCTATCTTTTTCTTGCAGGCGCAGCAGCCAACACTCTTTTGGTTGCTAGCTTATCTTGCAGCCAAGCAGAGTCCAGAACGGATTGCTTGAAGTTGTGGGCGCTTCCGTTTTGGTGCATCTCTTTGGATTGTGTGAGTACTTTATGTTGGAGACGACACTAAGCTTGTAGGTGTTTGGTTATTTGCCCACCCGTTGATTGACGATGTGTATAAAGCATCATGCATTTCCCAGGCACTGCTATAGATGCCCAAAAAGGCCCAAACTGTTGGCATTGCCAATGCTTGTTTACATTTATCTGTGTATTATGTATGGACACATGCAAGTGGGGTGCATTGAAAACAAGTATTGGCAATGCCAGAGTTTGGGCTTTTGTGTAGGCATCGGAAAGGCACTTGCCAGGCACTCCTGTAGTGGTATTATCTTTGCACTGTGGAAAAGACAAGGGGAAGCGAGATATACCCACTGGTGTTTGTTGAATGAAGAGGAGGGTATCCTTCTCTGGATATTGTGAAAATACGAAACTCCTTGTTCTATGTGCCTTATTGAACCTGCAATCCAAGGAACATTTTGTGGGACATTTGATTTGTATCCCTTAAGATGAACATTTCATTTTGAATCACCCAGAAGTGAACTTTCGGTTATAATCCCTAAGGATAAACCATTCTTCTGAATCAGGAAGATCTACCCTTTCATTAGTTGCACACATAGTGTAAGGATCAGAAATAGGTTTTGAACACAGGACAGTGGACTCTTTGCTTTCGACTTTCATCCTGACACACTCTTTAGTATTATTTGATGCAGGGAAACCCCTCTTAGAACTAGGGTCAGACAGGGTTTTCTCTTTTGTTTTACTACCAATAAAAGTCTATAGCCAGAAACGTGTCTCCAGTGTGCCGAAATCCTGCTTTCACAAATTTACAATGCCCAGGTACATGGACCGAGTCGTCAAGAAAAGGACCATCTCCTCTTGACTCCTTTTTGTAATGTCTACAAACACCAAGGGGTATATCTCCCTTCCCCTGGTCTTTTCCTGATTCTTAACAGTTTGTACCTGGTTCACTGTTCTGCAAGGTATTCTGGTTGTACTGTCCCAGCCCCCTATGATATTGCCTTCTCTCTCTCTTTTGGGCCCTACAAAACCATTATATTAAAAAAAGACAGTCACAAGGGGGCACGGATGGGGTGGTGTTCAAACAGTTAGGATGCATGCTGAGCAGTCGAAAAGCAGAGCTTCAGGGTATATGGGTATGGACACTTGAGTTTCTTGCTTTTGGGTCCAAGCCCCCTTTGGCTTTGTACCTAGTTCACCACCCTGCAAGGTATTCTTGTTGTTGGGTCCCAGACCCCTTTACTATTGGTCTCTCTCGCTTTTTGGTTCCCAGACCTCTTGGGTTTATTACTTTCAGGGTCCAAACATCTTTGGCTTCTTGCTCTTGGGTGCCAAGTCCCTTTGGTTTCTTGTTCTCTGGATATGGGCAGCCCAGATCCTCCACATTCCCAGGGACTGCCACAAAGAAAATGGCTCTGGAGGACACTCCTTTCTAGATGTAGGTCACCGACCCATATCCCAATGCAGTATAGTCTCTCAGAGTTCAAAGCAAGCCTCTCGGTTTCCCAACCCTTCGCTGGATGCTCGCCGGTCTCTGCTAGCTGATTCGAGGTCTTCCGCCCCCGTTCAAAGACCTCCTCCTGTGTTCGAGTTCTGCGGTGGCTACGCAGCGGCTTTCTGCTTTGCTGCATTGCATCCTAGGCAAACCAGGCTCTCTTGATCACCTGGCATGTCGGTATCTGGCTTCCAGATCCAGCCAGACCACAGTGAAGCTCTCTGGAGCATCTCTGCTGACGGATAAGCATCCTGTCTGTGGTTGCCTGGCTCGGGTCCTGACCACTGGCTCTGCAGCTCCCAGTTTCTCCAGGAAGGATATCTCACTGAGTTTCAATTTCCCTCTTATATTTCACTCTTGTCTTGACCAACAGGATATCCACAAAGACTAGACATTGTCTCAGTACTGATCTTGAGAACTCCTAATGAATCAGTTGAATTCTTCCTCCTCCCAGTATTCCCTACCTTACTGGTTTTAGGAAACAGATCAGAAGACTAGGGATGATGTTGTAGGGTGTTAAAGTGGAAGGCTGGTTAGGGTTAGGTGGGCTATGGGAATACCATGTTCTCTCCAGATTTTCACTCATCCCATGGGGGCTTCCCTCCCCATGAGATCCACCTGCTGAGTACCACCCCCGAGGGGACCATCTGGTAGAGACTTCACTTCCTTGGCCTCATTGAATGGGGATCCCCGAGGAGAAGTGACGGGATCTGGGGATTCATCACAGCATCTAATAGCAGTGTCTGGCAAATACCTAATACTTGTATGCAAGCAAAACTGTTGGTTTTGGCAATGCTTGTTTTTAACAGACCGTCATTGAAGGACACGCAGAGTGCTTATAAATTGAGTGGCTGAAGGCAACATGGTTAAGACATTTGTATTACACCAGTAGCGGGTTTACAACTCCATTTCCCCCTTATTCACTCCTTTCTCCTTCTCTCCGTTAACAATCACAGAGATTGAAAATATCATTAACAAACTTAAACCCTCTAACTGTCAAGGCGACTCTTGCCCAGCCCCCATTATCAAGGCTATTGATGAATTACCCCATTTATCACTGCCTTCATTAACTCATCATTCCAAACATGTACTGTACCAGACAAACTCAAGGACGCGTGGGTCATACACCTCCTTAAAAAAAACACCCTCGACCCAAGCATACCGACTAATTAAAGACCCATCACAATGGTACAATTTTTGCTTAAAATACTTGACCGGGCCGCCTACCTACAAATCCAGGACTATTTAGAAACCAACAAACTCCTCGGCCTTAGACAATCTGGCTTCCGCGCCAAACTGGGTACTGAAACTGCCTCATTGATTTAAAAACACAAATTGAAGACTTGAAAGATCAAGGGAAACTAGCACTCTTACTACTATTAGATTTATCTGCCGCCTTCGATCTGGTGAATCACCAAATCCTCTGACAGCATCTCAAATCAGCCACCCACTTCTCAGATTCTGCCACCCTGTGGATCAAGTCTTTCCTTAACAACAGATCCATGAGGGTCTTCTCCCCCACAGCATCTGCTGAACCATCACCATTTCTATGTGGCATCCCCCAAGGATCATGTGTATCGCCTACACAATATAATGTGTTTACTAAACCATTATTTGATATTCTTGACTATCTGGGTGTCATCTACACCAATTATGCAGATGACACCCAGATACTCATCCCCATTACAGGAGACTATCTGGCTGACACTAACGTTCTGAACAAAGTCTACTTGGTCATTCAGGCGTGGATGGCTGAACACGAGTTGTGCCTTAACGATGACAAGACCAAGCTCCTCATCCTGGGTTCTCACTATCGACTTAAGAAACTCGACCCTGCTTTCAAAACCTTCACCATCGACGGCAACATCATCGAGGTCTCAAATGACACTAAAACTCTCTGCATTTACCTTGACTCCATTCTATCACTCGTGAGGCAAACTAATGAGGTTAGCTCCGCTTCTGCCTACATATGTAAACTCATCACTGCCTGCTGCCCTTTCCTCACTACAGCAAATTGTATCATCCTAGCGAGAACTCTCTCGATGTCGAAGATAGACTTTTGTAACGCACTCTACGTAGGGACAAGTCAACATAATCTAAACAAACTACAGGTCACACAGAATAACGCCATCAGGGCAGCTCTAAACCTCCCCAGGGGTCAACACATTTCAAATACCAGACGTAATTTACACTGGCTTTCAGTATCTCAGAATTTCCTTGAAAGCATTGGCCCTCACACATAAATGCCTAAACAACCAGGCGCCTATCTACCTGCCGGCCGCTTCACACCGACTGCTCAGATCGGTGCAAACAAATTGCCTTGTCTTGACTCGATTCAAACTTCAGAAAGCGGGTGGGTCTACCTTCCCCACACTAGCTTCCAAACTCTGGAACACCTTGTACAACCTCATTGCACTCCTTTAAATTCAAAACCAAATTGTGGTTAGCAGCCTCTGTCAATCTTCAGACTGCTTAGTCGGTGCCTGCGTTTGCCAATACACCTATGACAATCTGATCCTGTATATACTCTGAACTTTTTTGTACAATCATCTATTCATATCTCTCATGCTCTTCATCTAACACACTGTACATCTTGTACTTATTATTATTATATTGTATTATACCCCTGTACTACAAACTGTATCACATGCCTGTCGTTTACCTCAATGTATATCGTGTAATAATTATTATTATTATCATTTTGTAAGATATCCTGTACCTGAAACTGTTTCACATGCCTGTAACCTAAAAACAAAGCGCACAGATGCCTCTGGGCCCGGCGTGTTATGCAAATAAAGAAAATACAAATACATGTAAGTCCCAGAAGACTCCTTTGATAAAACACTGGCATGTTTGATGAGAAGGCTTGATTAAAAGGAGCTCAAAGCGTTCCCATGAAGAGGTGTTTTGGGTGCAGAGGGGCAGGAACTTGGTTTTAATGGCCATAGGGATAAGCATGATCATGGCAAGTGAATGGGGGAGAAATAACCAAGCACCTGCAGGCTGTGTGTCCCTCCTCATACGCCATTTCTCTCAGTGTGTACTCTAATGCAACATCTTCGTTTTATAGGTCTCGAGAGCCCAAACTAAAAAAGAAAGCACATCGCACAGAAACACCATTGACGCGCTCCTTTTCAGATGAAGAAAGCACCGACACACCACACAGAATCCATCAGCACACTATAGGGTTACGAGGAACATGCTCGTAAAACAGGGAAGAAACGTATTAGGATTGTTTATCGGCAGTGCGGAAGATCCATGCAAATACCACAATGTACTTTTGACAGGAACACCACTAAAACGTCCGTCCAACATGGCGCATGCGCAAACACATGTTACGCACAGGAGAGTCTCATACCTAATGGCCAATTATGCCCAACCTGTACTCTGCATCGAAATATACAGCAAAATAGGAATATACACACCAATTAAATTTGGAATACACAGTCAAACAACAATTTTAAAACAGTTATTGTTAATTGTTACAAAAGAAATGAGGTCTAGTTTAAATATTAAGGAACCATCATCTATCATGCAATTAAAATGAGTATTGTGAAGTAGTGGTCACGAGGCTGTGGGGAAGTGTCAGATACAACATGCTCAATGCTGTGCAAACTGGGTTCAATCCCGGGTCTGGTGGTCAGGAAATGGAGGAGCCCCGCATTTAGGGTGATATAAGTCACCCAAAATGGCATGGCGTGAGTTAAGCATTCATTTGTAGTGTAATGAAGCACGTTTACGTTAGGAAAATGCTTCACTTAGACAGTGCTTTCCTACATCTACTTTGACATCCCAACCTTTTTATACTATGTTTCATCTGTGGCCTGGGTGTTTGTACCTGAACGTTGCCATTCCCAATGGTTGTAGACTTCAGTTTTTTTTTTAAATGCGGTCTCCTTAATGGTATTTAAGTGTATGAAATATACCTATTGGCAGCATTATCCATTTCAGCCAAGCCTCGCACACAGACACAGCACACCTCCACCCAGTAAATCTCCAGTTTAGAACCAGATGGCCAATGCATTGCGGGTATGCAGTTTAGCTCAAATGTGAAGCCGCTGCTCAAGGAAAATATCTGTCTATAGGGCACTGCTATTTAATACAGAACATTTTCCAAGCGGAGACAGAGAGCTCTCAAGAACGCAGACAATTGCAGATCTTCAATGCAGTATAGTATGAATCCTTTTTGACCAGCAAAGTTAGAGTGTGTGTAAAAGGCTTGAAAAACAAACCTTCTACCCGAGATGTGAAAGCAGAAGTAGCCTCAGCTAAGTTTCACACAGCACAGCGCCACCCTGTAGCCATTACTGGAAGTTCCCCTCCACTTCAGAGACAGTTGGCAATGCGAAGTGGATATGCAAATTAGCTCAAATGTCATGCATTTGCTCAAGGGAAATTACTTTTTCTGTAGGGCAGTGCTATTTTATAAAAGACTTTTTCAAGCCAAGACAGACAGCTCTCAAGGATGCAGATAACTGCATACAAGTTCCACTGTTTCACCATTATTAGGGACCATTATTAAATTATAATATAGTCCAAATCTATGTGGTTGGAACATTGAGGGTATATCTTAGATCACTCACTTTTGTCAAGTTTATTTATTTTTTGCACTTATTTACAGCGCACATAACCGTAGGTATCTAAACCCTGCCTGTGTTTGCTCAGCGTGGTCTTGCTTCCAAGACCTGCGTGTTGCCACAGAGCTATCCTCCCATAAGTTCATGATGAAGGTGAAAGCCAGAGGAAAGTCCAGAGTATAAGCTCATTTCTCTCTGAACACTGAATACTTCTAGTTATATATCCTTTTATTAGCATGGACACAGAGGTTTACACCCGAGGTAAGTGCCAGAGTCTACAATGGTGCGTCATATTGGCTGTAAGAGAGGGGAGAACGCTGTTAAAGGATGCTTCAATGGAGAAGCTTGCAGTGGGTTCGCTCTAAAGCAGGGGTCTGCAACCTTTGGCTCTCTAGATGTGTTGTATTACAATACATCAGCCCTACCCAGAATAGCCAATGGCAAAGTTTCATTGGCCAACATATACACACATAATTTTAACTATAGACGCCACTGCAATAGGAAGAACATTGTAGAGCTATGCCGTCCAAATCCAGAGCATTTTTCCTTATGTTCAGATTGCCGCCTAAATCATTGATATTGGGCCTCATTCAGAGGTCGGCGGTAACACCCCAGTGCCACTGGCGGGTTGCCGCTGGCCAGGAAACACTGAATCTGCCACCTGACTTCCCAGTGCCACCGGGACATTCCAAGGCCTGGAGACGCAGGAAGTCGGGCAGCAGATTTGGTAACTCCCCCTTCCTGTGGAGTTGGACTCCATGGGACTGGGGAGACGAAAGCAATGCCATCATTGCTAACGCTGCCGCTGCTTCCACCAAATGTTTTCCTGCACGCGCCGTCAGGCAGACTCGTAGTGTGGCAGTTTGGAAACAAGGGTGCCAGTAAGTTTATAGATTATATTAATTCTGCCACAAACTGTGTATTGTCCTCATATAACACCGCAGCTTGTGCACACTGTCACCCATCCTGACTTACTAAGCAAAACATGAAGAGTTCGTAATTCGTCCTCCCTTCAAGCAACTTAACCCACAGGCTATATCCTTGGATGGCAGATCAAAGGCTTCAAAGACTTTCATCTGGCTTTGAAAGCAGTTTGCAGACAGAATAGGATTTCTAAATTGGATATGGATTTGATATGAGTCAGTACGGTTATCCTCACGGGAATCACTAGCAACGTGCTCAAAGACTGAAAGGGTGAGCCTTCAAAATGTTTATTGTGCATATAAGTCTAAGAACATGCATGATGAATTACCATGCCAAAGACTGAAACTGAAGAGCTCAGCACCTAGTCTGATTATATAAAGTCAGATGGTATTCAATTTCACCGAGCAACGGAATTCTCGGTCTCAGACGATTTAAACTTTTCTGTCAAATTAAGAGGATCTTATGAAGCCCATTGTGAATTTTGAGCATGCTCTTTGCAGACATTTGCATGGAAAACCTAATGACACGTACTTCAAGTAGTTTATGAAAAATAATGATCTGACAAAACCTGCATGGTAGGAGCTTCCAACAGTGCAAATAGTTGTTGCAGTTACTGAACGGATCTATGTGATCCCTGCGACCACACAAAACTGTGACGGGCAAAAATGCCGACTTTTAATTTATTTTTATTTATAACTAAACCCCCTTTACACCACATATATATTAGGGGGAGACCCCCCTCCGCCCCTCCATATTAATATAATGTCCCATAACCCCCCACATATATATGTGGTGTAAAGGGGGTGTTTCGGCCATCGCAATTATGAGGGCGACATTTTGGGTCATTTCCTTACATATATATTTTATCAGGAGCATTATAATGGGCTAGCTCGCAAGAGTACCACATCAGCGCGCCTGGGATCAAAACAGTACATGATATCAGGTAGAATACGCAACATTCATACAAGTAGGGGGAATGCGGTATGCATCTACAAAAACATTCCTAGTCTTGTCGGTACATGTGTATTTATGCATGATTTCAGGTATTGACGAGCATTGTTACTGGGGATTCAGAAAGTAATACAGTTTTTGTGTGATATTTCATTCACAATGGGGAGTAAGATGAGGCTATTAGGAGCTGGTGCGATAAGGTCTCACGGATTGAGGCCAACAATAGGGGTAGCTACTTTATTTTGAATAGGTTCCAATTTTTGGTTTAGTCCCAGGTAGGGACTATTAGAAAAATCTAGGCAAGGGGGGTTCTTGTGCTCCGGTCACCTGAACCTTTTAGGTCATGTCCAAGTAGGGGACCATTCAGCTGTGGATGTGGAGTTGCACTTTTTGTATCATGGAGGCTATTTGTGATTGCAGAACGAGCTTGGTGTCAAAAAAGTCTAGATTCTTTCCCTGGTCCTAAGGGATGGGTGAGGTACCCATAAAGGGCGGCCATTACAAATATTGTGTTGTCAGGGTTAGGACCCCAAAGTAAATAACATCAGTGTCAGAGGCACTAAGATACTACATTTTATTATCTATAGTCCAGTCGTGTATTTTCAGCAGGAGATCATTTATATCACGATTTTTGTTACTGGATTCCTGGAACAATAGTACTTGAAAAACAACCACATAATTACAAATAGTTTGGGAAGAGTTTAATAGTGTATGCTAGGGAGCCATGTCTCCAGGGATCCGGATTCAGGCAGCCGTGTCCTGCTGGCAGCGTGTGGAGGAGTGCTCATTCGCCTGGGACGTGCGCCGGCCCCAAGGGGGTTTGAGGGGCAGGTGGTGAGTCCCTGACCTCGATCCCATATGCCCTGAAGAGGACTGCTCGCCAGGGCAACACTACCCAGTGAGTTTCAAAGGGAAAGTGAGAGAACTCAGGAGCATGCGGCTAGCTGGAGCAGGAAGGGAGAAAAGAAAGAATTTACAAGCGGCACGAAGCGGAAAGCAAGAAAGATAGCAGAAAGTAAAAGGAAAGCGAGAGAGGTGCTGAGAGAGTGGAAAGGAAGAGAAAGGCTTGAAGATAAATGAGAAGGGTGCAAGTGATCCGGAAGTGATGTGAAGGTGCAAGTGAGCACCAGTGAGTGAAAGTGTGCAAGAGGCACGGAAAGGAAAAGGACAGGTGCAAGGGTCCACAAAAGAAAAGAAGTGAATGTGCAAGAGGCACAGTGAAGAGAAAGTGAATCCAAAGGGCAAGCCGAGAGAAAGCAAGACAAAGATGGGGCAAGTGAGCACAACAAAGTGGAAGCTAACCAATGGGTGCAGGAAGCACCTGGAAGAGGAAAGGCTAGAAGAGAAGCAAGAACAGGAAATACAGAGAGGGGCCAAAGATCAGAGTGGTCGTACTTAGGATGAGCCAAGAGCCTAGCATTTTTGAAAGTCTCTGACATTACCCCAAGAGAGGGTTGTGTGTGAAAGAAACTGTAAATAAGAGAAAGGCACATATTGACAAGTGGATCTTTTTGCTTGAAACTGAAGCGGCGTAAACTTGGGGAAAGGAACCCTAAGTGGCCTAACAGAGGTGAATGTGTATTTGGTGAAACAAGGAGGAATACGCTTGGGGAAGGAAACCCTGAGATGCCCAGAAAAAACTGTTATGTTTTTGTTTGATTTGAAACACAGAAGGAGTGAAGCATGGGCAAGGGAATCCCCAGGAACTAAAGCCATTGGCAAATGTTGAACAGAGTATACAGACTTTGTGGAGAAGAGCTGATGAACAACTTCTTTTTGATTGTGCCAAACTTTGATGATACTAACCAGGCAACACCTGGTGAGAAGATCACCTGAAACCAGCCCTATATTTTTCATCAGTGTATCACTATTTTTGCTTTAAAGAGACTTCCTTCCACATTTTATCAGAGTTAAGGGAAGCATAGGTTTAGACACAGATGGGTTTTGGTTTTGGACTTTCAGACATCGACGGCCCTTAGAAACATCAGTTAAGGGAACCTTTCCTTTACAGTAAGGGCCAGTTAGGCATTACACCAACCCCAGCATTGTATTACATTTCTTTTTGAAACTAGAACACTTGATTCTGTGTCTCTCTTGCTACCATGCCTGTCTCACATATACACAACACGCTTCCCTGCCATCTGAAGCAACATCAAGTCAGTGTGACTTGATGGCTCTAGGTCCCTTCCTCTAACCGTATGAAGCAACCCATGTCTGCAACTGTTGCCAGAGCTCCAAGAGCCATAGCGCACTAGAAGAATCTTTGGTGGAGCCTGGACAGGGAGCGGCAACCAGCGGCGGCTGCTACAGGGATTGTTGACACCAGTCCTGGGTGGATGCCGGTGATAGAGTGGAGAGGCCCTCTCACCAGTAATTTTGGTGAGTCCTGACTACTGGCACTTCGCAATGTGGGGTAAAAGATACAGACCAGAACAGGGTTGTGTGAAGTGCTCACATAGCCACATAGCATGTTGAGCAGTGATTTGCTGCGGTCCGTGCGTTGGTGGTGCATGGCGGATGGCAGTGACTCGTGATGGAGTTTTAGCCACAACTGAAGTCTGTCTATTTTGGGCCAATCTGTAATTATATCACTCTCATCCACCCAACTTCTTTTCCCTGGTGTGTGTGGGAACGGGGGTCTTGGTGATCCCTGTTCATGGGATTACATGCATTCTTTTTCAAAAAATTGCCTGTCACTATAGCAGCCATGCATAAAGTTACACAGATATCCATAGACGTGTGCTTTAGCCCTGATAATCCCACTTACTCTGGGGCCATTGAGGCTCATAAACATGTCAGTGCCATAGTGGGTTCTCCATTTCGGCCCCTACGGGATAAGCCGGATGTCCCTCTAATACCGGGTGATCACTGTGTGACAGATATCCTGGCACCCAAAAAAGACAGCGCTTACAATATGAGAAAAGGGAATTGACTGACATGCCCTCTCAACTATCGGATTCATTGACCATTAGTCAGGTTGTGGAAAAAGACTGTATGACTTATGAGAAAACAAAGCGACAACATTGGCTCCCCGAGATCTATCAATTTAATCACTCAAGTCAGTGTAAAGAGGGTACTTGGGAACTTCAACCAAGGATAACTGACCCTCTAATTTCTGCAAAGTATGATGCAATGCACTCCCCCCTGCCAAAAGTATAGATGATGTTATTACGGAAGCTTGGTCCAACCCTAACTTGGGTCTAAAGGGAATGAAGGCCAATAATAGCTGTCAGATGGTTAAGGAGAGAATGATCTGCGACCTGGTTAAATGTGAGAAAATTATGGACTTTCAGATATGGGCTGACTCTTTTGATAAGACAATCTCTCAGCTTGTTTGGGTGGACAGAGAGTGCCAACAGATAGCTATAGAACACAGAGTCGAAGCATGCTACCAATCCAATGCCTATCAATCAGGCATTGCAGGGCTCAGGCCTTCGCATAGCTACGACAGATGGTTGCACCATCGAAATTTGTAAGATGCCCATAAATTGTTCAAAACCCTCAGAAGCCAGGAAGCCCACAAATAAATCGTCTTGTCCCCCCACAGAGCAGTGCCCAGCGTATGAGAAAGTACTCAATGCCAGAGATTACAGATCCTTTTTTAAAGGGTCTGATTGCGGACCGAAGAAATGTGGTAATTGTGAAGGTTAATAAACTGGAAAAACATGAACCGAGAGAAGCCCTGCAGAATAAAGTGTTGGCCTGCTTACGATCTAAATTTGGGGAGAGCTGTATTAGAACCACTGGCTTTAGGCTTTTGCAGAGAGTCCAAATCAAGGAGTGGTCCTTGATGAATGGATAAGATAGCATTGTCATCAGCTGCGGCCACAGTAATCTTCTATCCTTTTCGAGTTGTTGCAACAAGCTTGGAAAACGGTCATTTAGTACTAATCTAAGAATTGTAATGGACCGATTTATTTTATAGCCGGTCTATTTTGTTATTGCCTGTCTTTTATGTGTGTTCATTATATTGTAGCATCTATGGGCGAGTTGGCGCTTTACAAATATTAAATAAATAAAAAATAAAAAACAACCTATGTCCCAATGATGATAAAACGGAGATTTTAATTGTAGGCTCCTCTCACCGCCTCGCTACGAACCCTCAGGTATCTGAGCGCTGCTTAATATTACCCACGGTGTGTGGTGCTCATTTATTGACCTCGGAAGGATGAAAGGCTGAGTTTGGCCCTGCCGGGATTCGAACTGCGTTAGCAGGCTCTGCAGGGATGTCAAAGCGAGCGCTCTACTCGCTGTGCCACTTGACCGGCGAATTAGACCTTGCCTTCTCTTCTTTCCTCATTGATGGCACCACTATTCCAGTATCAAAGCATGTTAAAGCACTGGGTATCCACCTAGACGCAGACCTCTGCATGAATAATCACTTCAATGCCCTTGCCTCCTCTACTGCCTACACTGCCAAGCTCATCTCCTTGAGCAGACAATTCTTCTCCACAGATGACTGCCTCGCGCTCTCCGAAGCCATCATCCTCAGTAAACTAGATTACTGTAACACCCTCTACATGGGCATCCCCGCAAAAAACATTGACAAACTACAACCCTTACAACCTTACAAAATAAAGCTCTGCGCGCAGCCGTGGGCATCAATCGCTCTGATCACATCTCGGTCACCAGACGCAATGTACATTGGCTTCCTATCAAAGCCTGCACTGAATTCAAGATATTTTCTCCACACAAAGATGCATATACAAAGAGGCCCCACTCTACCTCAACGATTGCATAACACTGATATGCCATGTGTGTCACCTACGGTCCTCCACCAGTCTCAAACTTTACACCCCAAGATCCAATTGTAAAACAGCGGGAGGCGCTCGTTCACTTTGGAACTCTCTTCCTGCCGACATCAGTAATTAACAGGCATTTAGAACGTTAAGGAATCATGTTAAAAAACCTGGCTATTTAACAAATAGGACTAACTCCGCCCAACATTCTTCCCAACACTCTTGTCGCTTACTTCCCATGACTGACTACCCACGGGTCTGGGCGTTACATAAACGTAATAAATAAATACTTGAAGCTGGGCTATGAGTTTACACCTCATTGTGATGAATTAACCAAGTCGTGGCACACTGTGGAAGCGCCTGGCAGTAAAAGCAGTTTATCCGATTGTAAGGCTCATGTTTCGTGTACGGGCAAGGGCAGAAAGATACAATTCGACAAGCCAGGGGTGGCGGACACGGAATGACAGCACAACCCGGGATTGGTTATGGCACTGTGGTCTTAGGTCACTGCCCTTATAACCATACAGACATAAACATTAGCTCAGGGAAGACTAGAAGACACAGCCATTTGATAGCAAATGTATCTATTCCGATTTAGTACCTATACAGCAATCCTGGCTAGTTGATGATGTATGTATGTATGGACAGCTTTAGGTTATTTTTCAAGCCTAGTACTAAGGCCTCTCTGTTGGTAGGCAATCGGGGTGGTGGGGGGTATGATTATTGGGGTTTATAGCCGCTGTCCTTCCCACGGAGGAATGTAACCACTTTTTGGTGGTAGTTATCCCGCTTAAGCCAGCAGGTCCTTGACTTGTGATTAATGTTTATGTCCCTCCTTTAGGTATAAATATTTCTAATATAATCAAGGGCAGTGAGAGGATTATTCAAAATGCTAAAAGCGAATTGGCTCATCCTATTATTTCAATGGGTGGAGATGTCAACGGCTGATGTGGCACACTTGAGGATGCCAATTTAAATGGGCTTCTCTGGAAGAACTGCCTTCCTGCAGTAGACCTCTTAAAGCCAGAGGGCAATAAGGATGGCAGTATATGGTAACACTTTATGGTTACAAATGAGCTAATCATGTTAAACGGCAGAACCAGCGGGGACATACCTGGCAAGTCAACTTGGGAATCGGAAGTCCGAGTCTCAACTCGACTAGGTTTTCATTTCCATACACTTCCTTTCCAGCGCCACAACTTTGGCTACCTACGATACATCTTTGAGCGACCAGTCCGTTTTAAAATGATGAGGTGCGATCGAACAAATGGAGGTAACTGCAAAATAATGTAAGACAGGGGAACCTATTACCAATAATAGGGCACAGGTAAATCCTTGGGCTTATAATAATATGGATTCTCTAAATAGACACATTACAGGCAGCGCTTGTTGCAAACACATGTCCATCTTCTGAACGCAATTTGGAAGAGTGATATCACTGGATTTAATCACTGACCTGCCGATATCGCCCTGTTGGCTCTACAAGAATGGGTGAAATAACATCTAATCCTCAAGCCCACAGTCATGACGCTGATATTGCTTATATAAAGAGAACGCTCAGAAGGAACATAAAATACGTATTAACTGGTTTTTATTTTTTATTTGATATTGCATTCAGTTGAGTTACAAAACTTTAAACACATATCTTTATCACATTAAAAAAGAAAAGAATAAATATTCACCTTTAAGTGAAAACGAATATGTAACAGAACTAAAATTTGTTTACAATAAGTAATACAAGCGGGGCTAAGATTGCCTGGATTACTTCCCAGGGCATCTTTTAAGGTCATTTAGAATATTGCACCTTTGGCCAAGAGAAATGAATTTTTTTGCAATATTCCACACAGTTATTACCGCAGGTGCGGTAATAACAGATTCAGCCCCGTAAAGAGTAGACCAAAATTGGTATTTGAGTAATTAACTAATTATTATAAGCATTCGATTGAAGAGAGAAATCTCATCAAACATTATGAAAACCAACCGTTCCCAGTGAAAAGATCTTTTCAAAACAGCATTTTAAAGGATTTAAGAGAAAAAGACCTTAATGCGGTTTGTGCCAAAAAACAAAACAAAAAAAAAAAAACAAAAACAGGCATTATAAATCGGTCTTTTTCTCCTGAGACCTTTAAAATGTGGTCCTTTCACATGGCCGATGCAACATTGCCAATCCATTTGAACTGTGGACTGGCAAACATTGCTCAGTGTATTAGCCACTCATGATAGCAGACGATTGTGGAATATCTATGGGAAGTCTCTGGTTCTTAAGTAGACCGCCCAGGTTAATCCAACGGATAATGCAAGTTGGTCGCACCACCTTCAGCAGATATTTCAAAGAGATCATGGCTCCTTCTCATTTTTTGCTGAACAAGACCCTTTGAATCAGGATATCCATGAGACGTCTCTTTCAAATAATCTTAAAATCTCCCGGGCACCTGGCCCGAATGGACCTTCAAATGCTAATCTTAGAGCCAAACGTGACGTCTGGCTACTGAAAATGTGCAACACATTCAGTAAAGTAATACAACACAGCGCAGCACCCACCTCCTGGCAGACACCTAGAATACTATAGCCTGATCTACAAAAAGTGCCGCAGAACAGAACCTGAACACGATGGACTACTTGCGATGGCAGGCGCTGCCGGCAAGTTCTTCGATTCACTATTGCATGATGAGCTGTAGAAATGGGCAACCAAGCAGAAAGTATTGCACACCAGGTTTTAGCAAGCAGTGTTCCACAGCCCATAGCATCTTCCCATTAAATCTCATTCTCCGGGCTCAGTGCGCCATTACATGTTACTTCTGTAGAGTATAGCATGGCATTTGACAGTGTAAACAGTGCTAGGTTGGGGGCCAAACTGGCCAGCTGAGGCCGTCCCCCGGATTTGCTGAGGTTGATTTATTTGCTCTTGCACCCCTGCTATTTAATGCCTTGGCGCAAGTGAACGCTCTCCCCACCCCCCAAATCCCTGGAAAACACGTTCAATGGCTAGGCTACACCGATGATCTGGTCCTAATGGATCACACATGGGTGGGGATGCAGCAACTGTTTGATGCTCAGTTGACCGACTAAGGAAAACTACTTATAGATAAACACCACTAAAACTAAGACCATGCTGTTCGATGTCTTAGTGACATACGCATACGGAGTGGGGCATGCAGGGCAAATTAATATAGGAGGATCATAGGAGGACAGCTCAGCGGCAATGTGCTTACCTTGGAAGCAAGTCGACACGGAACACAGGTTCGATATCAGGGTCTGCGCTTAGAAACCTCTGGGTAGTAAGCACATTATAAATAACCTATCATATCATACCGTAAGACAGAGAGTCCTACCTTATTTGGGAACTTTGATCGCAGCATACTAGCAGGAAGTAAAAGACTATAATTATAGGCAAACCTCTTTCCTGCAAAGATCGGGCAAAATATTTAACTTTGGTAGAAAACACAGAGGCTTCACATGTGGGGGAGGGGGGGTCTCCTATTCAGGGCAGACCCTAGTGTTTGCGGGGCCAAGTGCGGCAAATTAAGTGCGGGGTGCCTTAATTTGCATTTGATAACATCACATCAAGTCAAACCCTTCCTCTCAACGCCCAGCTGTATTACATTGGCCAGAGCCCTGATCCTCTCAAGATTGGACTACTGCAATGCCCTATATCTGGGTGCCAACAAACAAAATATTTAATAAAATTCAGATACTACAAAATAACGCCCTCAGAGCAGCATTGGGTATCTCGAAAAAAGTTCACATCTCTGAGAGGAGGAGACTGAACAATTGGCTCACAACTAATGACAAAATCCATCTGAAGACAGCCTCACTCACACATAAATGCCTCAATAACTCCGCCCTGTGTTACCTCACAGAAAGATTCACAAGACGATCCTCTAACCGCCCTTCAAAACTGGCCAATTCAAACCTCTTAACAATACCGAGTTTTAAACGAGCCAAAACAGGAGGGTGCAGCTTCCCTATTAAAGCAGCCCAGCTGTGGAATTCCTTACCGCCCGCCCTAAGAACAAACCAAACCTACCTTCACTGCCGACGGAATATCATTAACTGGTTTAAAGAAAATGACTACTAACCTTTAATGAGCCACCAACGGACCTCCATGACCAGCCTACATTGTACATAGTCAACCATTGCTTTGCACATCATATCATGTCTCAAATGATGTATATTATCTCCACTTGTATATTATGTGCCTTTTTGTCTACTTTTGCATATCATGTTCCTTTTTGTCTACGTTTGCAGATACCTATGTCTACCACCCCATTGTATATATATGTACAGCACTGTAACCAAGCTGAGAATTCTCTTGTCTTTTTCTGCACCCTGATACTCTCGGGTCTGGCACACGCTATAAATAAAAACACAAACAAACAATCACAGGAAGTGACATCACAAGATAATGACCACATATGTTGGCAGCAGCGAAAACATGGTAATCCGAGAGGAAAAGGTCCAACAACAACACTAGCAAAGTATAAAAGGTGCCCCCCCCCTCCTTTTAAGCCCAGCAATTCATAATGATGTATAAACAGAGTCTAATTCCCGGGCTATCATGTGGTATTGAAGCACAATCAATCTGCCGAATGAACTAAGCTAGAGGGGAAAGTGTGGAGAAAGGCTTTGGGCCTCCTGAACCATTCAGCTAGAGTTTGGCATCACTTCCCTTGATACAATGGCCAAGACAAAAGTATTTGTATTCTATCTGAAAATGCTACGGTTGTCCGATCATCCTTTGAATACATATATAGCAGATATTCTCGGTACTACTGATTGCACTTTGGTGAGGCCCTTATTAGTTGGCTGGAAAAATAAAAATGGAACATGGGGTTAACCCATCTTACTCAATTTGAAAAACTGAAGACGCAGCCGGTCAAGAAAGTAAATAGATGGGACTTTTCGATTAATCTGGCGGAGTGTATATGCGAGGATATTGCAAGGAGTTTCTTCTATAAACAGACACAAGAGCACTTCTGGAAATGTCCTTCTAACCTCAGGAGCACCTGCCTGCTGCTTCGCATGAACTGGGTTCCCTGCGTAGCAGTAACAGGTCCGAGATACAATAGACCTAGAGAATCAGGCTTCTGCCAATACTGGAAAGATAGCGCCTCAATAGAGTCCAGAAGGCACTCATTTACTTCCGGCGATGCTTTGGCACACTTATATGGCAGATGGCGGGCATCGTTCTGCCCTCAATAGTCACCATTAGATCACAGTCCTTCAGGTTCTGTTGCTTGAGTAGCCATCACATATCTTTTACAAACGCTCTAATTAAGCTATGGCAATAAATTGAAATGACTAAAAAGTATAAACTATGATGTTATTTCAACTTGCAAATAACATTTACTTTTAAACGCAAATGCATAAATGGAATTGAATGTATCTGATAGATTCACTGAATGTATAGAATAATGTAAATGAGTATATGGATTTTTCTGTTTTTATTGAGGTGATAACGTTGTTACTTTTATATGAAGTGGGTGAAACGTTTGTTAAACTAAACTGCACAAATACATTTGAAAAACGTCTCTAGTAGCATGCATTATCTCGGTCTTTGTTTCCTTCACTGCAATTCCCAGCATGCATTATCTTGGTCTTTGTTTCCTTCACTGCAATTCCCAGCATGCATTATCTCGGTCTTTGTTTCCTTCACTGCAATTCCGAGCATGCATTATCTCGGTCTTTGTTTCCTTCACTGCAATTCCCAGCATGCATCATCTCGGTCTTTGTTTCCTTCACTGCAATTCCGAGCATGCATCATCTCGGTCTTTGTTTCCTTCACTGCAATTCCCAGCATGCATCATCTCGGTCTTTGTTTCCTTCACTGCAATTCCCAGCATGCATCATCTCGGTCTTTGTTTCCTTCACTGCAATTCCCAGCATGCATTATCTCGGTCTTCGTTTATTGCTGCCAACACTATGCATTTGTATACAATGGCAATCTACTTGCTGCAGTTTCTGCTTTTGTTTCAGTGCTCGCCTTCCTACTCCTCTACTGTGGTATGGAATTTGTAATTGCGCACCAGACCCGGGGGTATCAGGACCCAGTCTTGATAGCATGGCATTTCAAGTAGCATCAATTTCTCTTTTTATCTTAACCCATGGTAACTTCCTCTCCAGCCACACCCGCTCCTACTTTCATCGTACTACTTGTTCCCCTCCTTTAGCATGTTATCACACCTTTGGGCTTGCTATCTAGCCATTTGCACTGGCAATAGTTGCTCCTACTTTCATCTTACTACTTGTTCCCCTCCTTCTCTAGCATGCAATCACACCTTTGGGCTTGCTATCTAGCCATTTGCACTGGCAACAGTTGCTCCTACTTTCATCTTACCATTGTTCCCCCCTTCTCTAGCATGCTATCACACCTCCGGCTTGTTATCTAGCCATTTACAGTTGCAAAAGTCGCTCCTTTCATCTTACTACTTGTTCCCATCCTTCTCTAGCATGCTGTCACACCTTCGGGGTGGCTATCTAGCAATTTACACTTGCAACAGTTTCTCCTTTTTCTCCTGCTTTCGTAGGAGCACTCCCAGAACCTTTTCTCTGTTAGTTGCTGCTTTCAGCTTCTCCCCCTCTCAGATGCCCGCATTCTCTTCGTCATTCATGGAGTCCCAGCATACACTCTTTGTCCCATGTGTGGCTCCTCGTCAGGCAGTCCTCTCCTGCCATGTTCTGCTGCATGCTTCAGTTTAGCCTTTGCTTTTGTGTAGGTCTCAGGCACCTCCACTCCAGTAGACTCGGCTCCACTTCTCCGGCTTTTCAGGTCCCTTGTGGCTCTTCTACCAAATACGGGTATTTGCTCTGAATGAGTGGGTCAGTGGTGGCTGGTGAATTTTTGAACTGGTGGGACGCAGCAACACAGCCTGAAGTAAAATAGGGCAGTTTGGAGGGGGGGTTGAGTGGGTTCTCCCGCCCAAGGAATATTTTAAAGTAATGGGTTTAAATGGTGCATACAGCTTCCAATTAGTTTGGTATGGTATCACATGAAAAACCCAAAAGATGCAAGTGGCCAACAGTGCACAAGAGCATTTTGCAATGCATTTTCATTACAACATATGCTAGTATATACAATATGTTCATGCTGGCTGTGCCCAGACATGTCCATGCATGCTGCACCAATATGTTATTACCATAGCATGCAGGCACTCTCAGCAGGTAAAAGAAAATGCCAAGCCACTACTATATTGCAAACTCTTTATGGGATTAGAGGTCAGGTTGGTCAGTCAGCTGACGTCAGTGTGATGAATCCTCTGGAGTCATCACTGATTCCCCTTCTAAGATCTCCTCCCACGTGGTCAGGGACTGGCAGCCGCAACCTGATCCTGACCCTGGCGGTGGTATTATGAGGAAGGATCATGTGGGAGGAGACTACTGTCGGGAAAAGGTGGTAACCACATCAAGAGAGACGCGGTATTCCTCCCTTTCTGAGGAAAAAACTCAGAATTCCTAAGTTCATGATGGCTTGTTGTCACTATACAAATCCCCCCCCTTTATAAAACCCCAAATCCCCTTCCTGCAGAACACTCTAGGCAGAATACCATTGTTGTCTCATATACACATAATACAAATCTAACATCTCCTATCTCGGATCATGTTGTTCAAAACAAAAACGCAATACAATATTATTTTAGAAGTCCCATAAATCCTATGAACTCCAACTACCCATAAAGCCTCAAGTCCTGAGACGAGGAAGAAAGAGTTAATATGGATTGAAGGAAACACCAAGCTGAACATGCGTACTAGTTGTTACAATCAAGCCCAGGTACGCGGGACATTTAAAAATGGGGTACTTATTCAAACAAGAGCTGGAGAGGAGAGAAGCAGAATGGGAGAAGCAGCAAGCAGAACCAAGGGAGATGGCAGCAGCATGGGAATGGACTGTGCTGGAGAAGGTAGGTGCTTCCAAGCTGCTGCTTGTGAGCATTACGTACTGGTTTGGCGCAAGGTCACGGGAGACTGACACCGTGGGAGAACCATTGGGAAGCCGGCAGCAGCAACACAGCTACCAGAGATGCATTCGTGACAAGCAGCAGCAGTCTTAACAGCGGGTCAACGCAGAGCTGGCATGGGAGCTGAGAGAAGGTACGTAGAGCGGGAAACGTCCCAGAGTGAACATTTCACCACAGCAACATGCCACAGGTCAGTAATGCTACCAGATACCGGTGAGTCTACCCAGGGCGTACTGACAGGCATATGGGCAATTCAGAAACTATTTTGAATACCAAACAAGTGAAATACAAGGACAGAATGTGCATAAATCTTCATGTAGGATGTCAATATGGGGATAGTTGGAGCAAGTGTTCTCACAAGCAGATGAATGTTGATGAAGACAAAACTTGAACAAGTCTCCATATATGAGATATCAATGTTATATCAATGTGGGAAAGTTGGAACAAGTAGTACCTTAAGCCACTGACATATAGACAGTGAAGGAATACAACTGGTATTGGCAGCCTTCTCCACATTGCCACACTAAACACTCGCTCTGCCATCAAGCACTCCTCCAATATCTGTCACCTTCTTGAGGAACTGGACCTCGACGTCCTTTGTCTCACTGAGACATGGTTCACAGCCAGCTCTGCCACCTGCTTTGACACACTCCTACCTGACGGTTACAAGATCCTCTCCATGCCCAGGCCCAACCGTGCAGGGGGGGGTGTTGCCCTTATCTTCCCTGAGTGGATTCCTGCCACTGTCACTCCTACGCAGACCTACTCCTCTTTTGAATGTCTTGTCTGCCGACTCTCTCTCTCTCTCTCCTAGCCATTCCCTTACCGTGGCTACTATCTATCGGCCACCTGGTCAAATTTCCTCCTTCCTCTCTGAGTGGGCTGACCTCTCCTCCGCACTCCTGTCCTCAACCACTCAACTCCTCTTTCTTGGCGACTTTAACATCCACCTTGATGCCTCCAGTCCCCCCACTGGTCTCTTTCGTGACCTCTGCGACTCTCTCTCACTCTCTATTCTCCCATCTGGGCCTACTCACTCTGCTGGGCACACTCTTGATGCTCTGATCTCTTCTGACCTTCCCCTCTGCGTCCCTCTCTCCACTCCTCTCTCCTGGAGTGATCACTTTCTCCTATCCTCCCACCTCACCCTGCCTACCCCACAGGCAAAGCCACCCTCTTCACTGCCACCCACCTTCTCGGTCATCCGACCCATGAAGCGTGTGTCAGTTGAGGCTTTCGCTGCTACCTTCTCGCCCCCCCCTGCCCCTTCGGCTGACTCCCACCCTGACACAGCCCTCTCCATGCTCCACTCTGCTATATCTGTTACTCTTGATATCCTTGCCCCCGTCATGAGAATCCGTCTGAAGCCCAAAGCCAAATGTAACTCCTGGTATGACTCGGATCTCGCCACCCTAAAACGCAAGTGCAGGGTTGCAAAGAGGAAATGGCGTGCTTCATGTTCATCCTCTGACAAACTGGCCTGCCGCCTGCTCCAAAGGCAGTACCGGCTCTCCGTTCTCACCAAGAAGAGAGCCCTTATCCAAGCCCGCATCTCTGCGGCATCAAACAACTCCACCGAACTCTTTAAAATCTGCAAGGAGCTGGCCAACCCTAATGCAGTCTCTACCTCTCCTGTCCCACCCCAGGCCCTCTGCACTGCACTGGCCTCTCACTTCATCTCTAAAACTCAGGACATCCTGTCCTCGCTCTCCTCCTTTCACCTCCCTCCCTTCCTCTGGCCCTTCTGCGGTCACCCCTCCTCCCTCTTTCTCTGCCTTTCCACCTTTCTCTGCTGACGAGGTTTCCATACAAGTCCGATCAATGAAAGTCTCGTCTAAACAGGTTCACCCCTGTTCCTCCAAAACTATCAATGACCACATCGACTCCCTGGCTCCTGCCCTGGCTGACTTCTGCAACCACTCCTTCGCCTCTGGAGTCTTCCCTTCCCCCCTCAAGCACTCCCTTGTGCACCCTCTTCTCAAGAAACCCTCCTCCAACCCCTCCTGCCCGGCTAACTATCGCCCTATCTCCATCACTCCCTTCCTGGGCAAGCTCCTGGAGAAACTGGCCATCTCCCAGCTTAATCTCCATTCTGAATCTGTTGGTAGTCTTCATGACCATCAATCTGGCTTCAGAGCTGCCAGAAGCACGGAAACTGCTCTCCTGAACATCCGTGAAGACCTGCTCTTGAACCTCGATTCCAACACTCCGTGTGTTCTCATTCTGCTCGATCTCTCCTCTGCCTTTGACACTGTCAACCATGCCATCCTGCTCAACCGTCTCCGGGAAAACCTGGGTATCACTGGTCAGGCTCTGGCGTGGCTGACCTCTTTCCTTACAAATCGACCCTCCCAGGTCCAAGTGGGGTCCTTCCTCTCCGACATCTTTTTCTCCACCTGTAGTGTCCCCCAGGGATCTAATCTCTCTCCCTGGCTGTTCAACCAGTATCTGGCACTCCTTGCCCACCGCATCGCCGCTCTCTGCCCTAATTTCCAGTGCTATGCGGACGATACCCAGCTCATTTTCAGGCTACCCTCAGCCTCCCCCTCTCCTTCCCTCATCTCTGACTGTCTGTCTGCTATCCAAGAATGGTGTGCCGCCAATGACCTCTGCCTTAATGCCAGTAAGACAAATTCTACTCATCGGTACTCCCACTCCCTCCTTCCCTGCAGCTCTCTGGCCTGCCTCCCTTGGCCCCCTCCCTGCTCCTACCGGCAAGGCAAAAAACCTTGGGGTCATCTTCGACTCCACACTCTCCTTCTCTCCTCATATTTCTGACGTCGCCAAGAGGTCACACTACCAGCTGCACCTCCTCAGAGGTATTCTTCCCTTCCTCTCCTTCCCCCAGAAGCTCACTGTCTCCCGAGCCCTGGTTCTCTCGAAGCTGGACTACTGTAACAGCCTCTATCTTAACCTGCCTGCCTCCACTCTCCGCCCTCTGCAACTCATCCAGAACAGAACTGCGAGACTTGTCCTTGGCCTCAAGCCCAGGGACCGTATCTCTCCAGGACTGAAATCTCTACACTGGCTCCCAGTGGCTGCGAGGATAAAGTTCAAAACCCTCTGCATTGTCCACAAGGCCTTCTGGGGCCTGGGTCCTAAATACCTTCAACTCTCTCTTCCCAAATATCTTCCTTCCCGTGCCCTTCGCTCATCCGCCTCCAATTCCCTCAGGGTTAGCCGCTTCTCGAAGCATCGAGCTGGGGGTAGATCTCTCTCCGCGGCAGGGGCCTCCCTCTGGAACAGCCTTCTTGCCTCCCTGAAACTTGAGGAGAACCATCTCCGGTTCCGGAAGCACCTCAAAACCTTCCTCTTTGCTTCTGCTTTCTCTCTCCCTCTCCCCTGCTGAACAGCTAATTAATTGTTCACTGAAACTGCACTGATCCTGCAACTGGACCACTCTTAACGGCCTCGGTCCTGGGCCCAGCCACTCTCCACTTGCACTGATGCCCTGGAACCCCTTTGCACTGCGGGACTGTCTCTGTATCCCTACAGCCCCCCACCCCCTTCCCCAGCACTTGCTCTGCACTTACCTCGCACTTGCCACCAGCTGGCCCTATTTATTTATTTATTACTTTACGCCACTTACCTTGTACTGCACTTCCCCCCTCCCCTTCCCCTTGCACTTTTCCCCCTCCCCCACCCCTGCACTTGCGCGATCTGAATGACACCTGGCCTAGTAGGATCGTTGTCTGTCTCCCCTTGTCCCTCCCCTCCCTGCCTCGTCGCGCCTTGAAACACCTGTGTATAGGCGCGTTACAAATACCATATCATATCATATCATATCATAAC
This sequence comes from Ambystoma mexicanum, assembly GCF_040938575.1. Taxonomy (NCBI): domain Eukaryota; kingdom Metazoa; phylum Chordata; class Amphibia; order Caudata; family Ambystomatidae; genus Ambystoma; species Ambystoma mexicanum. The sequence goes on along the minus strand of NC_090928.1, from coordinate 1,172,685,384 downwards.
TGTGCTATACTGAAAGACATTGAGAACATTGAAATAAGCCTTGGTGAAAGGAGCACACCAGGCAGTGAGCCTTTGGGGGAATGATACCTGGCAGGGAAACATACCAGGGGGATTCCTAGCAGGAGAGTATTCTAAGCAATCCATTTAAAATATACAGAAGAAAAATACATTGTGAAAAAATACAAGGCAGGAGAGTATACCAGGGGATAAAAAGAACCTATCAAAGGATTCCTGGCAGGGGAGTATACCAGGAGGTCATCCTTAATAAGTTGTTGTGTGAAAGACACTTTTGCCATCCTACCTGAAATATCCAGGGGAAGGGAATTACCATCTGGATCCAAGGACTATGTTGTTGGATGTATCTACTTGCTTTGATTATGAACACTTCTTACCACACTTAATACCCTTAATTGCTCATTTGTAGTGTGAGGGTCAGATTAGTATGTTTTGGACACAAGGACAGTGTACATTATTTTGATGATGAAACACAGACTGATCTTTAGTTTTAGTTTCCTAGGTAGGGAAACTCCCTTTAGGATAGGGACAGAGAGGCCTTCATACAACCCTTTTATTTTAAAAAAGATGCCTAATGTTGAAAACACAACCATCTTGTGTCTGCTTCTCATTTCTGACCCCTCACAACAGGGATAGGTCATATCCCATAGTTATAAAACTTTGTTTCCGATATAAACATGTCATAAATAACATTGGACGGGATTTCAAGGGTAACAGCATCAATTGAGCTTTCCTCATTGAATTCCACTAACTTAATGCCTCTCGATATTATCAGTCTTAAATGGGGTATGTCATGGAGTAGAGCCAAGACATTAGCTCTATTAAGTAGGCAAGATGGCTACCCTTGAACATGAACTGTAATAGACTAGGAGCTCTTGGTCGACTGCAGTTTGGTTCCGCACCTGCAGACATTTTAATCACGTATGGTTTTGTTGTGCATGGTCCAGATAGAAAGTGGAAGGCCTTGTCCAATGAGGCCTTTATGCCCAGTCCACCTTCAGTGGCACAGATTGCAGCACTAATTTGTGCACAGGAGTCAACACTGTATTTGTGATGGTATCTGATTTCGATTTAGCGTCTTCCAGTGCGGACTCCTTTTGAAGCGCAGAAATCTCTCAGATTAACATCCCCAGGATCAAAAGCACGAAGATTACTGGAAATGTTCTTATGACCTTAGACGGCTTCAATGGTTTAAGTTTGGCATTTGCTCAAGGCATCCACTGTGACATTCTCTCTTCCAGCCAGATGAGCCGCATTGAAGAGACACTGTTCTTCAGAGCCCAGACCCACTGCTGCATTGCTTCTCTGCAAGGACACCACACCACCTCATTTGTTGAGGTAGTGCATGGTCACTGTGCTGTCCATCAGGACCAAGACAATCTTGCATTTCACAGAGGGGAGGAAATCAACTAGGGCTAACCTGATCACCCTCATATCCATCAAGCTGATGTGTTCCATGAGACTACACAGGAGATCATAGTCCGCCTATATTCAGATCTGACAGGTGAGCAACCTAGTCAGCACAGATGAGTCTGTGACCACCATCACCTGGGGCCAAGGGTGACGAAACAACTCACCTCTCAGCAAGTTGTCCCGTATGGCCCTCCATGCAAGAAGTTGAGGCACCTGCTCCAAGTGAAAAGGGTTCGACATTTGGGACTGAAACTACAAACATTGGCAACGGAGAAGTGATAGAAGCAAACTCATGCACAGTCTCTTCTGCCGGCATCACTAAGCTGCAGGATGCATGTGGCCCAGAAGGCGCAGGAAAGCCAAGGCTGGGACTTGCTCATGGGATTGGAGAACAATGAACATCTGAAAGACGTTTGCCACACAGTCCTTTGGCAGGAAAGCCCTGCCCAGACAAGTGTCCAAGACCACTCAGATAAATTGGAGGGACTAGGGGGAGTGAAACCGTAGACTTTGATGTTCAGGGAAAAGCCCAGGCTGTGCAATAGAGCGTATGTGCGGGGTAAGTGCTCTGCAACTAGATCTTGGGAGCGAGCTTGGATGAGCCAGTTGTCCAGGTCATAAAATACAAGAATGCCCTCCGTCCTGAGGTGAGCCACCAGCATTGGTAGCAGCTTGGTGAAAACCCTGATAGCCGAAGAAAGACCGAACGACAGGACTTTGAACTGGTAGTGAAGTTGGCCCACCATGAACATCAGGTACCTCCTGTGCTTTCGATCAATCCACACGTGGTAGTAGGCATCCTGAAGGTACAGTGATACCAACTAGTCGAGTGCTTGCCGGTGTTTTACCATCTTGTACTTGTCCTTGCGCAGCAACAAGCTCAGCAGCCACATATCCAGAATGTGTTGAAAGCAGCCATCGATCTTCAGCACCAGAAAATAGGTGGAATACAATCCCCTGTCTTGTTCCGAGCATGGTACCAGTTTGATAGCACTCTTTGACATAAGCTTCAGGAGGGTGGGGTCCGGAGACAAAGGAGTGGCCTGAAGGGTGTGGTCCGGAGGGTGCTCTAGTAATGGGTGGCAGGAGCCCTTTGGATGACATGTAAGGCCCAATTGTTGAATATGGTCATTGACCATTCCGGGCTAAATAGGGAAAGCCACACCCCTGCCTCCCCACTGGTGTTGAGTGGCGTAGCCCATCACTTATGTTTTAAGCCCTTGATTGTGGCGAGGACAGCAGCCTTCGCCGTACCAGCCCTCTGGGTACCTCCACCTCCAGGGAAGACACTGCCCTGCATTCTTCTTGGGGCAGACTGACCACGGCCTCTTGGAGATTCGGTGCAGGAGGACAAAAACCCCTACCCTGAGATGATGATTGTGCGGTGGGGCTATGGGTCAAGTCGTAAAAATGAAGGTGGGGGGGACTCGTCAACAGCAATGGGACATGACGTTGCCAAAAATTAGCATATCAAGGAGAAATATGCATAACCACCCAAATTGCACAGGACGAATGGCATTTGTCTTTCATAAAATCAACACATATACAAACCCAAGAGAGGATATTTTCTTTTAACAGTATTTTTGATAACGTTAAAAGGTGTGCATGTTTTATACTCCCAGAATCAATACACGTTTCCCCTGTTACTTGGCGTACCGAAATAGGACATTTCACTTTTAGTTGTTTGTTATTCTTTTATCAGATTGTATGGTGCAGGGGCTAAGTGTCCGGCCTGCAAACCTATGGACTGCTGTTTGATTCCAGAGGTCGGCTTTAATTCATAAATTAAAAGAAGACATTCAATGTTTCTCATTTTAGCTGGGGGGACTGAAAACAGTGGGTGGACTCAATCCACGTGTACCCTCGACTTGAGCCCTGGGTTGGGCTGTTGCACGGCAAGCCCCAAGAACTTATCCCTTGCCTTTGTTGACTGCACCTTCTGGAGGGTGTCACCAGCCTTCGATTCCAAAATATTTTGGCCATCGAAAGACGTGTCCAACAGTTTAGCATGAACAAGAAAGGCGTCTGTCCACATTGCTTGTGGCCATTGGCCTGCCCACACAATCTGCAGCGTCCAGTCCCGATTGCAACATCTGGCATGCAGCCTCCTTGCCATCAGTAACTATGGACAGAAAGCAGTCTCTCATCTCTCCTTCAGGGATGTGTTCAGCCGCATTGGCCACAGCTACCCAAATGCCAAAAGAGAAATTTGCCATGGCGCAAGAGGCATTCAGAGCAAGCAGTGCAAGACTGCCCAAAGCAAACACCTTCTTAGCCCAGGTGTCAAGCCTCTTACTTTCCCTGTCCGGTGGAAGGGAAGAAGGAGGTCCTCAGCCTAGGTATGGCCTGAACCACCAAACTCTGCGGTGAGGCATGAGGGGAGAGAAACACTGGGTTTGTCGGGGCAGGATGGTGCTTCTTCGCCAGTTCCCTGTCCACTGCACACCTCCAGCACAGGGGCTTCTACTGCCACAATGAAGAACAGGAGTGTCTCCTTAGCGGCATTGTGTAAGATATTGCACAGTTCATACTGAACGTTGGATTGGGATGGATCTGAAAGCCCCAGATTACTAAGCACCTTACCCATCAATTGCTGAAAAGCGGGTTGAGTCTTTCCTGGGGTGGGAGCTCGCAGAATGTGACTTTCCTGGGAGGTATCGAGGGCCTCGTGATCTTTGTGCGTTAAGCCTTTCCTCTGGGAAATCTCTCACCTACTTAGAAATCAAGGGTTCAAACTCAAGGGGAACCTGGTCACCCTCCTTGTCATAGATGTCATACATCTTAGACATGAAAGTGTCATTTGGGATTGGAGTGCATTCCCACAAAGCCATGATATCAACAACACCAATTGGCTGTCAACAAGCATGTTCCCGATTAGTGAACCGAGTGTGCAGAAAAAAGGAACTGATGTCATGGGATCGGAACCTCAATGTATTCTGGCCCCAACGTCATGTTTGATGTGGGGCATGTAGAGGTGTAGGGAGCAGAGCCGATGCAGTACCACGCTGTGCCCCCTGCCAGCAAAAAAGATTCTAAAGAGCAACTGTGCTAGGATAGGGTTATCATAGATGAGGAATCAGTGGGAGAAATGAATCTATTAAAATGGAATAGTTAGAAAGAGCAGGAGAACGAGGAGAAGGAAAGAGATACAGGTAGTGCAAGAAGGAGAGGAGGAAGATCATGGATGGAGGAGAGGGAGACAAAGGTAGATGGAGGGATAGAGGAAGAGTGAGAAGGGGAGGGACTGGAAGAAGAACTGGTGCATTTCACAGCTCCAACAGACCATACGTATTGTGACGAATTTGGATCAGTCATCCCATAGCCTCAGAGGAGAGCCACCCGCCTTTGATGCTAGGGAGGTGAGCCCGATAAGCAAGACCCTTGTTATGGGTCTTGGAAAGTGAGACCTGAGGGGGAATGACTACCCTCTAGGGTACAAGGACTCCCATGCCTATGAGGAACTCCCTATCAAGAATACATTGCATTTATGGGAATAGGAAAGACTCATGTCACTTCGGTATTGGTTTCAACAAAAAGTGACATTACTGCAATCGCTTTGACTTCAGGTAATGCTGTATTCTCCCTGAGCTCAACAGTCAAAGAAGAACGACATGCCCCTTTCGTTTTTAGCGTAAAACATGAAAAAGACGAGGAAGCTTGAGTGGTGGAGAAAGAATCCGACGCAGGTGGGAGCCTCTGACAGGAAGACGTCTGATAGAAAATAGCATGTAGTTCATATATTTATTAGAAAACACAGGTCCAGACACACAACATTACAGGTATGGCCTCTACAAGAAATCGTTTGGCCTTTCTTAAATTCTTACAGATTTGAAAAAAAGAACATTTCAATTCTTTAGAATGAATTAGCTTTGTTAGGCTTTCATTTATGTCAGCATATTTATTGAGTTTGAGTATGAGGCAAACATCATCATCGATTTAGATCGGGGCTTGAAAAAGGAATAATGTGTTCAAAAATGTTTTGATCTTAAAACATGGGCAGTAATAAAAAATATATAATAAACATCTTTTTCTTTAAAGTTCCTATGTAAAATTTGACACAAATGTTTTTTAAACCCCTTCAATATGAAGCACTAGAGGGCGTCCATTTTGTGTTGTGGACGAGCCTCCTGTGCTCGAGTTAATCTCTGCCCTTGCGGCACTAATTAAGCAAAAGCCACCTGCTGGTAGCTTTTATTACAGCAGCTTTTGCTTTATTAGTGCCGGAGACCAGAGAAGTGTGCGTTTTTGTATTTATGATTGCCATGGTTAGAAAACCATGGAAATCGTTACTACAACAACTTTGTTTTTATAATTGCACCCCCGTGACAAGTGAAAGCCACTGCAACCGTGTTGTATTTATAAATGCTGTGGTTTTCATTTTAAGCTTCCCGGGCTCCTCTGGCTCAGAGGAGCCCGGGAACTTAAAAAGAAAACCATTGCAATCAAATACAATGCGGTTGTGGTTTTCTTTCTAAGTCTCCCAGGCTCCCCCGGCTTGGAGGAGCCCGGGAGACTCATAATGAAATATTTATGATTGCTGTGGTTTTCTTTTTAAGTTTCCTGAGCTTCCCTGAGCCGGGGGTGCCCGGGAAATTTAGAAAGAAAACCACGGCAATCGCACAGAGAAACTGAGAAAAAATGTGCTTACCGGCAGCCTTCCTGCCTGCATTCTCTGCTCTCTGCATCCTGCGCACTAATGAATCAAAAGCTGTTGTAATAAAAGCTATCAGCAGGTGGCTTTTGCTTTATTAGTGCCGCAAGGGCAGAGATAAACTCTAGCACAGGAGGCTCGTCCATTTCACAAAAAGGATTCCTCCTAGTGCTTCATATTGAAGGGCTTTAAAAAATATTTGTGTAAAATTTTACATGGGAACTTTCAAGAAAAAAAATGTTTATTGTATATTTTTTATTATTGCCCATGTTTTAACATCAAAATATTCTTGAGCGCACTATTCCTTTAAGCCTAAGAGAATACATCCAAATGGGGCTTCTGCTAAGCAGTATTCCAACAGACCCACGGACACTTAAATGTCAGGTCATCATTTCACATCATTCAGTGTTGAACAGGTCAATATATGAGTGAATATGCAAGGTGTATGTATTGGGTGGGGTACTCGGCATTGCGACCAACGGACTGCATTGAGATCAACCTCAAATATCCCAAAACACTACGTGTTGTGGTAGGATTATAAAAGGGCACAACACCCACCTACACTGTAAATATTAATTGCATATATTAAGTGTGGTAATCCATCCAAAAGTAGCTGTCAGTCTTGAAACACTGTACTGAATATTAGTTGGAGATTGCTATGTAAAAGGAGTCTTGTACATGGAAACTGATTTCACCCACGGAGGCTGGAAACGAAGGGCATTTAGTGGCAGAAAGTTTGGCACGGGAAGTGATCCACCAACTATGGGCCAGTAAGGGTTGTGGTATTACAGAAACTGCGCACGGCTGCAAGTGCAATGCGCACAAGGGCTACCACTGCCCTAGTGCTACAAAAAAAAAGATTTTTCAATGCATTTTGACACTTCAGTATGGTATCTCTAATCCTAATCCCTTACCCTGGTGCCAGAAAACATTATTATTATTATTTATTCGTTTTGATTCTAAAATAACCTTTACAAAAAAAAACAACATTAAAATACATCTACATTTCAATACACCACAATCACTACACAATCAGTCAATCAATAAATAACTTCAATTAAAGAAAACATTGACAGGGTGTGTGTGGGGCAGAAGGGCACTTTGCACCCGATTGCTAATTGTACTTGCACTGGTGCACGTTGCTGTGGTAGGGCCCCTACCTGTTGAATAGAGCAGTCCAGACACTGGCGGGATATTGGAAGGAAACTGGAGTATGTTAATGTTAAGGGACATTTGGACCGCTGACTATCACCACCGGAATGGTCGCCTGGCGCTCTGGCGGCTCTGAAAGAGGGGGAAGGGAGGGTAAGTAGTGTGAGGAAGCTGGACAAGTGCAAGAGAGCAGTGATGTGCTGTTGGCGGCCTCAGCCCAGTGGGTCCGCTGGCTGGGCCTGGGGTGTTTGCGGCCGGTTGTCGTCGTGTACTGATAGGCGAAAACAACTAGAATGCTTCTTCATCAATGTCCTGCTGTATTTCTCACACCAACATGTGCTTTTGAGCGCACACATCTTGCAAATTGTGTTTTATGTCACAAGTATGTTTTTGACACCAGACCCACACAACAACGCCCGTGTTCAGTGCTGAGAAATTGCTCAGTTCAGCTATGCCCAATACAAGGGGAAACACATAAGAGACTATTTGAGTGTTGCCCTGTTAAGGGCACACTTGGCAAATGCATAGGGGTCAAGTGAAAAAGGGCGAGCAAAAATGCAAAGGGAATTAGGGCTTTGCTAATTGGGAGCAGCAATCGGATCGTGGAGTTTGATCAAGTATGGAACATTCTGCCACCACATGCCGGGAGGGGAACAGCTGCTGCAATTTTGTTGAAGTCTCATTTAATAATTAGATTTATACAAAAACATCCTGTGTGTGACGGCGAACAAAGGAATTCACTGCAACTGTCCAATCTGCAAGACTGTTTAGGTTTCAGCAACACAGTCGACATCAGACCTCTTTGCACGCTTCCTTGCCAGATTTTCTTTGTAGTGAATGTACTGCCCCCCTGACCTCCTTGTCCTACTCCTTTCGTATACATGGTGCATTTTATTACAATGGCCCTCTTACCCCACCATCCTTTATCTTTGAAGTCTTGCGTCACTGGGCTGCTAGTCAAATCCTTACTTGAGGTGTCTATGCTATGTTCTACAGTATTATCTGGGTCCTTGCTGCTTCTGTCTAACCCCTAAAGTGCGCCCCACACTCTCTGTCCTTTATAAATCTAGTCACCCAATGCCCTGTTTCTGATGAGCTACAGGACAGTTCCACACTCTATACTACGACGTCCATCTTGTAATGGATGTGGAAAGCTACCTCAACATGGGAACATGTCCACTCACACCAGTAGGCCTCATAGCGTTTCACCTGTCCTGTGTCCTGTAAAAACCTGTAGCAAACATTATGCATCCCATAGTGTCCTCGCAGAGGATCTCTGGCCAATAAGGCACCGATCTCCGTCACTGTAACAACAGCTTATGGGTTCAAGCGTCATAGAGTCATTTAAGCTCTGGTTAGTCAGTTACAAAGCCATCTATCTTTCATTTAGCCACCGCCCTGCTACGTTTTACTGTGTACTATGGTTAGTCAGTTACAAAGCCATGTATCTTTCCTTAAGCCATCCCCTGCTACGTGTTACTGTGCACTATGGTTAGTCAGTTCCAAAGCCATGTATCTTTCCTTTAGACATCACCTGCTACGTGTTACTGTGCCCTATTTTAGCAGCAGCTTCTTAAGGGGGACGTGCTCCGCTAGAGTTGCTTTACAGCAGTGCCTTATGATTGATCGAGTGGGCAATATAGAGTCAACAAGAAGCCTGTTAAACAGTGTTTTTACATTTGCTCCAATGTGTTTGTAGCTTTCACGGAATCTTTTGCTCAGAGAATTCCAATTCCTGGGACATACACAGCCAGTGTTAGATTGAATGCTGCTTGCCTTTGGTAGAGTGGTAGCACCAATTATCTCTAACCCGCTGCCTTCCCAAAAGCATATGTGAAAAAACTATCTATTTCAAATGGGCTCATGTAAATACTTGCCTACAACCTAGGTGTGTACCATACGTATGTGTGTCTCCTCAGTTCTAAATGTCCAATCTCTATGCATACCAGAAGTTATGTGAAGGGTACAAATTATGCAAAAGGTTTTCAGTGGTTGAGGGGCTGGACCAACCAGGGTTTCTCACTAGCGGGGGCCTCCACAAAATTAGCACGGAATGAAAAAGGGATATAACCTGATTAATGTTCCAGCGTTCAAATCAACAGTGCAGCTGGAACAGCGACTGTGCAATCCTCACAAATGGGGATGCTCGGCAGAGAGGAAGAAGTGGACTGGGGACCTTGGTGCACAACCAGTAATGCAATGGGTAATGAAGAATGAAGGCAAAATAACCGTGGTAAATGAAACCCATTCACAATGATGCTCGGTAATGGGAGACTTAATGCGCACGCAAGAATGACTGCAGACCCAAGGCCATAATTACTGATAGCAGGGTTTCTGCTTAGAACTTGGTTTTAGTCAAGTTTAGGCAGAATATCAAGCAAGGTAAATGTAAGGGATGCACAACGAGGCAGAACAATAGCAGCTTACTCTGACATGGGTAAGATGATATGAAAGTAGTATGTACACAGCTCAAAGGAGAACACGTAAAACACGTTAAATATTACATTTTTTATTATTTATTAAATATTAACTTCAGGTAAGTTACAGGTTCCTTTATTGTCCATGTCCAGTACTCTTCCTCAAGACACAGGGATGGTAGGGGACACAAGATGACAAGGGAAATACCGGGCTCACCCCCACACCCATCTTCTCAGCTCACTCTTCTCACTCTCACTCCCAACCGTCACTCACAGAACCTTGCACACCAACATTCTACATAAACATTCCAAGTAGGTGATGTCACACACCCACCTAACCTGAAAGCAGATTACTACACTTCTCCCCCCCCTTAGAAACACAAAAGCCAACTGCTACGCCAACGCTTCCCAGGGAAGACAAAAAGGAATGACAAGGAAGTGTGACCAGCACGGGACCTTAACACCCCAAGACACCACGCTACCAGAAATTCCACAACACAGCGGCTGCCTATGTGCAGAACCTCTGGCAAAACCAAAACGGAAATCCAACAAAAGGACAGCATTAACTGGACACCAACGGACCAAGGAGGAAAAGATTTCCAATGGCATGCAACCAAAACAAGACAACACCACTCCCTCGGTCACACCTCGAGGCCACAAAAATAAAAAACAGAGCACTTACGCCTCTCCCGAGCTGCCCCTCAGGACCTAGGGCTGCCACCCCTAGCCAAAACTATTGTTAGCGAACACTAACACAACTAACACCTAACCAACCTACCCACCTTAGCACAAATCACCTTCCACTTCGGTCTGCCACCCCAAAGTCTCAGAGCTGCCTCTCCAAGCGCTAACCAACCGCCCCCAAAGGAAGCAACAACAAATGCCCAACAAACCGAGGGACCACTTAAACAACTTTGACAACAGTATGAGGAAGAACCACAACACCATGCTGCTACTCTGCACAAAACCGTTGACCATTCCCTCTATCCACAAAATCCATTTCGAACACACCAGGAGACAACCTGACATACCAGACTCGGAATCAGGAGGCACACTGGCAAAGCAAAATTGACACCACCTTGTCCAATAGGATAACACTATGGACAATAAGAAAAAACTCCACTCAACTCAGGCATAGCGACCAAAATAGAGATAGCAACGCTATGAATCACTTCAGCGAACAACTGCCCTGAGAATAAGACTCCGCCAAAAGTGACTTACCCTGAATTAAGCTCAGGCACTGATGACCACAACATACAGGCCAAAGTGACCAAATCTGAACTATCAGGCACTAATCACCAGTAATGAGGGATATACTAAATCTAAAGTGACCTACCCTGGAAAGGCCAGGCACCCAAGAACATCTAAAGTGACCCACCCTGGACAGACCAGGCACCAAAGACCATAATCACACCTCACTCCAAGACACCTAACTTGAAACCACACAGGTAGATGCACCCAAAGGTCAAGAGATCAACAACACACGCAAACATAGTGACCAACCCTAGCACAACCAATGCCAGGCACTAAGACAAAGTTGTTTTAACACGTGACTGCAGGAGCGCCAAACCACAGCATGCACCAGCACACACATTCACACCCAAACGCTGACAACATCAAGCACGCATAAATGCCGTTTGGTAACATTGCATAACAAGGATAGAATTTGAATGCAACATCTGAAAACACATCACATGTTCAAAGGTGAACAAACATCACATGTGAAAACATTAGACGATGAGGACCCCAAGCCCATCCCTAGATGCCACTATCTTGGGCTCCTGGGCACCACATAATAACGATATGCATGAAAGTCAGTGTTCGGTGAAAAGTCACATTACTGCATTTTCCCGCACAAGTAAGTTCACTATGCATTTCCTGCATAAGTAAGTTCACAATGCATTTCCTGCATAAGTAAGTTCACCGCCAATCCACACTCCTTGGGGTTACATTGCCCGGACCAACGCTCCATTGTCCGGACCATCGCTCCATCCCCCAGATGAAACAAAGCCAAGAGATTGACATTTCAATTGCATATTCAATTACATTGCATTTCAAACCCCCACCCCCCTCGCTTGGGAGTTGCAAAGGAAAACCTAAACCCACACACAAAGGTCTATTTCCAATGAAAGGCCACGACACAAGGACGCCACAGGGGACTGACAACGGCCTCAATAACATACTAACTAAAGGCACCCCCACAGGATTAAACTAAGGCGCTTGATACCCTACAGGACACATGGGCCACTACACATAACATGCACCCATACTCATGCACACGGCCCAAAACACTAACCTGACCAAGATAAAAGGGACCGGCAAAACAGCTGTCAGGATACATGCTCTCCTCTCCGGAAGTACCACCCGGCACCGACTTGGTTTTTTTTTTTTTTTTTTCTTTCTTCCAAGTATACAGCTGTAGCCACGTCCACTCGGCACTCATATGCGCAACATAAGGCAGTTCACAGCCATCCCTGTTAGTCCTCACCATAATCTCCAGAAATCCACAAAAATATGCAGGTAGTCTACTGACGGTAGTGACGGACCAATTCACTTCCGTCATTACAGGAGGAGTTTCCCCTTCAAGGCTCACTGCGTGTTCCAACTCTATGATGAAGTGGGCGGGACAACCCGCAGGAACTCAACGACCTTTATGATGATTGGACAGTGGAGCAGACACTGAAACAACGTCATCATTGTGCTGTCCAGCTCCGAACTGTCCACTTCGCTCCTCTCCGAAACGAGAAAAACTGCCGAGGACGCAGAAGGGAAACCCAGAAAGGAACCAGGGGTCAATTGTCCATCCCCGGACACAAACCTGCCTCGCAACCGCTCCTCGCGCAGGACACAGAGACAACCGCTGCGCCAGTCCAACTCCAACCATGGCGCTCGCAGGCCGGTGCAAAAGTCCTTCCTCCAGGCTCTCGGCACCAGCACCCCTGCCACGGAGACATGCGCAACTGTGCGTCGCGGGGAACCGCTTAAGCACACTCCCAAGTGGCCACACACCTCTCCACCGTCGCAGGCTACCAGATCCATAACTGGTATGAAAGCCACACCTCCCGCAGCGGAGTGCGGACACCCTGGAGCACATGTCTAAGGAGTACACCCATAAAAGCCCAACACTTCCAGGACTCCAACTGGCCACACAAGTCCAACGCTGCCCCTCCAACACAGTGAGGAATCCAAGGCACGACCTCCATGGGGCAACAAACCACCATTGGTCAAAGGGGCAGAAACAACACTTCAGCCCAAACGTAGTCCCAAAGGGCAAGGGACTACCCACGGCGAGCCAACTCGACACAGACCCGCCTGGGTGTAATAACGTAGAACAGGTAAGTGGATGTTATGTTTATTCTTCAAACCCGTACACCGTAAACCACCATCACCTCCCAGCTCCTTCCTTTCAAAACCCAACCGCCGCCCCGAGCGTGGAACTAATCAACGTTCCACGCGCCTGGAACCTTTGACAACAGCTCGCGGAGGCGCGAGCAACTACTACACATCTCCCCCTGTAAACCTCAAAAACAAATGGAAATACATCAAATATGAACACCAAATAAGGAAATAGGGAAATATGGAAGAAACAAAGTAATATGCAGGAAAAGACATATATAGAAGATTGCTAATTATCTACAGTTCAAGAATTAATCATCTGCAAATTCTAAAACAAAATCCTTGTACTTTGCTGGAATTTTCTTCATTCGGGTCGGGCGATTATTCACCTTGTTGGAGGCTTCCGCCAAAACAGAGTCCTCGCATAGTCCCTTTCCGTGTGGAACCAAGACGGAATTACCTGACACAAGCACTGAAGACTCCTCTGCAACCCTTGTTTCCACCCCAGTTGGGCCAAAAGCAGAATTATCAGAATCACACTCAGAAGATTCATCCACCCCTTTCGCACAAGATGCTCCATCTAATGGCGCAACACCATCACTTCCCGAGACATGCATCTCCATACTCCCTTGCCCCACCCGAGTAGCCTGTCCAGGAACTGCCACAGCACAACTGGAACCCTTATCGCTCCGTAGGGGAACCACTCTTTCAGACGCACAATCGGGACCATCCCCAACTGTAGCACCACCTCCTTCACAACACTGGTCCTTAGTATTCGCCAGCTTTCCTTTAACAAGGACCACCCGCCTCAAACTCCATCTGGTACCATCTTGCAGTTTAACATATCCATGACCTACTTTGGTCACAACACACGGTTTCATAAATTTGGACAAACCCTTGGCTACAAATCTTGGATTTTTCACCACCACAAGATCACCAACTTGCACACGCAGGGGTTTCCTTTTGGCAAGCTGAGATTCCCAAAAACGGGATTGTTTAATGCGCACCTTGTCAAGAACTTCCTGCATGTCGATGCAACTTTGCACACCACCCCCAAGAGCGGCCACCCGGAGTTTAGAGTCTGGTTTCCTACCTCTCATTAATTCAAACGGAGACACACCAGTAAATGATGAAGGGGTAACCCTATAAGCCTGTAGGGCCTCAGTCACTACACTGCACCACGGCAAACCATTTGCGAGGGCCAACTGAACCGCCCCTTTCACGAACCGGTTCATCCGCTCAACTAATCCATTGGCCTCTGGATTGTACAAAGCCACCCTATGGTGACGAATTCCTAGTTTGGAGAAGAATTCTTGCATGGCGACTGACACAAATTGGGGACCATTATCGGTGACTACTCCAGCAGGAACCCCCTCCCTGTCAAACACCGCCGACAAGAAGTCAATCACCTTCTCAGTGGTGATCGAGGACAAAGCGGTGGCCTCCACCCACCTAGATGTGTAGTCAACCAACACTACAAAATATCTGAAACCTCCACCCAAAGTGTCCATGGGACCCATAATGTCTACGGCCACCTTTGACCACACGTCTTGCGGCACTTCCACAGGCTGTACAGGTTGGGGCGACGTTGTCCGACTCTTATCACTGACTGAACAAGCCACACAATCCTTAACCACTTTCTCAAACTCCTCATCCATCTTGGGCCACCAATACCCCTCTCTAAGCCTTCTTTTCGTCATAGATCTACCGATGTGCCCTTCATGAGCCAACTCCACCAACTTGGCCTTAAGAGATTCAGGTGGTATTAACCTGGTACCCCTGGCAATACCCCACGGACCCACAGACAGCTCAGACCATACTTGTCCGAACGATTTATCCAATTCATCCATACCAGCACCGGTAGCGAGAGCAGCCTTGATGTTGTTCAACACGGGATCCATTGCACACTCTCTACCCCATTCCTGCTCATTGACGGCCGGAAACACCTTGGCCACCAACACATATTCATCACTCGTCACAGCCTGTGTTGAGTCTTCCCCAGTTACATCATGGCGGGGAAAACGAGAGAGACCATCTGCAACAAAATTTTTAGTGCCAGGTAAATACTCCACCTTAAAATTATACTCACTCATGTCTGCCATCCAGCGCATCACCCTAGAGGATGCCTGGAACAAACCCTTAGATGTCAATACATGCACTAGGGGTTTATGATCGGTGCGTATAGTGTATTCAACTCCCCACAAGAATGTTCTAAAATGTTTGGATGCCCAGATAGCAGCCAAGGCCTCCCTCTCTATGACAGCATATCTACGTTCTGCTTCACTAAGAACCCTATACGCAAAAGCAATGGGGCGGTACGATCCATCAAAACACTGTTCAAGAACAGCCCCTACCCCATACTCACTAGCATCCACTGTCAAAACTGTCTTCCTAGATGGAGAAAAGAAAGCTAACGATGGAGCCTGGTCCACCTGAGCCTTCAAGCCTTCAAATTCAAGTTGCCACGACTCTGACCACTCAAAACGTACACCCTTTTTGAGCAACGCTCTCATGGCCACTGTCTTGTCGGAGTACGTGGGAATAAACCTGCTAAAATATTCAGCCAATCCCAAAAACGACCGTAATTGGTCCTTACTGGTGGGTGGAGATACTTCACATAACGCCTTCACCAATTCAGCCTTGGGATGTATCCCTTTGGCATCCAGTGTGTGTCCTAAATAAGTCACACTCTCCACCCCTATCTTACACTTACTCAATTTGACCGTCAACCCACTCTTCTCCAAAATGCCCAAAACTCGTAGAATCCTCTCATTGTGTTCCTCACGCGACCTGCCCCACACCAAGATATCGTCCTGGAAATACTCCACACCATCCACTCCACAAAACAACTTTTGCATCACCCGCTGGAAAACAGCAGAGGCAGATGCCAAACCAAATGGCATACGCCGGAAACGAAAAGCTCCAAATGGCGTAATGAACGAAGTTAGAGGGCGTGATTCGACGTGTAGATCCACCTGGTGATAGGCAGAGGACAAATCTAAGGTGGAGAAACAAGATGCTCCTCCTACAAGTGAAAGCATTTCGTGTATATTCGGTAAGGGATGCCTGTCTATCCAGATGCTAGAATTTAAATCTCTTAGATCAACACACATCCTCATACCACCATCGGATTTACGTGCCAATACAACCGGGGCTAACCACTCTGAAGATTCTACCTCCTCAATTACACCAGCTTCCATCAGCTTTTTAAGTTCTGTCTGGAGACTTTCACGTGCCATGATGGGTACACGCCTAACTCTGTGCACAACGGGAACAGCACTCCTCTTGAGCACGATCTTGTGTGAGAAACCCCGCAACTTGCCCAGGACAGAGGAGAAAACTGACGGAAACCTCTCTTGGAGAGTATCAGCTGTCAACGCACTCCCTTGACTCAAACCACTTTCTCTTCCCTTGCTCACACACAAAACAGGTACAGCTTTGCCAGGGCGAACCTCCATTTCCAGGGCAGCCTGCTCATCCCACCCAATTACTGGATCACCCTTACAAGCTACATACAGTTTTCCTCTGGTTTTCCGGCCATGAAATTCAATATCAACCCACTCGTATCCCAATACTTTAATCGGAACACGCCCATAAGCACAAGGATTAATATCAGACGGATTCAAACTAGACACCTCCTTATGGAACTTAGATTTGTACATCTCAGGAGAAATCATAGTGTAAGGAGAACCCGTGTCAACCAACACACTGAGAGAAACTCCATTCACATTAAGGGTAGCCCACGCACTTTTTTTTGACGGTCCCACACTCAACAGCACACCTTCTTTTGGAAGCACATCCGCCATAACAGAGGGACTAACATATCCTACAACCGTTACATTACTATCGTCCTCTTCAGGGTCCACCATCCGCACAACTTCCTTCTGTGGAATAGCCTTACACATCCGGGCAAAATGTCCTCTTCCCTTGCATTTTCTGCACACAACAGCAGAAGCAGGACACTCCCTAGCTCCAGCAACATGACCCCTCCAACCACATTTCTTGCAGAAATCTCTGCTATTCGGCGTCACTCTTTGATCCTTGTCCCTGGCCCGATTTTCTTCATACTTGCGTGGCTGAACCATGTGTACAATGTCCGCCTTTTCCGTCACTTCCTTGACACTCTTCCTGGACTCCTCCAGGGCACGAGCTATTTCTATCACTTTCTCTAACGGAGGATCCTTCTCTGTCCATAATCTCTCCCTAACTTTTGAGTCACTAGTCCTCATCATGATCTGGTCACGAATGTATTCATCCGCCATGCCCGTGAACTTACACGTAGAAATGAGGGTGCGCAGTGCCGTCAC
Source organism: Ambystoma mexicanum (assembly GCF_040938575.1). Lineage (NCBI taxonomy): Eukaryota > Metazoa > Chordata > Amphibia > Caudata > Ambystomatidae > Ambystoma > Ambystoma mexicanum. Next base: position 1,172,668,093 of record NC_090928.1, on the reverse strand, counting down.
ATACGAATCAATGTTCTCGCCAGGACCTTGTGCCCTTGAGAAGAAATGATACCTCTCAAGCACAATGTTAGCTCTCTTGCCAAAGCGTGTCTCTAGCTTTTTAAGAGCAGTCTCAAATGCCAAAATCACTGCCTGCCCCCCTTCTCCATCTCCTTCGCCTGAAGCCAAAGCCAAAACATCCTGGCCCGGAAGATGCCTGAACACCCTCAAACCCTCCGTACCAAGGCAATTGAGCAGAGTCGCTTCCTTGTCATCATCAGGCATTCTGGAACCACCTGACGCTCTCAGGTATACCTTGAAAGTGTCCACCCAAAGCTCCCATGCAATGGGGGGCTCCCCCGGATTGGGGAGAAATGCTGGGGGAGGGCGAGCATTGCTGTGCTGCATGGTCAATGGAACCGACATAGCCACTGACAGAGGTCAATGCAATGGAACAGGTGAAAATGTCTGCGCACTTCCTCGAATAATAAGGTGCTATAACCTACACCTTGTCCTAAACAGCAGACTAGTATGATGAATTGCTCCACACAAAACCCTTTACTGGCAGAGAATACGTGGAATGGTTTGCACCATATGGTTACACCGGCAGGCTCTAATCACTTCCCTCCTCTTTGAACAATTGTGGCCAACAGAAACGTGCAGTTCTTTTAACGTCCGCACTCAAGGAGTTAACCCTCCTCTCCTTGCAGTTAATGTAGTGCAGACACACCCACCAATGAATAGGAAGCCTTCGGCTCGCTTCCTCATGTAGTGGGCGGAGCCGAACTGCGTGACACCCGTAGTCTATTAGCGCCTTCCCGGCTATGAAGAGCGCAGGGCTGTGCCCCCTCCCAGCGTCCACCTCTCACCTGCTCAGCTCTTCAGTCCCCTTTTTTTTTTTTTTTTTTACTGAAAGGCGTCAGCCGCACCCTCCCTCAAGCCGCACTCGACCTCCTCCGGGAGCGCGGCTCGGCAGGATCTTCTGCGTAGAACAGCGGCCGCTAAGCCGAGGCATGGCTGCACTTCCCGCCGTGTGCCGCGCTCGACCTCCTCCGGGAGCGCGGCTCGGCCGGTCACTGAAAGCGAAGGTAGCGCTGGCCCAGCAGACACCAATCACGCCGGGGGCCGCGCTCGACCACGTCCGGGAGCGCAGCCCGGACAACCAGCTGAGGCACCTGATGATGTTTACGGCTTGGCAAGGCGCGTGGGTCAGGTTTGAAGATCCTCGTCGCCAGTGTAATAACGTAGAACAACAGGTAAGTGGATGTTATGTTTATTCTTCAAACCCGTACACCGTAAACCACCATCACCTCCCAGCTCCTTCCTTTCAAAACCCAACCGCCGCCCCGAGCGTGGAACTAATCAACGTTCCACGTGCCTGGAACCTTTGACAACAGCTCGCGGAGGCGCAAGCAACTACTACACACAGCTCAAAGGAGAACACGTAAAACACGTTAAATATTACACATGCAAAATAAATGCAGACGGGTCAAAATACATGGGGGATATTCTGTACACAGAGATAACTGAAACTGTTGGAATGAAATCAGGGACCCAAATCGCCTTTCTTTGGTAAAGTCGCACACAAAGAGCTAAGACTTCACACTTCTTAGAACAGCACACTGTATTTTACCGTAACATTAATAGGTGTCATGGGGGGTGTGGCTAACTGCCCTGCAGCGAGGAGGCACTTCTCAGAGCTCCTGCAGATCCTCTGATCTGAGCCATAAAACCACTTAAAAAGAGATCAAAGTGATTTCCAGCGACACATATAACGTTCCGTGGGAGTACGCAGCAGCTGAGAACGAGAGAAGCTTGAAGGAGAAGACGGGAGCCCAACATACAGCCTGGCGCGACATAGCTACGAAGACCTGCATATCCAAGATGGCGGACGAGGCACAGTCGCAGCTGTGCTAGCCTACAAACTGCGGGGAGAGAGTCATGGCCACCTGCAAGCAGCGCGTACCGGCCTGGACGAGGACTGCTGCCATGAGGGACAGCAGCACGGGACCCACAGTGATGCACAAGTAAGGCAGCCACGAACGCTCCGCTTCCCCCCCGAAACTCCCTGAGCATCAGTAAAACACGCAGTACCGTAGGAAGCAACCCGGAGCGGGGAGGGACACGGGGAGCGTGCCGCCCAGAGTCTGCTGTAGGGCAGGAGGGATAAGGAGGACCCACACAATAAAACTCCTCTGAGAACCGCATGCACAAACCAAGCGGTGAAAAAGAGGAACATCATATCCCCCAACAACAAAGCTAGTTCTGGGTCCTGTGAAACCCACGGCAAAACCGAGGAGGAAACGTTGGAAGGGCACAACGACTGTGTGGCCCAGGCACTGAAAAGCTAGCCTGCGGCTGCCAAGCATTCGCACCCCTCATGAGACGGAACCCTGCTGGCCTAGCAGTATTAGGCACACACTGGCCACAAAACGTTTTAGTGTCCCCTGCAGGACAGCCCACAAGCACGGAAAAGTTAGCCTGAGGCCACCAAGACACAACACAGAAGACGCAACAGGTGACAATTGGAAGTGCAGGGGTGCGTTGATAACCAGTTGCTTCACTGGCTCGAAGGAATTGGTGAGTTCCAGAACAATATTGACTCCGAAAAGTATGTAGTTCGTAAGAGTTCACATGTCTGACTTTCACTCTTGTCCGATTCCTTGCAGTTTGCAGCTTGACCCCAGCGAAGAGTTCCTCGTGGTAGCTGACGAAGTTCAGGTAAGGATTTGGCTTATCCTACACAGTTCAATAAAATAAGGCCAGAATGTAACTTGTTGCTTGCTCCCTTATTCAGGTGTGGAAAGAAAATATGAAGTTCGGGGAAGAATGCCTCCGGCGGTAAAATTAGGTAAGTCTATTGCGGTGAGAAGAGTTCCCCTTGTTTGTCCCTTTGTCTCACCTTGTTGTCCTGTTGTTCCCCTTAGGGGCCGGGGTACGGCGAGGATGCAATGGAGACTGCGCCGACCCGTGAAGAGGAATAGTACCCCCGGCGGTAATCAGGTAAGTATATGGGGGTAGTTACTATTGCCTCTGTTTATTCCTTTGGCTCACCTTTGCTGTTCTTGTGTTCCCCTTAGGTGCCAGAGTGCGGCGGGATCGTGCAGAAGGATGCTGTGGATCGTGAGGATGCTGCAAAGGCCGGTGAGTTCAGCGCGGCGCTGCAGCAGGCGAGGCAGCGCGCGTAAAATGCTTCTTTCTTCCAACTCGAAGGCGCAGTGGATCCGGAATTCAGGTAAGGATCGAAGGTTTTGCTCTTATTCTAACCTTTTCTCCTTCTGTTCCTCCCTTTTTCTAGGAGCTGCAGACTCGAGGCGGGCGTGGCAGAAGACTGGATGCAGGCTTGCAGACACGGTGAGCGTTACGCTGCTGGATGCAGAATAACGCGAAGCATGTGCTGCTCTTCGGGCGAGGTTTAAATAGCCTCCAAAGTAGTCCCAGGTAAGTATTCCTCCCCAGCCCCACCCGAGTAAAAAATAGTCCCTAGGTAAAATAGTCCCTTCCAAGCCTCATTTGGCTTGAAGCTCTGCAGCATGGTCTGCATCAGGTAAGTTCCACTCTATGAGCCAGGCGCCTATGGCGCTAGGACTGACTCTCCATATGAGCCTGGCACTATAGGCGCCAGGACCGCACCCAAACAGACCCAAGCAGGGGTTTTTGGGCTTGCTCAAAATAACGTGATGCCTGCTTCCGGGGTTGCTGGACCTGGTCTGGTTCCCCGGGGGTAGGCATCATGACACCTACATAACACCGGACCCACAAAGCCAAAGTGTGGAACGCATGCACCACTGTAGGGAAACACCCCCATGGGAGAACAGCCCCCATATGACGTTGAAGGCCAGCAAGAATAAATCCAAACAAACATCCAAAGACACATATGAGGCAGGTGCCCACAACGACAGACCCCGTAATGAACAAGCAGGGACAGGCCAAACTAGCGGTCGGAATGGAAGAGGAACAGCCGACCCTACAGGCCATAGCAGCCCTAAAAACTTCACTTGAATCCAAAATGGACTCCATTATAATCGATGTGGGCCTGCTATGGCAAGCCGTCCGAGACCTAGCAGGCAGGACAGTGACGCTGGAGAAGCAAGTCGCGGACCACACAACACATATCAAAGCAGCGCAGGACACCATCAAAACCCTGCAACAACAAGTGAACAACCTGGAGGGCAGGGTGGAAGATGCAGAAGGCAGAGCCAGAAGAAACAATGTAAGAATAATCGAGTTACCAGAGGGCGTAGAAGGCAGACTTGACATCCAACACTGAAAACATGCTACTACAGGAAATAGGCCCCAGCAATTTATCCCAGGGCATCACATTGGAGCAGGCACAGAGGGCACTAACAAAACGGCGACTGGATTGAAAGAGAGAATTGGACTAAAACAGGATGGAGCCCTTGCCCAGAAAGAAGACAAGTAGGGAAATCAGAGACACAATGGCCCGCACGGATAACGGTACAGGACGACACAAAGCACCAACAACAGAACTTTGTTTGGCAACACACATGCATAAATAGCAGAAGGTGAAAGGGGAAAGCCACTTCACCAACGGGAAGCAAGGACACAGTTGTACCTGGACCCCCAGACAACTACACCTTTAAGATACTGGAATTCAGTGTCCACCCGTTGTACCCCAGTCGCTGCAGACAATCGTGAAGCAGTACCGTCGTGCAAAGCAGGAGAGCATGAGCATTTCAAATAAAGCTGGGCAATGGTTGGGAGGTGGAGTATGTTTGGGGCGGAGGTGGGGAAGGTTAAGGGGTTCAAGTGTATAACCGCAAGCAACAAGCAGGGCAAACACAGGCAGTAAACAGGATGAGCATGAGACGAGATCGCAGCTGTACAAAAAGACATATCAAAATGCCCCGAAGCATCCAGAGCATCCATTCGTACGGCTGACACTCCGTCATCAGGACAACAGATGGATAGTCTTAAATTGTTAACCTCGAATGTCAGGGGATTAAATAATTATATAAAGAGAAACAGAGGCATGACATACATGCGCAGGCAGAACATTGACATTGCTCTACCAAAGACAAGCTAAACACACTGAGCAGAAAATGGCCGGGCTGCACGGTGGGATCATCCTACTCCACGTATGCCGAGGGGTAATAATATGGATAGCTCCGGCAACACCATTACGGATGCAGAAAATAATGATGGACGACGAGGGCAGAATGGCTGCATTACATGGATTTCTAGAAAAAAGTGAGGTATGCATCATCAATACATAAGCACCTAATCATGATGCCTCCACCTTTTTTAGATCCTTATACGCAAGGTTAGTTCCCTACAGGAACTGCTCGCTAATATGGAAAGGCAACCTTAACTGCATGCTGTCGCCAGCTATAGATAGATCAGACAACAAACACATGCAACCATCCCCACCTGCCAAGGTGTTGTCTACCCTGCTGAAAGTTTTCAAATTAAAAGATGTATGGAGAAATATACACCCGAACACAAGACACTACTCGCTCCACTCAAAACCACACACTATAAGCACCAGAATAGATTAATTGCTTTGTGGGCAATGAGATTAGCAACTAATTCGCACAACCAGAGTATGGGAATGACTGGGTAAGCTAAACTACAATAAATACACAGAGATTACACGTAGAAGGAGACAAACCAAGCAGATTTCTATCATGGCTATACAAGACTGACGGCAGGAAAGAAATAATACCTACATCACAGATCTTCGGGGAGTACTACAATAAATAAACCTGAGGCGCTAAATGCAGAGCAAGCAGAAGCTTTAGCACAAATAGATCTCCCCTGCCTGGATGTAGTGGCAGCATAACGCCTGGGGGCTCTCATAACCATAGAGGAAATTGAGACCACGATAGGTGAATTGCTGACAGGCAAGACACCTGGCATGGATGGGCTCCCTAGTGAATTTTATAAGGCATTTAGAACGGAGTTAGTAAAACTGCTCCTCAATATATTGTAATATTTTATACGAAAGGGAGTAGCTTCCCAGATCCCTAAGAGAATCCACAATCATACCTCTCCTGAAGCCCAATAAACAACCCACAGATTGCAGATCGTACAGACCAGTGTCCCTCCTTAACCAAGACGTCAAGATCCTCACTTCACGATTAGCCAATTGACTAAAAAAGTGATCGCAGATCTTATCCATCCTGATCAAACTGGGTATGTGCCCGGCAGGAACACTACCTGGAACCTGCGGAGACTGCACCACATTATCCACAACATCAATAACCTCACGAGGCACTATGCAGTAGCATCTCCTGATGCGATTAAAGTGTTTGACTCTAAAAAATGGTCATGGCTGAAGTCACATTGCATAAATTCAGACTAGGAGCAGAATTCATTAAATGGGTGATGCTACTGTGTAAGAAACCAATAACAAGAGTCAAAACGGGTAGCCAGATATCGGAGCAATGAATGCTGGAGAAAGGCACCAAACAGGGATGCCCCTACTCCCCCATGCTTTTTATCCTAGCTTTATAACCCATTGCAGCATACCTCAGGCAAGAATATGTAGAGGCAGGCATAATGGTGGGATGCATAAACCACTTGGTCTCCATGTACGCGGACGATATGCTGCTCAACTTTCAACACCCAGAAACACACCTATAATACATATTAGAGATACTGAACAGATTTGCAGAACTATCGGGCATCCCGATCAGCCTGGATAAATCGTGTCTGTTCCCACTGGCGGGACTTAGTCCAGATACGATGGCACGCAACAGGTTTAAATACCCTGGGGTGGACATCTATCACGAACCACAGAGGGAACATGAGAACAATACCAACACGAGCAAGTCCATGAGCTTCTGGTCCAGACTACCTCCGTTTCTCATGGGCAGAGCCTCATTGTTAAAGATAGTGGTGCTGCCCAGAATGCTACATTGCTTCGGCAACATTCCATACAACCTACCGAAGAAGTTCTTCATAGAATTAGACTCCACATGTAGAAAGTTTCTATGGCTTAATAGCAGGAGCAGGCTAGCACTGTCCACATTGTCTACTGTAACAGCCTCTATCTAAATCTGCCTGCTTCTACTCTCCGCCCTCTGCAACTCATCCACAACAGGACTGCGAGACTTGTCCTTGGCCTCAAGCCCAGGGACCGTATCTCTCCAGGACTGAAATCGCTACACTGGCTCCCAGTGGCTACGAGGATTAAGTTCAAAACCCTCTGCATTGTCCACAAGGCCTTCTGGGGCCTGCGGCCAAAATACTTCCAACTCTCTCTTCCTAAACATCTTCTTTCTGGAGCACTTCGCTCATCTGCCTCCAACTCCCTCAGGGTCGGCCCCTTTTCCAAGCAACGAGTTGGGGGTAGATCTCTCTCCGCAGCAGGGGCCTCACTCTGGAACAGCCTTCCTGCCTCCCTGAAACTTGAGGAGAACCATCTCCAGTTCCGGAAGCATCTCAAAACCTTCCTCTTTGCTTCTGCTTTCTCTCCCCCTCTCCCCTGCTAATTACTGAAACTGCACTGAATCTGCAACTGGATTACTCACCGTTCTCGGTCCTTGGCCCAGCTACTCTCCACTTGCACTGCCTCCCTGGCAACCCCTGCACTGCGGGACTGTCTCTGTATCCCTACAGCCCCCCTTCCCAGAACTTGTCTGCACTTACCTTGCACTTGCCACTAGCAGGCCCTTATTATTTATCTTGTATTCTACCAACCCTGTACTGCACTTTCCCCTCTCCCTTTCCCCCTTGCACTTTTTCCCTTCCCCTCCACCCTTGCACTTGTGCGATCTGAATGACACCTGGCCTAGTAGGATCGTTGTCTGTCTCCCCTTGTTCCCCCTCCCTGCCTCGTCACGCCTTGAAACACTTGTGTATAGACGCGTTACAAATGCCATATCATATCACATTATGCCACCCATATGAAAGCTGACGGATTCGTCTGCCTAATTTCGAACTCTATTTTCTAGCTAGTCAATTGCAGTTCATATCAAATTGGCTGTCGGATGAACCCACACTAGATTCTGCCCTTATACAGGAGCCCAGCAGGCTCTTCTTCCTTAAAGAAGTACTATGGCTAAAGAACACCCATCTGACACAACCTCCTCACTTGTACACATTAGGAAAATGCATCTGGCAGAAGACATGTAAACTATTGAAGTTGAACTCCACCTTTTCGCCACAAATTCCACTAGTCACATTGGAAGCAGAACCCCAACAAACAAGGTTAAATATAAGGAGACATTGGGAGCCCTTGGGGGTGGCCAAGGTAGGAGACTTATTTACAGAAGGCAAACTAATCAGCTTTCAAGACTTGGTGGAACATATGGGCAATACATTACGTATATGAAACTGGTTAAAGCACGCAATACAAAATGGCCAGACCTAATGCACAATATGGACTCCAACAACTCGGTAGACACGATGTATGAAGTATCAGAGGGTGGCCACACATCTCCCTCATATATGAGCTATCACTAACACGACAGGAGGTGTACGAAGAGTGCGGGAGAAGTGGGAAAAAGACATTGGAGAACAATTCACAGATAGCAGGTGGGAAAGCATCCTGGGATACCACAAACAGGTATCCAGAAATGCTAGGCTGCAGCAAATACAACTATTCATCAGACACAGGGCTTACCACACACCCAGCAACATGTCGACATTTTGCAAAGCAGAAATACAGAGCTGTCCTAAAAGCAAGGCGATAGGAGCGGGCATGCTGCATATATTCTGGGCATACTCAACAGTCCAACAATACTGGGAAGCGATACCAAACAAACTTGCCCAAACTGACATCACATTGAATGCGCAATCTCCAGCAGCATGTTTACTAGGGAGCTTCACCAGGAAGACAAACGTGAAATGTATGGGGAAATGTAAATATCTAGCGTACATACTAGGGAAACGCAGAATCGACATGGGCTGGAAATCGACAAAGAACTTGAGGGTGGAGGTTTGGTGGACGGACTGGCATAAACGGGCGATGGCTGAAACAGCAGTATGGCAGAGGGCGATCAGCATGGCCCAAACGGACAGCATGATTCAGCTGCAGGAATGGAAAACATTAATACATGCAGTATTCGCAACCAAGGGAGTAGACAACCACGACAATCCCCCAGGTACCGAACATGTGCATTAAACTGTACGTAAAGCACCAACAAACAGAATAGACTACCATCCACCACATGTTGTTTGTTAAGTTGGGTAGGCAGGGGGGAGGGGAGAAAAGTAGTTAAGCTGTACAATAAGCTTGCGATGTACTAAGAAGTATTAAGTACAATATGCAACAGCAACAATGTTTACTGTATATGTCTACACATGAAAATAATAAAAATTGTTTAGAAAACAACAACATTAATACGTGTTATGGTTAACTATGCATAACTATAAATTGCTTTATATATTTCACACAAAAGAAAACACATCTTCAAAATATATGCAACCAAGATTAGCTATGCTGGGGATTTGATCATCTTCATACACTTCCGAAATAAGCAGGGAACAAGTGAACCCACCCCCTATTAACCTCAAATTATTCAACTACAATATGAATATTGATGTTCATCACGTGGGGCTTATTTATGATAACTTCCCTTATTTACACAATCTTTTAGAGACATATGGGGATAATCCGCACAGTACTTCAGGGGGAGTGGGGATGCTGGCTGGGTCAAGGGCAAGGCACTCCAGCAAGTTCAGCCAGGGTTTAACTTAAGGGCTGCAGAACATGTGGGAGCACCACTCCTGCAGGTCCTTCCTGCAGAGCGTGCACGGCACTTACCAGGCTCCCAGCAACTGGGAAACCCTGACTTTCTCCTCTGGTCTTTGGACACTGCAGTCGGCAAGGTGCAGCAAAGGGTAACTGTGGCAACCTTCTTTCTCCTCATAACAGAGTTGGGGGCTCCGGCTAACAGATCAAGCAGCAGTTGTGACAGTGTTGTAGATCTTTTCCCTTTCTCCCCTCTAGATCCCGGGCTTTGGAGCTGAAACAGCTCTCTTACAGTCTAGTCTGAGGTGGGCTGCAGCACAGCAGGGGACACAACTGCCTCAGATACCTTGTGAAAGCAAAAAGAAAATATCGAGGTTGAGTACCCCAAAAGGAAATACACCAAATGCGGGTTATAAAGATACACAGATCTTTAATCAAAGTAAGTGAACAGTTTTCAAAGGATAAAGCAACAGATAGCTATCAGGTCCTCAGTACAAAACAGCGAATACCAGCCCTGTTTGGTGTGTGTAGTGAGAGAGCTGTACATCAGAATATTCATGCTTTTTATACAGTTTTGTAACATGATGTTCAGCCCCTCTGTACGTTAATAATTCCCAATCTAGGGTTCATGCCGAGTTCACCTCTGACTCGCCCAGCTACAGGCATATGGATCACCTTCAGGTTTACATGTTCAACAAATCACAATAGCAACAGTATATTCTCAGATCTACCATAAGCCTTACTACATATTTTAATACAATGCAGTTCAACAAGTGTTCACGTTTAGTATTTACACAACATTGTGCTTAATATATGTTCGCGGATTAGTATCGTTGGCACAGGTAATCCTTTATCCGCAGGTCAACGAAGGACAAGGTCTCAGTACATGACCCTAACATTTGGCCTGCGGGCAGTTTAAGCATTAACACGCATGCAGAGGGCAAGACGGCCATGTTAATAACAGAACACTGTCCACCATTTTAGAACACAGGGTGACTTTGGGCCGAGAATCAAAATGGCAGATGAACCTAAAATGGCGGCTAAATCGATCTAAGGTCAGAACCTTGAAGCGCAGATTTCTTCGCAGAGCGACTGGGCTTAGGCCAATATGTACAATAAAGGAGGCACAATATGATTTACCGTCTAACAACCTCAGTTGAGCCCCCACCACAAAAATGTCTGGGTTACAGACTCTGGCAAGATGAAGCAATACTGTTGATGGTTCGCCTCAAGATTTCTTTTTACATTGCAGAGCAAGATGACTAGAAGCACAACACTAGCAGAGGCAGCCTGTTTGCTGAGAATGGATCACAGATTTCTGAGCCTGTTCATAGAAATGGATGGAACATGGTCAGTTGATCTAGACAAAACAAACCAGAAAGAAACAAGTGTGTACAGAGGTAATTTCATCCAGCGACCGATTCATTTCTGAGTTTTGTTAGCGTACACTATTCATAGTCGTGTTTATCGAACAGTTGTGGGCTAGAGTCAGACAAGCTTCTTTGACCAATACCACATGTAATGCTGCATCTGCTCTCTACTGTTGTTGGACCTAATGTATGCATTCTTCTAAGTGTTTGTTTGCCTACACACCTTTTGGTTGCAGCATATGTTTGGCTATGACGTTTTACTGAGAATTCCTGTTGCTGACTTGTGATGTTAGCAGGTTTGGGATCCCTTCTTGTACCAGTTCATAGGGTTCTGTCTCCCCAGTCTCAGAGACTTTCATGTCTTCTGTTGGTCACCAAAAGGGTACTGGGAGTTAAACTACTTGGCGGATTCATTAGGCACTACGAAATCCTGCACAATGCTTTTTCATTTTGCCTTTGGGGTGTTACTCTTGGTGTCATTGCTGTTACTTCATTTGCCACCACACTTTAATCAGGACAATCCACAGGGGCACAGCGGTGGGGGGGAAGAGTGGTAATGGAGCCAGCTCATATCTCTAACTCTGCCCATTCAAAATATATTCAAAGAATGTTAGAGGTTTACACTTCACTAATAAACAGGTCCACCTATTACACTTTGTTTTGTGACCCAAAGATTGAAGAAAAATGGTAGCCGGAATTTAGTTTGCCGTAGAGAGCACTTTGTGCTGAATTAACAATTTGCTGACAAGGATCGTAGGATTCTCTCTCGCAGTTTTCCAGAAAGGTCACACTAGCATTGGCATATGATCGCAAGGAAATCCAGAAATTATGTTCTCAAGCATACGCTGCTCTCCTTTGCAGTGGGTTCTCTGGTTCTGGCAGGTGACTTCAACATCATTATCAATTCTCTTTTAGACAGATCTAATAGACACATCTGAGGCTAGGAGTGGGCTGCAAAAGGTACATTGAGATCATAAGGAGTGTGTCTCTGACACCTAGTGCTCCCAACATCCATAGGATAAAGAATTAGCATTCTTTTCACATAACCATACATTTTAAACTAGTTTGGACTATATCATCCCGAGAGAATCTGTTGTCCCTTTGGCTGTGGACTTGGCTATATCTGATCTCGTGAGCACTGACCCTGCTCTGGTCAAGGCACTCAATTGAAACAAGCCTCCAGATCATGGAAGCTATGATCCTCTGAAGGTGGAACACTCTCAGCTGAACGTTGCACACTGCAAAAGTGCTGCAGAGACAGGGGGCATGAAAACCTTCCACCGGTTGCACACCATGAGAAATTCGATAAACATTTTTAGCTCCAACGAGGCTGAATTCACCCTCTGTGGGGATTGAAAAAAATACTTTAAATTGGTTAAAGAAGCTGGAAAATATTTGGAATAAAAATGGAATGGGCAGCTTTTTGCCATATCAAACAACTCTTTAAAAATACAGGTCAAAGATCCATAATGAATTTGACAAATTGCCTTGTTTTGGAATTATTACTTCCCTCTGTAAACAGCAGAAAGCCCATAGAGAAGAGGGGTCTGTGGGTCTTTGCTAGGTTGTAAATTCCTATTCATTTCACCCTTACATACAGAAACCCTAGTTCGTTAAATCTCTAAATGAAGAAATTCTGTTAGCCTTGGAATACGCAAAGATGAATAAAGCCCTCAGCCTAGACTAATTCCCCTCTTTTAATACAACACTTTCCCATCTTCATTTCAAACCTATGAACACTCCTTTTAACCAAATCATGGCTGCAGGGCCTGAAATCCAAAATTCTCAAATGATCCCAATTTCTTCTGTCCAGCTTCCCCAACACAGACCTTTCAGTGAGGGGAGTGTGAAAACAAACTGCTAAATCACCCTGTGTTTACTTTAAACCAAAAGTGTGGGTTATATCATAATTGCCATATGCAACATTGAAATTGCACAGCACTACATAATGTAAATTACTTGTGTTTAGTGACCAGTTTGATTATTTCTTAATGTGAAATCTATACATAAGTATAAAGTATTGTGATTTGTGTTTTTCCCAACCAACTGTGTTGGGGAAGCTGGACCAATAGGATTACCCAGTTAAGTTCCAGTCTATAGTTTTCGGCACACATTGGGAATGAGCTTTGTTAGTTTCAAATTTAAAAAAATCACCCCGTGGTGTTCTGCCAAGGGGAATTAATTTAATCAATATTTTTAGTTAAATAGGCTAAGGATCTACACATTTTTGATTGGCCAGATACCCTTCTCGCTACCCCCAAGTCCAGCCTCTATCTAAGGATTGGTTTAGGAGTCTGTAGCAGACATATGGCAACTTCCATTTGATATTCACCTTTATTACCATGTCAAGATTTGTAAAAATAAATCTAGTTATGTGTCAAAAAACACTGTGATTTACTAGTAACTGCCATATGTTCCACTTCAGCTAATCATGGGGAATTTAATAAAACAACAGGTGGGTGCGCACCATGTTGCACAGCCGTTTGGCAATTTTCTGCCTTTTTTACAAAAAGCATGATTGTTAGGAACATGCAATTTATTCACAACATTCCTAATTTTACCCTCCACCAGTTTCCGAACTCTCGAATTCGGAAAATGTTCAGAGTAGCTGGGAACACCTTTTAGCTGGTCATTACAATTCCCTAAATCGCAGGTGGAGGAATCTTAGATCGACAAAATCAACCGGAAATTAACTAAAAAATTAAACATACATGGGTTTTTGGGAAAATGCAACAATTGTGACAGTCCATTTAAACACAGGGAATCTTCACATGTGCAAATATGAGCATCCCTTCCTCCAGGTCATGTATCACTCTTAGCCAGCCTGTGACCAGATTAGTTTACATTTTTTATTAGCCTCTTTGTTGTTTGAATTCAGAGTTTCGCCTTGATTGCAGCCCCCGTCTTCACACCTCCCCTTGCATTCCAGTCATTCAATGGCTAGGTCATCTGTCCTGCAAAGAAATTAGTTTTCATAGACTCGCAGTCTGGGGGAAGTTTGTGTTCCACACACTTAGAGGCCACACTTTATCGCAGTTGTAAACAGTTGGGATGCAATCCAGGCTTTCAGTGCGGGAGTCCTTTCTGAATTTTGCCCAGAGACCTACCATTTGTCCTTGGCTAAAAGGAACTCACATATTGCATTTTCTAACATCAGCCTTGATTCTTTAACATACACTGTGTTTCACTGATCAGAGTTCACTTTGCTTTTTTTCTGAAAGAACAGGGCTGTTTCTTTCAGTCATTAATAAAAATACACTTATCTGCGGTTCGTTTTTCTGCTGAAAAGTGGGTCTGAACTGTCACAGTGCACCATCATTTGATGGGTGGCAGTTTCAGTGAAAATGCTGCATTTATTTCACAGCCAGTAATGTGATGTACTTTTCCAATCTGCACTAGGATTACATTTTTGTTTTATCTTTCTCTGGATTTCCACTGCAGAAAGACACCCGCAGTCTTCCTCAGGCCTACCGGAACATTTCATGGAAACAAAGTGGGCTTTTCTTATCAAATATTTGCCGGTATTTTGCATGTGAAGCATAATATATTTTACTGTTTGTCAACACACATTATGGCCCTCATTACAAGGTTGCTGGTATGAAATCTGATTTGTCTGGCATGTCGTACCACCCTGTCCGGCAACCTGTGATGTCGGATACTCCGGCTAATTCTGTTTTGGCATACACACGCATTCCAGCATGCCGGAAAAACAGAGTCACCGGCATGCCGGACATCCCAACAAACCCCCCCAAAATGCTAACACCAGAGTCCTCGGTGCCGGTGACTCCAAATCCAGCAACACGGTTCCGGAGCCACCAGCACCAACTGTGTCGCAAATACAGTCACCGGAAATACAGTGATTGCCGAACAGGAAATCGTTTGGCGGCCATTACTAAAACACAATCCTTCGCAATCCTGACTGCACAGGCAACATACCACAATCATGAGCATAGAAACTCAACCCTTAAGATGGCATCAAGAGTCTGTGCAACCCAGAGGCGCAAGCCACGCTTCAGCGAGGCAGAGCTGAACATGCTGTCGGACACCATAGTCCATACAACAAAGAACACACTTGAATAGGCCAAAAAGAAAGAAAACACTTTTTGCACTCCCCTCTGATTCCTGTAACAAAAAATAAACGTACAAGACACTCTAATTAGGGTACCCGGTCTGGGTAGGTTCTTAATTTTTATAATTTTGACAATTCTGCATTTGATAAATGAAAATACAAATTGTGCATAACACTCATGCAGAAAAATAAAACACAACAATATCAACACTGGTTGATCTTCCTAAATTGTGTGTCAACAGTAATAAATGGAACACACGCTGCTAGGTTTAAAGAACAGCGTGTAATAAATAACAAATGGACATTTTTCACAAGGACAAAAAAACAAATGACAAAATGTTCTTTCACAATAGCAGTGACAATGCAGTGTAACTAAAAGGTGCGTCTACACCGGTGTGTTTCAGGCCGTCTGTGTGGACTTGATGAGCCTCTTGTCTGTCACGGTTTTCATCAGGATGGGGGCTGTATGGGCGTGGAGTGCTAAGTGGTTTAGTAAACCCTAGGCACGTGTAAAGGCGACCGTCCAAAGGTACTGGTCCCGGAGTGCTCCTCAAAATGGAGGCTGAAAATGGAGGCTGAAATCAAACTCTATTAAGGCTTGGTCATGTAGTGCAGGGAAACTCCTTCTGCAGTGGTTGCGGGCGGCGAGCGCTTCGCCGGGCGTTGCTAACAATGGGTTGCAGCAGCTGGAAACAAGACTGCTGAGTCAGTCTGGGTGATCATGGAGCCTGGAGACGTAGTCCATCATGCTGAGGAGCAATTCTCAAATGACCAGCGAAGCTGGGAGGAGGTTGCTCCGAAAGTCACAGCAGTTGGCACAACCCCCGACACCGTGGGAGACTGACACAAGAGGTGGGATGACCTGCGCTTGAGGGTGCACAACCTCTTCTGAGCCCAGCGCTGAAGAGGCTGGTGAGTACATGTAACCTCAATGTAACATCAACCTACCTGTCCACCCTACACCTACTACTGCATAAAAATATGTCCAGTGCGTCGTGCTCAACACCAATACAGCCCTGCCTGCCCCCCCATCACTAAGACCAGCAACCTGGGTGCACACACCGACATACACCCTCCCCCAAAACCTCACTTGTACCACGAATGCACCTAGAACATAGCACAGGCAGCCTGTACTGCCAACAGAGCATGCCTCTGCTGCCATACAGACACACATCCACCTGCCACAGCAAAATGTGCGCGTGTCCACCGTGCTATCCCTGGCACTAAGTCACATCAGTGCTAATCCCCTTCACCATCCACAAAGGACCAGCATCACCCACCAAGTAAATATTTGACTCCCTTGTCCCAGCTAGCCCAACCCATGAGCAGAAATTGCCATCTATCGCTGAAAGTGCTACAGGCAGCAGGCACACGGTGACCAATTCCATGGCAAACCCCTCCCTAACCCAACATCACACAGCGTGTAGGCCACACCCGTAATACCCTACCCAGAAATTGTCAATCAGTGCACCATGACAGTATCTCTGGCACCCCACCCTACCATGTACGGACATCACACATTCACCAACACAACATGCATGATACAAGCATGTGGGCACCATGCCATGTCCCGCCATGTTCCTGACACAGCACCATCACAAAAAAGATAAAGCATGAATCTCTGCCTCATCAGCCCACACTCATCACCGACAATTTGCCATTCAGATTCCCTAAGGCACATCTGGCAATGAGGAGGCCCATCCAAGCACCTCAAACGGCACCAGCCATCGCCACACACAACGGACCACCACCACCACCAACTTCACCCAGGACTCCACAGCCTCAACAGGCACAACTGCCACTGTGACCCCAGCTGCACCCTCAATCTTTTGCAGGAAGCCAAAACTAGAGAAGATGTGGTGGATCATTAGTGCAGCAGCTGTCTCTGCCTTACAATCTGGGGCTGGAAGATATTCTATGCATTTTGTGAACAAACCTGTCACAGTCAGCATTTACTGGTTTCCTCTAGAGGAACGAATCACTGGCACGATGAAATCAACTTGTAAATCTGACCAAGGAAGTGCTATTCCCTTTCTGTGTGTGAGTGAACTGGGTTGAAATTGAGCACACACAAAATACCCCCTCTGGTAAGTGTTGAGGTCTTGGCCCATGTGTGGCCAGTAGGAAACTTTGTGCAAGATTTCTAATGTTGTGTGAAACACACTATGACCAGCAGTACCATGGGCATTGTTCAACATCAGTCTTCGGAATGAGGTAGGTACCACCCACAAGTCACAGCCAGATAGAGCTCTCCTTAACCACAAACCGTCTTGAAGCCAGAACATCTTGTAAAACTTCATCAACATCCGGAGATCCTTTTTACTGGTATAATCTGACTCTGTTAGAGGACAACTCACAGGGTCTTCAATGTGTTGATAGCATTTTACAATGATCAGGTCCTCTTTCTGTGCAGTGATCAAATCTGCATCTGGGTTATCTTTACTCAACTGAGCAGTCAGGAGTTTACTATTCGCACTAGTTTGTGACCTGGTGACAACAGCAATTTGGATTTCACCCCAGCAGGGATTCAGTTTCTATGAAATCCCCATGCAGGGCTCCGGTTTTAGCCAGTTGGTCAGCCAGGTAATTCCCAGTCTTATCTGGCCCCTCTATTTTGGAATGAACACTTTTCTTCCAATAGATGGTCATCTCATTGGAGGCCACCAGATCGTCCATAGACTGGATCAGTTTGGCATGCATGCTTTAGGGGTTAGTCTTTGGCATAAAGCATGCCTCGATTCTTCCAGTTAATCAGGTGCTCCACCAACCCATTCCTGACATAATCAGAGTCAGTGGTTATGACCAGCTCATTGAGTTGGCGGTGCACTGCAGTGAGGATGGCTTGATGTACGGCCATCAACTCTGTAACCTGACTACGTCAGGGTCCTATTTTGTAACCAGCAGAGGGTTCCAGGGTATCATTCACCCAGGCATTCCCAATGCCAGCGACTAGTTATTTTTCCGCGTTGTGGTCAACATGGTAGGAGCACACATCCACATAAACTGTGGGTATCAGCCGACATGTGTCTTCTTCATAGACCTTTTGTAGGGACGTTTAGTTTGCCTCCATGCTGTTGTTGGTCATTAGACATCCGTCCTTGAGACAGTTTTTTTGAGCACAATCATGCAAGTCCGCCAACCCTTACGCTTGGGGACTCTTTGTTTAGGGCATGGCCATATCTGACCTCCACAGGAAAGCCTTGCATCGACAGAATCCAGGAAGTAATTCTGGGATTACTAACGTTCCCTGCCCGTTTTCTGTCACTTTGGAGCTATTGCAAGGCTTGGTGAGGAGACTCAACAATGATGGGCTTCCCACTGGATGAATGGGCATTAATTGTTTAACGCCCACATCGTTGCCAGTAGTGCCTTGCTCACGTACAAGATTTTAAAAGCAAGCTTGTACTGGTCTTCCCTACTCACGTGTACTGTCCAGTAGCTGTTGGTCAGGTCAATGGTGGTGTACACCTTTGACACTTGGACCTGTGCCAGCTCTTGATCGATGTAGGGAAGTGGCTATCTTGACACGTGGACCTGTTTGTTCAACTCCCCCAGGTCTGCACAGTCTCCATTGGCCGTTGGGTTTGAGTTTCCCCAGTACCGGAATGTTGAAGGTACTGTGGATCAGACTAATTATCCTATGGGATTATACATTCTTAATAATCTCTGTGAGTGGTGCCATGGATGTGAGAGGTAACTGGTACTAAGCAGCCTTAACCAGGGTCAATAACACTGTAATAAACCACAAAATACACATTATAGTTAGTGATTTCCATAAAATGAAATTGACAGAGAAATATCTTGGTACGAAGGTTGAACTTGACACTCTACACAAAAGAATTATCTCTAAACATTCCTCACTGAAACCCTCCCACCAAGCCATTACCAAAATTCTCCAGCCCATTACCAATAGCCTCAGCATCCCTCTGTTCCGTTTCCAAAAAGTTACTGAACTGGAAACATTACACATCCTAAAGAGTCTCAAAGCCTCAAAAGGTAAAGTTGACATCTGCCCTGTGTAAGGGAGGCATGGAATCACAAGTATGACAATGACACAATAGGTACGATTTGTAAAACCTTTATTCAATTTGAGGTTTGGAGAATCTCCTGCCAGCCATATAGCTATGATGGAGGTAGTCTCTACCATCAAATAATTAAGAAAATACAGTCCTGGTCAGTCTCTGTCAAATAAAAAGGGCCTATATTAACAAAAACTAATGCCTGCCCTATCTCTTGAAAAAAAAAGTGTGCAAAGAGAATATGCATGCAAAGAAAAGTCAGTGTTAGAATATAAAAAATCAATGTGGCTGAGTGAGCTCTACTTCCCACGTTAGACAGCACGAAGTAGGCGGTTCACATAGACAGGATGACACACTCTGGCTCAGGTTCTCAAAACAAAGGCAGTTCAAAACGTGGATCGAGGCCCGCCCAGCATTCCACGATAAAGTCTCTAATTCTAGCTCTCAAAAGTTCTTCTACAGTTTCACAATAGTTCACGCAGGTCTCCCCAGATTGGGCTCGGACCTCTCAAAGCATAAAGTTCATGTAGGTCTCCCTGGTTTCCGGACATTTGGTCGACTGAAAACTGGTCGAAAGACATTTGGTCGACGCAATTTGGTCGAAAACCAAATGGTCGATTTATTTTTATTTATATATATATTTTTCGGGTTTTCGTTTTTAAAAAAAAGGGGTTTTTAGAAAAAAAAAGGGGGTGGGGGGGACCCCCCCCCCCAAAAAAACAAAAAGGGGTGAAAATAAAAAATAAAAAAAATTCTACCATTTGGTTTTCGACCAAATTGGTTCGACCATTTGTCTGGTCGACCAATTTGTTTTTACCAAATGTCTGGTAACCGGTCTCCCTATGTCGGGCCAGACCTTTCAATCACAGCACTTGCAGGAACATCCCTTCCCAAAGATTAATTCACATTCTTTAGGGGTTCCCTTCCCCTAGTTTATGACACTTCCAGTCTCCCTCTGTCAGGCTCTGACCTTTTCGTAATGTCGAAGACTTGAAAATGTGCAAGGCATTTACAACAGACCCCAGAAGGACCACTTCAGCTTGCACGCTTGTGTTATTTGCTCCACTGTCTCTTGGTCTGGGTAGTTCACTATCATAAGCACAAAAGTTCAACATGCACTTTTTCACTTCCCCGTTTTCTCGTGGCCAATCGTGATGATTACACTTTTTGAGTTCATTCACTTCCCAGCTGCATTTGAAAAAAAGTGATATATATTTTACCTGTCACAGACTTTCGAGTGGGCTACTTCCTTTTGCCGGACCACTCCACTACTCTAAATTACTGATAACTGTGTGGCCAGTGATGCAAAGTTCACCAAAGGTCTGCCTTCCTCTGCGTCCCATCCACAAGCATGCAGCCTTCAATTGTGAGATATACGGATGTAACTTCCATCTTTTCTTAACACACACCTGTCTTTTATGTCGCTCGCCAACTCACCGGCTGTGTGCATTCCTTTCTTGTCTTTACAGTTTTAATTCATGAGTCAAGGTTATTACCTGTCATGACCACTGGCCCCAAGGTGTCAGACCTAGCCCAACATCCTTGGAAGCAGGGTCATGATCCTCATTCCAGGCACCAGCCGGCCCCCGTAGGGGCCTTTTGGACCTTGTCCTGGCGCCAGTGGCGCCAGGCTCCTGCTCATAAAGGGACCCAGTCCCGGCACTGGAAGCGCCGGGCTCATATAAAAGGGATTGGTACTTGGGTGGACTTACCTGCTGCAGACCATGCTGCCTTCCTACCTGCAGGATGAACTCTTCATCCAATCCTGCTGGGACTACTTTAACTGCTGGGTGGGGCCAGCACCACTCCCAAGAACCACATACTGGAACTCTTTTCTTACCTCTGGAGGCTGTGGAAGAAGACGCCTAAGCACTACTGAAGGCTATTTAAACCACACCCGATTGGTTTCACGTGCTTCGCGTTATTCTGCAATAGCAGCAGGAAGCTCACCGTGTCGGCTCCAGCTGATCTTCTTCTTCTGCACCTCAAAACAGGACAATCTTCAACTTACCTTCCTGAAATCCAGCTCCAGCCTTCCGTGACATCTGAAAAGGAAAACGAGAACATTAGAGTAGCACGAGAAAATACCAGAGCTGTTCTTACCACCCGTCGGCGCCTTCCAAGGCCCCGTGCCGCGATTCTTCGTTCTCCAGCCATCTGCAACAACAAAGAATACAGGTTAGCGATAACTCCATGATATCTGCTTACCTGTGCCACGGTCTCCGCGAGCTCCGTTCTGCGCCATTTGTCCACACCTGTAAAATACAAGAGGGACATTATTAGAGCTCAGGATTCCATTTCTACTCACGTGCCTCAAGTGGTCCTCCGGCACGATCCTTGGACATCAGTCTTCATCGCCGGTTGCACCGCGACCTGAAAGAAAAGGGGAAAAAGACATTTAAAAGTGCATTTAACTTCAGATGAACCTTTTGCTTGCCTGCAAAAAACTCCGGACTTTTCCACTTACCGGATCAACATACCGGACCTGCAAAGAGGCAAGATTCTGAAAGGACAATAAAAGACTCAAATAAGGCACTTACCGTTCGTGCAGCTAATGACGGTCTTGCCTTCTGGACTCTACCTCCGCAATAAAAGGCTGAACTATCGTCCAGTGAAGTAACTGGCTACAGCGCCCCTGCACAGACGCAGGATGGAGAGCGCCGCATTTACTTACCTAAGGTGAGCACGTGCGGCCTAGGGGAGTCGTAGGAGTGTCAGGAAGGGGAAAGGGCCGAAACCCCGTCAGGCAGACGTTAACCCCGGTTTCCTCTCTGCCCGCAGACATCTCACTCTCTGTATTAAGATCACAGTAAGGAGGGGGCCCTTCCAGGGTGGTGCCAAAGACCTGCGAGTGACTCTGGAAGGTTCGGAGAACGCCCAGACCAGACCCGCGCCTCCGAGGGATTCAGGTGAGCGTTACATTACCACAAGCTTGGCCACGCCTCCCCAACTCATTCGTTCACCTGGGAGTGTCTCTGGTGCCCTTGGAACACAATGCAGTCTTCTTGTCTGGAATGTGATCTTCTCCACGTATCTTTCAAGGCTCTTTGGAGGCAACAACCCCATGCAGGCAACTCCTGGATTTCTCTATCCTTTTCTCTCGTTCCTCTGTTTGTCGCTCTGCTCCAGTAGGTTCGTCTTTGCCCCGGAAGTTCTACTCCTTCTCGTGTTCCGCCTTCCTCAGATTGTGTCTCTATGTTACAAACTTTTATCCTTTTAGGGAGAGTTAATGGGCATCAGATGTGCGTGATTATGGTCAGGTGCCTGACTGTGTCTGATCCAATTAGTGGGACATTTCCAACGAGATGCTCGGGTGTGAGTCTGTCTTTTACCAGAGCATACTGTCCGTGTGAAAGTGTTTGTGTAAGAAAGGGGTGGGGGAGTTGAAGTCTCAAGATATCCTACCTGGTAAAAGGGGGCAGGGGTACGGGAAAGGGAAGAATATTGCGTCTCACCATCGGTTGCCTCACCCCCACTCGCAGAAGGCCCATCACCCAGGTGATCCTCTCACACTGGTCCACCACCAGGAAATGGATCCAAAAGCGATTGCTGTGTCCTGGCTACCTGGATGACAAGACCCTGAGACATACTTTGGTTTCTCACACTTGCCACGCTTATCAAAGACTGTGCGGAAGCCTTGACACCATTCATCACAGCCTTCATCAATGCCTCCTTCAAAGCAGGCACAGTTCCGTCCAGCCTCATGGACGCCTGGATTCTCCCCCTCAGCATCATTCGCACCTGAAGCTATGACCTGGATCACCTCCTTCTTAGAAGGAAGAGCCATGCAGCTCTTGCGGTAAAGGCTAGCGCTCCACCAGTTCCAATTGAATGTGGTGTACCACAAGGATCCCGAGTCCTTCTGACGCTTTATAGCATATTTATGAAACCACTCTTTAATCTCCTGGATTCCCTCAGCATAGCCTACACTAACTATGCCGACGACATGCAAATTCTTTTGCCACTATCTGGAAACTACTCCGATGCTGACACACTGAACTCAGCCTACACGACCATCCAGATCTGGATGGCAATGCATGGCCTTTGTCTAAACGACGAGAAGACCAAGCTCCTTCTCATAGGACCTTCAAGAGTGCTCAATAAGCTTGACCCACGGTACTGATCATTCAACATTGATGGTACCTACATTACCGTCTCCCCGGGAGTGAAAACCCTGGGAGTATACCTTGATGCTACCCTATCACTAACCCACCAAGTGAATGCGATCTGCTCATCAGCAGCATACACAACTAAATTAATAAATGCTGCCAGACCCTTCCTATCTACTGAAAACTGTCTAACGATTGCACGGGAAGTGGTGCCTGGCTAGATTACGGCAATGTACTCTTTGCTGGCACGTCTGCAGACAACATCCAGAAACTCCAGACGATGCAAAATATTGCCCTTCAAGCGGCTCTAAACATTGCCAAAATGGAACACATCTCAACAGCCTGTAGAGCTGTTCACTGGCTCCCAATCGAACAAAGGATCATGTCGAAGACCCTCTCCAAGGCAAAAATGAGTTTGCAAAAATTGATTAGCAGAGTTTGCAAATTAAAAGTATTTTGATTAGCAAATAGACCCATTTGATTTGCAATTTCGTATTAATATTTTTAATGTCACCAGAAGTTATTTGTACCCAAGACATGAAATGAGCGACAATCCAGCAGTTTTGCGTATCACTGAAATAAGACATTAGTGAGAGGAGTCAGGCCTTGCAAATTCTTCAAATTCCAGCTAGAACTGCAGGTCTGGTAACTTAGTTTACCTATTCAACCTAAGAGAAATGCACTTGACTCATAGCAACGGAGGACAACACATTTAAATTGCAATTTCTGTAAAATGGTGCATGTCACTACAAACCCTCTTTCTTTTGGACACTGCTGCCACCCAGAGGCCAGCCATGCACAGTGAAACTTGTATTTGACATTTACTGCAAACAAAGTAAATACAATTTTGAAACATCTCTTGAAAATGCTACTTGCCCTTCATAAACTCTACTCAACTATGCGAGTGGGTAAAAAGAGTTTGCAAGCCATAGATGAGAGTGTCAAATGTAAAACGTTAGCTGCATGAATGGGCACAAATGGATATGATAAAAAAGTCTCTGAAAACTGTTTGGCCATTTGGCCAGCTGGTCTCCCGCAGGTGGTAATATATAATACAACCATAATCGTAAACCAAAGCGGGCTCTGGAGGCCAACTGGAGTGTTTCGTGTTGCAGTAGATCTGTAGTTGTACTGATTGGATGGAACTATTGATCACTACGTTGTGTAAGCATCTAGTTCGCTTTGTGTATTCATTATGTAATAGGAGAGAAAGAGACTAAGCAGAGTGAATTGCGAAGCAGGCAGAGAACCGGGCAGACCAGGTGAAATATTGTAGTTTGTGGCCATCTCACTTTCAGGGTAGCTTGTATAAAGCAACAGGATAATATAGAATGTCAAGGAGTATGAGTTTGTTAATGGCTTGAGCAACAGTTGCAGGATTTATGCAACCTGCAGGTTACAGAACTAGGATGGCATCAAAAATGATCATGTGATCATGTACATTTTCAAAAGTGTTAACTAGTCAATATGAAGCAGCTTACCCAACAAAATGAAATATAGTTGGCACTATGAAACGTAGATACACTAACTTAAACTTTACATGGAGATAATGCAGTGTTTTACAGTATCAATACTGTAATTATGCATTTTGTAACAACATTTTTAGCAAGGGAATTGTAGGACTGTCTTTAAAAAAAATATAAAGTTGACACAGACTGGTCTTTGCTAGCCAGGATATAGAACGCTTAATAAAAGTATCATCCCGATTACTTCTGGTATGCAATTATTTCAAAAAGAAAAAGATAGTCTTCCATAGCACTCCCACACATGCCATGGGCACTTAAGCGTGGAGGAGAGGATTACTGCTGGACTTTCTCACCATTAGCAGTAGGAGTAAACAGAGAAAAGAGGGTGAAGAGATCATCAAGGGCAAGAGAGGAATGTGGGGCAAGCCGTGCTTTCATTGAAGAGGGCAACTTAAATAGCTAACTTTGCTACACAAATGTCCATTTGATTAGCAAACCTACAGAATTGCATAGCAAATTGTTATG
Source organism: Ambystoma mexicanum (assembly GCF_040938575.1). Taxonomy (NCBI): domain Eukaryota; kingdom Metazoa; phylum Chordata; class Amphibia; order Caudata; family Ambystomatidae; genus Ambystoma; species Ambystoma mexicanum. The sequence continues at coordinate 1,172,642,895 of NC_090928.1, read as the reverse complement.
CAACACTGCTTATTTTATGCCTTGCTCTCTTTCACCTACAGGTGTATCTCTAGATCTGCCCTGCCCTACCTATCCCAGAAAATCACTAAGACCCTCTCATCTAGGTGCACAAGAACATCTTACTCCCATCGGCTGATCCAGCCGAAATTCAAACGCTCCAAAGCGGGAGGCTCCAGCTTTCCATCCATTGTAGCCAAGCAATGGAACTCCCTGCCACTAGTTTAGAGAGCTGAAGAATCTTATTGGGTCTTTTGCCGTGCTCCTAATACCTGGCTGTTTACATAGTGGACAATACCATGCCTTGCCTGATCCACCGTAAAACGTTCTATGGTTGGTCACCCTGTCTGCATGTTGCTGCCTTGCTCTTGATTTCTTTTGTTCTTTTCCTACCTCTTTTCTTCTCTGATTGTAAGCATAAATTGCCAAATGGTAACTGGTTCCTGCAACAGTGCCTCATTGTCTATTGTTTCACAAATACTGGAGCAGCCTCGGGGTATATTGGACTAGTGGTTGAATGAATGGATGTGTGTCCACAGTCATACGAGTCCAGTGAAAAGATATCTTGGAATTCCAGGAAGGTATGTTTCACCTTTTGTTTTTGCTTCTCAGTCTCACAGCCATCAGCAAGATTGATCCTTTCCTCAACCATCAGCTTGAAACCTGGAAAGACCTCAGGCGTGGCAATTTCAGCAGTATCCTCCAGGAGGGTGGCGAGATCTCTTTTGATGGTGTTGATCTGGACAAGGGATTCGAGGTAGTTGTCCTTGACTCTGAACACTGCCTCCTCCCTCCTGATGTCACAGGTCACCTCTTCCACCGCATAGGGGCAGGGAGAGTACACCATGAAATTCCCCCCCATGCCTACTACAAAACTTTTCTGGAGGAATACTGTTGCTGATGTCGAAACAGTCGTTTGGGATTGGTCCCATGATTTTATTACCTAAATAATAATTGAGTGTTAAGAGAGCCAAGAGTACCCCACATACTTGGAGAATAATTTTCGGCTTAATGTAGTTTACCTGGGTAAGTTAGCAGCTGGAGAGGTCACACAACCAAAAACAAAATATACACCACGTTAAGGGTTGAATGTGTGAATTTGAGCACGAGGGATGCCTGTAGAGATGATCTACATTGCTTAGATACACTCTAAACCCCAGCATAAGATCAATGGTTGATTGGGGAGACCCCCAAATAGAAGTGCACTAGAGCTACCTATTGGCAACAAGAGTTTCTTTTTGTCAATTTTTTGGGTTGCACCCAAGGTAGAGGGTTCTGGTCTAGCACACCAGAAACATTTTGAAAAAAGGGTTTTTGAGAACTATTGAATGTAGTAGAGGAACTCAACGCAGAGGCTGTGCACTTCCATCTTGTTTTTCATTTTGTCATAATTGCTGGCAGGTAATGTTGTTTCAGTTGGCCCTACAGTTCCATTGGTTTGGGGCCTTTGATTACACCCTATATGTTACATACACAAAAGGTGAGGCAAAAGTCTTTGGTATCCTCAAGCCTGAATGTGATTGTTCTCTACCTTCTTAATGCTCTTCCTTTTTCCGCATTGTACAATTGAACTTTGATGCCAACTTTCATGTTACAATTCTGCAAAACAGGCTACAGAAAGTCCTCTTGAAAATTGTCAGTTCAGACCTATCTGGATTCATTCATGGGACACTGTCATTGGAAAATGCGAGACGAAATCCGTTGAAATTGTTCACATATTATTTCTGCGTTAGTAGCCCTCAAGCAGAGAAGGCCTTTGGCTGCGCTGAATGGCCTTTCCTGAGAAAGGTGCTGGGGAATAGGGGTCATGATGTGATAGGTTATGATATGATAGGTTATTTATAACGTGCTTAATACCCAGAGGTTTCTAAGCGTGGACCCGGGGATCGAACCTGTGGTGCTCCGTGTCGTCTTGCTTCCAAGGCGAGCACGGCTGCCCCTGTGCTATCCTCCCGTTTCAAGGAAAGCTTTCTCAGAGATCTTTTCATAATCTTTACTGACCCATAGACACACATAAAAATATAAAAATAAATCACTTGCCCCCTTAATTCTCCATATGGACACAGCACACCATTTCTTACTCACCAAGTGTTAATTATCATTCTCCCATGGCTAGTATTTACTGTAAATTGTAAGGCCTGGGTGTATATCTGATCCCACATACTTATCCCAAGGGAACTACACAGGGGTGCCCCCTTTCCGCCCTTCTCTTTGCCCTCTGGGTTGAAAACCCGGCTACTAAGATGTGCCAGATGGACAGTCTGACCAGTATTAGATATGGGGGAAAGCAACGGTTAGCATTTTCTGAGGAGGATATTCTTTTAAGGCTGAGAGTAAGTGCCCTAACTTACTCCCGGGTATCGGGATGGGTTGAGCGAGAGATCTGGGGGCCACCTCCCACGTGATGCATGGCCCATCTGGCAGATAGGGAGGATCCCCTGGGCAACCCCACCCCAACCTTTGAGCTTGTTGGAGACTTGTCACAAGTTTAACTTTGAAGAGTTTAGGGCTGCAGCAGAAGTGAACAGACAAGTGCAAATGTTTTCAGAAAAACGCATTGCACCATCTAGAGACTCTCAGAGGCTGGATCGCCCAATGCCAATTCCAAAGTTCTGCATTCAAGTCAACTTTTTCATGGACAGGGAAGTCTGCAAACTGAACAGCCTTGTCCTCCCTCACATTCCAGAGCATCTTTAGAAGGAGATAGAGGAGTGTGTGCTGGGAATGCAGACTATGGAATACTCCCCCATGCATACATGAATTATTAGAATCCAGGATGGCAGCCCCTACACAAAAAGCATCAGTGCACTAAGCCAAAGGGGATGGAGCCTGAATCCCAAAGCCACATGAAACACTGCCAATGAAGGGTTCTGAACCAATCACCCCGCAAGGGGTCGGACTTCGCAAACTTGCAAACCTGCAGACCATAAACTGAGGATTAACCCCAAGGAAGAGAGTAGAAAAGGCACATTAGGTGAACGGCAGCAGAGTGGTCCGGCGCCACGTGGGCGCTCATTCGAAGGACTCTGGCTGGCCCCCTTTGTGGAAACTAAAAATACTAAGAGACCCTAGGAGAGATCGGCGCAAGTGGTCAAAGTGGTCATACCCTTGTACAATCGAAAGTCTTTGAAACGGTGAGGAAACAAAATGAACTGTGTTACTTGGGCAAATGTGAACCCGACTGAGGGATGCCTACGAATTAGGGTGACCAGTACCAACCCTGAGAACATTGTGTTAATAGAACTGTGGAAAGCCTGGTTGGGGGTTTTAAGGAAAGCCTGACTTGGGGCTGAGACCCGGACTTGGGTAAGAAGTGAACCTAGGGGGTCTAGAGTGATTTACTTGTGAAGTGTGGCTATGTGAACCCGATGGAGGGATGCCAGTAGTAAGGCTAAGGGAACTGAGTCCGACATTGCGATAAAGCAAAGTTAACTGTGTATCTGGCCACAGTGAACCCGACTGAGGGAGACTAATATTAACAAAGGATCGGAACCCGGTTGAGGGGGATCCAGGGCTGAATAGTCATCACCCTGTCATTTTTGACAAATCAGACCCTCGGAGGCCACAGACTTTGTATGAAAGAGACTTGGCCACAGAAGGTCCTGATATCGCTGAAAAGAACTGAAACCTTGTGTTGGAGAAGCCCAGGTGTGTATTGTGTTGTGCTCAGGTGTCCCGCCTTGTCCTGTGCTAAAAACATGGGGAAGGGAGACCCCAGCTATACCATCCTGACTTATCATTTTGGTGAACACTTCTTTCTTTTCTGGTAAACATTATCGCACACCATTTTGTAACTTAGCGGTAAGGATTGGCAATCGTTTTATTGTTTTTAGTATAGGCCCTTTTTTATTTGTTAAGACGCCACTAGGACAGCTTTATTATTTGATGGTCGTAGCTTGCTCCCATCTTAGATATAGGTATAGATTAGGCGTTTTTCTCACCCATTTATACAGTTTAAGAAACACTCTTGAATCGTGATCACTTGTGTCTGTCTTTACTGTTGCCACCATGAGTATATTAGAGAAAAAGAAAGTACTTAGTGGTACTAAAAAACAAATAGTAAAAAGGACAACAAAATCAGTCAGGGTACAGGGACTTTGGGGCAATAACCATGACAGCAAATTCAGTGTTAACATTTGGGGTAGTTGGTAACCCCCAGGTACTGCACATCCCTTTTGCCTGCAAGAAGCGCTCTCCCTCCCTACCACGTTCAGTGACGCACAGCGGCTAGAGCCCCGGATAGTAACATTTTATAAACCTAGCTAATCAATTCATCACAAAATCAATACAACTACTCCCCAGGCTATTTTTAAACTATTTTATTCACAAGACAGCTTTTAAGTAAAAATGCTGTAACTAGCATTATCTATGGCATCAAGCTGTCTAGTGGTATTGCAGTATTACACATCCAGAAATCGACAATTAGATCCATATGCTCACAGTCTGCCACCTGGAAATATACTAGTTACTGGCAAAAAGTACCCATTCTCTGAACAGGTTCTGTGACAGACATGACAACATTCACCAATTGTTGAAAATCAATGATCCTGTAGGTCTCTGTTCCGATTAACTTATCACTTGACTTACTATGCACTCTGAAGTAAACTGCACTGAGAATGGGTGCGTGTGGCTGGCTGATCTACCCCTGAGCAAACGTTGTGGGGAGGCGAGAGTTGATGTGCTGCTGCACACTGGGGCCTACTGTGCTCACACACCACCTGTTGCTCCCAACCTGGCATGATGCAGTTCATTGTGATGCAAATGTCTCAGAAACCATGCATTCTAGCGTTCAGTACCGGTGCTTCGACGACCACATTGATGTTTTGCCAATTTCAGGCAACCGTCTGAAGGTGCTGAAATCCAATCCAAGGGGTGGGGTGCCCAAATGTTATGTAGCCAGTAATGTCCGGAGGCTTCTAACAGGTAACTATGCAAAATGTGGTGCAGATTGGTGAAACGGTGTGGAATTGTATAAGGGACAACACTTCGCAAACTACAAACCCACAAATGATTACTTTTGCTGATATCCGGGGAACTGGGTGGGGTGTCCAAATGTCATGTAGCCAGTAATCTCCGGAGTGTCCTAACAGGTAACTATGCAAAATCTGGTGCCGTTTGGTGAAATGGTGTGCAATTGTATAAGGAACAACGCTTTGCCAAGCCCCAAAGCCAGCCACAAACCCACACATTTTCAATGGGAGCTGGGAGCAGAGGTGAAGGAGCAGTCTGCAGTGTGCAGCCAGTCCGCATCTTTGTGCGAAGGAAGTAGCTTTTATAAGCCTAAACACACCGCGAAGCAGTGAGCGGAGCTGGGAGCAGAGGTGAAGTAGCAGTCTGCAGTGTGCAGCCAGTCCGCATCTTTTTGCTAAGGAAGTAGCTTTTATAAGCCTAAACACACCACGAAGCGGTGAGCGGAGCTGGGAGCAGAGGTGAAGGAGCAGTCTGCAGTGTGCAGCCAGTCCGCATCTTTGTGCAAAGGAAGTAGCTTTTATAAGCCTAAACACACCGCGAAGCGGTGAGCGGAGCTGGGAGCAGAGGTGAAGGAGCAGTCTGCAGTGTGCAGCCAGTCCGCATCTTTGTGCGAAGGAAGTAGCTTTTATAAGCCTAAACACACCGCGAAGCGGTGAGCGGAGCTGGGAGCAGAGGTGAAGGAGCAGTGTGCAGCCAGTCCGCATCTTTGTGCAAAGGAAGTAGCTTTTATAAGCCTAAACACACCGCGAAGCGGTGAGCGGAGCTGGGAGCAGAGGTGAAGGAGCAGTGTGCAGCCAGTCCGCATCTTTGTGCAAAGGAAGTAGCTTTTATAAGCCTAAACACACCGCGAAGCGGTGAGCGGAGCTGGGAGCAGAGGTGAAGGAGCAGTCTGCAGCAGTCCGCTGCAGACCCGCAGTAGAACCCACATGGAGCCCGAAGTACGTCCAAAGGGAAGAACTCAGAGAATTCCAAACTTCCCAGCCACGTCTTCCCCGTGCAATGCACTACCCCGAGCTCATCCATCTGTCTCATCTGTTTCAGAGCCCACCCAGGAGGTGAAAGAAAACGGTGAGACATGCCCTCCAAAGCCCATAGGAGGTGTGCACACGCCGGGCTCCAGACCAACTCAAACAATACCTCATTTCAATAAGGAAGTGAGAAACGCCAACTCGCCCATTTGCACCAACAAAAAAATCACAAAAACTCAAAGAACGTAAAGAACTTACTAGACCAGTCGAAGAGACGGACTTACCAACATCAGCGGCAGCAGAAGAGGCGTTGCAGGCTCAATCAACCCCGCTGCCGCAGCCGCCTTCGACACCAACACCGACGCCGCACCCTCAGCAGACGTTGCTGGTCCTGGTGGGAGCGAAAGGACCAAGTGCGGCGGGCCACGAGGAAAGGGGAGACACCAACGTGAGCCACAGACTTCTCTTGGCAACGGAACACGCCGCGCGCAAGGAAAAGATCCTGGGACGAAACGGATCGGTGAGCGCAGCCGGAGAGGATCTGACAAGCAAAGGAGCATCCTTGGCTCCTCCCATCGCAGCAAGCAGTCCGCTCGAAGCCCTTGTGGCGAAAGTACCTGGAGTGGGAGCTGACGGAGGTCGGCTCCCGCACAGGACGGGCGGACTGCGAGCGGCGACCTGAAGGCACCTGACAGGGAGCGCTGTGGGGATACCCACTCTGCCAAACAACTTCGTCCCGAACCGGCTGGCGGACACAGAAAAGGAAGAGCAAAACACAATACCTGCGACACCTAAACGGGATGAACTACCGGTCATCGGGCCGATAAACCCCACAGCAACAGCGGAGAAGGAGGGGAGAAAGGCATACCCGGACCTAGCAAGAAATGACCAGGTGATCACGCACGGCTTACAGGACGACCAACGACAGGCGCTGAACTCGGAACTACCAGAAGCACAGGGGCAAAAAAGAACCCCTACTAGCGACCAACCCCAATCTACAATCAAAATAACGGCCATGTTTCACCACACAGAAATGGCAAACACAGACAAAGAACCGAATATAGAGAGAGACTCCAATGAAAAGCATTGCGAGAAAATACCAGAGACACAGAAAAAGGGAAACCATCAAAAATCGGCTAGAAGACATTTCAACCTCCATCGTATCCATTGATGAAGATGCCAACTCCAAGGGAGAGACAAGTAATCGCTTAAACTACTCAGACAACGAATCCGAGGAGGAAAACGGTAAAGTGTCGCAAAGACCAATAAAAAGAAAAATGAAAAACAAACAAGCTGCAAAAACAAAAAACTTAAAAGCAAAAAAAAAAACATTATCAAACACCAAACAGCCGAAACATAACTTGAGCAAACCAGTAACCGGTACGAAAGAACAAGAGACAATAAAAGTGATCACCAAATCCTATGCTATTTCGCCCATTGAATGCTTTCTTTACACACCAATTCAAAAGAAAAATGATGTCAGATATTGAAATTTCCGATGCGGAAATATTAGAAGTAGCCCACAAACATCCCCCGGGACCCAAACAAAGGAAAACAGACGCAATTTGGTCCACTCCACCACAGACCAACAAAGCGAGGTCTGACCATCAAAGCAGAGCAAGGAACGGGGATGAACGAGCCAACAGAGGCAACCAAGCTAATTAAGGATCTTCGACAAACCAAAAGTATCATAACAACAAAAGAACAGAAAGGAAATTGCGAAAAAATAGACTTACTATCGTACCCCTTGAACCCACAAGGAGAAAAATCAGGAACAGACACAATATCGAAGGTAACCCCAGCAAGTGAACCGATAGAAAACGGAATAGAGCCAAGTTCCACCCAAAGAGAGAAAGAGGGAAGATATGCATGGACCAAGCCCCTTCTGACAATCGGCGCTTTGAAGACGCCGAGACCTTCAGATAAGGACGGAAGAGGGCCCCCTCAGGAGACAGAAACACCTATGCAAAGACCACCACGAGGATACGTAATCCCTGAACAAGAACAAAGCGCTCTATTCTCAAAATCGCCACCACACACACCTGCACAGAAAAAAAGAGCAGACAAAATGCATACTCCACCAAAGAATCGTAGATTAAGTGACATAGCTGCCGGTATGCAAAGAGTCTCTCCCAACAAGAACCCAGACATGATCACAATTATGTCGGCCATGTCAGTGGTACTTCCACCATTCTGCAAACTCTACGAAGCGATAAGAGAAGAATTACGTGACAACAAGGCAATGATGTCAAATATGATCAACAAAATATCGCACATGGAAAGTTATATAACGACAATCGAAGACTTGAAACTCATCCAACAGCGACCACTGGAAAATAAAATAGAAGAACTGGGAAAAAAAAAAAATCAAAGATCTGAAACACCAGCGTCCATTGGAAAATAAAATAGAAGAACTGGAAAAAAAAATTAAAGAGCTGAAACCCCAGATCAACAACCGAACCACGCCACAGACAGGGCAAAAGCTGGTATACCATGAAGAGGGCCCATTGATCGTAATCGGAAATACGCCTCCGCTGACATCAAACAAAGAACAAAATCAGCCAAAGTCTTCCCCTCAAAAGACGATAACGCAACTAACGTTGAAAACGGCATTCATGGGCACATCGGACAAAAAACAGGTACCAGCACAGAAAGACCCTAAAACACCAGCCATAACACACCTGGAGATGAGCCAGGTAACACATTTGCCAAAAAAAATAGAAGACTTTATGGCAGACCCGATTCTCATGAACATAACACAACACTGGGACGAAACAAATTCCGTTATAAATGAGCTCGACATCGAGCTGCCCAAAGAGCCCATAGAAAGAAAAGAATAAAGTGAGAAAAAAAGCACTCAAGAAAGATATGTCAGAAAAAGTCAGCTGGACGACGATAGAGAAAAAACACCTGCACTGAAGTCGAGATGGAGGGGCAGAGTGGAGCTGGAACAATCAAAAAGAAAAGAAACCCGTCTTTTCAAGCTGGAACAAAGTGAAGAAAGGAAAGATTTCCTCATACTAAACCGCCCGACGGTTATACAAATAATGAAGAATACCCGATCCCTAAAGACTTTCAAAAGTAAAAACATGACTCTGGTAGAAACGTACCATAGAGGGAGAATAGCTAAAGCATACCTACACGTAAAAGCTGAAAGCATAAAATACATCGAAAAAAGTGCCTTCAAAGAAGTTGAGCAAATAGGCTTTATGCTAACCGAAATAACAAAGCAAAAAGTAAAAGAAAGCCCAAAAAGGAAATGCACTGCGCAACAGGAAAAAAATAATGAGCAACGAAGAGTCAAGAATTCAAACCAGAAAAAGGAAAACCAGACCGACTGCAGATCTTCCAGATATTTTAATGAGACAAATCAGAGAGACATCAAAGAATCACAGCGTATAAAATCACCTGGGGGTCCCACAAGCAAAAGCAGGGTCAAAACCTCGAGACAGCGGGAGGAAATAACAACAAAGGAAACCACATCTACATACCAAACAAGAATATTCAAGTTAGAGCAACAAGATCCAAAGAAAGGAAAAGAGCCGTTGAATAGACCAGCAATCCTCCAAATAATAAAGAGATCTAAACATCTGAGACATTTGAGATCGGAAGACCTCAAACTAGTGGAACCTTATCACGATGGAAATGTAGCGAAAGCACATCCATATCAGCATAAAGGGTACAGAAGGAATCGAGCAAGCAGCTTTCGACGAGCTGGATCGGATGAACATGCGCCTGACAGAACTATTGAAACCTGAAGCCCCAGAAAGACATCGAGCAGTGGATACCAGACCAAGAAAAATCAGGATATGATTCGGCTCTGCCTTTGGAGAACTCTTACCAAAAGAAGACGACACCAGGCCTGAGGCAGATAAAGGGCCCCTGGAACTGGTTGACATCAACGTGGAATAAAAAAGCCGATAAATAGCAACGACCAGGGCCAGTTACCGACCCTAAGACAACGATGAGACTCAGCGAGGTACGGCCCGAACTAAAAAATTTTACCTTAGGATCCTGGAACACCCGGGGCCACGTGCACCTAACACAAGCAGGAAACGTTAACCTGGGCACTTTCGACATCCTGTGCCTACAAGAAACGTGGCTGACAGCTAAACCCGCAATTGACGGCTTCACAGTGGTAATCTCCCCAGCAGATAAAGGCCTTTTTGGAAGACCGTCATCTGGCCTACTGATCGCGATAAAAACAGGGTGCGGTCTAGGAGAGCCAATAAAATGGAAAGAAGCCTACGAACTTCTTGTAGTGGTCTCAACATGAGCCCAACAGGCTCCAAAAAAAAAAGGACTAAACTCAAAAATCCTAGCCATACTTACCTGCTATTGGAATCCCCAGAGGATGTCGACTGAAACTTTTTGCAACAACATGAGCTCCGCGATTGACCAACTTTATGAAGAGTTCGAAGACATCGAAATCATAATATGTGGAGATCTGAACGCAAATTGTGGTAATCAGAAACAGGCGAATCCAGTCGGCAACCACCGATTGCTAACAGATGATCAAACAAGAAAGCGTGGGAAGCCTGGAACGACCTTATCGTGACAAGAAATCTACAGAACTTAGACACACTTTTCCCCAACCAAATTAACATACCGACATGGGAACGAGGAAGCTCAAGCGCCACCTTAGACTACATAAGCATCTCCACAAGCTTAACACAAGCGATTAAGAGCTTTAAAGTCGAGAGAACCTTGAACAGTGATCACAATTTGTTATAATGCGAGTGGCAGGGCTGGAGACCTACTAAATCTAGGTATTCTCCATCTACGGAGTTAAACACCCAGAAGACACGTCTAAGATTAACCGAAGCGAATATCCTGAAACTAAAAAACGACTGGGATCAAAAAATACAGAGCAACAAGATAAACAAAATAAATGAAAGACCGGATTACATACCGCTGTTAGACCCGTTAAAAAAACCACGGAAAAGAACGGCTCCTCCTGGATCCTATCCCAAACACGCCTTTAGTAAAGAGGTGGTAGAACAAAGAAAACTGGGACGACGCCTGAAAAAAATAGCCAAAAAAACAAACACCATCGCTGACTGGGCGAAATGGCACCAGGAGACAAAAAGATACCGCAACTGGCTAAAAGGACAAAAAGCAACACAATGCCAACTAGACGCAGAAGAGATGAAGAGACTATCGTCCAAAAAGTCTACCGAATTTTGGTCACTAATAAAAAACCAGACCGTCCCTGTCATCAACACAGTTGCAGAAGAAAACTGGATAGAATACCAATCGAAAGAATTTGAAGACCTGAAAACAACAAAGAGCGAAAAGGAGGAAAACCGGACCGTACCTTGGGTAAAGCTATCCAACCCCGAAGATATTGCGGATAAAATTAAGAAATTAAAAACATCTAGAGCACCCGGACCCGATGGCCTGACTAATATGGAACTTAAGCAATTTCCAACCGAGTGGGCGAACATCATTAGCGGAATCTTTGCAGAATGTGAAGCTAAACAACAGATCCCCGAGACATGGCTGAAAGAGGTGGTTGTACCAATATACAAAAAGGGAGGGAGCGACCTCCCGGAAAATTATAGACCTATCGCCCTGATGGACATTATAGGCAAACTATATGCGACCCTGCTGTTGGACCATCTTAGAAAATGGGAGAAAAACAGACCTGCAAAGGATAACCTACAAACAGGTTTTCAGAAAGAGGGAAGCACCACACTAAACATAATGATTCTCAATATCTTAAAAGCAAAGGTGAAAGAAGGGGCGCCAAAGATACACCTAGCCTTTGTTGACTTGTCCAAAGCCTTTGACAAAGTTGATAGAAAAAGGCTCTGGGAGAAACTTCAACTCTGGAACTGCCCGCAATCGATACTTGACCCGATTAAAGCTTTACACACGAGTAACACCATAAGAGTGAAACTTAGCCAAGATGGAACTCTATCTGAAGAGATCAAGATTTGTAGAGGGGTCAAACAGGGATGTCCGCTGGCGCCAGCCTTGTTCATAGCCTTCTTGAGTGACCTCCAATCCTCAGAAGAAGAAATAAGGAGCTTCCCGCCAAAACTGGGCAAAACCGTCATACCCAGATTGCTATACGCAGACGACATGATCTTGATAGATCAAACTAAAGTTGGACTCCAACGCAAACTGGCAAACCTAGCGAATTACATCAAAGAACACAACCTAGAAATTAACAAAAACAAATCTAAAGTATTGACAATCGCAAAAGCATCAAATAAGAAAAACAAAAAATTGGTTTGGCACCTCGAAAAAGAGAAAATAGAAACGGTTGAAAACATCAAATACCGAGGGGTCGACATAGACAGTTCAAAAACAGACATAACTATGCAAAAGGCGCTATGGGAAAAGGCAAAAAGACTCACATCCCAAATGAAAGCGATTGATAGAAAGTATGGCAAGTTTTCTCTAACACCGGCCATTAACTTCTACAAAGGAAAAGCAGTTCCCGTTCTAGCATATGGAACAGAAGTCTCACTGTGTATTCCGGCAGCAATCTGGACCAAATTAGAAGGACTGATACGGAAGGCAGTCCTGGGTCTCCCTAAATCTACGGCGATGCCGGCGATTCGAAGAGAGCTAGGTCTGGTATCCCTGGCATCCATGATAGAGCAAAGCGCCATGAGCTTTTTCAGAAAAATCATTCTTCCTGATTCACTACCAGCCCTCAAATTCATAAAGGACGAAATAGAAAGCGGCCAATGTAAAGCATTAAAAAGATGGGTTGATAAGAGACACGAGAAACTGGAGGAAATAACCTGTGCAGAAAAAGAACTGAGTGACAATCCAGATCGAATAAAGCAAAAGATGATTACTATGGACTGGATCAATACACTTGAGGCTGCTGCAGAAAATAAACCCCGGCCACTTTCAATAAAGTCAAATCGCCGATAAAATATTGCGCCAAATTTCGTGACAAAAGGAAAAGAACTTTGTTTAGGAAAGCTAGACTAAATCTGCTTCAGACCCAAGAAATTCTGTTCATCAGAGGTCTCTCCGAGAATAAAGGAGGCCGTCTGTGCAAATCGACGGAGGTGACGGAAACCCTGAAACATCTCATAATAAACTGCCCAAAAACTAAGAAACACAGATTGGTGCACCTACTACCGCTGATCGAAAAGCCCTGGATGACAGATGAAAACAACCTATGGAATCGATTGATATCCGGAGAAACTACAAGATGGACAATAGCGCTGGTGAACCAATTAGAGGCAATCTTTCGACAAATTAAAGAAGAAAACCAACCTAAGGACACACCCGGAGACATACATGGGTCGGCAATCTTGCTATCTCCATAGATGACTCATCATCAACCAGGAACTTTCGGATACTTAACAGCATTAAGGGCTTGGCACCAAGGGAATTCAATCATTTTGATAAAGTTTCTTAGGTTTTCTCCTAAAGAAACAAAATCAAAAAAAAAAAAAAAAATAAGTATAAATATGGTGACTTGCTCTTAACAGGTTTGGGATCAAACACGTTTTTAGGAGTGCCCAGACACACCAGGTAGGATTTGGTTGTTGCTCCACACTCGAGCTACTCACGGCAAGTCTTCTAGTTTGGAGGCCTCGTGCCGGGGGTCCAGCAAGTCGTAACCGCATTCATTGTAGATCTCCAAATAGGATATGTAGGTGGTATACATTTTGCTGCTGTCCTAAAATCACAAAAGAGACAAAAACACGTAAAAATATATACATAGAAAGTGGAAATCATGAGCAACAGCAGGCCTCGTTAATGCAACCTCTCTCAGCCGGTAATGGTTTTAATTTTCTTGGGAGGTGCTGGGGGCGCTTTCAGTTCAGACACATCAAATGCTTAGAATGTTATGTGGGAGATTCTTTTAAGTCTGGTATTTTCCATACACAGGAAAACATTTCAAACTATGCGGACGGCGCTGATGAGAAGCAGGGCTGCTCTGTTGTTTTTGCCATTCGTTCCAGGTAGATGCAGTGAGCCTAGGCATGCGCACCATTAGTTCGGGTGCTCTTCATTGCTCTGAGGACTCTGCACACAGCAACAGTTCATGGCTATTACGCGCTCTGCCAGAGACTAATCCTTTCCTGAGAGATCACCAGGAATGCCCGCCAGGGCCTACGGTCAAGGAACACGACTAGAAGAATACGTGTTCCGCATTAATCTTTAGTCCAAAATGTCTAGATTTAGAAAATCTTGTTAGAACCTCCGTGCCATTTATATTTCGGAATAACACGATTTTCAAACTAATAAGGCTAGCGGGTTCCATGAAGCTACAACAATAAAAAAAATACCTCCTTTAACTTAACTTCGAATTTGTACTTGGGTTGTTTTTTTATATTTTGTGGGTTCCACCCTTTTCTCCCCCCTTTCCCTTCACTCCCACTTCTACCCCAAACTCCTCCCTCAACCCCCTTTTACACTTTAACCCACAACTACATATAAGTAATTTGAATTAAAACAAAGTAATTACCACAAAGTAAATTACTTCAAAGTAATTTACTTCATGGAAACAAGGCATACTGGCTATGGCTCCATGTCATTTCAACGAAAAAAAAATACTTTGTAGACTAAAGGGCATTATTTCAACCCCTTTGCTTTGTAAAATGCCCATGGAAAGGTACAAATGACCAAATGTACATTGTACTTGAACTCCCAAGGCATATGTTAGTTACACAGGGCCTAATTCACAAAGAGGTAAGGAATTGGGTATGCCACGTGCACAGGCAAATCAGGAAAAATAAAACAGCAAAACAAAAAAGGTGATGGCTGGGATGCTTGGAATGAATCCTAAGCTCTGGCATTGCTCTGGGCAACCCTCCATACCATGGCTATTCACCTGCCAAGCCATTAAAGAAAGGGGAAAAGAGCATGGGCAAATCAGGCGTGGTCCTACCCCAAAGTGGCAGTCCTGCCCAAACAGCTAGGTCACATCCCTTCTGCACGAGACCACAAGTATCCCCAAACATGTTTCAGCCTTGTTGGACCTCATCAGTGAGGAGTAGCTTGGGTCTTTAGGCCCAGCAGGCACTGGACCCACATCAGGCATAGACCCGTCCGACTCGAGGGAGAACGATGGTCTGGAGGCTTGCCTAGAGCAATGCCAGAGGATAAGATTAAATCTAAACCTTCCAGCCATCCCCTATTTTGTTGCATCTAAATCAGGAAAATACACGCATTCTGCAGATGGAATGATTGACAAAAGGGAATCTGTCAGCACAGATGTCTCTGCACTGTCAAAACCTGCAGGCACTAGGGCGTGCCAAGGAGAAGCTCCTCCACATTAAGCTGCATCCCCGATTCACAAAGGGAAGTCCGCTGATGTGCATCACTTCCTGCAGTGCTTGCCTTTGTGCCGGGTCACTCCTGTCGGAAGCCAGGCACAGGATACAACTGCACGGGACCTCATTTAAGGACATTTAACAACCCATATCCACTAGAGATGATTTGCAAGATTCGACTTGGGTAACTAAGTTAGCCAATCTCAAAATAAAGAAGAGGAAATTGTCCATTGCACAAGATCGAGGATTAGACTATCTAGCCAACTACCAGTGATGGAACCAGAGCCATTTACTGCAATTTTAGGAGGCAGGTGGATGATTTGTAAGCTGCCTGAATGATGGACGATGGTCTTTTAGGATCTCTTAGTGTACCAGGGTCAAGTATTTGTGAACCAATCTGCCAGATGCACTGAATTAAAGGGTGGGATGGACAAATCCTCCAGCTGTTGGGTCAGAAGTGCCACCTGATATAGGATGTGATGTGAGAAGGAGATGGCACTGTCCTACTGATGCGGTATGATAAAGAGAAATGTTGTGCACCAGCCAGTTGTGGCTAGTACCATCCAGCAGTTCCTGCACAGCTTAATTGCATCACATCCCTGTCAATCAAACGAGTGGGAGGAAATGCACACATTCTCATACCATCCCAATTAAGGGTGAGACGCGGGTCCGACTCCCATCCATAAGTCTTACAGATGGCCTTTTGAGCGTGAGAAAAGGTATCGGGCTAAGGAAACGACCACGTCTTAAATATGAAATAAGGGAGTCTGCCTCTGAGTTCCGTTCTGCTGCCACACAGGGTGCGAGGACATTGATGCACCGTTGCCAAGCCCTTTCCCAAATCTGAATGGCTAGTGCCACAGGCAAAGGCATGGTAGGGCCTGAACGAGCAAGGCCGGCCCAAAATCTTTGTACGGCCACTCAGGAGCTGAGCAGCAGTGGCTGTGATGGGATGGAGGTGGTCCGGTTCGACCCTGCATGTCCGTAACCAGGAAGATCTCCCTGGTTCCTGGTTCTTGTCTGTGTACAGAGCGAAAGCTGGAGGCGTGCAGAGGTGCAGCGAGTCCCAAACTGGTTGGGAACCATGTAAGAAAACAAAGATTTTGTGTGCGCGTGCGTGCGTGGCAGTGTCTGTAAGTGTGCATATGAATGTGCAGTGTGAATGTCCTGGGTGTGTGTGAATGATTGAAACAGAGGCTACATGGATTATTGGCTGGTGGGTAAATGGGTATGAGTACGGACATTTTCTTACAGTGACATAGCATGTTTTACCACCATTTTTGGGAAAAGCCAACTTGATGAGTGTTATTACGTGGTGGAGGGGTGGGGGCAGGCAGCTTGAATGTTCTCTCACTGTGGCAGGGTATGTTTTACTCTCATTAAGGGCAAAGCCAAAATGATGAGTATTCTTATATAGGGGACAATGGGTAGTTTACGCAGCCAGCAAGTACACGTTTTCTTACTTTGGTATAGCATTATTTAGTGATGTCAAGTGACATTATTCCTTACTGTATTCTTTACTGAAGTTAAGGTTAAGAACTGCCATGGGTTTTCCCTCCCACTGCCAAGGCCTTTTTTGGTGATTTCAGTATTTCACCATGCAAAGCCTTCTAACATTTTATCCTTCATTAACCCCTTAAGTGCCAAGGACGAGCTATCTCGTCCTTGGCACTGGGGAGGTAATCCCAAGGACGAGATATCTCGTCCTGGGAGTTCTTATATGGCTCAGGGCCATTAGTGCACACAGCAAGGAGATATTTTATTACTGTGGCATGGCCTTTTTTTACTGATTTTCAGGGCAAAGTTACCTTGAGCATGCTTACATGTGTGGGGCTGGGGGGTATTCGTGCAGCCATCAAGGAAATGTTTTAATAATGCGGTATGGCATTTGTTTTTACTGGTGTTAAGGGCAAACCCAACATAATGTGTGGAGGCTATTTGTGCAACCAGCAAGGACAGGTTTCCTTTGTAAAGCCAGCTAGAATACGCTTTCTTACCGTGGCATGACATTTTCACTGGCACAGCAAGCAGCTAGCATGGACATGTATGGTCACAGTCAGGATGATTCTTTTTATACTGCTATATAGTGGGAAAAATGCATCATGACAATGATCCTGTGCACTGCTGGTGACTTGGAATCTACTGAAATTTGTATGTCTTATGTTACAGAACTGATTACAAACTCTGGCTTTTTAGCTAGATTTTTCACAGAAAGTGTACTGTAAAATGCACCATTTTAATCATTATTTAAAAACCCTTCTCGAGGGGAGTGCTCCCCTGAACTCAACTTTGTCCATTTGGGCTCCCACGCTACGCTTGGTCGCGCCCACATATTCAGCCCAAAACAAACCCTCTTCCCTCTGTGGGTTACCTCGGGGTGGACCCAACTATATTAGCTACGGGCCCGACTTGTTAAACACACCTGGCTGCACCTCTGGCTAGTGTGTAAAGTAGATAGGAATTTGTAAAACATGGATTTGGTGGTGTCCATCTTGATAAACATGATCTTGCCCGCCACAGTGGGAAAAAAACTACTAATAGCTGGAAAGATGGCCTTGGAGTGTATTTTGTATTTTATTTGGGATTTATAAAGCGCCTTAATCCACTGTACTGGGGTTTGCAAAAAAAGGATATACTGTGTTTCTCAAACTGGGGAAAATAAGAGTTGTTGAACTCGTGGCATAGTGGGATTGTCAACAGGGAATATACTGGGATTTTTTCAGTTTGGTAATACACTGTGCTTGCAGTACAGGGAATATAGTAGGCCTGGACAAACCTGGAGTAGCTTAAATAGCGCAGGGAGTACACACACATATATGAACAATGGTAAACAGAGTTTGAGGCACGTGGGCAAACTGTAAATGTTATTGTGAATCAAGAATACACATGGATTGTGCTTGGTGAGAAACTGTCACAATACAGTATAATCATAAAGCAACTGTCAAACTGGGGATATACTGTATTTCTGCAAAATGGAAACTAACAGGATTTTATAAGAAGGGATATACTGGCATGGTACAACATGCATTTCCTTGGGGTGTCAAACTAGGAGTATTCTCTTGCTTTTGATAGTAGAATTATACTGCAGTGGTCATCCTCAGTGTATAGTGGAAAGGTAAAGATTGTAGCATGCTGTTATCGTCATACTGGGAACACGCAAGGTCCAAATACAAATATAGTAGTGTTGGATAATCTCTGAATTTACTGAGATGGTCCAAATGGAAATATATTAGGATCACGCAAAATGGGAATGGCTAACTAGGATTTTACTGGGATTTGAAAACAGAGTATACTGCTATTGTCAATATCGGGGAATAATTGGGATGATCAAAAAGAATATACTAGGGTTATGGAACCAGAGTATACTGGAGAAAAAACTTGGATTATACCAGATTTACCAAACGGGAAGTATGGTTGTCAATATGGGATATGATAGAAGGAACCCACCCAACACGTAGCGGCCAATCCACCGCATTTAGTGAAACGCCCGTTTGTCCACAAATTTTGCAGCATTTTTTCTGGGGCATGGGGGATATAAGCGATAATTTATTTAAGGTTTTTAGGGTGCAGATAATAACAGAACTGTGCAACATGGGAACATACTGGTGCTGTCAGAAGTTGGGATTTATTTTATGGCAAGCAAAAATGACTGGTTGTAACATTAGCCCAGTTATCCTATTTGAACTGGTGTTAGTGCAGGTACAATTGAATCATCTGAGCCAGTGTTAGAACTGGTGCAATGACCAGACCTGTGCTGGTTATTAGTTCAAGTGTGAATACTGAGGCAAATATTGCACCACATCCAAGACAAGCCATATTTGGTCATTACTCTTGGGCTGCAACCAACAATTTATGTGAAATGGCCCAATTTGTGTTAGTTAATGCAGCGATGACGCAAAGACAGGAATTGTGTGGTTGTTCGTGCCGACACAATTGCACATTGGGTCAGCTCGAATAACAGCCAAATTCTCTAATTTCACTGGTAAAACACCACAAAGGAAGTCACTGTTCCATCACCAAGGTTGGCATAAATTATATAATTTCCAAGGTGATATAAACGTGTACAGAAAATACATTAGCAGCAAGACACACGATCAAAGATGACTTGTTGCACTTTTCTGCTTTTGCCTTACAGTCAGTTTACAATCCAATAGCAGACATCTGAAGGGATGCGGGAGAAGGGGGAAATGTCATTACAGAGGTGTCCATTGCAGTTGCTAGCTTTGTCACACACCCGGATCCTCGACTACCACAGTGAACATTGGCCTTCCCTTTTTCTGGCAGCAGAATGTACACATTTCTACAAGAGGGGGCCACGGTTGGAACTTGTCAAGATCCACGGTGGGGTATACCGCTTGAGGGCTTTGGCACAGCTTTATTGCAAAGGCCTCTGCTATTGGTCCGATCATTTGTGGAGGTCAGAACTGGTTGACCGGATCAGTAATTGGAGGAGCATAAAATGGAAGCTGTGGCGATTGTGAGAAACCTGAAGGTGTCTCACCCGCTAGTCCCCGGAGATCTGTCATACAGGTGGCCAGGACACAGCCATTGCTATTGGATCCAGTCCCTGGGCATGGACCAGTGGGGGAGGTCGTCTTCGGGGAGTGGAAACGAGACACCAACGGGTTAGACACTGTACCCCCTTCCTTCTAGCCCCTTTTCCCCATCCTACTGAAAGTAAGCGTCCCCCCAATAAGACAGTAAACCCCCCCTTAATGAGAGGCAATGAGGAAACACCCCAGGAGGGAATGAGACCAAGACCAAGTGCGGGTGAAGGTAAAAGGGTTTTATATAAATCGAAATAGGGTGTGCTCTGTCTGACAATAGCAAAGACAGTCATATTTATTACAAAAATACGTCATGCATGAGGTAAGCTATCAGGGGCACATATTCTCGGGGATTGGGTGGCGTTGGCTAGACTATAAACGTGTCGAAACGCTGCTCCAGGATTGGTGGACGTCTGCGTGATGCCAACGTGGGGTGGATGAATCAGCTGGGCTCTTCGGGGTGGAGCCGTCAGGTCGGACGCAGTCTGTATCAATGATTGGTGGCTGTATTAACACTTTGCCCTTGTGGCCACACACACACACATTATACTATACAATTCCGGTTGTCCTGCATATCCTACAATGCATTAATCTAAGGTCAAATGGAAGATAGGGAGAAAACAGTATGTAACATGAAGCTTCACCAATACATCAGTATACAATTACCCCTAACCTAGGGGCCTAGCTTCATGAGTCCAGGTGTCTGGTCAGGTGGCACGGGGTAAGTTTGTTTTGTCATTTGATTCTGTTAGATGTAGTGAGGGATGGTTTTACGATATGTTAGTACAGGGGTGAATAGCTAACTTCATGGCCCGTTAAACTCGACGTGAACTAGAATACCACTGGGTCAATAAGGGCACATAACTGTCCCTTCACGGTGGTGGGATTTAGGACCAGGTAGCTCATAATTCACTTGGCCGTGCCATAGCGGCCTCTGACTTGGGGTAGGTAATCAGTTGAAGTGGGTCCAGCAGGAATGTGGGGAGGTGAGGCTGTGCTGCTCTGGCACAGCAAGCCCCGGCGGGCCTTGGCGGGAGGAGGGTGAGATTGCCTTGTAACTCCAAGCAAATCTCTATTCACTGGGCTGCATAGGTACGCCATTAGTGGGGACAGATGCTAGGACTGGGAGCATTAGGATAATTACACATTTCTGTCGTTTACATACGTGTACGTTTCTTCATTAATAACAATGGCGGCTTCCAGTGGCATATGCAGTACATAACGTTAATTGATTGGATACTTGTAATTCATGAGACAGGCAGATGAATAACGTGAGGTAGTATCAGGTTGGGTCATGTACTCAGGAACATGAAAGCAATATGTTAATCTAACATCTTCGGTTTATAGTAAAAACTGACTTAATGCCCTAAATGGCCTACATGCTATTCACGCGTTTTTCATTACAACATACACAAGCATTCTATATATTGCTTTTCACCTATCCTTTGTACATTAGCAGCAACATTGGTTAACACAAGGTGGGGTTTTCCGGAAACTTACATTAGACCTTTAGGGCACATGGTGTCCTGCGGCGGGCGGGGGCCATCTTTGCTTTAATGACTGTATACATTTTACCCTTTTCCAACACGCATTTCAACATTGCAAATAACCCCGTAAACTGCAGGGGTTTGGTATGTGTAGTCAGCACTTCATCGGAGGGATCTGGACAGGGGGGTCATGGACACCATATATTGTGAATGCTGGAGGTTGAATTCAGGATCGGGGCATACCTGATTGGGATGGCTCTTGTTATTTTCCAGTCTCCGGCTACAAGTCAGGTCACTACTAGGGCAATGATGTACTGCGGAAGGTAAATGATACAGTGTTTATTCTGGTACTTGTTCGCGTCTGGTTGCTCTTGAGAACGGCCTTCAGTGGATCTGCCATGGGTTGGAGGAGAGGGGGGTGGGGGGAAGTACAAAACTCTCTGCATGCGGTCAGTGGGGGCCAGGCTACGACTTTCGCACGCAGGCTATTTCGCTTGGGCTTGGGTCAGTATGTCTAAAATGCAGTCTTGGTGTTAACAAAATGGTGTCTTGATATGTTCCACTATGGGACGTGTGGCTTCATGTGCCGATCAGCATCCACCCTGCCTCCCGGGCCCAGGTGCATGGGGGGCTGCTGACGAGTCATGAATCTCACGTAGAAGGGCATGTGGGGGGGGGCCTACAGCCCTATCCTCCCATACACCTACCCCGTGGTGTACTTTGAAGCTCTACCTCCCCCTTTTCCAACACAAACACTTTCCTACACTGTGACAGACAATGGACTAACACCAGAGCCGTTTACCTGACATGTCCCAACACAAGGGTCAGGCAGATTCAGGCAATTGACCATAACTGTGAACACTTGACGGCCCTTTCCCTTCTCTACAGGGATAAAAGGGGGAGCACAAGAGCACACTTTGATCAAGCCCAAAACATGAGGAAACAGCTACACCGGACCAGCAGTACAAACGGAGGAGAAAGGCAGCGAGAACTGGAGGAATAACTAAGGGGGAACTGCCATTGCCCTTTTCAATTCAGATCCGCGAAGCCTCCGAATGGGAAACCGTAAGACCGGGAAGTCCAGCTGGCATGCGGTGTGACAGGTTTCAACGGCACACAGGGCTCCCCCGTGCTGATAGCCAAAGCGGGAGGAAGCACTTGCCGCCGTGGTGACGTCCATGACTTGCGAGACAAGAAACTGACAGTTCAGCACAGCCGATGAGTAAAAAAAAAACAGATAAAAAAAACAAACTGTGCTGGGCCCAAGGTTGCAGGCGGCAACCTTGATGAACAAAGATCTGTGTAACTTAAGTTTAAAGAAACAGTGGTAAAAGGTTCAGAAGCAGAGTGGACAGGCGTCGCAGAGTGCTCATTCGAAGTACTCTGACTGAAGCCTTTGTGGGTTGTATTGTTTGTTGAAACTCTGAGAAGAAAGAGGGCTTCGGAGAGGCCAGTGTGAAGTGTCAAAGTGGTCCTTCGGGGGTAAATAAAAAAATCTCGTACACTCTGTCTTTGACACATTGGAGAAAACTGATTGGACTCTGAAACTGGCAAATGTGAACCTGACAGAGGGATGTCTACGAATTGAGGGTAAACCGGGAAATATACCCATGAACATTGTGACAAGTGTGAACCCGGCTCAGGGTTGTCCACAATGGATAGTTGTTCAAAAGGACATTGTAAAAGTTTTAATGCTATGTGTTCGAGTGAAAGGCCATAGTGAACCCGACTGAGGAAGGCTAACTTTACAAGAGGGATCAGCTGAGGGGGATCCATGGGGAAAAGAGCAATCGTCCAACGTGAAGGATTATCAAAGGAACTTTTGTTTTGTTTATTGTTTATCGTTCAGCCGGCCTTCAAAGACAAGAGACTTTGCAATAAAGAAACTTGCCCCCATAAGGTCCTGGCATCGTTGAAAGGGAACTGTAACCTTTTGCTGGTGAGGCCCAGGAGTGTGCTGTGCTCAAAGGTCTTGTCTTGTCCTGTGCTATAAATGTGTGTAAGGGAGACTCCAGGACTGCCAACCTGACTTATCATTTGGTGAACACTTCTTTCTTTTCTTGTGAACATTATCCCACACTACTTTGTAATTTAGTTGTAAGGATTGGCAATAGGTTTTTTTAGTGTAGGACTGACAAGACACCACTAGGACAGCCTTATAATTACTTGATGGTCGTAGCTTGCTCACATCTTAGATTTAGGTTTATCACCCATTATACAGTGTATTAAACACCCTTGAACTTTGATCACTTGTGTCTGTCTTTACTGTTGCCACAATGAGTTCCTTACATGATACAGTAGAAGACCTGCAAGTAAGTGGTGGAACTGCTCACTTTGGGCCGCTAGAGTGTTTCCGAGTTGGCGCTGGTTTGAATGCCTCTTGCAGGATCTGCGGCCAGCTGCAATGGGCAATTCTGCAATTGGTGTCAACGTGGAAGACTGTAGACGAGAAGGTGCTGGGGTGTGGCCCAATGAAAAGGTGATCAGAGGGTGGTTGTGCCCGCTGGAGCTGGAGACTGCTCTAGTGGACTTGAAGGTACATGGGGAGCTGTGCAACAGTGCACGGAGGAGGAATGCTCCTTGACTGGGCAAATGGGCCACTTGTTGAGAAAATCACCCTGGCCTACTTATTTTCTTCCAGATGCGTTGGGGTAATGAGGGCCACACTTACATGGATGTCACCAAATGATAGAGCGTGTATTGGATGGACTAGAGGCAGTTTTTACAGACAGAGCTATGGCTAAGGAATCCATGGCTTCTCACTGTGAAGGCACTGTTTTTGTGTCCCGTAGCTAGATTTGCCTGTTTTAGACTTTTTATTCACAGACAGTAGGGATGATGAACTGTGAGATCTTTTGGGCAGCTGCATGTGTCCCTTTACTTTGGTCTGAAAAGATGTTTCCGCTAACAACAGCTAAGAGCAGCTCACACAAATTATGGCCTTGCCTTTTTGAACCAGATCCCTTCTTAGTGTTACACCCTTCAGCAACCATCTTGATATGTCTTGGTTTAAAGCCTAGTGCCATAATATCTAGAGGCAACCTCAGAGCACTAGGGACAACTCTGGAACCTTTGGTTCAGAGAAATACTGTGGAGTACTTCTCATTCCTGATATGTATACATCAGAGTAGTCGTCACTCGCTACCTTTGTTTTGGTATATATCGTGGGTTAAGCCTTAGTATGGAAAGCTTTTTTATTGCGATTTGGTTTTAATTAAACCGTACACAAATGTAGAAAAAGAACAAGATACATTATTTTTTTACAAAGTTCAAAACGGCTAAGCATAAAAAGACAGTCAGTTCACATAAAAGTACATACAAAAATATAAACTAAATGGGAGAAATAAACTCTAAAAATGGATAATTAATACATAAAAATATTTGTCACCTAAGTGGACCAAAACATCAGACAAATGTCTGGCTACAGAGCACAGCATGGGCCAGAAACCGCCATGCTCGACCTTAAATCTACTCTGGCCTGCATGGCAGACAACGGTCATCCTGCCCTGTTGATGCTTCTGGACCTCTCTGCGGCCTTCGATCTAGTTGACCAAGCTCTTCCGATGACTAGCCTCGGGGAGGTCGCCCACTGTTCCACTTTAGCATCCAGTTGGATATCCTCCTTTTTTTGGGACCTCGGACTGTCCAGGTATTCGCTGGGGATGATCACTCTTCAACTGTCATCCAAACATGTGGTGTCCCCCAGGGCACCCGCTTGTCTGCGCTTCTATTTAACGACAGAACTCTTGATTATTACTTCTAAAGCAGGTTGGAATAGGTTGGCGCCTGAGTATTCTAACTTTCAGATTGCGGGCAATATTATTGCCATTTCAAAGAAAGTCAAGACCTTGGGGGTAGTTATGGACGTGGAACTATCCATGAGGCCTCATGTTTCTTACATTCGCTCCACATGTGGTCTCATTACCAAACGCATAAATTACATTTGTCTTTTCATCACTGTTGTAAACTGTGCCTTGCTATCCACTGCTCTCATCAATTCGAGACTTGACCATTGTAACAGCCTGTTGGCGAGTACTACAGCTCTCAACATTCAGGCCCAGAATAATGCGGTCCATTGCCAGGAAAGCATTGCATTGGCTTCCTATTAGACAAAGGATCGCTCAAAATATCCTGACCCTGGATTTTATATGCCACTCTCAATCATGCCCGGCTTATCTCTCAGATTGTGTAAGGCCTAATCTCAATACCAGGAACCTTTGTTCCTCTATGGCGCCTACCTTCATCCAGCCAAGATTTAAACTGGACAACCCTGGAGGGAACCAGCTTTGACGTTCAGGCACCTCTTCTGTGTAATTTTCTTCCTGCCTCTATGCGTCAAGCTAGTAACCTGATCTCTTTCAAGAAAGCAATTAAAACTCATCTCTTTAACCTTAGCCCAGACTAATCCAGCTATCCTCTACTGTTGCCTGCTCCGGTTATGAATTTCTTTTTCCTTGCTTCTTTGGTGTTTGTCTTGTGTTTTCTGTGCGCTCTGAGGCCTATGGACATGTTGCGCTCTATAAAAATAAAAATAAATAAATATAAATTGACATAATGAGAGCATCTGTGAGAGATTTTCCCCCCATATAAGACTAGACTAGAATAGTTCCTTGGAAACAATAGAGTCCGTGCATACCCTATATTTAAAGTATCTATCTCTCTTGGATGTAAGAGCCTGGCAGCCTAAAACCCAATGTTTTAGGGTTTCAATGGAATCTGTCCCAAGGCAGAACCGACATTCTGCCATGTCGCAGAAGATGCCGATTGTCCTCCCCAATAGATGGTCCGTTCCTTAGTGGGAATTTAGTTTAGCTTAAAGCGCATGTACAGGGAGCGGATTTTCAGACAGGGGAAACGAGACAAGTACATTGAAAAATGCACCTTTTCTTCCGAAATTTGGAATATTCCTTATTTGTGCGGTAGGATGGAATAGAATTGAGAGTACACATCGAATCGTACTTGAAGAGTTTTCTTTTAGTTCCCCCGATGATTGAGTAGGTATTCCTCATTCGACCCAATAGTATCAAGAAGGTCTGTGATCTTACCCACATACTTATTAATACAAGGAATCAGTTTCTCCTTCATAAGTGTGTTTAGCTCAACATATAGTGAATTGTGTACGGGTTTGAGGAATTTAGAGTAGCTGAGGGAGGAGCGGTCTCCATTGGTATCTGGCTTTAAGAGAGGTTAGAGCCAGTTCATGTTGTATTACACAATTCGAAATTGACATTGCAAGAGACCTCTTCCCAAAGTTGGGTCTGTAGCTTATTCAGAAAGTCTCCCAGATCCTAAAGGGGATGGTCCAGACCATACAGAAGCACAGGCTCCATTTTCAACAAATAATAACGCTGTGCTGGTAAGATCGAAAATCAAGGACCCACTGAGCTGATGAGTTCAGCACTGACCCTGTCAAGACGACCCAATGCGCCAGGGGTGATAGTGGCAGGTACATGAATGCCCCAGGTGGCCAGCATAACATCCTGATAAACGCAGCCAAGGCAAGGCAAGTAAGACTATGTAACATGCGAAGATGGAAGTGTGGGACACTTCAAACTCTACCCGGACTGAGTGCCTATTTTGCCACTAAGAAGGCATATTGGTTCAGGGGCGACAGTGAGGATTAAAAGCTTTTTCATTCCTTTGTGTTTACTCCCAAACTCCACCCCATGGGCTCAACCAGACCCATTCCCCCTGACCTTTGCTTTGTTGAATTCAATATGGATCCTAAATCAAGACCATGGCTTCCTGTTGAGTGTCAATCCATCAAACGGGACGCATGGCAGAATACATTGGAAACCACCACATCCTTGGGAGGATAGTTTAGGGGCAACGTACGACACGAGCAATACCGGTTCGAATCCTGGATCCACGCTTAGAAACCTCTGGGTATTAAGCATGTTATAAATAACCTGTCACATCTTATCATCCACACCAACAGACTCCAGACGAGTGCGGCTGTGAATGTCTTGAAATCGAACATACTGACTAGCCCTTCTGATCCACACCCAGAACCGCACACACACACAAACAAAGTATTGTGTGGATGATTGACTGTTGGTCAGAGTCAAAACCACATATATTTCCATGCCTCACAGACGACCGTACACACATGAAGAAATAACATGCACACTCCCTGTATCCCAGGAAAAAGTAACAAGCTCCAGAGCCAGAGTCTGCATATCTGGGATCAATAATGAATGAATTCCAGGGATGCAGGAACTAGGAGTGCCCAGATGTCCCATGGATAGAGGGGCGCTTTACAAATGCCTAAATAAATAAATAAATGAGCTGATCTGACGACCCAGGTACTGAACTGGAGCACTGCACTGCCCTTTTGCTTTATAAAATGGTCTTGAAGGAAAGTTTATTCAAGATGATACAAAGGTCAAATACCTCTAAAGTCCAAAAAAATGCAAACATAGCCAAGTAAAATCCTCTGGCAATTGGCGAATCGAGGCGCGCTCTTCTGTTTCAGCACTAGAAGGAGATCAGAAGAAAGTCCAATGCAATGCAGATGCCGAGAGAGGCTCCTCTCAGCGAGAAGCGTGGGTAGCCCGTGTCCCAAGATGGAGACCCAAATTCCATATGACAAGGAACATCTGAGCACAAACATTACACACGAATATTTACGCCTTGTTCTGGCACTGATGCAGGCTGGCATTGGCTCTCCTCTAGGCGCCACATTGCATGTCCACTTAATGGAACTGGATAACGCATTGAAAAGGCATGCCGCAGGGCTTAAAGCTGTGGGTAAGCCAGGCGAACACCTGACCACCTCCCGAGTCACCCATTTGACAGTCCATGGATCCATACGTTCTATAACCTACGCCTACCAGTCGCAGTACGCTGATTAATGAAAAGCAGGGTACGCAACAAAGCATACAAAGAAACACTTGTGTACAGGCGCATTATAAATGACTTACCATATCATATCATTTCTAGGTAGCAACTAGGCCTGGGTGGTTCCGACAGCCAACATTCTCCACTGACATTTGAGGATAGCTCAGAGGCAACGTGCTCCCCTTGGAATCAAGAGGACACAAAGCAACACAGGTTCGATCCCCGGGTCTGCGCATAGAAACCTCTGAGTATGAAGCGCGTTATAAATCGCAACTAAGACATATTCCTGTAACTGCGCCTCAATGCCCCTGTGCTGTGTGAGAGCTTTAAAAATGCAATTAAATAACAAATAAAAAACTGTGCAAGCGAGGAGGAATGGGAATTTCATTTTTGTAGATATTACGTCCAAAACTCTAAAACATAAAGGCAAACAATTGCCAGCTAATCAAAAGGCGTGATGTGTCAAGGTGGGGGAAAAACAGAACACTTATTAGACCAAAATTAAGTTCAACAGTCTTATTGCGAACCCTGCAGGGTGTTAGTTGAATGCCTATGGAGAGTAAAGGAGATTGCAACAGAAAGGGTTGGCTAACTTTACTGTATTATGGTTTGGGGAAGGGATCGCAAAGTCTCTAGACCTTGATTGGTCCTCGTTACAGAGGTTCTCAAATTCCTTCTGTGGGTTAACCTCAGCCCAGTTGTTTGGTATGGTGGTTTGATAAGTCTTTGAGGGTCTATGGGGTGCAAGTAGAATACAAGAGGGATATATCTTTGTCTAACAGAGTCAAGAATGAAGTGTAACAAAACAGGTGTGAATGATGTCAAATCCAAAAGGCCATGTGCAGGTGCTGGTGAGTGGACAAGCAAGATGGCCGCACATTAGGAAAGTTCTAGTAAATAGGAAGGATTACATTCTCTTTAATCCTACATATTCGTCTCTGCCACAGATGGAACAAGAATCACTCGGAATATAGAGAGTGTGCAAGGGGTTTTAATTTAATTTTTGTTGGCCCTAGGGCTGCCTGCCTCTCTCATCTACCTAGGTACCTATAGCCTAACCCAGGTGTCCAAACACAGTTACCCCCATTGTCTAATCACAGTCTTTGGCTAGAGAGGTCTCCCTGATCGCAGGCTACCCAACTCCCGCTGGCACTTTCTAACGCTCCCTCCTCTAAACAGATGTTAGTGTTCTAATGGGGGATTGGGATTGTGCCTTGCACTTACTCAGTCGGAGTCAGTCTGGTTCACCCAGGATCAACTCTTCTCATCTACGATCACTACTACACCTATCCTATCATTCTTCCCACCACTCTGCTGACCCTCAGATGATTCACTCCACCTAGGTCACCTCCACCATTTGATTGTATAACTCCTCTCCACCCCTCTGCTACTACTCTCCTCCTCCCACCACTACAATTCTCCACCTACTACTGCTCAATTTCTCCTACCAGCAATATCTTCCTCCTCCCACTAATACTGCTCTTCTCCCACCGCTATTAAAACACCCTCCTTTTACCCTATACCATCCAATTCATATTCACCCCTTACACTAATCTCTGTACTGCAAACCCACGGTTAGTCCTAAACCACTACCTCACACAAATCTCATCCACAGGCGGCCGCTCTCTCCTTCCTCATGTTGGTCTCTTGGTGGTCGTCCAACACCTCCATCTCTGATCTCACCCAAAAGACCACGCCTTTCAGCTTCCTGTCCCCTTTCTCATACTTCCCATCTTCCTGCCATTCATCGACCTTCCCTGACCAATCTTTTACTTCCCGGGGTGTGTATGTGTTTGGAAGAGTCATTAAAAAAGGGCTAAGCCCCGCCCCCTTCCTCCCTGCCGGCTGGCCCCGTTCACATGGTGGTGTTTCAGGATGGTTACTGTTCCATGGAGTCCTATGATAAGTTTGTCTGGGGAGGATGGCACCTTCTCCCCTGGTGGAGAAAGGGGCTTGCGGCTTGGTGTGTGCGGTTGCCTGCTCCCTTTTCTGGCTCAGTGCTGTTTTCTGTGCGGCAGCGTACTGAAAGGGTTATTTTCTCTCTCTGCCACACTGCTTCAGTGTTTTTGGTGTGCTCCACCGGTGCTGCATCGATCCCTTTCTTTGCTGTCTCAGTTTATCTCTGTAGTGGTTTGCTGATGTGGCGGGGCCTTAGAACGGTTTTAGATTTCCTTCGTGACCCTTTATTTTGGGTGCCTCGCTGAGTCTTTTCTCCTCTAAGCTCTGTGTGTCTTCCACCACTGGCCTTTTCCCTTGAGCTGGTTGTTTATGAAAAGGGAAAAAGACAGTGGAAAATACTTGGGGCATGAGGCAAGGCTGGAGACCATAGTAGAAACAGGACTTGGGATGTCCACAATAGAGCTTGCCTTCAGAATTAGGGTGGGATCCGGACTCCTCCGGACTCCTCCTTACCACTCTATCCGCCTGCTGGGGAATGTCCACACCCCCAACACCACTGTGACAAGGTCAGCTTACTCCGCCTGCTCTCACTTTTCTTGTACCAAATCATGGAATCCAAGTCAGAGGACCAGCACCAGTGCGGGTGCAAGATAAACACACTGCGCTTAATGCCTGAAATCTTGAAGCTAAGGAAAGGAGGCATGTGAGTGGCTTGCGTTTACCAGACGGCACCCTTGAGTGATGAGAAGTGACACACGATATGACAGGAAAGAGCTGTGGCCGAAGTCAGACCTGTGCTCTTTTGGTTGTGTCTCCGAGTGGAGCAGAGATCCCCGAGGTGAGGCGTGGGAGCGGCTTGCATTAGGACTGTGCTTGTGAAGTATGTCATATGTAGCAGCCTGGCCCTGGTCTGTTTGTTAAGCCATTAAAGCTTGCTCCATGTTCGCCTTGCCTTGCTCTCCGCCGATTCCTGCTGTATTTCACAGATGGCCTCAAGACAGATCTCTTGGGTTGATATCATGAGGTGACTTTGGCAAGGTAATTCAGGAGTCCTTCAGACTCCCCTGTGCTCCCTCCACCCTAACCCAGACTTCCCTAACACCCATGGTCAGCTTGAATACTAGAGACCAGTAACTTCTCCTATTTAGAGAAGCCTCTCTACCGACGAGGGCTTAAAGGCCAAGGCGTTATCCATCTTACTCCTTCCGGGACTTCCTAAGGAGTACCCTACTCTAGCATTCCCTGAATTATGGATTTTCCACATGAATAGTGCCTGTATTTCATCAGACACTATCCCGTTCCCTCTCTCCCTCTCACTTCTGTTCACTCCTCTCCCTGATCTTATGTCTACCTTTTCTCTACCCCGCCCCTTCTCATTCTCAGGTCTTACCTTCTGCTGCCTCAACCTCCTCCTCTCACCTACTAATTAGTATAGTCTTCCCTCTTTGCTCATCCCAGCTCTTACTCCTCCTCTCACACTCTCTCCTCCCTCCTACCTCTTGTCTCCACTGTGCCGCCGGTCTTCTCACATGCCGCTCTGACCAACCTCTAGCACCTACACCATCCTACTCTTAATCTTCCCTCCTCCACTCTCTCCCCTCTACTACTCCCTTCACTCTCTCAATCGCACAGTTACTCTCACAGTCTCTCTCTTCCCTCTCTTACACTCAGCCTCCTTCCATTACCATTCACTCTCACATGCACTCTTACAATCACACCCACACTCTTTCCACTAGATACTACTCTCTCCCACCTCATCTACACTCCTATCCAACTGCTCCATAGACTACTCAGCACTCGTCTTCACTGTCTGATCTCTTGGTCTACCTCCACACCTCCTCATCTCCTCACCTCCTCATCTCATCTGAACACCCCACACACTGTTAATCTCCGACGACCCTTTTATACCCTTGCCTTCCTAGTATTAGCTCCCCCCTCGCACCCATTAGCTACGCATTCCTCTCAATACTAGGGCTTAATCTGTGGCTGTCTTGTCGTCTGGGGGTGGGTCTCTGTATGTTAAAGCTACAAAAAAACATTCAAGCTCCACTGCCTTTTGATCACTCAGCATTTTCCAGAGTCTGTCAGGGTGCCTGCTGCATTCGGGGTCGGCGTTCCACTGGCTTCTGGTTGCTGCCAGTATAGTCTTTTTCCTTTGTCAAATGCCAGGTTGCTAGAGTCCGCCTGGAGATTGCCGTTAGTCTTCTACAGAGTTGTTCGGTCTGGCAATGCTGCTGGGACCTGGTAGTTCTGAAAAGAAACGGAGAACTTGGGCCAGAATGGAGGGCGTATGGTATGGTAAAGTGGTACCTGTTAACACATTCAAGGCATATTTCCTGGGGGTTCAGGGACTGCCACCCCCACGCCCCAACCCTCTGGGGTAGGACAGGCTCTTGCATTCACACTGGTAGGCATCCTAACTCAGGCTGGCAGGGTTCCCTGGTCACCCTGACACAGTCAAGCCCCTGGCCCCGTCACAATGATCTGAAACGGCTAACTTTTGGAATTAATTTGCTGACAAAGATGCATTCTGGACCTGAACATCTTATACTTAAACAGATAATTCCCTTCTGACAAAGTAAGGCAATGCATTCAAAAATGGCTTTTTATGTAAGGGGTTACAGAAGATGTACTTTGCTATTCCTGGGGCCTTGGAAACATTTTTTTTTTTTACTTTCACCACTACTACTGACAGACCATCCTATTAGCTCCCGAGTACATGCCTTTATCTATTTAGACCAGGGTTGTCCAACTCTAGGCCTTGATTGGCGCAATACTGACAGGTTTTCAGGAGATCCCTCATTAATATTCCTGAGGAAAAATGTGCACACATTTAGAATCATTGTATGTAACTGTATCTCCTGAATTTTAATGAGTGGTATCCTGAAAACCCAGCACGGATCTGGTTCTCTAGTCCAGGAATTGGACAACCCTGATTTAGACAATCACCTGAGACTCCAAGTCTTTCCAGTATTTTAGATTGTGGAAGGCTGCTGTTGAAGCCATCTGGTGGGTTTGATTAGAAAATGTTTGGCTTTGAGATGCTGTGTATTTGTCTTATAATATTGCTCATAAAGCAAATTCGCCTAAATGACAGTTCAAGCTTGACAATTTCACTGTCTCAACGATTGTTGGAAAGGTTCCTGCCAAGACAGCTGGATCTTTCCCATTCCAGGAACACACCCGACCCTGACTACTTTCTTGCCAGCATGATTCAATGCCTCCAGAGGAGAATGAAGAATTTAAATTAGACACTGGACGGACACTCGGGACAGCAAAAGTGGCAACGTCCCATGCTAATGTTGAACAATAATGCTCCGGAATGACTGATGCGGAACAAAGAATATCGCAATCTGAAGACCATGTACAGCCCCTGGAGACCGAGGTGCCCTCATTACAGAAGAATTAAACATGGCCAAGGCAGAAAAGATCACTTAGAAAACAGATCATGGTGCAATATAATGTAAGCATTGTAGGCCTGCCTGGCACTATAAAGGCTGGCCCCCGTAGAGCAATGCTTGGAAAAAATGCTGACGGATTTTCTGGGCATGTCTGCCTTCTTAAATGGCTTTCAAACTGATGGGGCGCACAGAATGTCGGGGCCTTGTCCTGCCCCAGGTATGCCACCATGTCCTATAATCACAAGAGTCCATTCTCGAGACAGGAATTTGATCCTTCCTGCTGCTTGCAACAAAGGTGAACTTTAGAACCAGTCAGAAAATCCTGATATTCCTGGATTACAGCCAAACTGCATACTCCTGAAGGAAGAAACCTAATGACGTCCATACACTACTTCGCAAGAGGCAATTTCAGTATGTCATGCTGTTCCCTGCTAAACTGAAGATTATGTTTAATAATAAGACCAATTGTATCACAACACCTGAGAATGCAGTGCAATTTAGCGGTGTGTGAAGTCTGTTTGGCAGTGCCTGGCGGGAGACTACGCTTCGTTTATTTCCGGAAGACTAGGACTGGCTGAGCCTTTCTGCTCGGTTTGCTGCCCTGGAGGAGGTGACTGAAACCCCTTTAAAATTATAGACACAGCGCAGAGCACGTGCAGTGTGTCTAACGTGTTTGGCAGGGGACACAGGGCACGGCTCGGGGAGTGCTAACTCTCTTGGAATGAAATACAGTGAGTGCTAACCTCATTACTTCATTCATTCATGCAAACCTAATAACAGAGCTGAATTCCTGCTACTATTGATTTGAGTGAGCATGTGCGAATATTCTCCCGCCTTGCGGCCACTGTCTCCCGTTAGTCCCCCGGTGCAGTCCCTGGACTTCCACGCCTGAGGAGCAGAGCAAAGACAACGCAACCACTGAATTGGAAAATGGTTCAGGATCGGGCAGAATGCTCAATAACGGATACTGAATTGATGCAGCTGGCCATTGATCTCCCGATTCCATTATCCCCGGGAGAAGGGCCTTCGAGTGCTGAGGCTGGACCACTAACTAGCCCGGATACGAAAGAACAGCGAAATGTGAAAGCCGCAAGTGTCACAACAGTGCCGCGAGATGGTACGATTCCTGCCTTCTTTCATGTGGTGCAGGCAAAGTCAACAGACTCTTGTGAAAACCAAGTGACTCCAACAAGTCCCCACGACATCGTATAGTGGCGCACAAAGTGAGAGTGAGGGGTTTGAAATAGAAAGTCTAGTGTGGGAAACTGACGTAACAGATGGTTGGCAAAGTGAGGTTCATGCCTCACGGGATCTAACCGAAATATCGGTTTAAGAGTCCGACTCTCCTTCCACTTATAATTTGTCTCGACATTTTTCCCCAACAAGAGGACAATCTAACCAGACACACAACTCTGATTAGTGCGCCAAAAAAGAGGGGGACAAGACCCCAAACCTGGTGCTGGAAGAAATTATCCAGGTGCTCTGCATCTTGGTCACATTGTATGAAGGTTTAAAAGTAGAAGTTAAAACTCAATCGACATTGCTGGAGTCACTGGTATTTAAATTCAACAGTGTGGGTATACACCAAAAGCTAAAAACCTCTTGGACCTAAACAAAATTATCAAAGGGCGCCGAGGGCAAATGGAGAAAGGGACTCAACAGGAAATCGGATTACAGCACTTGAAAGTCAACTGGTGCCCAAGACGGTTGGGAGCTCTGACCCTGAAATACCATGCGAACCGAGTACCATCCAAACACTAACACGCAAAGGTGATCAAAGTATAGAAGACATGGTGCAACGGACACAGCGAGTCGTCAACTTAAACAAAGAGGTCATTCAACCCATAGTCGTCTCCGTAAACGCCAAAACTATGATTTCCTCTTGTGAAAAAGAAGATATTCCAACTGGTCGGCCAAGGAACGCAAGAAAGAAACGGAAACACAGGAAAGCATTGGAAAATGCGAAAGAAGACGTAGTTGAACAGGACCAAATTGAAGTAAAGAGGAAAAACACTAAAACAATCCTCTAAGTGTTTACAAACACTATGCATACAGCCTTTAGTAATGGCATTACTTAGAAATCAGAAAGCAATGCCATATATTAGATCTGGAAAAAGCCCTATTCGAGTGACTGGCGAGCATCACAGTAACAAAGGTTAACAGGAGTACACAGGTAGTTCATGCCTCGGAGCCCGTCATAGTGGAGGATCTATAGACACAGTCCTGTAGAGGGATGCAAACTCTGCCCGCTGTGAATGTTAGCTCAAATGTAGAAGGTGGCAGTGGGGAACTTTTAGACTAAGTCTTCAAACACTATTCCATCAATGTGGCAAAGGGGCAGAGGGGTGCATGAAGGGGGCTGCATTGACACAGGGACGCAAGGAAGCCTAGTGCATATGGACAATCGCCCTCTGTGTAATCTTAGACCGGCTGTGAACCCTTACAAGACATAAGGCTAGAGAATTGTGAAATTGAGTCATATTAAGGTGTTCTTGGTAGAGGTCTGGAGTAGCCTCAGGTATCATTTCTACACCCCTCAATTTTAATGGGGGCAACATAAAGAATATACCTCCTGTTCGTAGCCTTGCTGCTAAAAGAAGGAATGAGGGCAGTGTGAAGGAACCTCTTTTTTTGGTCTCTGACTCTTATTTGGAGAGCCAACTGTGGGGGGTGGGGGGAAGAAATGTACTCCATCCTCAGGGGAGCAAGAGGGTAAGATCAGCCCCCTTAGGAAACAAGGACAGGTCTAACCCCATTAGAGGTTGGGTCGAGGCTCCTTGTTAGCCCACAAACAATCCAGCAAGCACCTTTAGTAGGAATGTTTCAACTTGGTGTAGATTGCCTGCTACCAGAATACAGGGAGGTGTCGTTAAATAGATCAAACATTTTGAAACTTTTCAGCACGGTGCCAGCCTTATGTGCAATTGCATCTAGGGACATTAGAAGGGTAGATTTGAAGGACCTCTAGCACACAGATCACGCTATGCTGTTTACTGGCTCCAAAGTGGTGTTTGATTTATTAATGAAAGAACCCCCTGCCCTATGGAAAATAGGCTTCAACATAATCCCGTAATCCCCTTTGAAGGATTATAATTAAATGGAGTGCTACAAATCACTCAAGAGTTATCGACCAAATGACCTCTTAGTCTTGACAAGTTCCCAAACAATGGAGGTATGTTAGTTACCTCCCTGAACCACATGAGTAACGGTAAACAAACTTAATTTGACTAGTCCTGGGTGGGCGGCAACGTAAGTGGCCCTAGAAAGGATCCACTTGACAAGCGTCCGCTTTAATAACAAAGGCCCTCTTAGACTTCTTTCATGCAACACCAGGGGTCATAGTAAATTGGTAGGAGGCCTAACCCTGGGGAACCATTTAAGAAAACACACTGTAATCTGCCTGCAGGAGAGACCTGGCTAACGAGGGAGGGTCACACAGATGGCTTCCTTTTCTCAAATAGCAAAGCCAACTGCAGCCGACGGTCCTGCTTGCGGGTTACTCATATTGTTAGAAATCAGCAGGGGCACGCAGATTATCTCCTGAAATGCCGTTTAGAGGCTTCCCAAGCATACACATTGAATTGAATATGGGGTGTTCATTGGTAAATCTTTTATTGTTAAATGTTTACTGGCACTTGGGTATTTGAAAGACAATGTTGGGTGCCATTACTGTTTTGGTTGATGGTTGGCGTGACTCAAATCTGGGGGGAATGGTGGTTCTTGTAGGTGACTTAAATTCGCCCTGCTTGGATGTCTGTACCATTAGTTCTGTAAAAAGATGCCCGCCAACCAAAAATAAACATAGCTTACTTGGATGGCGATGGTGTTCTTGTCAGGAGGATCTCGACTTGAGAATGGTGAACCGGCGTTCCTCAACAGAACATGGAACCTCCAACCACTACTGGAAAAATTGCAAATTGCCCTCCACACTGGATTACATGTTCATAGATGAGGGATTGTTCAGTCATTGCTCTCCTCGGTTAATCTCACAAATAACACCAAGTGACCACTCAATGTTGAGCGCAGAAATTCATTTGCACTGGGGAGTTAATGATTTGGAGGTAGGTCCACTGGGTCTTGAAGTGAGGGGTAAAAATAATCGTGTGTTCTGGAACCTGGCCAAAGTGACTCAGGTGAATCTTGCACTGGAAGAATGGTGTAGCCAGACCACAGAGGACTAGAAAGTTAACAGCTTAATAGTAGAAACATTCAAGCCATTTGTGGAACATATTCTGGCCAAAGTTTTTCGACCCAGAGGGGAGAATATGAAGAATTCACAGGCGTTACATGCACATAGGTTTGACCATGAAGTAGCAGGCCATAAAAAAAGACTGAGCTGCAATTCAATGCCTATTGGAATGATCAAATCTGGTGCTCCGTGGAGCCCTCAATGTGGGCGGGACTCTTGGCCCAATTATTTAAAGACCTGATAAACCCATATTCTTTTCCCACTACCTGGCACACGGCACACGTGGTCCCAATTTATCAAAAAACTCCCTAAAGATGACCCAAGGAATTATCGCCCGCTCTCTATTTTTGGCGCAGACAGCAAGGTGTTTGCCGCCTTCCTGCTGTGTCACCTGGAGAGCTGGCCATAGGAAACGGGCTGAATTCAAAAGTGGCTAACTAGTTTTAGGAAGTTGATGGGAATGTCTTTAAATGGTTTTCTGTTGAAATGCATTGAAGCCAAAGCTTGGCTGAAAAAATACTCCTCAGAATTTATCACAACAGTTGAATTGACTGCTGCATTTGAGTTAATCGGGATCTTCTGTGG
Organism: Ambystoma mexicanum; assembly: GCF_040938575.1. Classification (NCBI taxonomy): domain Eukaryota; kingdom Metazoa; phylum Chordata; class Amphibia; order Caudata; family Ambystomatidae; genus Ambystoma; species Ambystoma mexicanum. Next base: position 1,172,604,757 of record NC_090928.1, on the reverse strand, counting down.
AAGAAACTTCAGGTACAGGGAATTCCTGCGGGGCTACTAAAGCTGCTCGTTGGTTAACACGAGAATTCTATTATGCAAGTAAGATGGTGCACTCTCGGGCAAGCTTCCTGTCTGACGATGTGTCAGACAAGGCTGCGTTCCCGCGCCATGTCCATTTAATTTATAGACCTCAGATATAGGGGAAGAATTGATGAAAGTATCATTCGCATCACCAAAATTGGTCCATTGGAGAATAATGTGGCTTGGCTATGCAGACGATTTCCTGCTATTCAATTGCACAGAATGAGGTTTACAATATTTACTTGAGGCTTTTAATAACTATGCAAGTGGAAATTCCCTGGCCATAAACCCACAGAAAACTAAAATAATGCAGTGCTCAGTCAAGACTAAGGAGTCTTCATACACATGGTGGTTTGGAACAGAGGCACTGGAAAAGGTGGACAATTTCATCTATCTAGGCTTCATCTAGGCACTCTAAACCCAGTATCTCCAAAGTGCAGGAAAGGGTCAGAGCCTGCACAACAGCAATGCTAAATGAAATGAAGGGAGTCGATTCCAAATTTGGCAAGTTTTTGGTGAGACCAAATGTTAGATTTTATGATGGAAAGCTTTTACCCTGAATTTTCTATGGAATTGGAACGTTTTATCTGTGGGTTTTAAAGATTTAAAGTAGCCTGAAATGGCTTCATATGGAAGACTGTGCTCAGATTACAAAAATCCATTCCCATTTCTGTTGTGCGCTATGAACTTGGCTTGCAGGTTAGAGCCCATTGGAGCCTTCTATCCTTTCACAAGAAACTACGAGGACCAGCAAAAGATTCCCTTGTTGTAGATTTGAATATGGCAACGTCATGTGAGAATACCTGTTAATTAAAAGAGTTTGTGCCATTCTGTTCTGTGCTCCTTACGAAAATCGGTTCAACTGATATAGACCTCATGAGTAACCCATATTGGGTGAAAAAGATGTGGTACATGGATGACGGGGTGAAAATTGTTGAGGAGTTCCATTCTTACCAATCTCTAGAACATTTGACCATGGAGCACAAGAAGCAAGGCGTCATCGTCTCATACCTGTACAGCTACACGAACAGACATTCTAGAAGCAATTCTTTTAAATTTAGAATTAGCTTACATTTGACTGAGAGGTTTGTGGAAAATATGATCAATTGCCAGGAAACAATCAGTCTTGTCGCTTCTGTGCCCAGACTAATGTGAAAGAAACCTTGTATCACTTGTTAGTGGTTTGTCCTAACTTAAAGGGCAAAAGGCAATTGTATATGCACACCTTTCTTAAGCGTCGAAATTGCATGGACTGTAATGGTGGAGAGTTTTGGAAAGATTGTCTGGCAGGTCACACGACTTCTGTGGTAGTTGCAATTGTTGGCTTTTTAGCTCCACAGGACATGCTCGTAACCACTCACGCACCTTACTGTAGGCACCTTATTGCATGAACTCTGAACGCACTTTCACAAATCTACTGTATTGAATGCACAAAATTGAAATGCACTTTACTCCAAGCCTTAAATGTACTGGAAGTATGTTGCGTAGATGCACGTTATGCCATTTTAAACTATCTTTTAATAGATTTGGAAAGTAATGTTTTAATTGACTGTTTTAAATGCTTCTTTTCGGATTGAAACTCTTTATTTTCTTATATTGTGTTTGAGTGGAGTAAGGAAAACAATGTATTGATTATTTATGTAATGAAATCTTGTTTTTCTTTTTGTGTGGTCAAAAGTTATGTGATTAGCTAAATGACAAATATATTAAGAAAATGTATCAACACTATCAGGAGTACTGGTGCTCATCACTGAACTAAATATTTGGGCACAGGCTACCTAGTTTACCATCATTTTTAGGGTTTTCAGATAGGCACCTGGGGTTGATCTGGAAATTCATTTATGAATGTGACCTAGGACTCTTGGGCCTTTTTTTGAAGCTGACATAGATGATGTAATGCTCCTTAGTGTTCTGGCTTTACTAGATGCTTCTCTGAGTGTCTCTGATGATACTCTGTGAGAGGATTAAAAGGTGAAGTCCCACAGAGTGGACGAGACCGGTTTTGTGCATTATCTTCCCCTCAGCAGCTCTAGCGGGATGATATGGAGGGTTGCTTCCACTTTCACTAGTTTTCTCCCACTGCAAATGCTGGTTTGGATTGTTTAATACATCCACTATTTCTGTCACTGGACGTTGGGGTTTCGCCAATAGGGGAGAATTGGCAGGGGATTTATTTTTTGCTGATTTTCGAATGTCAAGAGTTACTTGGCATGTATGTGCTTTCGGTGGGATTACGCAGCAACACACTGAGCTACTGTCTTAATAATGCAACTTTGCACTCTCCTTGTATTGTAACCCTTAGTTAAGACACCTTACTTATAATGTAATATATCTTATGGAACATACGCAGTCATAACAATCCTGTTAAAACTTGTACAATCACCATGTGAAAATTGTATTCCTACAAGAGACTGGCCTATCCAGTCAGAAACCCACGTCATTTGCTAAACACTGGGGCAATAAGTGGCATGCCAGCTATACTCCACACTGCTGCAGGGTTTTGGTTTATTTAAATACATCAAAGTGTACAATACACTCACAGCTGTACCAATAATGATCTTGAATGGCAGAAAGCCATTGTGTTTGGTAATCTGCTCATATTGCTCCAGTCAATTTTATCTTCCCCTATTTTCTATATTACATTTTGTTACATTAGCCACAAGATGCTATTGGAAGTGATTTGAATACCATGTGTGATTATGTAAAGTAGTGAGCCAGAGACAAGAAGGTAAGTTACCCAATAGTATTTTATTCTTACAGCTCACCAGAGGTTAAATAGTTGTGCACCTGGACTTCCCCTTATCCATTTAACTTCAATTAGAGTTAATAGCGACAAAAACCAAAATAAAGGGTCTTCCAGGTTGCTCAAACTACAAAACTCAAGGATTGCAATATTGCTTGTCCACAAATGAGTGCAGTTCAAAACAGCAATATTCGGACTCAAGCATTTACTCAATACTTTGGAATAGTTCAGAGCCTTTCTCTTCAAGCTCTGCGGCCGGTGCTTGGAGCCAGTCGTTCCACCCTGACCTTGGCTGGACTTCAGTAAATCACCAAAACTTTCCTTTTTCCGCCGTTGGTACTCAGTCGTCTTCATATACTGTGCAGTCGGATTGGACTACAGGTCCGATACGGTACACTCCGGTGAGTTCTCCTTTTCTCTCTAATACGCCCACCGATATGGGGTACTGTCCTCGTACCATTCCGAGTCCACTCTGTCAGCCTCCTTCCACTACTGCAAAACGAGAGAGATGTTGAGCTGTATTCTGATGCTTTTAACCCCGGTGAGTCTCCTCCCCAGTAATTAGCGTTAGGCGTTCCCCGCCCTGGGCTCCTTACACCTGAGGCTAATTCACCTCTTCCCAGCTTCAACTTCACGGAGTTAGCTTTGCATTTAACCCCTGCCTGCCCGGAACCCCCATTATATGGAAACGTGGTTTTTCGTCTTCCTTGTCTGATTTCTATTCCCATTTTCTGGCTTTTGTTTTGATTATGTATCCGTTGGGGCATTCTGGGATATGTAGTTTGTGTCTTTTCTCTTGTGTCTCTTATATTTGTGTTGTCCGATGTGATAGTTGATTGGTGGGGCATTCTGGGATATGTAGTCTGGGCTTTTACTTGTTCCCGCGTGTCTCTTAAACTTGTCATTATCTGGTCTGGTGTGATCATAGACTCATCCCCCTCCCTCTGGTTTTGTTCCGTATTGGCCGCTATTGGTTCCTCATCACAGATTACTGTCTGGATGGATCCTCTCCTAGAAGGAGGCTATACTCAGTCGGGTAAATGTATTCTCGAGGCAATGGATCAACTGTTATTAATTGAGCTGGGATTACAAGGTTCACGGCAACAAGAATTAGTTCAATTGTTATTCATCTGTCAGAATAACAATTCCAGAGTGGATCTTTGGTTGGGATTTATTGGAGCATCTATAACAAAAACAGATTGTCAGATCTTACCTTGAACTATCTCGGATCTTTTTCCTCTTTTCCTGCACTATCCATGAAACTGTCTTGCTCATCTACGGATGTAGCATTTCAAATACAATCAGCGAAAACATTTCTATGTTCATCCAGATTACTGAGAATGGAGGCCATACAGCTCATCATTTGGGAGATACTCATGATTTATATAGAGGGGTTGGCATTTCTAAGGGATGTGGAGTACTGCAAATGATTTACGATGAATTGGATTGTTGCAAGAATAAACTAAACTGATTAAAGGAAGAACATGCCACTACTAAGTCTGATTACTCCGTAACCTTCTAAAGAAATTTAGAGACTTCGCAGCTAGAGAGGTTAAGTTTGCGATGGTGCGTAGGGACGCTGAAGGTGACTGGCCCGAGTGTCTGTTGTCCTGTAGTGTTCGGAACAACAGATCTTTGTCTAAAATTGAGGAAATACCTTCTTCAGATGGTAAACTGCTTAGCAGCCCTGACAAAAACAAACTTAGCATTTTACAATTCTATCATACTCTTGCAAACGTGGCTCAATGGACTCAATTTCAGACAGAGATGAATTGTTGTGGCTGGAGAAAGACAATTCAACATTAAATGTCCCTATCTCTATGCAGGAAATAATTTATGCTATTAGAGATTTACAATCCAATACGGGTCCTGGGCCTGTTGGCCAATCAGGTAGGACATGTACCCAGAAAGTCTACTGGCACTAATCTTCAGTACTTATTTAAAGTTCTCTTTCTGGTTATACCAAATGTTAATGCTGTTGGAGCCTTCTTAGATGTGAGAAAAGCATGGGTGTAGGATCCCACTTCCTGTTACCGGTTTCTTCAATTTAGACTACCCTCAAGACCAATGGCGTTATTTCCACTCCTTTTCAATTGCCCCATTGGACCACAACAGGGATGTGTAAGGAAGGCATGGTATCAAAGAAAGCCAGACACAAGTGATCACAGTTCAAGGGTGTTTATTAAACTGTACAATGGGTGAGATAAACACCATATCTAAACCTAAATTTAAGAGGGGAGCAAGCTACGACCATCAAATAATTATAATACCGTTCAAGTGGAGTCTAGTCAAATAGAAAGGGCCTATACCAAGAAAGCCTATTGCCAATCCTTACCACTATGCTACAAAATAGTGTGGGACAATGTTCACAAGAAAAAAAAGAAGTGTTCACAAAATTATAAGTCATGATGTTCTGGCCGGGGTCTCCCCCACGTTTTTAGCACGGGACAAGGCAGGACTCTTGAGCACAGCACACTTGTGGGCTTCTCTGGCACAAGGTTACAGTTCATTTTCTCTATATCAGTGCCTTCCATGGCCAGGTCTCTTCTCATGCAAGGTCTCTTGCTTCAGAGGGCCCGATATACCAAAAAAACAACAAAAATAAATAATTCTGTAAATCTTCACATCGGGCGATTACTCTTCACCCTAGGATCCCCCTCAGCTGGGCTCCCATCCTTCTTTCAGCGGCAGCCTCCCAAAGCACTTGCCAATTTAAACAGACTTCCGAAGGGACGATCTTGTCTTGTTAGTTCCCTCTGTTAGCCTATGGCAAGTTCAGGCATCACAAAATTAAGAGTTCAACTGGCTTTCCCCTCAGCCGGGCGCAACCGCCCGATTTCACAATTCCCTCAGTTGGGTTCACAATTTCACAGTTCACAATTCCTAAATATCATCAGAAAGCGGGGGTTCCTTTCCCCTAGCTTTGTCTTGGCATCCCTCCATCGAGTTCAGCCACAGTTTACATTTCAACAAAAAGTCATTGTAGACCCCTTAGTTTCTTCCTTTTATTCAAGTCTGGGTCTCAGCCCCCAGTCAGCCTTTCTCTAGAGCCCCAGTCAGGTTTCGCACAGTTCGTTCTTCACAATGTATGCACAGGCTTCCCTCAGTTGGGTTCACGTCTGCCTCCACGATTGTGCAAGGGGTTTGGCTTGACCCTTGTATGAGCACCTTGACACCTCATGCTGCGCTTCCCTATGGACTCTTGCTACTCATTGTTTCTCCTGGTTTTGAAGAAGGGGTACCAGCCAGAGACCTTTGAATGTGCCCCACATGGCAACTGACCACTATCTCTGCCAGTTTCTCTCACAAAGTTCACCGGGTCTCCCTCTGCCGGGCTCACACACCTTTCACAAGGTTCTCAAGGGTCTCCCTCTGCAGGGCTTGGACCCCTCTCAAAAAGTTCACAATCTTCAAAAAGGGTTTTGGGATTTCCAGTCCCATAAAGCACTATCAAAATTTTGCTCCCCCTTCTCAGCTCCCCAAACCGGGATTTGTCATTGGGAGCTGCAGGAGCTAATAAGGGATATTGTGGTAGGGTCACTGTCTCTTTCGCTGATCCTCAGAGACCTGGGTTTGCCTGACTGGCCCAGGGGAAGAGTCTTACTGTGGGTACTGCAAGGCAACCCCAGCTGCCCCTGGTCTTGCCTTCTGGAGGTACAGCTCCACCTCCACAGTGCAGTCTCTCCTGGACTCACAGGGCCAGTGTCATGGCGGTTTTCTCCTTTCCCGGTCTCCCACGGTCTCTGCAGCTCTTCCGGTCTTCCTCTGACTTCATGCACATTCCAGCATTCCCTACTCACTCAAAGTGTGCTTTCCTGTCCCGCCTTTTATACTTCCTGGGAGTGGTGATTTGGTTCAGGTGTGCCTGGTTGTAAGGGAATGTCTGACTTCGCCTGTCCTCGTTAGTGGGAGAAAATGGTGGTCATATATAGAGTGAATGGGCCAGGGATTCCTTTGGGTAATCCTCAATTCTCTGGGTTGCTTCGTCTTCTTCGCAGTATTTGAAAGACAGGGTGAATGAAGGGGATTCTGGGAAAGGAAGTGAGTTGCAAATTTTGGAAGAAAGTTGGCTGAATAATTATTGAAAGGTTTGTCAACAAGAAAATGGGGATTATGGGTTTTGTAGTGTTCCACTGAAAAGGAGGGAAGGTTATGGTCAGAAAAGGGGGGAACAGATGTGTCGTAGTGGATAAAGGTGTTTTCTCCTGCCTCTTCTTAAAGGGAAGTACTGGGGTCGGATGGGACTGTGGTGGCAATATCCCATAAAGAGGGAGGAGTGGTTGGGTAGGTGTATATCGCAGGAAAGGGGGATTGCAGTGACTCGCCCTAGGGCATTCCTTCCGCGTTTCCAAGGGCCCCTTGCCCAGGCCAAGCACGATGGCCCTCCCCTGGCCACCTGAACAAAGGATCCCCGAGGGCTACCAATGAGAACACCCTCAGGTTTCTCACAGATGTCACTTTTTCCCTTTATATTTGCATTGGCCATTGAACCATTAGCGTGCATCTTCACAGAATACCATGAGAAACAGGGGCTTGCACTCTACAATTCATCTGTCTTATTACATTTTTACACAGATTATCTATATTATGTTAAAGGCCATGATGCAAATTTAAGTGCCTTGGTCTATGAACTAAAGGAATTTGGCTTTCCCAATAACTAAATGGAGCAAATTGGAGCTGCTACCACGACAAACTCCACTAGACAATGAAGTGATTGCATGTAACTTTAATGGTGCCAAGACAACATTAGATATTTAGGAATAAATACACCCCGTTCCTGGCAGTTCCTGGCAGACATTCAAAGCAAAATGAATAGATTGGCCACTCGCCCACTATCCATACAGCAAATATTTCCTTGATTAAAATGATATTGATACGTGAATGTTTCTATCTACTTGTGAACGTCTCTATTGGGCTGAAATCCTATTCCTTTTTGGCATTAAAAGGAATGCTCCCTCTCCTTGTTACGAGAGACAAGCAAGCTAGAGTGCGATGGGATGCTTTACTATTACCTTTATAGCAAAGGCGCATGAAATATTTCACACTTTGAAGCGTATGCACATGTTACAGTGGTGTACAATTCCGCCCCGTGGTACATAGCTCCAGTAGTTAGTCAACACATCCAACAGGAAGAAATTACATGATGGGCTTTTCATAGACTGCATGCTAAATTGTCACACCCTATCCTTTGCATACCATTGGTGATCTTAAACATAATAGAGTGCCTCATTTACTTTTGACCCAGTAATTGTTAAGGAAATATGTACATTTTGTCGGGTTCAAATTGTCTTGTATTGGGTTTTATTTATATAGCGCACCGAGCCCTTAGGCATCTGGGCACATTTCTTATGATTACAAGGTTGCATAGTTATCTAGACAGTATTTACGTATTTGAAGTTTGCGTGCGATAATTTACAGATACGAAGGTGAAGAATCCAGGCATGATTAGCATGATTACACAGTTGCATAAATAAACAGTTACACTATTACATGACCAATATTTACATCTTTAAAGTTACATGGTATATTTGGTAAATAGTAAATGGACCTATACATAAAAGGAAACATTTATCTCACTCTCTAAATTCCGGGACGCTTCCGGGCTGCTCTACATTCTCATACATGTTTTCACAAGACTTCAGGGTGAAATGATGGCAATGTTTCAAGAATTCACTAGCTGAGAGCACTATGTGAGGCATCAGAAATGTGAGGCGGACAACTCGGTGAAGGTTTTTCACAAGTAGCCATTTTATTAACTCAAAAGGCTGTGATAAACACCTTGCTATCCCTAACCTATAGAGGATTTCCCTGCCCAACTAAAGGAAAACACTCTAATAAAAGAAATCTGTCCCTCACACTTTACATACAATAAACCCATAAAGGTTGAACATGGCAATTCAAGTTTAACAAAAATTACATTTATACTCAACATGAACCTTATACCAATGTATCTTTGTAGCTTGGGTCGGATTCCCTTCCCCAGGTTCAAAGCAGGATTTCCAAAGAATAAAGTGCCTTTTATATAGTCAGGTTCTATTCATAAAGTTATTTTACTCCAAAAGTCTTTCACTTGGCACTTGACAGACAAAGTTCCCACAAAATTAAAGAAAATACCTTTATCTTCAAGTTGCAATATCTTGATGTCACTTCTTGGAAAACAAACACTTCTACAATTCCTCTGGATTCACAATAATAGTTTGTCAGAAAGGCTTTCTTCTTGAGAAACAAAACACTTCCACAATTCTTCTGTATTCACAACAATAGTTTGTCAGAATGGCTTTAACCATAGTTCAAACACAACAGTGGCCTTGCCACTTTCTTTCCTTCACACAATTTAAACACAATGTAGTACTTAAAAATCTTCTTCGTTCAGCTACCTGTAACAATCCCTTTACTGGTATACTTGCCTGCCAGGACGGAAACTACTAACACTATTACAAGTACTCTGTAGAAAGGCTTTCTTCATACTCTTAGAAAATTCTTTACTTTCAACAACATCAAGATTCACAATCTCTTCTGCGAGGATGCAATACACATTGGTGCTGTTTGTTCCACTGGTTTATTTGCCCTAGGCAATGCAGGTTATATTTCTCTCCTCCTTGATACTTCTTACAAGGAAGATTTATCTCCTGCCACTCTTGATTTCCCAACTCCACATCAAACAATTATTGACAACATCTTTTTATCAAATTTGCCTTTCCTTGGCTTAGCTAATGCTTGCTGGAGTAAGGCTCAACTATTGGCTCCTCCTCGCTCTGAGAATGCTAGATACAATTTCTCTGCAATGTTGTTCTCTGAGTACTTTGCCAATGTGGGTCAGAGGTCTCCTTTCATATTATCCCTGCTTTACTTTGGCAATGGTGGTGATTGCCTTCTTTTAATATTGACTCCTCTTTGCTTTGGCAATGCAAGTTTATATTCTGTTTCAATATTGGTCGCTTGTTAATTTGGTAATAGTAATGGTAACATTTCTTAAGTTCTGGCTTTCTTTCAAAGTGAGAATATTGCTCATGTAACTTCCTTGCCTTCATTCGGTATTCAAAACACTTCAGCGGTCAGCGTTCGACTACGGAGCGTCCCGGGGTTTTCTATCAGAGGCAAACTCACCGGCTGCTTCACACATGTCCGATCGAACCGCTGTTGCTGCTTCTTCTGAATGCCTGATCACATCAGTCGCATTCCCGCTGCTCCTTCTGCACTCCAGTGCTCGCTAGCCACCAGGCTAAAGTACCATATAAAGAGAGCTTCTCTCTCTCACCGGAAGACCGCTGTGCAACCTTTGCAGTTCATGTATCCTACACCGAAGACCCTCTCAGGACCGAGCTCCACATCAAAAGGTAGAGGTGGCTCTGGCGTCTTCATCCTCGGCTTCTGCAACTGCAGCTGGCAACTACTAATATTGCCCCATCTTCTTGAACCTATGGCCTGCACCTGAGGGGGTCTTCCCCTGAGGAAGACAAATACTGCATCTCTCCTAAAGGAGCCCGCCTATTCCCTTAGGGCCCTTCTCCTCCCAGGTGACCTCCCCGTTAATACCACTCCCAGGGTAAGGATCAGGTAGCAGCTGCCTTCCCCTGGCCACCTGGGAGGAGAATTTAGGCAGGGCTTCAGAGAGGACTCTGCAGGATTCATCATGTCTATCATGCACTACATCACCCCAAACAGCTCCACTCCATATGACATCTCCTCACTGTACACATGGGGCAGAAATGGCACACTAGCCTCTAAACGCCATTGGGAAACAGCACTGGATATTACAGTTGATGAAGAAAATTGGGAAGAACTACGTTTTATTTAGCGTATATCTATGAACTACAAACATTGCTTCTTACAGTTCAAATTTCTACACCAGTCTTACTACACTCCTGTTAAAATATGCAAATTTGCCATCTGAGGTATGTCAAAAGTGTAACAGGGATAATGCTATGTTTGTCCATTTGTCCTGGACTTGCCCAGGTGTTCATACTAACTAAAACCTCAAGGTATGTAAGAAACTGCTACTCTTGCTTCCTATCTTCCACCACCACATCGGTGGTTTTCCTTCCTTATTCTCACACCATCTCGCTTCTTCTATACTGCCTTGCAAGACATAGACACCCCAGTAAGATCTGTGATTGACCAGGTCATTTTGCTATTAGCTTCTGGGCTACGGATTGGTCAGAACTCCCTGGTTCTGCCACTCTAACATGTGTCTTACCTCTTCTCCCCCTTGCTCTGTGGTGTTGAAGTCTCCCCACAGTGTGTACATAATGATATACTATCTCTTTAATGTTCCGATTAGTGATGAAATGGGCCAGAAACTGTACAATAACCTCAAAATGCTGTTGGGAAACAACACTAGATATTAGAACTGATGATGAAAAATGGGAAGAAGAAAGTATTAATTCAACGTATTCGACCAGCAGTGCTATCCTGCAGGTGGATGGTGTCTCTGTTTTTTTATTACATGTATGTGATTCACGGTAGTTCTGGTCTCCCAAACCTCCTGAATCTATGGTGAGCCTGTTTGCATTCATGCAAGAGATTTGCAAGTCCTCTGCCTGCTCCATGGTAGTAACGGTGCAGGGTTGAGAGTTGTTTGCTTGCTTTGGTGTCCAAAGTCTGTGCATACTGTATCCTTACCACGACAGCACCCGGGATACCAGTCGCAGCCCTCAAACCCACTACCTACATTGTGAAGGTTTTCACAGAAGGAGCACTCAACCACTCCTAACTGTCAGCAACAAAATCCCTCCTATAAGGCACTGTAAGGGATCAATAATGAGAGTTGGATACAAAGTTATCATTTCCTCAAAATCAGACATTTTATTAATCAAAAAGGGGTTTGGGATAACACCTCTATAGCCCTAGTCTAAAGAGAGACTTCCCTAGCTAGAAACTAAAAACTAAGAGTCTATCTGTGTCAGGATGTCAGTTGTTAAAGAAAAGCCGTCCTTGTGGCCAGAACTTCCTATTCTGACCCTCACACTAAACAAGGTGCATGGAAATGTCTTTGTCTGGATGTTAGCCCAAAAGTGTTCAGAACCATAAACAAAGGATGACGCCAAAAGAAATGTTCTAAAAGGTAAAGACCCTTGGATCCAGAGTTTGTTCCCCTTCCACTGGATTCTTAGATCAACCGGAAACATTTTCACCTGGTATACTCCCCTGCCAGAAATCTAAATATAACTTCAGTTGCCTGGCATACTCGTCAGGATTTTTCTGAAGGTTTCTCTGATCGCCCGATATACTCTCCTGCCAGGAATCTTCATACAATGTCAACTGCCTGGTATATGTGCCTGCCAGGACTTTTCTTAATGTGTTTCAAAGTTCTTTACAATCTTCTCCCACCTTGGCATCTCATGCATCTATACTTGAGTGGGGCTTGCTTTCATACTGTGTCTTGTCTGCATTCAAACAAACGTGGCCTTTGAACTTTGCCTTGTCTGCATTCAAACATTCTTCTTATTGGGTGCTGAATTGCTTTTTTGCTTTGAATGCATTTAAATAACCTTTGTGCATTTTCTGCATCTGCAATATTGTAGCATTGAAACACTGGATGACGTGCTTGTCTGAATGCCAGGGACCCCCAGCTGCTTAGGGCAGACTCACTGGTTGTTACCAGCATCTCCGATTTTGTTTGCACCTCTGATGTTACTCCTTCACCTGCTTCCCAGTTCAAAGTGTGCAGACATTCTCCCTTTGTGGTTCCGTGGGCACATGCCAACTCTCCTGCTCGGCCTGGGCTGGAGAACGCTGTTGCGTCGAGCAGCCTAACCTCCAGGGGCTCCAGTGTGCCTCCCGGGGTCTCCAAGGCCCTTCGTTCTCATATGCAGTACGTCTTTTCTTCTCCCAGCGGTTCTTTCTGTTAGGCCAGCTCTGTTGGTGTGCCTCGCATCCCTGAGCCTCAGTGTGGGCAGCAACGTCTCCTCCTACACTGTTCGACTTGATAGTGCAGTTGTCAGCGATAAATGTCCCGCTCATTGCCAGTTTGGAAAAACAACTAGTCTGCATGTTAAACTGCAAGCACTTATCAGTTTGCACAAACTCCCTTGTCCTTATCCTCGTCTTAATATCTGGGTGGTTATGGGAGTTGGAGTCCATAGTTGTCTTGGGACTTTTAAACTCCTGGATGGTTTCTCTTATTCATTCCACATAAAGGCACATTACAGGTAAAAGATGCGGTGTGTGTGTGGTGTTTGAGCCAAAGGCAGAGGCTTGACTGGAATGACAAAAGACAAGTAAGAACTCTGGTATCAGAGGCTCTTCATCATGGAAAGTGAGGTACACTGCGTCTCGGCCAATGGAGTCAAAACGTCCCCCAGATAGTTGTCTTCTCCCATGTGATCCTCCTTCATGAAACTCCCCCCCCCCTCCCCCAGGGTCTGGATCAGGTAGCTGCTCCTATCCCCTGGCCACATGGGAGGAGGTCACCACTGGGGGATCCGTGATGACTACTCTGGATTCATCACAGGCACCTTATCAGGCACACTGAAAATGGAGCAGATGGTCTCCCTACTGAAGTAGCCCACCCGCAAACCAGAATGGCCTGGCCAACCCCATCATGGATTTACCCTTACTTGGTAAGGTGATGGAGAAGGCCGTCCCCAACCAGCTGTGAATCACACAGCACAAATTCCTAGAGGGCTACCAATCCAGGTTCTGACCATTATGCAGTACAGAGACTGTGATTATCCAAGTTATCAAAGATGTCCCCCACACTACAGAAAAAGGAGACCCCAGCCTTCTCTTCCTACCCAACCTCTCTGCTGCCTTCAATACTGCTGATTCTCAAGACCTCCTCAGCCCATTCTGTCCCAGTCAACCACTGTCTACCTGTCATGATGCCCGCTCCCGGGGAGCCGGTTGAAGCCCTGCGTCCCCGAAAGCGGACATCCAGTCCCCAAGGAAGGACCCAGCAACCCCATATAGGGGCCCTTTGGACAGTGTCCTGGCGCCTATGGCGCCAGGCTCATAAAAGACATCAGTCCTGGCGCCATAGGCGCCAGGCTCATTATGGAAGTGCTTGGGTGCACTTACCTGATGCAGACCATGCTGCAGGATCCCGGCCTCCTTGAGGCCTGAAAGGAACTACTTTACCTGTGGGACTAATTTACCATCCGGGTGTGGTCGGGGAAGGATACATACCTGATTGGAGGAAGGATACATACCTGGAACTTCTTCCAAGGCTATTTAAACCCCACCCGAACAGCCACACGTGCTTCGCGTTGTTCTGCATCTAGCAGCTGGACGCTCACCGTGTCTGCTCCTGCATCCTGACTTCTGCCACGCCTGCCAGCATCCTGGATCACCTGCAAAGGAAGAGAAGAAGAGAACAGAAGAAGGAAGAGTCCTTACCTGCCAAATCCGCATCCCGGAGACATCTCGCCGACAATCCTGAAAAGGAAGACTTTTATTTAAAAGCTCATCGCGTCGATCGCTGCAGCGCCGCATTCCACTCACCTTTACAGGGCGCCTCCATGTTCAGCAGCGATCATCCGGATTCGCAGTCACGCCCCAGCGCCTAGGGAGAAAAAGACCAGAACAAAAAGGTGAGAGAGAGAAGGGAATAAGGAAAGCTAAATCTCCATGTTAAGACTTACCTGTTGATTCATTCCCTCTTCATTTCGGGTCCGCGCCGCATCCTGGCATTTCCGGACCCCGGCCCCTAAGGGGAAAAAAAGACATCAGCGTTAATGAGCGAATGAAAAGACATTACCAAAAAACGCTCATTAAAGACTTACCTGATTTCTACAAGGATTTCACCTCTCATCTCGGGTCGGTGCCTGTTCCCTGGCATTCCGTACCCCAGCCCCTATGGGGAAAAAGACACTAGCATTAGTACATTAATGCATGGACACAAGGGGAACCTCTTATCAAAAACCTTACCTGGAAGCCAAGCAAGTTTGGTTCTCACCAATCCGAAAATCCAGTGAAGTAACTGGATACCAACGCGCCCCTGCATCAGAAGCAGGATGGAGAGCTCGTCCTTCCAGACCCTAAGGTGAGACGCTACGAGGAATCACAGAACGGTTTCGAGGAGGGTGAGAGGGGAAGTGGGAGGCTGATTGCATTAGCCCGCAGACAGTTAATCCCCTATTTTTGCCTCAGAAGGATACTTCTGCGAGCCAGACAAGCCAGATTTGGGGGCCCGGTCCAGTCCGTCTTCCGAACCCTGCGCATCACCTTAGAAGAGGTCACAGCAGCGTGAACCAGGCCAGCGCCTCTGTGGGAGTCAGGTGAGCGTTACACTACCCCTCATCCAAGCCTGGATGCCGATCGCCTACCTGAAGCTTAACCCACCAATACCACATCATTCTCCTAGGAAACTCCACCAAGCATGCCCCAGTCCAGAATTGCGTGATGGAAATGATGGTCAATGGAGTTACACCTCAACTCTCTCTGCTTTACCTTCAAGTCTAACTTCTCAAAAGAAACATTGCCAAGAGGACCCAAATGGCATGCTACCAGCTTCAGTTGCTCTGCAAAGTCGAGCACATAACCGTGCCCGAGTTATAGAAAAGCCATCCCCCACATGGATGGTGGCAACAGCGTATTGGTAGCAGTGCCAAATGCCACCTTGGCCACTCCGAGGACCGTACAGCACGCTGCAGAATTCCTCACCATAGGACTAAGAAAAGTGGAACACATCACCCTGTCCCCAAGGAGCGGCACTGGCTACAGCCTCAAGCATGCACCATGTCGACGACAGCTTGCATTACCTACAAAGCAGTCACAACCAAAACACAGCTCTACCTGACAGAGAAACACACCTTCTCTAGAGACCAATGGATCAACAAAGCCATGAGACTGCCAAACCTGAAACAAAGAACTGAAGGAGGGAGAAATCTAGGAAAATTGGCATTTTCTGCTTCTGGAACAAGTTACCAATGAAGATCAGAATGACATCCACGAGACGGAAATCTCGAAAATCCCTGTTACCTCTGCTCAACTCTACTTCTCCTCCCCATACGGGCTACTGTCCCCTTCTCCATCTTCCCATCCCAGCAATGCCTGCTACACCTGCACCCTACTTGTAAACCGCTGGTTACATCCCTATGTACAGTTCTCTTTGTTTCCTAATTAGTTTTGCGTTTTGCAAATCCAATATAATATCCCATACATACAAAAGGGGTCAGGTCGCCCCTCTGCAAGGAAGAACGCGGCATGATAAGATGTTCTGTGAGCATGTACCCACTCAGAGTCCACAGCCACATGTTTTAGCTCACTGTACCTTTCACAAAGGAGGAATATCCATTTGCATATCAGTATTGTTCCCACCCTCTTGAATAGTCCAGCACCGAAATGCTATGGCAATCCTCTTTCGAACAGCAACCCAAACACGTGTTTCAGCCTAGTATGGCCTCATCAGTGAGGTGCTGGACTGCTCAAGTGGGCGGGACAAAGACTGATATGCAAATGGATATTCCTCCTTTGTGAAAGGTACGGTGAGCTAAAACAGATAGCTGCGGACTCTGAGTGGGTACATTCCCACAGAACAGGTTATCATGCCGTATTCTTTCTTGCAGGTGGGTACTCTGACCTCTTTTTGTAAATATCCCATACATACTAAAATGGGTAAACAGGCTGAGTTGTAGCAGTATTAATAGAAGTATTAGTAATACTATCAGTTGTAGTACTAATACTCCTGGTGCTACTATCAATCATTCTACCCATTACAGTAGAAGTGATCGTACTGGTAATGTTACTACGAGTAGTAGCACGGATAGAACTACTACTGGTAGTATTACTACTACACTTAGTGGTGCCTCTACTACTAGTAAGAGTAGTACTAACTCTGTCACTACATTTACTGATATTACTACTCCTGCTACTGGTGGGTGCGTAGTAGGAATACTTGTTGGTGGAAATTAAAAGACGAGGCAGCCTTTTGTGCCAATTTTCACAAATTGAAGACACTTAAAGTGGAGGACACCCTAGATAAGAAAAATAAGATGGGTGGAGCAAGAATTTGGTAGGAAAATCAGCAGCGCATAATATTGAGGAACAACATGTTTGGGTAAAAGTGATGAGCACTTCACTGGCAGATGTGACAGGCACAAAGACTATACAATAAAGACATATAGTCAAATACAGTACTTCTATCTACCTCAGCTGGCTTTTGCTGAGCAATGTCAGAAAACGTCCCCTAAACCTTAGTGGCATCACTGTAGATGTTCATTACATTACTCATTGGAAATGTACTCTTTTCTCAAAGAAAATAGTAACGCAGATCCTACTTTACCTTTTGTAGCTGCTCAAATATGTAAGACAATGTCCGTGGAATAATGCCACGGTCAGTGTAGCGCTCCGCTCCGCCGGTTATGGTGAAAGTCTTCCCACTTCCCGTCTGTCCGTAGGCAAAGATTGTGCCATTATAGCCAGCCAGAACACTGGACATGAAGAAAAACAGAAGATTTTGTTAGGAAAACAGTTTTCACATAAGCCCCCTTTTAACATTTGCTAGCTTCAGGACACCAGTAAGCAACTGAGTAAGGCCACCATAAAATGGGAGACGTTTACAGGTGCTTTGTTTGCTAACAGCTAACCCTTATTTGCTAAGAAGGGGGTGGGAAGGCAGAAGGGAAACAGCAAATCAGCATTCCACAATGTGATGTATGGCTGGGATTAAAAAGCACATTTCAAGCATTCCAATAGGATGAGAGGAGGCCTATAATTAACTTAGTAGTGGTCGTTATGGGCCCTGATGACATAGGTAAGGCCAGTGCGTAGAGCGGGCATTTAACAGGGTTTACAGGCCCGTTACACACGATACGGCACGAGGTCCGCTTCTATAGAGCGATAATGACCCACTTTTAGCATTAAAATAACACCGTTATATACTGGCTTGTGAATAGTACATGAATGTGCAGGGCAGTCGCAGGAAATTGCCCCGACACCAGTAAACATAGAATGTTGCGTGCTGGACAATCTGTGGACTAGTCCAGCCTGTAAAGTCCATAGATCTTCCAATGGTTCAACGTTATTTCACGAATGATTTTACATCGTGGGACTTTTCATCGCCACCCTTTCATCGCCAAAAACTCCTTTCATCGCCCCCCAAAACCCCCTTAGTCAAATAATCATACCCCAAACCGCACTAAACACCCCCCCATAAAAAAGTACAAAATAAAAAGTTTTTGGCGATGAAAGGGTTGGCGATGAAAAGTCCCACGATGTAAAATCATTCGACGAAATGCGTGTATACCCTTCCAATGACAGCACTGAATGAACGTGTGCAGGGAGGATAGCTCAGGGGCAACTGCTCGCCTTGGAAACAAGACGACGTGGAACACCACAAGTTAGATTCCTGGGTCCTCGCTTAGAAACCTCTCGGTATGAAGCGTATTATAAATAACCAATTACAATGACATTGCCAGTTAATCGCCAAATGACGCTCACCCCAAAGGTTTTCCCTTTCTCGAGGGCAGATATCATAGATCGTTAATACCATTCACTCAGAACACAGATGTGGCAACCTCGAGACAGTAGTACAAATTACTAAAAGGAGCTCTGTCTGGGGACCTAATGGCTGGTTAGAGGCAGTCGTTTTAGAATGACTGTTAGTAGACAGCCACTCTCTTGTACGAGAGATGTTTAGTAAACTGTGCTTCAGTGTCGGGGCTAGTACAAAACTGAAGAAACGGCTGATCATGGTTTATTGCTTAAGGATTGTTCAATAGCCAAACGCACAAATAAAAAAATAAAAATAAAAAAACAACTCAAGAAAAAAAGAGGATGTTTGTAGGAAGTCTAGCAGTTCGCAAAACATAATGGTTGGTGTCTTGGAGAGAAGTATCGTCACCAATAGTGCATGGAGCAAAGTGACCGAGAGCGGCCGAGGTACCATGTGTACATTAAACATACAAGAACCCTCAGTCTAAATAATAGTCTTTCCAAATACAGGTGGCCATGATAAACCATAGAAAAGTATTTCAATCTTCAATTAAAGTCATCGAAACCTACCACTTATTAAAATAGTACCAAGTCATCCATGGTAACAGTGTCTAAAATTGTTGATTGAAAACATCAGCAATTGATCACACGTGAGAGAGGTCTTCAGATCATCAGCAGACCACCACCATGTGCACCTTACACATTAAAAACATACTTAAACATGATCCATACTGACAGAAGCATGAACTTGGTTGAACTGTCGTCTTTCATACTGAACAACCGGCTTAGCCCCACTGATGTACTAGTGCCACACATGCAATAGCGTGGACAACACCAACATTTTTTTATTTTTTTTATTCTTATAGCGCAAACCTAGATCAAGAGCAGCGGAGCGCTCTACATCAGGAAGGTGCCAGAATTGATATTGGTACTGACATTTTATAGAGTAACGCAGTACTGTTGGAGGAGGGAGAGAGGGTTTTTCATTCCTTCGGCAGGTATTGTTGAAAGAGCCACGTTTTTTGTGGTTTCTTTGGCACCGGAGGATTGTGGCGGCATCTGGAGCCTCTATCGGATGGATTTTCAGATGGTCGCGGTGTGGCAGGAGAAGGACTGTGTGCGAGTCTTCTCTTTGCAGGCTAGCTTTGACTGCACCCTTTTGATAGCTTTGCTATGTTAGGTGCGAGAGCCTCCAGAGGTGTGGAGTTTAGCTGCCAAGTATATTGGTGTTCCATTTGAGGGTGCATGCAGTTTTGAATATGATCCTGGCGGGGAGGGGAAGCCAGTGAAGCGTGCCCAGTGTTGGCGCGATGCAGTCGAATTTCCCACCACATGTATTGAGGTAGTCTGCAGCATGGTGTGCTGATTTGAGGGGTGCCAGGTGTGTGGTTCGAAGCCCAGTAAGAAGGGCATTTCCCACACTGATGTGCGTGATATGCAATTTGTAAGGGGGATGAAGGGTTTGATTTTGTGGAGCGTGTAGCCATGCTGTTTCTGCCTTTTTGACTGTGATTTTGGAAGGAAAGGCCACTGTCAACAATGAAGCCCAGGGATTTTCCAGTGTTTGACAGCTGAGGGGTGAACCCATCCAGCCACATGTCACCCAGCCACTGTTGCCCGGGTTGTTTGGTGGGGGGGGGTGATGAGGACACATCGGTCTTAGGTCAGGAAACGTTTTTCCATACACTGCTTACTCCAGTACCTTCCATGGGAGATTGAGCCCGTGACCAGCCAATAGTGTCCAACCAGCTTAAGTTCACTAGAGTCATAGATGTATGGCAAACAAACAAATTAAAATATATATAAATATATATTTTTCTTTCAGTATCAAGAATTGTACCACTTCCTGCAGCATTAACTGTGGACCTGCAACCCATAACCAGAGACAGACTCATCATAGTATCTGGCATTCCTTGGATTACAGCTGTCGATACCTTTCCTGCGACTGTCGGCTGATGCTTGATTCTTCTACTGTTAGTAAGCAGTGAGTCCTACCAAGCATGGCCTGTGGATACCTGTGAAAGACATGGCATAGCGGCCCTCCAGTAACATATGGGGCAGCTCTCAAACCCACATTTCCGACCCCTAAACACCCACCCCAACCGTTTCCCAAAAATATTTAACCCTTAAATGCATCAACTATAACATTTTTCAATATAAAATATTCGATATATGATCTTTCAATATGAAATTCGCGATATAAACACTGCATACCTATAAGCCAAGAGACAAATCGCTGTGATGAGAAGTATATAAAAGTAGCCGGTTTCATAGGGAGCAATGCCATAGCCTAGTAAAGCATGAGTGCTATACTTTTTGAATAGGGTACACTGAATAATCACTTCCGGGGAATCCGGATTTTGTCCGGTAATGCACAGCGAGATAAAGTGATTTGCCTAGGACCACACACTTTAGTTAAGTGGTGAAACCGGATTTGCGTTCAGTGAGCAATTTCTTCACTTGACCACATTTTCTCAGCTCTAGTTGGTACAAAATTATGTATTACTGTCTCATTTTCAAGAGCTTAAATAACCGGTTTTATAGATAGCTTGAAAACTGTCCTTTTTCTACTCTGTCACTCTCGTCTTCTTACACTCCGCTTCCACAGAGTGTAAGAAGCACCTCTTTTCTCCTTCGTAACCTTCGCAAACTCCCTCACTTCCCTGCTACTCTTACACATGCTTTCTCTCAACTCCCTGCTACTTTCAGAAACTCCCTCTTTCTCTCCACACTCTCCACTGCCCCTCTAATAAACTCTTACACTTCCCCATTCCTGCACTACCATTCACTCTCACAATAGCAGCGACTCTCTCAACTGCACGTCAATCCAACTGTTGCCTAGACCTGTGAGCGCTCCACTTCAACTTCCGTCCTCCTCCTGGTCCACCTATGTGTCTCCTGACCTCACCCGACACCCCACAACACTCTGAAGTTCCTCCAGGCATTTTATACCTGTGATGCCCATTCTTTTTTTTTTATCCCCCCCCCTCTCCCTTGGCCATAAGTGGTGGGCTGCTTCCTTGCAAAGAAACATAAACCTGCTCTGCCTCATTTTGCGCTGCAGCTGGTTCAACAGTCTCTGGGATGGCTCCCACTGGAAATGGGGTCCCACTTTGCTGGTTGAAGGCTGTGGTGAGTGCTGCCTCCTTCCCTTGACTAGCGACTACTAGTCGCAGTTCGCCGAGGATCTGTGTCCTTCTGTGGCCCATTGAACTCGTCTAGTCTGTCAGTGCATTCTGCTACGGCTAGTTCTTAAGAGAAACCAAGAGAACCTGGGCCAGATTGGACGGTCCATGCATCGGGTGGTCAAGAGCAGTAACGGGCAACTCATTCAAGAGGGAGTTCAAGAGGGAGTTCTGAGACAGGGCCAATCGACTCCCTAGGCCCACCTTTCCAGGATGACTGGCTCTGGCATTCAGGCCCTCCCCGGCTGTGAAGGGCCCCTGTTCCCTCTGGATAGGGTCAGCTCCCTGACCCTATCACATCATCCAGGTTAGACCCAGACCATCAGCTAAAATTCTACAAATCTCCCAAACACGGGAAACAAGAATCAAAGCTGCCGTCACACCCAAAAGGAGGGACAGATGTCACAGTCTTTTTATCCAAATCCAGAGGTTATCGGAATTAGGGCATGTGGTTGCAAATTAAATGAGGACCAAGACCAGGGTACATTAGTGATTCAAGCATCCAACACTTTTATAAAAGATGTGTTTGTCAAATATGAAGGGGTGTGGTCATTCTTATGTTCTGAACGTGCTCTGATTTTATACAAAACAGACATGAAGCCTCAGTGATGCCATTTGTCTTCTTCTAATAAAGGTATTCCGAAAAAGTGCCATGGGAGCGTACAGACAATCCCTCTTCATATGATAAATTATAATGAAGAACATAGTTTATATGGTTATTCCATGATTTAACAATATGGGTTGCTCAGTAAGGCAAGTCTAACATTCTTAGCATGACTACAGGACACACCGGAAACCAGTGCTTTAAGTGGGCCGGGGCCTGCTGGGGCTGGGCCCCGCCAGTCTCCAAAAAGTGGGGCTGAGCCGGGGCCCTGCCGGGGCCCCCCAGTCCCACCACGCCATGGCAGGACGCATTATCCCGCCACGGCCGCAGCCGCGACGGGAGATGCGCCCGCCAGTGTAACGTTAGGCAAGTGGACAGAAGTGCCAGCCAGCCACAGCGTCGCTGAGGCTGGCTGGCACTTCTGTCAGTCACTGTAACTTCCCTGATGACCCCCCATCTGATGGGTCATCAGGGAAGTAACAGTTCCTTTGTTTGCCCTCGCCAGGTCACTGACCCTCTGTGAACCTGCAGGCTCCATGATCTAATATATAGATTACATCACGGAGCCCGCGGGTTCCCAGAGGGTGAAAGGCGCCTCGGGCTCAGTGATCTCTGCTCAGAGCAGCGATCACTGAGCCCGAGGTGCCTGTCTCCTTTGGCAAATCTTTATAAAAGATGCCTTGAAATGTGTACGTTTCAAGCCATCTTTTATAAACGTAGAAATATTTCTACGTTTATAACAGACGGCTTGAAACGTACACAATTCAAGGCATCTTTTATAAAGCTTTGTCGACGGACAAAACCACCTTGGGTTTTGTCTGTCCTCAACGCTTTATAAAAGATGGCTTGTACGTTTCAAGCCATCTTTTATGAACATAGAAATATGTTACAAATGTCTATGTTTATAAAAGGTGGCTTGAAAAGTACACAAACCATGGTAAGGTAAGCACACAAGTGTGCGTAACTTACTATGGTTTGTACACTTTCAAGCCACCTTTTATAAACATAGAAATATGTAACATTGCTATGTTTATAAAAGAAAGCTTGAAAAATACACAAACCATACTAGTACGCATACAAATACATAAATGCTCTACTACATTTATATATTTGTTTGCGCACCCTACTATGATTTGTGCACTTTTAGGCCACGCCCACAGCGGATATCACGCCCCAAACGAGGGCCCCCCCCTCAATTTCTTACCCCATTTAAAGCACTGCCGGAAACAATCATTAGAAATGAACATCAAACAATTTTAAAAAGATCCAGTTCATAAATTGAGTACAATTAAAAATGTTATTTTTTGTTAATAGTTCCTTTTGCTGAGAATACACACCAATTTGTCTCTCAAAATGCTCTTCCTTCTTGAAAATGGTCACACTCAGATTGAAACCAATGACCTGTTTCTTCTGTGGGCACCATGGCAATGTAACCATATGCAAAACAACAATAATTAGCATATAATAGAAAGCTTAATTGCA
Source organism: Ambystoma mexicanum (assembly GCF_040938575.1). NCBI lineage: Eukaryota > Metazoa > Chordata > Amphibia > Caudata > Ambystomatidae > Ambystoma > Ambystoma mexicanum. The sequence goes on along the minus strand of NC_090928.1, from coordinate 1,172,581,308 downwards.
GCCTGGTACTCTGCTCCCCTTGCAAGGTCGGTCAGAATCCCAGCGCCCCTCACAAAGCCTATCCACGTGCCTCTCACCTTTCCCGGTATTGATAACACCCCCTTGCTGCGATTGGGACATTTCGGTAGGTACAGCTAGTTTTTAATAAATGGCCGTGCATCCACCTGGAGTGAACAGACAGATGCTAGGATACCCTTAAATGAATGCCAACAATAATAATGGTTTGTGACCGGTTAATGTCTCTTACAGGGAAAAACGCAGTTTCTTATAAGGCAACTAGGAAATAGCATACATTTATAATCATATGTTTACACATACCTTCACTGCAAGATGATCAGCTCCTTCAATGTGAGGCTGAAAGTCAAAAACCTTTATTGTGCAGTGACCGGGGAACAAAATGGCTGCTTGGAAGAAAAATAGCTGCCCAAGAACCTTATAAATGGGAGTAATCTGTCTACTTCTAAAACAAAAACACTCTAGACCCAGATGAACTTCCCAACAGGTAGTCGTGTCTTCCAACCATTCATAAAATCACTGAGAAGGAAGTTGTCAAACAACTCCAAGATATGATTAACCATTTCGGTCTGCTCTGTGACTACCAATCTGGAGTTAGACCGAGAAGACATCATCCAGATCATAGATGATGTTTTGCAAATTATGGATAAAGGGCTGCCCTTTGGTACTCATTGTCATCCCTGCCGAGTTTGACACCATCAAGCGCTTCACACGGTCAGCGAAAAATGCAAATATATGCATTAAGAATTTTGATGAGAAACCTAACTATGTAGTTTGATGTAGTTATGAGAAGTATATTTAATCAGCAGAACTAGACCTCACTATAGCTGGGAAAGAGAATCCATCTTGAACAATGTGAATGCAGGCCAAACGCAAACAAATAGATTTGCAATTAATGTATTTACTCACACGTTTTGAAACTGCTTTCACTATCAACATTATATTAAGGCATACTGTTTATTTTCCCAGGCTAACAGTATTAGGATAATGCTAATACTCAATTGTATCCATGGTATGCAGCTGTAAATGTTCTCATGTAGGCTCTCTACTGACCGGGACTGTCCAAACTGGCCTGGCATCTCAGAGCATGGCATTGCATTAACTAGGGAAAACTGAAAGCCTAACTGGTGAGGTCATGGAATATTCCACTCATAATATTGAGACCAATAGGGGGGGAAGAGATGTTGATATAGAGTGCAGGGAAACACAGTGTAGGCTTACTAAGGACCTGCATGTTCTTCTTAACAGTTTGCTTTTTTTTGTAACATTCTTTATTTAAATTTTACAATAGAAGTAAAAATCAATACAATATTAAAGTCAATGAATAAAAAGAAGTTTCAATTCAGGTTTTGTACAATATTTACAGGGAGCACAATGGTCAGAAGGTTGAGAAAGGAAAGGATGGACAGAAACTAGGGGCAAAAGAGAAGCAAAGAAATGAAGGAAGGTGATAGGAAAAGAGGGAGAAGAGAAAAAGAAAAAAGAAAAATAAAGGATGGTTGGGGACATGAGGGATATCACACACATAATTTGTTAGACATTCCAAATTGTAAAGTATTTTTCTATTCTTTTCGACCGCTGATAGCGTGTCTGCTCTCTGCTCGAAAGACTAGCTAGATCTTCAAGCCAGCTATCAATTGTTGGCCTGGTGTCACTCTTCCAACACTTCAGAATTAGATGTTTTGCTATCAGAAGTGCTTTATAAAACCGGAAAAGTTCATCAACAGATAATTGGATACCCACTGGGACTAATCCTAACACACAGTGTTCACCTGCAGATCTATTGAAGAATTGACTAAACAACCTCACCAGAAATTGAGTCCCCCTTCTGTTTTCTGAGAGAACACCTACAAGCCTACTCGTAGATAAAGATTAGGGTTCACAGGCACTGTTCTCAACTTGTGCACACCCTACCTCTCAGACAGATACCTAGATGTCCATATGTTGAATGTCGGATCTGACCATCACCCTGTCACCTTCAGAGTTCCACAAGGATCGATACTCTCCATTTGAAACCACTCAGGTTGCTTCCAAATGACCCTAATATCTCACTTCAATGTGCCCATGATGATCAGTCATACCTCAAAGTGAAATGCAATTAAGACCTTTCATACCTCACCTCCTTGCAAGCTTGGATGACACGCGCCTACCAGAATCTCAATCCCACCAAAACGGAATTGATCCTAATAGGCCATCCATCTAAACAGGAGGCCATCCAAGGGAGGCTGAATGACACGAACCTTGATGGATTCCCACCTCAGTTTGCCCAACGTGCCATATCACTCCGATTTATTCATGACAACATTCTGTGCTTCCAACAACATATGATCAAAAAAAAACATACTGCCTTGAACTAACTAGTACTTCTCCTAAACATAACACTTCCACCCACCTAATGACTTCATTTGCACATTCCAGGCCTTGGTATTCTGACAAGTATTCACCTGCCCCACCCGTAGTACCATTTAACATGCCACTGCGTGCCTCATCAAAGCAAATAAGAAATGTGACCACCAACCGTCACAAGTTGGAAATACTAAATCTGACGACCCCCACGCCCGAGAGAACTGGAGATCAAAAAGGAATGTCCATATAGAGGGGTGCAGAAGGGGTTGAAATATTTGAGGGTCTTCCTTACTAGGTCCCTGGACACAATAGCCAAAGCCAACTATCCGCCTCTCCTGGAGAATACTGAAAGTAAACTAGTGGACTGGGGCCCGCTTAACATAACGTGGCTGGGTGGAATCAACGTGCTCAAGATGGTGGTGCTGCTGCGGCTTCTCTACCACTTCATGACCCTCCCAATACAGGTCCCCAGGCTCTTTTTCCGAGCCCAACAAAAGTACACAGGGAGGTTTGTGTGGCATCAACGGAAACCAAGAGTGGCCAAGGAGGTGATGATGATGATGCCGCGACATATGGGGAAATGGGACAGCCGGACTTTAGGGTCTACTACCTGGCCGAGCAGATAAGGGTATTGAGGTATTGGCTGAGGGATGATCGGGGTAAGGCGTGGAGGGAAATGACAAGGCAGTGGTGGGGGGCCCTATCCAAGAGATGCTATGGAAACCCAAAAAAGATAGACCAAAAAGTATGTACCAAAGTGCTATAGTGGTGGGAGTGGGGGAGGCATGGGACGCACTGGTGGCGAAATCTCAATTCACAACATTTCCACCCCCATGCACCCCCATATTCAATCATCCACAGTTCTCTCCGGGAGCGGGGGACAAAGGATTCCAAGCCTGGCAAAAGGGAGGGTGCCATAAAATCCAGGATATGTTCGAAGGGGGCGAAATCAAGTAATTCAGCCAATGCAAGGAGGACTTTGCGCTGGGGGAAGGGGAAAGGTTCAGGTACATGCAAATACGGCATTGGGTGATGCAGACGCCAGTGAGGGGAGAGGTGGTTAGGGCCCTGACCCAATTAAAAAAGTACTTAACAATAGACACACGGAACACCCGCATAGTGGGGGCCATCTAATCGCTGGCCAAACAGGGGGAGGCGATAGGAACAAGAGTATATATGAACTAATGGTAGGAGGCAACAGCACAGGTGATCAAGGAGGCTGAATGGCTCCGACTCTGGAGAGATGCACCAAAACTGACTAGATCCCTACAGACACAGGAAATGTGGGTGAAGTTAATGGTTCAGTGGCACATGACCCCGGTGAGGCTGCATGGGAGCTATGTCTTGGTATTGAAACAATGCTGGAGGTAATGTGGCAGCAAGGGTACATGGAAACATATTTGGTGGAAATGGCTGAAGGTTAAAATGTTCTGGGACAAAATTCAGGAAGCGCCTGAGACAACCCTGGGGATAGAAATCAGGGGGAATAGGGGTCTGGTCCTGCTAGGGATGGCGCCTCCCCTGGAAGAGTTAACCTCCAAAGCTGAACGGAAAGTCTATATGATAATGGTGCTGGCGGGGGGACTCACACTGGCACAGAAGTGGAAATCAAAGGACCCCCTCAGGAGCACAATTGGGTGGGGAAACTGTGAAACTTTGCAGCACTTGAATGGGTGACATACTCCTCACAAGGCGACCATCAAGGCTTTCTCGCCGACTGGTCTAGAGTGATAGGCTACCTTCAACAGGGGCAAGAATAGCTTTGTGCTCGAAAAGAATGAGACTACTGAACCTAATCTACGGGACATAGCCGAGTTTAAAAGAGCAAGGAGGCTTACACCTGCATGGAGAAAAGGGTGGACTTGTTCTATTTTGTTGAAAACCAATAAAAACGTAAGTTAAAAAAAAAAAGAAATGTGACCACATCCCCTCCCATCCTGAGAGAATTACACTGGCTACTCTTCAAAACATCCTGCATCCCTTATAAGACAGCTACTTTCTGAACACCAGCCTACATATGTATGTATATAAGGATATAATTTATGAAGTGCAAACCTAGTTGGAAAGCAACGGAGCACTGCCAAAGGGGACATACCCAAGGGGTTATTCGTAGGGTGCGGGAGTAGGAGAGGAGCAGGCATGGGTGGGGGAAGAAATAGGGTTGAGTGGAGTGATCCGCGATTAGCGAGATGTTCTTTGAAGAGAAGGGTCTTCTGGCCCTTCCTGAAAAATAGAATGGAGGGAGCCAGCATTATCTGCATTGGCAACTTGCAGTTCTTTGTTTCCCGTCTAATACTGTTGAGGCTCCTGGTGGCGCTCTGTAGATGGCAGGTTTCTTGGGACATTAGAATGGCATTTTGGTTGAGACGGCTTTGTAAGTGATGCAGGGATCTTGATCATAATGTGTGATTGAAGGTGTAGCAGTGTACATGGGGGTGATGCGGTTGAATGTTCCCAGTTTATATTTATTTATTTATTTATTGGATAATGTGCCTATACAGCAAATAGTGTATCAAGTTGATGCGGCATGCTTCACGGCTCCCAGGGTGGCCAAGCTGGCGACTGGGAGTAGGTTAATGCCACCGTCCAGGTTAGTGATGGCCAGGACTTTAACTGAAACTAGGGCATGGAGGCCTTTGCAGAGGAGTGCAAGCAAATACCATGCTGCGCGGGTGTTCTGGGTAAAGTCTGTTTGAATGAGAGGTCACAGTCGATACTAAAGCCAAGAACTATTGCAAATAATGAGAGAGAGGTGAAGCATGAACCGGTCAAGCTTCAAGTCAGTTGGCCAGTCCTGGATTTGGACATGCTTTGTGGGGTCTCATGTCTGTGAATAACCTGTTGATGGTGTTGCATTTATCAGTGGATTTTGGTATTGAAGGATCTGGCAGAGGGATTAAGCAGTGTGTCATGGCTTCAAGGAACGCTCTGCTTTTGTTGGACGTAGCCACAAAACTTGCAGGCTCGCATGGCACACATTCCTCCAGGTAGGAGCCAGCCCATTGAGAGACGTGAGACTAAACTCGCACACACAAAGAGAAAAACAAAAAACATGCCTTCTCCGGCTACGCCCCAGCCTACTGCAACACCAACCGGTCACAATCAGGACGGCTCCAAAGTAATGCAGTTCAGGGACGAGGTCAAGACCCTGCTCCTAAGAAAACGCCAAGAGATCAATTTGGACTTGCTACCCCTTTGTATATACTAAGGCTGTAATATGGGATATCGAAGCCACTATAACCTTTAACATCCTCTTCCACTGATATCAGTTAGCCCAAATTACTTGCACAGCGTTCTGTTGCTTCCTCGCTAGGTTTGTGTTACATAAACTCAAATATTCAATACAAAACGGCAGGAGAAGCTCAGCCACTGAGTGGGCAGGTGGCATGTTCTTAGCATGGATCAATTTGAGCTGGTCCAGAAAGAACATCTGAGTTGCAGTGTGGAAATGAATAGGTTGCACTGCCAGCATCTTGTCTGCGCTGTCCCTTTGCCGATTGCATAGCAGAGGAACATATCAAGCAGTGTCAGCAGGACAGTGGGTGCATGGCACCAACTGTGTTCACATGTCTGGACTGGTGTGAAATCGAGTTGTGTATTCTTACTTAGTGCTTCCCTTGGGTCATTTCTGCTCTGTAAGGTGCAAACTGCCTCATTACGAGTTTGGTGGTAACTCGGCGGTAAATCCACCAAATTACACCCAAAATCGGGCACTGTTCCTACCACTTGGTCCTGTGGGCTTAGCATGGGATTACAAATGATGGTAGGGTGTTGTGATTCCCTATTCCTGAGATCTATAATACTCCAAGGGGATTTACGCAGATTTACCACCAGCAGTAATTCTGCCACTGTAAATCTGCTGATTTTTTGGGGAAAAGGGGAGGATTTACAATTTTCCTCCAAACTCAGAATTCAGCAGTGCAGTAATTTTGATAATGACAAAAGTTGCAGTAACTGAATTGCCACCACTTTTTTACCACATCTCTGAACTTGTAATGAGCCCCCAAAGACTTTATAGGATTTCAACTTCTGGCCCGTCAGATGTTGGGGTACAGATGCTGCGATTTTGAAAATGGCTACAGATAACCTTCCTTAATAAAGGCTTGCCAGCATCTATATTCTTCCAGTTTGCCTAATCGAAGCCCTCCGGCCACTGGATCGCCAGAGCAGCAGGGGGGCCTCTCACTGGGAGCCTGAGCTTTCTGCTATGGAGGACAATAGCGCAGAATGTTCCAGTATCTTCCACAGACATCTGAGAATGCAGTGCATAGAGCATAGGCTTATTCCTTATCGGCAGCAGAGCGCTCTTTCAGTAAAAGATTAAAAATACTAAAAAGTAATAAAATAGGTTTCATAAAAACATATCTGTATTCTCTGAATAAGTTTAGTAAGGAAGGCATGGCATCAACACTAAGACAGAAACAGGTTATCACAGTTCAAGGGTGTTTATTGAACTTCAAACAGGGTTTGAAATATGCCCATCTAATCCTACAGATGGGAGCAAGCTACGACCATCAAATAATAATAGGACAGTCTTAGTGGTGTCTTGTCACAATAAAAGGGCCTATACTAATAAACCTATTACCAATCCTTACCTCTAATTAAAATAGTGTGGGAAACAATGTTATGCAAAAGAAAGGAGTGTCCAAGAAATGATATGTCAGGATATTCAGGCCGTTGGTCTCCCTTGCCCACGTTTTCAGCACGGGGTAAGGCGGTACACTCAAGCTTATCACAGTCTCTGGCCTCTCTAGCACGAGGGTGCAGTTTAAACATTTAGAATTAGGGCTTTCTGTGTCCAAGTTGCTTTGCCTTTCAAAGTCTCTTCTTTCAGAGGGCCTGAGGCAACAAACAAAGAGTTATTTTCCTCTTCCAGATTTTCACAAGTATTACATTTCTAAGGCTATTCACTATTCACCTTGGATTCCCCGCAGCCGGGCTCAGATCCTCTGAACACAATGTTAGTAGAATACTAATGCATCCAATTTCTCGTAGGATATTCTTTCTCGGGTGACTCATGGTTCAACTCAGATCCCCCTCAGCCGGGCTCAGATCCCTTTCAACACAAGGTTCAATATCGGGTGTCTGTTAAGCATGGATCCCCTCAGCCGGGCTCAGATCCATTTTAACACAATTAGTCTCCCTCTTCGGGGCTCAGACCAATTTCAATTTCCAATGTTACTTTTAATACAAACTTGCTTTAACCAAAGCTATTAGCTGACCTCCCGCTGCCAGCCTCGGATCAACTGCATCTACTTTGTCATCAACTTTCTTTATGCTAATACTATTGAAGCCTTTTGAATGTGCATAGGGTTTTGCTTGACCCGTTGCAGGACCACATGTCCCTCCAATTTCTTATCACTCTTTAGCATTTACCACCTTTCAGTTGAATACCTAACAGAGACTATGAAATGAGCACCCATATGGTGCTGGACCACTCTAAGGTATTGTGTCCTGGTGTAACGCTCACCTGATTCCCACGGAGGCGCCGACCCGTTCTGGACTGCTACAACTTCTTCCACGGTAAAGCGTAGTGCTTGGAAGATGGACTGGACTGGACCCCCAAACCTCGTCTGTCTGGCCCGTAGAATAATCCTTCTGTAGATGGGAAAAGGGAGTTAACTGTCTGCTAGATTGTGTGTGAGATTCCCCCCTTTTCCCCCTTCTCACCCTCCTCGAACCCTAGCTGTGCCTTCCGCAGACTCTCACCTTAATTTCTGTATGGACGAGCTCTCCATCCTGCTTCTGATGCGTTCTGATGCGGGGGCGCGTAGATTTCCAGTTACTTCACTGGATCTCGGATTTGGCGAGGGTTCGATGTTTGCTTGCCTTTACCAAAATGCTGCCGTAAGTATATAGTTCAAAAGATCAAGTCTTATTTGTCCCTTGGCCTTTGTTTAATTTTCAGGGACTAGGTGAGGAATCCGTGTGGAGGAATGGATTCGCCGAGGTAAGCTCAGGTGAGTACTTTTAATGAAGGTATGCCGTAGTGGTTTACTCCGACACCTTGATGAGTGTGTCTTATTTCCCCATAGGGGCCGGGGTACGGAAAAGCCAGAAAAGCCGCTCCGACCCGAAAAGGGAACTGAGGTCCCAACAAAATTCAGGTAAGACTTAAGGTGAGTAATCTGTCCTTTTGCAATTAGTTCGTTGCTCACCTTGTTTTGTCCTTTTTCTCCGTAGGTCTTGAATGCGACCGATGTCGCCTATGGGCGCTGAAAAGGTTGACAGCGCCACGTGAAGGTAAATGGAAGCGGCGCAGCAGCGTGAGAAGCGGAGCACTTCTAACTATTGTCTTTCTTTTCCGTAGGTGCTGGGATGCGGCCGATGTCGCCTATGACCGCTGAAGAGCTAGACAGCGCCACATGAAGGTAAGTGGAAGCGCGCTGCAGCGAGCGATGAGATGCGTTTCTAACCCTTGACTTTCTTTTGCAGGATTGACGGAGTGAAGAATCCGGATGCTGGATGAAGGTAGGTAATGTCCTAATGCTTGCCTTTCTCTCCTTGCAGGTGTTCCAGGTGCTGGCGGGCGTGGCAGGAGCCAGGATGCAGGAGCCGACTCGGTGAGCGTCCTGCTGCAGATGCAGAATAACGCCAAGCACATGTGGCCATCCGGGCGTGGTTTAAATAGCCTTGGAAGAGCTTCAGGTGAGTGTTCTTCCACTGGCCCCACCCGAGTAAGAAAAGAGTTCCTGAAAGAAAATAGTTCCTCCCCAGCCTTAGTTGGCTTGGAGCTTCAGACAGCATGGTCTGCCTCGGGTGAGTATGCAGCATGGTCTGCCTCAGGTGAGTTCACCCAAGCATTACCATATGTTCTGCCATGATGAGCCTGGCGCCTATGGCGTCAGGTCAGATGCCTTTTATGAGCCTGGCGCCAAAGGCGCCAGGACAAGGTCCAAAGAGCCCCTATAGGGGTTTGCTGGGTCCTGCTTGGTGAGTATGAAGTCTGCTTCCGGGGACGCTGGGCCTGACCTGGCTCCTCGGGAGCAGGCATCATGACACTTGGATTCAAAGTTAAATCATTCATCTGTTGTTTAATTCTGTTCGCGTTGCTTGCCACATATGCTGTTCTCTTCAGCTTTCACTATAAAATGTTGCCACTTGCAAACTGGCTTCAACACAGACCAGTCTGGTATCAGTCTCCCCAACTCACCGGCTGTGCTGACTTCACTGGCACTGCTTTGTTGTAGGCGCCAAGGACAGTACCACAGCGGCAAACAAGTCTCCCTGCCTTGACTATCGATGCAGGAAAGCCACGGGTACCTATGACACACAATGCAGGATTCTTCAGCCTTCATTCCTGGTCTTACGTTTCCTATTCTCGAAGGCTCATGAAAGTACCAGTCTTTCATTAAAAAGGTCAAAGGCACTTGCCTCCTTGCGTTCCTCTTCAGTTTTGCCGTCTTTTGCCTTGCATCAAACTGCCATCCTGGAACTGCTGCTTTCTTGTGTGCTTTGCCTTGCTCAGAGTGTGCTCTCGTGCTTCGACTTTTATCCGTGTGGGGAAGTGTAATGGAAGTCAGGTGTGTGTAATGGTCAGTAATTGCCTGACCCTGCATGACTATTGTATTGGGACATGTGAAGGTTTACGGCTCGTGTGCGAGTCCATTTTCTCTGGTAGTGAGCTGTCCGTGAGGAAGTGTTTTTGTTGCGAAGGGAGGCGGGGGAGTTGAGATCTAAGTATGCAACCTGGTAAAATGGGGTAAAATTGTTACAGGGAAGGGAATACCGGTGTCACACTCCCACAAGAACCCTCACCCAGGTGACCCTCCCGCACTGGCCTAGCACCAGGAACTGGATCCAAAGCGATGGCTGCGTCCTGGCCACCTGAATGACAGATCCTTGGGGACTAGCAGGTAAGACACCTATAGGTTTTTCACAGTTGTCAAAACTCTAATTATAAAAATGTGAGTTATATTTCAAGAGGAGTTTCCCAGTGGGTGCTGAGGTCTTGGGTCATCAAGACAAGTTGTGATATTAGAGTAGTGTAACAGTTGCTCAAGTGTCGTTTAAAATTACAATCTGGATGTAGCCCCAGTCCCTAATAAAAACACTTCACTATACACACTTTAAAGGCGAAACAGTGGTAGGCCTTCCTAAGAGTACCCCAGTACAGTTAATACGCTATGAATTGGGGTTACTCTTTGAAAACCATGGTTAAATGTAAAAAAGTTATCTTTTCTTAGAAAATGCATGACAGCTGACGACTCCTCCCTGGGGCAGGTTCTGTCCACGGATGGAGATCGGTTTATACTGCCGTGGAGAAACTATTTCATACAGATACTAACAGATTCTGATTCCAAGGTTGATGTTTTGATTGGAAACCAAGAAGAACTAAAACTATATTTAAAACACTCTGGAGAATTGATTGTAAAACATACAAAGCATTTGTGAATTTTGCAGGCGAACACAAGGCTTTTAATCACTTGGCTCCCTATTTGTTAACATTTCCGGATCGCCCCCTGATGCAAGTCATTTTAAAAATGAGAGCAAATGTATTTCCCATGCGTAAGATTCTAGGTTCCATAGTAAGTGGGATTTGGATCAGAGAGGCTGCCGACTTTGTAAAAATAGTGTTGAATTGGAAACTTTAAAACATCGATTGCTCTACTGTGAATCCGTAGCTGTGGAAAGAGCCATGGCTTTTGGCAGGTTCCTAAACCGGTACACTACATTAACCTTGGAAGCCTGGTGGGCCATGTTATTTAGTGTGCAATATTGTTCCTTGACCATGGCCGTGGGAAAATTCTTACAAGAGCCGTTTTAATCAAAATTAGGTTATAATGCCAAACTGAGAGAATGTGTGTGTTCTCTTGAATTTGGTGCTTTGAAGGAAATTGAAACCCTGTGTTCTTTTTAAAAGTCATGGTTGTAATTTTATGGAAACAAAAAAGTGTTTGTATGGGTTTTTGATGTTTTATGTAATGTAAATTACTTGTGCCATATAGCTAAAGTCTGCTTGCAAGCTGAAGAGCTAAATAAAAAAAAAAATAATAAAGTGGAACATATGCAGCTGTAGGAGATATTTACGCGGCAACAATCAATGCAGGGAATTCTTGCCCTTCCCAATCAAGAGCGCTGCACCAATAACTCAATTTATCAAATCTTTCACTAGCTCTGCCCCTGACCCATTTCCCACCACCATCACCCCTCGCCCCTGTGCAATAGATAAGCCACGAATCAGGTTGGTGTGCAGAAAGAATATATATTTATTAATAAATAGGACAATTAACATTTGCACAAATCACAAGACACACCACCTCAGTCGGTGGCCTCAAATGCTTTTCTTGCGCGACAATTCACTTTTCACATAAATTGAAAACACCAGTTGGTTTAGGATAATTAACACCACAGCATGTACAGTTTTTGTTCTTTGGCTATTTCCACCCTGGTTACATAGAAACAGATACCTGGGCCGCTCACAAAATACTCCTAATGTACAGAATTGTGCAGCACCCTGGACATTACGGAACAAGTCAACTTCACAATATATTTTGAATGGGGCTCACTTTATAACATGCAGCATCTTGAAAGCTGACCGTATCATATGCTTGGCAACACACTTTACATGAAGTTTAATTTAAATAACAAGCAGCACTTTTCTATTGGCAAAGGCAATTTCACAAACATAGCACTGTTTATTTTTGTATATCCGTAACCATAACGGATACCTTAATTCATGGTGGTGAACATGCCAGTGCCCTACGGCTCCATCCACTTGTCAATCACATATATGCTGCTCCCATTATGACACAGAACGCGCTTTCTTCGAAGCGCAGAATGCTGCTCTCTCACGACACGGATTAACATTGAGAGCACTTACTGGCCATGGACTGGCCTCGATAACGTAGACGCTCTCTCTCGCATGGATATTGTGGGACACAACTTCCTGGTCACGCTGTGACACGCTGGTTGGTGCTCTCCTCTAACATTTCGTCATTCCAGTGGAAAGTAACAGCAACCCACGGAGATCCCTCTGCTTCACAAGGCCATTGTTACCTCACACAGAGGTCACCGTCAGCATTCCAAGGCAATCGCTGAATCCGCAAGAAGACATGCCCATCTCATCATTTCACGGTAGGACTTGAGATGAAACAGAGCTCCTGCAGCTCTCGTGCACCAACTGTCAGCGCACCCGACATGTCCACTTCACAGCTACCCATATATTTGTTCTTTGATCCAGCATTGCAGGCACGTTTAAAAACATACTGAAAGTCACTATTTGGGCACAACAGGCACCACTACTTGGATAACATTATGTTGAAGAGCCTCCATGAGGGCACTGGTGACAAGCCCAACGGCCACCCCATACGAAGGCATCTGACCTTCCTCAGCCCTGGGTGCCCCTCCTAGCTCCTTGCTGATGCCTGGATGCCTCACTTCCTCATGGAACCAGGTTTCTCTGCCCTAGAAGCTTCTGCTTGTCCACTAGGGCACAGACACTTCCTACACCATGGGAGCTTCTCCTTGCCCACCAGGGAACACATGCTTCCACAGCCCTGGGCACTTCCCCTGCCTTCCCAGGCACCGACACTTTCTCAGCCCTGGGTGGTGGGACACTTCCTGGACCATGGGGGGCAGTGGGTTCCCTCTCCTTGTGCCAGTCTCTCACTTGAGCTTCCCTCCTGCTCTGCACCCCCCACAGCAGTATCTCCTTTCTCTGGACCACACACACACAGGTACCTTTTGCCTCCAGGGTCCATCCAACCAGTGCTCTCCAAGACAAGACCCCATCGCCAATTGTTATCTCCACTTCTCGGTCATTAAGCTATACAAAGGATACACTGGCAGGTACACTTCACAGATGCTTTATTGGTATCTTGAGTTACAGGATCAGATGTCATCAGGTCCATCAGGAGATTAGGAGGTACATAATGGAAACCCACTGGCTCCCACCACCCAGGCTCACATAGCTTAACTGCCTGGGTCAGAACTCATTCATACCTAAACACTTCAAGCTTACCTCATACATTGCACAAGTGACATCACTACATACATACAGCATTCAGAGAGTGAATCCAGAGGAATGAAGACTAATCCCAACACACACCTTGCCACAAACGATTTTCTTTCCTGGTATACTCGCCTGCCAGAACTAACCGCTATGCTCCCTTTCCTGGTGCACTCTCTTGCCAGGAAGAAAACTCCTACAGTTACAATCAAACTGGGTGGCAATATTGGTTCCAAGATTCTCAACACCATTCTCTCTTGTAAGGAGGACTGAGCAATAATTGCCTTTTCTTACAGTCTCTTGACTCTTCGTAATGTGGGTTCCAGTTTTACACAAACTGGAAACTGAAGATAGGAGAATTGTTCTCAGATTGTCTCTTAACTTTTTCTTGGCAGGCCCTTGACTGTTGGCAGTACGGGTTACTCGTTTCCCCAGTGGATATACTAAAAAGGAAGAGTTGTGCCCTTGTTGCATCTCTTGCCTGGTGGCAATGCAGGTTATAAGCTTTCCCCAATTGGTATCTCCTATGAGGGGAATTATGCCCTTGTCGCTTTCCTGTGGTTTCTTCACAGCCTCTTGGCTGTAGGCAATGCTGGTCACATGTTTTCCCCAATGGAGTCCCATTTAAGAAATCGTACACCCTTGCCACTTCTGCTCGGTTTCTTCACTGGTTTGGTATTAAAAAATTAAAGGGTTTTTGTCAATTCTCTTATTTGGAGCGCCATGGGGTCAGTGTTAGCATATGGCCAACTCACCGTCTTTCTACGTCATCTCCTTTTCACCGCCGGCTGTAACAGTGGACGTCGCATGTCCTGTCCACTCTCTCCAGCTCCCGCGTAACTTCGGTGGGCTGCACGTCTCTCCCATGGAGCTCTGACAGCTCCAGTAATCTTCAGCGGCTTCTCGAACACCGGCATGCTGTGTGCTGAGCTGGGAGCCCGTCTCCCCACCAGCTAGACTTCTTTTCCACACACTGATTCCCGCTGCGCAATCTCTGCAATGCCACTCGCATTTCATTCTTAGCGACAGCATAAAGTGGCATTATCCTCTCTGAGGCAGTTCCTGCACCTCTGACAGCATCTGCTTTGGCTACTTCTTCTGCAGTGCCATCTACATCTCCTGCTCCTTCCTTCAGCTGTAACTCATTTCAGGATTTAAATGTCCCGCTCAGGTGCTTTGGCCTGTAACAACTAGACCACACCTTTTGCTTAATAGCACTTTTAATCTTCACTGCCTCAGAGCCCTTCTTCCTCATTCCAGTACCATACGAATTATGGGTACTGACATTCAAAATGGATTGCATAGCAGCAACATTAGTTTGTTCTATTTTACAATAAGCCATTAATACTTTAGGACATATAGGGGAATCATGAGTTAAAGGGGTCACCAATTCTCCCTGATATGAGTCCCTCCATTGTGATCCTCCCACATAATACCACCCACAGGGTCAGGATCAGGTAGCAGCTGCCTTTCCCTGGCCAGATGAGTGGATGACCATACTGGGGTCTTCATGATGACCTCACTACATTCATCACAACAGCCTCTCCAGGTTCAGGCATGATGACCTCCAGAATTCATCCCTTTATTTGCCCCTCAAGGAACCCTCCAGATTTTACTCTTCCTCCTAGTCCAATCCACCTCCCTCCCTGGCATTGTTGGTTTTCCAGCAGTTCCCAATCAGATGGTTTCAGACAGCTTTCCCCTTTTCCCATTGTGCCAATTTTTTCCCAAAATATCCAAATTAGGATAGTTCGGCTCATTGGCTGTTAATTCTGATTGGACATCTATTTTCCTCCTATTAAACAAAGCCTAGCCTCTTCTCTTTGAATTGGTTCCTTTAGTTATTAAGCCTCAATTTTTGAGAGTTTATGGCTCCTCCACATTGAATTATCTTCCTGCACAATTTTACAATTGCAGCTAAAATCTACAATGTAGCTCTTTTTTTCAATTTTCAGATAAGCATCATAAAATATATATATCTGCATTAGCCCGATTGTGCCGGACTTTATGAATGTGTCACATTTCAGCACAAAGTTGCAGGTTCGAATGTCAGATTTTCTTAATTTAATCTCCCAGAATGACCAATTTGTGACATTTTCTGGGAAGCTATCATCTGATTTCAGCTTATAACTTCAGTTCTCAAGGTTGGGATTTTAGTAATTGGATGGAGCTTTCCATTATCTTTTTAATGATATCTAAACAATTTCGGGGAGAGTTATGGTCCCGGATATAATGGACAAAATATGATCCTCCATCTCAACCTACGTCAATATGCATAATTTCCATTACATTTCTTTACTTCAAACTTAGACATGGGTCTGGCCCATCTGCTTCTTTGTTTATTCTGCCGGCCCTAAAGTCATTTACATTCTTTCTCCCAAGGCTAATGCCCGTTTGGGTCCTTATCTTCCTTGAGATGAGGGTATAACCTGGCCCCTCACTCATGTGGCAGTCTCTGTAATATGTCACTTGCCAGTCAGATCCTGGACTTCAGTAGCAATAGAATTTTAATTCTATGTATTTTTAAGATTTCACTTCCATTAGCTGGATCTTCTTTTTTCACAGGAGTCATCTGTTCACCTCATGAAATATTTAGTCCGGCACAAAACTTGCCCCAGTTTTGTCTCTGTGAGCTTCAAGGAGAAGTTTAGATAGAGAGAAGAGCAGAGCTTGACCCTTGCACCTGATCGGGGAAGGTGAGCAGTTCTGGGCCTTCGAATCTCATGAGTAAAATGTCTTTGGGCTAAGCACAACTTTTTTTCCATGCACAGAAAACAGATATTCTTTTATGTTGCAATTCCTTTACACACAAGGCCTGCTTTAATATCTTGCATTAGGCCATTAATGTTCACATTATAATATAAATTTGAATGGTTCCGACCCATGGGGTGTAGGAAATGAGGGGCATGGGGGGACAAATCTCCCTCACAATTTTAAGTGGAGGGATATAATAGCTTTTATTCCCCCCAGATTGTTTGTGTCTCTGCAGTGCAGCATGTAAAATACGATGTGTCATGTCAGCCTAAAAGTTAAAGTAGACTGGAGCATAGAGAGCACTGGCTCCCGCAGTCATTAAGAGAAAGATGCAGGGACATTTGCTGGAACAAATCTAGATGCACATGCATAGCCTATTTCTATGCATTATTTCCTTCATTTAGGCTTATCGCATACATGTGTGCAGAAATGCTCCATCAAAATGTTGACCGAATGCTGTTTTTAAACAGGCTCATAGCGTGCTGTGTATTGTGGGATGTTTTAACCCACTCTGCTCTGCTCTGCGGCATCACTGTATGCTGGTTGCACCAGGATCATCAAAATGGCCGCAAAAACCCCGCAAAAACCCCATGCGCGCCAAAACCTAAGGAAATGGCGCTCTACCAAGCACAAAAAGATGGCTGCCAAATCTACCATGCATGTTGTCAGTGGTGGGATGGAGACCGCACTTCTGAAACATGTCATTGGGCTGCCCACAGATGAAAAGCAGTGCTTGCTGAAAGAAATCCGAAATCTTGCAGTTAAATCTTTTCTTGGTTGCTGAAAATACGAAATGCTGGTCCTAAACACCCGCAAACATCAAATCTTCTTGCGGGCTGTCACATTTTACTGAAGTCAAGAAAGCATTGTGGAATTGCAATATCCTGGAAAGCTGAATAAGTCATAAAAACATCCACAGCCAGTTTGCCTGCCTGTGAAAGCTGTCAAAATCAGGGCGGAGTACCAGCAGCTGCCTTAAGGATTATTTCAAAAGCCTGTTTTAAAACTGTAAACTTGTACCATTAAGATCTAATGTCTAAAATCTAAGTGACCTGTTATCAAGAGCAAACTAGGTTGCAACTATTTAAACCTCATGGTTTAGGGCCTGGAATCACTGTTCTAGATGTTGGTTTTAAAATTGCAAGTTATTTTCAACAAAGAAAAATGTAACAAAGTGACTTTTAAAGTAAGCCTGATTCAAGCCAAAACTACAAACACTTCCCCCACTGGGCATGGCACCTCCCTTCTGCTCTCTGGGCCAGGAACTCACATTCATGTGTTGATTAAGATGGGAGGGGCACTGGGGCTGCCCTGAGAAGAGCACAATGGGCTTCCTCCCAGGCATAGAGATGCTAATCAGGAAGGATTGTAAAGGGCCTCTGTAAGAAGGAAGTGGGCGGAGATTGCTGCTGAAGCTGCAAGAAGGAGAAGGAGGCGGGGACAGAATTTTGTTGATTCACAAGTGGACAAAAAGCAGATTTCTAATAAGACTGATAATTGACTGTGGACAATTGTAAATAATATATAAACCCCGAACTTCTGAACCTACATTTTTCTGCACATTTTAAGAGGAGCCATAACACTGTGCTATGTTCTGGGAGATAACTGTAGAAATTGTGGTTTTATAACATATGTATTGATGTCAGAAGCATGAAACTTCACACGCTTATGCCCATATGCAATGCGCACATGTGTACCAATTTTGGACAAAATAGAGATTGTGTCCCGGAAAAAAAGTGCAAGATTCTGTCAAATCCAGACCAAAGATCCTACAGAGACAAGGCTTGTAAGAATATTTACTCCACAAAGTATGTGATATAGATATGTTATTATTATCAAGTTTGTAAAATTGTAAATATTTATTATATGAAAAGTAGATTTCATGTTAAAAAACCAAGGAGAGGATTCCCCGACTCATAAAACCACATCATCCGGATGACGCACTGTTTTCTCCTCCAATCAAGGGAGAGGAAAGATTCTAGCCTATAGCCAACCAAGGGGGCGCGCTTAGGATAATTCAGCATACACACCCCTTTATCAAATGCATAAATAGAGACAGCCGAGGACTTAAAAACACACACATTCACCCACCAACCGATTGCTGGCGGAGCACTTTGCAAGAGAACTATCCATATTCCAGACTCCAGACTCCAGACAATTGGCAAGCAGAAAGGCCCATTTCCATAGCTGAACCACTCTCAGCTAGGCCTTGAAAATTCCAGAAACCAGAATTTACCCCATACCTCTAAGGGGAGCCAAAGAACAGTCTGGTTGTGCTGTACTGCTTTCCTATTAAGAATTATTGCCAGAATCCAAAGATCCAGTCCAGTCCTACCGTGCGGTGACCAGAGCGCCTTGCTGATTGTAGACCAGAGCGCCTTGCAGTCCCAGTCCGGTGTGCCCAGCAGAATTCCTGTCCAGAAATCTTGACTGACCTGAATCCCTGACGGTTCTGTCCAAAACTATATAGTGAGTATCCTTAGTATAGGACTGTCACTAGTTTATGTACTGTCCATAGTTATCCCTATCCAAACCCATCCTCTGTTACATCCAGAGGTGCATTATTAGACTAATTTTGAACTGCCTGAACTCTCTACCTCATCCCTATTATTTCTTCTGTACTGGTAGTATTAAACCGATCTTTGCGCCAATATATATTGTCTGAAGAGAGCGAGCGTCTCGGCAGGCAAAAACCATCCAGAGGCGTCCTGGGCTGGTGGCTGTGCTGTTGTGTAGTTTGCATCTTCATAGTCCATCCCTAGTGTAAAGAAATCCTGTTTTGGCTTTTTAAAAGCGCATCTTTGTTTTACAATTTGCCTCTATCTGAGAAAAACGACCTCCACGAAAACGTCCATAACTTCTTCAATTTTCATGCTAGAAACAAAATCTAAGTGTCTGCTTGTAGCTAACATCCGAAGCTTTCCAGAGAACCCAAATCCTTATAGTTCTCCTGCGATCACGATTACTGCATGCGGAAATGTTTGCCGCAAATTTTGTCTCTGGAGATTTCTATAACGTGTAAAATAGCTTTTCATTGCACCCAACCTCAAAATTAAGTTTTTCCATTGCTTCTTTCTCTCAAATCATTGCTTGATTTGAATATACAACCAAAAGTAGTATTTCTGTGCTGTATTGTTTTTGCTCATTAGTACTCCTTATGATTAAAGAGATTGTTTAGTGTGACATCACCCCATTGGTGATTATTGCATCCCCATTAAAAATAGTGGGATTATATTGTGTATATATAATAATAAATCTTCTAACTCTGCAAAGCAGCCTGATTCCTGGTTCAGTGTGACCGAGGGGTTGGGGGGTTGAAAGAGAGGGGCGCGATATAAGTGGTACATCGTTCAGAATAAAAGAACTTTTAGACACAAATAATTAAATAAGGGTTTCATTTGTGCATTCCACGCTAGGCATTGACTTAGGTGAGGTGCCGGATTGAAATCACTTACAGTATACCGTAATATTGTGTCATGATGAAACATGATCATGTTTGTACCCGTGCGCTAGAAGGAATTTAGACATCTGTGCACATCCCTATTTGTGTCAAATAATGTTTTATCACCAGTTAATGTGTGATGCTTTAAAAGGGTCTTATACGCTCAATAAAAAGTAAATGTGGTTGGTTCACATTTTTGCTGCAACTGCATCTGATGGTTGTGCAGTGATTCCCAAGGGCGCGTTGCAAAATTGATCAGGGAATCCTGGCCTCTTAATGTTTCATTATGAAACATTAAGAGGCCAGGATTCCCTGATCAGTTTGCAACGTGACGCGCATGTTCATAAACTATATATCTGACATTGGCACAATTTCATGAATTGAAAAATCTGAGGCGCTGCTAGTGCTGCCCTCAGGTATTTCAATTCATGAAAGTGTGCCCCAGCCCCTGCCAAAGAGGAACATCACATTCGCATACTTGCCAACATTCTGTGACCAAAAAGATGAAGGATTTTTCTAGTTTGAAAAATAATAAATCCCATAACAATGACGTGACAGGAAAATACAAAACATGCAAACAGCACAACATGGAAAGATGTTGAAATGTTAAAATGCATAATTCTGAATGGTAACACCAAACTGTCTGCAGATGCTGTGTGATGGTGTTACACTCTGCCACTTGCCTTCACTAGTGGTTCACCTAAGGGTTGCCCCGGCAAGAGTGCAGAACAGAGTAAAGTAGCTGTCAGGTCAGTAGATTGGTCTGAATGCAATAAAGTAATCAGCTACCAGTCCACTTTATAGACAGACTAATTAATGTGTTACATGCTTTGTCCTAGAGCCTGACTTAGAGTTACATAAATTACTTGCCACTGTAAAAAGCAGTAGGATAGGTCACTGAAATCTGTAGGCGGTAGGACTGCTTTAAAAGCAGTAGCCTACTTCCTAAATCTGTAGGATGGCAAGTATGCACTCGGAATGGCTTTTTGTTCGTTCCTTAATGATGGGAAGCCAGGGCTCACATTTAAGCTCCAAGCATTGGCCAACATGGGCTTGCAAGGCCGCACAAACAAATACAGAGGCCATTCACTGATACAGAGGAGCATCAAGGGTGCAAAATAGGAGCAGGTATATATTGACATGTACATGCAGTTTATATACAAATGCTACAACACCGTTTAATATATTATGTATTGCCTTTTTTAAGGAGAAGGGTGTGACGATTATTTTTGCTGCTTACACTTTACTAGTGCCCCTAAAATGTCAGGTTACTATGAGATTGCTTTTAGTTTATTTCCTTAGAGTTGGATCATGCTGACTGCACCTGACATGTTTCTCTGCAAAAAAACATTACAAATTCTATGTATCTATAACTGCTTCCCAAAATGAGACCCGGTCCCCTAGCTGGAGGGGACATCTATTGCTGTGACACTTTGTCCCTCTTCGCACTAACTCAACATACTTAGTATACATGGAGCAACAAGAAACTCTGTCAGAACGTTTACGATTGAGGCATTCCATTATAGTGTACACTGCCCACTGAGTCACTTCTAGGTGGGTTTTTAGGGGATGGATGCCACGTGGGCCGCAGACTCATTTTACACTATAACCCTATTCCTTTAAAAAAAAAAACTAGAATGATCTATAAAGTGTATGTAAAGCGCGAGTTCGGGTTTAGATAAAGCCACTGACTTAAAGATGTTTAGTACAAAGCCCTGTGTAGTTAACTTAAGTGGAGGTGGGAACATACTACTGGTGTAATAAAAATGTCTTATCCAGGGATGCCTTCAGCCACTCTATTAGCACTATGCATTTCCTTCACTGAAGTCCTGCTAAAAACCAGCAATGGCAAGTGTTTGCTTGTGTATACGTATTGGGCATTTGCCAGGTACTGTAAGCGGATTCAATTCAACACTACAGCTAAGTCAATGCCTAGTCTGGTATGCTGAGGGAAACCCTTATTGATATATTTTTATGTCCAGTTCGTTTACTCTGGATGACAACCCTTATATAACACCCCTCTCTTAGAATCCCCCTGACCCCACTGAGCCAAGAAGTAGGTTTGTTTTGCAAATTAAAAGGTTTATTTGAAAATTAAACAACATATATATCACACTTTTATAATAAATTAATGTTTGATAGCACACTTGTGAAGATAATAGTGATAAACAATGGATAGTGTTACAGTGGTACACTCTTTTGATGGCTTAGAAGTGATATAGAGAGGATAAAGTAGCTGAGAATGCTTTTATGGCTTCAAGGACAATGCAATGATGAATGAAAATGCATTACAGAAAATAAACTTGATATGACTTCAACAAAAGACAATGTAAACACTTTTGACAATTCACCCTCCCCCCCTCTATGCAAGGTAAAGAGATGGGAGAAAAGCACACAGTTCTCAGGAATGCAATCAAATATAAATCAGTTCCCCCTAGCAAGCTTAGAGGAAAACAGGTAGGCGTTTTAAACACAGGCAATATACTTTGATGTGGTATGCAAAGAAGTGAGAAATATGCTAAAATTGCTTTCCTATAGGAGGTTCAGGGTGAGTGAGAGATACTTAAATTAATTCAGGATCACTTTAGCAATGCTCTATGAATGATTGTCAGGTTGCACACAAATTTCAGCAAGGAAAGCAAGGACAAATATTTTACATGTGGCTGAAATTAAGCAAAATGTCAAATCGTGGCAAATGTAGTCGCGTGCATCGAGCGCAATTACAGAGGCACTATAAGGGGTGGGAAGTCGGTTCACGCTGGAAAGCTTAGAATCTTAGCTTTAAGATGACAGTTAAAACTTGCCCCTAGCACAAACGGTTCCAGAGATACGGCCGATTTAGTAAAGGTAGTTTTTCGGATTTGAAATTTTAAAGCTCAGAATGACAGATGACAGTTTTCAGTTTTAAAAATGACAGAATGACACGATTCTAGGAGGCAGTTCTAATAGGCTAAAATAGTTTGGATTAGATTATTTTAAACTAAGAGATTGGTTTTGGCACAGTGCTAGCTGGGTACTCACACTAGATTTTGGACAGGAATGCGACTTCGTCACCGATCGGGTCAGGATTGGCTGAACTTCTGCTAGCAGTTCTTCACAGCGATCTGGTCTCTGGTTCCGGATACAGCACTGCTTTCTGGATACTGCTACAGGTTCTTGCAAAAGTTCTTGGCAAAGAATTCAAACAGCTCGCCCGGCTGTTGAATAGTTTGGTTGGTTTTGAGGCCTGCTGAAGAGGATTCAGCTTGTGGATTCAGGCCTCTCTGCTACACATTCTGGAGTTAATTTCTGGTCTCTGGAGATTGATGGATTTGAAGTCTGGATCTCTGGATGTGAAGTCTGAAGTCTCCTGGCAAAGCGTCCCGCAAGAAAGTGGAAAGTGAATCTACCTGGGTTCCAGTGGCTCTTTTTATGTGTTTAGAAAGTGGGTGTGTGCCTGGGCCTAGCTTTGCCTGCCCCTCTCACTTATCATTGGCCAAGCTTTCCTCTCTCCCTTGATTGGGGGAAAGAAATGGAGTGTCAGAGTGATGCTGTAGGTTTTATGGTCACAGGAACCTCCCCTTGTCAAATTGCACACAAATCTATTTCTGACCCAAATACATATTTATCCATGTACCATTTTTCTAATAATATAGGTCCAGTTAACATATTTTCTGCAGCACCAAACCATCCGATCCCTGTCTTTGTACGATATCGTGTCCACTTATGACAGAATTCTCCCCTTTTCATCCAGATAACAACCTCTAAATCTTTCCAGATTTTACACAAATATGCACCAGGGATATGGGTTTCAGATGATAAAGTGTCAGATTTTTAACATGTGTACATTTGGAGTAGCAACCTTTTTTTCCGCTACTATCCCCAAGAACATACCACAGGGTCCTATCACCTCTTAAAATGTGCACAGAAAAATCACACGAATGATGTTATTTATATAATTTTGACAAGTCCGCACTGTGAATTATCCATCTTTCTAAAATCATGATCTGGCCTCAAAGTGGTGTGGTTTTCCAAAGCAAATGGTGGAATTTCTGGTTTATCCACTTCCCCCAAGCTCAACTTGCTCTCACAAGCACTGCCCCTCCCAGTTTCTCCCAAGAGGAAGCCATTTTACGACCCCCCCAATATAACATTTGCCTGAGCCAGGGACAGTGCTTTGTTTAGTTTCCTGTAGTCCCCAGGTGCTCCTCCCCTAATCCAATCAGAGATGTGTCATCTCCTTTTGGCAGGGGCAGCAGAATGCAGCCAGGCCTGGGAAGAGTTGTTCAGCAAGTTCAACTCCTGTCGGGGGTAGTTGTCAGGCAATATTCACTCTCTTCAAGCCGGCTTCAGCCAACTGTCACTTTAGTTCCCAGTTTTCTACATTCAAATCAAACTGACAATTTTTGCACATGCAGCTAGAATGCTGATTCTAAGTTCAAAACTATGACATTTAACAGTTGCAACCTATGTTACACTCAAAAGTAGGTCACTCATTTATTTTAAACATTTTGATTTTAGTGGTTTTCTGTCCATTTAACTTAAGCTGCTGACATCCACAGCTCGGCCAGTTTTGTTATAAACATGATTTTGGGCTCTTTCTCTTTCCAGATTTAGTATGCACGCAAGAATACATTCTGCCAAATGTCTGCTGGTGTTCCTTGAGATTTTTGAACATCTTGTGATGTTTAAAATAGGCCTTTTGAGCTTGCATTCAGGGAAACAAAGGTGATTTTAAAGCGCTTTTTTTAGCCAACCGGCACTGCTGTTTTTCCTTTGGCACACATTTCACTCATGGCACTCCTGGCCCATCATGCTTTCACTGGTGGGTGGCCATTTTGGTGTGCGCAAACTGCGCAGTTCTCCTGGATTCTGGCATGAATGTGGGCGGCGACAGCTCATCCCCACATCTACCCAGTCTATTGATTTAGTTTGTTCTCGGATTGAATAATGGGCGGCGACAGCTCATCCCCACATCTACCCAGTCTATTGATTCAACATGGGTCAAAACCCTTGACAGTGCTGCAATTAAATGTCCAGGTACTTGCACCATTTTGCAGCTGCTACCATCAGTTGGTACCTAATACCACTATGGCAGTGCTTGGCAAGTGGCTTTTCCATGCCTACATTAAAGCCCAAACGGTTGGCGTCGCCAACGCTTGTTTTAAAATAGGGATGCGACTGCATTTTTGGTACCTAGCACCAGCTGAATAATGAGTTGTAGACAAGTTTTAATAGAGGCTACCAAGAGCCATCTGGGTGACCCAGAAATAAATAAAGCAGAGCCTCGAGATTCACAACAGCACTTGTTCCGCTATCCATATAAATCCAGTGAATACCCTGGTGCCGAGGTATGATTGCAGCCCATACACTGCGGTGAAGGGGCACACTCAATTTTCCATCATCGAGGGTTCAAGTGGAATAGGATAGGATGGGTTGGCCAAACTCCATAAAGCATCTGCACTTAAAGCACAGGTGAGAGTATTATAAAAGATCTCTCTAAAGAACCATCATTGGGAGACCTGGAGAAACACAAGAAGTGAAATCGATCATCAAACCAACGCTCTTGTTTTATACAGTGATGATGTTTGTAATTTAATACGTACTGCTATTTTAATTTTGTGAAAAGTCGAGTTCTTTGACTAAAAATAAACAAAAAAGGCAAAGTCCCCAAGGACTGTCCCCTGTCCCCCCCAGATTTTATGGGTCTCCTACGCCCCTGCTAACTGCAAAATATATTCATTTATATAGCGACTTTCACTTAGGGAAAAATAAGTGTCAGCGTCCCAATAGCCTTTAATGGAAGGTAGGCCTCGTTCCTTTCAGCCGTGTCATTCACACAGAGGGAACACTTAATTTTATTCATCCTTTTTCTGACAACACCGTTAGGGTATTTGACAGTTTCCTTTTGTCTTGGGGTTGAAACTACCGAACACAGCATTGGATTACACAGAGGGCCCCTAGTTTACTTTGGGGACATCTAGTAGGATGACCAGAGGAGCCGGGTATCTACCCGAGTTAATGGACCAGGGCTAGTATGGGAAGGATCCTTTGGTCAACCTCACTAAGCCACATCATTGGCCAGGGTACAGTCAAATGTCACCTGTCTTTTAAGATCATTGTAAAGGGACCAGTGACCTTGCAAAATAAAATGTACACCCTCCCTGCAGCAGGCTTGGCGCTATCCAGGGTCCTGCTTCCCCAGACACTCCAAAGTACTTGCGAGTTTCAACAGAAGTCTTGCTGCAGATGTGGCTTCACTGCAGTCAGTCACTTCTGCTGTACCAAAAGTAAATTCATGATGGTGGACTAGCTTTTGTCAAGCTGCGTCCCCCTGCCCAACAGCATATCCAAGGAGCATTGGACATGCTATTTTGCGGGGGGACGCGGCTTAATAAGATTGGTCTGCCTTGCGATCCCGATTATTATTATGCATAGATGTAAATTCCAAAACTTGAGGGCTAAAGCGGGAAAGAGCCCATAGGATATCAAAGGGCCATCTGAAAACACAGTTGTGTGGGTGTTTGAAGAAAGATGGCGGCAGCAGAGGTTTCTAGGGAGGTCACAACATTTGCAACATCTTAACAATCCGTTTTCCAGCTATCACCAAGGTTTATTGGCTTGGAATGGAGAGCCACGACACCTAGGACCGCATTATAAGTTTGGTGGTATCTCAGTGATAAACCTGTCGAGAAACAACCACTCGGAGTTACAGTTACCACCTCTTGGTCTGGCGGAATTACCACCGGATTACGAGTATAAAGCGGCAGAATTACCCCCAGTATTCTGTTGGGGGGGGGGGGTTTCCTCTGACTTTCCTCCAAAACCGTAGTTCAGTGTTGTGATAATACAGAGGTAATGCAGTTACTCTGTTATCACTGCATTACCACCATTTCTGGGCACACCATCAAACTCATAATGAGGCCCTTAGATGGCAAAGTTTAAATCAAAACAAATACCGGATGTAACTATCAATGGTCACTGAACTATTGTAGGTTTCAAATCAAATTACAGCGCAGAACCCAAATGCAAGAAAGGCCAGCTTGCCAGTTGCCTTCTAGACTTAAAGGACTTTAATGGGATTTTATATTTCTAACGAGAAGGCCAATTAAAATTCAATTTGGATAGATTGGTCATTACCGTTAACTGTCGGACATGTTGTGCAGCACAATTAATCTTGCTGAACTGCCCAGCGTTTCATACACGTTTCAAGTGTTTAATGTTCTGAACTCCTTCCAAAAATGTGTTACTAGCCCCAAGACATTGGAGAGGTATATGGTTGGCGTGAGCCAAGACATCTCAACTGGATTCATTATGGGGAAGCCACATAACTGCTGATCTTAAGGTTTATAATTAGGATTCAATCATGACTGTTTTTATAGTTGATAACCTTTCTCAAAAGCTATGCATAAAATCGCATAGTTTCAG